>NC_070603.1:3175000-4410000 GCF_027172205.1 Podarcis raffonei
ACTCCACATTTTGCACATGCACTCTAAATGAGTCTGACAGCTGTTTTGTTGACTGGTTTTTATTATTGCAGCTTATTGGTCAATGGGTTAACTCTTATTATTGCAAGCATGTAAGCAACAACTTGCCAACTCCTGATAAGTTCAGAACTGCCTCTAGGCAATGGGGCAGAAGAACTGTGCAGTCACTGAGGTGGTTGCTCAGCTGAGCCAGTAAAACAATACTGTGGGCCAGTCAATCTTGTGTGCATTATGTGAAAGGCCGTAATCCCCCCCCCCCCAAATAAGCCACCTTGACGATCCTCACTGGGCAAAGGCAGTACCAAACTCTAATAAGGGCTTGTCCACACTCCCGTTTGCCACTTGTTTTCTTCTGTTTGCCCTGTGATTTCTAGGCATGGGTAAGAGAGGTTTTCCTTTCATCCTTCCACTTTCCCTGGACCCCCTGCAGTTTACTGCTGAATCAAAACAAACATCAACCTGCAGAAAATCCAACTGACGTTTGTTCTGTCTCAGTGGAAAACATGGGGTTTTTCCGGGGAAAGTGGCAGACAAAAGAAGAACCTCTCAGACCCCTGCCAAGAGATCAGGACAAACGGAAGCGTGGATGAGCCCTAATAGTAATCTGTGGCCCTTGGATACACTTGGGTCCCTCCCACCCAACTACCAGTTTGAGCGGCTGTGGCTTTTCCCCTTTTTCTGGGCATGCTAGATGCTATTGTCAAGATTTATTAATGATATGCTTTCTCTCTCACAGCCCTGGCACCTACAAGCCCAGCAACAGGGCCACCAACCCCCCTGAAAACATGCTGCGGCTGAGCCCCGAAGAGCTGGCTTCTCCTGGCTGGAAAAGAGGCCCAGAGAAGATGGCTTCTTCAAGCAGCCCCACACAGATGCTCACCCCAATGCAGGCCTTCACACACCTCCCCACTTTCCGCCCCCAGGCTAATGGGACTTCTCTGAGACCAGGCCTCCAAGCACCACAGCTGTGCCCACGCACCCACTGTTCTTCCAGCCCTCCACACCTCACCCCCTCACCCACAGCCAAACATGGCGTCCCGGCAGAGGACCAGCCACACCAGAATGGTTCAGAGAGCTCTAGCCTCCAGGCCACGACAGTCTCCTGCGAATCGTCTGCTGAGGGAGCCTCACGGCCTCAGCTAAGCCCCGTCATGGAGAGGCCGGCCCTGAGGAGCAGCTTACGGGTCCCTTGCTACAGCCAGCCGCCTCCCGGCTGCAGAACTGTGTCCAGCGCTCCAGCCTCACCTCAGATCCCAGCAGCCTACAACGGGCAGCTGCACTGTGAGAGAAATGAGGCCGAGGGGAGCCCCCTTCTCCGGTGCCCCAACAGCAGCCCCTCTCTTGGGCCCTACCCAATCAGTGTCCAGCCGCCAGCCCCTGGCTATGGTTTCGCGGACATGCAGGGCTCTCCAACCCCAGCCTTCCCCATTGCGACAGCCTACTACACGGGCGCAGAGAGCAGCCTCTCTGAACGGGATCCGCCCTGCGAGCCACAGCAGCCCCCGCTGCCTGAAAAGCATCACATACCGGCAGCCAGGAACTGGGAGAGGAGCTCACCGCCTGGCCGTAGCCCTGGCTCCGCTCACCATGTCACATTTGCACCTGGCGTACCTGATGGCAACACACCTGGCCCAGCTAACAGCTCCGTTCTTAGAACAGGTATTTGGTGTGGCGTTTGGCTCCATGGTCTCATTTTTAATCCCTTGCTGTGGCTTCCTAAATGCCCACCCTCTGCTCTGCAGCTCCCTTGAGTATCTCAATAACTCATTTGGATGTAGGACACTGAGGTGCTCCTCATTCCCTGGACTGTACCAGTTCAGGATGCAGGTGGGGACCGTGGGTTTTGAATGCTCCCACCTGTGAAAAGATACCATGTGCATCAGGCTGAAGGCTATCCGTCAAGCCCTGCTCATGTGTTACTTACCTGCAGGGGGTTAAGTGTGAAGTTGGCTTCTAGGCTCACTCCTGACATCATCTTTCAACAGCCATGTGTTGTGTAAAAAAAGCCCAGTGTGAGAGCTGCTGCTTGTGTGTAGGGGCTTCACGCAGTCAGAATCAGGTGTCCCAGTCACATAGAGTAGCAGCTTTCACGTTGGGTTCTCTTTCCACACAACTGCATGCAACACATGATTGTTGAGAGAGACTAATTCAACATCAGGAGTCAGGCTAAATTCCACATTGGTGCCTGACATGTGAGTAACACGTAAATAGGGCTTATGAATCCTTCTCCCTGACAAGCCAACTTTCTGTGTAGAAGAGCATTTAGCCAGGCACCAGCATTCTGAAATGGTTCCTGTTGTGAGGAAGGCTCCAACACTTGGTTTTTGTAACTCAACAGTAGAGGCCTTGATCTCAAATGGTGTTAGCTGTAAGGAGAAGCAGGCTTCCTTTTGAACCAAAGTTCCCTGGGGCTTAGCCCTGAAATCCAGGGTCCAGAATGAATAAAATATGGCACTCCAGCAACCTCAAGAATCTAGGTGGCTGGGATTTGTTAGGTTCTAGTATTCTGTTCTGTTGATGTTGGTTTTAAATGTTACAAACTACTGTGTGAACAGAATCATAGAATCTTGGAGTTGGAAGGGACCCAGGGGTCATCTAGTCCAACCCCCTGCAATGCAGGATTCTCAGCTAAAGCATCCATGACAGGAGGCCACCCAACCTCTGCTTAAAAACCTCCAAGGAAGGAGAGTCCACCACCCCTCGTGGGAGACTGTTCCACTGCTGAACAGCTCTTACTGTCAGAAAGTTTTTCCTAATGTTTAGTCAGAATCTCCTTCCTTGCAACTTGAAGCCATTGGTTTGAGTCCTACTCTCCAGAGGAGGAGAAAACAAGCACCATCCCTCCTCCATGTGACAGCTCTTAAGTATTTGAAGATGGCTCTCATATCTCCTCTCAGTCTCCTCTTTTCCAGGCTAAACATACCCAGCTCCTTCAAGCGCTCCTCACAAGCCGCAGACCCCATTGATTTGGGAATAATGAGGACATGAAGCTGTCTTATGCTGAATCAGATCAGTGGCTCATCTAGCCCCATATTTTCGGCTCTGACACACAACAGCTCTCTGGAATTCTTACCTGTCCCCTGAGATCCTTTCAAATAGAGATTGGACTTGGGACTTGGGCTTGTGTTCTACCTGTGACCCTTCCCTGTTGTAATATTGTCCTACTTTATAGGATTGTGGTCAGAGTCACTTGGAAGAGGTATGGGAAACCTGTGGCCCTCCAGGGGCTGTTGGGCTCCAGTTCCTATCAACCTCAGCCAGTATTACAGACGATGGTCAGGGATGATGGGAAGTGTAGTCAGGCAGCATCTGGAGGGCCAAAGGTTCCCCATCCCTGACTTAAGAATAATGTAAGTTAAGCATGTCAAACACTCTTAATGGGCTGCAAAAAATGTTTTGTGTTAGTATTAATGTTGCACTTTTTAAAAGCCATTCCTAACACTGTTGCTTGTCTGCCTTTTGTAAAGAGAGCCACACTATCTTCCATTTTCTTTTCTTCCAGATTCACAGCAAGAGAACCAGGTTAGCGTCAAATTTGTCCAAGACACATCAAAGTTCTGGTACAAGCCTCATTTGTCCCGGGATCAAGGTACACAATTCCCAAGCAGTTTTGCCTAGTTTGGATAGGATTTAACAAAATCAGTATTTGACACATTCTCTAGAGCAGGCTCTCCCGACCTTGTTTTTAAAAAGCATCAAACAGTGCTCTAGATCTCTCTTGCAATTCAGTTAATCACTGTGAAATATGTGTCTGCTTGAGTTGTGACTCTTGATGTTAACTTCATGTTCCCCACTGGGTGATCATATTTAAAATGTCTCTGCACTGTAATAGCATATGTAATCATGGCCATAGCTAGCGGGTGGTGAGGTGGGCCCCTGCCAGGGGCGCAGGCGGGGGGGGGGGGACCTAAAATCGGCTGCCAAGACCCTCCGCCAGGCACCCTGTCCGGCCAGTGCTCCCTGCCCGCAGCCCAGACAGGGCGGGGAAGAGGGTGTGCTGAACGGGGCCTGCTCTCGGCTGCCCCCTCACCCCTTGGCCCTCCTGGCTGGGCAGCCTGGCGGGGAGCCTGTGTGCGCCCCAAGCGCTCCATCCTGTTTGGCTGTGAGGCGCCGGCTCTGCCTCTCCTGGACTTTGCTCAGGGTTGGGGCTGGGAAGGTCCACCAGCCTCGTCCCCTGGTGCTGCCTGGCCCACCTCACTGCCCGCACCCCTGCCTCTCCAGGCACCAGGGGAAAGTCGCCAGCTTCAAAGCCTGCCTACTCCAGAGTCACTTTTTTTCCCTCTCTCTCCTTTCGCACACCCTCCCTCAAGGGTGCCAACTTGAATAAAATATATGGGGGGGGGGCAGGTAAGCACCACCCTGTATAATTGAGATGGAGCACATGCACACTATTTGAATGGCAATGCCCATTAACTGGGGGGGGGGCATCTTCATAATATTTTAGGGGGGGTGCAGGAACATTGGCCCCAAAGAGTTGGCTCCCATGCCCTTCTCCCTGTTAAAGTGGGGTGCTCCCCACTTTATGCGACTTCACTTATGCACGGAGTGGCCCGGAACGTAACCCGCACATAAGTGGGGAGACACCGATGTACCATCACGTAGGTCAGCCTTCTCCCGTCTTGGTGTCCTCTCTCTGTTTTGGCCTCCTTCAGTCAGAATTCATTACAAACTAGAATTCATTACAAGGTGAAGTGCATGAGGAATTGAATGGGTGGAGGGGGGGTGGAGGGGGGGTGGAGGAGAGGCGGAAAGAAGAGCTAATTTGTCCGTGGCTAGGGGGTGCAATCTGGATGGTTCTGCCAGGGGTGCAAGATCACCTATCTACGGCTCTGTATGTAATGTATGTACAGTGGTACCTCGGGTCAAGTACTTAATTCCTTCCAGAGGTCCGTTCTTAACCTGAAGGACCACTTTAGCTAATGGGGCATCCTGCTGCTGCCGCGCCGCCGGAGCACGAATTCTGTTCTCATCCTGAAGCAAAGTTCTTAACCCGAGGTACTATTTCTGGGTTAGCGGAGTCTGTAACCTGAAGTGTCTGTAACCCGAGGTACCACTAATAGCAAACACTTGACTTTTTTTGTATTTGCCTGTGTTTTGGGGAAATGGTCACTGCTGCTTCCTGTCTGCTGGAGAGGAGGCAGCCATCATAAGCTGAGTAGCAGGTGCCTTTAAAGAAGTGGGTGTCCATTTTACACAAGGAAGTACCAGGGACCCCGTTGGTACTGGGCCTCATTCTGAAGAATAATGTAGTGTGATGGCAGAACTGCAGGCTTCTGCATACACAAGATTTGATGCACTTACATTTTTGCTCCTGAGCAGCCATTGCCCTTCTGAAGGACAAGGAGCCTGGGACCTTCCTCATTCGGGACAGTAATTCCTTCCAGGGGGCCTACGGCCTGGCTCTGAAAGTGGCAACACCTCCACCCAACAGCATCAACCACTCCACCAAAGGTAAAAGCAACAAACCAACACTTCCTGACTTGCAGCAGTAGCTACAGCCCCGTGTGAGAGTGCCTGCCTCCCAAGCAGTCGCTGCAGTGTTAGAAGGAAAACTCTGATCCTAAACCTACACTGCCTCACGGACACCTTTGGGAGAAGAAAAGGCTACAGAGTAAACCTCTACTCAAATATGGAGTTCCTAAGATGGTTGGTTGGCGCCTTGTAAGCCTCCTTCCGGCAACTCCTACAGCCCAGCTGGTGCCAAACATCTTGCTCTGCTTTCCTTTAAACCACATCTGTGAGGCCAAGAGAGCGGGGTCTTGTCATTTGGGCAAACCTTTCCAGCCTCCCAGTGCAAAGAGTGATGGGCAATTTGCCCATTCTTGTCCATTGTCCTCTCATCTGTCACTGACAGACAGGCACGCTACACCCAAGGAGTAAAGCCTCCTCTCAGTATTGCACAATATGAACCCAGCTGCTTCTGACATTCCCGTGCCTCTTAGCCGTGTCCTGGCCATGTCCAGCCGAGAAGGGAAATGCGGAGGGGAAACTGAGAAGGCTGCTAATAGATTTCCTTCCCTCCTCTGCCCATCCCTCCTCTTCAAACCACCCAATTCCTTCCTTAGCCTTTTATCCCGTCAAGAGTCTTCTGAATTGCTGGCTCTTAAGCCACAATGTTTTATGTGATCTTTGTCCTCGTATTATGTCTTCCTGCTCCCCTTCATCGATAGGTTTACTTTTTATTGTATCTGTGCTTTCTTAACTTTATGAACCCCCAGAGGATGTGGTTAATTGGAAGATACATAAATAAGTAAGTTTCCATCCCTGGCAAATTCTCTCTTTGCTTGAGAGAGGTTGGAAGAAAAAGTATATAGGAGAGACCCTAGCAGCCATAACTTGATGAGTACTCTGCTCTTCCTGAGAGCATGTTGCATAGGGAGAGGGTAATAATAATAATAATAATAATAATTTATTATTTGTACCCCGCCCATCTGGCAGGGTTTCCCCAGCCACTCTGGGCGGTTTCCAACAAAGATTAAAAATACATTAGAATGTCACACATTAAAAACTTCCCTGAACAGGGCTGCCTTCAGTTGTCTTCTGAATGTCAGGTAGTTGTTTATCTCTTTGACATCTGATGGGAGGGCGTTCCACAGGGCGGGCGCCACTACCGAGAAGGCCCTCTGCCTGGTTCCCTATAGCTTTGCTTCTCGCAATGAGGGAACCGCCAGAAGGCCCTCGGCGCTGGACCTCAGCAGAAGCTCCTTCAGGTATACTGGGCCAAGGCTGTTTAGGAGTAGGGATGGACAGTTCATCCTATTTCTGCACAGTGTCAGTTTTGCCTGTGTTTATTCATAAAAGTCCATTCCATCCCACTTTCAGACTGATCTGTGAGTTTCATACAAAAATTTGTATGTAAGTTCGTATTTCATATCCTTGTACACATTTCTAAATATATTCTGAATGTTAGAAATATGCACTTTTGAAACATATTTTAATACATTCATTGAACTGAGAACTGCATTGCAAAATTCAAAGAAGGGCAAAACCTAAAGGATAATTACATTCTGCTTCATATATTTGCTGAGGAGGTGCAAAGTAGTTAAGGTCACTTAAAAATACAAACCAACCCAAATTCTTCTCCATCCTTCCATAGGCGATCCTGCTGAGCAGCTGGTGCGTCACTTCCTGATTGAGACAGGACCTAAGGGGGTGAAGATCAAAGGCTGCAACAACGAGCCCCATTTTGGTGAGTAACTGGGATAAAGAAAAAGAGGCGGCCATACACCTGGCACATTCTCATTTACCGTATTTTTCGCTCTATAACACGCACCTGACCATAACACCCACATCGTTTTTAGAGGAGGAAAACAAGGGAAAAAACATTCTGAATGAAACAGTGGATGTATCATTTTTGTGCTTCATGCTGTGGCCACAGACATGTGATCTGATGGTGAATTTGGGGTGACCCAATGCAAAAATCCTGAGGATCCATGTGGATCTATGCTTTGTAACCACATTTTAAGTGGGGAGGGAAGGAAAAACAAAGAAGGAAAAAGGAGCATGAGAGGGGTGTGCAGAGAAGCAGCTGGCTAAGCATGCAGGAGAGGGATTTAACAGGAGGGAGGAAAGAAAGGCAAAAGTTTCCCCCCACCCAAGCACCCAAGCCAGCCAGCTCTCTCTCTCGCGCTCTCTCTCTCTCTCTCTCTCTCCCCCACCTGCATGTTTTCAGCAGCACCAGAGCACAGAGAGGAATTAGAAGGAACGACACTCTGCTTTCCCCTCTGCTTGCCTGGAGGGGAGGGGCTTTCCCTGCTCTTTGTTCCGTTTGAGCAAACACAGCAAGGAAACAGAGGAGGGTGGGCAGTAAGACCCTGAGGCAGAATGCAGGAAAGCAGCCGCTTCCTCTTTTCAGGTTTCCCTTCTCCGTGAAGCGCGATTTGATTTTTGCCTGATTTTTTGGCTCCAGGGACCACACATTCGCTCAATAACACGCACAGACATTTCCCCTTCCTTTTTAGGAGAAAAAATCTGTGTGTTATAGAGGGGAAAATACGGTATATTTTGCAATGTAAAAAGTTACACACATACCTAAGCAGATAAGTATTAAAGCCACCAGCTTGGAGTCTTGAAGGGTAAAGCTATCACTGGCTGCCAGCAGGATGTCTGTGTTTGCCTGTGTTCTGCCACAACAGTTGAAGGCAGTAAGACTTCTGAAGTCCAGTGACTGGAAGGAGCAGGAGGGCAGAGTGCTTGGGTCTTGCTTATGGGTTTCCAGCACCTGGCTGGCTACTGTCAGAACAGGATGCTGGATTAGATGGGCCATTGGCCTGATCCAGCAGGGCTCTTTGTAATGTTATTATGTACCTTGTGGGGCAAGTGGGCTCTACCTCCAGGAAGCTCCTGATATCCTCATCTAGAAAAATTATGTTATGCTTTTGCCAGGGAGGTTAAGCAGGGCTCCAGGCTTGAGGGAGGAAGAGGGTGCTTGCTATGTGCAGGGGAGGAGATATTGTCAGGAAGCCGTGCAGGAGAAGCAGTGCTGTGCTCCATGCCTGTTCCTCTTCTCCTTGCAGGAAGCTTGCCAGCCCTGGTGTCCCAGCACTCCATCACGCCCATCTCCTTGCCTTGCCGTCTCCGTATCCCAAGCAAAGGTAAGAAGTGCTCAGGAAGCTTTCGGGAGTCAAGAGATCTGGGTGCAGTGGGGACATAGTTTGGCTATAAATCTTGAAACAATCAAATATAATGCTTGTATGGCAGCTTCCCCACATTAAAGCAGAAAGGGGCATGGGTGTGTGTATTCCAGGCAAGTTGCCATCTCTGCTGCTTGGATTTTATCCAACTAATCTCTATTCAGAGTAGAGCCATCAAAATTAATGTACAAAACTAGCAGGTCCATTGATTTCAGTGTGTCTACTGTTAGCAGGATGCGGCCAAGTTTTCCAGCTACTGTTTCCCATGCTGGTATAAGCAATGTGATGGCTCAGAGATAGAGCTATGGATCAATAAGTCTTCAGGTCAGATCCTGACTCTCATGAATTTACCAGGTGGTTCTTGCCACTCAGCCCCACACCCTTCATGTACCTTACAGTTGTAAGGATTACAAGATAGTAACTGCAAAGTTCTTTCCACCTTTGGAAGTACTTCATTAAATGCTAAGGTTTAAGGCAGCTGTTTATGGCAGCTTCATATTTACCACACCTGCAACCCACCTTTCTCTTAAGAAGACCATGGCAGAAATTTAACTTTACAGCCACCCTGTAGGTTGGGACGAGGGACGCTAATCTTTACAGCTGAATGAAGTTTTTTGTTTTTTTTAAAGAAATATTTATTAAAGTTTTACAAAAACATGAATACAAAAATACATAAAAGAAAAAATAAAAATAAAAAATACAACATACAAAAGACAAAACAAAAAGTAAAAGAAAGTTTAAAAACAAAACCGTTTTTCATAACTTTAAACTCCTTTCCTTGTTTCTTGGACCTCCTCACACCTCCCCTTTTTGTATTCCCATTTACATAATCAAATCAGCAAATCCTTGCCCTCTTTCATTTATCTTAACTCCGTGTCTTTACATTTTTTATCTTTATATTATCATCCATTGTCAATTCATTTTTGCATATTCTTATTAACTTTGTTGCTAATGCCACTTATTTTCAATCCAACATCATTTTAACATTCATTAATTTTACAATATTTCTGCAGATAGTCTTTAAATTTCTTCCAATCTTCTTCCACCAGCTTTTCTCCCAGGTCTCAGATTCTGCCAGTCATTTCCGCCAATTCCATATAGTCCATTACCTTCATCTGCCACTCTTCCAGGGTGGGTAAATCTTGTGTCTTCCAATACTTTGCAATAAGTATCTTTGCTGCTGTTGTTGCATACATAAAGTTCTATCCTTCTTTGGCACCAATTGGCCAACTATGCCCAGGAGAAAGGCCTCTGGTTTCTTTAGGAAGGTATATTTAAATACCTTTTTCATTTCATTATAGATCATCTCCCAGAAAGCCTTAATCTTTGGGCACGTCCACCAAAGGTGAAAGAATGTACCTTCATTTTCTTTACATTTCCAACATTTATTATCGGGCAAATGATATATTTTTGCAAGCTTGACTGGTGTCATGTACCACCTGTATATCATTTTCATAATATTCTCTCTTAAGGCATTACATGCCGTAAATTTCATACCGGTGGTCCACAACTGTTCCCAGTCAGCAAACATAATGTTATGACCAATATCTTGCGCCCATTTAATCATAGCAGATTTAACCGTTTCATCCTGCGTATTCCATTTTAACAGCAAGTTATACATTCTTGAAAGTATCTTAGTTTTGGGATCTAACAGTTCTGTTTCCAATTTTGATTTTTCCACCTGGAAGCCAATTTTTTTGTCCAAATTATAGGCCTCTCTTATTTGATAATAATGACGCCAGTCTCGCACCTTATCTTTTAATTTCTCAAAACTCTGCAATTTCAATTTGTCTCCATCTTGTTCCAATATTTCCCAATATTTCGGCCAATTGGCCTCCATATTGAGCTTTTTCTGAGCCTTTGCTTCCATAGGTGACAACCACCTTGGGGTTTTAGTTTCCAGTAAGTCTTTGTACCTTATCCAGACATTAAACAATGCTTTCCTGACAATATGGTTTTTAAATGCTTTTAATGCTTTAACCTTGTCGTACCACAAATATGCATGCCACCCAAAAACATTATTGAAACCTTCCAAGTCCAAAATGTCTGTGTTCTCAAGAAGCAGAATTCAGAATTCTGCTGATTCATAGTAAAGTTTAAGGTCCGGCAGGGCAAATCCACCTCTTTCCTTTACATCAGTTAGTATTTTAAATTTTATTCTGGGCTTCTTGCCCTGCCAGACAAATCTAGAGATATCTTTCTGCCACTTCTTGAAACAGTCCATCTTGTCCAAAATTTGCAATGACTGAAACAAAAATAACATTTTTCATCTGAATGAAGTTTTGAACTTTGTTTCACCACATGCAAGCCCCACGTGCTGTAACCACTGTGTGCATGTTAGACAGTGCTGTCTCTCTCTTTGCCTTCCCCTTTTCAGATCTTGTGGAGGAGAGCGCAGAGTTGGCTGTTCCCACCAACATGAGCACAGCTGCTGATCTGCTGAAACAGGGAGCAGGTCAGTACCAAAGCAGAGAGGGAGGGCAGTGTGTGTTCATTTTTTTTCAACCAGCAGCAGTTTAGAGAATTCCACTTCTGATATTCACAGGTGAAGGGATGCATAACCACACAGAGTGCTAAAGCCCCATTATTAAGACTTACTTGCATTGGATCACCCAATGTGGTGCTTGAACCCACAGCCATGAGATTAAGAGTCCCATGCTCCAGTGACTGTGCTATCCCAATAAAGAAAGGTGGTATACAAATTAAAACTGAAAAATAGAAGTAACAAAACCTTGTTTTTTGTTCTTCATGGAAGTTGAGATGCACAAGAAGCTGAATATTGCACTAGATGTCAGTGTCACTCAAGTAGGAAGATATATTAGGCTATTTTTGTCACAAATAGGTAAGGAGGTCTGTAGGCATTCAGCAGCAGATACAGCTGTGGAGTCCTGGTCAGTTTGAAAAGCTGCAAAGCAGCAAGGAGAGGATGAAATTCACAGGGGAGAAGAAGTGATTGAGGGAAGGGTTGCTTAACCCTTTCCCTGTTTCCCACTTCCCACTGCAGCCTCTTCCCAACCGCGGCTCGCTAACATCTAATTCAGACTTTGGTTTCAGCAGCAGAAAATCAAACAAGGATGAAATGGAAGGGATTCCCTTAAGTGTTTGGAAGCCTGAGCAGATGGGGAACTGGGTGGGGTCTGAGCTATGTGGTTATGGAAGGTGCAGTTTTGGACAACCCATCTCTTTCTCTCTCCTCCACCTCCCCTCTTCCAAATTATAGCCTGCAGTGTGCTGTACCTGAGCTCTGTGGAAACAGAGTCCCTGACAGGCCCACAGGCTGTGGCCAAGGCAGCCACCAGCACCCTGAGTGCCGCTCCTCGTGCTTCTGCCTGCGTCGTGCACTTCAAGGTGTCAGCCCAGGGCATCACGCTCACAGACAACCAGAGAAAGTGAGTCACCCTGCCTCTGCTCTAGGGGCACCAGGATACCCATGGGCCAAGTCCCTCCTCTCCTCCTAGTATGCTGTTGTCTTCCCTGCCCATCTTGATATGTTTTGCTCTTCCCGTGTATTTTCTTCTTCCTGTTGTCATTAGAGAGACCCACAGTGGTTTTTGCACCTCTCCTCCCTTCTTGATTCAGGAAAATTTCCTTCTACCTGCAGGCTCTTTTTCCGGCGCCATTATCCTGTCAGCAGCGTCACTTTCTGCAGCACAGATCCTCAGGACCGCAGGTAACCAGCAGCTTAGCCTGGCTTTGCCACGGGCTTTTGCTTAGCTTGTGCCTTACTCAGAGAAGGCCAGTCTGCTGTCAGTGTTCTCTCTAGAGCCTTTACAGCTGTAGCTTTGAGGTTGTGGAGGAGCTCCTATAGAGGCTCGTCTGTGCGATCTTTCCTGGGCCTCTGGGGAAAATGTTAGCAAGATGTAAGTTGAGTTCTAAGAAGAAGCTGTTGTGTAGAGACTATGGCTGTATCAAAAAAAAGTTTCAGGAAAATGCACTGTAAACCTCATAATGGGAAATCACATTGCTGAAAGACGGAACTCCACAGCGCCATCTGGTGTCACAGTGTTATAGCACATTTAACATTATTTTTCTTTACTGATGTCGCTCAGTCCTATATTTGCGTTTCCTACTTTGGTGGGCTCACAAGGTTCTAATTATAAGTGGTTGTGGGGTTTTGTTTGTGTGACTAATAAAATGACCACGGTTATGATAAATGAGTTTGTGCGTATGTGCAGGAGGAGGAA
This sequence comes from Podarcis raffonei, assembly GCF_027172205.1. NCBI lineage: Eukaryota > Metazoa > Chordata > Lepidosauria > Squamata > Lacertidae > Podarcis > Podarcis raffonei. The sequence continues at coordinate 3,187,836 of NC_070603.1, forward strand.
TTGTATGTTGTAAAGACCCCCTAGGGTGGAAAGTGCAATCACCTTGGTTGAGAACAGTGGTTGGGAGCCTTCAACCCATGAGCCGGATCAGGCCCACCAGGCCTTTTTGGGCCAACCATACCCACCTTCCCTAGGCCTGTTGTCATTGTGTTGATCATGGTTTCTAAAGCTCTGGGGTCCAAGTATCCGAAGCAGCACCTTCTCCAAGGCCAGCCGATGTGATTCCTAACATTGGTGGAGTGGGTTTGTCTCTGCTTATGGTCCCCACTAGGATTCATGGTTCAAGATTGGATAGCAAGGCCCCCCGATTCTAGAATCATGACCCCCTGGAGTTAGGCTTGCCTTCAGCGTTATTTGCATTCAGGTGTCTGTTGAAGATGTCTTTGTTTACCCAGACCTTTACAGATCAAGCTTTTATTGTCTTATGCCTAACGTCAGCAAGTGATACTATGTTTTAATAATGTTGTTATTTCATAGAGATTTGGGGATTTGTAATATGTTTTATCTACTTAAGTATTTTGTTGTTTTATCTTTTATTGTACATCACTCTGGGCTTCTTTTGGAGGAAGGGGAATTCATAAACCTAATACCTAAAAACAAATAAAGACTTCACAGGCAGTTTCTTAAACTTCTGCCCTTTTTAGCTGAGTTTAAATATTTTGTGAGGGGGCTCCTTGGCATTTTTGGAGTGTGTTGGTATTAACCAAACAGCTGCATTAAAGCATGTTGTGTTATTATTCCTTTTATTCCTTTAAATTTATGTGGGTGGGAAGATGGCATTACTTAAACTGACATAAAGAGCTGCTCTAGTTAAAAGGCGATCAGCTTCCCAAGGACATCCTTTCAAGCAAAGCATGCTGTGTGTTTGCTTTGAGTGGCCACCTCTTAGGGGGTTGTCGAAGGCTTGTCTCAGAGGATGAGGGTAAATACACTTTTTCTGAAATGATATTATTCTGTCTGTCTCTCTTTAATTGCAGGTGGGCTAACCCAGATGGCACCACGTCCAAGTAAGCATTGGGGAGGCCAAAGGTCATGTGGCTAACTTTTCAAAGGTCTTGTCAGCCATTGTTTTAACATCCCTCCTGCACAAGAGAATTTGGGCAGGAATAGAGCCCCTCTCTGTGTCCCAGAGACTGTGATGATGATGATGATGATTATATTGCTATTATTACTATTACTATTACTACTGCTATTATTATTATTATTTACAGTGTTTTACAGAGTACAAAAAAATATGTGGGTGTTTTTTCCTCCAAAACTCTTTGGTTTTATTCTGGTCCTGAGAGCTGAGCCCTGACTTTCCATTTTTGATGCTGCATCCAGGTGCCTTAATCAGCCTGGAGTTGGGAAGGAGGGAGAATCAGTTAAAATGGGTACCAGGACCATCTCTCACGCATGCACACAAATATTCAGCAGTGCTTTTCTCTTCCAGGATCTTTGGCTTTGTGGCCAAGAAGCAAGGCAGCCCATGTGAGAACGTCTGCCACCTCTTTGCTGAGTTAGACCCTGAGCAACCGGCATCGGCCATTGTCAACTTCATCACAAAGGTTATGCTGGGGACTCACCGGAGATGAAGGGACACTGCTGCAGATCTCTCTGCAGGCATCTTCTTCTTCCTCCTCCTCCCCACCTTGACCACTGATTTGTGCTGCTCATGTAATGCGGGGAGAAGCTGTTATTGGGCAGGTTGGCAGGCCCAGGTGGAGTCACTACTAGGGAGTTTTCTACTCCCCTGCCTCTCTCCCACCTACTGGTCAGCAAAAAGGGCTCTAGGGGGAGTGGATGTCAAGGCTGCACTCACTTCACTGGACCCCAGGAGTCAGCATTGCACTGTGTTTTCTTACTAGCAGACAAACGTGCCAATGGATGACAACTTAGAAAAGGACTGTACAGCTTTAAATATTTGGCTGATTTTTTTCATAAGCTCAGACAAGGCTCTGCAGCACAACAGTAACTGAAGGCGTCTGGAAGCAATGAATATGTGGAACTGTCTGCATCCATTCAGAGGCAGCATGTTGTACCATCCTAGTAGACGAAGAGGTTAGAATTACTCTGGGCAGGCCAAGGGTAGCATAAGGGCCAGCTTGCAAACACCATGCTGGGGAAATCTGGTTCTTGCTTCTCCGCTGCAAAGCAACAGAAGGCGGGTGGTTCTGTTTGCAGGGTCAAAGCCCCAGTGCGAAAAGCACCTGGGGATATGTTTGCCAGGGTTGGGGTTGGGGAGGAGACTAGTGGGCAGGTTAAGCTCTCCCCCTACTTGCTGTTTCCCCCACTCCTGCAAATCCCTTGCATATGGGCATGTGTGCCATTTTGCGGCACAGAACCAGCAGCCAGAGGTCCCAGCCCCATGTCTGCTTCTGATCATGCAGGTCAGTCCAGCCTGGCTATAAATACCCTTTAGACTTCTCAAAGTACTAACCTTGTCTTCCATTAGTGAGGAAAAGTGCTCAACATGGTAAGATAAGTGATCCATTTTGGAAGTTTTAAGCTAGGTGGACAGCAGTCAGTTCTACTGTTAGCTTTCTGGATGTGTTGAAGTAGATAAGCAAGTGTTTGTGACTCCCAAGTTGTGACAACCAGAAAATACCCCCCCCCCAGTGTTACATTACTGAAACAAAGGAGATGGGCAGGGGGCTCCCCGGAGTGTTATTTGTGTGTGTCTGAAAGACTGTGAAAGTGGTTAGAGGGTCTCCGGGTTTTAGTAAAAAATGGAAGTAGATCTCATAAGCCCGAAGCCTGTCCGCCCTGTTTTAAACACTCAAGCTATGGCTGCAAAGCTGGTCTTGGGTGTTTAAGAATTCTAATTTATTTATTTTTAATGCCCCTCCCTTTCATCCTTTGCTGTACCAATATATTTTATCAGTCTGGCAGTCTTTCTCACCATTGGCTCTGATGCTTGGATGTGGGTTTCAATTATTTTCCCACTACTTTTTGCCATTTAGAATGAAGGCCTTGCTTTCTGGATAGGATTCTAAGGCAACAACCCTTCAACTTATTCCAATCTACATCTTGAATAGAATTGAGCAGCACAAGAGGGGCAATTCACTCACACCTCTTACATAGAGAGTTTAAGCTATCGGGTAGTATTACTGGACCCCCAACTCCCATCAGCCTCAGCCATTACAGCCAAGGGGCAGGGATAATGAGAGCCGTAGTCCAGAGATATTTGGAGGCTCATGGGATCCCTACCCCTGATGTAAACAGCATCCAAAAAGACAGAACCCAGACTGCAGTAGGGAAACAGTAGGATCTGTAAATACTCAAAATTATTAACACGGGGTGGGTTTTAGGCCATCAGTGGGAGAAAGATTTGTAATGCAAATCAACACTCTGACCAAAGCCAGTTTTGCATTCACATTGCAGCAAGGGTCATGCATGAAAATGCACTGAGTGTGTAAAGGAGGTGCATAGTCCATAACGTCTCTGGTGAGCTACCTTTCTCCTAGTTCTATAATGGAGCAGCATTTATGGCATTAGGCAACTGTATATGATAGAGGGGTCAAGTGGGAAGCAATGGAACCTGCTGTAGTGCCTGAGTAAGGATGCTTGGTCTTCAAATTACCTTGTGGCAGGAGCTGAGAGTGGCGGCAGCAATGTGTGCTGAACGGACCAGAGCACAGTGAAGAGAATGGGACCAACTGCTCTCATATTCTGATTAAAATTAAAGGCAGCAGTAACCTGGGGGTTAGCAGAGTGACGAACCAGGTTTTCTGAATTCTGCTCCTAGCTCAGGAGTGCAGAGAGACTGAGTACATGGATTTATGGCTGGATCATCTGGACCTGTCTCTGTGGGTGCTTCCGGCCAGAGGCTTGTTATTGCAAATAAGTAATTTGGGTATTACAAACAGCCAACAGGTGTGTTTTTTAAATCAGATTTTCTGCAAAAAGGAAAAAAAAATGGATCAAAGGCAGGGTGGGGGGACTACCGCTTTATTGCAGCTGCTACAGAACCTGTGCATGTATGGGCAGCACCAATCCCATGTAAGAACCTGTCAGGAAGAACCTTTTGAGATCAGTTTCCAGTTCTCTCCAGGGCACAGTTGTAAACAAAGTGCTGTTTTTCCCAGTGAAGCAATGAAGAGAAAATTGGGAGTGGCCATTTATGGACCAATCAGTTGATATCTTTGAAGTTGTATGTGGTTGCTTTCAGATGACCTGTTTATTAAGTCATCGTTTGCATGTTTGCAAACGTTGGCTGTTTTACTGAGCATTTCTTCTAATTTCTTTGTGGCGAGTTCACATGACACCGCAACAAAGAACTGTTATTCTACCCTTCCCTGTGTATTTTCTCATGACTTGCCTTACTATGAAAAATCTGGGGTGTTGTTTTGTTCTTGGCTTGTTGTGCAAGAGCACAAAAAGCCACTTTAATCAAGCAACCTTAATTTGCCAGTATGCAACTGAATCCCACCTGAAAGTATTGACAGTCTGCAAGTGCTGTATGTTTTTGAACACAAGATTCTCTGCCAGATTAAGGAGCACCTACTAACTGTATATGCACATTTGCAAAGAGGAGCAGGGGGCTCTGTTCAGCCAAGGTCTTGGGAACACCTTAAAAAGCTGTTGAATGGGTTACAGAGAGGTGTCTTATCACATGCATTCCTCAGAGCTGTGTTGCAACATTGTGTGAGGATATTCCAAAGTGTGTTTCCTTTTCAGAGAAGCAGCAGCGTCTAGTGGATAGAGGCAGCCAGAGAGAGGATGCTATACAACAGCCTAGTCTTGCAATGTTAGCACAAGCCAACTTCTGAGGAGTAAGTGTATGTGAGCCTTTGAACACTCCTATATTCAAACCTCGCCTTTACTCTTCTTTCACTTACTGTCATTTTCATTGAGGATAACAGGAAACCCTGCCAGGTGTGTTTCTTCCCCCTAATGAAAGGCATGTGTGGCTTCTTCCCTCCATAAGGAAATGTGCAGCCATTCCTCGCAAAGGGCGTTTGTGCCTCTTCCCTTGTCTGTGCTTTATCCTGGTTTCATTAGTGCACTAATTGAGAAGGGGCTGCTATACATGTAGCAGTTTTGCTGAAAAGAAAACCCCACTTCTTGTACCTTTTTTCCAGCACTGGAATGCCATGACAGGAGAACACGCATCTGCTGAAATGCTGCTTTCAGTGTCTCTCCCAGAGGCTCAAAGCCCAGTGAGACAACTCATCCTTTTGACCACCAAGTAACTTTCAGGTTGCTTTCCTGTGACGTGTGTCTTTATTAAGAGCAGCTGTTTACTTTGCATTATATCACGTTGTTTCATGAGAACCTAATGGAGCTGGAACTAAAATGGGGGTTGGGAACTTGGGGGAGGGAGACCCCAATATTGTTGGGCTACAGTTCCCATCATCCCTGGCCATGCTGGCTGGGGCTGATGGGAGCTGAAGTCCCCTGGAGGGACACAGGTTCCCCACCCCTGAGCTACAAAGGTGGTCATATTTCTTGCGCTGTATCACAGCCTTCCCCAACCTGGTGGACCCCAACTCCCACCTGCCCAGGCAGCATTCTGGCTGGAACTGATGGGAGGTGCAGTTCAAAACAGCTGGAGAGCACCAGGTGAGCAAAAGATGCTGCAATGGGCCATGAAGAACCTATTTCTGGGATGACTGAAACTTACTTACTTTAAATTAGTCTGTCACTATAGCTTATGATAGCATAAAAATATTAAATCATCACCTTCTCTGGCAAACTGCCTAATCTCTCTATTTTATAAAGGTTAAAAAAGGGGTTACAGAGGGTGTCTTATCACAAGCATTCCTCAGGGCTGTGTTGTTACACTTTGGAATATCCTCACACAATGCATCTCCTTTTCAGAGAAGAAGCAGGGGTTGTCAGCCTGGTCCCTCCCACCCACCAGTGGGCATTTCAGGATTCTAAGTGGGTGGGAGGGGGTGCTATGGCACAAGCTGAATCCTCCTTCCATCAAGAAAGATGCATTAGTGGGCGGTAGGTATAAAAAGGCTGACTACCCCTGGACTAGATGATCCTTGTGGTCCCTTCCAACTGTATGATTCTATGAGAAGGACTAGGATTATGGGTCACAGGGCAAGGAGAGTCTACATGAAATACATAAAACCTGAGCTAGCAAAGGCCCTGCACTGGCCTTGTTTAAAAATAAGCAGACCACAGCCTCAATGGTTCTACCATTAATATGGCTAGAAAACTTTGAATGATTCTCCCCTCTAAAAATTGGGAATTGTATGATGTTGCATTAATAGCTTGGACAATTGCTGCCATTTTGATTTCTAGGCTGCTTCTTAGGTGCAATCCACTAAGCCCTGCTGTTGCTCATTGGTGGGTGCCATATGTAAACAAGTAGAAAAAGAGCAACAGCTGAGCTTGGTTCTGTGTGTGTGTGTGCGTGTGTTGTGCTTTTTAACGCAACAAAGCAAAGAAGCCACCAATATTATTAAAGACGGCACATCAGTAGAAGAGGAGAAAATGGGGCTCAGTTAGCCCCCAAATCTTGGGGGGAGGGGGGTTGGTTTTAGTACAGAGATCTATTTTTGTCTACTAAAGAATTTATATATGGATGTTAGCCAGAGATGTCTTGATAATATATATCTATATATAAGGGGGGGGGGAGCTGCAGCACTAAGCCTGGTTATTTTTTATATCTGTATTTTTCTTCTCTGTGTATAAACGGCAACACACCTTCTGTTTACTTCTTAAAATTAACACCCAACGGGTGCTTGCTCTACTTTTGTTATTTGGCACCTGTGTCTGTCTTTCAATCATTGTCTTGTTTAGCTTCTCACTTTGGGAAGGGGAAAACCAAGGCTGCAGCAAGCAGGAGTCCTTTGTTGCAATCTGAATTTCTCCTTGTGCTTGTAGCACCAGAAAGAGGTTATGGCCACACTTTGGATGTGCCCTGGCTACAGCTACAGGAACTAGTCACATGCAACAGCAGGTAGCCCCAGCTCCAGACATTCCAATTCCATACACAGAAACAGATACCGCTTGCCACTTCAATAACATCATGATGCACATTTGCCACTGTTGGGTGGGGAGAAGAGGCCACTTCCACATGCAGCACACACTTAAAATCACAAAATCGTAGACTTTGAAGGGCCCCAAGGGCCAGCTAGTGCAACCAGTGAGGGCACTGTGAAGATATAAGGTCCAAACAAAGGAGAATGGGGCTAGGATGTAGTGAAGCATTATAAAAATAACACAGAAGCCTATTCCAGTGCTGGATAAATATGGACATTTCAACTTTATTGGATGTATAAAGATTCTTTCTACAGCAATGCAGCAGGAACCGGTGCCATGCAGAGCTGGAGAGGAGGTGGTTCTGTTCAGACCAGACAACCGTCAGCTTACACAGCCCAAGAGCAGGCTGCACAACAGGGTGCAGGGTGACAGTATTTTGGCTCTCTCCAAGGATTGCAACAGCAAAGCCTGCTGATCTCTCTCTCACACACACACACTGGCATCCCACTCAAGTATTAGGTTATTTTGGTGATAGGAAGCAGCCACCAGTGGCAACAGCAGCATGGATTAAGGTTGAAGATGGAGGTGCTGTCACATTTCCAAAGAGTCTGGGGTGGTTGCTGGCACAACATCAACATTCAAGCAAGAACAAACCACAAAGGGATGCTTATGTTCCCAACCCACCTATTAAAAAAAGTACAATTGCAACAAAGCCAGGTAACTGGACCACAAGAGGGAGCCAGTGCAACTATTTGCAGGACCACCAGCTTCTGAGAAAACTAATAGCAGCAATAGGGCCAGAGGGGCTAGTGTAGGGGCCTGTCCTTCCCCTGTCTACCGCCCCCAAGGATCAAGGATCTCCTGCCATAGATTAGCCACACCTACACAAGTGACATCATGACAGATTCTTACAGTTCTGAAGAGCCTTTGAATAACCTCAGAGGTTATTCAGGTAAGCTTACAAGACAGCAAGCACAACGCAGAGGACAAGAGACCTAGAGCGCAAAGGAAGACAAGGGCAGGCCTACACATCAAGGGCCAGCCCTCATTAACTTGGAGGAGGAAGAGAAAACGCTTTACAATCAAACTGCAGGGCACATTTCACGCCCCATGTCTCTGCTTGCTCCCACTCCCACTTACAAAATGGCAGTAGCAGCAGTACAGGTTTGCAGCAGCATTGCGCCCAGGACAAGCACCACCCTTCCAGGGTCCAGCATCAATTATTTGAGGGATCTCAGTGGCTCAGGAAAGGGAGCTGGGAAGAAGGCAGGGTGCCCTCACAGCACACCTCCAGGCTGGCACTAGGAAGAAGGCATGCTAGCACAACAGCAGGAAGGGAGTTCAGCATGGATGGAAGGCCGCCTCCTTTAAACAAGTGATGTGACAGGAAGGTGCACACAGCACACAGGGAAATACAGTCAAAGAAAGATTTTCACCATCTGTATAAAATTCCCTCATGCAATCCTCAAAATTGGTACGGGCTCCTCTCAAGCTGCGTTTCAACTGGAGGAGCAAGTGTACATTAAAAAGTGGCAAAGGGATTTGCAGGGAAACCAGAAAGGCAAGATGTTGTGGGGCTGGCCTGCAGCTGGGGAGGGGCAACAAATGCCTGGTGCAATATGGTGCACAGGAGTGGTAGAGAGCCGCTGTGCTGTTCCACCACAAAACGGGGCCCTTTGCATTCAGAGGGCAACGAGGCCAGGCCATATCCCAGCCTCCCTTTCAAAAGCTGAGAAGCGAGAGCCACACAGACTCGGAACATTGTGATTGGGAAGAGAGTGGGACACTGTCCCAGTAATTAATCCCAGACCTGCTTGGGAACAAGAGCCTCAGGATTGATCCAGCATCCAGCAATGGTACAAGGAGCCCAAAAGTATCTGAAATCACATATGGATTTTTTTTGGGGGGGGGAGACCAAGATAGGTGGGCTCAGGTGGTGTTAGCTAGACAGATATCTATATGATCTATATGGCCCCACAGACAAAATGCTGCCCCTGGAGGCAGAGGCTGCAAGTCCAACAGAGAACAACCTGAACCAACAGGCCAGTCCAAGGAATGGCAGCAGGAAAGAGAGGCTCCCCACACCCCTTCATTCTCAGCCGCTGAGTGGGTGCAGATCTACCTTGACCTTCTCTCCACTGCTCAGCATCCCAATAGTGGGATAAAAGCCCCCAGACGGCACCACAGCATCTTTCTTGCCAATAATCTTCCCATTGCGCGTGAAGAACACCTGGGAGGGAAAAGGGGTGGGGAGAGAGAGAAAAGAAACACAAGACTTCAGATTAGATCTGTGCAGTTTAGCTCTGCAGTTGATTCTCCTTCTGCAGAACCAGGCTCTGGATGAAATTTCCAAAAGGCAGATTGATTTGTTATGTGCTTAAGAACAATGCACAAAATTAGATCAGCTTCTACAAACTCAGTTGACTAAAAAAGTAAAGACTACAGGTGACAACCTAAGACAGTCAACTAAAGTCTCTTATCCAGCTCTATTCAAGCTTCCAGGCGGTCAGAGCAAAAGCAAAGTCCAGTGTCCCGCCCAAATCTAGTAATAGCTATTTGTAATCCAGGGTTTCCTATAAGGCAAGGAACCAGTTCTTAGCAAGTACAAGCCCAGCTTGTGCATAAAGGAATCTCTGAGACAAAATGCATGAACAGCTACCTTAACCTGATATGTATCTTGCTGGACTGCACCACTTCAGGCTGCAGGTGGGAAGATTAAGCATTTGAATGTTCAGGTTTAGAAAGGTCTCCTTCCACATACACAGCTAGAGGAAAGGTGCTACTAACTGAAGCATTAGCTGATTTGCTAGATTTGTATGTGCTCAGAGTTCTGTTCCCCCTGTCCAAAAAAATCAGGGAACATCCAGAAATTGACACCCCCTCCCCACCCTCAGTCTGAAGTAATACAATCTATAAAGGGATATTATCACATGGCATTGCTTATTACCTAATTCACTGTTCCCATCTTGCTCTAGACTCTGACAAACCAACATTACCAGCAGTGCATGTCAGCAATGGGAACTCAAATATTGGCACAACGCTGGGATCTCAAGTTCTTTGTGACCCCAAATCTGGGAGTAAAGCCACCCTGGAGCATTGCTAATAGCAGCCACCAGGGGAACCTTAAACACAATGAGAAAACTAGCATAAACCAGACCAAGTGATGACGGACAAGATGATAATCACAGAGCAATGGGAGCATGACTTTTTCTCTTCCCTAGCATATACTGGGAACAGAACCGCAGAAACTCCTGAGAGGCTGACAGCAAGTTAGCTGCTTTACAGAGGCCTGTAACCTATCCCTTGGCAACACTTGGTAGACGTATGAAACAGCTGCCAACTTAAATGGCTGAGCTCCTGCCTGGTAGGACCCTGCCTTCTGACTGTGGACTAAGATGACAATAACCATGTGATTAACTATGAAGTGCAGCCAACAATATTCCTCTCAACACCACGTTCAGGGGGCAGGATCCCACATTTTGCACTGAACTGTCCACGGAAAGGCAGCTACTAGATCCTCCAGAACTGTGTCAGGAAGCACAAAATTTAGCATCCTGGGAGACATTTCATTATACTATAAGGAATAAAAGATTCTAGCCTCTATGGCTGCAAAGCTAGACCTTCTGGTACCTCAGAAACCTGAGGGGGGGGGAAGCTAAAAGAAAAAGCTCCCAACTCTAAAATGAGATTCTGTGGCCTGAAGAAATTTGCTCAATGCAAGTAGTTTTTCTCTAGCTACACATTATGAGAAGCAAGTAATGAGAAGAAATGCCCAGATCATTGAAAAGTGTGCTAATTCTTTCCTCCCTGCTTTATATTTTAGAATTTCAAAAGTTATTGCCACATATTTATGTTTGCAGCCATTAAGGACTAGAAACCATTTTGAAAAAGAAAACAAATGGAAGCCAAGAGCTGCAGGTGTTAAAGTGAGATACCGATACTCACAGCCCTATTTGTGATCAAGTATCTTCCAAAACTCTTGCATTACCTGCTCAATAGTGGAAGCTACTTGTAGAACCACTAATATGCGGAAAATAAAAGTCGGAATTATATGCTAAGGGAACCTACATTCTGCAACCAGAATTATTCAAGTCACCAACCAGGGGGAAGGGGTACAACCAGAAGGGTAATGAACACTGGTAATGTGCAAGTTGCAAGGTAGCCTTCCCCAACGCAGTGCCTTCCAAATCTTCCTGGAGTACAAGCCCCATCATTCCTGAACACTCACTGTGCTGGGTGGAGCTAATGGGAGGTAAAGTTCAAAACATCTTGAGGGTGCCCTGTTGGAGAAGGCTGTTGCAAGGGTAGGGCTGAGCCAATAAACCTGATGCATGCATTTCCTAAGGGAACTTAGGCTGCTCTGTTTCTTGCTTCCAAATAGAAGCCATTCTACTTTCTCAAGCACTTCCTGATTTGGGAAAGGGACAGTTCCACTCTTCTAAATGACATGTTTTAATTCCATTTGATCTTGACAGAAAGAAGTTAGTCTTATCAGTAACTCTTGCTGGCACTTACCACCACTTTCTTGCCTTCATGTTCTTGCTCCATGTCTTCCCCATCCTCTTCCTCCTCCTCCTCCTCTTCAGCTTCCTGGTGCAAGTAAAGGACATTCCTCACGCCTCGCGGTTTGGCCCGGATAGCCACCGTGTCACAGCTGTCATCACTGTCACCTGTAGGGCACCCACACCCCTATATAATTCTTGCCATGAATTTATGCACGCCAGTCAACCACTACAGGAAAATCATTCCAAGGGTAGGCTTGACAGCCACAAAACTGCCTCTGGCTCAGATCTACAGTCACTAAGGAAGCTTCCTCCCCTCAAACCCTTTAATGGTAAGCACAGCTTCCCTACCCTGTTCTCTGTCTAGCACTCCTCTGGCAATGAAGAACCTTTAGAACTCTTGCTTTTAGAGAAGAGGGTGGCAGGAACACTAGGCCATCAGAATCCTCAGGGAAGAGGGCAAAGTGAGGCCAACAGCTGAGTTCCAACTTCAGGAACATGGCAACATTGGTCACCTTGCACAGTAGAAGGACCAGGTGAGGAAAGTACGAAGATACGTTATCACAATGCCACCATGCCAGTTTAATCCAGGCTTGTAAATGAGCCAGCTGCCTTGCCACCAGTGGAACTAAAAATTGCCTCTAAGTAGCCAAAAAGTGAGTCTTACGGAAGTTAGGTTTTAAAAAACCCACCACCCCAATCTGCACACACACACACAAAAGTTTAGACCATAGATGACCAATATAAACATGCTAAGATTTCAGCTTGCTAACATGTCCTATTTGTCAGAGTGGTATTATACAATGTACTAGAGAAAATAGATTAGTCCTAACACCACTACTACTACTACTACTACTACTACTACTACTACAACTACTACTACTATACCCCACCCATCTGGCTGGGTTGTCCAAGCCCCTCTGGGCAGCTTCCAACACTTACAAAAACATCAAACATTAAAACTTCCTGATACGGGGCTGCCTTCAGATGTCTCCGAAAAGTTGTCTGCAGAAACTTGCCAATGCAAATCAAGCTCTGTTCACACAAGCATGTTATGACTCAGAGCCATCCACTGGGATGTATTTATTGCTCGCTTTACTTAGTATCATGATTCACCAAGTTCTAGACACTCACCTTCGCTGTCAAGGATGTAGTCACGCGGGAACATGATCCCACAGCCCATAATGTCTCCCTTGTAGCAGCGAGGCCCAAAGGGGTCGCCCACTCCACTCCCATGAAAGATCTTGCCATCATCTGCAAAAGAGAAAAGATGCACCATTGATAAAGTCTAGGAACAAATCTGGAAGAAAATGCTGACCTCAACCAGCACATGAGACTTATGGGTATTCCTGCCTGGCCCCACAATACCAGCAAAGCAAAATGCTGATGTCTCAAAAGCTCAGGTGGAGATGCCACAGGTATCCCCTAAGCCACACTGTCCAGCCAAACCATACCTCATCGCTTGAGCTTGGAGGGGGGTGTTACAGAGAGAGCATGTATGTATGAATGAAAGAGAAAGCATATCTACACACACACACACACACACACACGGGTGAGCAACCTGTGGCCCTCCAGAAGTTATGGGACTCCCAACTCCCATCACCACCAGCCACTATGTTCCATGGTTAGGGACAATGAGAGTTGATATAAAGGGACTCTGCCTAACTTTCAATTCACTTGGAGGCTTTCCAGTGTTTACTCAGACAAGCTCAAGGATTGCATAACTCTCTTGTTCCCAAGTCTCGGGAGCTCTGCTGAGCTGTGGACTAATAGCTATGGGAGTGCAGTTTTCTGGAACCTGAAACATCAGCCTCAGGGTTTTATTGTGATTAGTATCCAAAACATGGCCAAAAATCAGAGAAACACTTAAGATTTTCATGCAATTAGATTAGCTGTTTTAAGAAAGCTTCTCCCACCACAAAAGTCATACAAGTTCAGCTCAGCTTTATTTTCTAGGCTGTTTTATTCCAATGCCATTAAGGATACTGACAGTCAGATGCTAAGTACAAAAGGTGAGATGTAGAGAATTAGGGTGAAAGTTCACCATTTCTACATTAAGCAAGCAACTGGATGGTGACTGAACAGAGCTGATATGCAATGTGGGGTCTTGTTTGTCATCAGAGATGGGAAATCCTTTCAGCAGGACTGAAACTTCATTTAAACCATGGTCACCTTTGAGACAACAACCCCACAACTCACTTTATGTTTTTTCAATTTTTCATTTCATGTTTCATGAATTTTACACATTCAAAGGATGAACCAGAGGTAGATGCAAGCTAGAAGTATACACGCTTCTTAACATGATCAGAATTTTCTTGACACAACTATCAAAAAACCCTAGCATGACATTCATAACTGAGAAATGGTTCCAGGAAGCAATCTGGGATTCCCTGTACATGAAGTCAGGAGTGTATATCTCAGGGTAACAGCCCTGAGGTAGGTAACGATGAATCATGATTTGTGAAGAGCCTGGTTTCAACTCCTAAAGCACATTTGGCATGATGGCTGAGTATGCCTCCTCAGGGCTTGAAGTGCTAAGAAACTTTCCCATAATGCCTGTTCACCATGCAGTCCCTCCAGGGCCAAACAAACTGGTTCATTCAATCAGGCACACTACCCTGCCAGGCCAGAGAGGGCAAACACACTATTCGACACCCATGATCAAAGACAGGCAAGTTCTGAACCTGGTGGTCCAAACAGTTCCCTGCCTCCAGGCAGACAAGAACAAAAGGGAGAAGGGAAGGGGGGACCCAGACCACTTGAAAGGCCTTGGCACTCGCTTTGTCTCTCCAAGTTCAGCTATGCAGCGGATACGGGCGCCCGGAGCAAAAGGCATGTGGCCAAGGTCCTTTGTCTCCATGAAGGAGGGAGGTTTGTTCAGCAAAAGGGCAGTAAATATTTTCCCATGTTGCCAAGGAAACTTTGGGAATAATGTTGTGTAAACATTCCAGAGTGTGTCTAAAATAATGAAGGCCGTCCAGCAAGAGTGCCTTTTAGGGAATCCCCCTCTGCTCAACAGGCACAGGCAAGGAAATCAAAACAGCAGGCTGGAGAGGGAAACGCCTACAGGGCAAAGAAGGATGAGGGATGGCCTTACAGGGGAGGCGGAGGTTGAATGCACCTTCTCTCACTAACGCTGCTGTCTAAGCACTCCAGGAAGGAGATGCAGGCTGCCTTCTCTACGCAGAATAAAGTAGTATAAGATGCAACTGGTTCAGAGGACTTCAGGCTGAAGGTGGGAATATTATTTTGAATGCTCCCTCAAACTCCCACAAATAACTAGTACAGTCAAACCTCAGTTGTCGAACGCAATCCGTTCTGGAAGCCCACTCAGCTTCTGAAATGTTCGAAAACCAAGGTGCGGCTTCCAATTGGCTGCAAGAGCTTCCTGCACTCAAGCAGAAGCCACATCGGATGTTTCAGCTTCCAAAAAACGTTTGAAAACCAGAGCATTTACTTTGGGGTTTTCGGCGTTTGGGAGCCAAAATGTTCCAAAATGGAGGCGTTTGGGAGTCAGGACGGTAACCCAGCTCACACTTTGCAGTGCTGCTTTTCTATTTGTGGGGAGCTGTCTTTGTTTGCTTTAACATGGGGAGGAATTTAAACAACATGATCCTCAACGTACCATCTGATATGGCACTGTCCATTCTAACTCCCTATTCTGCCGCATGCATGGATCAGTTCATAATGGCTTAAGTGCACCACCCAAACTGGGACTCGGACTTACACTCATTCCTTACTAAGCTCAATATGTAGTCAATTTTTGTTCTAGGCTACAGCTCATAGAAAGTGGAGAGAGAGCTTAACCGATAGTATTAGTTCATAGGATATTCTGAGACTAACTCAGCGCTGTGAACGCAGCACAGTGCAAGAGCAAAAAGGACTGGAGAGGAGCAAAGGCTCTTTGTGTTTGCTAAGCCATTCTCAGTTATTACACTGAGCAGGAACTTGTAGAGAGGTATCTTGAACTCACATCTATCTCTATTTCCCCTCCCACTCTTCGAACCGCGTTCAAAGGGCTTCCCAGCATACCAAGATCCCAGTTTATTTTAGGCAAGCTATTTCCCCTAGCAGGGCTCTGGTTATTCAGTAGCAGCAGTGGGATCCATCTCAAAAGTCTGACCAGGAATTAGGCATGAAGTAACAAGCCAGCTGAGATCAGAACCCAAAGACACTGCAGCCAGCAAAGTGATTAAGGAAAGGGCAACTGGAGGTAAGGAAGGCATGTTCAGCAATGGGTGTGTGGGTGGCTCTCCTGGTCTGCTGACCAGAAGGGTTTGATTGTATATGGCTTCTTAGCCATTCAAGCTGCGAGCCAGTCAGAATATAGGATATCAAGAAAATGGCAGAGTGTTTGGTATAGGACTGGTCCATGAGCTCTGGTAAACTAACACACTTCTTAATAGTTTGTTGGTTTTTTTGAGGGGAGGCAAGTAGGGGGAGGGGGGAAATGATGGAGGTGTGTTGTTGTTTTTGTTGTTGATGTTCATGATGTTATTTTATTTGTACCCCACCCATCTGACTGGGTTGCCCCAGCCACTCTGGGCAGCTTCCAGGGGATACAAAAACATAATAAAACATTAAAAACATCCCTGTAGAGGGCTGCCTTCAGATATCTTCTAAAGGTTGTATAGTTACATATCTCCTTGACATCTGATGGGAGGGTGTTCCACAGGGTGGGTACCACTGCCGAGAAGGCCCTCTTGGTAAAATTATGCTTTCCGTGGAGAAAGTATATAGGGAGTTTTTCTCCCTCTTTCATAATAGCAGAACCCAGGAGCATCCAGTGAAGCAGAATTGCTGGATTGAAGCTGAATTGCTGTTATTCTTTGCAGATAAGAGTCAGTCCAGGGCAGCAGAAAAGTTTCAAACTGCTCCTTTACCAAAGCCATCCTATCCCAACAAAAGAGGGAACTGCATTGAACATGTGGCCTGCATGGTGTGCTCGCTCACATATATACAGCCTCATGGTGGCCATGAAGTTACAGGGCAAGAGAGTACTGAGGATAGCACCAAACTCAAAATCAGAAGAGGGAGGAGGCAAGCTCAATACAGTAAAAAGTAGTAAAAAGTAGCAGTTTGTTTAGTATGAATGTACAATGCATTTCAACCATGGATCATCCTCAAGGCAAATAATTTTCCTATCTTGTTCTTGGAAAAATAGAGAGAGCATGCTCAATAATATGCTTTGAATACTCTTGGCGGGCTCCTTTATTGTACTAGATACAGATATTGATAGGCTCCAGCTCCCATCAGCCCCAGCCAGCATGGCCAATGGTCAGGAATAATGGAAGCTGTAGTCCAATGGCATCTGGAGTTGGCCAGTCCTGCAGTAGCTGAAGACCCATGAAGACCCTTTACCACACAGAAGGATGAGTGGATTTTATTAATCCAGCCTAGAGATACCTTAGTACAAACACATTAAGCACTCTTCATGACACAAACTGCTATTTTATCTCGTATGCTTGCCTCCCAACTCTTCCTCCACTCTTATGAAGTCATGGGCCACTCCTCACAAGGCAGCCTGAGCACGAATGTTGAAGCTCCCAAGTGTGCCCAAATTCACAGCTCTCACCACCAACTTCAAACCACTTAGACTGAGGAGTGAAATCAAGAGTGCATTGAAAAGGAGAAAACATTCAGTTCAAGGATACACAGAAGAGATCACAGGCCAAATCTGCGGCAGATGGTCAAGGCTAGAGAAGCTGAGATGCTTCTGGCTCTCATAGGAAGCAAATCTGCCTCAGGCAGCTGGCCTTAGAGTCTGTACCTGAGGAAAAGGCAATCTTTGGTTTATAGCAACCAATCTCAAATTGTGAGAAAGGCTTCTCAAAGAAGTGTGGACAGTTGCCAGAGGCGCCAATTGTTTATCTGTCTTGTATTCTTTTTATAGTGACGAGCTTTAGCAATATTGTAAGCAAAATTATGTACATTCTACCATCTGTTTCAAGAGCAGGAATCACTCTAAGTGAAGAATTCAAATTCACAGGAATTGCAGCTTTTCTTTTTTTAAGTTTCTAGCCCTTCAGCCTGGTGAGATCACACAGGTACGGAAGAAGGGAATGGGAATCTGATAAGGTTTTCCAATTGATGGAGCTTCAGTCTCCCACATTTATTTATTTAACAGGATTTCTATACTGCTTAATTGCAAAAACCTCTTAGCAGTTTACATAGCTCTTTGCCTCTTCCCATGAACAGTTTATCCAATCCACTGCTCTGAGTCATATAGGTTCTTTTTTCAGATAATTATTTTCTCATTGAAACCACCCTGTGCAAACATAACACTTAACCATAGTTCATTGCCTGTTAACCCCGGCAAAGATTCCTGATGATAGTGAAATCTCCTACCAAGCTAAGTCCTGCTCATAGAGATCATTTAGATGGAGGGACCACTAAGACCATCTTGTCACTTTGCAATCAAGAGGCTGTAAAGTTCGGGGAACTACCTTAATCACGGTTTGATCAGTGCAGATGTAATACCATGTCTAGCCCTGGTTTGCAGAATATATTACCAAATAAAGTATATCAAGAAAGATCATTTAGCCACCAAACTGCTCTCCCCACTGTGCCCTAAGCTTGGCCCTTGGTGCTGCAGATCTTCACTCACCTGCATGGTAGGCCACAGATCCCCTGCTCCAGCCAGGATGCCGGTTTTTCGGGTAGTCCTGGAACAAGAGAGAAACAGAGCAGAGCAAATCATGCAGCATTACAATTTTATCACTGAAGGTTCTTTCAGCAGAAAAATGACAAGCTGTCAATACTGTATTTTAAAAGGGGTTTCCACTTGAAAGGTGCTTGATTCCTGCCTCCCTCCCACCACAGCTGCACAGTTCATAGAACCCCCTGCAATGCAGGACCCTTTTGTCCAATGTGGGGCTTGAACCCACAACCTTGAGATTAAGAGTCTCATGCTCTACCAAGTGAGCTATCCCAGCTTCAACATCTTGTTTACTCTCTTCAGCACCAAGATGTGATCACTGAGACAGGGGTCCATGCTGAGTCAAGATTCCCCAGAGCATTACCTCATTACCTCAGAGGGGCACATCCCAATGCTCTGGGAAACCTTGACTCAGCATGGACAGGGATTAGACCCACAAAGCTTTATGGCCACAAAACTGAGGAGGAAGAAAAGCCCTTACTGGAGTAGCCAAGACTCACAGTGTTCCAGCCTGCAGGGCATTCATTAGGGTGACTCAGCAGCACTTTATGGAGTTCCCTGAGCTCAACAACCAGGTACTGCCTCTCTCACTAGGCTGAAAGGGACAAGAAAAAGACTAAGAAAGGGTTCAAGGAGTCTAAGGAAAAGATGCTGCAAGATCTTCGAATCTAACCACACCGTGCCATTTAATTTAACAAGTATTAGCATTTAACGTGGTTTCTTATCACACTGGAAAGCTTCAATTGGTACAAAACAAGAGCACTGCAGATATTTCCCTTCAAAGCCCTCATTGACCTGGGACCCACCTGAGTAATTTTACCAAAAGCAGACGACAGCAGACCAGCATGCCTTAATTTTATGCCTTTCATAAGAAATGTATACTTTCTTGTGTGCTCTGCAATTTCAAATGCTAATCTTAGACCTAGCATGTCTTAAGCAGCTCCAGCTCTACAGGAATTAAGGCAGCTAAGGCAAGAGTTATGCCACATCTGCAATAGCTGTGCTTGCAGCTCCAATCAAAAAAAGCATCTCTTAAAAAGATGGGAAGCACAAATACACATCATTACATGTGTGTTTTAAAGCACAACAGTGTTGGTTAAATGTTTAAACACCTTAACTTTTTAACAGAAACTGCCACACTGTGTGCCAAGAGAAATAAGCATATCCTTGGAGCTCATAAAATCCAGGAAAGCTGCTGCTGCTGCTGCTGCCCATTGTGTCTTTGTGTGATTTACTGCTCTGGTCTTCCCACCGCCACTGTAGGCAGATCCTCCCCCATCTGTACTCCTGATGCCCAAAGTGGCAGAATTACCTACAATCAGTGAGCCATGCAAAAATGTATGTATTGGGCTCATCTAAGGCAGGTAATTCTTACTATTTCATGCGCTAAATGCAAAATCTTTCTGGTGAAAATCTGAGGTGCTTCCAATTTTAATTCAGGAAAAAAGAAAGTGCTTTAGCTAACAGAAGTTTGGAAACACTTGTATAAGAAAATGAGCTGCACATTACTTTTTAGCCATCACACCCTATTGGTTGAGACTCATAGACTTGGCATGGTAGTCCCTGGGTTCCAGCTGATCTGGAAACAAGTCTCCTACAAAACAGCTTCTGGTGGTCACACAAACACACCCACACCAGATGTAGAATCAATAGATTGTTTAGGGGATAAGTTGTCCTCCTGTAGGGACAGGAACTCAAGGGAGGGTGAAAGGAAGTTGATCCAGTTATTTTTTCTTTTTCTTTTTGGATCTTGTATGGCTGCTGGGATTTGCTTGCTCGCTGTAGCAAGATGAGGAAGGAATGGAATGGTGTGGCCTTGAAGGCCAACCCAGCCACGTGAATCCAGACCATGTGTTGAGGCAAACAACAGAACCAGATGGCCACATCAGACAGGAAAGGAAGAGGGACAGACGCCAAACCAGCCCCAAAGAACAATCCGGCCTGCTTCTAATTTGTTATCTGGAATTCAGCAATAAGAGAGCCTGGCTCAGAAAAATCTTTGTAGCAGAAATTGTGCAGGAGAAAGAAGCATGAAAAGACAGAGAACCCCAAGGCTGGGAGGAACCAAGTAATGATCTAGACCCTTGGGGTTCTCCAAAGCGGTTGTCCCATGGCAACACACTTAACTGCCAGGGGCGCCACAAGCACTTGTTTGATATCATGTGGCTTTTTGCACTGAGGAATGTCCTTAAAAGGAGGAGGCTAGCTTAGAGATCTAACTCTTCCCTCATTTATGCAAAGATGAGTTTGCAGGAAAATGCCACCATACCTGTGCAATGTGACCATGACACCAAGACTGTGTGAAATGGCTTCTATGTGGCAGCTGAAACATGTAGAGCGCCTCACCACACCATATTGCATGCATAATTTCTATCAGCCGCTGTGTCATTCCACCTCACAAAGAAGCCTCAAACAGACCAAGTTACAGCCAGCGTTCAAGTGCACCCAGTGAGATATCTGCTTCAGTGTTTTTCTAACTTCCAACCATTCTTTGTTTTGCAAAAGACACCAGGCACTGCAGAGCTCTTTCCTGGGACTATGTTAGAACTAATAATTTTTCTAGTTCCAGCCTGGTGTCATACTGTAACCTCACTCACATAAGACTATGTGCAAGTGGAAATTTTCCATTGAACATGCAAGTAATCATGCATGCTACACCATTCTTAAGCAGTCCCCAGCCAAATGAGATGGCATCCTGAGCAGTGCATTTGAAGGGGCTCTATTAAGCACACAACACAGCACACTCTTCCCCCCACCACAGTTTTACCTTTCGAGCCAAGCCCAGTGCAATGTAGCATTTCTCTCCTGGATCTACGATCTCAACTTCAAAGTAGTGACTCCTGGTACTTAGTGGCTGCCGAGCTTGGGCTAGACCCACGTCAATTATGCTCTTCCCCTTCCCCACGTACTCCAGGAGCTGCAGAGAAAAGGATGACACAATGATCGGCTGTCCAGATCAGACCTGACAGTCCATCAAGCCCAATGTTGTTTTCCAGGAGGATCACAAGCAAGGCATGTTAATACCCATCCACTTGTTAGTTAGCACCCTCCACTCCAATCATTTGGCAGATTCTGATGTCGCCTTAAAAAGGGTGGGGGAATGCAGTGAAAATCTGCACTTTTCATTTCTGGGAACAGAAACCACATTTTCACAGCTGATGATAATCATCCAGAATATAGCATCATGTTTCCAAACAATTATCATGGATACATGAAAAGAATAACAAAAGGGGTGTCATTCAGCTAAGCTAATTTCACAGAACGGAGAAAGGAATGCAAGTTGGTCGGCAATGGAGAGAGAACTATGAGGAGCACAAGTTACTGGTTGAATGGCTGCATGATAGATAGCTAATTGGTGTGCCTTTAAAACATGTACAAGCAGTTCAAGACAAACTAATGTATGAAACCATGATATGGAAAATCCTATCCCTGCAAATACTGTATATCCACTTCTGTGCATAAGCACCTTAAACATGCAAGACCACTTTTCTTCAACAAGTTGAAATATATCCAGATGAGGCAGCCTTTTTTTCCTCCTCAAATTTTAGACATATGAACAACAAATGGATTTTAATTCTACATTGTAGCTGTTTTAATTGTGGTACTTTTTATAAACTGCCCTGCTGAAGAGTGGGATATTAGTACAAACAAACAAACAAACAAACAAACAATAAATAAATAAATAAATAAATAAATAAATAAATAAATTAAGTGGGAGTCCAAGACATGCAGTTGGCAAACATCCTTATCTTATTTTGGAAGTCTCCAGTATTCAAGGTATTTCAGTACTTTAGGAGATCAACATTTAAAAAAAAACTGAAATGTTTTTAATACAGAAAACATACAATTATGTTTATAGCCACAAAGATATTCCATTGTTCATAAATCTGGAAATCCAGCAATACCCCACCCTGAATCTGGCATTACAGGTGGGAAAAAATCAAGGATGGATGGAATCATTTTGAAAACAAAGATATACCATAAGGAAGCAATGCCATGAGCAGCAAAATTGTGAAATTAGATAACATAAGGAAAATAAATCATTATGCATTCCTTATTTTAGCATATTGAGCTAGAGAACTAACATTGTTATTTAACATATACAGATACAGTAAAAGCAAACCATATTTTAATAAACAAGACCACCTTCTCCCCTCTTTTTCTACCCAAACCTTGTCTGCCAGGTACATTTCAAACTTTCGTACACCAGTTTTCAAAGCAGAGTCTTCTGCACAGGTTTCAAAAGTGCTACAAGTGCTAAAAGGGAAGAACTTTTTTCACATATCTTCTCATTTTGCATAATTTATTCTGCATGTGCAGTGAGCGGCAAGGAGGCAAGATGAGCAGTGAAGATCGTGCTCAGTTGCCTCCAGTGTTCCTCTACCACTTCAATTTTTAGCAGAGAAGGAAACAAAGAGTTGAACTGAGAAAATATATGGTTGTGCTGAATTCCAGGATATCATGCACCCCCTGGTATAATTGACACTGCCAGGTGTTCCATCATCGAGCTAACACTGTTCTACTAGGAGTTCTATAGCTGTAGTTGCAGCAATGATGTGATCAACAGCTACTGCAAACTTTCATGAAGTATCTTAGTCCCAAGGGCATGGGTGTGCATGCACACAGACACCCCTCATGAAGCACAACCACATATTGAACTAATCTTTCCTGGCTCCTACAGCCCTGTGGAAAAACAGGCCATTGACCCTTTCCACTAGCTTTCTGCACTGCTGCCATAGGATTCCAAGAACCACTCATCCATCTAAGCACAAAGCAAACATTTCAAGCAGCTAGAACAGGAAGCAGCTTGACATAAGGAGTGACCTACTCTGACAACGATCTATCCTGGAGGAAGAACAACTCTTAAATGTGATGTTCTTGTGCAAGTTTCAGATGATGTTATTGTTATTAGTAGTTTTATTGAAGGTGGCTTTATGTACAATTTAAATAAAACAATTTAACAATAAAAAGAGATGCCAAACCAGACTGGGGGAGTGAGAATTCAAATGAGAGGGATGGGAAGCACAGGAAATTCAACCTTGGTCTGACTTGGCTATTGATACTGAACTAATGTTCTTGTCCTACATTTCCCTTCCAGATGGTACATATTACTGAGTGATTGGGAAAGTGCCTCTTATGGATGCATCTTGTCTGGATTAAATACAAGCATCTAGCTTATTCCTTCATCTATACATGACTAGTCTTAACTGCTGGTGCTGACTTCTCTTCAAGCCAGTGGACAATTTTAGGGTGCTATTCAGCTTTCTGGGCAAGTGACTATCACTGCACATATGAACTGCATTTAGGGACCATGCTTAGCTCCATGTCCCAATAATACAGCTGGTATACTGGTAGCGAAGTTTCTAGTACAATAGTCATTCTTATGCATACATCTCCCTATAGAATGGGGGACGCGGGTGGTGCTGTGGGTTAAACCACAGAGCCTAGGACTTGCAGATCAGAAGGTCGGCGGTTCAAATCCCCGCAATGGGGTGAGCTCCCGTTGCTCAGTCCCTGCTCCTGCCAACCTAGCAGTTCGAAAGCACGTCAAAGTGCAAGTAGATAAATAGGTACTGCTCCGGCGGGAAGGTAAACTGCGTTTCCGTGCGGTGCTCTGGTTCGCCCGGCTTAGTCATGCTGGCCACATGACCCGGAAGCTGTACGCCGGCTCCCTCGGCCAATAAAGCGAGATGAGTGCTGCAACCCCAAAGTCGGCCACAACTGGACCTAATGGTCAGGGGTCCCTTTACCTTTACCCTATAGAACAGAGGTAGCCAATGTGGTGTCCTCAAGATGTTGTTAGACTCCAAACATCCCTGACTATCGGCTAAGTCTTTAGGGTTGTCCTAAAAACCACGTTTCAGTTCTGGATCTAGACATGTAATGCAAATAAAGGCGAACTTATTTTCTGCCCTTTAAATTATACTTCAAAATCTGCCCCAGTGGCAGGCCACCTTACCATTCCATAATGGGCCAGCCCCAAATCAATCAATGAGAAAGTACATGGGACCATCGGTCTGCTGAAACTAAGCAGGTCTGGTCTCGAGAACCATATGTATGTCACTTTAAGTTCCTTGGCAAGATGAAAAGGCGGGATATAAATTTAAGAAAATAAGAAAGATGACAAACTAGGGCAGGAACAGGCATATATCCAGGAGCCCCTTTGGCTATAGGCAAAAGAGCAGACAAAAAGGGTAAATATGCAAGGTGTGTTTACACCTAGCCCTGATGAATCACTTGCCAGGGCTGTCTTTAGAAAGCATTTAATCCCCTTTTAATGGCAGGCCTTTTAAGAACTCCATTCAGTCATCAAAAGTACAGAAGGCCTGAAACAGGAACAGGCTTGGGCCAGGCAGCCCCACCCCACCTGATCTTCATGGCCCCAAGCTTCTATTTTGTGCTGCCCTGCCACCCTAGCGCTGTGCTGAAATATGTCATCCAGTTTCTCAAAGGTTTTCTTCCCTTGCAAAAGAGGCTTCAGCTTTTTTCTGCCTCATTCTCAGGACACTTCAGAATTTCTTTAGGATTTTGGTGGGAATGCAGTCTTAAGCTTATTGTTGTGAGGTGGCCAAGACTGGGGTGGGGTGGGGGTATTTCTTCCCAGTAAACAATTATCCAGCACTCTGTAGCCCCCCTGACTGGCTGCACTTTCTCTCATCTGAAAAAGCCCTGGGCAGGCAGGAGTTACCTGATGAGGGCTTTCCCTGGGCCTTAACTGAAGCACAGGCATTCGAGAAGCTTGCCAGGTGCAGAATACGGTAGAGATGATTTGTAGAATGAAATAAATGGCACAGATGAAAACCTGTTGTACACCTCATGTTTGGCTGTTTCTGGGTTTAGATAACAAATGGAGTACCGCTATGCTCTCTACATGAGGTGTCCCTTGAAGACACCTTATACTCTGGAAGCTGCAGCTACAGCAGAATGTGGCTTAGCAGCTGCTGAGTGGAACAGCTTAAAATGCTGCAAACTACTGAGCCCTTTCAAGGTGTTGGCCTTCATGTTTAAAGTTCTAAACTGCATGTGGCCCAAGTACTTAAAGAGGAGCCTCTTCCAGTACTAGCAATCCTGTACCTTCAGATCTGTGATGGAGGCCCTGTTCATGGTACAGCTAGTAGGCACAGGACAGAGTCTTCTTTGTGGTGTATTTGTATTTTATTGTATGCCATCCTGGGCTCCTTTCAGAAGGAAGGGCAGGATACAAATAACAACAATCCTACTGGTACTGTTGATACAGTCACTGTGCATATGTTTCTGGAAGCGAGAAGGAAAAGTGACCTGGTGTCAACACACACTATATGAAGCGGACCTGCACAGAGACATGGGCTGATAAGCTGCACTTCTCACAGAAAAACCTATGAAGATAAATGGCGTCTCCACAAATGTGACATGCAAGTATAGACTTTTGAACCTGACACAAGATTAAACATCCTGGGAGTCTGAGTTTTTATCTTATTTTATTTTTTAAAAAAGTTTCTAGCCCCTATCATGTTGAAAATAAAACTTTAGACCATATAAAGGCAATGTCTGTTGTCATGAGGTGTGTTTTGAAGAGGTGAAGTGATTCAGCCTCTATATAGTTTCCCTTCTCTCATTATAACCAGAATGGAAATTGTACCAAATCAGCCAGAAAACTGAGAATTTGCATAGTCTGTTCAGATCACAGAACTTCACTTTCCTGGCAGGTTTAAGGATTTTTTCCTGAAAAACAGGATTCTAAAAAGGCATCCGGGGTGAAGGATTTCATTAATATTTCAAAAAAACATATGAAAGAGCCAGCAAGTTCCCAGCGGCCTGAAGAAGAACAGACTGTTAAGCAACACTGTCATGCCTTTCATAGCAGCACAATAAGCAGAAGTTCACTAGGCAATGTTTTCCAGTCTTCTTTTCCTCATGAAAAGCTGCACCTGTAAATTATTTGTCATGCAGCTGTTAAAGGCACAGATATAAGCTCCCTAGAAAAAAAGGGTGGCAGTTCCACCAAAAACGGCCAGCTGCCACCTTGGTGCAACAGGCCAGCACAAAGCCTGGATGGTGACTGGCCCTTTAGGAAACAGTTTCCATGCTGGCTTTCCTGAAAAGACTAACTGAATGCCTGAGGCTGCTGACTTCTGCCCTCAAGATCTGGTGATGTTGACTTTTACCTCAGGGCTTACTTGTTGGGGACAGAAAACTCAGGCTCATGAAAAGAACTAATGCTGCTGGATTTCTTCAGTCAGAAACACACTGAAGTGGGACGTAATGCAATATACAGGAGAAAATGCTTTTTTTAAAAATCCAGAGGAAATTCCTAGCTGAAAATAGTGTTGTTCAATGACCCTACCAAGTACAAATTCAAAAGCTAGTTAACAAAAAAAAAAAGAGAAAAAGGAAAGAAAAAAGAGACAGACTTCTAATACTACAGGAGGGTGACCATAGGAAAATAGATGGCTTCAGGCTACTGCAATTCAGACATCCAAAATTCCAAGACAACCAGTTTTGAAAAAACAGACACACACTCACTTTCAAGAGACGCACAGCAAATCCAGGCCTACCTCCCACTCTGCCAGCGTGCCGAAAACCCACGCCCAGCCTTTGAAGAGTGGGCTTTTAATAAACAAAATATTAAATTGTCCAAAGGAAGAATGCAAGTTATGCATTTTATTTTTCCATCAGGCCAGGGAAAGAGCCAGGAAAGAGAGGGCGTTTATGTGGGTGAATTTGGCACTGCAATTCAAAGGACAGAAAGAGGAAAGAGGTTGTCCTGGAAGGATCCAGCAGTCCTCAACCCGTTTGGCTGGGTCCAAACTCAGGATAAGCAGTTCTGTGCATCTTTTGAAAGTTCAGGGCTTCATCTCAGAGGACTGCTTCGCACACTAGAACAATAGGAAAGGAACGCTTCTGCAAATCCCTTCTGTGGCCTGAAAATGTCTCATCTAAACACCCTTAACTAATTCCAAATCACCATAAGCAATACATGCTTTTGGTGTTGCTCCGCAATCAGGATGGTGTGGGTTTATACATTGCTAAAGCTGCATTGTGGGAAGCTTCCATGGATGGTTTTTGTCTATCCAGGATCAGAGTGGAGAATTCTCCCACAGCCTAGAATGGCTAACAATTCTTCCACCTATGCTCAATTCTCTCCCACCCACCCACCCACCCACCCATACATTTCTCAGCTAAAAATAAAGTACAATTATCTGAGGGCACATGAGATACCTTCCCCTTAAATCAACAGTGCAAAGGCTATGTAAGTACCAGAATACAGCATTTTGGGGGAGGGTTCTGCAGTCATTAAGCTTACTCAGAAGAAAAGGCAATCATCCATTTTAACCATGAAAAAGGAACCTAAATCTTGAATGGCAGAAGACCCTAGGAGTGAAAACAGCAGCATAAAGTGGGAAAAGGCAAGGGATAATTTTGAAATAAGAGAGGAAATGTAAATGGTTGGCTTCCCTGTTCTTGCAGGGAGCGGGGGGAGCTGTCTGGGTCAGGGAAGGTCCACATCTCAGACTGGGACAGGGGATAGGCATGTAGAAAACAAGGGCTTATGTAAGGCCTCTGTGGGCAATGGCTTCCATTTCAGGCATAGGGTTAAGAATGTGCAAACAACTCTGCTGGATCATACCACAGGTCCACCTAAGTCCAACATTCTTTCTCCCAGCCAAATATCTTTGAGAAGCTCAGACTGGGGCATAATGGAAATATAGTGGCACTCTGTCTGTTCCTAGTATCCGGTAAGTTGAGGATATACTAGTTCTGAACATGGGAGGATCTGTTAGTAACCACCCCAACCGCTTGTGAAGCTACACACAAAAAGGATTTGTTGAGCCATCAGAGGCCTGTCTCTCCTTTAACACTTAGCCCAAAGTTGCACCTCCACCAGACTCACAATTATGAAAAAGAAATTCCACCCAGAGCCCTTCCTGATGGCATTTTACTTCAGACCATAGTTTATAAGGGGAAGCTTCCAGCAGATGAAGGCAACAACATGTTGGCCAAGCAACGAGAGCATCCAAGACAAACAGGTGAACCTCTTAGATAAGCAGATGTAGGCCCCGCTCTTTCTGCTGGTCACATGAGCCCCATGCTCAGCCAACAACAGCTGAAGGAACTTAAAACTGGTAGCACATTCCAGATTTAGGCAGAGCAGAGTCTACAGGGCAGGCTGAGAAAAATTCGTCCTTAATAAACCCCAAGTTAATTCCAGCAAAGGCCATTTTGTGGTGTGGTAGATGGAAGCAAGGAACCCTGAATAAGACAGGCCCAGCTCCAAGCCAATGCACCATATATTATGGTGTTGCTGAATGGAGAGTCTTTCATAATCAAATTTGCAGAGTTTGGAGTTACACTTAACTGTTTAAAGCCAACTTACCATCCCCATAGTCCTGATCCTCCATATCAAGACCATTGATCTGGGCCATCTGCGCAACAAACGTAAGCTTGTGAGACTTATTCTGCTGAGTCACCTAGGTGAATCCAGTTATTTCTATTCACCTTTGTTAGAAGGAAGCTATTCTTCTCTGTGGCTGCCATCACCTGACAAACGTCAAACCTCAATCCCGTGCAAAATGTTTCAAAGAACACACCAAACACAAAAATACTGTACTTCCACCAGACTTCTGAGAATCAGAGGTATTGTTAAAAGAAAAATAAAGAAGTTTCTAGTTCTTATTATTCCAGATTAGAATTTTTAGAGGTATGGGTATGCTAAAGCACCAATGACAGAGGAGAAGAGCACAACTCTTTCTGTGCCTGCTCTCATGAATGGCAACAACTTTCCCCACTGCAATTCCTGGCACAGGTGGTGCTCTGCCAAATAAACTACAACCGTCTAATGCAGTGCACATCCGCAGTCACATGTTTGCTTTAAATATTATATTGCTTAATCTTTTATTCTGTGTGTGTGAACATTTGACATTTTCAATCACAGGATTTTGTTTTTGTTTTTTATTTCCTTGAGTCGGTTTAGCCAACAAAGATGGAGAAACCAGAATGCTGGTGATATTAGAGTTGTTACACTGAAGGTCAAAGGGCCTGGAGAACCCTGTCAAAAGGCCCAGTGCACATCGGACCAAAAATTGTCCTGACACTAGTCTTTCTTCTGGAGACACATTTTGTTTTTTAAAAAAGCAACTGAGTAATAACTTTAAAGGCAAATGGATCACTGAATTATTTTGTAATACCAGGCTCCTCAAAAGTAGAAGGATTAGTCTTCCTGATGTGCACAGAGAAGGGCATGTCAGTGAATGTACTCAAAGACCCCAGGGGCTGATATGAAGGAGGAGTTGAAGGATGGACCATTAATTCTTGGGTCAATATACAGTCCAAACAGCAGTAATAACAACAAAAATCCTGGAGGGTCTTAGCCAAACTGATGCCAATTCAAACTGTGGTGGTGCTGGGAGGCAGTCTAAACAAAGTAACAGATAGATAATAGTGGAGCCTGACTGACGATAGTGGGACCTGAATGACAATCAGGACAGCTCAAGAGATAGGGGGGGGGACAACAATTGGGTAGGAGCACACCACAGTTGGTATTTTGCTATATCTAAGCACCCCAGTCTCAGCAATCTTGCAACTCAAATGACAGGAAGAATTCCAAAGAACTTCCAAATAAACTAAGAACACTGATTTAGGATAGCTATGTATCAACGTCTCATTAGGGCAAGTACTGCAGCATATTGCTGGTTTGAAGCTGCACCCAACAGCATTAGATAGCTAGGATAGCTCAGTCAGCAGAGCATGAGACCTTAATCTCAGGGTTGTGGGTTTGATCCCCAAATTGGGCAAAAAGATTCCTGTACTGCAGGGGGTTGGACTAGATGATCCTCATGTTCCCTTCCAACTCTACAATTCCTTGATTCTCTTTGACTCTCAAGGACCATTATTCCCAAGACTTGAAACTACAACCCTGTTCTGAGAGCACTGAAAGCAGAGCTCAGAACTGGAGGCAACCATAGCTCACTTGCTTGGGATGAATAGTAGTTATCAAAATGGTAACCGCTATTCTGAAAAAGGAAAATTTGTAGTATGGCAAGAACATCAGAACACCTATATTCATCAAAGCTGTTAGTTTTCTGTTGCAACATAAAATAACAAAACTACTTTAAATAGAAAACCAGAATACCCTCAGCTATTAGAACCCCAGGAATCAGCTGAACTTCAGAGTATCAGGCAATGCTAACACAGTTTTTAAAAAAATTATTTAATCATTTTTGCAACAACTGCAAAAGACACATACAACAAAAACCATAATAACACTAATAACACAATTTGACAATTCAGATTTGAATACTGATATACCTAGACAGCATCTTAAAAAGCAGAGACATCACTTTGCCAACAAAGGTCCGTATAGTTAAAGCTATGGTTTTCCCACTAGTGATGTATGGAAGTGAGAGCTGGACCATAAAGAAGGCTGATCGCTGAAGAATTGATGCTTTTGAATTATGGTGCTGGAGGAGAATCTTGAGAGTCCCATGGACTGCAAGAAGATCAAACCTCTCCATTCTGAAGGAAATCAGCCCTGAGTGCTCACTGGAAGGACAGATCCTGAAGCTGAGGCTCCAATACTTTGGCCACCTCATGAGAAGAGAAGACTCCCTGGAAAAGACTGTGATATTGGGAAAGATGGAGGGCACAAGGAGAAGGGGACGGCAGAGGACGAGATGGTTGGATAGTGTGCTCGAAGCTACCAGCATGAGTTTGACCAAACTGCGGGAGACAGTGGAAGACAGGAGTGCCTGGCGTGCTCTGGTCCAGGGGGTCACGAAGAGTCGGACACGACTAAACAACAACATACCTATGACTACACCTTTTTAACAATTTTTCCCCACCTCTCCTCCCCCTACTTCCCACCACTGTCTGCCTTATCGCTTAAATATTCCTTCCAGATTTCTTCATATTTATCTATTCTTAATTTGTGTCGACATGCAATTTGTTCGTATGTAGCTAATCTGTCCATATTATCAATCCATGTGCTCAATGGAATCTTTTTGCGGCTCTTCCAATTCATCAATGCTAACACAGTTAACAACCCCATCCCCAACGACCAGTTCAGTGTCTCTGCCCAATTCCCACATGTGGTTAGATATATCCCCCAACCCTTATCAGAAGATGCTACACAACTGAATATCTGAACTGCCTCTGCACTGACCACAGGTGGTTGCTTAGTTACATCTCTCTAGCCCTAAACCACTTAGGACCACTTGGTAACTTAAGGACAGCTTTCTCCTACATAAGCCTGCCTCCACATTAAAATATCCCTCAGAGGTCCCTATTCTTGTCCTACCACAGTAGAAGCAAGATAGGCAGCCAACAGAAACAAAGAGGTTCTTGGTGGTAGCCCCTCCAACACACACACGTGCACTTTGGAATTCTGTCCCGAGGAAGGTTTGCAACATGTGCTTTAATTTCTGCTGGGGAAACAAAGTGGGAGATAATCACAGTTCCCTGTATTTGGTGCCAGTTGTCTAGCTGCTGTATTTTCTACCAGTTCCCTAGTGTATAGTTTGAAAATATTAAGTTAACAACACAATTCTAACTACTGTATTGGCCCAAATATAAGCTGCACCTGCAAATAAGCTGCACCTTCAAAATTCAGAGGGGGGAAGAAAAAAAGACAATACCTGAATATAAGCCGCTCCCTTTAAATTCTGCAGGCACTCACACCCATAAATGGCAAATATAGAAGAAAGTCCTACAGGTACCATTCCCCCGTGCTCCTGGGCTGCTACCTGGGGGCGGGGGAGCAGCGCTGCTTTGCTGGCGGCCTCCCCCCCCTCGTTCCGACGTCTCGGGGGAGGCTTGGGAGCGGCGGGTGAGCTGGGCGCCATTGCTCTGCGCTCCTGGGCTGCTTCCTTGGGGGAGGGGAGCCACGCCGCTTTGCCAGCAGTGTAAGGTCACGAATATAAGCTGCACTTTAACTTTTCACAGTTGGAATTGGGGGGGAAGTATGGCTTATATTTGGGCCAATACGGTATGTCTACTCAGAATTAAGTCTTACTGAATTACATAGGGCTTATTAAGTGGTGTTAGGATTGTAGCCTAACTTATGGAAGTTCATGAAAAAAGCATTACCTGTTGTGCAGGAGGTCCATCCCGACCATTCAGGGATGCTTGGGGGAGGCACGAGAAACTTTCTTTCCATGAACTTCCTTAACATATTTAAGGATCCAAGCCAGTTTATGTGAACATTAAAATGCACTCCAATTTCTCTTGGATAGAAGGACCAAGCTTATAGAATAAAGGCACTCAGTGTGGTGGTCATGACTCAACAAACATTTTTCATGTTTTGCAAAGGTCAGAGGGGGCAGGGTTTCTGTTGAGGCAGGTGATTAGCTGTGCGAGGAGCTTATCAGAGCTTGCAGGGTAGCGGCGCGCGCAGTTTGATCCATCTTATAGATTTAGGGGAGCTTGTCTCAAACGTTTGTTGGGGGAAACCTAGGGTTTTTGGGGGGGAGTTATTTGTCCTGTCTTCACGCTTCTTATGATGGAGGACCGCTGTAGCCACCCCCAACGACACGTTCTCAAGATGGAGGGTGAGGGAACAGCTGCAGTCGCCTGCGGTTCCTGCGCAATGTTTGCCATCTTGCCAAAGGTTGCAGGCAGCTTTACCTGCAGCAATTGCATGTTGGTTGCCCTCTTAAAAGACAAAGTCCAGCAACTGGAGGAACGTGTAGCTACGCTCCAAAGAATTAGAGACCTGGAGCTCTTCTTGGAAGCAACAGAGCACACCGTCTCCACCAAGGAGGAGACAGGGGACTCCCCTGAGAAGGAGGCTAGTTCACCAATACAGGAGCCAGATATATGGAGAAACGTGACTCAAAGAAGTAGGAGGCCCAGGGTTCGCTCTGATTGTTTAGAAATACACAATCGCTTTGAGGTCCTCTCCCCTAGCATGGAAGACGAAGAGCAGACTCCATTTGAGGATCTCTCCCTCATTACAGTCGATCAGGTATATGAAGACAAGCAGCAAAGTCAGTCCTCAGGGAATGTGCAGGCGACCGTGGAACGGACAGCTCATGGAAGAACCCCGACCAAACCTAAGAGGAGGCGTGTAGTGGTGATAGGGGATTCCCTGCTGAGCGGAACAGAAGCAGTGATCTGTGGGCCTGACAAGATGTCTCGGGAAGTGTGCTGTCTCCCCGGGGCTAAGATCCAAGATGTAACTGAACGACTGCAAGGAATCATAAAACCCACTGACAAATACCCCTTCCTCTTGGTTCATGTGGGAACCAATGACACTGCAAGCAATAGCCTCCAGAAGATCAAAAGAGACTACGAGGCTCTGGGCAGGAAATTGAAGCAATTAAATGCACAAATTGTCATCTCATCTGTCCTCCCAGTTGAATGACGTGGCCCAGGGAGAGAGGGAAAAATAGTGGAAGTGAACAACTGGCTTCGCAAATGGTGTAAACAGGAACGGTTTGGATTCTTAGATCACGGAATGCAGTTTCTTGAAGATGGACTTCTGGCAAGCGATGGGCTGCACCTCACAACGGTTGGGAGGAATGTTTTTGCCAAAAATCTCAGAAACCTCATCAGGAGGGCTTTAAACTGACTAATGTGGGGGAGGGAGACAGTGCTCCTGAAGGTAGGAGTCTATCAATTGATGAAGATGGTCATCCAAATGTCATAGACCAAATGGAGCAAACAGCACGCAAACCTAGTGGTGGGAGGAAAAAATCCTTAAATAAGAGACACGGGGGAATGATTAATGGACTTCAATGTCTGTACACTAATGCGCAAAGCATGGGAAATAAACAAGATGAGCTTGAGCTCTTGGTACAGCAAACTAAATATGACATAATAGGCATCACTGAAACCTGGTGGGATAAGTCCCATGATTGGAATGTAATAATGGAAGGATACAATCTATTTCAGAGAAACAGACCAGACAAGAAAGGAGGAGGAGTGGCGTTATATGTCAGGGATGTGTATACCTGTGAAGAGATCCAAGATTTAGAACCTCAAAGCCAAAGTGAGAGCATTTGGGTCAAAATTAAGGGAGAGAAGAATAACAGTGACCTCATTGTGGGAGTTTACTATAGATCCCCAAGCCAAACGGAGGACATAGATGATGCCTTCCTGGAACAGATGGCCAAGCATGCAAAAGGAAGGGAGATAGTAGTAATGGGGGACTTCAATTACCCGGATATTTGTTGGATGTCAAACTCAGCCAAGAGCATAAGGTCAAACAGATTCCTCACTGGCCTTGCAGACAACTTCATTGTCCAGAAAGTGGGAGAAGCAACAAGAGGAACAGCCATTTTAGATCTGGTCCTAACCAATGTTGATGACCTGGTTAGTGGGGTAGAAGTGGAAGGATCATTAGGCGTGAGTGATCATGCTCTTCTGAAGTTTACTATACAGCGGAAAGGAGCAGCCAAGCATACTAGGACTCAATTTCTTGACTTTAAGAAAGCTGACTTCATAAAACTTAGGGAAGTGCTGGGTGAGATCCCATGGACAGTAATACTAAAAGGAAAGGGAGTTCATGATGGCTGGGAGTTTG
This sequence comes from Podarcis raffonei, assembly GCF_027172205.1. NCBI lineage: Eukaryota > Metazoa > Chordata > Lepidosauria > Squamata > Lacertidae > Podarcis > Podarcis raffonei. Next base: position 3,222,415 of record NC_070603.1, read on the forward strand.
TTAAGAAGGAGATAGTAAAAGCACAACTTCAGGCAATACCAATGAGACGGAAACATGGAAGGTGCCTAAAGAAGCCAGGGTGGCTATCTAAAGAACTTTTAACTGAGTTAAGATTAAAAAAGGATGTGTACAAAAAATGGAAAAGGGGGGAAACCACCAAAGAGGAATTCAAACAAATAGCCAGCACGTGTAGACACAAAGTCAGAAAAGCTAAAGCACAGAATGAACTCAGGCTTGCTAGAGAGGTTAAAAGCAACAAAAAAGGCTTTTATGGGTATGTTCGTAGCAAAAGGAAGAACAAAGAAACAGTGGGGTCACTCAGAGGAGAAGATGGTGAAATGCAAACAGGGGACACAGAAAGGGCTGAACTCCTCAATGCCTTCTTTGCCTCAGTCTTCTCCGATAAAGAAAACAATGCCCGACCTGAAGAATTTGGAGCAAATGATTCAGCAGAGGAAACACAGCCCAGAATAACTAAGGAGATAGTACAAGAATACTTGGCTAGTTTAGATGTATTCAAGTCTCCAGGGCCAGATGAACTGCATCCAAGAGTATTAAAAGAACTGGCAGATGTGATCTCAGAACCACTGGCAGTCATCTTTGAGAATTCCTGGAGAACAGGCGAAGTCCCGGCAGACTGGAGGAGGGCAAATGTTGTCCCTATTTTCAAAAAGGGGAAAAGAGAGGACCCAAATAATTACCGCCCAGTCAGTCTGACATCAATACCAGGGAAGATTCTGGAGCAGATCATTAAGCAAACAGTCTGTGAGCACCTAGAAAGGAATGCTGTGATCACCAATAGTCAGCATGGATTTCTGAAAAATAAGTCATGTCAGACTAACCTGATCTCATTTTTTGACGGAATTACAAGCCTGGTAGATGAAGGGAACACAGTGGATGTAGCCTACCTTGATTTCAGCAAGGCATTTGACAAGGTGCCCCATGATATTCTTGTAAAGAAGCTGGTAAAATGCGGTCTTGACTATGCTACCACTCAGTGGATTTGTAACTGGCTGACTGACCGGACCAAAAGGGTGCTCATCAATGGTTCCTCTTCATCCTGGAGAAGAGTGACTAGTGGGGTGCCACAGGGTTCTGTCTTGGGCCCGGTCTTATTCAACATCTTTATCAACGACTTGGATGATGGACTCAAGGGCATCCTGATCAAATTTGCAGATGACACCAAACTGGGAGGGGTGGCTAACACCCCAGAGGACAGGATCACACTTCAAAACGACCTTGACAGATTAGAGAACTGGGCCAAAACAAACAAGATGAATTTTAACAGGGAGAAATGTAAAGTATTGCACTTGGGCAAAAAAAATGAGAGGCACAAATACAAGATGGGTGACACCTGGCTTGAGAGCAGTACATGTGAAAAGGATCTAGGAGTCTTGGTTGACCACAAACTTGACATGAGCCAACAGTGTGACGCGGCAGCTAAGAAAGCCAATACAATTCTGGGCTGCATCAATAGGAGTATAGCATCTAGATCAAGGGAAGTAATAGTGCCACTGTATTCTGCTCTGGTCAGACCTCACCTGGAGTACTGTGTCCAGTTCTGGGCACCACAGTTCAAGAAGGACACTGACAAACTGGAACGTGTCCAGAGGAGGGCAACCAAAATGGTCAAAGGCCTGGAAACGATGCCTTATGAGGAACGGCTAAGGGAGCTGGGCATGTTTAGCCTGGAGAAGAGGAGGTTAAGGGGTGATATGATAGCCATGTTCAAATATATAAAAGGATGTCACATAGAGGAGGGAGAAAGGTTGTTTTCTGCTGCTCCAGAGAAGCGGACACGGAGCAATGGTTCCAAACTACAAGAAAGAAGATTCCACCTAAACATTAGGAAGAACTTCCTGACAGTAAGAGCTGTTTGACAGTGGAATTTGCTGCCAAGGAGTGTGGTGGAGTCTCCTTCTTTGGAGGTCTTTAAGCAGAGGCTTGACAACCATATGTCAGGAGTGCTCTGATGGTGTTTCCTGCTTGGCAGGGGGTTGGACTCGATGGCCCTTGGGGTCTCTTCCAACTCTATGATTCTATGATTTTATGATTTTATCGCTGTTTCTGTACTGTTCAAGAGATTGGGGGGAGGGAGACAAGGAGGAAGAACGCAAGCCAAAAGCATCAAGGCATTTTAAAATACGAAGGGCGACAGATCCCATTAACATGGCCACACCCTACCTTTCCCCTTCCAGCTCTGTCTAACAGAAGAGTACAATGTTCAGATATTTGTGGTATAATGCAGCAGCCAGACAGTATACAGGATAGAGTTGGAAACAGCAGACAACCCAGAGTCTTGGTTGGGGCAAATACATCAACCAAAGCAATATTGGCTTTAAGGGGCTGACCTCCAGTCACCGTTTTAATCTGCTGGTGGAACAGCTGGCTCTCTTTCACGAAAAGGTCTGGAATGTCTCTTTGGCATGTCCTCAGATGTTCTCTACTGAAGAACACCAGATGAGAGCCTGGGACAGCATCTTGTTACAAAGGAAAAAGCTGCAGTGCCTTCACCCCACTGTGAAGCTTCTTCATTTCCAGATAACAGCTTTGGGGGCCTCTATAATTTAAGCCTCGGGGCAGAGCACATGCTTTTGTCACCATGAAGCCTCCTGGAGGTACACAGCCCAACCTGGCTGTAACATTCATCACTATTCACTGTGCAAACTTTGCCCTCAGGGTGTGAGTCTCCACCCCTCCGTGTTCCAGGCTGACATGGGGGGGGAGGAGTGTGTTAAGATCCAAAATGTAATGGCATCCATTCATGTGGCAGTGACCTGCATGTGCTACAGCTGGAAAGGGGAGTAACTTGCCACAGGAAGGCCCTTTTTGGTGGCATCACTCAACCACCACAGAACATGTCATGCCTGTCAGGTAAGTTTTAATCCTACATGTTTGGAGGGCTTTAACAGCAGGCTATCTTACATGAATTTGTGGCTCTTAGTAATGATATCAGAGGTAACATGCCTCTAAATACCAGTGGCATGTCCTGTTTACAAGATTGCAAGGGGCATTTGGTTGGCCACTGTAAGAACAGGGTGCTAGATGAGATGAACTTTTGGTCTGATCTACAAGGCTCCTATGTTCTTATGCTAGGGTAGCGGTGGCCAACCTTTTGGATTCGTGAGCACATTTGAAATATTGAGTGTACTGTGGGCATCACCTTGAGATGACTCCTTTGCTCTCCTCATAAACTTGTATGGCCACTCATGTTCTTTGCTTTGCAGAGGTCTGGAAGACCCTTCCTCCATGACTAGCACACACCCCAGGACATTCACTTGCATGCACATAAATTTGTACCCTGGGAGAGTTATTAAATGCAGGTTGGCACCAAGCTTCTTGCTATGAGTATTTTTAAAAAGAATTTCCCTGCGTCTTGCAGAAGTCAATCTTATCACTTGCATCCAATGTCTGGGGACATATGTGATCAATTTATTGGGTGCAAGGCTACACATGGAAACAAATGAGCTTCCGGAAAGACCACTTTAAGAGGCAAACTGTCAACAGTCCTTTGCAAAAGAGTTAGCAATACAATAAATCTACACCCCATTAGATTTTTTTTAAAAAACTTTCATTACAGATGAAACTGTCTGAACAATGTTCTTCTGTTAACCACACCTTGGATTAAGATTTAATGGTGGTGCTGGGGGCCAGATGCAGCCTGCCTGCCACTAGTTTATCATCTCTGATTCAACAGAAAAGAAAAGCTTTTGAAGAGATCCTGCAGAAGGGGCCTAAAGAGGGCAGGGATACAGGAAGTGGGCAACACACAGCCTTCAACAGAACCTTTTGAAAGTGTCACACAAACAAAAAGTAGTATAGAAACTTGCAGATTTATAGAACTCTGGTTTCCTAAAGATCAGCCCACAAGACAAGAATCCTCAGTGTGTGTTATTTCCATAATGCATTCCCTGTCTCACTAGAAGTAATGCAGATGCTATATCTGCAAAAACAAAAAAACCCTGCATTGCACAATGGTGGGAGGAAAGGCTTTATAAATTTTGGAATTTTGCCAATATGCATAAACTTATCAAACAAGTTCAAGAAGCATGAAAACTTGAGAAATTAATGTCCATCAATCATTTGCGTAAGCAGATATTGATGCCTAAGATAGAAATGGAAAAGGTTTCTTATATTGCTTAATTTATGGACTCTGCATTATATTAATATTGCATTAAATCATTCCATGTTAGAGATGAAAAGGCTTTTTTGGTGTTTCTCTTATTACCTTGAGAATTTTAAGTGATGATTTCCTAGTGAGTCCCAGAATTATGGTTTATCATATATTATGCATTTTGCAATTGTAGTATTCCTGTTTCTCCAACACATGCTTGATATACATCAAATACATCACTTTCTGCAATTGTTCAATAAAATATAACTTTAAAGGGGGGAAGGAAATATACTTTATGCACATAATGCATGTTATCCACCAGCTCCCCAACCATGACTTATTTCCAAGGATAAGAATACTATCAAGGTCAGAAGAACTTGGTGTTCTGAATGCATAGAAGACTGCAGGATTCAGTAATACACACTGGGCTGCTGAAGGGTATGTGGGTGCCAAATGGCTCCCTTACGGCTGCTATGGGAAGGACAGAATGAGAACAATTTTAAAATTATAGATGGCCCTTCCCCCACCCACCCCAAGTTATATTCTGTTAACAACGACAGCATTAGGCAACAGGGCAACTTTAGCAGGCAAGATAAGCAAATCTATCACTGGAAGCTTTCACAAATGAAGCTGAGTGAACATCTGGCCCAGATGGTTCAAGGCCAAGAGTGACAATGGTCAACACTGACAGCCATGCAAGAAACATTCCAGTGTGAGACAATCATTTTCTGCATCACTGCAAAAAGACAGAAGCTTGCTCTAGTTAACTCCTGAGGACTCCAGTTTCTGGCATCCAGCAGAAAACAAGTCTGTATGATTCTAACCCTCGTGTTGTTGGGAAAGAGATTTGAATGCAAGAACAGTGACTGAAATATGCTGATAAACCCAAATCACATGAACGTCAATATCCAGGACTAGGTGTGTGCTACAATTCTTTAAGTAATGGAAAAGAAATGCATATTGTTGGACACAGGGTTCAACTCACAACTAGAGCTTACAGCAGCTGGAATGTGAGAGGAAGACCTAATGTTTTCTCCCACCAATGGAAATCTGTAACTCCTTGCCATTCCTCACTACTCGCAAAACCAGTAGCATTTTATAAAATAGTAATATCCATGCAGAGGTTCTCCATTTGCAAAAACCGCACCAGTTGCACAAGTCAGCTTTCCCTGGTGCTTATGCACATTATTTTTTGTGGCCAGAGTAGACATTGCCCTACCAATATCCCATGTGAGACTTGGGGAGCGTCAAGTTTGTGTGCTGGTAATATTACATTATTATCCCACCCTTCTTCTAAGGAACTCAGTGTGAGGATCATAAGCCTCTGTCCCATTTTAGTCTGGCAACAAGCTTGTGAGGTATGTTAGGCTGAGTGAAGGGAACTAGGTCAAGGTAACCCAGTGAACTTTTTATCTTAGTTGAGATTCAAACTAGTGCCGTAGAGCAAGATTCTAGGTGGCACAACATCAAATCAACTAGTAACTGATCCAAGGCTTCAGGTTCTTAAATAGCCATTTAAAAATGACTCCAGTACAAAACTTTGATATAATGCCTGTTTGGCACCCAAGGCCACCTCTTCATCCTAGGAACATTCCGTGAACTCAAAGGCACATACTGCAAGATTATTTCAGCCTAATTCTCACAAAGTGATTTTAACAGATACAATAAATAAAATCCTCTGCACACCCCCAAGATTCTGTTTTCTATATACAGGGAAATATTTGTTTTTAAAAACTTTTTTTTGTATGGAGGTAGACTGGACCATACAGATCTACATCACACCAACAGTCAGGTTTGCCACCACAGTGAGAGCTAGGCCTTCATTTGTTGAACAGCAAGAAAGCCAGATGAGAAATTCTGGGAGAAAATAATAGCACAATCAGCATTAGCAAGGGATTAAACCAAAACATCTTCACCAAAGCCTCCTTTTGCAGCAGTAGAACCAACAACAGACAATGTGCATATCCGCGTCACAAGGAGTCACCACCACTTAGCACATCTTTGGCCCTCCAGATGTTGCTGGACTACAACTCTCATCTTCCCTGACCACTGGACTATGCTGTGTAGAGATTAAAGAAGCTGGGAATCCAACAACATATGGGAGAACCACGGGCTCCTCACCCTGACTTAGTACAGCAGGCTGCAGCATTACATCTGGGAGGTGCCCAGCCAAAAACAAAGTGAAAGAATGTGGTGTGAACACAAGGAACAGGAGCTTTGAAAGCAGAGTTCCCAGAATGGGTCAGAATATATGAAGGGGAGAGTGCTACTGAGCATATGAGGCATGTGCTCAAAGTATTGTTGAGCAGACAGTTGGACCCCACTTCCCAAAAAACTAGGACTAAAAAACACATCTCACTTTAGACATAAGGCTGTATTCTTCCTATTCTGCCGCCCCGAGGGAGGGAAGGCTGGTGTACTCTGCCCAGCCCTTGGGATTTCAGCAGATTCTCTTCATATGCTGCCAAGCATCAATCTGAGCCCACAGGAGACAGAAAAAATGCTTCTAAAACAAGTACACAAGGAGTCTCAGGACACCATGTGCTTAGTCAGGGCCCCTAGAGAGGAGAGCAAGCAAGAAGAGTGCTGCTGGGTTACTGGGCTGCTCACCCACTCTGCACTGGAGGGAGATGCAGAGCAGATTCAGGCCCAGACGGCTCTATTTTGGATTTCTAGAGAACTGATCACAAACTAAGAAGCCAGTCTGAAAATTAAGCAGGAAGGAGGGAAGACAGGTTCAAGATCCATCACTAAATCCATATAAGTCCATTATTTTGTCAGCACCCTTAAGCCCTGTACCTGCCTCCAACCCACACGCTCCCTTTTCCAGCACTCCCATATGCACAAGCTTTCCTTCAGCACACACTTCAGCATCCTAGTTATTCTGCTCTTCTACATCCTGCACAGCAATCAGTATATACTGACGGTATATGCTATCTCATGAGGAAATGAGGCCACTTTTGGAATAACAGAGAATTCAGAGGAGCAAAGCCACACACTCCAGGCTTTAGAGCAGCGGTTTTCAACCAGTGTGTCGTGGCACCCTGGGGTGCCTTGAATTATCATCAGGGTGACATGGGCAACACTGGCCTCTGTCCCTCCTTCCTTCCTTCCCTCCCTCCTCTGATGCCCTCTCAAGACTCTGCTTCCCAAAGGCTTGCGTGGCTGTTTGTTGCAGCAGCCCTGGCTACAAGCTCCACAGGCAAATGATGCCTATGGGCCTGCCCAGGGAGTGCTGGTTGCCAAGAATTGAGGCAGCTTTGGAGTATGCAAGCAAGCAGGCAAGGGAGCCCAGCCAGCCAGTCCGCCAGCTCTTGCTGTTGGGAATGGACAAACAAGTCCTAGGCCCCTGTGGGGCAGTGTGAGGAGACACCTCTCTTTGGGGCGGGGGGGGGGGCAGCAGCGGCTGCCCAGAGGACTCCCAAGGAGAAAGGAGAGAAGGCTGAAGGAACACTCCACAAGGGAGGGTGTTCAAAAAATGGCGAGAGGCTGCCAGCTCTGCAGGCAAGGGATGACATTCCTGGACTCCTGAGCCCCACAGGGGTGCTGCAGAAAAATGAACTTGGTCAAAGGAGCCATGGACTCAAAAAGACTGAAAACCTCTGCCCTAGAGCACGCTTTGCTGAATGGTTAGTGCAAACTGGCTTTAGGCCAAGTGCATCTTCTCCTAATACACAGAGACATGGCATTTCAGCTTGTACTGAATCTCCCCCACCAGTCAATGAAGCCGAGAGGTACCAGCAAGAGTTATGAACTCCACATGGTTACCTCTCCAACATGATTGCAGATCTTCATCACCAAGTGAAAAAAGGCACGTGTCTTTTTCATGTAAGTGAGCCTGCCAGATTAAGGCCAACAGTGCATCTAAACGCTTCTGGCATTCTATTACCAAAACTGGGACCCTCATAAAGCAGGACAGTAATCACACCCGTCCTCCTGCCAATTTGTCCTCAACAACCAATAATCAAAGGTACATGCAGAGAATAAAAAGTGGAGCCTGCAACAGAACTTTGCAACGCATCCTGATCCTAACAAGCTATTGAGGGTTCTGGCCAGCTTGGAACTTGTACTATTCAGGGAAGTGAGTGGGAGCAGGGAGATAAGACACCTTGATTGTCCTGTCCTGCGTGAGTCCTTCCCCTGCTGTGCTATGAAGACGTAGAGGGATCTGATTTAGAGCTGTCTGACAGCACTGAACTTGGGGTGGTTATGTGTGTTTGTCCGTGTTTGGGGGAGGGTGGGTCTGGAGAGGCGAAAGGAGTCATTTTTCCTTTCCTGACTCCTGACGTTCCCTGTACGGTGCAAGGAAATATACTTTTTTGAACCATCTCCCCCAACCGTAATCCCCTCTTCAATATACTTACAAAAAGCTATTAGGGACATAGGGAGGCCAATTCCCTGTTATTCCTTCCTTTCTCCTCTCCCACACCCTTAAACTGGAACCTCAACACCCCATGATTCCTCGAGACTCAGCATTCTTTACTAGGTTGTTTAAGCAGCTTTAAACATAGACAGTTAAACATTTACTGTATAGCTAGAGCAGGGTTTCCCAAATTTGGGTCTCCAGCTATTTTTGGACTACAGTTCCCATCATCCTTGCCACTGGTCCTGCTGGCTAGGGATGATGGGAGTTGTAGTCTAACAACAGCTGGAGACCCTGATCTAGAGTGTCCCCCAAGTATAAAGAAACAACCACCCTATTTTTGGTTGGCGTCACTTTGTTTAAGAACTGAGAGGTACTTGATAACCCAAATTTGCAGCTGGGATGAATGACAACTATTCATGGGGCTGGACAAGTCTACAGAGGATAGGATATCCCTCCCTCCCACCCAGATACACACTCCAGAGAGCAAGTAGCTGTTCTTGGGGTGGGTCTTTGAGGCTTTCCCCCAAAGCACAGGTGCCTTACCCAGGAGATCCATCACACCCCGCCCCTCCAAGAGATGCTCACTCACTGTGCCACACACTTTCACATCGTGCAGTCGGCCCCATTCATCCTCATAGCTGTCCACCATCATGATGCTGTCATCCTCTTCTTCATTGCCCAGCTCCGCATGAAGATGGAGTCTGACCTCTTCCCCAAGTGAGTGCATTCCCACAGCTGGGAAGAGCCCCTCTGGGGAAAGTGGCATTATAGTGGAGCCCACCTGTGGGAGGAAGCCAATCTCTCCATTATACATAACACTGCTTCTGTTTTCCAGAACACATCAGTGTAGCGAACTGGCCAAGAACCATTCTACAGATTGCACAGAATGAAGTGGCAGAGTGAGTTGGCAGAGTTCTTGGACTGTACCACTTCAGACTGTTGGGATGGGGGAGATTTTTTTTTTAAAAAACACCCCTTTGTATTCCGATAACTAGCAAGATGGAGCAAAAGGTACAGCATGGGTCTCCCCTTGATGTGCTAAGTTCTCTACACGCAAGGAGGGGATTAATTTACATGGGGAAGAGTTAAAAAATGAAATTCCACTCGCAAATCAAGGTTGGTACAGTCCAGGATTCCATCGCCTCATTCTCCAGATGACTCCAAGTTTGTAAGCCAGGAGTTCCCTGGGTCAAATCTCATTTCATTCATCAACTCAATAGGTGGCCTCGGGGAAGTTCCTCTTTCTCTGGGAGAGGAAAATACTATATTTTCTGTTTCATTTATATATCCACGTTTCTTCCTTGGGGTTCCATGGGGTTACCAGGAAGCCACCCATTCAGGAACTGACCAGACCCAGACCTGCTTAGTTTCAGCAAGGCTGCTACATTATGTGCCTTCAGGATGTGCCCTGGGGCAATGCCTCCTTTAACCCCCAACAAAGAAGCTACCAAACTTACCCTCTTTCCATTTTTGGTGAAGAATATCTGAGCTGTCTGGACTTCAAAAGACACTGGCTCAATCCCACAGCCGATTCGGTCCCCAGAGCTACATTTTGTCCCAAACTGACGGCCCTTGGCTCGGCCATTGTAAAGTCTGGATGGGTAAACACACAAGCAGATCTTGAAATAAGTTTTAATGGACAAGATGTGTCATTATCCAAGGAAAAATGGACAATATTATGATGCACAAGACTAATAGGGTAACAGTAAACAGGTCTATAATCTTAAAGAACACTCTTTGAGTTTGGGAAGCCCACAGTTTAAGGTTTCACGCTAAGGTCTATCAATTTCCTCACCAAACAGAAGAACCCAGAAATGTCACAAGTGATCCTTCTAAGTTCCCTTGAAAAGAGGGAATAGCCAGAATCCCAGTCCATTATCTTATGTGTATTCTAGAATTGGCTACTTACACATTGGTATCAGAAAGGCACCAACATCCTACAGCAGACCACTGCTAGAGTGGGAGAAGACTGATTCAGAAACCACTGGCCACTGTCTATGCTGGCTGATGGGAGGTGCCCAACAACACCTGGAGGGCCAGAGGACAGCAACTCCTAATCTAAAATAATAGGTGCTGAAGATGGGGGAGTGTCAGGCCCTGCAAAGCCTCCAGGATGCCTTCTTCAGGGTTTCTCCTCACACGCAACTACCTCTGGTCACTCTCCCTCCTCTCCCCTCTGTGCTGCAAAACACAGAATAGCAACCCCATGAGCTTTCAAGCACAAGAGTAAGATCTGCAAGCAAGCAAGAATGGCTGCTGCAGGAAGCAAGCCAGATTCTCTGAGAAGAGTCCCATGTGCATGCAAGCATGGACACACAGTCCTCAATACTGAGGAGCCACAACTCTTCAAAGCATATGATGTAAGGGGAGGAGAGTTATTTCCCATGGAACTTAAGCCCTGGCAGCTCTTTTTAAAAATTGTTTATTATTTCTGAAACATATACCCTCAGCCTTCAATGGCCAATCAGCATTCCTAAGGCAGCTTTCAAAACAGTAAAAACCAACAAACCACAAGTCATCTAGAAGAAAAAGAAAGCAAAGTACAGTATACAATTCCAAGCAATGGAACTCACAACAACTCAAAAAGAATTAGAAGCTTTATAAGTTAGCAATGTTAACAACCTGGGAAAGGAAAGGTCTTCGCCTAGCAACAAAATGAAAGCAAAGCAGACACCAGACCTGGAGGGAATTTCACAGGCAGGGCATCACTCTCCAGGGGCCACCAACTATCCTTCTTATGGTGGTAGGTGCAGCAGGAGAAGACCTTCAGATGCAACTGCACACTTAAGAAATGCACATTGTCACCAGGAGAAGCAGAGGGGGAAATAAAGAATGCACACCACCATGTGTGAACATTGCAAAATGTGGGTATTTTACCTACTGTAAATGCACTGGAAACCTGCTTCTAATTCCAGTTTCCCTCGCATAAGAGCATGTGTGCATGTGTGTGTCAGATATACATGCAATTGTTACACATAAGAGTTCACATTGAATTATTTCAGTGGCTGCAATGTTTAGCCAACTAAAGGATAAGATAACTTGCTTAAGCCATTTGATCTACAAGGTGGGCGACCACTGAATGAGATGATACATTTCAAAGTAACATTTTAAAATGAAAATCTAAGAGTTTGCTTCATCTTAGAACACGCTATTCCATCACATGCAGGAGAGAGCCAGCCATGGCACATGTGCATCACCTAAAAACAAGTAAAAGTATGGTTTTTATGAATGGCAAATTGAAGCAACCAAATTCTGCTGAATCAATTGACAGCCATAGTCAGTGTTTTTTTCTAAAAAAAAATGTTTGGGGCACTCTCATTTTCCTACTCATATTGAAAGACTGCCCCTCAATGAAGCCAAACTTAGATTCACAAAATGCGTCCCCCTAGAAACAAAGCACTGGCCATACTTATTTCTTACACCCATGGAGGAGGAAAAACATGTAGAATGGCTCTTAAGCTCCTGAAATGTAAGCAGTTAACTCACTTGCCATCATCGGCATGGTAGGCAACTGAATCTGGTAGCCATCCGGGTTGATGGTCCAGGCTATAATACTGAGGCACCAGCCCCACTGCAATGGTCCCTCGCACACCGCTGTCCACAATTGACACCTAGGAACAAGACAGAAGAAAGAATGCACCAAGACAGTAGTACTTTCCTCCAAGGAAGAGGGCCCGTTTCCTGCCTGGTATATAAAGGAAACATGAGTGGGTTGCTGAGTAGATTTTAAAACAAGCTGACTTTGTGCAGAATGTAACAATAAATAACATTGGGGACTGGAGGTGAGAAATGTTATTTGACATGACAAGATAGCAGAGTCACTGTAGCATATGAACTAAGAGGAACAAGTTCCCGGCACAAATCTCTCATACAAAAAAATTATGTAGGTGACTTTAAGGAAGGTACTAATCTCTTGACTTCAAATTTGCCATCTGCAACATGGACATACTACTGACATGCTATAGGGTTTGTTATGAAGATTACAGACATAAGACACAAGAGCATTTTAAACTCCTTAACACACTCTATAATGGCTAAGAGCAGGGGTCAGCAAGGTTTACCTCGCCTGGGCCAGTTCACTCCAGTGGAGATCCCTCCGTGGGCCAGATCGCACGTTTTCCCTCCCAAATTTCTGCATCTGTGCAGATGCGATTTCTGGCGCTGCAGAAGCACTACGCCAGTTTAGCGCAGCAGTGGGGCCTCACCGAGCGGGCGGCTTGTGGGCCGGTTAAATGACCCCTGGTGGCTGCTTGTGGCCCATGGGCCTTAGGTTGCCAACCCCTGGCTAAGAATGACTGGATTGTATCCAACTGTGTATAAGCAGAATGGACATCCTCTTGAGCAACATGACTTCATCTTCCTCCCAATTGTCAAGAGAGCTGAGCAAGTTACCTCAAAATAATTGTTGTCTTTGGTCAGTGGGCGAGGAGCAACGTAGCAGCCGACTTCACCAGAATTTCCATGGTAACTGCAGAAAAGATATGAGGTCAGCTTCTCCAAGCTCCAATCAAAGTACAAAATGCAAGCGCTTTAGAAGCAGCAGCAAATAAGAAAACTCAGGCCTAGATATCAGGCCACAACAAAAGAAGCAAGGGACTACCAACAGTAAAGTCCTAAACTTCAGCAATCACCTCCCTCCTGGAGCAAGATCTCCACAGCTGATACAGTATTTCTTCATGACACTGACTAGACCAGAAGCCACTTGGAGACAGAATAACTGAGCCAGAGGTAGCCAACATGGTGCCCTCCAGATGTTGCTGGACTATAGTTCCTATCATATCTAACCACGGGTACATGCTAGCTGAGGCTGATGGGAGGTAGTCTAACAACATCCAAAGGGATTTGGCTACAACTGACCTAGGCAAAGGTGTAGAATTCAATGCTTTATAGAGACTTCAACATTTGGTTTACAGGGCAGGCGAGTTTAAAAGACACAAAAGGAATTAAATGACCCAGACCTCAGTTCTCCAATTAAAAAAAAACTTATTTCTTTTCCTATAATTCAGGACTAGGGAACCTTGGTTTTATTTTACAACTTAGAAATATTTTCTTTTTAATATGTTGTCTGGAGAGCCACCAAAGAGGTAAAATTGTTTTATTGTTAGGTCTGACCCACTCAGCCAGCTGACCAACCTGTTCTAAATGACAGCAAAGTTGATGCACCAAGTGGGTCACTAAAGGAGGAGAGTGAAGAGTGACCTATGAACTTTTTTCTTTCCTTTTTTTATAAAAAGGAAAGTCAGCAGTGAGGTGGGGCTTAAATGCCATTAAATTCTGGAGTTTAAAACTTTTGGTGCTCTGATTGTTTCAACAACTAGGCCATCTGTCTTGGAGATCTAAGTTTATTCCACATATTTGCTATTTCCCATCAACATGCATTTAAAGGGATTAAATCCTCATCTGTAAGAAGTACAAAATGTTGAAGAGGCGGTTGGAGCATGGATGGCGGCTAATAGATTAAGGTTGAATCCTGACAAGACAGAAGTACTGTTTTGGGGGGGCGAGACTCCCTGGTCCTGAATGGGGTAACTGTGCCCCTGAAGGACCAAGTGCGCAGCCTGGGAGTCATTTTGGATTCACAGCTGTCCATGGAGGCGCAGGCCAATTCTGTGTCCAGGTTAGCTGTCTACCAGCTCCATCTGGTACGCAGGCTGAGATCCTACCTGTCCGCAGACTGTCTTGCCAGAGTGGTGCATGCTCTAGTTATCTCCTACTTGGACTACTGCAATGTGCTCTACGTGGGGCTACCTTTGAAGGTGACCCAGAAACTACAACTAATCCAGAATGCAGCAGCTAGACTGGTAACTGGGAGTGGCCGCCAAGACCATATAAAACCGGTCCTGAAAGACCTTCATTGGCTCCCAGTACATTTCCGTGTTGGTGCTGACCTTTAAAGCCCTAAATGGCCTCAGCCCAGTATACCTGAAGGTGCATCTCTGCCCCCATTGTTCAGCCCGGACACAGAGGTTTAGCACCGAGGGCCTTCTGGCAGTTCCCTCACTATGAGAATTGAGGTTACATGGAACTAGGCAGGGGGCCTTCTCGGTAGTGGCACCCGACCTATGGAACGTCCTCCCATCCGATGTCAAGGAAATAAACAACTACCTGACTTTTAGAAGACATCTGAAAGCAGCCCTGTTTAGGAAAGTTTTTAATGTTTGGTGTTTTAGCGTGTTTTTAATATTCTATTGGGAGCCGCCCAGAGTGGCTGAGGAAACCCAGCCAGATTGGCAGGGGATAAATATTAAATTTATCATCATATTCTTGTAAGAATATCTAATAAATGTGCTTCTTCAAAAGTCCAAAATAGATTCCTTGGCTTTCTCAGCACCAAAAATTACCTTAATGTGTCTCCATCAACAAGGATATGTTTGAACCTTTCTTGGTAGCGAACAGCTCGCACCTCTCGGATCTCCCGGATCCTTCTCCTCCAGTTCAGAAATCTGTAGTGCAGGTTTAAATCATCCATTATGGCTGTAAGGATCTACCTATGGGAGAAGATCATGTTCAAAAAGAAGTCTATGTTGAACTGAGCAAATGCCGCATTGCCAAGAACCCAGAAGTTCCGGGGAATATACTATAGGCATCAGTTCTACTTATTGTGTTTAGCAAGCAGCCATTACACACATCATCATCACAACAACAGAAATACTGTTACTAATAATGGTTTACATTTCTGCTCCCCAACCCCTAGTGGAACAAGTTTGGACAAAATAAAACAAGGTTCAAACCCTCAGCTGGTCATGAAGCTTCCAAGACAGATATGAACAATGTACTAAAAAACCAGGAGTGGGATACTTGGGATAACCAGTTTCCAACAGTTAGTGATGTTATCTCAACAGCATCCATTTCAACCAAGTTGCTCCAGCCACTGCAGCAAACTGATTACCATTCCTTACTCCTGCACCAAGCAGTGTTAACTCAGCATTACACAATCAAATGCCAAGTATACAATTGCACAACTCAGTTATTAAGTTGTCAAGTTGACAACTACTCAATTTCCCACAGAAAGAGGCACATGTGACAACTAACGCATGCGCCATTTTCGGCCCCACAACAGGGGCAGAACAATGTCTCAGAACCAACCCCTATGCAAATGTGGAGTTGCCTGTATGCAGTATGCCAAGTCAGTTAAAAAGCATGACATTTAAAACAATAAAATCCAAAGTACAGGTTATGGGGAAATGCTTGGCTAAACAGGTGTGCCTTCACACCTGTTCTGCTAGTGGTGCTTGCTTAGAACATGCTCCAACTTTCTTGGAGCAGCCACAACCCATCTACGGTCTACAGAAACCTCAAGATTCCAGTCAGAGTCATGTGGTGGCTAGAATGCAATCTAAGAGGAGCAGTATTGGAAACTGAGATATGAAAGCTAGGAACTAAATGGCACCTTAAACCTATATTATGGGTGCAACAACAAAATGTCTAAGCACGATTTTTTAATATCAAGAATACAAAGCTGAAAATGAATGAGCTGCAGCTAAAATATTATGTTCATTTTTCACATGGTCTAGTCCTTCCCCTGCCCACCCCCCTAATATTCTTGAGTGGGGAGGAAGGAAAAAGTCCTTCTTTCCCAGAGCTGAGAAAACTGTTCACGCTAATGATATTCCTGTCGCAAAATGCACCTAGAACAATGGGAGTTTCAAACACTGAAGAGGAGACCCGTTGGATTAAGCCAGAGCCCCATCTAATCAATGAGACGCCTACAGGAAGTCCACAAAGAGTGCGGCAGCACCTTTTCCACTTGCAATTTCCATCAATCTGTGCTATTAGGATATGTCAATTTAGGGGATGAAACTTAATGTCTACAAATTCCTTCAGCGAGGGGTCTTGAAAATATGTTTTTAGCTTCGAGGAATTCAAATTTTACTATTTTCTGTGTGGTTGGGCAACATTTAGCTTGATATGTTTGATGAAGAAGTACATTAACTGCTTTTGGAAAACCCCAAAATAATAATTTTACCTTCTGAAAATGTCATGCAATGCTAAATAATAACTATTAATATATAATGTAACTGCAAGTACTTGGCAATCATTTAAAAGGATTTCTACGTAATTCTACACACAAAACTAAATTACATTAATTTAACCAAAGTATCTTTGGAGCTGCCAAGTCCTATTACTACTTTTTAGCACCCCTCCTTTTCGGAATTTGAAAGATGAAACACCCAGCAGGCCCTGCTGAGGCATCCCGAGGCCCAGCCTCTCCACCCCTGGGCAGACCTCGAGGCCAGAGCAAAGGGAGAGCAGTCAGAAGCCCCGGAGCCTCCCCAGCAGCCAGGCCGCGTTTCCCACCTGGCGGGGCGGTTGTGGGGCGACGCCGCCGCCGCCTCAGAAGCCCTTCCTGGAGGGAGGAGCCAGGCGACCAGGGTTCAAACAGGCTCCTCCCCCCGAGGAAGGGGGGCAGTGGCAGCAGCAGCCGTGCTTCTGAGACACATGCAGAGCGCCTGCCCTTCGCCCCTCCCAGGCCAGGACGCCCGGCGCCCGGAAACTCACCCGGAGTTTCTCCTCAGGGAAGCGGCGAGCTGCCTCCCTCCCTCCCTCCCGGCCCGGGATGTCAGCGGGGGAAGGGCCCGCCCCCGCCCCCCCCGGCCGCCCTTACCCCGAGAGGCCCCGGGTCTCCCTCCATGGGCCCCGCCCCGCCCCGCGCTCGCCTCTCCCTCCGGCCGCGTCCTCCTATCCGCCTCGCGCCTCCTGCCGCCCCGCCAACATCCGGGTTCCGTGGCGCCGCCTTCCCTCTCGCCGCGTCGCAGAGCTCCGCCTCGCCTCGCCCCGGCTCCGCCAATGAGGAGCGGGGGCGTGGCTTCTGCGCCTTCCGGAGCTGGCGAGGGAAAGGAGGTCTGAATGGGGCCGCGTGACGTCGTTTCCCGCCAACGTGGGCGCCGTTTTTGAAGAAGGCTGAGCGAGCGCGACTGTGACGTAAGCAGGTTGTTCTTGCTGTCGTTGGCGCGGGAGACTCGTGCAGTTGGACGTGATCCCTGCGGGGCGGCTCTCGCAACCCCTTGGCCGTGCAGGAGTCTGGAGGTGGCGGGATCGCACCGCGCTCGACCCCGATGGGCGGCTGACACATCTAGCCATGCGCTGCTGACCGAGCTGTCCGGGCAGTGGAGGGATTTCCTTTTAAATGGCCGCTCAAACGCACCAAATCCCTAATCACGGTGTGGTGCATCTGTAGCAACAAATCGAGACGCCTTCCTCTGCCCCAGCTGCAATAAAACATGCCTCTCCTGTCTTGGTCTCTAGAGCCACAGCAGGGGCTGCAACAGTTTGACTTTATCTCTGATATTGCACTCTTCCATTGCTGAGACACAGACAGATGGCCGTCAGTTACAGTGGTACCTCGGGTTAAGTACTTAATTTGTTCCGGAGGTCTGTTCTTAACCTGAATCTGTTCTTAACCTGAAGCACCACTTTAGCTAATGGGGCCTCCTGCTGCCGCACCGCCGGAGCCCGATTTCTGTTCTTATCCTGAAGCAAAGTTCTTGACCTGAAGCACTATTTCTGGGTTAGCAGAGTCTGTAACCTGAAGCGTATGTAACCCGAGGTACCATTGTATATATATTGCTACAAATGTTGAGCACCACCCCCACGCTCTGCCAAGTGGTAGCAAGATTCACAGGGGTGTTGCAGGCCTCATCCAGGGGTTGTGCTGCTGTGGAGAATTGAAGACATGGTGGTGTGTCAAAACAAAAAAATTTTTTTCCTTCCAGTAGCACCTTAAAGACCAACTAAGTTAGTTCTTGGTATGAGCTTTCGTGTGCATGCACACTTCTTCAGATACACTTCAGATAGTGTATCTGAAGAAGTGTGCATGCACACGAAAGCTCATACCAAGAACTAACTTAGTTGGTCTTTAAGGTGCTACTGGAAGGAAAAAAATTTTTTGTTTTGACTATGGCAGACCAACACGGCTACCTTTCTGTAAATGGTGGTGTGTGTTATTCACATACTTACAGCTTCAGTCTGCATGGAGGGAGCCCAGATCTTACAGCATGGTCATTTCAAGAGTGGCTTGTTCCTCACAGTAGTGCAGCATTGGGAGTCAAAGGCATCTCTCAGCCAGACTGTCCATGATCAATCTCTGTCACTGCCCTCACCCTTCTTCCCAGCACTCCATGTTAAAGACACTCTTTTGGGACCTTTTGGTCTCGTGATGGTGTTGTTTAAGGGGTTAGTGGGTTGTTTAGCGGATAGTTCCTTCGGTGTAGTTTCCTTATCTATTATCTCTGCTAATGGAGAGAGGCTATTCGAGGTCGGAATATTAAAAGTATCCTTTGTTTTTCCATAAAAGAATTCGCTGATTTTGGTTTGCTTGGTGAGGGGCAAACATGCCATTTCCTCTAAGTCCTCAGATTCTCTGCAGCGTTTTCCAACCCCCCTCCTCGCATCAGCAGGGCTGTCTAATTGCTGAGTCATCTCTCCCTTTACCTCGCTCTTCTATCTTCCCTAGGTTTTTCAAAGAGTCGAGGGAGTATTTTCCTTGAAAGTATCCTATTCAAGGAGGAGTAGTGTGCCAAAGGTTATTGGCATAACACTAAATTATGCTCCGTCTGTGCCTCCAAACTTGTGGAGGGAACAGCCCATGAGTCTTCCTGTAAACTCTTCGCAGTGTGATAAGATAGTCAATTCAGCTTTAAACTTCCAAGAAGAGTCAAGAATACAAAGCGTGGGATAGAATGCGATGAGGAGCTTAAATTTATCTGAGCTCAGCGTTCATTAAAATAGTCTTTAAAAGGAGTAAGAGAGAATAAAAAGATAAAATCAACAGGCTCACATTAGTAGAGTGCTGGTCGCCATCATACCAGAAACGGAAGACCGATTGCTTTTCCACGGCCGGCATCAAGATCAATGCATGCGCGCCTCTGCCCCTGTATGTCTAATAAGGTAGAATCTGTCACACACATCCTTCTATTTTGCGAATTTTATAGTGAAGAGCGAGTTCAACTTATTTTGCCGCTTTTATCAAAATTCATACCCCTACAACATTATTTGGAATCCTCCCCCGAAATTCTACGAAAATACCTTCTGGAAGATTCCTCAAGCTTAATATCATATGAGGTGGCCAAATTTTGCACTTTAGTAATCAGGAAGCGTAAATCTCTTCTGTTGAACGGCACACTGCAAAGTTCCCTTGTGTAATCCTTTTTTTTTTCTGATGTTGTTGATTTCTTTTTGTTTGATCTTGTGGTGTTTAGTGTCACTGGCTTTTGCCGTAATAAAACTTGGTATTGGTATTGGTTAAAGACACTCTTTTCCCATCTCCTTGGCAACCTCTGTCTGCCCAGGCCCAACACCTTTGCCATGTTAATGCTTCTATCCCAGGTGAGGCCCTGGCTTGGAAAGGAAGCTTAGCCTGTATTTTTCTACTGGCCTCCAATCTTCCCTTCAATGCTTCAAATAGTCAAAATCCTACCATTTACCGGTACTCATTTCTAGGGTTTAGCAGGGGGGGGGGCACCTCAAAACTATACAGTGGTACCTCTGGTTAAGAACTTAATTCATTCTGGAGGTCCGTTTTTAACCTGAAACTGTTCTTAACCTGAGGTACCACTTTAGCTAATGGGGCCTCCCGCTGCTGCGCAATTTCTGTTCTCATCCTGAAGCAAAGTTCTTAACCCGAGGTACTATTTCTGGGTTAGCGGAGTCTGTAACCTGAAGTGTCTGTAACCTGAAGCGTCTGTAACCCAAGGTACCACTTTATAAGACACACACACACATGGCCAGCTCATCCATGAGGCAAAGTGAGGCACCCACCTCAGGTGGCAGGATCCACAGGGGCAACATATTCAGCCTCCAAGGAATGCATTGCCTGCTACTGGTGCCACAGTGGCAATGAGAGGTGCGGCAGGCAGTCCCCCCCACCCTCAGAAATGCTGCCAGTGATGGCTGGTGTCAGCTGTGGTAGTTCCTAAATTACCAAGCTGAATAGAGCCTAGCTGCCATATTGGGTGGCTGCAGTGGCCTCTTGGCAAATAGGAGGGGCTGCTGGTCTCCTCCCACCCTTGCTCCCAATGTAGATCATTATTCCTTCCCCCTTGTTCCTGATGCAGATCTTCACGCCCTCTTCCCTGCCAGGGAGGGGGCACCATTTTGTAGTTTGCCTCAGGTGCCAAAATGTATTGGGCCGGTCCTGTGTGTTTATACACACATAACGATATCTATAATCTATATCTATATAGTTCTAAAATTAAACATTGATAGAATTAAAATCCTCCCTCTCACTTTCTCTCTCCATTTATTAGTTTTCATTCTACCAATGTTTAATTGCTTTTATTGAGAGGCTTTTCCCTGTTTCTAGCTGTTGTTTTTATCTGTAAGTCGCCTTGATTCCCTGTTTGGGGGAAAGGGGGGGCAATCATCCTGACCCTCATGCTCCAGATATGATCTGGCATATCTACATGAAAGATTTGAACTGGTTTAATACTGATTCCTGTTCCCTAGGAGGACCCTAGGATGGGAACTGTAGTTCTGTGCAGGCACAGGATTTCCAGAGAACTATCACAGAACTTTCACAAAAGTGCAATGCTCAGTCTGGGTTCTCAGGGGGAAAGGCGGGGGGGGTAGAGAGGAAGGTCCTTTATAACCAGTTGGATCACCGGCTCATCTGCAGGATTTTAAGCAGAAGTTCCTACCTGCCAAATAAATACCAGAGATTGACCCTACGAGTTTTTGTATGCAAAGCATATGCTCTGTCACTGCCGATTCGCAAAAATAAAATTGATGCAAAACTGATACTTGTGGGGTGGACATGCTGTAAAGTGAGGAGAAAATTCCAAAGGAAATCTCGGTAGGCCCTGTTCTGAATACTATAAATACTGAATACTATAAAAAAAGTACAATTAAGCCTGTTTTCAAGACGGTAGGTAAAAAGCCAAACATCTGTTTGTTTAGAGGTGTAGTCAGGACAGAGTACCGGTCCATCATTTTCAGCTTCCCAAAAGCCTTCTACTTGCATCCTTCCACAGTAAAGCACATTCAGCCATTAAACATTGATGAGGGTGGAGAGAAAAGTAGATTATGAAACTTGGCAGCAGCTGCCAGGAAGTTGCTTTTGGTTTCTTGGAGGCTGGGGAATTGAACAGCACTGAACAGGAGCAGTCTATCTGAACTTCAGCAGTAGTACACTTGAAGCTCTACAGCCGTTTTTAACTCACCAAACCTCAGAGTCAAGGATAGCAGAATTGGGAGCTTATCCTGGGTACAGGAAGGAAACGTCACAGTGCAGCAGAGCTCAGAAAGTGCAAGCAGCATAAGGGGACGCCAGTTCCAAAGTTTAGAAGCTAGATGTGCACCATCTAGCAGCATAAACCTGGGGAAAATTATTTCACTGAGGCAGCAGCCTTTATCCCTAGAGTGCAATAGCTGTCAATAATTAAATAAAGGGTCCAATCAATAACTGCTGTTCGTTAACAGCACCTCTTCCAACTGCCCACTGGGAGGCTTGAAACAGATGAAAAGAAGGCCCTATAAGATGATGGGAGCTGTAGTTTAACAGCATCTGGAGGGAAACAGGCTCCCCGCCCTTGAACATCCTTGAGGATACAAAAACAGACATCCTATTAAAGTGTGATAGATCACCAACCCCAACAACAGTGTTGCCACCAATCAGCAGGTGAAGAATACTGAAGTTGGAAGACCAAGGGAAAGTATGAGTGCATGCGGAATAAATTGTGAGTGCAATACACGGTGGAAGCCATCGTCAACATACTGTGGAAGTGAAGGTGGGCACCTTAACTTAATATTTCCATGCTTTCTAGTGCATAAGTGAATTATAACTTAAGAGGGAGGGAGGGAGGGAGAAATGCTCATATACTGCAGAAATGAAGCCAGACTCATTGCAAGCAGGTAATTTGCTCTATTTTCAGCTCTTTTATGACCCTGGGTCATTTTGCTATACTTCTCTGTTCCTTGGCTTTCCGCCAGACATGCAGAAGGAATATTTTTCCCATGGTTGCTTCTGCACTGTAGCCCTATCTTTACCGCTGATGTAGCATTGCTATTCTGTAATTTGCTCGAAGTGCAATTAAAATGGAGGTTTCAAAGGGTGCCTAATATAGTGCTGCATTGTCCAGCAATGCTCTTCCACATAACCAAGATCCTTCTTTAATGTTTACTTTATGTATAAGTCCCCTTTCCAATGTTTAAGATTTCCTGTTTGTAGGGCCTGCCTATCTTGTTACTCCATGTTGACTTCATTGGGAGACTTAAGTAAAGAAAACTGTCTTAATAAGACACTTCAAATGCCCTATTATGAGATTCTGTTCTAGGTGCAGGAGGAGTAGAGACTTCATCACTGGTTTCCTTCTATTATTTATTTTCATTTTAAATGGAGAAATAGTGCTTTTTCACTTCTAAAAAATGAAAATAGTGAATGAAAACTAGCTATTAAAGCCCTCACCCTCATGGTAACAGAAAATGACACACTAGCTATTAAAAGAGAACAGTCAGGGCAATTCATAACTAATCTCTTGCGTATCCATATCAAGAATAAATAAAATCGGCTGCACTTGAAAACAGGAAGTGTTTAACTAAAGAGACAAGATTCCTTTGCCCAGAGCTTTTTTCAGCCAGAACTTGCTTCAGTTCCAGTACCTCTCCAGTGGGTGCCACCACCATTATAAGAGAACTAGGCAGGCGTTCATGGTGAGTTCTGGCACCTCTTTTTCTAGAATAGCACTGCCTTTGCCTCAATAAAGGCTTGCTTGTCCACGCTTGGTCAGCCACCACCCTGGTGTAACTTCATTTTATTACGAAACAGTGCCTAAAAACCTACTAACCAATGTCTTTGAGGTGGTTAGCAGGTGTGAGCAGCTTCCTAAAATGGTGCACCAGGAGACCAATTTCTGATCTCAATGATCTGGCAAGTTTAGGTTTCGACCAGAGATAGCCCATGTAGTGCTGATGGATTCCAACACCCCTGCCATGCCTGAATATTTGCCATGCTGGTTGAGGCATGTAGGACTTGGGAGTCCAACATCTGGATGGCACCATGCGGGCTACTTGTGGGCTACACATTTCAAACATACCCTCATTGAGAATGATGATAATTTTTTACTCAAGCTTACTAGCTTTCAAAAAAACCACGCAACCCTCTGGCAAGCAGTCTGAAGTGCTGGTTCTTGAATATACACACACAAAGAGAGAGAGGAAATTGCCCAGGAGCTAAAAGAACAGGACAAGGCTGTGTCTTTTTTTGGGAGCATGCCTCCTTCTGTAAGAAAGTCTTAACTGTTGGCCACAAACCGTCAGCAGCCCTAAACAGGCCAAGTCCCAGAAGTGTGAAGGATCACTACAAAGCAGCCATCCCCAACCTGTTGTCCTCCAGCTGTTGCTGGACTAGCACTCCCATCATCCCTGACCACTGGGCATGCTGGCTGAGGCTGGTGGAAGTTGTTGAACAAACATCTGGAAAGCACTGGGTTGGGAGATGCTGCTACAGAATTCTTGATGAGCTTCCAACAGAGCCTTGGCACCACCCACCTCATGTACTTTCCCCAGCACTTTTTCTCCTGGGCCCAACAAGAAGGCTGCCACTCCACCAGGGGAGGGCAGAGGCTGCCATTCCAAGGGTCATTCCTGAAAATTACATCTTGTCTGCCTGCTCCCTTTCTGTGGGTCAGGGAGCATTCCATTACACTCCTGGGAGCTGCATCTCCTTCGCAGTACATGGGCGATCAAGTGCCAAAAGTCAAGAGCAGAGATTCCTCTGGAATTTTGCCTATGGGAGTGCAAAAAGGCTGCTGCAAAGGTCTGTTCCAAGGCTATAAAAGGGCATGTGCACTCAAAGGGTTGTGATGATCTTTTCTGAATGTGCAAGAGCAACATGCAGAGTGAAAGGAGTTTGAAAGATAGCTTTAGCTTCAAAGGGTGCCATCCATTTGAGATATACCTTGCAGAGCCTCTAGAAGGTGGCTGAATTCAGTAAAGGGCAGGCACCTGGACCTTTGGGCAGAAGAGAACATTTGGGTACCTGCAGCTTTTCCTGCTTCTGCCAAGAGGTTGCAACATGTCAAACTGTATCTGTCAATATTCCCTCCGCTGCACAAAGACTAGAGCAGGGATCAGCAAACTAAGGCCCAGGGGTCGGATGCTGCCCTCCAGGCTCGTAAATCCAGCCCACGGATCCTGCCATCTGCTCGGTCAGTCCCCGCACACTGCAGTCACCTCGTCACGTGGGGACTGACTTCCACAGCTTTGGATTGGCTGCAGGAAGTTCCTGCAGCCAATCCAAAGCCTTGCCACCCGCGGCTGAGGTAAACCTCTCCATGGATGGAGAGGCCGGCGGGCGGGCGGGCAGCGGGTCTGGGCCACACCATGGACATCGTGACGGGTGCATTGTGGCACTTCACCTGGAGCTTGGTGCGCCTGCTGGCCCCGCGCCTAGCAGAGCTACTCGGATGACAGGATGCACCGCATGGAGCACGCTACCTGGGAGCTCCACAGGGATGAGTCAGTGGGGCAGCTGCTGCTCTTCAACGACTCCAGTGAGCGGGTGCTGCTGAGATGCACTCCTGAGAGCGTGCAGAGTGTGTTCCTCCTCCAGGTCCGGAGGCAGCTGCGGAACCAGGTTGAGGGTATTTATATTTTTCAAAATATAGTTCGGCCCCCCACAAGGTCTGAGGGACAGTGGACCAGCCCCCTGATTAAAACGTTTGCTGACACCTGGACTAGAGGTACTAGCACAAGGCTGCCAACTTTTTTTTTTTTGATAATATTTTTATTAATTTTCATCAAGAAAAATACATATCGCACCACATTACAACTTTAACAAATTTTTCGTTTTTGAACTTCCTTCAGCCTCTCTGACAATCATCCAAATTAACCTTTATAATTACACATTTCCTAAATTTGCTATTGCCTTTTGACATACCCTTCCACACCTGTTTTTCTTTCTTACAATATTTCTTAAGTTTTTACAGAGCTTCTTTAAATGCCACTAACGTTATTTCATTATCACTTATACATTCCCAATACTCCACTAGCTTCCTCCAGTCCTCGATGAACTTTTGATCTCGTAGATATCTGATCTTCCCTGTCATTTTATCAAGTTCTGCATAGTCCATCAGCTTCATTCTCCACTCCTCCAATGTTGGTACATGTTCCTGTTTCCATTTCTGGGCCAGTAGTATTCTCGCCGCTGTTACTGCAAAGGCTGCCAACTTTCAAAGTGGCTCCTGTAGCTGTCCCTTTAACTTGGGTAGGCAGTGTTGTGTGATTCTAACTCCCACCATCCCTGATTGTTGGCCATTTTGGTTGGGGCTGATGGAAATTGGGAATTCAATAACATTTGGGGGGCACCTTGTTGGTTATGCCTGCAGCTTGACCTGGAGCCATTCGCAAGTGATTTGTGTTTCATGCCATGAAAAGCTTAATAATAATAATAATAATAATAATAATAATAATAATAATAATAATTTATTATTTATACCCCGCCCATCTGGCTGGGCCTCCCCAGCCACTCTGGGCGGCTTCCATAGAAACCAAAAATACAGTAAAATATCACACGTTAAAACTTCCCTGAACAGGGCTGCCTTAAGATGTCTTCTGAATGTCAGGTAGTTGTTTATCGCTTTGACATCTGCTGGAAGGGCGTTCCACAGGGCGGGCGCCACTACCGAGAAGGCCCTCTGCCTGGTTCCCTGTAGCTTTGCTTCTCGCAATGAGGGAACCGCCAGAAGGCCCTCGGCGCTGGACCTCAGCGTCCGGGCAGAATGATGGGGGTGGAGACGCTCCTTCAGGTATACTGGACCGAGGCCGTTTAGGGCTTTAAAGGTCAGCACCAACACTTTGAATTGTGCTCGGAAACGTACTGGGAGCCAATGTAGGTCTTTCAAGACCGGTGTTATATGGTCTCGGCGGCCGCCCCCAGTCACCAGTCTAGCTGCCGCATTCTGGATTAGTTGTAGTTTCCGAGTCACCTTCAAAGGTAGCCCCACGTAGAGCGCATTGCAGTAGTCCAAGCGGGAGATAACCAGAGCATGCACCACTCTGGCGAGACAGTCCGCAGGCAGATAGGGTCTCAGCCTACGTACCAGATGGAGTTGGTAAACAGCTGCCCTGGACACAGATTTGACCTGTGCCTCCATGAACAGCTGTGAGTCCAAAATGACTCCCAGGCTGCGCACCTGGTCCTTCAGGGGCACAGTTACCCCATTCAGGACTAGGGAATCCTCCACACCTGCCCGCCTCCTGTCCCCCAAAAACAGTACTTCTGTCTTGTCAGGATTCAACCTCAATCTGTTAGCCGCCATCCATCCTCCAACCGCCCCCAGACACTCACACAGGACCTTCACCGCCCTCACTGGTTCTGATTTAAAAGAGAGGTAGAGCTGGGTATCATCCGCATACTGATGAACACCCAGCCCAAACCTCCTGATGATCTCTCCCAGCGGCTGCATGTAAATGTTGAAAAGCATGGGGGAGAGGACAGAACCCTGAGGCACCCCACAAGTGAGAGCCCAGGGGTCTGAACACTCATCCCCCACCACCACTTTCTGAACACGGCCCAGGAGGAAGGAGCGGAACAACTGTATGACTGTGCCCCCAGCTCCCAGCCCCTCAAGACGGTCCAGAAGGATGTTATGGTCGATGGTATCAAACGCCGCTGAGAGATCCAGCAGAACTAGGAAACAGCTCTCACCTTTGTCCCTAGCCCGCCGGAGATCATCAACCAGTGCGACCAAGGCAGTTTCAGTCCCATGATGAGGCCTGAATCCCGACTGGAAGGGATCCAAATGGTCCGCTTCTTCCAGGCGTGCCTGGAGTTGTTCGGCAACCGCTCGCTCAATCACCTTGCCCAAGAATGGAAGATTTGAGACTGGGCGATAGTTGGCCATCGTGGCCGCATCTAAAGATGGTTTTTTAAGAAGCGGTTTAATAACCGCCTCTTTCAGCGGGTCTGGGAAGGCTCCCTCACGGAGGGAAGCATTCACCACCCCACGAAGCCCATCGCCCAGTCCTTCCCGGCTAGCTTTTATAAGCCAGGATGGGCAAGGATCCAGGAGACAGGTGGTTGGTTTCACCCGTCCAAGCAGCCTGTCCACATCCTCGGAGGTAACAGATTGGAATTGATCCCACTCAACTTGACTAGACAGAACTCTAGCACTCTCCCGCCCCGGCCCTGCTCCCACGGTGGAGTCTACTTCTTCCCGAATCTGAGCGATTTTATCTGCAAAAAACCTAATTAACCTAATTAACCTAATTATTGAGAGCAAACCTCTCAAAAGGCACAGGAACCGGCTGGGTGGATATCTAGCCAATTGGCAACCCTATTTTAGAGCCATAGAATCATAGAGTTGGAAGAGACCACAAGGGCCATCGAGTCCAACCCCCTGCCAAGCAGGAAACACCATCAGAGCACTCCTGACATATGGTTGTCAAGCCTCTGCTTAAAGACCTCCAAAGAAGGAGACTCCACCACACTCCTTGGCAGCAAATTCCACTGTCAAACAGCTCTTACTGTCAGGAAGTTCTTCCTAATGTTTAGGTGGAATCTTCTTTCTTGTAGTTTGGATCCATTGCTCCGTGTCCGCTTGTCTGGAGCAGCAGAAAACAACCTTTCTCCCTCCTCTATGTGACATCCTTTTATATATTTGAACATGGCTATCATATCACCCCTTAACCTCCTCTTCTCCAGCTCCCTTAGCCGTTCCTCATAAGGCATCGTTTCCAGGCCTTTGACCATTTTGGTTGCCCTCCTCTGGACACGTTCCAGTTTGTCAGTGTCCTTCTTGAACTGTGGTGCCCATAACTGGACACAGTACTCCAGGTGAGGTCTGACCAGAGCAGAATACAGTGGCACTATTACTTCCCTTGATCTAGATTGCCATGTCTTCTATTGCATTCTATCTCCCTGAATCCAGCTGTGTGCTGCTCCCAAGGATTGCTACCATTTTGCTAGTCCCAGTTTCTTTAACAGCAGCCAGATGTTCAGGCAAACATTAGCAGGTGATAATAGTTAATCTCCATACTGCAAAAAGTTATGCAAACTGGTGCCTGAAGGTGCACAAGCAGCCAAAGCTGCATTTTCCTTATCAGTTGGAAACTTTAATCAGTGGTGAAGACTGCAAGATTCCCCTGGAGGCAGCACTCCACTGAATACCAAATGCCAGGTACAAAGGACAGGAGGAGGGTTGTTTCTTTCATGTCCTGTTTGTGGGCTTTCCCCCAGAAGCATCTGGCTGGCCACTGGGAAGGAGGATGCGGACCTAGATGGCCCTTAGTGGGCAGACCACCAGGCTCTCCTTTGGCTATTTTACCAGAACCCCAAGATCCATCAACCAAAGCCAGGAGCAAAGTATTGACTCAGGCAGACAAACATGTTCTGAGAATTCAGGAACAGGGTGCAGCTGAACACAAGCTCACCCCAGGAATTTGTGATGGGTACCAAAAGAAACCAAGGTCACAAATCCTTTCACACAAAATTCCACTCCTGGTTTCCCCCCAAACATTCTTTTTTTCAGCAACCTAATTGATTGTGAGTCAGAAATTCTTGCAGATCTTATACACATTCTGCAGAAGGATATTCTCTTCTGCTCTAACAACTTAGCTTCATTCACGCCCCACACAGAACAGGTAAGGGTTCCTCATCCCCTGTACATTGTAAGCGCTTGCCAAGCAGGAACACTAAGTCTTAAGAGCAACTTTTCAAAAACAACCCAAGTGATGGATGTCATGTTTTTGGAAAGAACCAGCCAAGAAGGGAAATAGCTGGGCAATTGAATTACACAACAGAGATGGACTGGAAACTTTAAGTATTCCAAGCATTCTGCCTGGATCCAAACAGAATAAAATTTTAAGGGTGGGAGGAAGAGCCAATCTCTCTCAATCTCTCCCCCCACAAAAAGGGGACACACAAAAGGGCCCTGAGCAGGGAAGTTTGGGCTCATTGCCGGCTTTTGTTTGGAAACAGTTTCAACATCATCCCCAAATAATTACATTAAGTCAAACAGGAGGAGTTTGGGAGGCAGACTCCTCTACCTCTCACCCTAACCTACGTCGCAGGGTTGTTGTGAGGGGAAAAGCAAGGTAACCCCGTGTATTCTGCCTTGACCTTCTTAGACAAATGAGTGGGTGCAGTGGCGTAGCGTGGGGGTGCAGGGGGGGCCGGCCGCAACATCTGGGGGTTAGGGTTAGGGGGCGCAAATCCACGGGTTAGGGGGCGCAAATTACTTGCCTTGCCCCGGGTGCTGACAACCCACGCTACGTCACTGAGTGGGTGTCAGTTAAAGTTCAGCCCATGCCTAAATAGTTAACCCAGAAGTCCCAAGTTAAAAAGGGACAACTTTCACTAGTGTGTCTTAACTGGTCTTATGCACATTCCTGGAAGACCCAATGAACATAGTGGGACATGTCTGGAGGTAAATGACATCACATTACATTTACTTGGGAGTAAGCTCAACTGAACTCTGGTAAAGACTCACCTTGAGCAGACACACAAGCACTGCAATCCTAACCCTCTGATTTGGGAGTCAGACCCACAGACATGGTTAGGATTGCAGCCAAAGCTCCTGCCAGGTATTTCCATACCCAGAAGATTCAGCCTGATGTTAAAGGCACAGGAGCAGATTTGTTGTTAAAGGCACAGGAGAGAAGTGGTTTGCACAACTGCAGAGAAAGGAGCTGAATTGGAGCATTGCAGGAAAAGAGGAAAGAGCATGAAATAAAAGGGGGAGAAGTAAATTCGTTCAAGCCTTATGCTTCGATTTTGTGGTTGCAATACCCTGTTACCTAATTATCATCCTTCAGCACTCAGATGTTACAAGTGTCAGCAATTTATTCCCACTAACTGACGGTTGGTTATAACCACAAACAAGCACTCAGGGTGAAGCGCCTGTCTCTCTTCCCCAACCCCATGCATTTAACAGCTTGGTGACAGGCAGAAATCCAATAGGTAAAGTGTTCCTGATCACAGTTTGCAAGCTGCACCTCCTTTAACACACCAGTCATTCAGCACAGTTGAAGGCTCAGAAGTACCTCGACTTCACTGCCACATGACTTGAAAGTTGCAACTTCACAAAACTTTCATGGAGGAAAACAGAGCCTCTTGTTAACTTTTGATCATTTTGCATGTTTTAAGGTACAGGGGCTCATGGGGGGGGGAGAGAACTTGGCAGTCCTATCATCAGATAAAAGTATTTCCCGATGGCTGATTATTGTGTTCTCTAACATGAGAAAACAAAACTCCCACTTCAGGCAAGAATTTCCTCATTCTGTTTTTCCCACAAACAAAATGGGAATATTGCACTGCAATGCCATCCTCCTCCTTTATCTGGAAAGAAAGTCCCATTCAATTTTGTGGCATTTACTTCTGAGTAGATAGCACTGTCGGTGTTCTAATCCAGGTGCTCAGGTGGG
Organism: Podarcis raffonei; assembly: GCF_027172205.1. Classification (NCBI taxonomy): domain Eukaryota; kingdom Metazoa; phylum Chordata; class Lepidosauria; order Squamata; family Lacertidae; genus Podarcis; species Podarcis raffonei. The sequence goes on from NC_070603.1 coordinate 3,253,254, forward strand.
TGAGACAAACACCAATAGCATAATTGCTGAATTTGCATCTTAGCTTTTATTTCAAAACAGGCTAGATTTGGGCTTCAGGGTTTCTTCCACTGCAGCAAGTTATTTTGACTGCGACTTGAGACTGTTATCTTTGCTTTACTCTTCAAATTTAAAAAGGTTAAATGTGTGGGTGCATGTGGAAATGTTTGATAAAATATTCTGCTTTAAGAACGAGATTTATTTTTTTACTTTTCTTCTAAAAACCAAGCCGAATTCTGATTGCCTGGAATTCCAAAGCAATACTTCTATTGCATTTACCGATGATTAATTGAACAGAATGGGACTTTCCTGGGAACATGGGCGTAGCCAGTGTTTATTTAAAGGGGAGAAGGCTTTATGTTGCGGGGGGAAGAACCCAGACATCTGCAATGCAATCGGTCAGTTTAGTATTTCTAATTATTTACTTAAGTTAAGGAGAGGCAGCTGCCCTCCTTGCACCCCCTTGCGTGTGAATGTGCATGCACGTGGCGTCTCCGGGCTGCCTAGGTTCAGAAGTTGAGAAGTGTGCAGCAAGATTCTGTCCATGTTTACTACTTCGAAATAAGTTCCTGAAAGTGGGGCAGGCGACCTTCCTCCGAAGCAAGTGTGCAGAAGGATGGTGCTTTGCAGGCCCACCCTAAACACGGTTCCTGCTGATTTAACCATTCCATCCCCTCTTCCCGCTCCCCGCGAGGTGGGCTGCGTCGAGAAAGAGCGCTTCGCGGCTTGTATAGGCAGGGGCGCAGCTAGCCGCTTGGGCGCCCTCGGGGCGGGACGGGCCACAGTCCCGGGGCCCGAGCCGCGCTCGGCTGCGGCGCCCTGCAGGCCCGCGTTGCTTTTTCGAGCGGCGAGGAGCCTGCAGGGAGTCCGCTCAGCTGTAGGGCGGCAGCCGGAGGGAGAGGCGGCGGGCAGACGCCGGCGCCATGGTGCCCTCTCGGGCCGCGCGGAGCCTGCAGGCGCCTCCGGGTGGGACGCGAGGCTCCGGTGCGGTAAGCGCCCCCCCCCCGCTACGCCTCTGTCTACGGGATTCTGAAACCGGGGTCTTTCCTCCAGTTCCTAATTCCGAGCGCTCCGCCGCGCAGGTTTTCCGCGGCTTGCTGGTCAGGCAGTTCCCAAGACGAGAAGCGGGCGCTTGGCGCATGGCGCGCTTCCTCGGCCGGCCGTTGGACGGGGCTCCCGCGCCGCGAAGGGCGCCTGGCAGCCTCCCGCCTTGGAGCGGCGGGGCGCGGGGCCCCAGCTGCCCGCCAGCTCGCGGTCGCCCGCAGCCCCACCCCGCGGGCTGGCGCCCTTCCAGCCGGGCAGGCTGCGCACCTGGCGCGGAAGGAGGCCGGCAGCCCGGGGGTTGGCGCTGCGCGCTGCACGCATTTAAGGGCTGCCGCGCGGCGCACTCGCCACTCTGTCCGCGGCTCCGGCACCGGGCGCCCTGCGGACCACCATGCTCCCGGCTTGCTGCTTGGAGACGGCGCTGCTGCTGCTCCTCTTGCTGACCGAGGCGGCGGCGGGTGGAGGGCGGCCAGGAGGCGGCGGCGCCCCTTGCGCTTCCCCGGCGGCGGCGGCCGGCCGCGCATCCTCTGCCCGGGACGCGCAGGCTCTCCGCGACGAGCAGGGCTGCGACGCGCGGGTGCTGGGCGAGCCGTGCGGCGTCTACACCCCGAGCTGCGCGCCCGGCTTGCGCTGCGTCCCTCGGCCCGGCGAGCGCACTCCGCTGCACGCCTTGCTGCACGGCCGGGGGGTCTGCGTGGCCGGAGGCGGCCGGAACCAGACGGAGGCGGCGCCCGCGGCAGGTGAGTGCCGTGGAGGAGCCGCGCCTGGCAAGCGGGGGGGGGGGGCGGAAGGCGGTAGAGAGTCCCGCGTGGGGGTTAGACTAGATGACCCTTCGGGGTCCCTTGCAACTCTTCAATTCTATCCTTCCATGAAATATCGCGGGGCCAAGATTGCCATGCAAGTGATCATAAAGTATGGAGGGTGAGGAAGTATAAAGGGGGGTTGGGAGCATATTGGATGCAGGAGATGACTGAACCTCCTTAGCCTTTCATCAAGATTCACATGTAAGATCCTCAGCGCAAAGGGAGCAAAACCCTATTGAACACTGTGGGATTTACTCCCAAGTAAAGAGCCATAGGATTGCCGGCAGTTATTCAAGTGTTCTTTCTTTACATTTCTTTAATTTTGTAAATACAGTAAAGACAAAAGGAGAAACAAAAGAAGCTCACATTAAGAATTAAAATAATCCACACAGTCTGATTTAAACCTATATCAGCAGTCCCTATGCCCCAAACAAAATTGAAGATTGTGAAGATGTACAGTCAAGGGCAGAAAGGGAAGAGCAGTCTTTCGGGTGCTGGGTAGGGAATGCTGGCTGCTTCTTTTTCTAGCCTTGAAGCATAAAAGTCGTAAGGGCTCGTAGATTTTTTCCCCTGAGCTTAAACTACAAAATTTGAATCTGAATTAGTTACTTGATTTGGAATCATGTTTGTGCAGGGGGAGTAGGTACTTTTGAAATGCGTGTGCTTTGAGTTCTTTGCTCAACCGTTCATGTTTTGTTCCAACTTTGGAAACATTTAATGCCTCTCTGGTAACTCGGACCTAACTATATGCATCCTGAGGACCAGAAGCCTCCATAGCCCCTCCAACCCAGGTATAAACACCAGGGATGACCCCTGAAATCGGTTAGGTCAGAAGGGTGTGAAAGGGCTGTTGTGAAAGCAGCTCCTCAGGTTTGGGAATGAATACCTTAAGATCAGAGAGGAGATGGGTGTTTGCTGTCAGGAATGTTTTGGGATGGGATGGGGAGAATCTGCAGTATCTTCTTCTGTCCCTAGACTTGTGTGAGAGCTGAACAGACGCCACTGCCACCCTTGATCTCTCATGCCAGGCCTGAGTCACCTTTTGCTCAGTGCCAAACCTTGTCTTGCAAGGAGAAGACTGCAAAATCATCTCTGCCCACCTGGGGCTGCACCTTCTCCTGTTCTCTCTGGGGAGGGTTCGCAAACAGTTCTTTACAACTTCCCTTTGTAGACTGCAAGAATCCACTAGTTTGTGTGGTGGAGAGAGGAACCCTGGGAAGAAGAGCTTGGGCTTCAACTCTATAAAACTAATATACTGTACTGTGCAAGTAAAGTTTGGATCTGGCAGCTCCTTGTCATGAACTTACTTTATGAGTTGGATTTATGATTAGACTTAAGGACACTGTGCCTCTGAACTCTTGAAATGCTAGTACTGGTCTGTGGCAACAGGAGAGGAGGGGATGTGAGCATGTCTGGCAGCGTGTTCAACTCTGCACAGGAGCACAACTCCTGAAAACACGTTTTTGCTTGCTTCCTGGGCACTTGCTGACAACAGTCTGTTTTCTTTGATTGCATGAAATGAGCCACAATCTGCAAACTGGATTACTTGCAAGTGTCCTTGGTTTTGCTTTTCCTCTCCAGCAAGCTGAAAGGAGCCATTCTGCCAGATGATGGAAAGATGCTGGGCAACTCACATGGGTACTTATTTTCTCCAGCAAAATTTGGCTCTTATCCTTTGTGTTGTGACACAGAGCAGTGGACAAAGAGAGAAGCTGGCCCTGCATTTCCTTTTTTCAAAAATCTTGGTTATGCTTGGCTAGACCTTCTTGCTCTTTTTGCCAGAACCAGTTGGGGTCTATAACTAGCCAGAGCAGAATCCAGATTTTGGTCTGCTATGGAGCTCCCAGGCTCCCTGGGACAACAAGTAAGCAGTTAATCTGGATCCTGAAAGTGCAACAGGGAAGAGGCTGATAATGTGCATTCTTAGTTCCTTCCGTTCCTGATGCTCTCTGAAGTTGAACACGTCCAGTCCATGGAAACAGCCAAGGCTAAGTGTTAACATCAGGCCATGAGATTCCTGGCTTCTGTTGGCATCCATCTGTCTCAAGAGATGAAATCAACCGCTGCATTAGTAGCACAGATGTGACCTTCTCAGGGTGCAAGCCTGGGCAGTGTGTCTGGAGGTCTTGGGCAAACTCCCTCTCTGCTTCACTGATGTGGTCCAAAGGAAAGCAGAGCAATATGTTTGGCACCAGCTGGGCTGCAGGAATTGCCAGAAGGCATACAAGGCACCATCCAAATGTGGATTTCTGTAGGGGTACTCCATAGCCTTTTCTTCTTCTGAAGATATCTCACAAGCAGCGGCAGAGCGTATGCCTGCACTGCATGGGGTGTGCTCCCAGTGGGGCTGGAGGCAAGAGCGCCACAGCCAAGGCACAGCTGCTTCTTGATCAGAGTCAGGCTCTGATGGAGGAGCCTGCTGTAGGGTGCCTGTTGGTGCCCCCTCACAAAATTGTGCCCAGAGCCACAGACCCCCCCCCATGCCTCTGCTCATAAGGCAGCAGAGATTTAGGATCAGAGTTTCCTTCTCCTAGATGGGCTCCCTTCCAGGTTTGACAAACCCCACCTGCCCCTCACTTCCCTCTGCAGCACTTGCAGAAACTGCCTTCTTGACCACTGGACCCACTATCGGTCTCGTCCATTCAATCCACCAGAGCCCGTTTTCCCATGCAGGGGAAGTCCCTAAATTGCCAAGGGTCTGAGACCCATCGGCTCCCCTCACCTGGTTTAGCTGGCCAGTCGAAGCCGTTCCCTGGGTGTGGCTGCTGTCACATGCTGACAGCTTCTAGGAGCCACAGGCGAGAGCTGAGTGCAGGATGGAGATCAAAAGTGGGCAAACTAACTCAGAAGGAGCATGATGTGTCCCCCACCAGAGGTGCTATCCCTCTCCTAACATCCCATACACCCTGATACCTGGCATGTGGCCCTGACATTGCCTCCACCCCCCACCCTGTGGTCTTATTTATTAAAACATGTATTTGTTGCCATTCAACTCATTTGGATTTCAGAGTGGTATACAATCGGTTTATAGCATAAAATGATGATAAAACAAAATTTTAAAATGCCTGTGTGAATAAAAATGTTGGTTGGCACTGGAAAGACTGCAGTGTTGGTGGAAGCCAAGCCTCTATAGGGAGGGCATTCCATAACTGGGGTGCCACTGCTGAGAAAACCCTTTCCCTTACTGTTGAATAACAAATCTCTGATGAAGGAGGCACCTGGAGAATGAACATCAGCAGAAGATTTTAAAGCACAGACAAGTTAATATGGGAAGCCATGGTCTTTAACATTAAAAAAAAAATAAAGCATTGCAGATTAAAATCCTGACATTCAGCTGTTTGGCAGGAAAAATAGGAGGTCTGAATCCAATCTCTTTTGCTCTCCTGAACAGGTGATATGGAGAATTCTCACCTTTTTCAATAGAACTCCATAGATGCAGGGGCAATAATGGTGGCAGAGCAACCAAGAAATGCAGAACGGTTGGGGTTTGCCAGCCTCAGCAACAGCTGCCTCATGGACCACTCCTGTGCTGGGTGAGCTGAGGCTAGCACTAGGATTGTACTAAAAGTCAGACAGTTTGCAGTGAACTAGGCCTATAAAGTCAAAAGGACAACGGAGAGAACACTGGAACAGAATGATGTCATACCAACATCATCTGGATTCTCCAACATTCCCAAGTGAGCAAGTTATGTCACTTCTGGAGAAAACAGCTATCTTGGTAGCCCTTCCAGTGCAATGGATTTCCAATGTAATGTCTAGTTATGCAGATTTTATGCAAATGTAATGTTAAGGTATGCAGATTTGAGCTTAGCTTGGCACTGAACATGCAAAACAGGTGCCCCAGTTACGCTGGCTGATATAAAAATAAAAAGATCTCTTAGTTTGTTAATATGGAGAAGATGAAAACCACAGTTAGCAGCAAGGAATTGTGGTCAGCATGTCCCACAAATGGCTTGTGCAATAAATTGTCATTCTCTTCTCAAAATAAAATCCAGAGGTAAGAAGGGATATTGGAGATGTGGAGATCATGCCAAACCCTTCCCTCTGCTGAGGGATTGTGGTTGGAGAACTGCTTGTGTTGAGCTTGTAAAATTCACTCCGCTCCTGATGACTAAGAAGCACTGAATGCCACTGTCCTGATGATTAAGAAGCACTGAGTGCATCTTCCTCCACCTCCTACTTTAAAATATTTTAAATGGCAACCTTATTCAGGCCTCTTGGAGTGAATTCAAGTGTGTGCATGCATGCAGTTCAACAAACCCAAAAATGAGACATCAGTTTTTTACATTACAAATGTAGCACTGAACATTGTTTCATGAATTTATGACAGCTTTCTATCCTTGTAATACACTTGTAGCCTGACATTGTAAGGAGGAGCAGCATCAAACCTTGCTCAGAAACATTTACTACAGCCAACATTGTGTGGAAATCAGAATAAACCTGCATTTGAAGCTGCAATCCTATGCATGCTTATTTGGGGAATAAAGTGTTCAAGGACGCTTATGTCCAAGTAAACATGCAGAGGATTACACAAGTGGTCAAAACCTAGGAACACTGGGGGATGCTGGTGGCGCTGTGGTCTAAACCACAGAGCCTAGGGCTTGCTGATCAGAAGGTCGGCGGTTCGAATCCCCACGACGGGGTGAGCTCCCATTCCTCGGTCCCTGCTCCTGCCCACCTAGCAGTTTGAAAGCACATCAAAGTGCAAGTAGATAAATAGGTACCGCTCCGGCGGGAAGGTAAACGGTGTTTCCGTGCATTGCTCTGGTTCACCAGAAGTGGCTTAGTCATGATGGCCACATGACCCAGAAGCTGTCTGCGGACAAACGCGGGCTCCCTCGGCCAGTAAAGTAAGATGAGCGCCGCAACCCCAGAGCTGTTCGCGACTGGACTTAACAGTCAGGGGTCCCCTTTACCCTTTACATGAGTTGTAGAAGCTGCCTTAGAGACAGCAATATCCAACAAATTCTTTGGAATACTAAAAAAAATCCAGCTTTTTAATATCAAACTTTTAGACACTATTAGTGCAGAAGTAGTTTTTGAAAGATGAAAGCAGTGTAGAGTCTAGACCAGTTGTGATCTGGATGGGATCTTCAGTAACTCATGCATACATCTCTCTTCCTATTTTGCCATTTTACCCATGCCTTGTTTTTGCAGTTAGGAAAACACTTAACCAACATCTGCCTGCTGTTTATGCTAGGCTAAGTGGGGCTTTGTATCTAATCGATTGAACCTTGATTCCATTTGATCAAATGACCTGGGTAAAGGTATAATTTATCATGTGGATAACTTGCAGATTGTCAGGGACTGTCCTGAGGAGGGCTGCACTGAGGAGGAATGGTGGGAGCCGCCACCCCCCTCCTGATCCTGAATCTTCCCAGGAGCAGGAGGACAGTATAGCTTTGGAACAGTGGTTTGCAGAGGGGCATAGTTCAGAAGGCAGAAGCTGGGAAATACTGGATGGGGAACAGCTAGCAGATATAACACTAGAAGAGAGAGAGTTAACAGATTCACAGTCCCTGGGTACTATCCACCCCCTTCCCCCAAAGTCCCAGAGAGCTCAGAAAGTGGCAGAACAGAAAGCACAGAGGCTACAATCTCAGATTACAAAACATAGGAGTGACGTAGATTAATAGGGACGGAGGGGGGAGTGACCTTAATTGGGAGCACTGCCATTCTGGTTAGAGGCTTTCTTTTGACCTTCGCTGTGTTTATTAAAGAAACTAACTGGTAAGAATACCCTTTCGTTTGATCTGCTCATTTATGGCCACAGGGGAGGAAGCCGATCCCCCAAAGCCTGACACTGGTGCAGCATCCTGGATTTATCAATCACTGGTGAAAATGGTCTAGCATTTCACAGCCAGGAAGCCCCTGGAGTTTTCCAGGATAAGACTGCAGTTCTACTCATCCTTAGATAATAATAATAATAATAATAATAATTATTATTTATACCCCGCCCATCTGGCTGGGCCTCCCCAGCCACTCTGGGCGGCTTCCATAAAAACCCAAAATACAGTAAAATATCACACGTTAAAAACTTCCCTGAACAGGGCTGCCTTAAGATGTCTTCTGAATGTCAGGTAGTTGTTTTTCTCTTTGACATCTTGTGGGAGGGCGTTCCACAGGGCGGGCGCCACTACCGAGAAGGCCCTCTGCCTGGTTCCCTGTAGCTTTGCTTCTCGCAATGAGGGAACCGCCAGAAGGCCCTCGGCGCTAGACCTCAGCGTCCGGGCAGAATGATGGGGGTGGAGACGCTCCTTCAGGTATACTGGACCGAGGCCGTTTAGGGCTTTAAAGGTCAGCACCAACACTTTGAATTGTGCTCGGAAACGTACTGGGAGCCAATGTAGGTCTTTCAAGACCGGTGTTATATGGTCTCGGCGGCTGCCCCCAGTCACCAGTCTAGCTGCTGCATTCTGGATTAGTTGTAGTTTCCGAGTCACCTTCAAAGGTAGCCCCACGTAGAGCGCATTGCAGTAATCCAAGCGGGAGATAACCAGAGCATGCACCACTCTGGCGAGACAGTCCGCAGGCAGATAGGGTCTCAGCCTACGTACCAGATGGAGCTGGTAAACAGCTGCCCTGGACACAGATTTGACCTGTGCCTCCATGGACAGCTGTGAGTCCAAAATGACTCCCAGGCTGCGCACCTGGTCCTTCAGGGGCACAGTTACCCCATTCAGGACTAGGGAATCCTCCACACCTGCCCGCCTCCTGTCCCCCAAAAACAGTACTTCTGTCTTGTCAGGATTCAACCTCAATCTGTTAGCCGCCATCCATCCTCCAACCGCCTCCAGACACTCACACATGACCTTCACCGCCCTCACTGGTTCTGATTTAAAAGAGAGGTAGAGCTGGGTATCATCCGCATACTGATGAACACCCAGCCCAAACCTCCTGATGATCTCTCCCAGCGGCTGCATGTAAATGTTGAAAAGCATGGGGGAGAGGACAGAACCCTGAGGCACCCCACAAGTGAGAGCCCAGGGGTCTGAACACTCATCCCCCACCACCACTTTCTGAACACAGCCCAGGAGGAAGGAGCGGAACCACTGTATGACAGTGCCCCCAGCTCCCAGCCCCTCAAGACGGTCCAGAAGGATGTTATGGTCGATGGTATCAAACGCCGCTGAGAGATCCAGCAGAACTAGGAAACAGCTCTCACCTTTGTCTCTAGCCCGCCGGAGATCATCAACCAGTGCGACCAAGGCAGTTTCAGTCCCATGATGAGGCCTGAATCCCGACTGGAAGGGATCCAAATGGTCCGCTTCTTCCAGGCGTGCCTGGAGTTGTTCGGCAACCGCTCGCTCAATCACCTTGCCCAAGAATGGAAGATTTGAGACTGGGCGATAGTTGGCCATCGTGGCCGCATCTAAAGATGGTTTTTTAAGAAGCGGTTTAATAACCGCCTCTTTCAGCGGGTCTGGGAAGGCTCCCTCACGGAGGGAAGCATTCACCACCCCACGAAGCCCCTCGCCCAGTCCTTCCCGGCTAGCTTTTATAAGCCAGGATGGGCAAGGATCCAGGAGACAGGTGGTTGGTCTCACTCGTCCAAGCAGCCTGTCCACATCCTCGGAGGCAAGTCCCACTGATCACACTGTGAATTGCTTCTGAGTTAAACATGTATGTGATTGGGCAGCCTAGAAGCACCCTGAGTTTTTAGATTCATCATGCTCTCTAATAAATATGCATGTAGCCTCCAAAACACATGTGAATCTTTTATGGCTGGAACCTGTTCTGTCTTTCAGTCCTGCATGGAACTTGTCATTATGGCCCGTCGTTCTTCCTGCTGCTACCGTTTCAACAGCCTTAAATGGTCTCCACTGAGCCAGGGTGCTGTATGTACAATCCAGACTGAATTGGAGCTACAGTGGTACCTTGGGTTACAGACTCCGCTAACCCAGAAATAGTACCTCGGGTTAAGAACTTTGCTTCAGGATGAGAACAGAAATCGTGCAGCGGCAGCGGGAGGCCCCATTAGCTAAAGTGGTGCTTCAGGTTAAGAACAGTTTCAGGTTAAGAACAGACCTCTGGAACGAATTAAGTTCTTAACCCGAGGTACCACTGTACTAGTAGTACAGGACCTCACAGGAAAGGGGTTGATGCAAGGAAGCTCTGCTGCCCCCTTGAGGAGCTGTGTGGAAAATGCAGAAGTCTCATGTGAGAGCTGAGCCAGTGGTCAGCTGTGGAGCAAATCCACAGGTTGTCAATGATCACAATCTGTAACGTGCTCCACATGTGTCTATAGACGTAACCAGTGATAATCTTCAGGTCCTCTGTGTGCTGCTGTAAGGGGTAATGTGTATATGATTGTGTTTTACCCACGTCATTCATGTGCAGAAATTTTTAGCGGAGCTAATTTTACATCTTCATTATTGACTACTAGAAGCTGTTTATTTCACTTGGGTCTCATGGATGGTGGAGCGAAACAGTTTTCTCAACTAAACCTGCCCACTGAGCTTTCCTTTCTGGAAGTATCCCTTTGTTGCTGGTGGGAAAAATCCATGTTCCTTCATGACTGCATAATTATTAAAACTGCCCCAAATGATACTAAAATCATCTGTCATGATTACTTTGACACACCTGGACTTGGTGAGTTTCTCCATTATTCCAGACTTGCTGATGCCAGTCAGTTATTAAATCAGCATGCAAAATTCTGCAGTCCCTGGATCAGCTTTTGTTCGAAAAACCCAATGGGACTTTTTTAACCTTCTTTTTCCCCAATACATTAAAACTGCCTGGGAGAAAAAGTCCCCCAACAAGAACAGCAAAAATATACTTCTTGGGTGGGTGGGTGGGTTGGTTTGTTGTTGATTTTTGTCTCAGGTGCTTTTTGTGTACAGAAATGCTCACTTAAATGGTAAGTGGCTGGAATTTGGGAACAGAAAGGCTGCATTATACATCTATTTCCTTTCTAAATTCTACAGTAAAAAGCACAACTGGGCTAAGGTTCTGAACATGCCCCCGCCCCCCCGGAAAAGCATAACTTGACAACAATATATCTGGGTGTGAATTCAGCTAGCCTCCATTCTGATTGAGGTCGCAAAGGGAGAACTGAAGTGTTCAACGCTTATTGTCCCAAGTGACAACATTATGGGGCTGGAGGAGATAGGGATAACTAGATTAGGATTTTTTATATATTAAAAAAATGGGAAATGCATGTGACTGTTAAGATTCCTCCAAAACTACATTCTGGAGAATATTAGCTTTAAAAATTGTCCTTTGGACACTGCTAGTTCTTGGCTGGAGATGGACAAATGGTTATTTGAAATAGCTGTTAGGCGAAACAGTGCTTTCCAGTCTACATTTCTTTCTTACATTTTTATCCTACGTGCCTTTCAGGGCAGTATAGCTTCATGGCTGAGGGTTTTTCTGGATGAGTTGCTTCTAATGTCTGTTCCAGCTCTTTGACTAAGTGCAGAGTATGTCCCAGTTGCAGCATCTGGCAAAATACTAGGTAAGGGTAAGATTATTTGAAATGTCAAGGAGGAGAAACTAACCAAAGTCTTAGCCTGTATTGCAAATCCCACCATCTTTAGAGAGGTATTGCTCACTGATCACAACTTTTGATACCTGGCATAGAGGCACGTTTACTTTGCAATTAATACTAGATGGGTTTCACACATGTATTTTCTTGATGAGCTTCCAGAACAATGGGCAGATATGTTTCTTTCAACCGCAGGGCAGTTTAGTTAACATCCCTACTGTGTCCTGCTTCCCTTTTGCCCAGTTACAGGACTCAAGGCAGGGCTGGATTTCTGGGATCCCTCAGACCCCGTCAGCTGCAGCTCATGCAGTGCATCCTTAATCACACCCCATGCATAGGGTGGGTGGTGGTAAATGTTACCAGTTATATTGATAGAAATAACAGAGGCTGACTGTTCCATTCATCTTCTGTTTTCATGTTCTGTTTGGAAGAGAATGTGGATGCACCCAATACTTCAACATTGTTCTCTGTAGAGTTTGGGAACTGCTGTCCTGCAGCTGGTCCTCCCTCCCTCCCCTTGTCTTCCTTAAGAAGGCGACTGAAAGGCTGAAGTCTGTTTCCATCTCTCTAGGTGATGGTTGGGAGGAGAATCACCATGCCGGTCAATCAACAGCAGAGCCTCTCCTGTTACAGAGCCAGGATCCACTGCAAGAGGTCACGGTTGGCAAAACCCAACTACAGCAGCTGTCCCTGGACAGTGATGCCAAACAGGAGCGTGATATGGTACGTGGAGCAAGCAGCCTGCACTTTCCCACCCAGAGAAAGAATAGAAGGGACTGCTTCCCTGCTGGCATTCTGGCTTCCTGCTCTGTATGGACCTTCCGGCACAGGAAAGTGCTGCTAGAAGAACTGAGGAACCTGCACATTGTTGCTCTTAACTGTCTGCTTCTATTTCTCTCTCTCTCCTTCTCACACCACCAAATTCCTACTTACAGAAAAGCATGAGGTATAATCTTTCTGGGATTGCATTATGTTCAGTAAGCCAGAGAAGGATTTTGTAATTGAACACTTCCTCATGGTTTAACACATACTCACAGCCTTCCTTCCTATATGGGAAGTGAGCATATCACTCCCTGCCATGCTAACACTTTTATACGGTGCCTTCTGTATAAACCCTTGACTTGTAAAGGGGACCCAAACACTTGTATTTAAAGTACTGTTAAACCCAGGCTGACTCTTCTGGCTTCTGTCCACCTATGGGTATCATAGCTCTTTTGTCAATCCAAGAGCAGGGAACCTGTGGCTCTCCAGATGATGTTAGACTACAACTTCCATCATCCCTCTCCATTGGCCATGCTGGCTGTGGCCGATGGAGTGATCTAATAACATCTGAGAGGCCACAGGTTCCCACCACAACTCAACTACTGTCCTATTTCTGTTTGGCAGGCTCCTTGCCGCAGGCACCTGGCAGCCATCTTGCAGGAGTTGAAGGCCCCGCTCTACCAGAATGGTCAAGACATCTTCATTCCCAACTGTGACACCAAAGGGTTCTACAGGCGTAAGCAGGTATACTGAAAAGTTGCTTAGAGGCAAAGTGAGCTACTCTTGGGCTTTTATGGCAAGCCGTAACTCTGAGTAATAAGCTGAGTAATTTCTCAGTTGGTTTAGTGTTCTGGTTCTTTTGCCTTCAACTTTCCTACCAGAATCTTATGTTAAAAATATCCAGTCTCTCCCACTGTTTACAGGCAACTCCCCATATACACAGAGGTTGTGCTTTGAGGCAGTGTGTGTCAGTGGGATGCATGTAAGCCCACCCGACCCTGTCCAGCCCCATTGCAGAGCCAATGTGGCTTGCGCATGTTGATCACGCACAAATGGGGAATTGCTGGGATCTATGGGCTAGAGAAGCTGCTGTTTCACAGTAGTCTTATCTTCCACTAACATCATTGCCCCCTACAGTGTCAGGCATCCAAGGGACAGAAGAGAGGCCAGTGCTGGTGTGTGGATAAGAGAGGCCGCCGGTTGGAGGGCATGGAAGAAAAACCCCTTTGCCTGCTTCCCAATGTCGACTGAGCGGTTGGGAGTAGAGTGCTCCAGCAGCAGAGATGCTTGTCCAGGAAGAATCTCTCTACTAGAACTGTTGCAAATATTTGCTTTTAACTTATTGTGCTGTTGCTGCCTTGCTGGGACCTTGCATTCCCTGGAATAACCTTGGAGCAGCTGTTGCATCTGATAATTTACAGAAGGGTGGAGGGGCCTGGACTGGCTGCATCACAACAGGGGCCAAGAGGAGGCTTCTGACTACATGACTAAAGATGTTTTCTTGGATAAGCTATCAGTGGTTGCACTGCAAAGATAAGCTGGCACCTAAGCCAGCTTTACATTTAGTAGATGTTGCGTGCATCCTATGTTCTAAGCCGGTAGGGAGACATGAGTAGCCAGATGCTGGGTGTGGGGAGGAGAACCAGGGCTGCTCTAAAGCTTTTTACCAAGCTAGAAGTAATAGGAAAAATGGGGAAGGAGACAACTTTGTAAAAACAATGACCATAGAGAGCCCGCAAGGGCACTATGAAATGGGAAAGGATGAGAACAGCAACCTCACACTATTACCAACACCTAGAATTATCATTAGATAGTGTGGAAGGGATAAATGGCACAGGGCACTGGGACACTCGTGGTGGTTCTTTTTCCCACTAACACCTGCTTGGTCCTTAGCCTGCCCTCTGTATCATGTTGCCTTACAGCCTCCTCTCAAGCAGATTGTGGGGAGAGCTACATGGAGGGGGTCTGTGGTTGCCTGGGTTCTCCCTGTTCTCTGCCATGTGCTTCAATTGGGCGGGGGGTGGATTCTGTATGTTTCACTGGCACTGGATTCAATAAATCTGAGGACTATATAACATGCTTGCTATTAGTCCTAAAGTCTGGTTTTTCTTTGGCTTCTGAAAATCTCCTGGCACCATCAATGAAAAGGATTCAGCTAAAGAAATAAACCTTGTCCCTAAGAAATGCTTGGAAAAGATCATAATTGCATCTGGTAATTAGAACTACACCAGCATTGTTGTGGGGGATTTTTAACCGTTATTATTGTTTGCACCTAAGCATAACCTGCCACATTGTTTACTCAGGAAACCTGTCTGCTAAACAATTAGTAGCAAATAAAGTAAGTTTGGAGGCTACCATCAGTTCTGAGAGGTCCAAGTTCTACAAGGAGGAGCCCTGTGGATGCTACTTTACATAATAGCATGCTCTGTTCCTTCATGCATTTGTGGCATCAGTCTCCAGCGAACTCCCTGAAAAGGAAGCTGAAGTCAGGTAGGGCTATCCCAAGAGCTTCTACGGTTACATGCTTTTCCTCTTCTCAGTAGCGACCACCCTTCTGCGTGTGACAAGACAGAAGGGTGTGGGATAGAGCTGGGCTGCTATCTACTCTTTTTCTCCCCCGTGTGCTTTCTGATGAATGTGGTTACTCTATATTACCTCACTTGTATGTTTTTTAAAGGAATCAAATTCAACAAGTAAACACTTGTGCCTGACCTTCTGTTAGAACTGCATCTTGTCTCTAAGCTGAGTTGTTTAGAAGTTCTTTGTAGTCAATCTCTTCACCATGCTCTGAAAGCAGGGAAACTAGTCTGGGGCACAGAGTTCAGTCACCCAAGTTCAGTCTTGGGCTTGTGTGTGTTTTTTATAAAAAGCAAGTTTCTCGCCCTTAAGGTTAAACATGAGCAGATTTGACTAGAGGGTTGCTATTGCTACCCTTCCTTGGACACTAGTTGTGTGGGTGCCATTACTATTCTGCAAAACCCCTACGGCCTTGCATGCCTAAGGCACATTATTCCCACCGTAACATAACTCCAGAAATTACAGCTTGACCAGTGCCTTTAGCTTTTGGCTAAAAAATAATGTGTACAAGTTAGATCCGCATAAATTGCAGGCTTGCTATATAAGGAAGCATCAACAGGCCTTTCTGATCAAGCAATAACAGCAATCACCACCTGCAAGAAGATTCTCATGTTTGGGGGCAGGTTGTTGTTCTTCAATAAAGCTTCCAACTCACAAGCGGTTTATTGTACATAATGCTAGAGAGCAGTCCAACAAGCAAATAGCTGCTTGGAACAATCAAGAGGCAATTTTAGACAAAAAACAAAGCAGAGGTTTCTACTAAACCTTCCATAAGGTGGAAAGGTTTATCTACCCCTCACACCACCACAAGTTTCATTTTCTATCAAAAAAGACTTTATTAAAAATCTTAACCTTCACTACACAACTGAGAAAGCATTGATATGGCATATCAGTACATTCACAGTCAAAAGTAACTTTTTTAAAAATACTGACCACCTCGTAGGAGAAATAAAAGAGAAACACACACTTATTTAAACCGTCTGTAGGCAGTTTGACCACAGTTAGGAGGTATTCCCCTCCACCACTATCCCAGAAATACGTCATGGCTTATATCCCCCGTTTGCATAGATGAAGTGTTTTGCTTTTGTGACAAAGTGAACTCAGCATTTTGCATTGACTGTAACACTTGGAGGAAGACATTTTACACATACCCTTGTTTTAAGTTTTGAACAAGTGAACTTTGCAATATACAAGGTCAGGTGCTTCTGTCTGATCAGATCTGTTTAGCTCTCAATATGGGGAAAGGGCATCAGCAATTTACCCCCCAGCCCTGAATTTGGAACTGAAAAAACTTAAGGCAGTGGCCAAGGCCAGCCCCATGACATTTCTTCTCTCCTGCTCTTCCCCATAGAGTCTAGTACAACTTGCTCTGGTCCCATTATCATAATGCTTTCCCATTTCCTCCCTGTGTTCCACATCACTAGCTGCAGCTGGTGGAGAAAGTACAGCAAAGTACATCAGGGCATGGGATAATCTGTACCATTTTGGAGAAAGGCAGCAGGATGCAGACAGGGGGTTGTGTTTTTCAGAGGTAGTCCCATGTTTCTTGTAACACTAAATTCATTCAAAATGTATACCAACAGCATGGAGTTCTCCCCATTTTCTGATCAACTATATTGTTTTTATGATCTCTGAATATGGAGAAAAGGAAGAATTCCGATCCCAAAAATCCTGCTGACCAGGTTCTGCCAAATATACTGGGCACCATTTGCACAAGTATCAGGCTACAGAGAAGAAACAGAATAGCCAGAACACAGGACATGACAGCTATTATCACCTTTTTGTGTTTGCTCATGTTGCTCCAAGACTAGGTAAATAAGGCACATATAACTAGTCAAATTCTCTGTCATATGCTGTCAACTATTTTGAGGGAGTTATTCCTGAAAGAACTTCATGGAGCCTAATGCCACTCTTGGAAGATACAATTCAACTGATCTCTGGAAAAACAACCATTTTGAAAACGTAGGCCTTTGCTACATTTCTCTGTAGAAACTAATTTGAAAAAGGCTCAAGAAATATGATAATAAGGACCTACACCTAAGTGAACCGGGTTGCCATTATGTCTGTAATTCTTGATTTAGGAACTATCCCTGAAGTTAAAAGGGTGGTAGAATTTGACAGGCTTAGTCGCCTATAAAATTTAACAGCTCTTTATTAGATTATGCCAAGCTGCATCTGCTAAAAGGAACAAACCCCCGAGAACCCAACTTGGCTGTCAGAATTTTTAAAGCCAGGTGGTAACGAGAGGACCAAACAGGTGCTTGAAAGTAGCAAGGCATAAGTTAAATCCTGTTATAGTACCTGTATCGGTTCGTTGGTCTTTTCTGACACCAAACAGCAGCTTCAGAAAGCTATACAGGCAAACTTACGTTGGGAGGAGACTAGTTCAAAACAAACAAAAACATAGAAAGCAGTAGAAAGCCACCCAAAAAAATTGGTTGCATCTTGTTTGCAAGCAGACAAAATCCTGTTTGAGCTGAAACATGCATAATGTGGGTCATCTGCTGTTCATTAAAGAACTGTGCCAAGCACAGGATCAAGTTTGATAGCATAAGAAAGAGTTGCCTAACAGATGATAAGCACAGGAGCCACCAAGGGGGCAGTATCTCTACCAACCACCACAGACACCATGAAAAGTCAGACCTCGGACGACAGCATTCTGGGCTTCCAAGAAACAAAGTATGACACCAATTAAGGTACTTACAGCAAACCCTAACTCAGCTGGACATTACACACTGGTGTAAGCCCTTCCTCTGGAGCCCCTGTCTAATCAAGGCAAAATAATTCATTACTGGCAGGTTTTAAATAGATTGTCACAACTCCACCTTGCTCCCCAGTTGCCTAGCCTTATTCACTCACAGCCCACAAGATACTGAGTCCAGGACTCTGCCCCATGTGTAGCTCACTGCACGTTCGATTCATTGTTTAGTGTAGGCAGTAGGGCTTTAATAGAACCCCAGCCCATTTGCGCAGTCTGCCAAGCATATACACCTTGTTCTGTATGTGCCATCCACAGTAGACTAGGTATACATGTGCTCACTCTAACATGAGAGCAGCAACGCTGCAACTCCTACCCCATGTCAACAAGGGGCATTACCAACCAATCTATCTGCATGAATACTAGCCGGCTTTGTTTCAGAAACTCAGATGATTCTGGGGCCAAGCGGTGTCCACGCATTCCTCTTCTTCAAAGCTGTAGTCTCGCTCTCCATCTTCCTCTTCAAAGAGCTGATCCTCCAGAAAAGAACCTCCCAGCCCATATTCCTGCTCATGGACAGAGACCTCATTGGGGACCACATGCGAAGCACCTTCTACAAAATCAGCAAATCTGGGGAAAAACCAGCAGAGAGCAGTGAGAGTACTGCAGCAACCAGCAGATGTCTGACTATTATTTAATGGCCTGCCATGAAATGCATGTAACATGGGCCAATTAAACATTTGTCAGACAAAGTCCAAACTGCAGGCATGGCCAGGGGAATAGCCCCCATGTGTAGCATGCACTCAATAAAGCAATGCACACTTGGTAGTTTTTCCTGGCGTGTGGCCCTAGCAGAGAAGCCAGCTTCAAACCTGCATCTCATCCCCCCCCCGCCCTTTCCTTAACTACCCCAGATCCCACCACCCTCCTATAGCTGAGTTTGTAACCAGGCTGTCCTTCTGAAGGCTCCCAAAGGGTGTAAGGATCCCAAAGCACCATGCAGCTTTCCCCTCCCATCTTCCAATCATCTTGGACAGTACCTCTTGGGAGACTGGATGCGGGAGACTGCTTTCCAGGCAGAGAATTCTGGGCTGCTGCAGTACTCCCGCAATTCCTCCAGGGCTCTGCGTGTCTCCACCTCCCCCTGTATCCGGTACTCCTCCTCAGTCAGCAGACGTGGTGGGCTGGGCTTTTCTGGGGCTGTGGAGACCTTCCTGCTAGGATAGCAATGACGTTAGTGGCAGCTGCAAGCCTGAACATCAAAGTCTGGTGCCTTCCAAGAACCCTTGAGCAGCTCAGGAAACAGTGTTTACTCTTGAGCTTCACTAGGATAGGGTGCAACTGGGAGTCTGTACCAAAAGGGCACAAGACTGTGATTTTGGGCTAGGACTAGACCTTCTTCAGAAAGATTCTATCCCACTAGTTTTACTGCATTATCTTGATGGTTCTTCCCAAGACAGTCTTGTGATGCACAACAACTAAACACAATTTGGCAGTAATCGGAGTAGGGTATTCTTTGAATTAGTGAACACCAGGTAGACATTTGAACAGACCTCAGACCTGTGTGTCATTTTCTTACATCAGACCCAAAGAGAGACCTTTTACAGACTGACTGTCTTTTTAGGGCGATTCGCTCCCAGCCTCAAATTTTATGCCTTGAGCAGTCTTACGTCTCTTGTGTCTTACTGCTGTAAAGTTCAATTGAAAAGAGGTTTGCCAGGTATTGTAAATATATATGTTCTCATATGCTATGTTCATAGGCCCACCTGACAGAAGAAAAGACACAGAGAGCAGGAGGACCCAGGCATCTAAACATGATGCTAGTCTTTAGAGGGAGATAGAGCTTGCAAAAATCTCTGAAGGCACCATCTAGTGGTATGTTTCAATCCAGCAACTGAAATTCCAATTTTAGCGGTTTCAACACAATATCCATTTGACCATATTTGCCACTCAACATCCAGAGCAAGCTCACCAACAATTCAACCCAGCTTCCACCATACAGGCCGCAACCCAGGCTGCATGGAGCAAAAGCATACCCATTAATTGGGGGTTAAAGCATTAGGTTAGCTATTCCCCCTCCCACAACCTGTTTCCATCAGCTACCATTTCACCTGGCTTCACCTGAGGGAGGAAAAAAGAGATAATGGGTGTGTTCAAACATCACTGTAAACCATAAGTAATGGCTTACTGTAAATATGTCTGCTTCATTCCTCCCCACTAGTATGCAAAGGAAACAAACCACAATCCCTGGCTTGGCATCACATCTGAACTGGAGATCATGTTTTGTTTTATTCAAACAAACGATGATGAGAAAGCAAACTTTGGAACAAAACAAACCATAATCCTTGTTTGGACACAGCAGTAAGCCAGGATCATGGTTTGTTTCTGCCCCACCTTACGAAGGAGGAGAGAATCAGGGAGGAGTAAAACGATGGTTTACAGTGGCACGTGAATGCTGCAATTGAGGTCTGACTGAGCTGGTTGGGATCCAGTCAAAGGTCCTCCTTTTTGAACACTGTCCCCATAGCACCTATTTCAACTGGTCATTAGAAGAAACTTTACCCAATTACATAACTTGCTATAACTTTTAACAACTGGTACGTGAATTTGCCTGCTTTCCTCTCCATTCCTTTACACTAGTATATTAAAGAAACAATATAGTTTGGGAATCTAATATGCTGCACAGCAGATTGCTGCACAGTGCCCCAGAATTTTAAGTGTTTAAATGATTAACAACAATCATCCCATTCTGAGCAACTATCCTCTACAGGAGTGTCTAGACACTCCCTGTATATATATGCAAAATATTCTCCTTCTGATTATCCAGATATAAACTACAGACTTGGCCAACACTGAATGAAATATAGTAAGTGATCTTTGAATAGGCAATCCTTGTTCTCTCGTACATGTTAGAAATTTCACTGTGTTTTGAGTACATACACACAAACACAAGCACACACCTGATCTTACTAGTCTATTAATGTCTATTATTGGATTGTGCCTTCTAGGATGAGCAATGCCCTGCTTCCCATCCGTCACCTGTAGATAGCATAGGCCCACATGACTGGGTACTCCAGGTTTTTAGTGCAGAATGCAATTACGATCAGTGCGATGGCGATCTGCCGTATCTGGATGCCTGCGTAGAGGAAAAGCAAGCCAAGAACCTGCAAACCCCAAGTGAGGAGATTGATGCTGCGTTCGTTCTCCAGGGGCCCATATTTGTAGCACACTGCAAAGCTGATACACCCTACAACGAGCAAGTAACCTGCAAAGAAAGGAAAGGAAATAAAGGAAGAAACATAAAGAGATACTCCAAGTATTATTTTTAATCTGGAGCCTAAACTATCCTCATGGTGAGTGACTTAATGAATGAAGCACCACCCCAGGAAGCAAAACAATGTGCTAAATCAGCCAGAAATAAATAGAAAACATTGACTATTCCCTAACAGCAAGAGGATTAAAACATATTTCCAACAGTAGATTCCAGAAGGCAACAAAAGCCAAGAACTCAGGTCTTTTACACAGTCTGCTCTAGGAAGACTGGACCAAAAAGCCTTAAAATGAATGGGATGCTGATCTAGAAAGGTTGCATCATACCAAGTGTAATTAAATCAATGACTCCTGTGCTCACAGTGTGTGCTTCTCACATGGGATATTAAAAGGAAAAACCTCTCAAGGTCAAAACCAAGTCAGGGTTTGGTACGGTCGACAAGGACTGCATAACTAGAAGCCTGAAACAGGTTGCTTTCAAGACACATACAATACAGTGGTACCTCGGGCTAAGTACTTAATTCGTTCCAGAGGTCCGTTCTTAACCTGAAACTGTTCTTAACCTGAAGCACCACTTTAGCTAATGCGGCCTCCCACTGCCGCCGCACGATTTCTGTTCTCATCCTGAAGCAAAGTTCTTAACCCGAGGTACTATTTCTGGGTTAGCAGAGTCTGTAACCTGGAGTGTATGTAACCCGAGGTACCACTGTATCCAGTAGTATAACTGATGCCATTATTTCCTTCATAACTCCCACCTCAGTGCCTCATCCCACCAGAAGTCAAATACCATCCAAATACCAGTTTTACTTAAATTTCTGTTTAAGTGACTCCAAATCATACTTGAGCAGAATTTGCTGAACACTTTTTAGCTGTCATTTTGGTGTGAACAAGTATCAGTGCAGCTTAATTTGCCTTAATTAGATCTCTAGGTACTCTTTACTCAAGCTAATTAGGAGCTGAGGATGAAGTGTGGAGGCTAAGCATTTCCCAAGTGTGAAGGCAATGCATTTCCTACATTACAGGGGGTTGGATGACCCTTGGTGCTACTTCCAATTCTAAAATTCTCTGATTTTATAATTCTAGATTCACTCAAAAATATGAAGAATAGCCTAAGGCACAGGCTTTGATGAAAAAGAAAGCACAGAAAGTCAAGAAATACTCACCCAACAGATATTCCCAGTACAATTTACAGATCTCCTGCAGGTTTCTGAAGACCAGTTGAATAAGGTAAACAGAAAAAGACCAGCCTCCCACTAGCATGAGGTAGATGGGACTTTTCTAGGGCACAAAAAGAACAAGCAAGCTATTTTCGCATTCTCGACAGAGCAGACAATCCAAGCTTGCCCTAAATTAGGCATACAACACTACTAGGTTGTTACCATATGCAAACTGCACAATTTAAATTCTATGGCTGGGTTCTGGCAGGCAGGCATATTTCAGCATAGGCTGGCAAGATAAAGTTAGGCCAGATTCTTTGGTTGCGACTGATGAGAAGCATTTGGCCTAGTTCTCACAACAGCATGTGGAGTGGCAAACCTGTATGTAGACTATACTATGCAGGTTGCTGGTGGGGGCTCACACAACACAACATGCCCTACTAGAATCCTTCTTCCCAGCACTCTACATGCAGGGAGAGGGTCTATTTTTTTTTAATAGAAGAGAATTAAATCATTCGATGGATACCACTGAGACACAGGTTTACCCATTCTACCCACTTATGAGAACCAGGTCTTAGAGTACAGTGGCCAATTTTGGTGTTGAATGAGGGATTGCAGGGGGCGGGGCAGCCATGGTACTCTACAGAACTGTGTATCTGCACTTGACTTGGTCCAAACGCTTTCACAAAGGACACACAAACACTTTTCACAACTCCACAATATGAAATATGAAACACAGTAAGAAACAGGCAATTTCAATTCAAGCAGCTACCGTATTGCACCATAACACTCACTTTTTTCCTCCTAGATAGTAAGGGGAAATGTCTGTGAGTGTTATGGAGGGAATGCCTACGGGTGGTATGCCTACGGATTTTCCTCCTCTAAAAACTACGTGCGTGTTATGGTCGGGTGCGTGTTATAGAGCGAAAAATACGGTATTTAACTATCAGATGAATAGACTTGTCCAAAGACGGGCATTTTCATTTGCTGAATGCCATTTTTTTCTCATAGGGAAATATACCATTTGAACTGTGCGGTTGATGGCATGGGTTTTCCTACATTGCAAAATACCACAACTGGGATTTTTATAAGTGGTTGCACAACCACTAACATTTGAATTTGCATATGGTAAGCTGACGGAATGTAGTCAAGCAAAAATGGAATATACCCACTAACACATACACACACACTGCCAAAAATTATTTTTTCTAGTATATATGGCAACCACAGTAGTAAAGCATTTATCATATTAAGTTAGTTCATAAAACGTGCACTGAAGTGCTTCTGAGCTACTATATATCAGGCAAGAGCCATATATTGAGAAGGGTGCAATAAAAATCCCACTCTGTGATGATGTGAGCCATGTTCATCTGCCCACAGCAAGCAAATGTTTCTCTTTTCCCTATTTTCAATTATTCCCCTCTCTGGGGTCAATGATTATTACGTCTGTTAGTTCCTCATTTGCAAGGGAAAGAGCACCGCTGTACATCCTGCTTCCTCTCCTCTTGCTGCCGCCATCTCACTCATTCCTCTTGCTAACTTAAAACAGTGAAAGGAGGAATATGGACAACAAAGCTGTATGGAAGACAATCCCTCTAGCCAAGACTGGGTGGTCAATGTGTCCTGCATGTTCTTTAAGCCGTGGACAGTCTGAATAAGGCATTTGAAATTAAAGCTTAAACATTTTGAAAGATGAACTCTGAACTCGTGGCTTTCTGGATGCTTGTTGCCAAAGAATCTAGTATTGTCAATAGAACAGTACTTTCACTCACCTTGGGCACCATTCTGGACATTACATAGATGACAATTAGCAATGAACTTAGCACGCCAATGCTTATTCCAGCCGAATAGAAGAAAAGTGGACTTCTGCAAAGACAATTGTTATTTCAGTTGCTGTGCAGGAATAACATCTATACTTCCACAAAGGTTGTCAGGAGCAGCAAATATTCAACACACGCCACAAGAACAAGGGGAAATGGCTGGAATACACCAAGAGCCAAAACCTTTGGCTGGCCTTTGGGTAACAAGCCGGAGTTTACAGTTGCCATGTGGAGGTGCAGATTGTTCATTCTGTTGCTTCTGGCAAAGCCCACAAAGCCATGAGTCCAGAGAGACACTGGAGGCAGCATAGCCATGATTTAGCAGAGCAAAAGGCAACTTTCTGTGGAACAAAGAAGCAGCATGTCCTTTGCTAGCCATGGCACAGCTGGAGACAGGCAGTCCTGAGTCCCGGGTCTCAAAGGCCAGACAGAGAGCCCTGGGATGGGGGAGAATATTTTGCTCCTGAGTCTGAGGTTCCCCACCCCTGCATTAGCCTTTCATTATTAAAACAAAAACCATATAACCTACTACCATTGCTTTAGACAGGAAAGATCAATCTGGTAGCTGTTACAGGGCAAGCAGATGGCTGCAGTAGATTATGTCTGGCATTTCTGCCGCCCATTACAGTGCTCACCTGCTCATCAAGTCAGCACAGAAAAACAGCAGAAGGCCCAGAAATGTAACCACGAAGAGCTTGGGATCAAATGCTGCAAGAAAATGAAACAGTTCATCCGTTGTGTTGAACTGA
The DNA here is from genome assembly GCF_027172205.1 of Podarcis raffonei. Classification (NCBI taxonomy): domain Eukaryota; kingdom Metazoa; phylum Chordata; class Lepidosauria; order Squamata; family Lacertidae; genus Podarcis; species Podarcis raffonei. Next base: position 3,277,639 of record NC_070603.1, read on the forward strand.
CCTTTGAGCTGCTAAATCTTTTGGATTAGGGTGTAAGGTAACCTCAAATGCTGTCAGACCAAGTGCCCATTTATGATGAGGCTTCATATAGCAATACTGCCAGACACACAACACTTGTGATGACCGCTTCCTGTCTTTCATAGGCATCATCCAAAACCACCCTATACTTTTGTGCAAATCTAAATTAATTCAAAGGGCAGAGTACAAAGTTCCTGTACAGCAACATAAGAATGCTGATCTACTGTAGGAACAAGCACACTACATCCTAATGAAGGGACAGGTTACCTGGGTTTGGGTAACCTGTCCCTTCACTAACTTACCAAGAAGAAACAACACAGCATAGCACATAACTCATTCAAGCAGTTAATACTTTTCCTTAAAATAGTAGTTCTCACCATAAACACCCCTCCCAAGTAAAAGACAAAAATGAATTGAACGAAGTTTGACTTTACTCAAACTTTGGTACTCTGAGATAATGCACACACAGCAGTTCACTAATTGCAAAAGGTGCATGCATACTGAAATGACCAAGCTCCTGCGCAATATATACAGGATCAGTGCATATGTGTCATTCACAAGTGATGGGTATTTGCACCCAAGTATAGAAGAATGAACCATTAATTGAAATTTCACACTAAGCAATAGGATCTACTTTTAAAAAACATTTGGTATACGAGTGTCATGTGTCCATTTTGCAATAGAAAATATTCTAGACACATAGGTTTTCACAAGGAATGGTAAGAGATCACTAAAACCTGAAGAATACCATATAAGTCAAGCTTACATCTCGTTAAAAAGCTAAAAAAAAGAACTTTGGGTCACTGCGACTTATTTGGCCCTCACAACCTGACATAGTGAAGCCTCTGACATCAGCATGAAATCCTAGTATTCATCCTACTTATGGCACCACATGTAGTACAAAGCATCTAGATTACATAACTCACTTGCCCAGCTAGTGTCCTGATATTCCTGCCCTCGCATCACTACTACATTTCTGTGCAACCAGAAGGCCTGCAGTTCACAGTATCAGGAAGTAAGCAGCTTAATCTAATTCATTTAGCAGTACTAGATGCACAACTAACAGCTTCCCCAGTAAGCCAGCAACTAAGGTAAAAGAGGACATACTACGAGCAACGATGATGGTGTAATTGGAGCCTTCTTCAAGCACATCAACTTTCAAACAAGTTTTATTACTGTAGAGACCTACAGTAACATAGGTGTCATTGAGTTTCTCTTTGAAGAAGGAGCCAATGTAGTTCCACACATTGAATCCCTCCAGTTCCTTAAGCTTTTCCTCATTTTCCACCTGGATGACTCGGATCATCTTGCTGCTTTTTACTCGTATCTGCAAAAGACAGAGGTGGGAAAGGGTTAGCCACAAGAGAGATTCCAACATTAAAATACAGAAAAATCAGAATATCACCACTCAAGTGGTATCTAAATAAACAACACAAAACTTATGTGCCATTATGAAATGCACGCTACAAAGATGAATGACAGGCTGGTTCAGAGGAAAGTACCAAGGAAGAGAAAGGGGCTTTTGGAAAGCGTGCCAGCAAAGGAAGCTGGTAAGATTGGTATAATGTACAATTATTATAAAGGAAAAGTAGAAGCATTCACTTGAAGGAACAGGATCAGAAAGGGAAAAATCAGGATCAGAATGGGGGTGGGGGCGGGGGCAGGGAGAGAGAATGAGGAGACAGATGGCCAAAGTTCCAATGCTGAACTTCATTATGCAAACAACTGAGCAGCAAAACAAGTTTACAAGAGACGGTGTGAGTATTCCATTCAATCAAGGCTGAGGGCCTTTCCAGACACCGTGGCTCAAGTGGGTGGGCAGGAGCAACACTCACCACTAATTATTGATCCTGCTGTTTCCCAGGACACAAGCAGTTAAGCACCGTTTGCAACCTGAAAAGAACGCAACCCACATCTGCGCATGCGTGGGTCGCGATTCGCCACTTCTGCGCATGCGAGTGACGTCATTTTGCGCGTCTGCACATGCATGAGCAGCGAAACCCGGAAGTAACCCGTTACGGTACCTGAAAACGCTCAACCTGAAGCAAACGTAACAAGAGGTATGACTGTATACAAAACTAGCATCACAGTAACACAGTAGAGCACTTCAACAGTAATCATGGCTCCAATTCTGAGCCTTGAGAAATGCATTACACAGCACCCCATATCGTTCATCCACCACACACTCCCAACCAGTATGCTGAGAAACAAAAGACAATGGAGGTTTTTATGAAAGCTACATGTAGCTACTTAACAGAGATTTACATAATCTAGGATTAGTTCCCTTTAATTTTGTTAGCAAGTATGCAGACAGAAAGTTCGGCTGAGGTTCGTCAACTGCCAGAAACTTAAAGGACTCCATTTCTTACCTGAATTCTGGTCCATATGTCATGCCATTTTGGGGTCACCTTGTTTGTGTAGCAAAACTGCTTAGAGGAATTCTCTTTTTGCATGCGATGATCTTCAAGAGGCAACACGCGATCAACTGAGTTCAAACAATAACCAAAGACTGCGTTAAAGACATTTGCAAGATATTTGCCTGAAATCAGAGTTGCTGCCTGAGAATTGAGAGAACTGGATTGTTTTATACAAAATGTAGATCAGGATTAGTCTATTCAGTAAGGTGCTGGAATGATGCTCTCTAGCCTACACCAAGAAAGCACTATTTCCAAGAGCAGTATTAGAAAGAGGACCCAAAAAATTCCAAAACATCACTATTCATTTTCACACAAGTTATACTGCACCAATGAACTGCAATAGGCAACTTAAAAGCAGCCACTAACACAGGGTTTGGTGCCCCAAAATCTACACGCAGTGGACAATGAGAGGGAGCCTGCACATTCATGGACATGAATGTACACATGCACCTTCTACACATACCACCATGTTTTTTTCTCCTACGTTGAATTTGAAATTTTAAGATCCTCAGGGCAAGCACCTGATTGTGTAGATTCTGCAAAGCACTATAAAAATTATGTGTGCTTGGCAAAGAGGAAATTTCAAATAATTCACAAGCATGCAAAAAGTAACTTGTTAATCCTGGGGGGGGGATACTTTTATGACTACAGCACCCAACCTGGTGTCCTCCAGAAATTTTTGACTACAGTGCCCATCATCCCTCACCAACAGCCATGCAGGTTGAGGTTGATGCAGTTGTAGTCCAACAGCATGTGGATGGCACCAGGTTAGAGAAGGCTGCTTTGCAGAATAACTAAAAAGGTTCCCGTCTCAGGAAGTTAGAAACTAAATTTCACTATGGTGTGTGTGCATGCATGAAGGAAAGTGGCAAGGATTAGCAAGGGACGAACAAGCACAATGCAGTTAAATATACTTAGGTTTTAGAGCCACTGGAGATGCGGATAAAGCTATTGTTTTCAATTGTTTAAAATCATACTCTGCGCTGATTTCCTGCGCCTCCAGGAAATGGCACTGCTGGGGGGAAGCCTTATCAAATTCAGCTGGACCTCCTTCCAAGTTAGCAGGCACAGGACTGCGCTGTCAGTGTCAGAAGTTTAGTGAATCCTGCCTTTTACCAACAATTTTCACCTGGGCTGTTCAAATATGACATTTGCCAGTAAACAAGTGCCATCATTTACAGCTAAAGGAAACTTAATATACCCCAAAATCATAGCCAAGCATTTCTGGCATTTCCAGTTTGCTCTCTTGAGACTTGCTGGTAAATAACAGAAACGTAGTGCCTGACAACATTTATGTTTTTATAAACAGTACGTTGGAAGCCGCCCAGAGTGGCTGGGGCAATCCAGTCAGATGAGCAGGATACAATTATTATTATTATTATTAGTAGTAGTATCTTACCATACATAACAATTGTTATAAAGTTGTCTCACATAGAGCTAGGTCCCTCAGTTCCAATTCCTTGGTGAATTAATTATGAACATTTTGGGAAACACCAAACTAACGCCTCTTATGTCGAAGCCCAGGAACAAATCACGTCGCCTTTCTGCCTTCACTTCCCAATCAAGACCACGGATAAATTATGCTGTCTAGTTTTGGCTGGAATTTGCAGCATTTTAACGAAACTGTACATTTCGTGTGAATTATTTTTATTAGTAGCAATGTTCTATGGCGCCCTTCATCCGAAGATCAGGCTAGAAATGCAAAACCTGCCTTGGGAAGGGAAGGCAGCTTAGCCGAGATTCGGGCGTCCCTCGAGGCAGCTCGGCGCTCCTGCCATTCCACGAGCGGGGAAGCAGCTCCGCGCCTGCAGCCGCCCGGGAGAGGGGAAGAAGGCCCGCCCTCCTCCCGCCCGCTTACCTGAGCCGCCCACCGGCACCACGAGGACCGCGGCCCCGAGGAGGAGGAGGAAGCGGCGGCCAAGCCTAGGCCGCCCCGAGGCCGCGTTCGTCCCTCCCGCCATGGCCTTCACCCGCCGCCCATCCCGAAAGGTCCCTTTCTCGCCGCGGTTCCTCTCGCACCCTATCGGAGAGCCGGGCTCGCCGCCACGCGGCCTCCCCTGCGCATGACCGAAAGGGATTTTAGCCAATGGCAGGCTGCTCGAGCGCGGCCGCTGTCGGGAGTTCCAACTCTCGAGGCCGCCTTGCCTGACGGTAGCGCTGAATGACGTGCCAGCAAGCCTATCGCCGCGGCGGCCTCTGTGAGGTAACGCCTCTCGGCAAAACAGCACATTAACTCGCTGGCTCTCTGGCCAACGACAAAGTCAAATCGCCCGACATTGAGCCCGCCCCCAGACTCGTATTGGGCTGCGGACGTCCCTTGTCAGCCAATCAGAGGAACAGTTTTTAAAGCTAAGCCGCCGCCGCCGTTTTCAAGCGGCAACATAGCAACCAAGAGGGAATGTCTGACGTAAATCGAAGCGAGTTTCGCTTCGCGCGCGCGCAGCTGTTGAACCTCGTTGCTGAGCAACCGCCTGAGTGACAAGTCGCAGTTTCAGCTCTCGCTTTAGATTTCAACTGTTAGAATTCAATATCTCCAAGTGGAGGGAAAGAAAACGACTCCACCTTGTGGGAATATTCGTTCAGGGATGCAGGAGAGGATATATTGATTATATCCTTTCCAACTTGTATTAACAAGTTCCACAATTTAGCAGAGTAACATTCCCCTTTTTAAACTTGCACAGCTGATGCATTTGCTCAGGCTCGCTAAAGCCTCTAAAATACGTTTTCCTTTTGGTAATTTCCCATTTAGTCCCTCATAAAAAGATAGACATGACACAGTCTTCTATAAAAGTATAAAAAGAGTTTACTCACACATTCTGTTCACAGATGGATCCCAGAAGGCAGACTTTAAATTACAAAAGTAATATACACCTGGAAACTATCCCATAAGGAGACAGCCCCTTTGTAAACCAATAAAATCTTTAATAAAAAGTAAGTTTTATAAAACTCTGTAAAGTATAATTACCACAAGATCTAGATCAGGAACAAGAGAGGGAATAAAGATCTGCATCAGAATCTGCTGCCCCTGTGGATCCTGCCACCTGAGGTACACTCACCCAACTTGTGATTCCCAACAATGGCACAATGGCTTTCAGTTGCAGAGAACATGGCATCGTGCTTATCTTCCAAGAATTTATCTGATCCTCTTTCAAAGTTGGTGACCATCACCCTATCTTTTGAGAGCGAAGCTGTGCAAAGAACAGATAAAGAAGCTCACTGCGAGCCTGGTTTCTCTCAGCTGTACGCCAAGTGTGTTGCCTGTCAGCTCCCTCCTAACATGTATACATGATGGGCAGGATTAATATATGGAGTCCCATCAGTGGAAGCCCTGCTCAAGAATATATGCAGGTGCAAGAAGACTTGCCCCTTTTTCTTACCCCATGCCCCCTGAAATTAGGTCTAGAACAATATACCCATACATAGTGTATAAAGTACATTTGAAACACATTTTCAAATGTGTTTGTTAAGGGCTGCTGGGATTGTAATTCCATGAGGGATACTACAATGCCCAGAATTCTTTGAGGGGGGAAATGTGCTTTGAATGTGCTTTAAAGGTCCAGTATAGTGTGTATGCAACCAACAAGTAGGTGAAACTGATGCATATGTTTGTGCAGGAGCATGACTTCCCTTTATACCACAGCTTTTCAAACTTTTCATATTGGTGACAGACTTTTTAGACATGCATCATTTCATGACCCAGTAATTAGGTTTTACTGGCAAACTGGAGGTTAAACTAACCCCTTTCCAGCAGGAAAGCATTTGCATGACACACTTACACACTGCAGCTGACACACTAATGTGTTGTGACACACAGTTTGGAAAGCTCTGCTTTATACCATAGACAAACAGGGAGGGTCCATATTTTTTCCAATGGCTGGATGTCTCCAATGTAGCTCTTAATATAACAGAAACTTCTATACATGTTTTGATGGGGAAGTTAGCTCACATCACTTGGGTTTCAGTTCTCATTTGTCAGCCAAGGCTGACATTATCCATTTCAACCCCCCAAACTCAATCAATATCTCACTTCCCTGTAGCTGTAATTGCCAGAGGAAATAAAAACGAGCACACTAAACTTAGAAAAAATAAAGTTCAAAATACAACAGAACATTGTTACCTAAAAGTGTGGTTTGAGGTCATAGGCACCTGGTCTTGAGTTCTCCAGCTCCCACCACATTTCCCATGAAGGGCCGGGCACCCGCAAATTTTTGTCCTGGGGTTGTGCACACCACAAGGACTTGTGCACCTGACGTCAGCATGCTTGCAGCAAGTGCGTCCAATATCAGCATGCCCTGCTGATGTCACACGTGCACATCAGTGGGTATACTGACGTCAGACGCATGTGCGCATGTGGCGTGTGTAGCCCCAGGCACCAACTGGCCCAGGGCCAAGTTCGGGGTCATTTAACACAAATGCTTCTGCTAGCCAGATGCTATATCCAGGATTGTTCATTTTATAGTTTGGGTACACTTTATTGTTTTTCCAGAAATATAAAGAGTGGTGGTATACTCCCTCCAGTGAAGTAAAAAATATGGATGCATGATTGAATGGGAAAATTCCAGTGTTTCCTGCAGTAGGAGGAAGGAAAACACTAAGACGAATTCTGGAAATACTTAACCTGAAAGTGGGGAGTAAAAATGGCATTATATTAAACCATTAAATGTTAATGGGCTTTGTTTCCTATTGCTTTTGTAATCATTTACAATTGTAGAAAGAAATTAATAATTTTCTGATGTAATGCATTGTCATATTGCCAGAAGCTAGGGCAATAAAAAGACAAGGTTAGGAGTGGAGCAAAACAGTAACTGTTGCAATGTTGAAATAATAGCTTCCAAGAAGCCCAGCAATCCTTTGCTGCTTTCTCTAGTGCAAAGGTGGACTACCTTCATTTTGTGGGGGACCACATTCCCCTGGTGGTGGCAATGGCAGGAGGGGGGAGTAATCGCTGTGGGGCTGCATGCCAATGATGGGTAGAATCAGAGACAAAAGTGTTCTGGATTGACTAATCCGGAATAAAGATTGCCCTTTTCCAATTTTCCCCATTGCTATCTCAGATTAGAATTCCTGTTCTTATGCAAGTCTACTCAGAAGTAAGCTCAAATGTGCTTCATAAGACAAGCAGCACATGGTATTGACCACACAGAATTTTTGCATGATATTGATTGAGGCTCTATCTTACACAACTTAAGAACATGATAGGATACAATATTTGTTTGTTTGTTTGTTTGTTTAGTAAGCAGTTATCCCACTTTCATGCTGCTTATCAGTTTGCAGGCCATTATTTAAGGGACTGAGTGCAATCCTTGTTTTTGTTTAGTCGTGTCTGACTCTTCGTGACCCCCTGGACCAGAGGACACCAGGCCCTCCTGTCTTCCACTGCCTCCCGCAGTTTGGTCAAACTCATGCTGGTAGCTTCGAGCACACTGTCCAACCATCTCGTCCTCTGCCGTCCCCTTCTCCTTGTGCCCCCAATCTTTTCCAACATCGGGGTCTTTTCAAGGGAGTCTTCTCTTCTCCTGAGGTGGCGAAAGTATTGGAGCCTTAGCTTCAGGATCTGTCCTTCCAGTGAGCACTCAGGGCTGATTTCCTTCAGAATGGAGAGGTTTGATCTTCTTGCAGTCCATGGGACTCTCAAGAGTCTCCTCCAGCACCATAATTCAAAAGCATCAATTCTTCGGCGATCAGCCTTCTTTATGGTCCAGCTCTCACTTCTATACATCACTACTGGGAAAACCATAGCTTTAACCATACAGACCTTGTTTCAGGACTTTTTGGTGTAGGATGTGGGTCATAAATTTAATAAATCTAACCTGAGCTAACCTACTCAGAAGTAAACCCCATTTGATTCAGTGGAACATACTGCCAAGTAATTATGCAGCTTTTCAGTGAAATCCTATGTTTATCTACTCAGTACACCCCAGTGACTTCAATGGGTCTTACTTCTCCTAGGTAATTGGCTCTAGGAGTGCAATCTCAGTCTCTTTCATTTGAAAGGGAAATATCAAGAGAGAGTGCATGAACAGTTCAGAGGCATAACTAACTTATTCACTTCAGGGTGAAATCTTCTTTTTTGCTTTGTTATGTTCATTGTCCTATTTTCATACCCTGTAAGTCTCCCCAGCAGGGATAATGACTGTCAAGGCTGTGTGAGAACAGCATGTTCACACCCACACTATCTAAAATATATGTCTATGGATAACCCTTGTTCCCGTGCCAAGGTCACATCGCTATCCTACCAGTCCAGCAGTCCAGAAAGAGAGAGACCCTGGCCTCAGAGGAACAAAACAGGATGGAAGTCAGATTAAGAGAGGAAAAGAGACCTCGACCAAAAAAAAGTGCTAGGGTAAGAGACAGGGATTCTTCCATATTTTTTGTTTGCCTTGGAGCACAACAGACCTCACAAGAATTAAGGAGCACATTCTAGCTGAGAAAGGAGCCATTCAACCTGTTTTGATAGTCCAGCCTGATGTAATTCAAGATGGCTTTCTCAGAAATCCCTCTCTATAACTGGTTTGCTGGTTGAGTTTATTGCTGCAAAAAGTGACTTGACGTAAAAGGAACTTGAGGTGCTCAGTCTGGCACGTCATGAAACAGATACCTGCACTGATAATGAACAGTGGCTACTGTTACCTGAACTTTCTGCTGGTGCATCCCTTTTCCAACAAGAACACACAGTATGTACTGTAAAAGCAAATCTCTTCTTCAAAGAAGAACCTTCAAAGGTTGCTATATAAGTGCAGGTGCTTGGGGAATAAAAAGGAACCAGGCAAGATTAACATCCTAGAGTTAAGTGTCCAGTGCTGGCTGTGACACCTTAAGCAAGGACAGTTGTGCAGCTCAGGGAGGGCTGCCGTTGAGTATCAGTGGTCCTGCTTTAAATGCAAAATGTAGCTGAGTGTCAGTGCTTGGAATGCATCTCCTGATACAGCAGAGGTCTGAAACACAAAGGAGCTGCTGCCACTGTTGAAAACACTGAGGTAGAAGGGCTAGTGATCTGACTCAGTACGTATAAGGCTGTTTATTATGTTTTTAACACTGGCAGCATCCAAAATCCCAATGTTTTCCTCTGGGCAGCTGGAAATAGCTTTTCATGCAATGCTCATAACTGAGAGGCATATGTACTCTATGGTGGGATGTAGTGCCACCAAGGCATCACAATGTAGCATGCATAGATGGATATCTGACTTGGTTCTTTTGCTAAAAAGGTAGGCCTTTGTAGCAAGAGGAATAGCCTAAAGTGTGCCTGTGTGCGTAAAATTCATCAAAGCAAGAAAAGGCTTCTTTGTCTTTGGCTTCAGAGTGTGAGAAATTAAGCAAGTGCCTAAGAGCCTTTGTAAGGAAAGAAAGCAACAACCCTACTTCAGAACGGATCTCAATTGCTTTTCCTTTTTGATTCTCTCCGGGAGGCTCATATTAGTGGGAAGGAAAGGCTCAGGGGGTGGACGGCAGCCTTTTCAACAAGCCTATGTGGGATGCAAATGCTTCACAATCCCATCCTTTCAACCCACGTGACCCGGCTCTTTAATGCCAAATATTTTCTTAATAGCATAATTGTCAAGGCCCTTCCCACGTGCTGCCCACTGCTCTGCACTTGGCTTGCTGCACCTGGGTAGGGAATTTCACACTCACGGCGATAGTGGGAGAGGAGGGATAGCTTGTAAACTGAGCTGATGTGAAGTGCTAGGACAGACCTATTGCACACCCCACTATTGGCCAGCTCTCACAAGAAACCATGAGCTTCTCCAACCTCAGTCTGACCTTAGTCTCTGAGCTCATCCACTTCTGTGTTCTTCCGACTTGAGTTGCCATATACTCAAGCTTCTGGAAATGTGGGTGAAGTTGTTTCCTAGCTCCTTATTCAACACGGAGCTACTTGCATGAACAGCCCAAATGAAGAACTGATGTTTATATGCCCCTACATCCTCAAAATAAACTTTGGTCTACCTACATCTTGGGTGCATCTCAAAAGGAACAGTTTCTCAGTAGCAGAGATCTATGACTGGCACTCTAAATTATCACTCTAATTATCAGCTCTAAAGAGTTGATAATTTCGGGGATAACTAACTAGAAACTAGTAATCAGATTAGTTGCTTTCATGATACAGTATTCTCAGGAAAGTCTTCATCTGGCGGCTGGCCATTCAGATTAGTTGAGCTTCAGATGCGAACAGATCAGTTGGCATTACCTTAGCAAAGTTAACTGATTAAGTAGTTGGAGAAAGTGCCTGTAAAGCATTAAAGTAGGCTATCCATGCAATCCTACACGTTTACCCGGAAGAAAGACCCACTGTTCAATGGGATGCATGGGATAGCAGCTCTAATACATTGCCAAGTTGTACAAATTAATGTCCAAAACTCTTTGTCTGTAATTGTAGGATTGCTGCCCATATACAGTGGTACCTCGGGTTAAGTACCGTACTTAATTCGTTCCAGAGGTCCGTTCTTAACCTGAAACTGTTCTTAACCTGAAGCACCACTTTAGCTAATGGGGCCTCCTGCTGCTGCCACGCCACCGGAGCCCAATTTCTGTTCTTATCCTGAAGCAAAGTTCTTAACCTGAAGCACTATTTCTGGGTTAGCGGAGTGTGTAACCTGAAGCGTATGTAACCTGAAGGGTATGTAACCCAAGGTACCACTGTACCTAACTACAATATGTGACACTTATGACTCTCTGGTGCCACATATACACTGCACCTATTTATTCCATATTCATCCAGAATAGTATGTCAACCCACTTCTACCACTTCCTTCCCCTCCCCCACATTCTATATGAGTGCACGGGGGTGGGGAAGAACTAGCCACTTCTGATTGTGGGTAACTACTGGTAATCCATGGTTGGTCATCTTGAGTGGGGCAGAGAACACAGAAGCACTGCATTCCAGCTGTAAACATGAGGCATTTCTTCCTCAGTTAGAACTGGGGAAAGAACCCAAGGGTTCCTACATCACACACCCCTCTGCTATAATGTACTAGCTGATGCTTCTTCTGAAGAGCATAGAAACTGCTTTATGCTGAACAGGCTTTATAACAGGATTGGGAACCTTTTTTGGCCAGATCCTTCTCTGTCCTCACCTCCCTGGGCCAACTCTAACAAGTGGGTGGGGAAAACCACCTGCCAATCACCTGACACCAAATGATTGACAGGTGGGTTCTCCCACTCACCTGTCAAAGCTTGTTGCGCAGCTCTTCCCAAGTGCCCAATAGCCACATGGATGCTGGGTGCCTGGGAACCGCAGCACAAGGGGTTTTGCTGGCCATGTGCTTGGTGTTTCCTAAGCACCAAAAACAGGGTTGGTAAAGTTGTTTTTTGCAGTGATCAGCTGCACAGCCAATCCAGCTGTGCCTCTTTCTGTCCCACAAGATGTCAGGTATGGGGAGGAAGAGAATGGTTTGGCAATCAATCAATCAATCAATAAAGGCAGGCCTCACATGCCAAATTGGGATCTGTACCAGGGCCAACTCTGGCCCACAGGTCAGAAGTTCCCATCTCTGGTCTATACTGACCGGGATGACGATGACGATTTATTGAATTTATATAGAGCCCTATACCTGGAGGTCTCAGGGCAGTTCACAGGATTTCAGGAAGGAGCTAACTAGCTCCTAACTAGATTTGCTAGCTAAGGAGCCCGGGACCTTCTGCATGCAAAGCAGGCGCTCTGCCACTTAGTAGCTGGGGGGGCGGACCGCTCTGCTGGCACTTTTGGGGGGGCAGCTCCGTGCAGCTCCACCTCCAGGTCCAGCTTGACCCGGGGGTGGAGAGAGGAGAGTGGGCAGCAAGTTGGCCGTCCCTCTCGCCGGCTGCGTGGGGCCACGCGAGGATGCTGCCAAGGCAACTTTCTCCGGGTCAGGCGTGAGCAGAGGGCGCAGGGGGCTCCATCCGCGCCCCGCCCCGGGCAGCAGGAGGCTAAGCTCCGCCGCTGAAGGGATTCCAGGGCCGCCCTCAAAGCCTGCCTGCCTTCCTGTTAGAAGAACTAGATGGTGAGCCTTCAGGAACGGGGGGGGGGCGGCTAAAAACCTCTCCTTTCTGCTGCTACTGCAGCTCCCCCAAACCTCCAGAAATCGGGGAGGGGGATCTGCAGGCCGGCTGTTACTACTTGCTTGCGCCCCGTTTGAGAGTGTGGGGAGTGGTCCACGCCTCGGGGCTCCTTTCTGGAGCGTGGGGGTCTCTTTCGCGCCCGCTCCGCCCCGCGCCCACTTCCCTGCAGCGCCAGGAGGGGCGGCGAGGGGCCGCGCGTGGGCGCGCTCCTTTCTGCCAGCCCCGCGAGCAAAGCGCGTCGCGCGCCACTGGCCGCGTGGGAGGCAGGATGTGCGTCAGTCCCGCGCGGGGGAGGCCGACACGTGGAAGCGAGTCCGACCGCAGCGCTGGTGGGGAGGGAGGCGAGGGCGGGAGCCGCTCCTTTAGGGAGGCGAGAAACAGGATTTATCGGCTTCCTTTTTAAAGGCCCTCAACTTACCTGTCGCTGGCGAGAGCGGCCCGTCGGAGGCGACAGAATGGGAAATCCAGACCACCCCCCAATAGCGAATGGTTGAGTTTTTAGTTTGTTTTTCTAATTGCACTGGAATTGGAGAATTCCTCTCCCTCATATGATTGCCCTCCTGTATCGCGGTGGGAAGGCGCAGACTGAGAAACGTCGGGCCGATGGAAGGCTGATTGTAGTTTACAACAAGCCTGTACTGACAGCCGAACGAGGACGCTTTTTACCATCACTGTCTTGCTCAATTGGACATTGAACCTCGATTTAATGTTCTCTTAAGTTAAAGCTGAGTTTTTGCAGTCTCATTTAATTATGGGACTCTTCAGTTTACCACAACATTTTCCAACCTCTATGTTCACTCATCATCTACAAGTTGAAAGAAAAAGGTTAACCGGGGAGCTAAAATTATTTCAGGACAGTACTTTTAGAAATGCAGCAACTGCTAAGTGTTACTTACTCAATGATATTAAAAAGAAAGAGGCCCACCCAGGGCTATTGTGCTCCCGCTGTCTGTGCTTGTGCACACATCTGCCTGGGGGTGGGGAGGCGCTAGTCTTTACAACCCCAACCTGTATTCCACCCACAGCAAAGTGCATCCCACACCACTATAGGGCGCTTTCTCTGCTGCTGCTTTTCAAACAGAAACAGTGGCAACAGCGGGCTGTCCTTTAGGTGCTTCTGTAGTTGCAAGTTAAACCCCGTGGGATAAATACAGCCAGCAAGGGGCAGTTGCCAGAGTGATGGTCTTGGACCTGGAAGACCAGGGTTCAAATCCCTACTCCACTCTCAAGCTCGCAGGCTGGATCTAGACATGTCAAAGAAGCGATTCGGTTAAACTCCTTGTAAGCTCATGCAGGGAAACCTGATAGGGAAAGATGGGACTCCACAGCACCAACTGGTGTCAGTGTTATATTGTATATGCAGCACATATAAAACGCTTTTTCTTTACCAATCTAGACTGTGGTCTCTCTCAGCCTAACTTACTTCACAGGGTTGTTGTGAGTATAAAATGGAGAATGGGAGAACCACGTATGCCATCTTGTAGTCCTTGGAGGAAAGGGGGGATATAAACCTACAAATAAATAATTAAGCAGCTACCTTCCAGAGTCTTGTTTCCACCCAGAACATGGCCAGCTGCAAAGCTTTGGTACTTGGCTGAGTCACTGATTCATAATGATGCCACTTAGGTTGTTGAACTGGCACTGTTGCACACCACCCCAGTCTCTGAGCAGTGTAAGATTCCAGGGGTTCCAGGCACATTTACCCAGGGCCTGTGTTTCCTTTTGGAAATGAGGCACAACAGAGTCTGTGGTGTCTTTACGATATATGGTTTATATAATACACATATTATACAACCTGAGCCTATAATGGAGGGGCTCACAGCATTCACACGCCAAGAGGGTCCTGCTTCTCCCACAGCTGCAGCCCTGGATTCAGGCAGACATCAGCCATGGCTCTGACCCTCTCTCTAGCTTGCTGCGTTTTACTGACTGCTGCCTTTACCAGACTGCAACTGTCTACTCCTATCTTCCATCATGGCCAATGTTGAAAACCCAATCCTAAACACTACTCTACTTCAAACTCTGACCTTGGTCTTTCTAACTAACTCAGAGCTGGAGGAGGGTCTCTTCTCCTTGGCTTACTTAAAGGTCCATTACTTGCCCTTAGTTCTTGGTTAATGGCTCATCTCCCAGGTGATTACCTCATGAGGAAACTGGTGTGGCTCATATTTTACCGCAAACTGAATCCAGGAATTCATTGTCCAGCACTCGGTTTAATAACAAGCATTACATTCTAAATCTTACTGGGCCCAGGAATTTGGGGGAGTCTGGAACCCCCTGAACTCATATTGGTATGTTAACTCAAATGCAGGTCCTCCACTGTCCTAGGGACGTGTGCATAGAATTGCAACCCAAATCCTGTTTTTTTCCAAACACCTGCTTGTATGAATACAGCTTGCAGTTCTTACCTGCAGCCTAGCTTTGTAGCATTATTCACAACTGGTTAAAGAAATGAAGCTGGTGTTAGTTCAGCCCTGGCTTGTGTGTGAGGAGCCCTGGTGGCAGATGGGGATTCAGAGCCCCTGCAGAGGTTGTGGGACTCAAGGATGGGATAGCTTGTGGGCCAGCTTGAGGAGCATTAGCACTTTGAATCTGCCCCCACCTGGGTAGATGCTGTCACCATGCCCGTGGGAGGTTGCACAGTAGGAACCATATGTTACTGCTCAGGCCTCTCTGAATAGAAACCTTTTCTCAGCAGCTAAAGCTGGTCAGGAGGATCCGGCCTCCACAGAGGCAGCTCCCTGCCTACGCCTTCCTTTGCATGCAGGGAATAGCTCTGACTTCCCTGGGCCTCTGTTGCTTAGAAGCTGGGAGGTTTCTCTGGGCCTGGACACTGCTGAAGGAAGGCAGAAGGGGAGGGGCCCCCAAAATGCAGTGAAAGGGTGGCACAAAAAGTTGCTGAACTTCCGTTGCTACCACACCCACAATGGACATTAACTGTGCTGCAAAGAAGATGCAAAAATAAACCCACAATCAATTCCCAGCTGCATGGAGAAAATATAAATTTAGTTTTGGAGGGAGGTGGGAGTCAGAGCTGAGAGGCCAAAGCACGAGGGAGCTTATAGCTGGGGTGGCAGAATAGGGGAGGGGTGGCACAGCATTGGCCTTGCATGCAGGAGGTCCTCAGTTAAGCCCCAGGTATGGCTGGGAGAGACCCCTGTCTAAAATCTTGGAGAGCCACTGCTAGTCAACTTGCTGAGTTAGATGGACCAACAAACATATTGCGCAGAAGGCATCTTCCTAGGTTCCTATAATACTGTTGGTGGGGTATTTTATTCTGATCATCCTTTAGATGCAACTTTTGGGTCTTCAAGTTGTTTCTCTCCTTTTGATTCTTGGGGTCATCTCTATTGCCAAGTTCTCCCCCAGAACCTGTGTACATGCTCACCCAATTCAACTGAGCTATATTTACACAAATGCACATTCTTTTCATGCCATGTGGAACAGGCTGAGATGCTGAAGTGAAAGGGCAGGATTTGGCAACTGGCCAATCCCACCCACACTTTAGGTACAGCGTTCCTCTTTTTGGTGTGAGTACATCTGCAGTGTAAAGATGCAGTCTGCAGAAATGGGGGCCTATGAAAGTGGCATTTATGCACTAAACGCATGTGGATATACAACCCATCCCTCTATGTTCTATGGACATTTCCTCTATTTACTGAACCCAATACATTGACTACTCATAAGTGTGAGTAGTCAAAGTGTCAACATGATAGCCCCTTTTACTGCAGCCCCTCCATCCTAGCCCACAAACCTCCAGCAGTTCCCCTTGGGTTTTCAAGTCTGCAATAGCAGAAACTCTCCTTACCTGTAGTGAAGATGCTTGTTTTGCTCATTTAATTTTAATTTAGTATTTAATTTAGTATTTTCACTTTGCCCTGTGAAATGAAGCCCCAAATAGGTCCAAGTGTACAAGATCAAAAACGATTCAGGTACCTTTTCTATTGGATTGGATTTGCTACAAGCGGAGTAGCAAGTTTCAGAATGGCTCAGAAAGAAAACTCACCAGAGTGATTGCTGAAATTCTGCACCTTGCAAGTGGAGAATGCATATGTGCTATTCTATGGGGCAAAATATGAATTTTGAAGTGTACATCTTTACAAGACTCTGATGCTAGTCATCTGTCAATCCATGGAATCTCCAGGTAAAATGAAAGGCTTCAGTCAAGACTCTTAAAGAGCTGTTGCCGCCAGTCAGATTAGATAACACTGTGCTAGATGGATAAAAAGCCTATTCCTAATGGGCTAGCTATCCAATGTCTAATAATAACTAGATATTATTTATTAGATTCTGGTATCAAAGTCTCCACTGCAAATTTTCAGTGGAGTCATCCCCACTCTCCCAGTGTAATTCTTTGGTCACGATCAGGTCATTTAAAAAATAATAAAAACTTTTAAGGCATTCAATTTTGCTTTTAAAAAGGCAATCCAAAAAAATTGGAATGGAAGAATAATCCATTAAGCTTGTTTCCAGTAGAGTGGAAATTTGAATATATTCAACTATGGGCATAGTGTGTGGGGGTTGTTGGGGGGGCATGACTTTGTTGGGGGCAGAAACGACTGATTGGTCAGTTAGTTAAGTATTTCTATTGTTTTACTGGATGGGGGGGGCAATGCCCTCCCTTGCCCATGTATTAAACTACAATGACACCACCACGGGGAGGCATTTTTAAACAAGAGGAGCGTGTATCTCAACGCTATTCCCATTTCAGTTACCAAACCCTGGCTCTGGCCACTAAAATATTTGTAAAATCATCCAGCAGGATTTCGACAACGAATAATTTTATAATACGCCTCTCAACTCCCCCCCCCCCCCCGCCTCGGCACCCTTCAGTTAACCTTGGAAGCTTGTTCCCCATGGTTTACACGGTCACAGGCACACTTCGCCCACGGACGTCCAGTTCACACAATAGCGGGCAGCACGCCCACCTCACCCGCACCATGCACGTCACTTGCACTTCCAAACACAACATCGCACACGTGAAACCCAGGCACTCACGCAAACGCAAAGCCGTGCACACCTGGCACGAAGGGCGGGCGGGTGCAGGATATTGAGCACCAGCGACGCGGACTTATAAAAAATATTGGGGGGGCCCGGGAAAGCTCATGAATAATAAATAAGCTCATGAATATGCAAATAAAGTGGCGCCGCCTCCTCGTGAGCGAATAGGGGAGAGCGTGCTGCGCCTATTAATCAGCTCCAAAGGAAATTGGGTGGAGCTTTTGCTCGGGAGGGAGGGCAGGAGGCATGCAGCCCGCCCCCCCTGTGCATTTTGGGCTGGGGGAGGGGCGGCGATGGCGCTCTGCTGGAGGGGCGCCGGAGATTATTGGGGGGGCGGAGCCCCCCCAAACGAATTTTTGAGGGGGCTCGGGCCCCCTCAAGCCCCATGGAGTCGGCGCCTATGTTGAGCACGCAGCCCCACCCGCGAAACCCCGAGCAGGCACTTCTCCCTTTCTCTTTGCCAGGTACTCCGAAGTCCTGCACACCAATTTCTCCCAGGCGGGGCGTCACGCCCAACGCCCGGAAAAGGGAGCCGGGGCCAAGCTGCCTCGTCGCCGCCCCCAGCCAGCGCGGCGGCGCCGGATCCTAAGCCTGACCTCGGGAGGCGCGCGGAGGAGGCCGGGGACAGCCATGCGGCGAAGCAGCGGCAGCCCGGCGCGCTCGGCCCCTGCCCGGCCCGCGCGTGGGCAGCGCGGAGGGGCGCGCGCGCGCGCGAGGAGGCGGCGTTTTCCTTCGCCGCTGCCGCTTTTCTGGTCCGAGGCAAGAGCCGCCTGCCGCCCCCGACGCCTCCCACGCGCGGCACCAGCACCACCAGCAGCAGCAGCAGCTCCGAGCCGCCGCGGCTCCATTGTAAATCCGGCGGCGTGGGAGGCGATTCCGCGCCAGAGGCTCCGCGCCGAGGCGAGGAGGAGGAGGAGGAGGAAGGAGAGGGGGGCCGAGGCGCGGCCAGGGACGGAGGCGGAGAGCCACCCCGGCGGACAGGCGCCACCCGACGCCCGGCGCGCACTCGCCTCTCGCCCAGAAGAGGAGGAAGGCGCCGCCGCCAGCGAGGCTCGAAGGGCCCGGGGTCCATGCCCCACCCCCCCGCCCCCCGGGACGCCTGCCAAGGAAGCCGGCAGCCCCTCGAGGTCGCGGCCAGGACGGAGCGCGCGCAAAAGTAAGCGGGGCGCGCTGGGGGGGGGAGGGTCGTCTCCCTCCGTTCTCGCCTCTGCCCCAAACTCCGCTCCCGCAGCTAGTCAGGGACTTGCCCGCTTAGGAGGCCGGGCGGGGGGGGGGGGGACGTAGATTGAAGGGACCGGGGCGCGGGGGGGGGGAGAGGAGAGGTGCTGGGACTCCAGGCTTTCGCGAAGGCGCCCCTCCCGACCCGAGCCTCTCGGGCTCCCAAGTGGGAGATGCGCGGCCCGGTGCTTCCTCCGTGGATTCTGCACACGCTCAGAGACGCTTCGGCCTGTCATTTTTCTGCCCCTGTTCGCGGGCTAAGTATTGCCCTTTCGGGTCCATCAGAAAGGGTCTTCCCCAGCACCCCCGCCCTCAAATCTCTTATCTCAAATTATGCCCAGGGGTATTTTTAGGTTGGGTTGTAGCATCCTGAATGCACCTAACCAGGGTTTGGACTGTGAGTATCTGGGGAGGGGCAGGCAGGGCGAATCGTGGAGCTAAATGTCTTTGGGAGATTGGGGAAAGTGTCTCCTAGGCGCTTCCAAAAGGACTTGGAAGCTTTCCTGGTCAGCTGGAGACAGCAGAACGTCCCCATAAACTCCCAGTCCGAAATCCTCCTTCCCGAAGAGTATTGGCAGGAAGCATGATGTGGGAGGAGGGCAAGGAAGTTTGGAGCTGGCAGTGCCTCCCCCCCCTGCAAGCTTCATTACCCAGCTCCCTTACCCCCCCCCCCATCACTCACATTTCCACATTCCAGCACTTTCCCGTAGCATTGCTCCGGGGAAAAGACACACATAAACACATATTGGGGGGGGGGAGAATGGTAGTTTACAGAACTATCCTAAGTGCCCCAGTGCCTTTCATTTTGACCAAAACGGGACAAGGAGTGGGTGTCTGCGGAGTGTGGGTGGGTGTGTTTTAGGGGAGACAAAGAGCATGTGTTTGTGTGTGGCCTCTTCCTAGTTTGCAGAGAAGATCCAAGTAATGTGAGTTTGTTTGAAATGTCCTTGGCTTTAGTGCAGACAGAAGGTCCCATTCAGCTATTGGTAGTGCATCAGTGGTGTGGGGGGGTGGGGAGAGCTAAAGGTGCGTTTTGTACCTTCATTTTGAGTAATTCAGGGCAGGGACAGAGGACTCTCCCTGCATGCCATGGTCTGAGTGCAAAATGGGTAAAGGGGTAAAGTAGATGCACTTTGCTGCCTGGGGTGAAGGACAAGACAAGACAACACCCCCACCTCCCATTTCCCATTTCATTCCAATTTTGAACAGGCTCATAGCTGAGTCTTCCTTCCACACCAGGCTTTGCCCCACGACTGAGGGGGCCGTGGCCGCGTGACACCACCATGCTGTGTATGCATGAGCTTGGAGGGTGGCCCCTTAAGTGAAAAGGGGGGGCCTTGGCTCCCATGGCCCCGCATAGATGGTGCACGTGTTCCACACTGTGCAATGGGACAGCATTCTTCACCACTCCTGAGGGCAACAGGCTAGTGTAAGAGGCACAGGGCAGGCCGCATGGGACACCCAGCACTGCCACCCAGTATTTCAGCTGCAACTCCCTGCTCACCAGACCTGCTCCCTGAGGCATGTGCCCTCAAGCTTGTCTGGCCCTCAAGCTTCGGACTGTCTACGCGGACTAGTCGTGGTTCTCTGGAGTTTTAGGCAGGGGGTATGCCCAGCCCCACCTGGAGATGCCAGGAATTGAACCTGGGACACTCTGCACACCCAGCAGTTGCTCTGCCAGTGAGCTGCGACGCTTCCCCAGTTTCAGCATGCATTTTGTGTAGATCTGACTGAATAGGCTCAATGACAGTGCAGAGGAAAAAGTGACGTGGGGGGCGAGCTCTTTGCTTTGATGGGAAGATGGCTGTGTGCTACGGTTGGAGGTTGTTGTGCAGGATGTGGGTACGCCAGATGACACTCACTTATTCCAGGCCAATTCATCCAGAGAAAATGCCACCCTCTGGCCTCGGGCTCACAATCACTAAGGATGATCCGAATCACAGTCGCAATGTTTTACAGGGTGGCAAGGGAGGGGGGGATCTCTTCCACCCCCTTTATAGAATCACAGAATTGTAGAGTTTGAAGGGATCCCGAGGGTCATCCAGTCCAATCCTCTGTGATGCTGGAATCCCTGACCGATGCCCAGCAACCTCTTCTTTAAAACCTCCAAGGATGGAGAGTCCACCATCTCCTGAGGGAGTCTGCTAACAGCACTTAGCACCACAAAGTTCTTCCTGATGTTTAGTAGGAATCTCCTTTCTTGAAACTTGAATCCATTGGTTCGGGTCCTACCCTCCAGAGAAAGAGAAAACAAGCTTGCTCCCTCTTCCATGTGACAACCCTTAAGTTATTTGAAGATGGCTTTCCTATCTCCTCTCAGTCTCCTCTTATCCGGGCTAAGCACACCCAGCTCCCTCAACCGTTCCTCATAAGGCTTGGTTTCCAGGCCTTTGACCATCTTGGTCCCCCTCCTCTGTGCAAGTTCCTTGCTTAGGACCAGTTCACACAGATAAGTGGTGCTTGTTTCTTCTGCACAATCGTCTTCTGTGGTATGGTAACCACATGGAGAGACTTCAGTGTGAATTAATAGCTTACATGGGGACAGTCTAATCAAGGGCCTCTGTGTTAGCAGAGTACATAACCGTTAACTTGCAGAAAACAAGCACCCCCTTTTAGGGGCGAATCAGGCCTCAAACCAAATGGATTGTGGGTACAGGTTAAATTATCCATGTTGGTAGAGCATAAGACCCTTAATCTCAGGGTCGTAGGTTTGAGCCCCAGGTTGGGCAAAAGATTTCTGCAATCCAAAGGGGTTGGACTAGATGACCCTCTGGGTCCCTTCCAATTCTACAGTTTTATGATTCTATCATTCCAAACCTGGTTGTGGCTAATAAGCCCCAGCACGTGCTCTCCATTTGTCCACCAGTCCCATGCCTGCCTTCTCTCCCCCTGCTTTGATTAACCATGGGGGCGAGACAAGAGGGTGCGACTTCATCTCTCCGTTTCACCCACCCTTTCTGCCGGCTCACCTCGCACTCTGTCCCTGCTGCAGGCCTCTGGCTATGGCCCTGTCCCTGCCTCGTACCCTGGGCGAACTCCAGCTGTATCGTGTTCTGCAAAGAGCCAACCTCCTCTCCTACTATGAGACCTTCATCCAGCAGGGCGGCGACGATGTGCAGCAGCTGTGTGAGGCAGGCGAGGAGGAGTTCCTGGAGATCATGGCCCTGGTTGGCATGGCAACCAAACCGCTCCATGTCCGGCGCCTGCAGAAGGCCTTGCGGGAGTGGGCCACCAACCCAGGGCTCTTCAACCAGCCAGTGCCTTCCATACCTGTGAGCAGCATCCCTCTGTTCAAGATCTCTGAGTCTGGGGGCCGCAAGTCCCTGACCAACGGGCACACCAGCCCCGGAGAGACCCTCAGCAGAGCCAGCGCTACCTCCCCCGCCAAGAGCCCCTCGGATCCAAGAGAGAAGCTGTCCCCCTTGCCGGCAATTCAGTGGGGCAATCCAGAATCGGAAGAGGAAGGAGGAGCCTCCTCGCCCAGCGAGCACCCCTCATCCGCAGAGCACCTGGATCCAGAGCTGGCACAGGCGGTCTCGGAGGGTGTGGACCGACTGCTGCGCAGCTGCCCCCGTGGCGGCGAGACCGAGCTGAGGACCCTCATGAAGCTGAACAAGAAGCTGGCCAAAGCAGTGGGGCACATCTTCCGGATGGACAGCGGGGACCCTCGCAAAGAGGAAGAGATCCGGCGCCACAGCGCCATTTACGGACGAGGCGAGACCCGGCGATGCGAGGGCAAGCAGCTCACGCTTCATGAGGTGAGCCAAGGAGGCTGGCTGGGGAGGCAGGATTGCTCACCATCAGGGGACTCCTCCAGGCCCAAGCAGAGCTGGCTCAGACCCAGAGTTTGCAGTGGAGCAGCCCCATGCGGTGCACGTGGGGGTTACACTTTGTGGCAAGGGGAGTGCATGTCTGCTAGTTCGTATTGTTTTGTTTTTAAAATGGGGTTTGGGCGCTCCAACTCTAAAGGGAGCTAAATTAGCTTAGAGCCAGGCTTCCTTTTCCCTGAACGAAAGGAGCTTTGATCCGGCAGACACTGCCAGTGGTGGGAGGGTTGTGGGAAGGAATTTTTCCCAGTCCCCTGCAGCTTTCAGGGTAGGTTTTCAGGGGGCTGAAATTGCTTCCTTCACCTTTCCACCCACTGGGAGTATTGCATGAACAGAGTTCTGCCTGGTGATCTGTATATCACAGGCATTTTTTATTCAAGAAACTGGTAATAAAATATTGATTCTGGATTGTTACAGAAGAGGGGAGTTAGACTTGCTGTTGTTCTTTGTCTGCCCCCTTCACCCCTCAAGCGCCCCTCCAGTCTTCCCCACAGCATTGTTACAATGGGGAGCTTTCCTTTAAAAGAGACCGCAAACTGGCAAGCGATTGTGTGGGGTGTGTGCCTGGCACTCCTCACCAACGTTGCCCAGTGGTAAGCCATGCGCTGCTCTTCAGATGGCAGTGATTGGCTGCTCTTTGCTCATGAGTTCCCCAAGAACCACAGGGGTAGACAACATGGTGCTCTGTAGGTGTTTTTGTACTCCAGGTCCCACCCTCTGTGTTCATGGGCCAGGCTGGGTAGGGTCTATGGGAGCTGGAGTCCAGCATCGTCCAACGTTGCCTCCCCTTGCTGTACCCCAAGAGCCCTGTGGACTCAGTGTCCTCATTGCTTCCCCAGAGACTCACTCTGCCCTCTCCATCCTCCCAGCTCACCATCAACGAGGCCGCTGCTCAGTTCTGCCTGCGAGACAATTCCCTGCTGCTGCGAAGGGTGGAACTCTTCTCACTGTCACGCCAGGTGGCCCGGGAGAGCAGCTACCTGTCCTCACTTAAGGGATCCAGGTGAGAACCAAACCCTCTCATTCTTGCTAGTAGTAGAGCCTTGGGGGGGTTACCTGAAAGTGAGGCTGTGGCCTCCTGCTGTAATGCTACTGTAGGTCAGGGGCACCAGCTCCTGGGGACTGAGCCCTTCTCCTCCCCCCATCCCAGAAGGCAGAGGCGAACCGCAGAGCCGTGCACAGCGCAGCTCCAGTGGCAGCTCTTCCTCCTCATCCTCCTGCTGTGAAGCAGCCTTCTGCTGGTGGCAGAACCAAGAGGAGGCGGATCAGGAGCTGCCAGCCACTGAAGTGACGTTGCCCCCCCCCCATTGCCCTCGCAAGCTGGCACCTCTGCTGTGAGGCAGGGTGGGGAGATGGTTCAGCAAGCAGCATAAAGATTCTCTGCCTGGTAGGGTGGAGAGCCTTTGCTTCTGTTTGAACCCTCTCCAGCTGTCCTTCCAGATTGGCAAGAAGGGAGGTGTCAGTGCCTACTTTAGTTAAAAGTAAATACAACCAAAACTCTGGTTTATCTGGAAACACAGATTTCTGATCTAGAAGCCCTGTCCCCTAATTCCTGATAGGTGAGGATGCTTTGCCATTGCTCAGTGACAGAAGAATGTTTCTAATTATTATTTTTCCTGATATTTTTGTGCCCCAACATCACAGAGACCTGGACTGAGCTTTGCTGGGTCCTGGGACAAAGTGAGTTCTGCTGAGAGATGTCCACCTGGCCTGTTTATCTCAGCCCCTGGCAGGGCCTTTTCTGCAGTGACACCCCAATTTTGAAATACCCTTACTAGTGATGTCAACATTAGAATATTTTCAGTCCCAGATTAAGACTTCCTTGTTTGCCCAGATAGAGTAGTGCCTAGTGGGTGGCGCAGGTGGGGCTCCAATGCTCTCCCAGCTTCCCAGAACTTTAACCTGTCCCCCTTTTGGCAGATGGTAGTGACTGAGTATTGGGAAGCCAGGAGAGCAACAGAGCCCCACCCGTGCCTCCACACTGGCTGCTACTGCCCAGATATTTTACAAGGTGTATATTTGTATTTTACCTGCTTTTTGCCTGTTAGTTTGTTTTATGATAGATTATGCTTTGCTTCAGTTGTATTTTGTTGTTGTTGTTAGTATTATATACTGCCTCGGGACCTGTTTGGATGAAGGGCAGAAACTTTAAAAATGAAGAGTTGCTTCCCCACTGCTTCAAATAGTAGTTTGGGCACCCAGTAAATGGGCTTGGCACTCTTTGGCAACTGGAGCTGACCCAGCTGTGACTGTGCAGTACATGCACATTCTGCCACCCTTTCTGCTTATGGCCCTTGCTGCTGCTCTCGCTCATGGAATGGCCTGGTTCAAATGTAAGAGGAATCCATTGTTTGGCACTGAAGGTCAGGGCCTTGCATGAGCCTCTGGTTTGCAAGCACTCCCTCCACACCCCTCTCCTCCTTCTGTGCATGTGCAAAGAGATCAAAAGCTTCAGCGTTCACTTTTGAACTAACCACAGTTCGCAGTTATGTCCAAACTTGAGGACCCGTGGTTTGTTCTAATTGTGGCAAGTTATCAAACCAGAGCATCAAACTACAGATCACAGATTCCCAATGTAACAGAGAACTGTGATTAGTTCAAAAGGGAAAGGGGAGGGCACAAATCCAACACCCACTGCAACACGTTCTCGTGGTTTCCCATTACAGTGGAGTCAATGTGGCAGTTAATGGGCAAAAAGAGTTTATCTGTGTGATATTGTAGGTGCCCAGCGTCTCACTTAAACAGGCCCTCAGCTGCTGTGCCTGCAACATTAATATGCCTGCAGCGTCCCAGGCTGCAGAATCCTGTATGTGCTAAACTGGCATGTTCAGGTGAGGGGCTCAGTTTAAATGTAGGAAGGCATGCAACGTTATATGGCTGAGTTCCTCACTACCTGGCAGTATGTTTAAATCATTCTTGATACCTTTTTGACTTCTTCAGTGCCCAGGCCAGGGACGAAATCCTGGCCCGTTACCTAGCAGAATGTTCTGACTCCATTGTGTCTTTTGTCCTCAGGCTGCATCCGGATGAGAGCGGTTCTGGGCAAGCCAAGCGCTTCAAGCAGGAGGTAAGCTGCAGAGCCAGCCCAGTTGCGCCTGCATGAGATTGCAAAGATAATGAATGGGAAGCCCTGTGGATCCCCAGAGAAACTGCTACATAAATGGTGGTGGTGATTCACGTGTTCACACACATAGAAACTGGCAAGTATATGGTACGATGGACCAGGGGAAAGCACTCACTTTGCATGCAGGAGATCCCCAGCTGAATTGCCAGCATGGAGGTCTCTTGCCAGTCAGAGCAGAGACAGTGCTCAGCTAGATCAGGGGTCAGCAAACTTTTTTTGGAGGAGGCCAGTTCATCGTCCCCCAGACCTTGTGGCGGGTTGGACCTTGCGTGCAGGCGCACACACGTCAAAGGGAGCTTCTCTCCCCCAGCCCCTCCCCTCCCCCTGCTTACCTATGCTGCTGCCATCGGCACTGCACTCTCCCAACCGCGGCTCCTGTGCCTGCCCTTGTGAGCGGTGGAGGGACAAGCGGTCCGAAAGGGCTGGCTGGCTCCGGAGAGGCGCTGCCCAAAATGGCGCTCAGCCAGCTCAGCCCAGCCCCCTTCCTGCACTACAAAAATGTGAGTCATTTTGGACTCACAGCTGTCCATAGAGGCACAGGTTAATTCTGTGTCCAGGGCAGCTCTCTACCAGCTCCATCTGGTACGCAGGCTAAGACCCCACCTGCCTGCAGACTGTCTCGCCAGTGGTGCATGCTCTAGTTATCTCCCGCATGGACTACTGCAATGTGCTCTGTGTGGGGCCAGTATGTTTCCGAGCACAATTCAAAATGTTGGTGCTGACCTTTAAAGCCCTAAACAGCCTCGGCCATGAATACCTGAAGGAGTGTCTCCACCCCCATTGCTCAGCCTGGACACTGAGGTCCTCCTCTGAGGGTCTTCTGCTCACTGCAAGAAGCCAAGTTACAGGGAACCAGGCAGAGGGCCATCTCGGTAGTGGCACCCTCCCTGTGGAACGCCCTCCCAGCAGATGTCAAACAGATAAACAGTTATGTGATTTGAAGGTGTCTTTAGGGAAGGAAACTTTAGGGAAGTTTTTAGTTTTTAGTGTGTGATGTTGTAT
Organism: Podarcis raffonei; assembly: GCF_027172205.1. Lineage (NCBI taxonomy): Eukaryota > Metazoa > Chordata > Lepidosauria > Squamata > Lacertidae > Podarcis > Podarcis raffonei. Next base: position 3,304,281 of record NC_070603.1, read on the forward strand.
TGTACTTTTACAATTTTTTCTTGGGAGCTGCCCAGAGTGGTTGGGGCAACCCAGTCAGATGGGAGACGTGTAAGTAAGTAAGTAAGTAAGTAAGTAGTAGTAGTAGTTTAGAGTTCATTTCATCAGATCTCTGAAATATTATCCTCAGTTATAACATAAGCTGCAGCTGCAGGTATACATGTGGGGGTGGAATCATAAGCAGTGGGATTAGAGGATAATTAAATGCAAAAAGTACTGGTCATAGTGACAATTCAATTAAAGCTGGAGCCTCTGCCGAAATAAGCTTCCTGGCTCTAACTGACTTTTCCCTAGCAAGGTTCGAAGCTAGAGAGCATCCACCCGCCTTTAAACCTCCCCAGTTGGCCTCTCCTGCCCTGTCCCATCCTGGGCCTGCCTTCCAACACCCCTTCCCCAATCTGATTCAGGGCTCTGGGGGACACACAGGAGACAGTGGAGACGCTGTGACTGCCGTATCTCTTGCAACATCAGGAGATTAGGGGCCAAACTAAACGGGTCATTAAATATGTACAGGGGTCTAATGTGCATTTTTATCTTTCAATAGCAGCTGCAGTGTGTGGGGGTGGTGGGCGGTTAACCCTTTCCATGCATCCATCTCTTCCCGTGAAGCCATTAGTCTCATGTGGGACGATTCCATTGTGTCAACTGTTGGTTGAGCATTAATTCCCTTCCCCAGACACCACAGTCCCATTTCTGCTTGAGCATGGGGTATAGCTGACATTTGCAGATAAAATAAAGTGCACATTGAACAGTTGCATGCATTTCAAGTCACTTTTAAGTGAATGGTCTCCAGCATTGAATCTGACAAACCTAGTGGGGGATGTGTTTACGGTGGAGGCAAAGTCTTTTGCCAAAGGACTATACGCCCAGCTTTAATGCCTGCCTCCCTTGTCCTTCCAGCAGGTTGCTGAGCACAGCCGTCCTGAACTTCCCTTGGTCTGCGAACCCTTCCTTCCTCAGTACCGGTCCAGCGTGGAGGAAGACACAGCCAGCTTGTCAGGGGAAAGCTTAGATGGACACCCACAGGGTGAGTGGACTGAGCTCCAATTAAATGTTCCAACTGCATGGAGAAGTAAATTAGGGTGCCTCAAGACTGTCACTGTTTTGTGGGGCGGGTGCAAGTAAGTTTAGGTTTGCACTGTTTTGTTTTTTATTATTTTTATTTAGAGCTTCCGTACCTTGCTTTTTAGCCAAAAAGGCTCCAAGAGTGGATTACATGCAGTTAATTCAAACAAAGTAGTACCTGCCTGCAGACTTACTATCTAAAAAGCACAACAAGTAAAGAAACAGGCAAAGAGGGAAGAGGAAAAAAGCAAATTCGGGCACCAATTCCTAAATAGTAGTTCATATAATGATCAGCTGTCAGGGAAACAGCTCAGGGGCAGGAGGTCTGATGGATTAGAGTCCAGAAATGGCTGAAACCCAGAAAAAAATAGTCTGTTTTCCTAGTGCAACAAATCCACTTTTTTAAAAAGTATGACTTTTTGAGGCTTGGAAAGTGACTGGTAAATGTATTGAAAAATGCGGGATGAACAAATGACGTAACAGGAGGACATATAAAACACCATGCCAGCAAATCAGGAAGAATGCAGGATGAATGTTCATTGTCATATAATAACCCCACAAACAAATCCGAACAAATGCTCAATAGAAACTGGATCTAGAATCTAACCTCCATGTAAGCTTTGGGTGAGCAAATTGGGATGAATGCTGAATAAACAGGCCCCCTGGATCTCATGCCCTTTGGCCATGGGGCCAGAAGAAGTCCCCTAGACTTACAGGCAGGCTCAAATACCCTTCCTTTGTGTTGGAGCTCTGAGTCTTTCGCCCTTTGTTTGTTTGCTCTTTCTAAACTTGGAACATGTGTTGACTTGTACATAATTTGGAATCATATTCTGTGGCTCACAGACTTTGCACAACAGCACTAAGTTCTGTCTGATTTTGACTTCATCCTGAATGCTTTCTGCATTTTGCCACCTCAGATTCATGTGCACAGACCTTTCCCTCGCCAAACAATACAGATATTTTGAGCTTTGATTTTTATTTTTTTTGAAACCCTTGAGTATCAAAACCTACTCTTTTAGGCATATTTGTGTTTCCTAAAAGCCATCTCAGTGTCCTAACTGCCGTTTTCCAGAGGGGCTGTGGATTTTGGGCAGAAAATTCTCAGTACCCTGACAAAAGCAGCAGCCCCAGGGAGTTTATTAGAGGGATATGCAGCAGTAGGTTGGCTTTAAAACCAGCTTTTCATTTCTGTTGAAGAAACCTCCTGTGTTTCCTTCTCAGAACTATGACAACTTTCTCTCTGAAATGCAAACAATGTCATGTACATCCCTAAGACTTTATTCACTTACTTTATATTCCATCTTTCTGCACAGAGCAGCCAAGACTTGCTTGGCAACTCTCAGAAGATTCCAAGAGATTAGAAAGGGATCCCATAGCTCAGAGATAGAGCGCCCGCTCTCCCTGCAGAAGGTCCCAGGGGCAGCTGTCTTGCAGGACAGCCTTCTCAAATCTGCTGCTCCAGATGTTGTTGGGCTCACAGCTGCCATCATCTCTGGCCTCTGGCAATGCTGACTGGGGCTGATGGGAGTCAGAGTCCAGCAGCATCTGGAGAAGGCTGAGTTAGAATAGCCTTGTGTAGCAGGACTCGTGCCTGAGATCCTGGAAAGTCACTGCCTGTCAGAGCAGATCAGCCTTCCCATACTTGCCCCCCCCACCTGGCGGTTTTGACTGCGACTCCTTCACCCTGAACCATTGTAGTATTGTCCAAGGCTGATGGGAGTTGTAGCCCTAAATATCTGGAGAGCCAGCAGATGGGTAATGCTAGAATGGACAGTGCTGGGCTTTGCAGATCTGACTCAGGGCAGCTTCACCTGTTCAGAGACACAGCCAGAGAAAATAAAGATGGACACATTAAGACCAAAGGCTTTCTAACCTTTGGTCCTCCACATAGTGCTGGATTATACCTCCAGACCCGGCTGGCTGCATCTGATGGGAGATGAGGTCCAACAGCATCTTTCAATACCACAAGTTCCCCCTTCCTGTTTTGCACTTTTCAATCGCCACTTCTGATTTGGCATTCCAGCAACTCCTCCTGTAATTCTTTGCAAGTGTCAGCAGGGAGGTGCCCCCGGGTGCCATCGTTCTGAGGTGCCAAACTGACGTCATTGACGGGATCAGGTTCGTTGGGGCAAGGCCTCATGTTGGCAGGGAGCTGAACGGCAGCCGAGTTCCCATGAACACAGAGGTCTTAAAGGCATGTGATGTGCTCCTGACCCCTGCCTCGCGCAGGTCTCGGGGTGCTGCTCCTGTTCTCCTCAGCAGCTCCCACCATAAGAGGGAACCTGCCTGGTCGCATCCCCAGCTTATGTGAATGGGCTTCTGTTTTCAGAGTAGAGGATAATGTGTTCTCTGGACCATGGTGGTTGACCTGTGCCCTTCCAAATGTTACCACAGTGCCCTTTTGTTCTTTCTCCTATATAATGCAGATGCTGTATAGTTGTAGATTAATAGGTTTTATGTGACTAGATCAACTAATTACTATGCATAATTTAGGAAATTCATGAAGTGCCAGTGGAAAACATGATTTAAATTATTCAAATCATCTGGGTCCACTCCCTCCCCCTGTGATTTTAATTGATGTGCCCTGGTTGAATTGTATGCAAGAGTTTCATAATAATAGTACTATAATATTTATTATTTGTACCCCATCCATCTGACTGGGTTGCCCCAGCCACTCTGGACAGCTTTCAACATATATAAAAACATAATAAAACACTACACATTAAAAGCTTCCCTATATAGGGAATTCTTTATCTGACAGGATTGAAAAAAGCTGGAAGGTGTGTTCCCCTTGTGTTTTTGGTCCCACCAAACATAAACTGATCCAGGAAACAGTGCTGCCCGTTTCTACTCTAGGTATCTTCAACCTTTTTAGACTTAGGACCCACTTTTAACCCGAACATGCATTTGGGGACCCATTCCGTATGTTTGCATGGTGGTTAGCGTTCCTGTTGCGACCTACCTTGGATCAGGCTGCTCCCACCAGTTGAAGAACAGTGTTCTGCTCTGTATCTCACTTGCAGAATGTGCGTCCTGGAAGAACAGAATCCCTACTCAATCTGCCTCCCTCAGTGATTCCAGTCTTTAAGAACCTATTCTAAGCTCCGTTTCTTGACCATGTTAGAGCAGGATAGACAATGGGGACTTGGCTTTTCTGTGTCTAGGTTACTCCTAGTTCTTATCGTAGCTTTTGTTTGGAAGAGATTCTAAGTTCTGGAGTAGATCGGGTCATTCTGTTGACTCGATCCATTTTCGCACAAGTTCGCACCGTCCTCCCCATTGATTTCCCCCTCCCCCTTTTCTGCAGCAACCGGATCCTGTCCTCGGCTTACACCACCCCCCAACGCTGCCCCTGACACACTTCTGAGCCTCCCGCCCCATGGACTATGGAGTCGTCATATCCTGCAGCAGACTTTGATGGATGAAGGGCTGCGTCTGGCCCGGCTGGTGTCGCACGAGCGGGTTGGACGGCTCAGCCCCTGCCTGCCAGGGAAGCCCCCAAGCCAAGGTAAGAGGCTTCCTCTCCCAGGACTTTATTGGGCAGCACAGGCCTGGGATAGCAAGAGAAGCCTTGCCCATCAGCTTCGCTAAACTAATCAGTGGGCACCACAGCTAGGATAGCAACGGGCATATAGAACCAGAACTGTAGAGGTGGAAGGGACCCTGAGGGTTATCTGGTCCAACCCCTGCAATGCAGGAATCTCAGCTAAAGCATCCATGACAGGTGGCCATTCAGCCTCTGCTGAAAAACCTACTTGGAAGGAGAGTCCACCACCTCCCGTGGGAGACTCTTCCATTTTCAAACAGCTCTTGCAGCCAGAAAGTTTTTCCTAAGGCTTAGTCAGAAAGGATAAGGAGCCTTCACAAACACGGCCTAGCTGGGCTTAGTCAGGAAAGACATCATTAAATCAAGAAAATGCAAAATACATGAATGTCTGGCAAGACTAACTTTGATGGCTTCCAAAACACAGTTTTGGGCACAGCAAAATCTCAATAGCCACACTAAGCTCAAGATCATTGTGCTACCTTATATTGGTTATTACTATGTTGCAAGGAGATGGCAGGAATAAAAGCGTCGTGTCATAGATTTTGTGCCTGCCAAATTCTTTTTGTTTCATTAATTAAGGGGCTTCCAGGCTGACGCTGTTTTAGGGTGGGATTCAGTCACATACTGGCAAATTCAGGTTGTGCAACTAAAGCCGATTTGGACCTCTTGCACAAAAGGTTGGATGTTTTGCGATAAGGAATGCGACAAGAAAATGCACTGCCAAGTGTAGGATAACGATTGGGTGATGCGATGTTGTATAACCTCCCCACAAACAAATCACAACGAATGCTTGAGAAAAGGAATGTCTGGAAGCACCCTAAGAGTAAGCTTACAGGAGCAAAATAATTTTTGACAGCAAAGATCACCGTGTGGTGATCTTTCCTTGTGGTCACTGGAGAATGGCAGGGAAAACTGAGGGGATGGTGCTTCAGAGCTCAGGTGCTAAGCGTATAACCTTTGGAACCACCCAAAAAAATACATTGTGGCTGTGGGGATGTGCAACTGAAGGGAAGCCCACAGTTGTGGCAGGAGCTCCTTGCTGCTTGAAGTTAATAACAACAGAAAAAGAGGCCAAGGACAGGAAATTGCATATTTCTGCCTGACTTTCAATTTCTCATTTTAGAGTTTGGGGAAAATCTTTCTGAGCGGTGCCAGCCCCCAGCAGCACAGGCCGAAGCTAGAAGAAACAGCATCAAGGTGGAACCGGATACCAGCCGGCAATGAGCAGCAGGTGGCTTGAGGCTCAGTCGCCAAGCAATAACATGCCAACCAGCTCTGAACATCAGACTCTGGCAGGGGAGAGGGGCGCAATTCTCCCCATCACCACAAGGAGGCGTGCTTGGTTTCCTCAACAGAGCAAGGCTACCATATTAGCACAACACGTTTTATTACTCCTGGTTCTCGTCACAAAATGGAGAACCTGCCTCTCCCCCTCCCTATTAACTATGTAAGATGTTGGGGGCCATCCTCACTACAGGCGATAGCCATGAGCTCAGGGAGACCCAATCTGTGGCTGGCTTTGCCCTGTGAAAGGCTGCTGGAAAGTCAGCCTCACCCATTGCCTTTCACCTCTCATGAAGCCTGGAACTCTGGGGTACATAGCCATAAAAACACAAAACCCCACACCAATACACTTTATGCCCCGAACAAAAAGCTGATTCGATTTCTCAGACACAAGCATTGATTATTTTTCTGCATCCAAATTTCTTATGATAACGCACTGACTTACACTTGCATCCCATACGTGTACATACAACACATTCTCTCCATTGTCCTTCTCTCTCTCTCACTCACACACACACACACACACACACACACACTCTGCCTTGCATATGGACAAGTGGCAGACATGATATTCCTTACATTATTGTGTATCGGTTGTCACACTTTCAATTGTAGATTGCGTATACAATGCTCAAAATAGCTCCAGCATCATTACCTCCCTTGGTCTTGACCTTATTCTGGTGTTTATAGTCACCAATGGTACTGATTCACTGCTCAGTCGTGTTTTGGAATCCTGAGAGGTATTTGCTTCCATGCCTGCCTGAGGGAATCTGTCTGAGAATTTGACCAATTAAACAACATGGATCTATTTAGTGACTGCCATTAGTTTTTGGGGCATGCTGGTGAAATTTACAGTTCCATCCTGTTCCAGCAGCAGATTTGTTTTTTAATTTCTTATTTTACTAAACTTGTGTAGTTGCAGGAATTAGAATTGACTTTTGAAAAAGGCTTACCACGCCCACCCCAATTTTATGTGATCTGCAGTAGCGCCCTAAAGGGAGAGGAAATACAAGTGAGTCTTCTCTCTGTTGGATCCAGAAGGAGCATCAGGCTCACTCCTTCACTGGGAGCAGCTTGTTCTCCCAGCCGCCGCTTTCCTGGCAATCAGTTCATACTCTTGGGGGCTCATCTAATGCTTTTGCTCCTTGCAAGGAAGAGAAGCCAGTGGCCTCAAGACCAAGAGGTGTTGTTGTACGAGACAGGACAACTCAGAACCAGTGTTTCCTCTGGTACTTCAAGGGGAACGTGATGATTTGAATGCCCCTGAGTTGCTGTGTGGATCTTCCATCTTGGAGCAGCTGCATGTAGGCAAGAAACTGGTGCACAATTGCATTTTTAAATTGGTATAACCCGCGCTGGGACCTTATGGCAAAGGCAGAGTAAGAAATTGAATAAATTATAATATTCTAGCAAAAGGCAGCCATAGAGAAACAGGTAAAGGCAGAAGGCCCCAAGTGCATACACTGAAAATGCCACCTATTTATTTGAGGTTCCCACTTGTGGTTTAATTTTCAGTTAGTTCTGGAAGTTCTGTAGTAGTTTACCATTGTACCACTTGGAATCTTTCAATGGGAGATAGGACACATTTCTAGTAGAGCTCAACCACTTCCGGGGCAGAGGATTGATTATAGTGACCTTTAAGGAGGCCAGGAGTGCATGAACTGTACAGCTGCCATAAGGAAAGATAGTAATTGTTCAGCCTCAATCCTGCATTGTGTTGTGGGTCAGATAAGCCAGAGCTAATCCCTCCTTTGGGCTTTCTTGAATGCAGCCCCATCTCCCTTCTCCATGTGAACGGAGCAGAGGGGAAGGGCTGCAACAGGAAACGAGGAGGGAAGGGGGACACCTCCCTAAGGTTCTGGGGTGGGGGTGGGGAATCTATCACATGTGGCATTCTGCTTAAGTAGACCTACTGAAATTAATGGGCCTAACTTAGACACGTTCATGGATTTCAGTGAGTCTGTAGTCTGGGGTGGCTTGAAGAAAAGGCAACATAGTCCATTTCTGCAGTGCAAGGGAATATGGTGTTGCCAAGGGAAATGGATCCTCTGGATCTCCACATGTTGCTGAGCTGTAATTCCTGTCACCCCTGGCCATTGTTCATACTGGCTGGGGCTGATGGGAGTTGTAATCCAACCACATCTGGAGGATGCCTGGCTCCTCATGCCTGGCATAACCACTGCTTGTCAGGATGGAGAAAAAAGAACAGTGACTGCTCTGTATTTTGCTGACGATTTAAGCTAATTGTACTGTAGTGAGGTTTTGTTTGGACATACAGGTGCAAAACATGGATTGTCCAAGGAAGGCCATGAAATCCTGTTGAGGCAAACATTAGCAGCCACAGGCTCTTGCTTCCGGTTCCTCATCTTGTCCCATAGAGCCTTGGTGTCTTTTTAGAGAAAATTAGCACCCTTTCCTTTGTAATGTGTACAGTAGATTATTTATTTTGTTATTTTGGAATAAAGTCTTATTTTACGGCTTATTTTACCATCTATTTGCACCTCTTCACAGGCTGGGAGATTAAGGGGCATTGGCAAATGGGGTGGGTGGAGCCAGAACAACAGAGAACAGAACGGGAAAGGGGGGGGGGAGAGATCTTGTTATTACGTGGAGTAGCAAAAGACGCTTTCCCACACTTCCCCAGGAATGAGAAAGGACAGGGAATTTTCACCCCACCTGGGTCTCTCACAGCCCAAAAGTCATACCATCACTGCTTGGGAATGGGATAGTTCTGGAATATGCACTTGGTAGTGGATCTTGGTCCCACCCAACCAGGCGAAAGTAGAAGGTCTGATGGGGAGAAGTGGCATCTGTGGGTTTTTAATTCTGGGAGTCTTCTGCAGCAGAAAAACAGAACCCAGGATAGAAGAGCCAGTTGGAGTAATCCCACCTGCCCAAAGTAGATAGAGGAAAGCTCCAGCAGTTCAGTAAATGATCCAAGTCTCTAGTTCCTGAGAAAAATACCCTCTCTCTCCTGTCTGGGCTGCTGGTGGGGAAAGAAATCCACCCCATGTTTTTGCAGAAGGAACCACTTCCATGGCAAGCAGGAAAGCATCCAGGGCTATATTGGCCCCGCCCCAAAGGACAGTGCCAAGCAGTAAGCAAATGTGAGCCTCAGCCCTGCTCCAAAGCAGTGGCACTAGCGCAGTCCTAGCTCAGCAGTACAGCACCAGCTTTGGATACAACAAGTCCCAGGTTCAGTCACTGGCATCTCCATGTAGGACTGGGAAAGCCCTTTGTCTGAGCTGCTGCCAGTCAGCGTAGGAAATGCTGAGCTAGACAAACTAATGGTCTAGCCTGGAGTAAGGCAGCTTCCTATGTGACTTCCCTGGATAGGCCTAATTGGCAAGAATCCCTTGACAGCACATATCATTTCGTGGATCTGGCCCAGCACAGAATCAAAGCTGCCCTTGATTTAAGCAAGGATAGGAGGGTCCTGGGAGAGGGAGGGCACGCCTGGAGCCAGGGGAGGAGCTTCCTGTGCCCCATAAGGATTTGGGGGCATCAACCACCACTGCTCTGGGAGCATGTCCAGTCTTTGATTGCTGTGCAGTCCATAAAAGTCCCCACAAAGCATTAGATGTAAAGGCTATGAACAGATGCTGATCACCCCAGATTCTGATGATAGCGATTCATTTCTGACTCGGGATGTAGCAGATGGGCCAGCTCCTCGTCGGAAGGTGGGGAAATGTTCTCAGGCACCCTAGGGAGGGAAAAGAGAAGGTGGGCAAAAGGAGGATGCAGCCCTCTTGAAACATGTCCACAAAGAGATGTAGTGGCAAAGCATCTCCTTCGCACTCTGTCTCCATGCCCCACTGTCACTAGCTTCCAGGACTAAGCATGGCATCTACTCTGAATCGCATCAGCAGCCAAGTTAGGCCCATCAAAGCTACTGCTGCTGCTCCTCTTGGACCTGTTCCCACCTCTCCCTTCCACCCACATCCTGCTGAATTATCCCATACACTTGAATTTCCAACTCACACACTTGCAACCACCCCCCTCCCACAACCCTCCCACAATTGGAGCATGCCTACATTATATATTTAAACTACTTTTCCACCTCCTTAACCTTTCAGAAGCTCCCAGCTAAGAAATGCTGCAAACTGTAGGACAATGCAAAGGCAAGTAACTGATAGTGCTGCAAGCTACTAATTCCTAGGATTCTTTGGCCCTCAGACTCGGTCACAGGAGGAGGCAGCACAACAGGAAAAGCTTATCAACTGCAGGCAGTGGAGAGAAGGAGCCTTGGCCTCCTCAACCTTTATCCTTGCCCATGACTCGCTACACTTACCTTATCAGATTTGGCAGCACTGGGAATGAAAGATCCCTAACGTAGGATGTGGAGTTCTCACTGTGCGAACAGTCCAGTGGCATTTCCACATCATGAGGCATGGGGTAGGCATCCATTGAGCCAAGGGGTGAAGAACTTCCCAGGGAGTAAGGGCAGCCCATTAATTCACTATAGGAAGCAAAAGGAGAACTGAGTGGAAACATGTCCAACTTAAAAGAGTCACGGAGAAAGGAATAGAACGTGTGTGCGCGTGTGTGTGTGCGCATGCACAATTAGATTCCAACTCCCATAAGCCTTAGCCAGCATGGCTAATAGTCAGGGATTACGGAAGCTATAGTACAACAACATCTGGGAGAGGCATCTAATGGGTTTGAAGTCCTGTTCTAACTCTCCCACAAAGCAATAGCTTAAGCTAAAGCTGGCTGGCTGGCTAGTGGGGCTGATAATGATGTTCAGGGCTTTTGCCTTCTAAGCAGCATTCTTGCTGGAAAACCAAAAGAAGCACTAGCTTAACTGGGCAAAACTCTAAGTAGTCTTAGTGCTAGGAAAATGCACACAGAAATATATTTATTTAATATATAGAATGTTCCCAACATCACTATATTATGCTGAGGAGCCAAAATGCATTCACTGAATGCAGTGAATTGTCTCTTGATGAATAGATGAGGTATTTAAACTGGGTTCCACATATGCTAATATTGTGCATGGTGCTGTTTCGTTTGCTTTAATATTGTATGCATTAACTAGCAGCCTTGCAGTCAGCATTGCTTGGGAATTCTAAAAAACAAAGAAACACAGCATGGTTTTGAAACCAGTGGTTAAAATCAGTGTAAGCTTGAAAGGCCCAGCCCATTGTGATTCAAAATGGCATCCAATTGTAGATGAAAACTTAATCTCAGGGACCATCATTCAAAATTTGGTTACAATACCTTCAGAGGTGCCCGAATGCACCGTTATCAAGCAGCTTTCATATACATACACAAAACCTAAACTTTAGACCTCACCAACCCTGCATCTCCCTCCCCTTGCAGACTGCTCTCCCCAAAACGTCACCCCTTATTTGCCCAACCCCACATCCTTTTCAGCTCATCCCCAAACCTCTTCCCATTCGTTTCTGCTCACCCAAACTGTCCTCTTCATTGCCCTCCTCTCTAGCAGTGGCCCTGTGGGAAGGCTTGGCAAGCTCACCCTGCAGTGATCTGGCCTCCTAGGTTGTATTGTGCCCACCTGCTTCCATGTGCCTCCAGTTGCCTCCTCCTTGCTCCCTTGCTGGCCTCGGACACCTGCCTGCTTGGTCAAACAACACCCCCCCCTTATAAAGCTCAGCCAAAGAGGAACAGGAAGGACAAGACAGGTCAGCTCCTTTAGCACCATCCTGCTCTGCTGCCGCTCTCCTCCTCCTCAACCTCTTGGCACTGCTGAGGCCAAACACCAACACTGGTGTGAAGTGTGCAGCAGCAGCAGCAGAGCAGCAGTTCCAACAGCTGCCTCAGCCTGTCCTGTTCCTCTGCAGCTTCCTGGGCTCATCTGCCTGCCTGGGCTGTGAGCCTGCTGTTCTGTCATGCTGCAACATGACAAAGGACCAGTGCAAATATAGTACAGACACACTACCCTAGATCTCTAGGCTTTGCCAGGTGGGAAGAGAACAGGGTTTGGTGTGTTTGCCCCCTAGTGGGGCACATTTGTAACATTCAATCTGACACTCAAAACAAAGATGTCTGCAATCAGGGCATGATTCTTACGGCAGCAAGTTCGGACTTCCATATGTTGTACTGATGGAGGGAGACATGCCCATAGGTTGCGCAATCATCAGATGAGGACTGTGGAAAGACAGAGCAAGGATATGTTAAACATATCCCAAAGGAACAGGAAATTGGAGAGCCTATCCTATCCCAAACTCTGGAATGGACATGCAGAGCTGGGGTCATAGAATCACAGAGCTGTAAGGTACTGCAAGGGTAATTTAAAAAAAGACATCCCACCCTTATTAATTTATTTATTCATGGCATGTTTATCTGTCCCTTCCTCCAGAAATCTGGGACAGTATCAATGGTGGTGCTTTTGCTCTCACCACCCTGTCAGGTAGATTAGGCAGAGAGAGGCTGACTGAGCCAAGGTCACCCAGGACAGTTGCTCTACAACCTCAGATCCCCAGGTGTGGTTGGTCTCCAACTCCCACCGTCCCCAGCCAACTTAGCCAACGGCTTAAAATCCTGGCAACTATAGTCCCCCCCAAAGCTACAATTCCCAGTGCCCTGAACTACAGTTCCAATGATTTTTTTTGTGGGGGGGAGTCATGTGCTTTAAATGTGCATCAAGCGTATGGTTGGAGTGAGGTGCACGCAGGTCCTCCCCACTCCTAAAGGATGATGGAAAGTTATTGAGAGATTAGTGCTGTTTCACATTGCACAGCTACTGCACAAAAATGGCAGGATTCATAGCAGAGGACTTACTCATAAGCAGGACCAGATGAGATTCCAGGATTCATGCTAAGGTTGCTTGTGGAGCCACCTGGGGTGTGACTCAATGAACCAGCGAATGAGCAAGGTCTGGAATTCAACATAGTTTTGGTATCAACATACATTTATTTGCTTGCTTATTTATTTAACATTCATTCATTTATTTATTTCCCGCCCTTTAGGATACAAATCAAAGCTGCATATTAGGATGGCAGTTTGGAGACAAAATCAGGGTTTTACTATCTGACCACAGTTATCTGCCTATTGCCCTGTTTCTAACAGCTAAATACAGTACCAAAATGCTCAAAAGAAATATAAGAGAAGCCAGAGCCCAACTGTGGAGGTTGCTCTGGGCTCCCTCATTTCTCTTCTCCATGAATTAATTTAGATTACAGCTTATGCTGTAAAGTGCAATATACACCAATGATGAACCACCAAGAACAATACACTTCTAGTCAAGACAGTAGCTGCTGCTCTCATTAAGGAGCTCTTAGGTGGTGGCCCAGGGGATGGAGTCCCAAGTCTCTTGCAGCGAGGCCTAGACCTCCTGTTCCCACTTTCCCCCTGTAAGCAGAGTGGCTGAGCACAAGGGATGGGAGAATTCATACTTTTTTGTTTGTTTCTTATTTTTCCAATATTAAATACACTTCTCCAGATTTCCACCAAATTTTGAAGGATGGCCGTGCTCTGGTTCTCTCATTGTTTCAAAAAGTGCAAATTAGGCCATTTTGTTTTGCAACATAAACTGAATCAAAATTCTCCCCATCCATACTGAGCATATTGCTTGCCACCTACTATCTTTAGTTTCCCAGCTGCATCTATACATATAAATCAACATATTAATATTTTTTTGCAAATTTGTGCCCTGGGCCCTTTCACCTATTTAGGAATATCTCCAACACATGTGCACTGCAACCCAAGACAAGAAAGCCCCATGAGAAGAAGCAGGGCAGTTTTCACCAGAAGTGTAAAAATCCACCCACTTACACATCGACGGTCATCTTCATCTTCGCTGGCTGGTACTCTTTATTCTTCTTTGGTGGGTCTACTGTGGGAGGAAACACACTCAGTGTTCATTCCTCTCAACACACAAATAGGTATCATTCCCACCCCCCTGTTTTTCTATAAGATGAGATTCGCAATGATTTTTACATCCCCCTACAGGAGGGATGGGGAACCTGTGACTCTCCAAATGCCTCTGGACTTCTGCCCAACATCCCAAGATAACGCAGGCTTTTGACCCATAACTTGAATGGTACATGGGTACGTTCTTAGCCTCTTCCTTTATTAGCAATAAATAAATAAATGTGTTATTTAAATTTACATGTACAAACAGCAAGAATGAAGAGACATGAAAACAGGAAATGACCATATTGAGTAAAATTACATAAAATGGGGGGGGGGGATAAAACATCCTAACCTGTCTTAACCAGTGTCAATGGACTTTTCTTTTTTTAGTGGGGTGGGCTGAGTTCTGCCCTTTTTTATATATTACCAATGAACATTTTGGGCTCTTGTTTTATTCTTGTTCTTATTCTTGGTTTAATTGTTTGTGTGTTTTTGGGAAACATTAAAAAATGCCCATTTGAGGCACTTTCACAAAGTAATAACGATAAAACAATCAACTGGTACTAGCAGAATAAAGATACCACCAATGAAAGGCCTGCTCTCCTCGGCGGAAGGAGGTCTCTCTTGTTTTAGGTATAACAAAAGGGCTGCTTGCTGCTGTCCAGGTTGGGGCGAAGGAAAGAGATGTGCATATGGCACGCAGCCCTTCACCCCTTGCACATCCTGGTTGGGAAGAGGGAAAAGGACAAGGCTGCTGGATCATTGCCACATGATGAGGTGAGGAGAAGGTGAGGAGAAACTGCACACAATCCCACTACCTCAAGTACAGAAGGATTAAAAACCGGGTGCTCAAGTGGCCCAAGAGACCCTGTCAGACCCAGGCAGGAAGGGCAGAGACAGCAAGGCCAAAAAGTGGAAACTGCAAATGGGTGGCTCCCCTGTCCCAGGAGGAGAGGAGAAACCACCCGCTGTTCCCGTGCCCCAGCGACACCTGAGTGCGCGCCGACAGTGGAAGAAAGTTGTTCAGCAAAACAAAAACTAAAAACCTCAGCCAATCCCCTGCCCACCCCACCTCAGCCCTGATGAAGATATGTTGGCCAGGGAGAAGAGAGGTAACCACGGGGGCCCTTCAAAAACACACATACAGAAATCAAGATTAAAAAAGTGCCTGACTCAAAAAAGTTGATGAGCTCAGCTAGTGCAACCACAACAGCTATGCCCCTTGCCCTGGAGTGGATAGTCCGAGGAGGAAGGACTAACCTGGAAGTCTGGGATGCAGGAGAAAGGCTAGTTTTCAGCTGTGACTTTTGAATGTGGCCATTAAGTTAATAAATACAAGGGAATACAGTTTTCCAATTGTTTTAGAATTTGGGATGCAAATACTTTGCAGCAATGAATGAATGAATGAATAAAATAAAATAAAATAAAATAAAATAAAATAAAATAAAATAAAATAAATAAATGAAATAATGGGCCTTCTACTGGCCTTAAAAAGCTGAGGCCAAGTCCCTCTGGCTGCAAGCAAATAAGGTCCCCCCTGCCCTCACTCACCTCTCCTGAAAGCCTCGTGTTTAGGCCTGTCAGGATACAGGATCTCAAGCTGCGGCAGATCCAGAACACAGTCAGCAAGGTTACAGATGATCAGCTGCTTGGTTGTGAATGGCTGGATGTTCTCCACCTGAGTGGAACCTGAGCCAGGTGGGGGAAAGCAGCACAGGAAGAAACCAGTATATCAGTCCACCGCAGAAAGCAGTTGCCTGTTATCTTGAGCACTCTCATTCATCCCTTCTGTCAGGGAGCCAGCCAGCAATAAATCACATGCAGTAAGTGAAGTTAACTTTTTATTAGAAGAAACAAGGCCTGCACAGGGGAGCCATACCTAGTGGGCACAGCAACCCTTCTCGGTAGGTTTTGTCTCTATAAGGCAGCTGTGGAGACTGCAGGTCCCCGCCCTCCCACAGCTAAGGCCAACATTTGGTGCCCCTCCCAACCTCTCGCCTTCCATTCTGCTCAATTCACTACACAGCTGCAACACCCTGCGGCACCCACTGGAGCTCAGCACCCAGGGCAAGGGAACCAGCCACGCTGCCCTAAATCCACCTCTGACTGGACTGCATCTCCTCCACTTTCTGACCCGTTGTGTGTTTCACTCACTTAACGTGACATGCATTTTTGATCATGTACTTTGCATTAAACAAATGAATGCATTTAGCAGCTTCCCAGGACAAGAGTTGTCATCTTACTTCCTTGGCAAATGTCCCTCACGCATAGCAGGAAGTTCTACTGTTTCAGACAGCAGAAGTAGTCTCTTTCCCAAAGTGTCTCCAGTTCAGCACAGAATCTCCTCTTACTCTGAAACCCTCCCTTTTACATGAATTTGGTGTGAGCAAAACATATTTAACAGCTGGGTTTAGACAGAAATGAGGGCAAGTTGAGCTCCAACTACGTACCTACACTCTCAAGGCAGCTATGTTGGATCCGGACCACAGGCCTAACGGGTTTTTTTTATGCCTTGGTGCAAGCTTGGAGGCACAGAAGCTCCATCCCTGCTTCTTGGTCAGAGCTCCTACAAAAATACAGCTATATTCCACTGCTCCTCACCCCCTTGGGCCTTGGCGAGGTAATTTCTGATACCTGTCATTTCTTATAGCAACAGGGGCCTTTTATCTCTTTAGCTTGTTTGTTTGTTTGTTTGCTTGTTTGTTTGTTTAGTATAAAGCACATATTTTAATTATTATTTTTCTTTCCCCTCCTCTTACTTTTATTTTTTTGATGTATTTTTATTAAAGATTTTCTTAATTTACAAAGGTATGTGCAATGTCTCTCTCTCGTATTTTCCCCCCATGTAACTTTCTTTTTTTTTACAAATCGGTTTCATTTGTTGAGATATTAGGAAGAATAGGGGGGAAAAGGTGGAGGGGGAAGATGAGTAGGTGTGGGGTCGGGTGGTGATGTTTCTATTTTACTTAATATATGTGGGGTTTTGTGTCAGCGTTGCTTGTGCAGGTTCTCTGCTGTTCACTTATGTTCCTTTGGTGGTGAGAGAGGTTGGGGTTGGCCCAGGGTGTGGCTGTTCATTTGTGGTTGGCTGTGGTGGTCTTTGTTTTCATGTGTGAGTGGGGTGGGTGGGTGTTTTGGATCAGGTTAGCCATACTGATTTGTATGCTGTTGGTGGATTATTGTCATTGTCTTGTTGGACTGTGTATATGATAAAGGGGAGCCATACTGGGGTGAAAGCATCTTCTTCTATTTGTCCCCGTGCCAGTTTCAGTTTATTGGTTAATTTTTCCTAGTAAGGCTGTTTCCCATACTATTTGGTACCATTGGTCTATGCTTACTCCTGACAGGTCTCTCCAGTGTCTGGTTATGTTTCTGGCTGCTGAGGTTATGAGGTGGGTGGGTTATGAGTTCTTTGTGGTGTAAGTGGGTGTAAGTTGTCTTGGAAGATGTTTAGTAGGGTCAATTTTGGGGTGATTTCTAATACTTGCTGGTTATTTTACATATTTCTCGTATGGCTGTTGTTCAGAATAGTTGGATTTTGGGACACTCCCACCACATGTGGAGGTATGTGCCTGTGGAGGTGCACCCTCTCCACCATTTTGGTGAGGTTCCTGGGCGTATTAGTGCTAGTTTTCTTGGTATTAGGTACCACCTGTAGGTGATTTTCAGAGTGAGTTCTTTTCTTTTTGATATGGATTTAAAGTGGGGTTTAGACCACATTCTGGTCCATTGAGTGGGGTTAAACTCAGGGGCCAGAGGGAAAGCAGGTGGAGCTATGAATGCAAATATTATCTCTGCACATGAGGCTGCAAATATTTTCTCCAGCCACACAGAGGTTTCCACACACAAATTTCTCCATCCTAGCAAGCAAAAGTATATCAGGTCAAGGACACATTCCAGCCAGGCAAAAGCACTCAAGGAGGGCAAGGAGTAGGGTTGGCAAGGGGTGGGGCCTACAAAGAGTCCCAAGGACCTGATAGAGAGGGACATTTAGCCCCCAGGCCTGAGATCCTTCACCCACGCCACAGAAAGAGGGCCCCTGGCTGAATCTAGGCTGGGTAAGAGCAGCTTCCACAAGCCCTCCATGTTTTCCCCTGTGGTGTCACACTGTAAGCTCCTCATGAGGAGAGCTGGGAGGAGGGAAGAAGAAGAAGTAGAAGAGTTTGGATTTGATATCCCGTTTTATCACTACCCGAAGGAGTCTCAAAGCGGCTAACATTCTCCTTTCCCTTCCTCCCCCACAACAAACACTCTGTGAGGTGAGTGAGGCTGAGAGACTTCAGAGAAGTGTGACTAGCCCAAGGTCACCCAACAGCTGCATGTGGAGGAGCCGAGACGCGAACCCGGTTCCCCAGATTACGAGTCTACCGCTCTTAACCATTACCCCACACTGCAACCTACCCCTTAAAGATGGAGCCACTCTTCCCCAGCCCTTCAGCAAGAGGACATCTAGTACTCCTTGAGATGTTTGTTCAAATGCTGCAGAGTTCAGAGAGAAGCAGCTTCCTCTTTAATAAAGGACACACCACAAAACCAGGAAGTGAAGCACCAGTAGTGGCCGTACCCAGGATGTGGTACAAACTCACTAGCTCGTTCCCCTTGGCAATTCCTTCCACAGCTGGAGGCAGAAATGCTTCTGAATGCCAGTTGTGGGAAACCACAGGATGGGAGAGAGATCCTGTGCTGAAATTCTGCTGGTGGGTTTCCCCCAGGCATCTAGTTGGCCACTGTGAGAATAGGAGTCTGGACTAGATGGGCCATTGGCCTGATCCAGTAGGCAATTCTTATGAAGCTTTTAATGTTTGATGATTTTGTTTTATTTGTATTTTTGCTGGAAGCTGCCCAGAGTAGCTGGGGCAACCTGTTATTGTTATTATTTTCTTATAAAAACAAAGCTAGAGAAAGCACACATAACCTCTATTCCTCACACCATTTCATTTCCAGCCACAGATAACTGGCCAGCCTCTGCCAGAGTGGGTGTTGGGGGACGGGGACTGCTGTAAGGGATGAGTTTTCGCTTTGCATGCATAAGGTCTCAAGTTTAATTTCTGGCATCTTTAAACGGTTTCAGATAGCAGAGCTGGGAATAAAACCATACAAGGCTGAATGGGCTGATTCTAAACAGAGCAACGTGCTATGTTCATGCTGACACCTTGTGCTCCTGTAAGCAACCTGCTCTCAGTTAATGCAACATAGACCTGTGGCTCTCCACATGTTGCTGGGCTCCAGCTCCCATCATGCCTGACCACTGGCCATGCTGCCCAGGGCTGATGGGAATTGGAGTTCTATTACGTCCAAAGGGCCTCAAATTCCCCAGCCCGGTTCTGACACCAGTCCTGTCTTAACACTGTGAGGACAGGCCAGGAATCAGCACGGGAGAAAGCCCACAACTGAAAGCTGGCTGGCAGAAAGCTAGAATGCCTTCGGACCCCTGCCCAAATCAGAACCAGGGCTGAAGGTATAAGTTATTGTCTACCAATCCATTTCCAAACCAGAACAGCAAGGGAGAATGCTAGTTTCTAAAGCACTGGCAGACAAACAGCGTGAGCCCATCATATTGACTCACACGTAAGACCTAATTGGCTCAGTGGGTCTCACTCCTAAGTCAAGATGCATAGGCATGCAGCCAAGGTGATTTTAAAAACAAAACAAACCCCTCTGACTCTGGGGTGGGGGCTTAGACAGGGGATCCTTAGGGAGGGGCAAATCTGTCAGTTTGGGTTTCTTTCACTTCCTCATTTTTCCAGTTCATTAAGTTCAGCTCTTTGTATTTCCACATCAGCTTGTGTGTATTTTTTAAGTCCTCATGAAAATTTAGCAGCATGTTAGTGCTTATTTCTCGCAATATAATATTTGTATGCTATTTTGTTCAATGCACATTTTTTCCAAAACGATTTCCCTTTATATAATGCTTTGTTGTATGCTGTTTTCACTCATATATGCATTTATACACATATTGCCATAGTGGGCACATTTCGTGGTTGGAGAACTATATTGCAAAATTCAGAGAAGTGTGATTTGCGAAAGATAGTTGTGCTTCAGTTTGTTGTTGTTTTTGTTTCAGAAACTGCAAATTAGGTCCGTTTATAAATGCAAAGTGAATCAACCCCCCCCCTTCCCCCAACAACCCCCTACAGCTCTAGCTGAGGCAAGAGGAAGCCAGCCCTGCGCGAAGCCGTACCGTCCGGAGCGTATGCGACGTAGGCAATGCTAATGCCACCAATCTCGGAGTCACTGAAGCGCAGCAGGAAAGTGCCGGGTGGAGCATTGCTCAGGCAACTGAAAACATACTGCTTGCTGATAAAGCCCATGATGAGTCTGTGTGGGACAGACGGACACAAAGAGAGAAAGAAGGGCGGGGGAACAGGGATTTAAAAGATCAGCCTTTTTGTGATAAGAAAAAATGATGGGAGGGGGGAAGCACTGGAAAGTGTGGAATATCACTTGCTTTGATGAAATGTCATCTAATCTCCCCACAAGCGAATCAGAATGACTGCTCAGTACAAAGTCAGTGTTGTCTAATCTCCCTGCAAATGAATCAGGGTGAATGCTGAACAAACAGATCACCTGGAAACACCCCAGTCAGAAGAGCCCTGCTGACCCTGAGGCCTGTGAGTTTCCTCAGCTCTGGGAAAGGGAAGGAAACACCAGCTGTGACTGACTGACTTTCAGCTTAGGGACCACTTGCTAAGAAGTGGTGCCACAGACCCTTCTCCTAAGACCCTGGAGGACCCTCCCCCTCATCTTCTTAACAGCCCTGTGAGGTAAGCTAAGCTGAGAGATAGTGACCGGCCCAAGGTTACCCCATGATGTTCTCCTCAGGCCTAGTCCAACACTTTTACTGGCTAATTACACCACACAGTGGCTCAGTCCAGTTGCTTTCTTACCGGTCAGACCAGTAATCCTTCAAGTGCTTCTTGGTGAGGTAGAGAATCCCATCAAACCACTGCCAGAAGGTGAATCCTCGGCCAGGAAGAATCTCCTGTGAATGGAAAAGGTGAGTGAGTAAAGGAAGGAAGGGAACCAGGGATGCCCCACTCACCGCCATCCCACCCTCCTTACAAAACCCACTGAGGGACCTTATTGAACTGGGACCACGAGACTTGGCGCTTCTGGAATTCCTCAGGGCTGGCGTTGCTGTCACCAAAGATCTTCTGAGCCAAGAAGTAGTAGTGCTCCTTGAGCAGCCCCTTAGTTGTCTCCACCTCAGCCATGAACTTCTGGTTGAGAGTCTCACACATGGACTCCCAGCTGACACGCTCGGCTACCATGAAAGGGATGCGATTCTGGAATAGGCCAGAGAGACAGAACCTCATAGCTATGCAGAAACACACACAGAGAGAACAAACCACCGGAAGCAGCAGCAGGAGGAGAATGCACATTCATAATCTCTCCCACTCTTTGGTCTTCCCCGCCCACCTCACAATGGCAATGGCACACAAAATAACAGCAAAGAAGTAGCCCAAGACTCCAAGAACAGTCTCTATTATGTCCTACCTACAAGCTTCCCCTGCATAGCCAATATTCTCACCCATGGGGGCAGGACTAGGCTTCCATGTTACATTACTGGCCTGGAATGAAGTTTTTTTCTCTCTCTCATCATATCGAGAGGTGGGGACATCTAATGAAGCTGAATGCAGGAAGATCTTGGGCAGGTAAAAGAAAGTCTTCACATAACTGAACTATGGAATTCTCTCTCACTTGGATGTCTTCAGAAGAGGATTAGACAAATTCATGGAGGAAGAGAGGGCTATCGATGGCTACTAGTCATGATGGCTACATGTTCCCTCTAGGATCAGAGGCAGTGGGCCTCTGAATAGAAGTGCACCTAGGGGTGTGTGGCTAGGTTAGCCTACACCAAGGACACAGGCCCCAGCCCCCCCCCCAAATATCACACTTCCACTCCGATACATGTGGGATATAATCCTCTGGAGCAGTCAAGTACAACATTTCCTGTTTGCCTAGAGTGAACATGCATGGGGAATGTTGATCCAACCAGTTGAACTTCCTGTTACACCTGGCTGGAGCATCCTTCCTTTTGCATGTGACTAGTAGGTGGGCGTGACCTTTCCAGTCCTGGTGAAAGGTCAAGTCATGTAGCCACCTCCCTTTTTTTTCGTCCCGCCTGCTTCCTGCTTCACTTCGACTGCATTGCTGGCTGTCAGCCAGCAGTCCCTAGGTTATCTCCCATATGGGGTAAACCTGTTTGTACATATTTGTAACTTTAAGCCTAAAGCCTGCCTTCAGGGATCACACTGTGCTCTGCCTGATCGAGGGTAAAACTACTTTTTGTTAGTTATGAATAAGACTGTTGTGTCTTTTAGTCTTTTAGGAGGGATTCAAGGGATCGTACCAGGAACATATCCAATCTGGGCAAGCCAGACTGAATTGCTTATGACTCACACGAGTCTGCAACCAGCTTCTTGCTGTGTAAAGGGGGAATGCACTCTGCTGTGTAAAGAAACTTGTTAGTGCGAGTTAGGAAGGATTATATTAATCAATATATCCTCTCCTGTTACCCACAATATTCCCACAATACACCTCCTTGCCAAGGGTGCAAGGGAGCCTAGCTATGCCTCTGCCTGTGAATACCAGTTGATGGGAATCACAAGTGAGAAGAGTTTTTCTGCAGTGACGTCCTGCTCATGATCTTCTCATAGGCACAACAGAGTGCTGAACAAGATGGGTCTTTGGTCTGAACCAGCCGGGTTCTTCTTTTGTCCTTAATGTGAGAAGCTATGGGTCATGTGGAAGAAGTCCATGCACACTACAGATCACCCTCCCAGAACCTGGGATAATGCTGGCATGGTGAGGAGTCACAGCCTGTGATGCAGAGCGTTTCATGCTGCTTCAGTAGCGTGGACAGAAGTGGGTCCCAAATCACTGCCATAACATGAGAAGCATTTTGCTTTGGTTTTGGTTTCATCCTAGTGCCCCCTCCCATCT
Source organism: Podarcis raffonei (assembly GCF_027172205.1). Lineage (NCBI taxonomy): Eukaryota > Metazoa > Chordata > Lepidosauria > Squamata > Lacertidae > Podarcis > Podarcis raffonei. Next base: position 3,326,959 of record NC_070603.1, read on the forward strand.
GAAAACACAAACACATTGTGCTGTTACCAAACGTCTTCACTTTGCAAAAGCCATGAGTTGGGCATCTCCTTGTTCAGGTGCAACTAATAATGGAATCACAGAATTGTAGAGTTGGAAAGGACCACGAGGTTCATCTAGTGCAAAGTTTCCCAAACTTGCGTCTCTAGCTGCTTTTGGACTACAATTCCCATCATCCCTGACCACTGGTCCTGTTACCTAGGGATGATGGGAGTTGTAGTAAAAAAAAATAGCTGGAGACCCAGGTTTGGGAAACCCTAATCTAGTCCAACCCCCTGAAATGCAGGAATCTCTCTGTCCAAACCGGGGCTCAAACCCACAATCCTGAGATTAAGAGTCTCACGCTCTACCAGCTGAACTATCCATTTCACTTGGTGTCACACCGTACTCTTTAATTCTGCCCCCAACAACAAGTGCTTCTACATCTTGGGGACACGGACAGCTTTATATGTCAGCTTATGTCAATCACTTACAGCAGCGGCAAAGGCATTGTCCCATAAGATGGTGGCTTTGGCATTGTTCTCTTGGTTGCCATGGACGATCACCACAATGGGAAGTGACAGTGCCTGGAACACAAGAAGTGGAAAGAGGAAGCACACTTTAGCAGGGGGGCTGCTTTCTTTACAGCCAGAGCCCTCTCCCTGCCCCTCATATCTCTCACAGGAGCACAAGAAGCTGCCTTGGACAGACTCAGACCATTGGTCCATCTTGCCCAGTGGACTGACTGGCTCTCTAGGGTCTCTGGCAGGGAGCTCCCCCAGCCCTACCTGGAGATGATGGGGATGGAGCCTGGAACCTTCTGCATGCCAAGCAATGCTCTACCACTGAGCCACAGCCCTTCCTTTGAGTTACAGCCCTCTCCAAATTCACTGCCAAAAACGAAGAATTTCCAATTCTAGAAACCAAAAGCGGTGACCTGCAACATAATGTTGCACTGTATCCCCAAGGCCCTAACAGGAGTGCTCCTGTTTAAGTGGAAAATGAGGTGGGTGTGTAATATAGAGTTGGCTTCAGGAGGGAGGAGGAAAAGGAGTAACACCTTTCCTTTCCCAGATACCTGAAACTGGGCTATCTAGTAGTAGAATTCAGATGTGGAGCTCATTACAGATTTATTTACAAGATTTTCAAGAAAACTACTGCTGCCCACAGCTCCCTCAGCTCATCTGAAATTGCCTCCCATACAGGGCTGGCCCAAGACATTTTGCCACTTGAGGCAAAACAGAAAATGGTGGCCCTCCCTGCACCACCAGACTGGAGGCAGCCTGGGGAAGCCCTGGCACACTGAAGATGGCATGGGGGGGGGGGGAGAGGCCATAGTGCCCCACTCATTCCAGGCAGTGGCTGTGGGTGACAAGCTCAGGATGCGACCAGTGGTGCGCTTCATGGGGGCCTTCACAGCTCATTCCATGATCTGGTTCTGAGGTGGTGGAGAGATCTTTCCCCTCAGGGGATGGCTGAGATGGTGACAGCTCCTATCCACAGCTGGAGGGGGAGCAGCAAAGATGTGCAAGGACACCCCTAACCTTTCTTTCCATATCTGCCTGAGGCAACTGGGCAGGCTTGGAGGTGGTATTAAAAAAGGCCCAGGCTGTAGTTTTGAGGGATTTCAACATTTCCACCAAGGCCACCTTGGTTGGGCGGGATTGGGGCTTCATGTCTACCATGCAGAACAGCCTGTTGAGACTTAGGAACTGGGTCATCCCTGGAGCCTCTGTGGAATCCGTTTGTGCCCTTCCAGCAACAAAATCACCAACAGGCCACAATCTGCAAGCCAATTAATGAGATAAACCTAAGCAGTAGGGCTGTTACCTGCAGGCGGAAGATGGTTTTGTTGGGACCAAGGCTAACACTGGCACTGAAGAGGATAGCGCATTTCTCTTCGGTCACAGACTCGGTGCTCTTGCGGTCACAGCGCTTGATCTTCTTTAGGAGCTGAAGGAAGAGAAAGGCAAAATCACACCTGGCTAACCTAGAAAATGTCACAAAAGTTGTGGGGTCAAAGTAACAACTTCAGCTACTGCTTGGGAAAGTTCTACTCCATACTTTAGCCTCCTTTTTATCTGTTTCTGATCCAACAGCCACCTTGAATCATGAAGCTACAGTGGTCCAGTTGTTCACAGAGTCCAAGTTCAGAGACTAGAGTCTACAGCTACATCTAAACACACAGAAGTCACGATTTGGTTTTCGAACGTTTTGGAAGTCGAATGGACTTCTGGAACAGATTCTGTTCTGACTTCCAAGGTAAGACTGTACAAACAAAATTATCCAGAGTCAGGTATAAAGCCTCAAAGCAGCTTTCTCCCAAACATACAACCTAGGGGAGAAGCACCAACTTGTGAGGGAGGCTCTGTTAGGATTCTTGCTCTGTGCTTGCAGTCATGGGATTGTTTTCTATCACATGATGGTGTATGTTTTCATCCCACATATTGGGAAGTGACGGAGACAGGATGTTTTGTATTACTGTGTTCCGTGATGTGGGACTACTGTCCTTTGTTCTTTCTCTTTGCTGTCTGATGAGAAAGATGAAGGAGCTAAGTCAGAATGCTCCGAGTGTATTATATGTAAATAAAGTAGATTAGCCAAAATGCTGTGCTACTGAGTTTGTTATGTGAACCGCTAACACTCTACAGGATCCCTAAGTGTGCTGATACTTCTTGGTATCAGTGGCTGTGATGTTTGGGCTGAAGAAAGCTTTTGAAGCTCCCGAACAAACAACCAAGAGGGAAAGAACATGCCAGTCGGGCATGTGTCTCTCAGGGTCCTACACGCGAGCAGGATGATCCTAAATGGCTCGGGAGGCCAAACGTTACCAGTGGTTTCTCCTCCTCCCATCGCAAGCATTCAAATGTATGCATACACACACACACACACACACACACACACACTCCACTGCTGTAGTTACCATATTCTTAAAGAGAGCACAGCAGGCATTGCTTGTTGCATTTGTCTCCAGAGGTGCTGTGTTGTTCTGAATTTCTCCAGTGTTTTCACTGAAACCGAAAGAGAGAAAGTGCACATGAGTATATCCTTCCATTCTGAGCCAGGGGTTAATAATTGTGGGTGTATCAGGCGAAAAACAACATTTTCAGAGTGACTTCCATGAAACCACAATCTGATTTTGGAATCAGACCAACAAATGTAATAAAGGTGACCGAGAGCTTTGCTTTCTGTGGAATGGCTATCCCACAAGCCCACACCACCCAACTCCAAAACAAGGGAGGGGCCCGTGAAAAATGTCCTCTGCCTCCCCCACCGCCCTGATCCCTGGCATGGTGGCAATCAAGCAGGGAAACGTGCTGGCGGACATGCTCTCCAGCGTTGGGGCCCCTGAGAAGGCAGCCCAGGAAGGCTGCGCGCCGCCTTTGCCAGGAAGCAGGAGGAGGACAACGACCAGGAGCAGAGCCGTCTTTCGCAGATGCAGAGGCTGGGAAGGGGAGCTGCATGCAGCTTCCATCCTAAGCCTCTGCGGGGATAGGTCTCCTCCCGCGGAGGCTTGGGAAGGAAGCTACATGCCCGCCAGCCATATAGTTGGCGGGGCGCAGCTGGCGGGTGTGCAGGGAAAGGTGAGGCCACCGGCAAAGCCACACAGCTCCTCCACGCGCTGGGGCATCCCTGAGAGGCCAGCGCCCGGGCGTGATGAACCACTAAGACCAATGGGAAAGACGGCTCTGCTTGCAACCCTTCAGGAACTCTTTGTAGTGAAGGGCCCCTGCAATGTGGAAGCACCACAAGAAATAAGCCTGCTCAGTGAACTCTCGCCCTAGAACTCCTTTAGGAACTATGGGGGAGGTTTTGCAAATATTTCCTGATGCTGATGCAGAGGGTTCTCCCCACTGATGCTCAAGGGCTGCAAGGGTTCTGCTCACCTGAGGACAGTCTCCAGGTGGCTAGTAGCTAGCTCCCGTGCCTGTTTCTCTGTCACAATGTCAGCGGTGACCGTGAAGGAGTGTGGAGACTTCAGCAGCTGTGGGCCCAGCAGGAATCGTGTGGTGGCTTGAAATTTGGTTTGGGTCTTCAGAACTTGTAGGGGTTGTTTGTCCACCAGGAATGAGCTGAAGGGGAGACATAAGCAGTGGTCAGAGAGCCAGAGAGCAGTGAGAAGGATTGGCTATTAGCCCTGCTGCAGTCAGCCTCATCATTCTCCCTGCTCCCGTCAGTATGATGGACAGAAAACATGGATCTAAAGGAAGAATCAGCAACTGAAGGCTCCAGGGACAAAACTAGTCCCTAGAGTAGGACCAATCTGTCTTTCCCCAGTTGTCAGCACAGAGACAAGAGTGATTTATGGAGGAATGTCATGGCTGTGGCAATGGACTTGCCAGTAGCCTACCTTGGTGTGAGTGGCCTGCAACTCTCCACCACCATCCCCGCAAAGCAGCCCTTCTTTAAAACTAAATTCTGCTGGCAAATGTATGGGGACCCAAGGGTAGCGTTTAAATGGCAGTGATGGGGAAGAGGAATGAGGAGAAAATGGTGGAAGCACAGATCTCAAGGCTGAAAGGACTTATCTCAAGAGTCCTGTCCCAGTCTCCAGGAGGCAGCAACAGTTATTCCACATTTACATTGAGGCCACATCCACATCATCCACCTACAGCACTATGACAGCATTTTAGATGGTCAGGGCTTGCCCCAAAGAATTATGGGAGCTGTAGTTTGTTAAGGGTGCTGTGAGGTGTTGTAAAGTTACAATTCCTAGAGTTCCCTCTAAAGAGGGACTGGTTGTTTAACCACTCTGGAAATCAAAATTCTGTGAATCTTGGGGACTGTAGTTTAACTCTCACAGAGCTACAATTCCCAGCACCTTAACAAACCAGATTTCCCAGGATTCTTTGAGGGACGCCTTGTGCTTTAAATGTATTGTGTGGATGTGACCATACGCTGCGTTGTTTAACCTGTTGGGAATTGGTAAGGGGAAAACCAATCTTTGAGATGAGGGTATGTGGGTAGGGGGCAAGCAATTGTTCTCAGTGGCCTTCTGATTCTCTTCAGATCTATGACCTTGGTGCTTCTGGCAGAGATTCTCCTTACTTTTTGACGAGGGAACTAAATACATTATCCAGACGTTCCTGAAGCTCAGAGCTCAGCTCAATTTCAGAGGCTACCAACTGCAGGCGGAGCTGGAAGCAAATGTCCACCAGGCTTTCAAATCTGCCAGGAAACACACCAGGTGAGGCTTAATTTCCCCTGCCACCAACCAAAACCCCACAACAACTCCAAGATTACACAAGCTTTAAGAACCGAACAGACTAGACAAAAAGGTGCTGCAGTCACCCTCACACCAACCGACAACAGTGTCCCTGCCTGTAAGTCTATCAAAAGGTTAAAGCAGGGGTAGCCACAGGTTGAGGGCCACCTTCCCTTCTGGGGGCCACATGCCAGTCGTGGGAAGGACCAGAGACAGAAGTGGGTGGGGCAATGAATTTTAACTTTGTACAGTGGGCTAGTGTTCTACGTACATTTGCACACCCCTCGTCAGACAAGTAAGAAGCATGATTGGAGTTCAAGGGCACATTCCAGCTGGGCAAAGATATCTGAGGGGCAAAGGAGGCCCAGTGAGGAGTGTGGCTGGAGGAGATTTGGGAGTGACCTGAGGCAAATTCCAGAGGCCAGACAGAGAGGCCTGGAGGGCGGCATTTAGTGCTTGGGACCCGAGGGTTAGAGAAACATCCAAGTTGATCAGCAAGGGTCCAGACAAGGGCTTTTCTGGCTATATGTATAGTTGCAGTGTTTAGGCAGGGCTGCATGTTTGCGGGATGCTGCAATTTTGTGGGAGTGTGCAGCGTGGTACTAGGTGAGGAATTCAGCCTCTAGAGTGTCTGAACTTTTCTTTTAAGGCACACACATGTAAATTTCTAGCACGTGTGACTGCTTTGCTCTAGCCACAGGACATACACAGTCCTGCATATGGTGTAAAAATAATTTAGAACACAACAACTACATACCAGGCTCGTCTGGACACAGACTGGTCCAACAAGGGAGATTGCTTTGCCCCTTTTATATCTTAGGGGTTTGTTTAAGCAGCACCAAAGGGCCATAGGCACATTTAGACCTCGAGCTTCCTCACCATCAGCACTAAAGATATGACTGGCTTTGCAACCTGAGTTGCAAGAAACTCCCAACAGTGCCAAAATAGTAGTTCCCCAAATGAAGCTATGCACTAACTAAGCTCTCCCTGCACTACTCACCTTTTCTGGAGTGGAGCCAAGTCCTCATCAAAGGGAGTTCCATTCCCAGCTAGCTGTTGTTGCCTCTTCCAGATCATAAGTCTCATCAGCACCATTTTCTTTGCACCTTCTAGTTCATTAGCTGCTTTCAGAAACAGATTCTGAAGATTTTGGAGAGACTGAAACAAGAGACAAATAGGTTGGTGGGCATGAAGAAGACAACAAATGCTGTTGAGGCATAAATCAGATGTGCCACAGAACAGGGTGATGGTCTCAGAGAAAGGGAACCAGGCAAAAAAGATCTTGGAATGTGTTCCCAGTAGACTACTTCCCCCAACCACAGAGCCATCTGCCACCAACTGCCCTGTGGGGAGAGTCCTGGTGACTTATGGTATGATGGTATCCTTTATTGTGGCTTTAAAGAATGTATCTGAAAGTTACTTGTCACCTTCACAGGACCTGTATACTAAAAAGAGGGATATAAATAAGTAAATGATTCTGCACCAATTTGTATGCATGCTGTGTGTCCAGGGGTTAAATCAAGGTGGTTTAGGGCGTGGCCCAAAGGGCTGCATGCGGCCATTGAAACCTTTTTTGGAGGCTCTTAGCAACATTTGACTCCCCTGCCCCAGCTCTTGTGCCTCCTTCCCAAAGCCAGGTGTGAGAGCTCTGAAAGGGTACCAGAGGCCTCCCGGTTCTTCCCAAAGCCCACTTAGCATTTTCCCAGCTTGGGGAAGGAGATGGGAGGACTCTAGGACCTTGCCAGAGCCTCATGCCTTCTTCCCAAAGCCTGGCACCTCACTTAGCCAGCTTTGGGAAGGCTGTGTGAATGATGGAGGGGGCATCAAATTTTGGCCTCACTCCTCCCTGCGCCATGCGACAAGGCAGTGTGCAGCCCATGACTTCCATGGCAAAGTACTCCTGTGGCTCACTTCTTATGAAGGGCCACAGGTTCCTTCTCCCCAATCTAGGTGATGGAAAGATATAAATCTTTTAAACAAAATCCATTCATCAAACAAGAATGGTGTCTGCAGAATGAATGGACCACCATCATGAATGGGTTACTCACACTTTCTTGCAGGTTCTCCTGGGGTGAAAATTGCAGGTTCAGCTGCAAAGGAACTGAAGACCGTAAAATCATGATTAGCATCTGCAGAAGAACTTCAGGCCTAAGTTAAGTTATCACAGAAGGACAAGGCAAGGACTTACTGCCTAGGGTCGTGGGTTCAAGACCCACTTTGGGCAAAAGATTTCTGCACTGGAGGCACTGGACTAGATGATCCTTGTGGTCCCTTCCAACTCTACAATTCTATGAATTCTCTTTCTCTGAATTCATAGAAATCAGGTTGTCACAAGCTTCTCCATATGCAGAACAAAGCAGGAGCTGCATTCTACTTAGTCTACAACACACCCTCACCCACCAGTAACTTTGATACTGACAAGCATATGGTTTGCTGCTCTTCATGAGCAAAGAATGTATGGATCAGAAGCTGAGGGGGAGACAAAACTGGTTACGTGGATTGCTAGCAGGAGCAGAGAGCCAAAGGGCTGGTAGGCCCTTGCCAATGCAGGGGGTTTGGTCCATGCAGCACTCTTGATTGGCTCAGAGGGCTTGTTTGTGGAAAGCCCCCCTAAATGTTTCCCAGAATAACGCAGTGAACCGGAACCTTGAGCCTCCTGCTGGTGAGACCCGGATCCCTTCCACCAGGGTAGGGCTCTTCTTGCAACCCATGCGATCCAAAGGAAGTCAAATGGCCCCATGATGTGCAGATTCCTGTATGCTTCAATTGCTGAACAGGCAGGGAACTGCTCCATGGTGTTTGCAGTTGGAGTCTGAGTCCAGAGAACCCCACCTCTTTTGCCCCCAAGGTGACTTATCTTTTTTCCAAGGCATGGAAAAAGTTGAGTGGGGCCTCCCCCTGGAAGAGCTTGAACTCACACATCTCACTTCCCAGCCTCGTTCCCTTAGCAGTGAGCTGGCTAGGGCTCCCAGCTGTATCTTCCTTGACTGCTGTATTAGTTACACAGATGAAAGAGTGCTTGTGTGGCATAAGGGGATCTGGACCCTGAGATGCAGTTGTGCCTGAGGGTTGTGAGCAGTGGGGTCGTTGTGGACTGTGCATGGCTGATGTTTTAGGAATTTCTGTTCCCCCCTCCAGCTGTGGCTCAACAGCTGCAGGATATGGTAACTATTCCCCCCCCTTCCCCCAGCATAACTGTGATCAAAGCGTAGCAGTTTTCTGCTGGGCAAGCAGAAAAATGTGTGGGTGCACGATGAGGTTCAGAATTACATTCTGTTTCAAAAATATACCTTTGTGGCAGGGAAAGGCTTGCGCAGGTCAGCAAAAAGGATCATGAGATATATTTTACAGAAATCTAATTATATTGGAATTTTGCTCGCTATCTCCATACTGACCAAAAAACCCACGCCAATTCCCTAACTAGGAGCTATGATTACTGCTCAACACTTGTGCCCTGTACTCTCTCTATATATTTAATAATCTAAAATAATGTGGTATTATTTGATAGCCATTATTATATTTGTTCACAGATGATGACAGGGCCTGGAGACAGACAGGATGTGCACCCACAGCAGTGACCAGGGGAGGAATGGCTGCTGAGAGGAGAGCAGAGAGAAGAAACGCCACGGTGCAGTGAAACCTGATGCTTTCATCTGCCCCAGCTGCAACAAAACGTGTCACTCCCGTATTGGTCTCTACAGCCACAGCAGGCTCTGTAACCTCCCAACAGTTTGACTTGGCCCCTGAAGGTGCACTCTTCCACTGTCTCCGGAGACAGATGGATGCCAAAACATTTTGTTCACAATAAGCTCCTTGATTTCATACTTGTTTTTACAGGTTGAAAGGGTGGAAAACCTTGCCACAAAAGATGATCTGGTGAATTTTGTGGTCAAGCAAGCACAGCTAGAAAGGGAAGCCTCTCTCTGAAACCCTATCAGTGTCTAGTATCTTCAGTAATTTGTTTAAATCTCTTTTTACTGTTCTATTTTAAAACTGCATGTAACCTTATGATGAAGGGGGAGTAAGAAATCAAAATCAGCATTGCCCATCCATGCCATCCTTCCACACCTCTCAACAGTTTTATCTCTACAATTGTGACATTAGGACTGACTACAGAGGTACGTCGGGTTAAGAACTTAATTTGTTCTGGAGGTCCGTTCTTAATCTGAAACTGTTCTTAACCTGAAGCACCACTTTAGTTAATGGGGCCTCCTCCTGCTGCTGCCGCACCGCCAGAGCACAATTTCTGTTCTCATCCTGAAGCAAAGTTCTTAACCTGAGGTACTATTTCTGGGTTAGTGAGTCTGTAACCTGAAGCATCTGTAACCCGAGGTACCACCGTATAGTGATCAAGTCCAGGACTCTTTGCAGCCCAGGGTGTTCCCATACAGCACAGAAAGCCAGCAGCATTAGCATGGAACAACTGCCATTTTAAGGTAAGCCATTTCTGGCCCCAATGCAAGAGTGGCAGTTTGCTCAGCCAACCTTCGGGGTTGTGGGGCCTATGAGGGCACTGGAGCAGTGAGGGGGCGGCATCAGGGGGAGAGAAGAAGAGGGTGGCCAAAGTGAGGTGATGGTGGAAGAAGGCACCTGTCCCTGTGTACCCTCAAACCTGGCAGCGTTCAGCTCTGCCTCCTCACCTCTTGCGTTGCCGTTCATCTGATTCAAGCTCTCCCGGAGTGCCTGGATCTCCTGCACTCTGTATTGCAGCTTCTGCAGACTGAATATAAACCTCAGTTCTTCCCGTTGGCGTTGGATGAAGAGGGCCACATTCTGAAACTATAAGAAGCAAAAGTGAGACGTGGCACTTCCTGCTTCCATCTTCTACATATTTAATAGCTAAATAGCTACTGCTTCGTGACATGCTGAAGAACTAGGGTAAACTGGGCAGTGAAGCTGCAGTGATCCTACAAAACAGTGGCGACAAGCAATCAGAAGAGACTCAGCCTGAGGGCCCAGATGTAAAAGAAAGAAAGGACCAGCTGCCACACGTTGGCTATTCCTCTTACCTGTTGGGCTGCTGCTTGCTCTCCCTCTAAGATTCTTTTTATAGCCCCCACCAACTGCAGCGGCTCTCTCCGGTATCTATTCTAGAATTATTGGGAAGAAGACAAATGTTGTTAATGCTTGTGCCTCAAGCCACCTGTGAGGTTGTCCCATGGTTTATCCCCATCACAAGAATGGACTGAAATTGCTGTATAGACAAGAATGGGGAACCTGTGGCCTTACAGATGTTGTTGGACTACAACTCCCACCATCCCTGGCTGTTGGGCAAGCTGACAGAGGCTAAAGGGAGATGGAGTATAGCAACATCTGGATGGAAGGCCACAGGTTCTCCAGCACTCCCTTAGAGACCCTGGGAAGGAAGGGCACTCGGAGGCAACAAGCTGGGGTGGGTCATGTTCCCCAAAAGTGAATCCATACTGCAAGCTGTAAGCCCACCATTGTTTATTATGTCACACCTTGCCTAAGAAACTGGCTCTCAAAAGCTTGGAAACTTAGCACATAATTGGCGAAGGGTTGTATCCAATGCTAGTCATGCTCAGAGCAGACCCACTAAAATGGCTAAGTTAGGCTCATTTATTTCAGTGGGTTTGCCTTTCCTTCCCCCATGAAAGCCCTCCCTGAGGTTGCTTGGGGAGGTGTTCAGCAATCCTAAGACAGCAATCCTTTTCCATCATCAAATCCACCCTGTTCCTAAGTTACCAAAGGCTGGCAGATGGAACCCAATCCTTACTGCCTCTTTCCTAAAGTTTTGAAAAACACACCTTCATTAGGTGTTCCAGTATAAGAAACCGCTGCGTTTTCCACAAAAAGGGACAAGAAGGTAACGTAACAGGATAAAATTGGCACAATGGAAGGCCCTGTTTTGATCTGCCCCTCTCCAGCGCGGGCCTTTTTCAGCAGACATCAGTCTCCTACATACCTCGATATTGGCAATGACCTGAAGCATTGGGCCAGTCTGGCAGTTTTTGTTGGCTAGGTCTTGCAGTCTCTCCACCATAGCAGACAGGAGCCTGTCAGCAAGAACAGCACAGAAGGTGTCTGAGCTGTTGATGAATTCCCTGAGGAGACCAGGATAGTTGGGGCAAGCAGGAGAGGGGACAGGTTGAGAAAGAGAGAAGGTGAATTGGAGACTTGTAGGTCATTATTCCACAGCCAAACCCACCCACTCCTTCCTTTTCAAAATTTTGTCCAAGCCACCACATCACCTCATAGGCCCCATTTCTCTCAAGCAACAAAACATGAAGAGTTTTTGTTTTTTGCCAAAGGCATTCCTACACAGCCAGCCACTGGAGAAAGGACAACTCTCTGAGGCTCTGTACACACCATAATAAACCACATGGCCTCCCCCAAAGAATCCTGGGAACTGTAGTTTGTTAAGGGTGCTGGGAATTGTGGCTTTGTGAGGGTCCTAGGATTCTTTAAATGTCCTCAAAATTATTAATCAATTATCTAAATTTGTATACCATCCTTCATCCGAAAATCTCAGGGAGGTTCACAACACCACAGAACACCACAAAGTAAATAATAAAATCAATGAGAAAAACAAAACACCCCCCCCCCCAATTATTGCCCTCTTTAGGCTCAAGTAGTATTATTCCTGTCAGGTCCTCATTTCCAAGGGAAATGTATGATGTGTACACAGCCTAAGGCTACACAACACTAACAGTATGCCTATACCTGTCTACTCTGAAGTAAATCCCACTCAAAAAAGGACCAGTATGAAAAAAATGTGGTTTCCTTTTTCAGTTATGTAAAAATGAACAAGTTATTTGGGCCTTCCTCCAGCATCGCATGTATCTGTGGGGTGAGGTTCTGGACCTAACAGCCCACCTATGAGGGAGGATGATGTACAACGGGGAGCTAAAATGACTGCTTTTTTTGTTTACAGGAATGTAATTTTGATAATGCATGTTTTGGGGGGGGGTTAAAAAAAATTATACTTTTTAGGTTTATACATTTCACTAATTTTACAAGCATTATGACATTTCAAAACTTAACTTCCTTCCCCCTCTTTCTGTGGTTCCTTAAATTTACTCTTAATATCTTCTGCATATTCAAATTACGGTAGTTTAATTTGCTCATTTATTCATCTTCTTTACATATATACTCTTATGAAACTGCAGGTTATTACAATAATCCTGCCAAGGTTCTTATCTGTTTACAATTTATCTGTAAAAATTCAATAAACCATTACCATTCTTTTATAAATAGTTTTACAATGTATGTTTTTTGGAACTGGAGTACTGCACTTTGTTGTTCCGTTTGCAGTTGTTTTATAACTGTTATTTGTTCTGAAAATCAATTTAAAATATTTTAAAAGAAAGAAGAAAGAAGCCCTCCCCCTTCAGTTCTATGGGACTTGCTCTTAGGTAAACCTGTATAGCATTACAGCCTTTGCCTGCTGGCCAAAGGAGCAGGTCTGGAGAAGCTGGACCTGCATAATGTTCTTGTGCAGCTGAAGAGCCATTTCAGTAGACTTCCCCAGACTTCCAGATGGGGACTACAACTCCCATCATCCCTGACTGTCCATGCTGACTGCAGCCAATGGGAGTTGGGAGTCCAACAGGATCAGGAGGCTACTAGGTTGGGGAAAGCTTCTTTAAGAAAAATGACCTGAAATGTGATGATGGTACAGGGAAGACATCACATTGCAACATCTTACCCTGAGTTAATTCACTGATGGCAAAACTACTGGTTTTATGTTTTTATATTGTTGTAAAACACTATGATATATTTTTATGACACAGCAGTATACAAATATTTCTATAAATAAATAAAATAATAAACTGCAAAGTGGGAAAGCCCCACAAGGACACGTCTTCACTTTAATCTGTATATGAAGAACAGTTGTGCGGGATGAGATGAGGGAATGAATAGCAGTGCTGGGAGTTCGTCTGGAGAAAACAAAGCTGTTTTTGAACAATGCTCCTCTGTAGACTTACCAAGGCTGGTTTTCTAACCAGTCCCCCAGTAGGCATCGCAGGCTTCGAGGAAATTCTTCAAAGAGGCCACTGAATAGCTCTGGAGGCATGTCAGAGACAAGGCTCCACAGGGACATCTTGGAATTCGTCATCTGCAGTGGGAAAAGTAGAAGTTGGCTGTCACCACACTCAATCTGAGAATGTCTTATTTACTGCTGAAAAAGGGCGTCTTTCCCCAACATCACACCCCCCCCCCCCAATAGACCATCTACAACAGTGTTTATATCCACAATAGGAACACGGGAGGCTGACTTATACCTGAGACGTCAGTCCATCTGGCTCAGCACTTTCTACTTTTAACTAGCAGCAGTTCTCTAAGGTCTCAGGAAGAGAAGGTTTCTTGCTTCCTAATTCTCTTTAACTGGAAATGGACAGATTGGGCATCAGGCTTCCTGTCTGCAAAGCATCTGCTTTAGAAGTGAGCTGAGATCATCTTTTAATAAGATGCTTGTAAAATATTCCAAGATTGCCAGCTCACTGCAAAGCTTTCTGGAATAATGATGATGATGATGATGATGATACCAGTTCTGATGAATAAAAAAGGAAGGCAGTCTGGTAAATTTCTCTTGAAAGCAAGTTTCTCAGAATAGCAGCAAAGGTAACCTATCTGTTGACTGCTAGGAAGGACACAGGCTACAACCATTGCTGTTGACAGCACCCATCCTGTGGAATTCCTTCCCCACAAAGGCCTGCCTAAGTCCTTCATTGCATGCCCTTATGCAGCTGGTGAAAACCTTCTTGCATGAGTTTACCCAGCAGCAGAGGTACACCTAGGCTCCCTTGTGCCCTTAGTAAGGAGCTAGATGGTGCCACCCCCCATCCCTTGCGCCCTTCTAGCCACTCCAAGCCAAAGTGGAGGGGTGTGGTCTTTGTGCACCCCTGGACCTGCACTGTTGGTGGGGGCCAACCTGGTAATGGAGTAATGGAATGAGCCCCTTTAGTTTATTTCAGTCTCACGGTATCAATGCATTTATGTAAACTGTAATCTGAACTACTTTGGGAAAAGGACACTTATTATAATAAGGTGACGGACCCTGTGTTTAAAAATGGATCAGTTTACAAATCCAGTGCAAAGTCTTTCCAAGGGATGTTTTATGGAGTCACTAACAATATCACCAAAGTCTGTAAATTTCCTAGTTGGAAAAACAAATCTGTCCAGTTTATAACACTTGGCAGTAATAGAAGTGAAATGTCATCCATTCCCTCTCCTTAGAAGTTTTTCAACAGCTCAGACTGAAAATAATAATAATAATAATAATAATAATAATAATAATGTTGCATACATGCATTAGTAGGTTTTCAACTATTTTTTATCCAGTTAACTTCACTCTAACCCTTTTCCCTTCTAAGAGCCATTTTATAACCTCCTTGAAGGCTGTACACAATGCTAGTCTAACGCAGAGGAGACCCACTGAATTGAATGAGCATGACTAACTTAGATCCATTCATTTTTGTGGGTCGACTCTGAGTAAAACTTAGTTTGATTTAAAAAAAAACAAACCCCCATGAAGAGTTTTATCAATCTTTTAATAATTTTAAAAGATAATTAAAGATAATTATTACTTTCCCACATATAGTATAACACTATAACACCATACTGGGTTAATGTTAAGTTATTATGTTGCTATAGTTTGATAATGCTATATAATGCACAATAGTGCTATAGTGTGATGGTGTTATAGTACTGTGTGTGTATGTATGTATGTATGTATGTATGTATGTATATTTGCCAGAAAAGCATTCTATAAATAGTTATAAGACAGGTTAAAGAAACCAAACAACAGTTGTCAAATGGAAACCCCCCACCCCACCCCCAAAATGTCATACTGAATTTGTGTTGGGCTATGATGAGTTCACTTTCTGAACAGGCCACTGCCCACATCAAAACCTCACCTTTTAAAAAAGGCATGAGTAGTGCTAAAGGCATTTACACTTGCACAGATGATGCTATTCTTCCATTTGTCTGTGATCCCAAAAAGGAGGAGGAACCACAGGAAAAATTCAGGATGATATGGACAGAGGGGGGAGTGTTGGATGCCCTGCAGAAAGCTAATGAACAAAGCACAGCAAATCCACACAACTGCACCAGGTTCACCACTGAGCCCAATGCAAGGTGCCAATGTGTAAAACCCTAAATAACTTAGGATCCAGTTATCTGAAGCAGCCTCCCCTTATATTATCCTGCACTGAGATCTGCTGCTGAGGCCCTTTGTGCCGTGCTGTTGCCCAGCAGAGTCCGAATGACTGGGAATTCATTTTTTAAATGATGAAAAACTGCTGCTGTTTGTGGTCTCTGGGGTGAGTTAGTGATATCATGAAGTTTACAATCAGCTGGTTTTCTGCACCAGGGTGTGGACAAATCTGCCAATTTCAGATTTTTTAATTGTTCTAATCTTAAACAGAGTTCTCCGCATTTCCACATCAGTTTGCATTTTTTTAAAAAAGCTGATGAGAACTCATCAGCATTATATTGTTTATTTCTCTGATACACATACTTCTGTATACAATTTTCTCCAATATACACATTTTTGCAAGTAATTCCCCATATGCAATGCAGTTTTGCATATTATTTTCACTAACATATGCATTTTTATGCACCCATTAATAATAATAATAATAATAATAATAATAATAATAATAATAATAATAATAATAATTTTTATTTATACCCCGCCCTCCCTGGCCAGAGCCAGGCTCAGGGCAGATAACACCAGTAAAATTACAATAAACATAATAGGGGGGGGAAACCAATTTAAAATGCGGCCTCATTTTAAAAGTAGCCCATAGATAAAAACTGTAAGGGGAAGGAAACATAAGGGTCAGACTGAGTCCAAACCAAAGGCCAGGTGGAACAGCTCTGTCTTGCAGGCCCTGTGGAAAGCTGTCAAGTCCCGCAGGGTCCTAGTCTCTTGTGACAGAGCATTCCACCAAGTCGGGGCCAGTACTGAAAAGGCCCTGGCCCTAGTTGAGACCAATCCAACCACCTTGCGACTTGGGACCTCCAAAAAGTTGTCATTTGTGGACCTTAAGGTCCTCCGCGGGGCAGACCAGGAGAGGTGGTCCCGTAGGGATGTGGGTCCTAGGCATATGCACCCGAGCATATGCATTTTTGGACACATTCCTTGGCTGGAGAACTGCATCAAAATTCAGACAAGCGCAACATTTTAAGGATAACTGAGTTTCACTTTGCACAATGTTCCAGAAAGTGCAGATGAGGGAATTTTGTATTAAAATGTGAACTGAACTGAATCCCCAGCATCCCTATATGCACAGCTAGAAAAAGCTGGTTTCCCTGTAGCTGGATCTAAGAGAGAAGACTGCACATCTAAACAAAACATGGCAAGTTGGATTCCACAGCGGACATTGAACTCTCAAATTATGTACATCAGTAGGCAAAGTTCCACACCATCCCTCAGCTGAAGAGCATTCAAGCTCACACTGCAGCTCCTGGAAAGGAGCACGAATAACTCCTGGAAAGACACCTAACCAAACAATTCAGTGCTCCTGGAAAGAAGTTTAGCACTAAAGCAGTTTTTTGTTTCTCTCTAGGGAGCAGGGAGCAGCTCTTCCCAGTGTAAACAAGAAGAAAAACTAGAGTAGAGCTGCCAGGTTGTAATCTGGAGATTTAACAGATCAGTACCAGCAAAATAGGATGCAGCACAGTCTCTCCTGCCCCACCATCCACCCTTGCCTAGGGGAGCAAATAATAAAATCAATTAAAATACTGTAAAATAAAAGCTCTTGTTATTGTCCTGTAGCAGATCTCTTACATCTCCAGCTTTATCCCACTAGAAACTCTAAGCGGGGGGTGGGGGGAGGACTAACAAACTAGGAAGCAAGACTTTAGAGGATGAATAGTTAATGCAAATGGAGTGTTAAGTGTACATTCTGTACACGAGGTAAAGGGCTGAGGAAAACAGGTATCAGTACCCCACTCTCTCAGCCCCAATATAGTAAGACAGAAAAAGGAGAATCTAGGATTATTTTCTTCTGGGTTAGGATGTCAGGCGACTTGCACCCTGCTACTCACTCATACATACAAGGTTATAAGCCTAGAATCCAGAGAGATCTGTCCTGTACATTTAAATCCCCCAAATGCATCAGGAAAGCAATGCAGCGAAGTCTGTTCCTCCTCCGGTCTTGTCATCTGCACCTCTCCCCCACCCACTTCCACCCTACTCCTCCCTCAGCTGCTGCAGTGAGCAAGTGTCACACAACAGGAAGGAGACGGGGCGGGGGGGGGGTGGACAAAGAAACCACAACATTTGCAGGCTACATGGCAACCCTATCTACATAAACTTTTGTAACTCTCCAGTCTGACTAGCTTATTGCACTGCCTGGCCTCATCTCTTGCCTCCTTTGCTCTGAGCATAAGAAGAGCCCTGCTGGATCAGGCCAAAGGCCCATCTAATCCAGCACACTGTCTCACACAGCAAACCCTGTGCCACTCCGAAACCCCACCTAGTTCCCACCCTGGAGAAGCTCCTCCCTCCACCGCCAATTGCTTCAATTGGCTCAGCAACTAGCCAAGCTGTTCCAAAAATCATGAAAAGAGGGAAAGAGGGGCATAGTGATCTTAGCGCCTGGTCTAAAGGCACAGGAGCTAGAAAAGGATCTAGGGTTCTTAATAGACCACAAGTTTAGCACAAGTCAACAGTGTGGTGAAATGGCAAATAAAGCTGGGCTGCATCAACGTAAGTGCAGTGTCCTGATCAAAGGAAGTCATAGCACCACTCTATTCTGCCTTGGTCAGACCACAATTGGAGTACAATGTCCAGTTATGGGCATCACAGATGAAGAAGGATATTAATAAACTGGAAAGAGTGCAGAGGAGGGCAACCAAGCCTTATGAGGAACAGTTGAAAGAGCTGGGTATGTTTAGCCTGGAAAAGAGGAGACTGAGAGGAGAGATGATAGTCATATTCAAATATCTCGAGGGCTGTCACATGGACGATGGAGCACACTTGTTTTCTCCTGCTAGAACCCGAACCAATGGAAAGGAGATTGCGACTAAACATCTTGAATAACTTTTTAATGGTAAGAGCTGGTCCACGGTGGACAGACTCCCACGGTGGAAGATGGTGGACCTTCCTTCATTGGAGGTTTTTAAGCAAGAGTTGGATGCTGTATTGTTTTTAACACTTGATTGGAAGCCCAGAGTGGCTGGGGAAACTCAGCCAGATGGGCAGGGTATCAATAAATAATGATGATGATGATGATGATGATGATGATGATGATGATGGCCATCTGCCATGGATGCTTTAGTTAAGATTCCTTCCAACTCTACAATTCTATGAAGCTAGCACCTTGCTGAAACTAAGCAGTTCTGGGTCTGGTCACCCAGCGCCTGGGCCTGAGCATCACATACATGCCACATTGGGCCCCATGATGGAAAAGATGGGATACAAATAAGTAAGAAAAGAAAACAAGACTTGTAAGGAAATACCAAGGATTGCAAATTCCATGTTACACTGCAACCCTGTGCCACAATGGGCTGCGGAACACAAGGAGCGGAAGAAGGAAATACTTAACCCAGAACTGGGGAACCTTTGGCCCTCCAGTTGTTGCTGGACTATCAATGCCAGCAAGTATAGCCAACGGGAGTTGAAGTTCAGCAACAAGCAGGGGAAGGCTCTCCATCCCTGACTTCCCTCCCTACCCATTTCCCCCTAAAACTCCCTGCATAAGCTGCTTTAGGGTTCTGGACCCATTTGGGAGGAGAGTCTCAGATGGGGAAGGGTTAAGCATTCCCTCCCCATGGCTTTTTGCATGAGAGATACTTTTCCTGAACAGACTTATGTGGGCCTGTGGCTGGATAGGGACACATACATCAACTGTGAAGTATGCAGTGGGATGGCTGGGTAGCAGAGCTCACTCCATTCGCTTCGATGTGGCAGACCAGCTCCACCAGACCTCCTCTACTGTCAATTGCCAACTGGGTGCAGGTGCACCTGCTTTTAAAGGGACTGAGTTTGCATGATTAAAGAAAAAGGTCAAAGTGCAGGTAGGGCAAGGCGAAGCTCCACCCAAGTCAGGAAAAGAAAGCTGATGAAATATGCCAGAGCCAATTCCTTAGGGATGTGGGTGGAGGGACTGATGGTTTATGGCAGGGAAGTCAAAAGGTTTGCAGAGGACTCAAGAAAAATAACAAGCCCGGCATTGGGAGACATACTCATGCATTTCCTCCTAACATCTAGTTTGGCTCAGAGATAATCCGTTTGCTGATCAGTTAAATGTACACTATGGAAAGTTGTCACTTGGCAAATGCTGTGCATCCGAATTGCATACACACACCTCCCAAGCCCAGATTAGGCTCTATACACTTCACCCACAAATAGCCCCTGACTTGAGTCACATCATGATGTTATAGCTGTTCTATGTTAAAATTATCTTGTGGACGTGCCCTTCCTCATGTTTTCCAAAAACAAGCCATCCCGTGAGAGTTAAGCAGAGTTCTCTTCAAACAAGCCAAAGTAGATTTAAGAATCTGTCGTGCTTCTTAGTTATTTTTAGCAAGCTTTTCTGAAGTATTTAGACTCAACTTACTTAAAACCCACTTGCTAATGATTCTCCTCCTCCTCCCAGGTCTAGGCTTCAAGTGTGAATCTTGAGGTTACCATGGCACAAAACCACCACACAAAAAACAATGAAAAAAGTGTTAATGAATCAAGAAAGCAGCTCAGGATGAAGCTATTCTGCATATCAATAATATATTTATATTATGTCAATGTGGCAGAGTGGCCAAGCATTGGGCTTGAATGGTGGAGACCTGCCCTTCAGATCTTCGCACAGCTATGAAACTTATTTGGTTGCTCAGCTCCCACCCATAAGCCGTGGGGATTGCACAAAGGAATCTCTTGGTGGGATTGTAGCCGTAGTCAGGGGTCGGCAAACTTTTTCAGCAGGGGGCCGATCCACTGTCCCTCAGACCTTGTGTGGGGCCAGACTATATTTTGAAAAAAATATGAACAAATTCCTATGCACACTGCACATCATCTAGTCCAGCCCCATGCGATGCAATTTGTGTTGTTTTTAATCCCTAGGCTTTTTACAAACCCCTAGGATGGGAACAGGGCGGAAACAGATAAAACTGCCTTGATAACTATGAGCTGGACCAGGTTGGGTTTTTTTGTAAGATTTTCTCACTGCTCACCCTACAAACTTCCCCCCCACCCCCCCACCCCCGCAGTTGCTCAGCTAGTCATCTACAGTAGTTTGGTTTGTGCGAGAAGAACGAAAGTGAGAAAAGGCTGAAAGCCAAAATTAAATAGGAGTGGGGATGCCACGGCACACGGTTGAAAACCACTGTACTAAGGGCTCAGCCACACTTACTGTTTCCTCTGTGCTTTCTAGGCACGGCTCTGAGATTTCCTGGTCCATGTCCAAGCACTCCCCCCGCTTCCCCCAAGAAAACCCACTCTGGAACGTTGAATCGGAGCAAACAGCAATTCAGGTTTTCTGCAGATTCCTGTTTGCTCCAGTGCAGCAGTAAACAGCGGGTTTTCACAGGGAAAGCGCTGGGGTAAAAAAAAAAAGGGGGGGGACCTGGAAGGCCTGGACCTGTGTCTAGAAATGTGGAGCAAAGGTACAGGTGGATGAACCCTAACACAATTACCACTCGGATAAAATTTGCATTTGATCCTGTTATTTAAAAACACATCTTTCAAAAAAGTAGAGGGAAGAAAAATTTACATGAAAGGGGTCAAAAGAATGGATCTGTAAGAGATCCTGTAGAGCAATTATGTTATTTTAAGCACTTACTAAAGGTAAAAGGGGAAGACGCACAAACACCTGAAAGGAGCAGAAATCTCACACTAGGCAGGTTTGCCACAGCAAAAGGCAAGATGACTTGAAGATTTAAAGGTACAATCTCTGACCAGCGCAAGTGTGTGGCTGAGGTCTTTAACCTGAAGATTCAGAAGTTCTTGTTTCTCCAACTAAGCTCCTCCAGACAACCTATTTATTCAGCATTCTAATTTGCTTACACATTGGTTAGATTATGGATGGTCCTTACTGAGCATCCAATCTAATTTGCTTATGGGGTGGTTAAACAACCATTAGGATTTGTCTTGTATTCACCCCAATTTGCTTGCAGGACGCTTACATGTCTTCCCATTAATCATTTGTTCATTCCGCACTTTTCAATCATTTCCCAGTCACTTTCCAAACCATGCAAAGTCTTTTTTGGGTTTTTTTAAGTGGATCTGTTGTGCTAGGGCAACAGAGCGTTTTAATCCACTTTAACTGTGCAAACATAAAGTTCTGCTATGCACTTTAATGCCCCTTGCAATATATTGGCCAGAACTACCCTCAGACAGGGACGAAAGTAGGCTTTATTTCACCCGGGTCAAAGACCCAGTTTGGCACTCCCCCATGTACATTTGCATACATACACACAAACAAACAAACAAACAAACACACACACACATGCTGGGAGGCTTCATCCAGGGCAATAAGCCTGGCTAGCCCCGTCCTCCGTAGCTACGGCTCTGCTCTCAGAAGCACACATTATTTTAGTTTACGCATATGTCTGAGAATCAGTGTCAGCATCCCAGCTGCAGAAATGGGTAACACATGCTACTCATCAGATCCTGGCAATTTCCTGACAGCACTAAAATCTCTCTTCATTGCCAAAAAAGCCTCCAATGAACTAGGCCTCAGCCCACTCTTTCCCTACAAAACCAAGAACTGTGACAAAAAAACTGATCACACCACAAAGAATAGAAAGTCTTTTCTGCACTTTTTCCTCTATATGTGCACCAGTTTTCTCTGGTGTGTGAACTCAACACTGCCCTGGAGTTTATCTGCCAATTGCATTAGTTTGGCTGGTTGAAAGTCAGCTTCACTGCTTTGACAACTAATTCTAGAACTATTTTGCTATCATATATGGCAGGGCCAAAAGACATGAGGACCTCCAGGTGGTCATGGACTGCAATTCCCATCATCCCTGACTGTTGACTTTGCTGGCTGGTCTGATCAGAGCTGGAGACCAACAACATCTGGATGGCCTCAAATTCTTCACTCAGTGTAGGCAACATTAGTCTGAGCAGACCAGTTGAAATTAATGGGAGTGACAAAGTTAGGCTCGTTAATTTCAGCGAGTCTTCTCTAAGTAAAACCACTGAAGTGTTCTATTATTCTACTGCTGCAGTTTAGACGCCCAGTTTCCTCCAGTCTGGCTCCTTGTTGACTTCCTAAACCAGGTACCTGCTTCTCTGAAGATTCAGGAACAAGAAATCAGAAGCAGGGTAGAGGAGTTTGGATTTGATATCCCGCTTTATCACTACCCGAAGGAGTCTCAAAGCAGCTAACATTCTCCTTTTCCTTCTTCCCCACAACAAACACTCTGTGAGGTGAATGAGGCTGAGAGACTTCTGAGAAGTGTGACTGGCCCAAGGTCACCCAGCAGCTGCAGGTGGAGGAGCGGAGACACAAACCCAGTTCACCAGATTATGAGTCCACTGCTCTTAACCACTACACCACACTGGTTCACCAGGGGCCCCTGGAGCCAGCTGCTGTACCACACTAAGAAGAAATGCAGGGCTCCCCTATCCAGAAATGACCAAGGAAAGTACTGCATCTGAATAATTTGGTCCAGATTTTTCAGTATATATTAGCACTGTATTCTAGGGAATGTTTTTACACTCTTGTGTTTCAGAGTTCTTATTTCATCCTCAGCATTCTGACCTCTTCACCTGAAGTACGGCTGGTCCCTTTGCTGTCTTCCTTCAACTCTGAGTAACACGAGGCAGCTGGGTCTAGCTGTCCTCCAGCTACTAGAAATCATGAATGACTATTAAAAAAATATGTCAGCCTCCCGATGAAGCATCTGAAACAATCAGGATGTACTTCAATGTGTGATTCTGCCTGTAGCGGTTTCAAGCTTTTACAGTAAGTCAAGCCACTGCATTTACTCATTAACTATTACAAGGGAGAGGGTCAGAAACCATCTAATTTAGATAGTTGGGGCAAGACTGAAGTTAAGAGGTACTTAATAAAGAGCCATTTATAGCACACTATTGCAACAGCTATTATCACATGTGCAACAAAATCCACCAGCAAAAAGGCTGGAAATCTTTTTTAATGAAATGAAATAAAATAAAGGTTTATTGACATAAACAAGG
Source organism: Podarcis raffonei (assembly GCF_027172205.1). Classification (NCBI taxonomy): domain Eukaryota; kingdom Metazoa; phylum Chordata; class Lepidosauria; order Squamata; family Lacertidae; genus Podarcis; species Podarcis raffonei. Next base: position 3,350,274 of record NC_070603.1, read on the forward strand.
AAATCTTGAGACAGGTAGACATAGCTCTCATTTACACCCAGATTTATAATGGGGCAAATGGGGTGACTGCACCAGGGCCCCTGCCTGTAGGGGGCAGAGGTTCTGAACTGTCACTAAAAAGAAGCAGAAATAAGACTCAAAGCCTACTAGAAAGTTATAAAGGAAAATATGAAGGCCCCCTTCTTTTTTCCATACACACAAATATTCATGTATTCAATTTTAAGCAAGCAAACAAAGAAACAACTAGCAGCGCCTCTCCACCACCTAAAAGCCCCTTCCCACCATCCCAAGCAGACCAACAGATTGCAAATACTCTAAACCACATTCCCAGGTGCAGGCAGGCCCACAAAAAGAGAAGTAAGTAATTTAAAACAAAGTACAAATGAAAGGTCCTTTCCTTGTCCTTTCCACAGATTTAGAAGTTCAGCATTGGAATCTCTGGAATACAGTTATTTCTGGAAACAAAAGTGCAGACACCCTTCTAAGCAATTTCAAAGAGATAAGGAGGCCTGGCTGTTTCTACGTCTCACTATGTACAGACAGTGTACTGGAAGAAGCAAAGATCGCCAGTGTCGAAGCAATGATTCTTCAACATCAACTTCACTGGACTGGTCGTGTGGTGCAGATGCCTGATGATCGTCTTCCAAAGCAATTCCTCTATTCTGAACTTAAAAACGGAAAGCACAATGCTGGTGGACAACAAAAGAGGTTTAAAGACTGTCTCAAGGCAAATCTAAAAAAAATGTAGTATAAACACTGACAACTTGGAAACACTGGCCAAATGGAGGATTTTGACACAAATTGAACTTACTAGTATTTATCAAGAAAATCACATGAACAAAAGACCTATTAGAAAAGAATCAACACTACACCTAATACTGTTTTGTGTTGGGCATGGGGGGGGCAGGGACCAAGCAGTTGGTAGCTGGTTTAGGAAATCCAGGGCATGGATTTTAACTCTGAAATTCATTTCATCTGTCCAACACCTCTCAGTGTCACAAACTCTGTCTTTATTGCTTCTTCCAGCAACCAACCCCTCCAGCAACAGACTGCATTAAAAAAAAATAAAAGCCCAAATTCAAGCCATACATGTTATCTTCAAAGAGAGGGGAAACCAAGATATGACAAATGCTCACTTGCAGGCTTCCTGTTAATTAGCATAAGTGCAGAATATGTATTTCCCCTCCAGTGCACCCAAACAGTATTTCAGACCTCTCTCTCACATGATTTCAATTTCTGTTCATTTCAGTTGAACCCTAAAAACAAAAGAATGCATTTTTTTGCAGACGGTTGTAGCAAATGTTTGTTAACATAAGAATGTAATTCCAAAGGCAATTGGAGAGGAAGAGAAACGGGATTGCAGAACGACCTCTCCCTCTGCTCTGCGGAAAGACAGGCAACTTTTGGATCCTCCTTGAAATCTTTGCATCTCAACTGATTATTTCAAGAACTCTGTAGTTTCGTACCTGAGCTTTCTTTTTTCCTCTGCCCTCCTAATCCCTTTCCCTTTTGTGTTGAATCTTTTAGATTGTAAATCCGAGGGGTGGGACTGCTTTATCACTGACGTTCAACCATTTTTGGTTGAATAGGATTGGAATGCTTTAAATAAATACATAAATAAAAATTAATGCAAATATGAAGAACCTGATTTTCATCAGCTTTCCTTTCAGGATAGGTCACCCAGAGCCCTTTCAAGGTTACTATTCAGTGGATTAGCTTTGGGAGACAGACTACCATTAACACCCTCCCTTTACTTTCCTTGCCAAGCAGGAAAGAGAGTTTTAACTTGCCTTGGTTGCTTGCACAACAGATCCTGTAACATGACTCCATCTCTGACTTGAACCACTGGCATTTGCCTTTTTCTTACTTACTTCCTGCCCGCCCCCCAACCAAAGTGCTAATAATAAAATAAAATAAATCAACCAGCAAATGCTCATTTTTTTCTGCAATGCATTGATATTGCTGGCATGGTAATACCTGCTTAAATTTTGCCGTGGCCATAGGGACACAGATTGTGGAATTGTTATGGGGAATATTACATGGTGTAAGACCACAGAAACAGACCCACTTTCAAATTAAAATATTGTTATGAGTTTGTGGGTACCAGACACCCATAATTCTGGGATTTAGTAAGTGTTGGAGTTTAATCGATGTTTGGGAATATTAAGATGTTGAATTTAGCAGTGTCAAGACACAAGCCAAACCAGTTTTTCTGTGCTAAGGAAATCACTAGAGACAGACCATCAGCAGAGAACAGGGAGGTGGGACATCAGCAAAGCAAAGATTCTGCGCCAGCCAGCAAATGGGGAGAGCCCCTCCCTGAGCTCTGAGATTGTTAATCAGAAGACAATGCCAGAGGTTTTTTTAGGAGGACATTTTTTGGATTTGAGTTGGAGGAGGAGGAGGAGGAGGAAGCATATGGTGCAGAATTGTGGGCACCTGGATTGGAGGAGGGAGAATCGCCCCTTTCCACTCTGACTTCAGTTGCTTTGGAAGTTGGAGGTGCCAGCTCTGCTGCATGTGGTGGTGCAGAAAAGCCTCAGTGGAGGCTGAGTTGGCCTTTGATCAGCCAATGAGGAAGCTGCAACTGAACAGGATGAGCAGGAGGGTGGAGCTATGATGCCTAGAACCAGGTGTTGCTTTTGTGGATGGGAGCAGACCCACCCGCCCCAAAGGAGGGCATGCTTGCAATCCCAACATTCTCATAAGGTGAGGGAGTCTTGCAAGCCCAAAACCTTGTAGGTTAAAGCTTTGCAGGAGGAGTGGGGAAGCTTGTTGGGACACCTTTGTTGCTTCTGTCCAGTTCTGAACTTCTTGCCCTAATCCTGATCTGCAACTGCAAAGTGCTGCATCTATCTCTTTCACACTTCCAAGAGCCTCTGTCTGCAAGCGTTGGGAGGGAGCCAGGAAAGCATCTCCCTGACAAAGGAAGTGCACAAATCACCAACTAGGATGTCACTCACACTTCCTCAGTCTAGCACTTCCTCTGACACAACACCCAAAAACCGCTCTATTTCTCTCTCTCAGAACTGCAAGTTTCATTCTCTTCTGCACACCAGTGCTCTCCAGGGTTTCAGTGCTACCTGGAGATGCTGGAGATTGAAGCTGATACTTTTTGCATTCAAGCAGTGATGCAGGCCAGAAATACATGCAGCTATTCAATGCCAGACAGCCACAAAAACACCTGCTGTCCTAGAACTTCTCCAAAGCTGCCGCTCTATATAAATAGTATATAAATAGTGCAGATCGTCTGAAGCATCCTTGTGATTCTATCAGCTGATAAGCTCTTAGAACAAGGCAAGCATGTAAGAATAGTCCTGCTGGATCAGGCCAGTGGCCCATCTAGTCCAGCATCCTGTCCTACCAGATGCCCATGGGAAGCCCCCAAGCAAAACCTGAGCACAACAGAACTCTCCCCGTTTGGGATTCCCAGCAGCACACTGCCTCCCAGTACCTACCAACAGCCTTATCCTCCACAAAGGGAGGGAGAAAAGCACATTGTCCAGTGAGTTAATGTTCACATTGTACGTCAACTAACTGAGCAAATGGGGAAGACAGCAGCTGAAAGTTATAACCTTATTCAAGAAAGGACATTTTGGTAAACAATGACAGCAAGCTTCTTTGCACCCTACAGACTCGGGACTGCTTTATCCAAGGTCGTCCAGAGAATGGAGCATGCTTCCCCAAACCAGGATTTACCGGCATCATATGAATCACATATATTGTATTAGAGCAAGGTTAAGGTGTACATCTCCAGCCTTTCTTTATACTGTTCTGAGTGGATTGCATACAAGACGTTTCTCATCCAAGCAGTTTACAAGGCTAGATCTGTTTAGCTTCAAAACCACAATCGGGGCTGCCTGCAAAGGAGGTGGTATGCAGACCAAGCTATTTAAAAGGAAGGGCTAGCTCTCAATATTTATTAACGTGGCAAAATGATTGGGACACGCAAGTGAAAGGTTGCAGCGTTTCTTCACTTCCCAATAGAAGTGTCCAGGATACTTTAAGCCATGGTGGGGAGAATGTGGCCCTCCATGTGTCATTGGATTTCCATCAGCCCCAGCCAACGTGACTGGTGGCCAGATATGATGTTGGAAGCTGCACTCCAGCAACCCCTGCTATAAACTGTAAAGAGCACAAACAGGGCATTCCACTTTCCTCCACCTCCTTTTCGGGATTTCCTATCTGACATCAGCTCTCCATAGTTACAGAGAATGCTCAATCCTCAGTGAGTTGCTTTTTGGGTGGATTGTCTCCTTAGGTTTTTGTAAAGGCTTTTTTTCTGGAGGGTACATCTATAAATCTTGGGATTCCCCTAAGAAACAGCTACCTCTCTCTTGTTTCTCAGTGACCACATCTTGGCTCCATTCAGGTTGGCACTCACCCTCTGAGTCTGCTATTATAGGGAGTGATGTGTCTTCTGTGTAGGGGAAAACAGGTGATACTGCTCCTATTCAATGTGCAAACTGAGTACCCCACAAGACAGAAATAATATTGCTTTATTCACGAAAATGAATGGTACGAACACACACAAATATTGACCAGCTTTGCTAAGCACACACAGCTACATTAATGATTTATGGCACAAGACTGATAGCTGGGGAAGGACTGGAGAGCAACCAATCTGTTCCAGTTTATTAATGATTCTCTACGACATAAAACAGAGGCAAATTTAACTCAACTGCAAGTAACCACACACCTGAATATTTACCCACCTGTTTAACTTGAGGAAAATATTGTCAGCCTCAGAAGGCTTTCTAACCAAAGTATACACATGCAGCAGAATCAGGTGGTAAGAATCCTGAAGGGGTAAAGTGAACTGGACCAAAGCCATAGCTGGGGGGGGGTGCTAGCTGGGTTTTTGACCCGGGTGAAGCCTGCAGAGGGGTACCATTGAGGCTCCTGGCCTGTGTGTGTACAAAACGCATGCGGGGGTGCCAAACTGGGTCTTTGATGAGGGTGAAATACCATATTTACTCAAATGTAATGTGCACTTTTTTGGTCAAATATGTCGTGAAAACTAGGGTGCCCATTAGATTCAATGGCACATTAGATTCGTGTAAATACAGTAAAGCCTAGTTTTGCCCCTGGACTGGACTATTTCAAACTACAGGAAGAGGCACCCATTTTGGATGATTCTTCACATAAAAACAACCCATTGTAAGATTGCACATCAGGGACAAAAACAGGAGCCTTGTTCACCATTGAGGGGAACACTAAAAAATCTCATCCCACAGATGCAGTCCATTCTAGCACCACATAACCTGAGAATATTACAATATTGGGGCAGCATATAACTTTTAAAATTATAGAATGAGAACAACACTAGCAATAGCAACAACTCTACTACCTCATCTGACTAGGCCTAATTCTGGATGGCAGGTTATAGTACTAAAGTAACTGAAGAAGTAAAACAGGAAAGAAAGCAGACTTACCTCCCTGTTACCATGCCAGAGAAGCATCTGCCATGACCCGCAAGGCATGTCAACATGGTCTGCTCCAGATATTCAGGACTGCAACTCCCATCGTCCTCAGCCAGCATGGACAACGGTCAGAAAATATGGGAGCTGTAGTTCAAAATATCTGGAGGGAACTATGTTGGTGAAATGTTTCTGATGAAAATATAGTTATGAAGCAAACCAGCCCTTCCTTTTCCCTTGAAAATGTAATTACAATACCTGCCATGGCAAAGCGAAACACTAATTGATCAAAAAGTGATGAGACAAAGCCAAACTCCATTGGCTGCTGAATTTTTGAGGGCTATCTATCAAATGGGTTTAAAACAAACAAACATTTAATGGTAAAACTTCAATGGTGCCATAAAATCCCCAGGTAGCTGATTAATGAGATCAGTAAATTATTAGGGGGGGGGGAGAGAAATTTTTGGATATTTTCTGCTACAGGTTCAAAAATGATATGGTCGCCCTTGGTGTACTATGGCCATTCATCTCAACTTGGGGAACGGGAGAATGAGGAGAGGCAACATTTGCTGTTTCACCTTGTTAGGAGACCCCTTACTCCTCAGAGTTACAATTCTTAGTTTAAGAGTCAGCCCCTCTTCCCGGGGAACTCTGGGAATTGTAGCTGTGAGGGGAACAGGGGTCTCCTCACAATTCTCAGCACCCTTAACAAACTACACTTCCCAGAATTCTTTGGGGAAAGCCATGACTGCATAAGGTTGTGTGATACTGCTTTAAATATATAGTCCAGATGGGACCTCAGGCAGCAAAATTGTGTAGGCCAGCTGTGCCTATCTGGGTAAACTAATAGAATTTTTCAGTATTCACACAAAGGTCATGCAGTACAAGTGGCTCACATCTAAAGTCCTGGAATTTACAATCCAATGCATGTTACATAATATGTGGTGGGGGTAAGATTTAAAATCTCTGCAATCACACCCACGGAAAGCTGTTACAACTTCCTGCCAAAGTTTCCTTCTTGGGGAGGAAGAAAGTTTATACCACCTGCAACCTTTCATCCTATCAGCCATATAAGGTGTGCAGCAGCAAGTGTGTGACTCTTACCTTTGTACAGGAGGGTACAGCCCAGCCATATAAAAGGCAACTTTTTCCACACACATCTCTCTGTCCCCCGTCCAGCTAAGCAAGAAGTGTTACTAGAGCTCAAGAAAATGTTCCAGCCAGGCAAAAGCTCTCAAGAAAGGACAAGAGCCGGACCCGTCTGGGCTGTGGCCTGGAAAAGGGAGTGTGACCTAGAGAAAGTTCAAAGGGTGAGGCAGAGAGGTCTAGAGGGCAACTCCCAGGACCTGAGATTTCCGACCTCTGCTCTAAATGCACAATGATGCTTTGCTTCACTACAGAAGTCTTTTAATTTGGCATCAAGGAAACACTGTCTATTCAGGAGCATATTTCACTGAGTACGTCACAGCGAGTTCTTCCTGACTCAAACATCCTTCTTTCAATTTATTTGAAGTGCAAGATGGCTGTGTCACTGCTTCTGTTATTCTTCAGAATTCATTCAGTGGTTTGGGAAAGGGATCCCTGCCCAGGATCTGTAAATTCATCCTGCTTCAGGTAAACAGATTTTGCAGGTTTTGTTATTGTTTTAAAAGGCCACAGAAGCCTGTATGCTCAAAAGCAAACGTGGGATCTATGAAATATCTGTTCAGTGAACACACAAAGCTAGAAAAGGACAGTGCTGGATAGCCAAACCCTCAGCGTCAATGTGAAGATAAAGGCAAAAGACCCCTGGACGGTTAAGTCCAGTCAAAGGTGACTCTGGGGTTGCCACGCTCATCTCACTTTCTGGCCAAGGAAGCCGGCGTTTGTCCACAGACAGCTTTCCGGGTCATGTGGCCAGCAGTACTAAACCGCTTCTGGCGCATGGAACACCGTGACGGAAACCAGAGCGCATGGAAACACCGTTTACCTTCCAGCCACAGCGGTACCTATTTATCTGGTGTGCTTTTGAACTGCAAGGTTGGCAGAAGCTGGGACTGAGCAAAGGGAGCTCACCTGGCTACACCCCCCTGGCACTGTATAGTGGCATTTATGTCGAAGGGGGCCAAACCATGTAGAAATACACACACCAGGCTCCCTCTACACAAGCAGGAAACCGGATTGGCTGTCAGGGGGTGTGGCTAGCAGGGATATTCCAATTTTCCCCTCCCATGTTCACTGAATAGGGGGAGGAGGTAGTCCATCTGTAATGTTGCTCTTTCAAACCACTTTCAGCTCTCTGAAAAACTATTGTCCATCTCCAGCCTCAAGGCTATACAGTAAACTGACACACAAATATCAACCGACTTTGACCCAAGAACAGCAGCACATGCTTCCTCTCTCTCTTTCTCTCCAGTAGATTTACTCCATTTCCACTCTATGTTGCTGCCCTGCCAGAGATCCCCAAACACCTTCTGACCAAATGCAAGCTACTGCAGGCACTGAGCCTCTATTAAAGGACCACAGCCTCTCTGATCACCTTGGTTTTAGAACACCCTCCTGCTGCTATCAGATGCCACATTCTCCACATCCTCTAGTCACAAATCCCAACATGTTTTGATTTTGCATTTCCTTTGACCATAATTGCTAATCGTAACTGATTTTCAATTTCAACCTAGAAATGCTAGGCTTGGCTCCTATCAGCAGCTCCTATCAGTGATGCAGGCAGCATGGGTGGCGCACCGTTGCTCCCATGTCTCCCAACACTGTGAGCTGCGGGCATTTACCAAGTGGAGGTGGGGCGGGAAGAGACATGTTTGACCTGGTGTGGTGTGTAGCAGCAGAAAGAGCAGTTTGGCCCTGCCATCACAGGCCACACTGGGCCAAGATCCCTGCCTCTTGCCCCTTCCAGTCAGAGCTAGCAAGCACTGCATTGGGCAGCTAGGAGAGCAAAGGTGCCCCACCGGTACCACTTCACAGGCAACTGCAACTGTCTCCTGTGTGTACAGCCATGCAATAAATCAACCACGAAGCAGGTGGATCATATCCACACCACGCCATGATCCTCCTGTTTCATGGTAGCTTTATTGCAGTGCTGCTATACACAGAAGCTAAGATGTTTGGGTATTTTTTTAAATTGTTGAATTGACTACAGTCAAAACCTCGGTTCCCAAATGCCTCCGTTTTGAAACATTTCAGCTCCCGAACACCGAAAACCCGGAAGTAAATGCTCCAGTTTTTGAATGTTTATGGAAAGCTGAACGTCCGAAATGGCTTCCGCTTGAGTGCAGGAAGCTCTTGCAACCAATCGGAAGCCGCATCTCAGTTGTCAAACGTTTTGGAAGCTGAACAGGCTTCCAGAACAGATTATGTTCGACAACTGAGGTTTGATTGTATTTGGTTCTAAATATTTAACTGTTTAATTAACTTTATAATTTTATTAAACAATTCCTATATTTTAAAAGAAACAGTTAAATCAATTAAAATACAAATTACACCATGCAAAGTGCATGATATATAAACCAAGAACCCAACCATCAAGTAGCCCAAGCGTTCTTTCTGCACTGAATTCAGAACTTTGAAAGCAAAATTCCAGCCCATGTTCTTTACAGGAAATGTTAAATTCATCTGAAAAACATCTGTTTGAATTCTACGTTCTCTCAGTTCAGTTTAATAAAACTTTTTCTCCATGATTGTGACATCCCAAGCAACTTTTAAACAACCGGTACCCTACATTCCTTCCAACATTGACTTTTTCTTTCTTTACAGAAACTAAAACACATTCTGCCAAATAACATTATAACATTCTTCCTGCTTAACTATTTCTTAGGCATTTCCTTAAACTAACATTAAAAGGAAAAAAGGCTTCAAATAGGATAGTGTGTGAAAGTAAGAAAAGGTGGCTTTGAAAATGAATTAAGGAATTGTCCATTTTCTTTATACTGACTCATCAGATTAAAACTTCAATTAAAGGGAAAAAATTAAATCACTTTATAGTAGTCAGGAAATTATATTGTATTGCAGGATTTTGGCAATGATAACCCAAGACCAGGAAAGGAAGGAAATCAAGGCAGATTATGTAAGACCAACTCTCTCTCTCTCGCTCCTTGGATGTACACAGCTGACAGAATTCCTAACACTGTGCCTGCCCTGTCTGGCACAGAGGGTCCTAGGAAGGAGGTAGCCAGCAAGAGAATGAGGCAAAGACTTCTCTGGACCCTTCTCTTGTGGTAGACCAGAATCTGAAGAAGGTTGAAGACCTGGGTGGGAGTAGGAGGACAAAGGAGGTGCCTGATCCTGGTGCAGCTGCGGACACTGCCCTGGACATTTCCAGTGAGCAGGGGAGGGGAGGGGAGGGGAGGGAGGGTCTGTGCAGACCAAGGCCAGACCTTTTGCCTCCTCTCTCCTTTCCGCATTTGGGGAGGGGGGAATGTTAAAACCAGTAATTCTGCTGCACTCCGAACTTGCCACCTGGGCCATGTGCCTCTTTAATTCCCCCTGCCAGATCCAGCGCTGCAACAGCGCTTTCCCCACTTGCAATTCCCAGAAAATGGCATTCAGAGATATACCGCCTCCAACCATGGAAATAGAAGGCAGCCACCATGGCTAGCAGCCATCGACGGCCCATTCATGGGCAGTAAGGCTATTACTACATACTGTGCAAGCACATTCCATAGTTTAACTCTGCACAGTGTGAAGAGCTACTTCATTTTGTCTACCCTCAATCGTCCAACACTTAGGTGCTATCCACACTGTACATTTGAAGCACATTCAACACACATTTGAAGCATATGGCTCCCTCCCCCAAAGAATCCTGGGAACTGTTGTTTATTAAGGGTGCTGGGAACAGTAGCCCTGCGAGTTGTAAGGTACAGCCTTAAACTGTGGGATTTATTGTCCTAAAAATCCAAGCTTCTTTGAAAGAAGTAAACCACAATCCTGGCAGCATTTTCTCAGACTTTTCCTGGACTTCCTTATGATTTTGGCAAACACAATATGCTGCATCTTACCATTTGCACAATATACCCACCCATATTCTGCTTCCACTGTATTACACCACACGACTTGACACGGATCTTACTCATCTTCTGAGCAACCACCACCCCCTGTCCCCAAAGCTGCAGGCTGTACACATTTTGCTGGTTAGGCAATCCTCCCCAAGGAAACCACGTGAATAACGTATTTAAAAGACTTCCCCTTTATTAGAGTCCCCACTGTCCCTTAGACCTTAGTACAGTTTGACAGGATGCCTCGTTGGGCAAGATTATGATCATGATTTCTGATTTTTATACCACCCTTCAACCAGATTCCCATAGTGCTTCACTACAAGGATAATACTATTATTATGCAAGTACAAATGCCTTAATTTACCAAAAGTCTCAAAATCATAAGCTGTATAAAAACAGTAGGATTAAAACTGTGTCTGAAAAGTTTGAGAAGATACAACAAAGCCTTTACTTGGCCCCAAAAGGACATTAAAGTAGGTACAGGCAGACCTCTCTAGGGAGAAAGGTGTTGAGATCTATCCTTAGCACATGGGGAAGGACATAAATAGGCTGGCTGTCCTTCAACCACCCTCCAGCCCAAGGTGTTAAGTAATAATAATACTTAACACATATGCATTATCTTGCCATGATTCTGGTATTGCATGCGGAGGAGTGGAGCCTGAGATAAAAGCGATGAGACAACAATAAAGATTCATAATCAGATCTCCGGAATCAGGAGTGGGAAATTTTTTCAGTTGGAGGTTCACATTGCCTTCCCTTCTCAGAGGACCACAGGCCAGTGGGCGGGACAATGGCAAAAGTGGGTGGAGAAACAAATATAAATGGTATCTTTGTACAGCTGGCCAGTTTCTACACATATTTGCACCCCTTTCTCTGTTCTTCATCCAGACAAGCAAGAGGCAAAATCTGATTTCAAGGACATGTTCCGGTCATGTAAAAATCTTTGGGGTGCAAAGCAGGGCCAGGGCAGGAATGTGGCTTAGGGAGAGTTGCAATGGTCAGATAGGAGAGGTCTGCAGGGTTGCATTTGGTTCCTGGGCCTAAGGTTCCCAACCCCTGCTTTAAATGTTTGTAAAAAGCAGCCACAGTGGGCATGCACACAGACCCTAATCTCAGATTCAGGTTAAGGCCCTGATGCTTTGGAAGTGAGGTGGTAAGGATTAACACTTTCTTTGGTGCTTTCTGCAACTTTACAAAGCCGTTTTACAGGAGATAAACCTGTAATTAGGCAATATGCCAGATGGGCATTTTATGCTAAAATATTTCTTGCTAGTTTGGATACATGAATTGAGAGCTTTATGCTGCCATTATGCTGCACCAAAATGAACTGTTGTTAGAATTGAGCATTATTGTATTAATTACTAAACTTGACTATTCTAGGAGTTTGGTCAATTATTTGTTCCTGTAATAAACCTTATTGCTATGAAACATTGTCAGGAGCAACACTACTGTGAATGTAGTGGTTCCTAACCAGGAGGCGTCACACCCCCACAGGCTGGGTCCTGTATTCATCGGGTTGAATTCTGTGCTCAGCTTATCACTGTGGTATCTGTATCTCTTGTGTTGACTTGCCTTCTACAAAACAAATCAAAACTGAACTCAGGGGGAGAAATGAGATAGATTTTGTATATATACTCCATTTAGGTGGCCCCTGGTTCATGAATGCATCTGATGAATTACACTTTGTATTTTTAAAATTCCTGCTTTTAACAGTCTTTTATGGGCAATTCTAAAGCTTGTTTTATTTTGTGTAAACCTCTGAGAAGTTGTGTACGTTACAAACCAATAGTATATAATTCTTGTAAAAGGAAAGAGAATGGAACGCTCCCTAGGCCACAGAGGCACAAGCCCCAGAGATATATTTTAAGTCTGTGAGGCAACACACACGCTCTCTCGCACGCTGTGTGTGTGTGTGTGTGTGGCTTCTCGGTGCAACATCCTGCTAACAAGTTTTCTGGAATTCCCCAACATAAATTTGCACATACGCTGCAAGCACATGCACCAGGACACACTTTCAAAGCACGTTTGTGAGCTGGGATTTGAATCTATTAGCAGTGAACTTTTTAGGAATAATGTTTTATTGGGTTTTATAAACAAAGATCATAGGAATAATAAATGATACAAATAAATAAATAGACCAAGTCTTCTCATGTGATTTGTAAATCACAAAAATAGCATAATAAATGTGCAGCAATATCTACAACATAAGGTTCATCATTAGTGGTCAATGTCTAAGTTCTTGGTTTCTGAAATGGTTTAAACAAAAACAATGGGGGAACAGGATAGAACAGTTAACAGATAACATTCAACATCACATAGCTAAATGCCTAATCAGGAGCTCTTGTGATTGTGCTTAGATTAAGTGTGAATAATGTCGTTTTTATTTTACTTTACCAATGAAATAATATAAAGTGTTGGCATATTGATGAACGGGAGGGGGAGTGTTCAAAGAGAAGAAAATATTTTCTGCTTGAATTTAAATTTAGACTAACCAGATTGAGCCAAATGCTGGTGGGGATGGGCTACTCGTTTTCTGGAATACTGGCAATATGTTACGAAATTAAACTGGAGTAAAGTCACCCTTCTTGATCTGTCCACGTGTCAACTGTAGTTTATTTGTTAATAGCAGTGGCCCTTTTTCAAAAAGGCAGGGCGGCGAATTACAAATCTGGAACGAGACCCAAGCGAGCCTGGCACTGGCAGCTCCCAAACTTATTTACTTGGAGTAAGACCCGCTGAACCCAGCATGTGCTCGGAAGCGTGCGCAGGATCGCCCCTCGTTTCCAAGGCGCCTTTTTCCCGGGCACCTTTTGACGCGGACGGGCTCCCCGCCGCCCCCGCAGCCTCTTTTCCGCCCGCTAGGAAGCCACCTGGGCGCACCTGCGCGCGTCTCCTCGGCCCCTCGCCTCGCTCCGCCGCCGCCGCCCCGGACCCGGCAGCGCCAACCCGGCCGCCCCCCGCCCCGCGGCGCCTCTTGCCAAGTCTTGCCAACCTGCTTGAAGCCACCGGCGTCCCTTCGCTCGCTGCGCTCCTCGCCGCCTCCAAAGAGTCGCCTGCCTCGAGCCCTCGAGTTTTTAAATCCACCTGCTTTTAATCCCAGCTTTCGATCTTCGAAGGGAGGCGACGCCGCCGATCCCAGAAGCTGGGGGTGGATTTCCTACTTCGGACGCGGCGCTTTGGGCGGGGCGCGATCTGGCGGGCGTCAGAGCCCGGAATCGCAAAGCGAAGGGAGAGCGAGCGAGAAGCACCCCGTGATCCAGGAAGCAGGACGGGCCGGGGCGTCGGCGGGGCCTCCTCTCCGCGCGCGCGTGGCCCCTTTCCTGGCAAATGTCCGGAAGCCCGCCAGACCAGCGCTTCCCAAATCCCTTTGGCTCGCGCGCCGGAGAATCCCCGCGCCCGGGGTCAGGCTGAAGTTTATTGTTCGCGTGGCTTTTGCATTTTCTGCTGCGCTACTTAAAGTCGCCTCCAGACCCTCGTGGCAAAAGATGATGGCTAAACTTAGGAATGACTGTTAACAGATGGAAAATATTTCTATTAAAAATATTTCTTCCCTGTTCAGGGAAGTTTTTAGTATTTAACGCTGTATTGTTTTTAACACTTGATTGGGAGCCGCCCAGAGTGGCTGGGGTAACTCAGCCAGATGGGCGGGGTATAAATAATAAATTATTATTATTATTATTATTATTATTATTATTATTATTATTACTATTACTATTACTATTACTATTATTTGACTTGTCCTTTATATGCAGATCCAAAGTGGCGCTTTAGTCTAAAGTCCCTGTTTGTACATGAAAGCGGGTTCTCCCTGAAGGAAAGGGCTCGGAGGCTGCGTTGAGTAAGAGCAATCCCTTCATGACACCCAAAGGGGCCTTTTGGCTCTGGATAGGTTTGGAAGAAGGAACTGGATAAAATGGCCGCACATTGTAAGGGGGGTTCGGAGGTCTAAACTGAAACTCAGTAGCCCTGATGGTATCCCTGTTGTCAGTTATCTCACAGTATATGGTCACTGTTTGTATTTGCAGCTGTTTAAGTTTATTTTAAACTGATTGCATGGATTTGTCATGACCTTTGGCTACTATAATAAATTTATTAATGATTACTGTGCTTTTAACATAGCAAAGATGGGGCATGTGAAGATCTGCATGAGGAACAAGGGGCTAATAAAGATCTACATCGGGATCTGCTGCCCCTGTGGATCCTGCCACCTGAGGAGGTCACCTCACCTCGCCTCATGAGAGGCCAGCCCTGCTAGCCCCTTCCTGCCAAAGGAGCCCAGGAGGCCAAACGCACTGATAACAATCTCATCAAAACATTTTAAAAGCCTTTCGGAATGCCGAGGAACCTTCTGGAATGCTGGGGACAGAATTGTTGCTACTTTTCGCCGCTTCCCTTTTTGTGCGCTCCAAGCGTTCACTTAGAGCCTCCCCTTGGGAAAAGGAAAAGGGGGGGGGATGCAATTGCCGGGCGGGTCTGGTTCAGGACCCTGGCGGGCCAGATCTGGCACACGGACCGTAGTTTGAGCCCCCCTGCCCTAGACTCGCAGGTAGCAGGGACTGTACTTTTTAATGGTAGCACCACAACTGAGGAATTCCTGCTCCTAATTATTATTATTATTTATTTGTACCCCACCCATCTGGCTGGGCTTCCCAGCCACTCTGGGCAGCTCCCAAACAAATATTAAAACATAATACAGCATTAAACATTGAAAACTTCCCTAAACAGGGCTGCCTTCACATCTCTTTTAAAAATAAGATAGTTGCTTATTGCCTTGACATCTGATGGGAGGTCGTTCCAAGGGAGATCAATGTGGCAATGAGGGTCCATTTAACCATTATTCTAGCAGCCCTTTAATAGATGGTTTTACTGTTGTTTAAATTGCCTCCCTGCTTTTTTCTTTTCTTTTTTGTTGCTGCTAATTACAGTGGTACCTTGGGTTACAAACACTTTGGGTTACAGACTCCGCTAACCCGGAAGTAGTACCTCGGGTTAAGAACTTTACCTCAGGATGAGAACAGAAATTGTGCCGTGGCAGCAGCGGGAGGCCCCATTAGCTAAAGTGGTACCTCAGGTTAAGAACGGACCTCCGGAACGAATTAAGTTCGTAACCAGAGGTACCACTGTAATTGTGTACAATGAAGTGTAATTGTTTCTTATTATTGCAAATTTTGACTGTTATAAACTTTGTGTATTAAAAAAAACCCACAAAACACCAGTAATCAATGAAGCACAGAACTTCCCTGAAAACATTGTTAAAACTCTTTTGCGGGGGGGGGGGGAGTTGAGGCCTCCTTTTATAAAGAAAAAACATTGTTATATAAACCAAAAAACCCCAAGCAAACCTGCAAAAACTGCAACATCGCACAATAACCTACACCACAATGTTGCCTTGAAGTTTCACTAAGCAGAGGGAAATTTTTTGTCGTACTGTATTTCACAACTACTCATCCAGTTTCAAATTCATAAGATATTTACTCGCTTCCATGCTATCATCTGGGGCCCCCAATTTTGTATTTAAGGGGGCTTATGTGTACAGTGGGAAGGGGTGAGGCAGGGATGGGTGGTGAAAACTTGATGCAAAACAGCCAAAAGTTAAATAGAGACCCTTCTGTGCTATTCTGGATACTGTATCTAAAAGAAGCTGAATGTTGAAAGATTTAGCATAGATAAAATAAAGTACTTCTTCAGTGCAGAGTTAATCTATGGAACTCACTGTCACGGGAGAATCAGACAAATTTATGGAGGATAAGGCTGTCAATGGCTGTGTTCTCCCTCCAATATCGGAGGCAGTGTGCCTCTGAATACCAGATGCTGGGAACTGTGAGAACAAGATGCTGGACTAGATGGGCCACTAGCCTGATCCAGGAGGCTCACCTTATATTCTTATTTATTTGTATTAAATACTATACAGCATACAATAGACTACTTAAAAAATAAGTATCTATGAATGTGTCTTATGGCAATGTCTTTGCAGCCGTTGGCCAGAAAAGAGGTAGGTGCTGGGTTATTATAATTTTCTCAGAATTTGGGTAGAATATGGCCTTCACATACCTAACCTCATTTATCTGTTCAGGCATTAGGGACTGGCTTTTTAAAAATATAAAGCTGAACATTCAGAGAAGAGGCACAGAATATCCATGAATGGCACAGCCTGCCCCCCCAATCTGGGCTTCACAAACCAAGTGAGAATTACATGATTTATTATATCATTGGTTTTTTTTAACAATATTGGGGAGGGATGAGAGCCTAGGTCAAAAGCTTTGCTTGTGGGAGGTGCCCCAAATCCTGGAGAGCAGCCATGGGACAGAATAAGTGGCAATACTGGATTACATGAAGTGGTCTGACTCAGAATAAGGCAGCTTCAAAAATAAGTCATGCCAGACCTCTCTGATTTCTTTTTTTTGATGGAATTACAAACTTGGTGGATCAGGGAAATGCTGTGGACATAGTGTATCTTGATTTCATTACTGATGCACTAAACACTCAGGCGGAGCCATGTCCCATATTTTGTCTAACCCCCCCTTTCATAGTAAACGCCAAAGTTTCCAGTGTTGGCCAAGCATGCTGCTACAGGTGATAAGTGCCACTGGAGAACTGTGTTACAAAATTCGAGAAGTACAAATTTTGGAGAATGGTTGGATTTGATTTGCAAATAGTTTTGCAAACTGTTAATTAGGTAAGCTTGCCTTTAAATGCAGACTGAATCAAATTTCTACTGCATCCCTATCCCTGATCCAGTCCAACTCTGAGTGACAGTGACTCTCCAGATCCGAGACAGAAGTACTTTCTCTTCTTTGCTCCCTGAGCCTTTTGACTGGGCATGTCGTGGGGCTGAAGCTGCTCACTAAGGCAGACTCAAAGTTGCCTTTTAAAATATAATTTATTAATGTAAATGATAAGAATCAAGAAAAAAACAGAAACACAATACAGTGGTACCTCGGGTTACATACGCTTCAGGTTACATACGCTTCAGGCTACGCACTCCGCTAACCCAGAAATAATGCTTCAGGTTAAGAACTTTGCTTCAGGATAAGAACAGAAATTGTGCTCCAGCAGCAGCAGGAGGTGCTAAAGTGGTGCTTCAGGTTAAGAACAGTTTCAGGTTAAGTACAGACCTCCGGAACGAATTAAGTACTTAACCCGAGGTACCACTGTATACATATTGAAAAATAACCACCTCCAAAGTCAACAAGATCAAATACTGCAACTGCACTCAAACAAATGAAAGAAATATATATATATTTCCTGTTTTTCTTCAGATCATGGACCAGAGAACACTTGTGTAACTGCTAAACATTCCTTAAACCCACAACATTGTACAAGAAATTGAGGAACCATCTTAAATGTACCATTCTAAACCTCAGGCAAGTTGTTAGTTTCAATAAATCAACTTGAATGCCAACTTGTATTCATTAATCAGTACTTTGAAACAATTATCTTTCATCTCCAACTTTGTGCACCCAATATTCTTGCTGAAACTAGTACATTAAATATTGTTTCAGTCTGTATTTGAATTTAAAAATTTAGAGGAAAAATGTTAGTTTATAATTGCTCTTTTTAACATGGGCTGAGTATAAAAGAGATATCAAAATAAAATTGATATCTCTTTGCCACACTCAACATAATCTGAATATATAAGGGCTAACAAAATTATATGGATGTTTTGCCAGTCATTAAACTGGAGTAGCCAATGTGGTACCTTCCAGATGTTATGAACTGACTGTTACCTGTCTGGGGAGGCCTTCAAGGGTAAAGTTAAACTATCCGAGAGTTATAGTGCCTGTTGTGGCTGTAGAGACCAATACAGGAGAGACGTGTTTTGTTACAGCTGGGGCAGACGAAGGTGTCCAGCTGAGCTGATGCATGTGTACCATGGTGTTTTCTCTGTCTGCACTCCTCCCAGCTGCCTTTCCTCCTCTGGTCATTGCAGTGGATACAAGACCTGGTTGTCTCCAGGTGCTGCAGTTGTCTCCAAGGGATTCCCACACGGGGTTCATGTTGCCAGCCTTCATGTCATGTTTGCAGACACCTTTGATATACAAAATTGATCTGCCAACAGACCTGGTGCCTGAAACCAGCTCCATGCAGAGAACATCCTTGTGAATCCTGCCATTTTCCATTCTGTGGGTGTGACCAAGCCAGTGTGGACATCCCTGAGACAGGAGTGCGAACAAGCTGGGAATGTGGGCTTGGGACAGCACATCTGCCATGTGATGCCCAAAGTCTTCCTGAGGCATCGTTCCTGGCAGGCATTATTAACACAATTTTAATAGAACAAAACAATCCCTTCCTCATCTCATAGAGAAGATAAGGGGAGTCTAAAGTACAATGTAAAAAACAAAAACAAAGTAAAAACATTAATCTGTCAGTTTTTTAACGTTTTATTATGTTTTTATATATGTTGGAAGCTGCCCAGAGTGGTTGGGGCAACCCAGTGAGATGTGTGGGGTATAAATAGTAAAATTACCATTATGGAATGGGACGTCCCTATTTTCATCAGAGAAATGTTGGCGAGTATGCCACCATCCTTCTCCAAATTACTCCCCCTCAAAACGTATTCAGAATGCCTGTCAGGATTCTATATATGTGTTTACATGTAACCAGCGAATTAAGTAATTAATGCAAAGTATGGATGATCATGATCCCTGTGTGATGCAACATGGGCTATAAAGGCTTTTCTTCTTGCTCAACAACTGCTGTCTGGGATTGCTGGAGCTGACAATTAAGTTCAATTAAGGACAATGAAGGTCCCTGAGTTCATCACTTTTTGTTCAATCTGTTTTTTGAACAGTTGCTGGCAAGCAGTAGAATTCACCCTATAGACATCTCTGTAATCCTCAGTGCCTCACGCCTATACCCTCAGGATGTTCAATGCAAGGACTGCGTCTTAGGATGCTAACGATCAGGGGTGGGTCTTCTCATAAGGCTAGACTACAACTCCCATCTTTACTGGCCATTGGCTACACAGGCTGGGATGATGGGCTATGGTACCACACCTGTCTGGACAGGAGAGCTGTCAGAATGCCTGCGAATTATTGTTTGTGTATCTGTGGCCAGGGAGAGGTGGAAAATATTGTCCACTTCATTATGTATTTTCTTGTATAATTCTCCTGGGGTAGATTTCTCAAAGGAATTCCCCAGATAGTTTCCTTTTAAGCAATGAGGAGAAAATTGGTTATTTGTTGATGAATGGGGATAAATACACTGCCTGTAAGGTTTCTAGGTTCACCTTTGCAGCTCAGCAAAGGCAGGATTTCTTTGCACAAAATGGAGTGCTGATTTAATTTGGCACTGTTGCACTGGAGTCACATTCCCATAGATAACTTATGATTTAGAGCAGTTTATCTTTGGGCGTCATAGGACTGTCGGTATTTTGTGGGAGTGATTCAAGCGCACACTGGGAAAATTAGGTTTGAGCCAAACAGACAGAGCTGGAAGAGGGAAGACACAATTCAGACCTCCTACACTTCAGAGCATCACAGAGCTGGAGCAGAGGCAGATTTAGGGAGGCGCAACCGGTTTGGTTGCCCTGGGTGCAGAGCCTCGGAGGTGCCACAGAGGCCCCGCAACTATGAGGTAGACTGGAAGGCAAGAGACAGAGGGGCACCAAATTTTGGCATCACACAGAGCGCTGATGAAATGTGAGATCCCATCATGGTCCGCCACTGGCCATAGAACTCGTCCTCACTTCCCCTTGTCCTGTGCCTAGAAAGCATAGGTCTGGGTCCATGCAGTTTCCCCTGTCCTGTTCCTTTCCCGGGGGAAACCTGAACTTTGGTGCTAAATGGGAGCAAATGTTACTCTGGGGAAAAATTGCTGTGCTCCGACTGAGTGCTAAAAAGTGATTTTCCCTGGGGAAAGGGGATGATCCCAGAGACATAAGGCACGCAGGCTCAATCTGCACGATACATATAAAGCAGTCTCAAAAATAAGGAGGAGGCTGCAAAGAACCACATCGAAAGCAATGTTTTTTATACACTTCCAGATGACACGTGATTTCTATTCACCACCCCATGCTAGGTAAAGGTAAAGGTACCCCTGCCCGTACAGGCCAGTCTTGCCAGACTCTAGGGTTGTGCGCTCATCTCACTCTATAGGCCGGGAGCCAGCGCTGTCCGCAGACACTTCTGGGTCACGTGGCCAGCGTGACAAGCGGCATCTGGCAAGCCAGCGCAGCACATGGAACGCCGTTTACCTTCCCGCTGGTAAGTGGTCCCTATTTATCTACTTGCACCCGGGGGTGCTTTCGAACTGCTAGGTTGGCAGGCGCTGGGACCGAACGACGGGAGCGCACCCCGCCACGGGGATTCGAACCGCCGACCATGCGACCGGCAAGTCCTAGGCGCTGAGGTTTTACCCACAGCGCCACCTGCGTCCCTACCCCATGCTACGCCCCTGCTACGCCCCATGCTACGCCCCTGCTAATTTTCCTATTCGTTACATGTTTTCCAATATCCTCTTTTATATCTTACAAAACAATGCAAGATCAATCACAATTGCCATGCTTAGCTGATTCTCATTTCAAGCATACAATGGCCACCAGAGATTCTAAGAGCTTATCTTTTTCAGTGTTCCAGAACGATCATTCACTACCTAAAAACAGCTAGTTCTGTACTGTAAAAGGTGGGCAGACACAGGCCTTTTTGGTTTAGGTAGGTCATAGACTCTAAAGAAAATGGAAATTATACTGTTTTATGACATTATTATTATTATTTCCATCAGCTAGAGTGTGACTTGCGGATAGAATTCACTGCGCTCCCATGGCTGTAGAAGTGGAGCTGAGAATTGTGTTGTATCTGGCTATCCTTCCTATTATAGTTCTGAGATGACAGATGTTAGCAGTCACCAACTATTGTTTTTTAACCACTTTCATTCTTTTGATGTTTTCTGCATCTGTAGATCAAATGTATATTCTTCTGTGCTGATTTTAGTTTTGTGTTAACACTATTCAGTTGGCATGTGTCCTGCTTGGAAGTCACTAACATTGCCTAGGCGAGGTTTCCGGTTTCCAGTAATCCTCTCCCTTCAGCGCAGTTTCCAGGAATCCCCTTATGTTAAATGAAAAATGGAAGAATAGCACTCGAGGTGATTGCTCAAGCTCATTGTGGCTTTGTGTGGGGATGTGCAGGAATGGAGGGGGATGAAGTGTGAGTGTGGAGTAAGAGAAAGTAGCAGGGGCAGGGCAGGGGAGCGAGAAGAGCCCTGCAATGCGAAAACTGCAAACTCACATTCTCATTGCAAAATCTAGAGAAAGAAAAACAAGCCCTCACTGTGCCTGTCACTGTGGATTTTCAATAACGTGGGTCTGATGCACATTTTACACCTGATTCTGCTGCAGATACCACCTCTTCATTTAGCTGCACATGCCATTTTTTTCACATATTTGTTTACCATCCCCATTGAAATTGGAAGGGCAGCTGGTGCAGGTAATAATTTTGCATAAGATTCATCGTTCATAACATGCAGGGCTGCCGGTCCCAGGCAAAGGATTCTGGCCAGGAGAGGGAACGACTCAAGGGCACATCCACAAAGGCCACCTTCCTGAATTCCTCATTCAGTGTTTTGTTGCTAAGCTTGGGAACACAGGTATCCACACATACCCTGCACAATGAGTGATGGTATGAAGTGGGTATTGCTGATCATCAAGTTCTGTAGTCAGAGATCTCCATCTGCTGTTAAGCTGCAGTGACAGAACTGAAACTGTATGAAGTTTGGGTGAGGATGAGATAAAGGAGTAGCAAAGGAATACACCAGATCTTCTGCCCAAACATTGTGCATTTATTTTTTAATTATTCTATTTATTTCTGAAAGGTCTTTCCCCCTATCTAAAATATAAATCAGGCAGGCTTTTCTTTACAGAAGAAGAAGAAGAAGAAGAAGAAGAAGAAGAAGAAGAAGAAGAAGAAGAAGAAGAAGAAGAAGCAGCAGCAGCAGCAGCAGCAGCATAGGTCTAAAAAACCTGTATGTTCAAGAGCAGACAAGGAAAAAGTGATGGGGAGGAGTTAGCAAAAAAGACAGGGCTTGGGTGCACGAAAGTCCTTCTGAGGGGCATAATTTGTCTGCACTCACAGTAAACAGATACCTGTGTGCTTGCCCAGCCCACAATGGATCTCACGTTTCTGGGAGTCGGGGAAAGTGTGGAATTCTTGACTTCGGTGAGGGGACAACAACACACATTACATCCCATCAAGCCCCGCCCACTAATGTGGATGAGGAACAGCATTTAATTGAAGGCACTCTTTTCATGTGTGTATGAAAATACACAACAGCACACATGGAAAAACTAGGTCTGTGTGACCCACAGGTGCATTAGCAATCTGGTGTGTACATAGCCTCAGAGCCACTCCCACATACCAATGCTGGCCTCCAAGGCAGCTTACAAAGTTTTATAAAACAGGTCTAGATATGCAATTTAAAAAAATCTTGAAACAAAGACGAGATTCAAGGGACAAAGCTGACTGAAAATATTATGTTTTAATTCATCTATAAGTTTCTTTGAGTAAAATTTTTGAATGTTAAAGTCTGGACATTGGTTTAATTTCCAAAGAAGGGTATCACGCATATATATGATTTAAGCTGCTTTTCTGCATTTTCGCTACTCTTACTTCAACAAGGGACTGAACAATAGGTGAAGTTTAATGAGCAATAGCCAGTAAAATTCAGGAAAGGTCCTGTTTTAAATGTCTTTGTTACCAAAAAATTATTTCCACACCTTTCTGGAGTGTAATTCTAACCCAGTTTCCCATAGTTATGAACAAAAAATAAATTTGCCTTCCCTGAGCGCTGACTGAAGTAAACAAATTACTGATAAGACTTTTTGGGAACCATGACAAAGCCAAAAGTAACAGAAAGTCAGGTGATCAAACCATATCAAAAGAAGCCCTGTTTGAATGCTGAATGCTTCAGCCAGAACACAGGAGACAGGAATGCTTGCTCCATGCGTTCATTTCAGCACTCTCTCCTAATCCCAGATGCTCTCTTTCTTGAAATGTGGAGATTTCAGAAGGCATGGGATTGGCGACCTGGGGTGAGTTATGACCCAAATGACCTCAAGGAGTTAAGAGTGCATGCAACAATCAATCAAGATCTTTGAATCTTACTTTGGATATTGTGGTGCCTCTTCAACCTCATACTCAAATTGTTGTTTCTTTCTCCTTTTTCTAACTTGTCCTATCTCAGAGTTTGGTATTATTTTGGGTTGCCATATTTCAAAAAGTGAAAGTGAAACTTTTAGCAAACTTGTTGAGCTTTTTTGGCAAAATCACAAGGAAATTGGAGCTTTTTCTGAGGAAAATTGGCAAAAATGGCACTGCCGACATGGGCTGCCATATGTCTGGACATTTAGCCAATTTCCACCTGGACACTGTTTGCGGCTGCAGTATTCCAATCCTAGTATTATTTCTCAGAAGCATAGATCAAAACTTGAGTGTGTTCATCTCACCTGCAGCCCATATGGCAATTCCAGGTGACTTGCAAGTGGCTTGTAGCTGAATTTAAACCTGAACCATTTTGTAGCAGCTCGCTTGCTAGATATTCTACAAACTTCAGAAAAACTCCATTGCTAGCACTGTACAACATCTTCCATTGTACTATGGAATGCCAAGTTTTGCATGCCAAAAACTCTGGCCCAAACAATCAAGTGTTCCAAGATTTGTCATCAGTATTGTTCTTCTGATGCAACAAAACATGTATGTCCCCAACTGCATACCCTCCAACATTTCTCAAATGAAAATAGGGACATCCTATTCAACAACAACGTTATTTATACCCTGCCTATCTGACTGGGTTGCCCCAGTCACTCTGGGCTGCTTCCAACATGTATAAAAACCTAAATTTCCCTATACACAGATGACTTCTAAAGGTTGTATAGTTACGTATCTCCTTGGCTCAGGGGCAACTTGGTTGTCATCCCATACCCTCCAAAATTTCTCTGATGAAAATAGGGACATCCCATTCCATAGTGATAGTTATACCCCACACATCCTACTGGGTTGACCCAGCGAACCTGGGCTGCTTCCAACATTAAAAAAAAACATAACAGAGCATTAAACATTAAAAAACTTCCCTAGGCAGGATTGCCATACCCTCCAACATTTCTCTGATGACAACAGGGACTTCCTAAGGAAAATCATAAACTAGGATGGCTTCTTTAAATCTGGGACTGTTCCTGGAAAATAGGGATATTTGGAGGGTCTGGTATTGGTCTTTACAGCCACAGCAGGTGGTGTAACCTTCCAACAGCAAAAAACTCACCTCTTTTGAGGTTGAATATATTAACCACTGAGGGCACATTTTTCACCACTTACTGGTCTTCTCTTATAATGTAGAGGAGAAAACACTCAGTTACTTGAGTCTTTGGAGAAATCATGTGTTACAACCTGCTGTGATCCATGTTGTTGCAAATTATCACTGCAATAGTCCAGTTAGAAGGGTTATTGTAATTTAAGTCAGACACAATACCATCTTCTCTCACTTTTCCTGACCACCTCTTTTTCCCTCTCTGCGTTTGTGAAACTTCTATCCTGGAGCTTATATCCTTTGCAGTAGGAGCACCACATCCCTTGGTGCCAGTTTCAACCCTCTTCTTGTTCTTCAATGTGTTGTGTGTACAAAGGTATTTCAGGAAGAACCCGTCTTGCTTTGCTTGCTCCTAAGCTTTTCCTGTGTTCTGCTTATGGCACTGAGACTGAGCTCTGGTACCACAACCATAACTCAGTAGAAAATGAATGCCTTTTCTAAATAAGATTGTGACTGTAAAATTTAAAATTAAGTGCATTGTGTGTGTGTGTGCGTAATATGATAAACTCCACTCTACAGTCAGTCTATTATATATATATGTGTGTGTGTGTGTGTGTTGTTGTTGTTTAGTCGTGTCCGACTCTTCGTGACCCCGAATATATATTATATTATATAATATAATATAATATAATATAATATAATATAATATAATAATATATTAAATATTAAATATTATTGAAGTAATATATAATATAATATAATATAATATATATAATATAATATAGAATATATTATATTATTGAAGTAATTCATACATAAGATTTGTTATATATCTTATGTATAACTTACTTCAATAATTATAAAATACTTCAAAATACTTCAAGTGCAATATTATCAGAAATTTATAAGAGATAACAAAAACAATCTATATACAACTGTGCCCCTCCGAGGTCTGTGCCCTAGATGGCTGCCTAGTTGATAGCACTGGCCCTGCTTTGGGGTCATGAAGGGGAATAAAGAGCGTGTTGTGTGGAGGAACTGTCTGTGGTACTTCAAGGGGCTCTGCAGCCTGTGCTGGAAGGAAGGGAGGGAGGGAGGAAGGGAGGGAGGAAGGAGTCCCTGCTGACTTGATCAGTGGCCAGCACAAAAGTGAATATTCTCACGCCACAATCAACTGAAGAACACCAGGAAACAGTCACTGCTGAAGCCCTCCCATTAACCTTCCTTAAGACACAGAAAACTGAACTTTTAAGGATGTATATGTTTCATATTTCTGACGGATGAGCAGCTCCGAGTTACTGTGGAGACTGCAACTTTTATAGATGCCCATCAATATATTTGACATGGCTTCTATATGAAAGCTTCTTTCTGAACCTCACTATCAATATATGCTCCAATATTTAGCAGCATGGCACTAGAGGAAAAAAAGTTAACAGCTTCTTTGTTTTTTCAATATATCTGAGAAATCACATCATGAATGTAGTACAAAGCTGGATTTTTATTGTTCTGCTATTATTTATGAGCATGAACATGTGGACTCATTCATGCAATCTGTCATCTTAGGGATACAACTTCCCACTCGTCATCAGTGACGTAGTATGCTTTCTTAATTCTCTGTAAATGTGGTCATACTAAATTTAAATATTTCTCCCACATAGAACCTCATCTGACGCATCAACTGAGGAGGCTGGCATTGGGTGGGAAGTGCTTGGAGACACATTTGAGGAGGCGGAAGAAACTCAGCCACATCAGTAAGCAGAAGCGGAGGGGGCAGGTGAGTGAATGCTAGTTTCTTTCTCATCTAAAGGCCTACGTCATTAATTGCACCATGAAATGCCTCATCTGCTGATGCACAGAACTGATGCGTCACGGTGAATGTACACAAATAACTGGCTGCAGCACAAATTCATTTAACAAACCTAATCACCACAATTCTGACTGTGTTCTCAAATGCAATTGTGAAGACTTTTGAAGCAAGGTCTGCTGCAGCAGTAAGAGTGCTGCACATACCACTTTCTGTACCGATATCACTTTTTTGAGTGACTTTCTTTTCCAAGTCCATCATATCCCTATTCCGGCCCAAGTAGGTAGAGGAAAAGAAGGTGGTGATGCGCAAGACATGCACTTCACAGATGGCATATTTAATAGAGGCACCCAGGTATCGAGGGTTGGTGCCTTTTTGGCGAGGAGGGGCATCATAAGCCTTCCAGTACAGTAAGTGCTGTCAAAGCTGTATATTCGCAGCACCACATAGGGCTCACCCATGCTTATATTTTGCCCCACGCTTTTTAGGCACAGTTCTGTGCTTTAAAGCTCTGTCTCCGAGTGCTTTTTTTTTTTTTGTCTTGTTGCCATCTCCAGGAAAACCTGCTCTTTAAAGCTGAATTGGAAAAAATGAAAATTCAGCTTTCTCGCCATATGCCATTTGCACCAATTCAACATTAAAGGGTGGGGTTCCATGGTGAAAGCACTGGGACAAGTAAAAAAGTGGGGCTTGGACATGTACATTGAAATGTGACGCAAAAGGAAGTCTGGATGAGCCCTTAGTAACACACCACCATGTACAGCCCTGAGGTCCAGCGCCAAGGGCCTTCTGGCGGTTCCCTCACTGCAAGAAGCCAAGTTACAGGGAACCAGGCAGAGGGCCTTCTCGGTGGTGGCGCCCTCCCATCAGATGTCAAGGAAATAAACAACTACCTGACATTTAGAAGACATTTGAAGGCAGCCCTGTTTAGGGAAGTTTTTAATGTCTAATGTTTTATTGTATTTTTTATCTTTGTTGTGAGCCGCCCAGAGTGGCTGGGGAAAACCAGCCAGATGGGCCAGGTATAAATAATATATTATTATTATTATTATTATTATTATTATTATTATTATTATTATTATTACAACAACATTGCCTAACCAAATAAAAGAGTTGCAGATGTCATGTTGTAGTCACCTGGAGATGCCTGCAGCCCTAGTTGTTTCTAACAATGGCATTTATGTAAATACAGTGGTACCTCAGGTTACATGCACTTCAGGTTACACACGCTTCAGGTTACAGACTCCGCTAACCCAGAAAGAGTGCTTCAGGTTAAGAACTTTGCTTCAGGATGAGAACAGAAATTGTGCTCGGCGGTAGCAGGAGACCCCCTTAGCTAAAGTGGTGCTTCAGGTTAAGAACAGTTTCAGGTTAAGAACGGACCTCCGGAACAAATTAAGTACTTAACCCGAGGTACCACTGTAAGTGATATATTTAGTTGTATGCACCATGAACAGTATGGCATTGTGATTATGCGGATACCTGAAATTATCTCATGACAACTCCCTGAGCATGTACTACTCCTTGTTACCCTAAATGAAATATGCCATGTTAAGAAAGGTAAACCTGGGAGCGGGGATTATATATATTTTAAAAGTGGGCCGGACTAATCTCCACAAGGCCTTTGGCTTGGAGTCAATTTGATTCCCCCCCCCCTTTCTTTTTCTTTTCTCCTCCTGTGATGAGGCTGCATTTTAATTGTTTTAATGTTGTATTTTATTCTTGTTTTTAAGTTGTATTCATTCAACTTGTTTTTATTATTGGTTTATAGCTGCCCCAAGCCCGTGTGTGTGTGTGTGTGCGTGCGTGCACACACACACACAGACAGACAAAAAAAAAGCTCTATGTTTGTACTTTGTGGTGGGTGTGCATTTAAAAATGTATTCCATAAGTTAATGTTCAGATAAATTTTAAAAATGTTTTTTAAAGTATCAGCATGTACTAATGTACACACTACTGCTTACAGTCCAAAAGCACATCAAAGTGCAAGTAGATAAATAGGTACCGCTCCGGCGGGAAGGTAAACGGCGTTTCCGTGCGCTGCTCTGGTTCGCCAGAAGCGGCTTAGTCCTGCTGGCCACATGACCCGGAAGCTGTAAAGCGAGATGAGCGCCACAACCCCAGAGTCGGCCATGACTGGACCTAATGGTCAGGGGTCCCTTTACCTTTACCTTTACTGCTTACATCAATGTGCAGCTGGTTTCTGAGCTTTTACCTTTTAATCTTGGAGAAAGAGTAGACCTTCCTTGCATAAGAGCATAAGAAGAATGTTTGGCCACAAAACCCATCCCCTGAGCAACATATGCATGTACAAACTTGCAGGAAGCTAACAAAAAATAATGTTGAAGTGCAATTTAGCAGAACACAATTTGCACACAGCCAGCCACACCCCACTTAAGGCTGCTATTGCCTGTGTGGCACCAGTTTACAAATGGCACTGGAGTTTCTGGGGCCCCTGGAGTAGACCAAAAGTTCCCCTAACTGCATGCAGCAGCTGTCTGGGACAGCAGGAATTGGTATCAGTTACCCTGTCCTTTAACCTAAGTTGGGAATGCTACTTCCTTTGTGTGCAGAATAACGTTTTTGCTTGATGTACCTACTGGGGTGCCCCTTTCACAATTGCTCTGGAATTAATAAGCGGCAGTTCAGAAAACTTGTTATGCTTCACCAGAGACATATTTGTTGGTGATAAGCAAGTACATTTCCTTTTCCCAAACTTCTAGTTAATGCATGTGCTAGTTTAAACCACACAAGGGAATCTAGCCAGTATTTGCAAGTGATTACTTCACTCTAATTCACTGAAGCTGCATGATTTGCTAACCGCATTCTCCTTCTCTGCCTTTCTTCTACTGCTGGTCACCACACCATTATACAACCTCTATTTTTCCCAATATCTGGCATATAAATTCCTACTGTAAATGATCCAATGCTTCTTGGGCATCCAATACCAAAGGTTCATTTGAGTTATGAATTAGGTGTATACCATTCACTAGGATCCTGGAGAATATACTTCTGTGTTACAGTATGCTGAATTTTTTAACTTTTGAATTCCCAAAATAAAGATATTTTGGTTTTACTAGTATAATTTAGTTTTGCTTGATAAATAAATACATAAAAATATTGACATTTTACGTTTTCTGGAAATTTTATTCATTTTAAACTTATTTTTAAAAATTGTGAAAATGTGTGTTAAGTTGCATAAAAATCATGGCAAATGATTGCCAAGTACTTGCAGTTATATTATATATGGTTGAGTATAACAGATAAATCAAGAAGCAGAAACAGCAAGCAGACAAGGCTTGCTGAATATAAGCAGAGAAGTAAGCAGAATGCTTCAATGAAATAATTTCTCTGCTGGTGAAAATGAATAACTGAACTCCTCAATGCCTTCTTTGCCTCAGTCTTCTCCGATAAAGAAAACAATGCCCGACCTGAAGAATTTGGAGCAAATGATTCAGCAGAGGAAACACAGCCCAGAATAACTAAGGAGATAGTACAAGAATACTTGGCTAGTCTAGATGTATTCAAGTCTCCAGGGCCAGATGAACTGCATCCAAGAGTATTAAAAGAACTGGCAGATGTGATCTCAGAACCACTGGCAGTCATCTTTGAGAATTCCTGGAGAACAGGCGAAGTCCCGGCAGACCGGAGGAGGGCAAATGTTGTCCCTATTTTCAAAAATGGGAAAAGAGAGGACCCAAATAATTACCGCCCAGTCAGTCTGACATCAATACCAGGGAAGATTCTGGAGCAGATCATTAAGCAAACAGTCTGTGAGCACCTGGAAAGGAATGCTGTGATCACCAATAGTCAGCATGGATTTCTGAAAAATAAGTCATGTCAGACTAACCTGATCTCGTTTTTTGACAGAATTACAAGCCTGGTAGATGAAGGGAACGCAGTGGATGTAGCCTACCTTGATTTCAGCAAGGCATTTGACAAGGTGCCCCATGATATTCTTGTAAAGAAGCTGGTAAAATGCGGTCTTGACTATGCTACCACTCAGTGGATTTGTAACTGGCTGACTGACCGAACCCAAAGGGTGCTCATCAATGGTTCCTCTTCATCCTGGAGAAGAGTGACTAGTGGGGTGCCACAGGGTTCTGTCTTGGGCCCGGTCTTATTCAACATCTTTATCAACGACTTGGATGATGGACTCAAGGGCATCCTGATCAAATTTGCAGATGACACCAAACTGGGAGGGGTGGCTAACACCCCAGAGGACAGGAACACACTTCAAAACGACCTTGACAGATTAGAGAACTGGGCCAAAACAAACAAGATGAATTTTAACAGGGAGAAATGTAAAGTATTGCACTTGGGCAAAAAAAATGAGAGGCACAAATACAAGATGGGTGACACCTGGCTTGAGAGCACTACATGTGAAAAGGATCTAGGAGTCTTGGTTGACCACAAACTTGACATGAGCCAACAGTGTGACGCGGCAGCTAAAAAAGCCAATGCAATTCTGGGCTGCATCAATAGGAGTATAGCATCTAGATCAAGGGAAGTAATAGTGCCACTGTATTCTGCTCTGGTCAGACCTCACCTGGAGTACTGTGTCCAGTTCTGGGCACCACAGTTCAAGAAGGACACTGACAAACTGGAACGTGTCCAGAGGAGGGCAACCAAAATGGTCAAAGGCCTGGAAACGATGCCTTATGAGGAACGGCTAAGGGAGCTGGGCATGTTTAGCCTGGAGAAGAGGAGGTTAAGGGGTGATATGATAGCCATGTTCAAATATATAAAAGGATGTCACATAGAGGAGGGAGAAAGGTTGTTTTCTGCTGCTCCAGAGAAGCGGACACGGAGCAATGGATCCAAACTACAAGAAAGAAGATTCCACCTAAACATTAGGAAGAACTTCCTGACAGTAAGAGCTGTTCGACAGTGGAATTTGCTGCCAAGGAGTGTGGTGGAGTCTCCTTCTTTGGAGGTCTTTAAGCAGAGGCTTGACAACCATATGTCAGGAGTGCTCTGATGGTGTTTCCTGCTTGGCAGGGGGTTGGACTCGATGGCCCTTGTGGTCTCTTCCAACTCTATGATTCTATGATTCTATGATTCTATGAATAACAAATAGCTGATGCGTAATATGGACCTGATGGAAGTTATTAACTGGTATTAGAAAAACAAAGTATGTGTTCCACTTCTAATAAATAGACAACTACAACACATTAGAAAGACATAGTGTTGCCCAGCACCACTGCTGCCTTCAGGGATGCTGGCTTGATCACTGAAGAAGACAAGAGACATGGCTCACAATGAAGTCAAGAGGGTTGAAGAAAAAGCCATAAAATCCCTGGATCAGGAATTTGATGATTTTTTTAAAAAATTAATTTAGCTTTTCCGTCATACAGTTTAAAAGAAAAGGAGAAATAATTGTTTAGTCGTGTCCGCCTCTTCGTGACCCCCTGGACCAGAGCACGCCAGGCACTCCTGTCTTCCACTGCCTCCCGCAGTTTGGTCAGACTCATGTTTGTAGCTTCGAGAACAGTGTCCAACCATCTCGTCCTCTGTCGTCCCCTTCTCCTTGTGCCCTCCATCTTTCCCAGCATCAGGGTCTTTTCCAGAGAAATAATACATAACAGAAAAGAAGCATTAAATAGTTATACATTAAGTCATTATGCAATATCCAGAAAAACCCCACCATAAACAAAATAAGATAAACCCACCACCCTATTTAACTTCCCTCCACCGCTACTTGTTTTCTCTAGAATCAATTTTACCCTTATCATTGCATTCTGATTGTTTTTACTTTCTCTATATACATTGATACATTGTCATTGATAAATTATTTGTTTTGATGCATTTACATTCTTAGTCTAAGCATATTAGCGTGTCTTTTTTAGAGCAGAAATGGATGCTGTTAATTTAGCTAATTTTAAATATTTGTTTAATTTGAGAATCCATTCCTCCTTGGTAGGTAGTTCTTTAGGTTTCTATTTAGATGCTATTACTATCCTAGCTGCGGTGGTCACATATAAGAAAATTCTTTTTTTTTATTTCAGTATTTCTTTTCCTAATAAGCCCAGTAGGTAAGCCTCTGGTTTTTTCATTAATGGGATTTTAAACATTTTTTTCCAACTCCTCATGTATTTCTCCCCAGAAGTACTTACCAATCAGAGTGCAGCTCCACCACATATGCATTGTTGTTCCAGCTTCCTTGTTGCATTTCCAACAAAGGTTGGATTTCAGTTTATAGATTTTTGCTAATTTGACTGGTGTTAAATACCATCTGTAGAACTTTTGATGATCTTAGTCAGAAGGGTGACATTGGCTACATCTACTTTGATGGCCTTGAAGATCCAACTAAAGTTATGCTGAAAGTTGACAATTCAGATCACCAGTTTCCCAGTATCATCACAGAACAGCATGTCACATTCTTGTGAAGTAAGATAGGTGGAAGATATCTCTACCACTTTATTCCAAAAAACGCTGAAAAACCAGTTATTGCTAATATTGTAATACTGTAGCTTTCATGAAGAAGAAGGGCATGACCTGCTGCAAATAAAATGTTTCAGATGTGTTGTAAAGTAACACTAGATGGCGATGGTGAGCTATGGCAAATTCAATATATTTTTCAAAACCTTTTTTTTAAAAAGGATCTTTACAGCATTTTTTTAAAAATATATGTGTAGATTACACCCCTATCTAACAGCAAGTGGACAGGTAGCATTGGCAAGATGCAAGACACTGCTACAGAACTTGAAATTGAACCTTCATTCACCAGATTCTCAGTTGCGGAACTTCTTACTTCACTGAGTGACTGTGTCATAGAGGATCTGTTCACTGATTTCAAAGCATGGCAAAGGCAAAACCCTCAACCATTTAAGACTGAGAGTGTAATCCAGCATTTGTGTCTACTACCCTGCTGGTTTAACATCAAAATAAAACACTCTTGGGTGGAAGGCCTATGCCATATCTTGTTTTAGCTGATAGACTGGTCTGATGTGAACCTCCTTTGTATAGGAGTCAGCTCCTAGGACCGAAGAACTTCGCCCTCCCCAATAAAATATTTGAGGGGCCTCCCCCCCATTAATGGGCATTGCCATTCAAATGGTGTGTGTGTGCTTTGTCATGTGATCAGTTATGCAGGGCAGGCTTACCTCCCCCCCGCCAGCAAAATTTTATTGAAGTTGGCACCCAGTTCCTTTGACATGTAAGCATACTACAACGGAAGTAAAGAAGTTCACTGATGAGCCCGTGCAAGTTCCCCAGCTGCCCTGCCCTGCTCAGTCTATAGCGAGATGTGTGAAAAGTCACAGAGGCAGAGGGCTGGGCGTAGACACACGAGAAACGTGAGGGCTACTTCAGAGTACTAGAAGCAAATCACTGGCTGCTGTCCAATAACGAATCAAAACAATACTTGATGAAACTTGTTGTTTCAATTTCTTATTAACTGATGTAATGATTGTCTAATGTTGTTTTATGATTACAAGGCAATGTATTCTTAGTAGGATATGTTTTACGTAGAGAAACTATTTTAAAAAAATAGTATTATGATTATCTGACATTTTCAGAAGGTAAAATTAAAATTATGTGGTTTTCCATAGATTTACCAAGCTAAACGTTGTCCTGTAATAAAAATAGTAGATTTGAATTTCTCACAACCAAAAACATATTTCTAAGACCCTGACTGAAGAAAATTTCAAAAATCAAATTTCACCCCCTACAATGACACACCTTGGAGCTGTGTGTCTGTTCTGTTCTGCTTCTGTTTCTGGCTCCCCTCCCGTGTCTCCTGACTCCTGTCCTCTGCCAAAAGTTATTGATCCATTCCCTCTTTACATTTTTTGAAGGCAAACGTTGACTTTGCCTTATTTTCAAATCTGCATGTTTTTTACTTGCAGGAAATAAGATATTTTTTAAAATGGTATGTATAAAACCTAATTTAATACACATATGCAGCATTATCAGTTATTAGGTATATTTCTGTATACTTCCATTACTTTTACGTTTATGAGCTAAATGTAAGATTATATAAAATCATGTATGCTAATATATAGGGTTGGGGACTCTGCCTTGAAAATTTATGTTCCTCCTTGCAGATGAGCAAGCGGGATTTCGAGAAGCCGTTCAACCATCGACCAATGTTTAGTTCTTCAACATCTAATAGAGAAGTACTCATCTAGCAATATTGCTTCTCTCTATGTGGCCTTCATTGACTTCAGAGCAGCCTTTGACTCTATCTCCAGAACAAAGTTATGGGAAAAACTGGAGACCTCCACAATAGATAGATGCTTTCTATACCTAATATGCAGGTTACATGAAGGGACCTCATTAAAAGTGTGTTGTACTTCTCAGGGCCACTTAACCAACGTAACAGAAACCGAGAAAGGAGTCAAACAAGGAAGCATACTGACTCCATCCTTGTTCAATTGTTATATAAATGATATGATTCCTTATCTTCGCAATATAAATTTCCACCCTCCAAAACTAGCAGGAAATTATAATTCAGTGCTGCTGTATACAGATGCTGCTGCAATCCTCTCTAGAACACCGATAGGCCTTAAAAGAGCCATGAAAACACTAGCTGAATACTGTGAAGAAAGCCAACTGAACCTTAACTATCAGAAAACCAAAATCATGGTCTTTGCCAAGAGACCTAAATTACATGTATGGTACATTGACGGTCATAAGATCGAGCAGGTTACCTGCTTTAAATACTTGGATATAGCCCTTCGCTCTTTGGGAAGTAGAAAAACCCATGGCGACTACATTGCAGGGATGCTCAGAGAAGCGCTAACGCTATCCTTAAGTACCTCAGATCCAAAGGTGGACACTACATACCAGCAGCCTCAAATTGCTTGAGGCCAAATCGATTGCACAACTGTGCCCAATTAGGCACCTTCGCCAACTGCGCTCCATTAGAATTGGTGCAATTCAAACAATTAAGATCTGTCCTAAAGGTAAAAGGACCCCTGACCGTTAAGACCAGTTGTGGACGACTTTGGGGTTGCGGCGCTCATCTCGCTTTACTGGCCGAGGGAGCCGGCGTACAGCTTCCAGGTCATGTGGCCAGCATGACTAAGCCGCTTCTGGCAAACCAGAGCAGCGCATGGAAATGCCATTTACCTATTTATCTACTTGCACTTTGACGTGCTTTCGAACTGCTAGGTTGGCAGGAGCAGGGACCGAGCAACGGGAGCTCACCTTGTCGCGGGGATTCGAACCCCTGACCTTCTGATCGGCAAGCCCTAGGCTCTGTGGTTTAGACCACAGTGGCACCCATGTCCTTATAAGATCTGTCCTTCAAGTACCTAAATATGTCTGCAATGCTACAATACACCTCAAAACTGGATTCATAAGAATCGAGGCCAGAGTGCGGCTCGCCACTCTTAATTATTGGCTGAGACTAGCCTCCCTTCTAAGCAGCCTTGCTTCCTTGACTATCAAAGACGATTTCCAATTGATTTGGATACAAGCAGTGGATAATATAATAACAACTCTAGGATTCTATCCACAATTCTTACTTAGCATGGGGAATGAACAAGCAAAGAAAACATTATTAAACAGTGTGTGGTAGACATAGAATGACAGGCAGACCTAGCCTGGTCCCCAAAAATTTTAATTAGCAAAACTAGAAGATACTCGACTTCCCAAATGCCATACACAGCTAATCTTGAAATACCAAAACAACGAAGGGCTTTCACGTTGTCAGGCCCTCCCTTCAGCAATTCAGGAAGGCCACTATAGGAAGATACCATACGAAGAGAGGAAATGCCCTTGTGGCTCTGGGCAGCAGGAAACAACGGAGCGTGCCCTTCTTCACTGCCAGTATTACATAGACATTCGAGTTGGTTTATCCAGCCCATCCTATATAAGTTCCCTGGGCATTCAGAACAACACTACATCTCCCTATTACTACAGGACGAAAGCCCAGAAGTCACATATTTAGTCGCCAGATTTTGTGCTGCCATGATAGATATTTGTTGAAGGATGGTCTATGCTACAAATCAGTCCTAAATAGAAGGCCCAAATTGTTAGATCCACACTTCTGAAGCCCCACCCCATACAGCTGTTCTTTTTTAACTGATCTCCTTTAAATTTTCCTTATCGGTTTTTATTCATCCATTATCTATGCTTAATCAAGCATATGTGTGTGTTTTAATCTACATTTGGTTCTTGCTCCCAATTAATTTAATAATTATCTGCTTAGAGATACTGTTATGCTATTTATTTAGATGTTTTGCTTATGCTCGTCTGTGACCGTAATAAAGTAAATTCATTCATGTTCCAATTATTAACAAAAAAAATCAATGAATTTGGCTGCTGCACATCCTTCAATATCTCTTTTATAGTACATGTGTTAATAATGCTAAATCCCACGCATCATATATCTTTTCAATCTTGCAAATTAGCATCTGCCGTTCTAATCAATCATGGCTACAGCTTCAGGCTTGAATGCTGTTTCTAGCAATCCAAGATTCCTTCTCCATGGGCAAGTCATCTATTGCTCAACACGCAGAAAACCTGATATGACCCAATGCAGAAACCTAGATGTTTGTCTTGATATGGGATGGGAGTGCTTTCCAGAAAGTTCTGATGTCAAAATGTTGTACTGTTTCAGTGGATTTCTAAAAAGATGAATGCAAATATATAAGGAGTGCATGGATGGTAACAGCTGTTTGGGCATGGAAGAGCCTTGCTCTATTTTGAAAAATCCAGTCATTTCCTTAAAAACAGAGCAGTTAAGTGGTTTCTTCATGAGAGGATGAAACATGCACAGCAGCATATTAATGTTCTACAGCCTTTTAAATGTGTCTATGGGAACGGGGGTTATTGTTTCGATGTTTTCTTTTACTTATTTACTTGCTTTTATCCTGTATTTTATTCTGTGAACCGCCCTGAGATCTTTTGATGAAGGGCAATATGCAAATCTAGTTTCCTTTGGTATGGGAAAATTAGTTGATTAATTCTGTTGTTGTTTAGTCGTTTAGTCGTGTCCGACTCTTCGTGACCCCATGGACCAGAGCACGCCAGGCACCTCTGTCCTCCACTACCTCCCGCAGTTTGGTCAAACTCATGCTGGTAACCTCGAAAACACTGTCCAACCATCTTGTCCTCTGTCGCCCCCTTCTCCTTGTGCCCTCCATCTTTCCCAGCATCAGTGTCTTCTCCAGGGAGTCTTCTCTTCTCATGAGGTGGCCAAAGTATTGGAGCCTCAGCTTCAGGATCTGTCCTTCCAGTGAGCACTCAGGGCTGATTTCCTTAAGAATGGATGCGTTTGATCTTCTTGCAGTCCATGGGACTCTCAAGAGTCTCCTCCAGCACCATAATTCAAAAGCATCAATTCTTCGGAGATCAGCCTTCTTTATGGTCCAGCTCTCACTTCCATACATCACTACTGGGAAAACCATGGCTTTAACTATACGGACCTTTGTTGGCAAGGTGACGTCTCTACTTCTCATTAATTACTTCTCATGATTAATTCTAACCATGACTAAACTAGTACACACATTTAACATACATGCAAAAAGGACACAAGGCCTAAGAGGGGGAGGGGGAGGCATCATGCAATGTGGAGGAACGATGTGCTGGTGTTGAGAGAGGCGCACTAGGCTGCTCTTTCTCTCTGGGCTCACGTTGCAAACTCAGCCACAGTCATGCTACGCTGGCATGAACTAAGTGGAAGTTTGACCAAGAGCTAAAATACATGTCTTAAACATTAAAATGCTGGTGACTTTTAATGAATTGTTTAGAACTGCTGCAGAAATGTAGAGAGCTGAATTTAAGATTGGAAAAATGAGAAACTGAAGGAACTGAAATTGGTAGATTCTTCCGTCCCCAGTCCCTGGGGCTAGAAATTTCAGCTAGCTATACATCTGTGATGCTGGATCACCATAGGATGGGGAAGGGAAACAGATATTAATACAGTAGTTAGACACTACTGTGTAAGTCTCTAAGAAATTACTTGTACCTCTCTTGGGGAGCAGGGCTTATGTTCATTTTTATGTTTTGTTTGTTATTTAATTACATATATAGTCTCTCTCTCTCTCTCTCTCTCTCTCACACACACACACACACACACACACACACACACATATATATATATATATATAGACACAGCAGGTGGCGCTGTGGGTTAAACCACAGAACCTAGGGCTTGCCAATTAGGAGGTCAGCGGTTCGAATCCCTGCAACGGGGTGAGCTCCCGTTGCTCGCTCCCTGCTCCTGCCACCCTAGCAGTTCGAAAGCACCTCAAAGTGCAAGTAGATAAATAGGTACCGCTCTGGCGGGAAGGTAAACGGCGTTTCCGTGCGCTGCTCTGGTTCGCCAGAAGCAGCTTAGTCATGCTGGCCATATGACCCAGAAAAACTGTCTGCAGACAAATGTCGGCTCTCTCGGCCAGTAAAGCAAGATGAGTGCCTCAACCCCAGAGTCGCCCGCAACTGGACTTAACTGTCAGGGGTTTCTTTACCTTTACCTTTATAGTCTTAGGTTGTGCACGGGGCCACCTGCTCAAGTTGCCTGTGGTGACATTTGCACTTGACATCTTCCAGGGATTCCCCCCCCCCAAGCAGGCATATGCCCAGAACAGAAGAAAAAATTATATCCTTCAAAAGAATACCTCCCGTTAAAAAAAAGCTTTCCAAACACACACAAAATACAATCAATAAAAAGAGGTCAACAAGAGAAAAACTAACTCAATAAAAACAGCATAAAACTAACTTAGTCAAGAATGGTGATTATGTCACTTCACTTGCTTTGTAATGGTAGAGCAAGAGCTTCCCGTGTACAATCCCAGACACCTCTGGGTCGGGCTGAGAGAGAGACTCCCTGCAGAGGTGGGTTTAGGGGAGGGTCACCGGTTCAGTTGCAGGGATGCCATAACTTTTATTTAGAATTTACTTAGAATGGAGGGCGAAAGGCAGGGGGCACCGAATTTTGGTATCGCACAGCAAGCCGCTGAAATTTTAGACCCCAGCACCCACCACTGGTCTCTGCCTGGAACCCTGGAGAGCCACTGCCAGCCAGTGTAGACAATATGGAGCTAGATGGATCAATGGCCAGTAAGGTTGCTTCCCATGGGTAGCATTAAGTTAAAATAACTTAGCGCTAAATTTGTTCACCGGCAAAAGTGTTTTGTCATATTGCTGGTAACTTTGCTACACTATACATTGCACAATCTCTTGCAAACTAGTTTGTGCTACGGCAACGGTTGCAATGGATTCCTCTGTTGCATAATATTAAAACCCACCTTGTGCTTGTGGACAGACAACATTGGATGCAGCCCATTGCTCCTGAAGCAACCTTACTGGGGTCAGAATGCTCATTTCCATTACAAATGCTTTCTTTTTCTTTTCTGTACTGCTTTAGCACGTGGCCTGCTCTTGCAGAAGGCAGGAAATAAACAATTTGCAGTTGCCTGACAATTGCAGGAGTTGCTCCTGGTCACCTAGACTAGTCTTCACAATCTCATATTTGGACTTGCCTAGGTGTGACATGGAGCATATCCTGCAGTTGCCAGACAACTTTGGTTTGTTTGTTTACTTCCTTCCTTTGCAAAAGAGATTAGCTGCTGCAGCTGAGCCACAGGGGCATGATCAGCCCTCTGGATCTGAATGAAAGATCTGTCCAGTCCAGCATCCAGCTCTTGACATAGCCAACCAGACGTCTATCGGAAGCCCGCAAGCAGGACTGGAGCTCATCAGGGCTCTTCCCCTTCAGGAACTCATATTCAGAGGCATATTGCCTCCAGCAGTGGGTTGGTGGACATGGTCCTGCAATTGGTAGACTACCACAAACAATCCACAATGTGC
This sequence comes from Podarcis raffonei, assembly GCF_027172205.1. Taxonomy (NCBI): domain Eukaryota; kingdom Metazoa; phylum Chordata; class Lepidosauria; order Squamata; family Lacertidae; genus Podarcis; species Podarcis raffonei. Next base: position 3,390,485 of record NC_070603.1, read on the forward strand.
TTCCTTGCCCCCTCCAGTGGCAGACCTTGCCATCTCAAATTTCAGTAGCACCCTGTGTGATGCCAAACTGGTGTCGCCTGCCTCTCACCTTACCTTGGACACTTGGAATATAACACCTCCATGTGCCCTGATTTTCCAGGGACAGTCATCCCTGCTTCTGATATGATTCCAGAATATCCCTATTTCACCTGCTGCTGCCAAGCTTGGGGAGGAACAAGAGCTGGTGCTTGTCCTGAGCGATGGAGGCTGTGGCTGTGGAAGCTCCAAGGGAGCATGCCATTGTTGCCCTATGGCCGCGGCTGCCATCCTCCTCCCTTGGGCAGCTCGTAGTGGCTGCTGGAGAGCGGGGGGGGGGGGGCTGCAGCTGCTGAGGCCCTGAGTGATGCACTGGCTCTGAGTGGAGACAAAGGGCAGGGCTGCCCTGGGTGGGAAGGCAGGGGGAGCGGAGTGGAGTGAAAGGAGCCTTGATTTTTTTAAAATATGCTTTGTGCATCCACATCTAATCTTATCCCTTTCTAAAATTTATTTATTTACCTTTTGTAAGTGCAACAAGGAATAAAATAAAATAAAATAAAATTGGGATTAAGGGGTTTTCTCAGGATGGTGGAGGACTTGTGCAGGGTCATCTTAAGCATATCCAGCACCGTGGTTTTCAACCTTTTTTTAGGACTGGAGGAGGCGGGCAGCGGCTGGAGTGCGGCTCCTCTGGCGGGGAAGAGGCGGAGGCTGGACGCAGCGCCTCCCAGCTCAGCTGGCCACTTTGTGCTGTGGTGGCCACGGCAGGCACACACCGAGTGAGCGGGCCTGCGGCAAGCCAGCGAGGGCGCGTGCACCGCTTCCGCCGAGTGTCGGCTTGGTTTTTTCCCTTTTAGCTTTCTGGCGCCCCGCAGAATTCAGCTCCTGCAGGGTAAAAGGGAAAAAACCGAGCCAACACTTGGCGGGCGCAGGGCACGCACCCTTGCTCACTCAGCGCGCTCGTTCGGTGTTCCCCTGACTCTCACCTGGCACCCTCCAGAACTTGGCGCCGTGGTGCCCCGCGCCACTAGCCTCTATGGGTAAGATGGACGTTTGTGCTGTGTCCCATTGGTGTGATGGTGGTGGCATTCGCCCTTCTTCTGATAGGAAATGCTCTGTGGGGTAATGACGAACAGTGTGGGGGTCAAGGAGGGTCAGTTAGCAGGGAGTGAGAACATTCACTTAAGGAATGTTGGAGGGTGCGCACATGCGTGCATGCGCGCACACACACAGTACAGACACAGTAAAAGCTTGTAAACTGAATAGGGATGTCCAAGTTAGTTTGTTGTAAGCAAAAATAACCAAGAGTCTTGCAGCCTGTTAAAGAGAGAGGACCAAGCTAGACTGTGATTGATTGAGTTTATGCTGCCTTTCCACAGGGAGCTGTGCCCAAAGCAGCTTAAAACAAACATTCAGAGAGTAAGAAGATGGAGCATTGAAGTGGGATAGACAAATAAGTGTGCAAAACATATTGTATCAATCAATTCATATGAGGATACAAATATCAACTTTAGCAAATAGAGAACAAATTCAAGACGAAAGACAAAGCAATAATAAAATTATCAATAAAAAAATTAAAAACAAGTATTTAAAAATGTTTTAAAACTAATTGAAACCGGACTTCCGGTCAGCGCCAGCGCTTAATGGCGGATTTCTCCCGGAGCTCCCGGGAGAGATCTGCTTCGTGGGTTTGGGTCCGGCAGCCACGGCGGAGCGGGGACCCTCAAAAATCACAGGCGCGTAGCCTGTGAACTGGAGACTCGGCGGGCACCTTTGCGCCCCCCCGACGTTGTGAAATAGCCTTTTTAAAGGCTACGGAACAGCGGAGGGTGTGTGGAGCGGTGCTGAGAGTCGCTTTCACCCAGCCTGCGAAGTGAAGCCGCGTCGCCATTAGCGGAGAGCGCTGATTTCTTCCGGTGAATTTGGACTAACAAGAACAACTTTCCGTGAGTAGGATTGAACTTTAAAATTTAATCGGACGCTAAAATTAAGGAAATTGGGCACCGAGACGGACAAGCACTAAAAAGGAAGTCTGCTTTCCGTTCTGTAGCAAGATCAAAGCGAAAGGCATTCAAGCTGTAACTTTTTGAAAGGAGAGTTGTGGGAACTAAGAAATCCACCACCAAAGCAAAGAACTCCCTCCCCGAAGGCGGGGGGGGGAAAGAAGATTTTACAGTATTTTCCTGCCTGTTTAAAAAGAAATTGAACTGTTTACCGCTGCTCTTAAACCTGGGGATCGGACTGCCGGAGAAAAGGAACCGGCTAAGGACTGTCGTTACAAGAAGGTAAAAAAGTAACTGAAATATTGACTTTGGTTACTCTCAACTCAGAAATACTTTACTTTGTTGCACTGCAAAGTTATATGCAGGACACTATTGATCTGGATCTTTTTTTTTTAAAAAAAAAGAATATTTGAAAGGGACTTGGAGGGCTTTTGTTTGTTTTTTGGAAAGTGTGGGACCGACTTGAAGGCAAAGAATTTGTTTTACGCCCTCTAGAGGACTTGTGAATAGTTTCAGCAACAAGTGGAATTTAAAACTTGAGAACTTTTGTTTGACAGCTTAAGAGTGTGGGAATGACCTTGAGTGAAAGATTTTGTTATGGCAGATGGTAAAGAGAAAGAGGACTCACAAGAAACAACTTTGAGATCTGGCAGACAATACAAAGTCGATCTTTCTATGCAAAGAAGGGCTTCTGTATCAGGAGCCTCTGGAACTGCAGCTGTCCCAAAGGCAAAAGTGAAAATAATGTTTTCAGAAGAAGCACTTGCTAAGGTATTGGGGAAAATAAATGACTCTTTGGAGGAACTAAAAAAGCAAGGTGCAGAAACTAAAGTACAAGTTGCTGAAACAAATAAGAAAATTGAAGAAATCTCTGGGAAAATCGATTTAAATACAAAAAGTATAACTGACCTTGGGAACAAAGTGAACTCTAATGCAGAAGCAATTGGGAAACTATTGGAGGATTCATCTACAACACGAAAGATAGCTGAGGAAGCTAAAGAAATTGCAACGGCTGCTGAGGAAAAGTTTCCACCGGTGTACAGGAAACTAGATGAGCATGAGCTGGCACTCTCTATGCAGGATATGCAACGCAAGGAGAGGAACTTAAGGATCAGACTTGTGCCGGAAAAGGAAGGAGACAACTTGGTGGATTACTTGACAAAAGAATTCTCTGACTTTTGGAAGCAGGAGCTGGATAAGGAAGAATTTAAGATAGAGAGTGCATTTAGACTGGGAACAAGGCAGAGGAAGAACAGACCCAGAGATTGCTTAATAACTTTGAGATCAAAGGAGGAGAGAGATAAAATACTGAACCTGCACTACCAAACAACCCTTCAAATTGAAGATTTTCATATTGAGATTTTTAAAGATATTCCCAAAAGCATTTTAGATGCAAGAGGCTTTTACAAGGACTTGGTGACACTGCTGAAAAGGAACTACATACCATTCAGGTGGGAGTTTCCTCAAGGCTTGTCTTTTAAAGACAAGGGGAAGAAAAGAAGAATAAAGACAGTGAGTGATAAAGACAAGTTTTTAGGAGAACACGAAGAAGACCTACAGAAAGAGGCGTTTCCAGGACAAGGGCATCCTTCAAGCAAGGGACCATTAGACACGGATACGGAATCACCGACAAAAGAGGAACAACAACTGGGAGCTGTAGGAGGAAAGAGTAAATAGCCCCATCATGGCTCTGCAACTTTTAACCTGGAATTGTAACGGATTAAATATTCCCAGAAAAAGAAAAAATATATTTCATGCTTTAAAGAAAGACCAATTGGACTTGATTTGTTTACAAGAGACCCACGTGACAAGAGCACATAGAAAATTATTGATAAATAAAAGACTGGGACAAGAATTTATATCCTCAGACAGAGTAAAAAAGAGAGGAGTGGTGATCTACGCAAAGGAAAGTTTGCAACCGAAACAAATTTTTAAAGATGATCAAGGAAGATATTTGGCAATTGAAATTCAATCTCAAGGAGAAAAGTTTTTGATAGTGGGAATCTATGCACCAAATGAAGGGAAAGCTGAATTCTTTAAGAAGTTGCATGAGACTTTGATGGACTACATGGATTACAATTTAATTGTGATGGGAGACATGAATGGAGTAGTTTCAACAAATATGGACAAAGCACAAAGACAGGTAGTTACAAAAGACGGAAGACTACCAAAAACTTTCTTTGAAATGACTGACAATATGGACTTGATTGACATTTGGAGAACAAAACACCCATTAGAAAGAGAGGGAACCTTCTTTTCTGAAGCCAAAATGACATGGACACGGATTGACCAAATTTGGGTGACTAGCAGTATGGCGTCGAACATAAAGAAAGTGGAAATCTGCCCAAAAACCTTCTCCGACCATAACGCAGTAAAGATGGTGATGAAGCAAACAACAACTGGTTCCTTCAGATGGAGAATGAATGACACCTTACTTAGAGATGAGGAGATCTGTAAGAGGGCCCAAAAAACTTTGAAAGATTATTTTGAAATTAACTTGAGGACTAAAGTAGAAAAAAGAATAGTATGGGACGCAAGTAAAGCCGTGATGAGAGGGTTTTTGATACAACAAAATACATTAAAGAAAAGAAAGCAAAATGAGAGGAAAGAGAAAATCTTGGAAAAGATAAAAGAAGGGGAAAGGAAACTAAGATTGAAGCCAAAATCGCAAGAGATTTTAAGAGAAATCAAATTATATCAAACACAATTTATGGAACTGATGAATCAAGAAATAGAATGGAAAATTAAACAAATGAGACAAAAGACTTTTGAATCTGCAGATAAATGTGGCAAGTTATTGGCTTGGCAAATAAAGAAGAGACAAAAACTCAACACGGTAACAAACTTAGAAGTGGAAGGAAAGAACATATTTAACCCAGTGGAGATTAGGAACTGTTTTCAGAGCTACTTTAGACAACTGTACACACAAGGGCCGCAGAAAGAAATGGATATACAACAATTCCTCGAGAAAAATGGGCTGAAAAAGATTTCGCAGGAAAGTAAGACAATTTTGAATCAGGAGATATCAGCACAAGAAATAGAAGGTGCCATCCAAAGCATGACGTTGGGCAAATCTCCTGGACCGGATGGACTGACTTCCAAATATTACAAAGTTTTGAAGGAAGGGTTGATACAACCCTTGAAGGAAGTCTGCAACGAGATTATGGAGGGGAGAAGGGCACCCGACACGTGGAGGGAGGCCTACATCACACTTATACCAAAGACAGAGACTGAAAAGACCCAACTTAAGAACTACCGACCCATCTCGTTACTAAATGTGGATTACAAAATCTTTGCTGATATTTTAGCAAAGAGATTGAAAAGAGTTCTGATGGAGGAGATTCATGGGGACCAAGCGGGCTTTCTCCCGAAAAGGCATTTGTCGGATAACGTAAGGAATATAATTGACATTTTGGAGAAGTTGGAAGTGAATATAAACACTAAGGCTGTTTTGATATTTGTGGACGCCGAGAAAGCCTTTGACAATATATCTTGGAGTTTTATGTTGAAGAACCTCCGGGGGATGGGGGTAGGCCAAGGGTTTGAAAATGGTATAGGTGCAATATACTCTGAACAGAAAGCAAAATTAATTGTAAATAATGTGGTCACAGAAGAGTTCAAGATTGAAAAAGGGACACGTCAGGGGTGCCCTATCTCCCCACTACTTTTTATATCGGTCCTGGAGGTCTTGCTTAATATGATTAGGAGGGACCAGTTGGTTAAAGGGATTCAGGTCGGAGCTAAACAATATAAATTAAGAGCATTTGCAGATGACCTAGTACTTCATAGAATCATAGAATCATAGAATCATAGAGTTGGAAGAGACCACAAGGGCCATCGAGTCCAACCCCCTGCCAAGCAGGAAACACCATCAGAGCACTCCTGACATATGGTTGTCAAGCCTCTGCTTAAAGACCTCCAAAGAAGGAGACTCCACCACACTCCTTGGCAGCAAATTCCACTGTCGAACAGCTCTTACTGTCAGGAAGTTCTTCCTAATGTTTAGGTGGAATCTTCTTTCTTGTAGTTTGGATCCATTGCTCCGTGTCCGCTTCTCTGGAGCAGCAGAAAACAACCTTTCTCCCTCCTCTATGTGACATCCTTTTATATATTTGAACATGGCTATCATATCACCCCTTAACCTCCTCTTCTCCTGTAATGTAATTGTACTTACATTACAAGAGCCAGAAGCTAGCACGAAAAGAGTTTTGGAAATAATTCAAGAGTTTGGTCAAATGGCAGGATTTAAATTGAGTAAGTTAAAGACCAAGGTATTGGAGAAAAATTTAACACAGTTTGAAAAAGAAAGGTTTCAGAATGAGACAGGGTTGACTGTGGTTAAAAAAGTGAAATATTTGGGAATAAATATGACAGCTAAGAATGTGAATCTATTTAAAGATAATTATGAAAAAACTTGGACAGAAGTGAAAAAAGATTTGGAGATTTGGTCAAACCTGAAGCTTTCCTTGTTAGGCCGTATTGCAGTTTTAAAAATGAATGTATTGCCGAGAATGTTGTTTTTGTTCCAAGCATTACAAATAATGGATAAGACGGATTGTTTCAAGAAGTGGCAAAAAGACATATCTAAGTTTGTCTGGCAGGGCAAGAAGCCCAGAATTAAATTTAAGATACTAACGGATTCAAAGGAAAGAGGGGGGTTTGCCCTGCCAGACTTTAAACTGTACTATGAAGCGGCAGCTTTCTGCTGGCTAAGAGAATGGCTACTTCTTGAAAATACAGATGTTTTGGATTTGGAAGGTTTTAATAATATTTTTGGGTGGCATGCATATTTGTGGTATGACAAGGTTAACGCACATAAAGGTTTTAAAAACCATATTGTCAGAAAAGCACTATTAAATGTCTGGATTAGATATAAAGATTTGCTGGAAAGTAAAACTCCAAGGTGGTTGTCGCCAATGGAAGCTAAGGCAGTTAAAAAGTTAAATATGGAGTCAAGATATTGGGAAATGGCCAAGATATTGGGAAATTTTGGAAAAGGAAGGGGACAGACTGAGACTGCAGAGTTTTGAGAAATTAAAAGGGAAGGTGAGGGATTGGTTGCATTATCATCAAATAAATGAAGTGTTTAAAATGGACAGTAAAATTGGCTTCCAGGTGGAAAAATCAAAATTGGAGACTGAACTGTTAGAACCAAGTACTAGAAACTTGTCAAAAATGTATAACTTGCTGCTGAAATGGAACACACAAGATGAAACGGTCAAATCAAGTATGATTAAATGGGCTCAGGACATTGGTCATAACATCTTGTTTGCTGATTGGGAAAAGTTGTGGACCACCGGGATGAAATTTACGGCATGTAATGCCTTAAGAGAAAATATTATGAAAATGATCTATAGGTGGTACATAACCCCAGTCAAGCTTGCAAAGATTTACCATTTGCCTGATAATAAATGTTGGAAATGTAAAGAAAAGGAAGGCACATTCTTTCACCTTTGGTGGACGTGCCCGAAGATTAAGGCTTTCTGGGAAATGATCTATAATGAACTGAAAAAGGTATTTAAATATACCTTCCCTAAGAAACCAGAGGCCTTTCTCTTGGGTATTGTCGACCAAGGGGTGTTAAAGACGGATATAACCTTTTTTATGTATGCTACAACAGCAGCTAGAATACTTATTGCAAAGTACTGGAAGACACAAGATCTACCCACTCTGGAAGAATGGCAGATGAAGGTGATTGACTACATGGGCTTGGCAGAAATGACGAGCAGAATCCGAAACCAGGGAAGAGAAGCAGCCGAAGAAGAATGGAAAAAGTTTAAGGACTATTTAAAGAAATACTACAAAATTAATGAAAGTTAGAATGACGTTGGACCGGAAAGTAAACGGTTACTATTAGTAATGGTTAAGACAAGGAGAATAAGGAAGATTAAATTAAATTTAAATTAAAATAAGGGAAGATTTGCTGAATAATTGATTAGAATCTGGAATACAGAAAAGGGAGGCATGAGGAAGTCGGGGAAGAAAGGCATAAGAAATTAAGATGAAATTGTACTTGTTTTTTGTTTTGTTTTTGTTTTTGTTTGTTTATGTATTTGTTGTGTTTATTGTAATGTTATGTTATGTTTTTGTGGTTATAAAAACTTCTTAATAAAAAATATTATAAAAAAAAAATAAAACTAATTGAAACCAACAATAAGCTAAAAACACAAAGAACTTCTACGTATCTAGGTAGGTTTGCCAACTTCTACGAATCTGGGTAGAGGAAGGAGTTAAGCAATGTCAATAGGCAGGACATTCCAAAGAGTAGATGGCGCCCCATTAAAAGATTGATTGCAACTATGGAAGTAGTATTATGTGGCCCTCGTATCATTGCCAGTTCTGCACTTGGGACCAGTAGTGAGGTGTGAAACCAGGGGGTCTCTTCATGCCCAGGCAAATAGAATAAAACTTATTGATATGTTCTAATTCAGCTGTTTCACACAATACTTTGCCATTAAAATAGTTGAAACGGCAATATATTAAAATTTTAAAATAGTTGAAACGGCAATATATTAAAATTTTTCAAAATGAGTATAAAGACTTGTAGTAATGTCATAAGCAGCATCTGATAGGTGACAATGACATCACCATAACAAAGATTCATCCGGGGTGGAGGAAGGGGGTGTGGTGGAGGCAGGTCACCCCAGGTGTCACCACTGAGGGGGTGACAAAATGGCAGGCGACACTGACCATGGGGCCTGCAGCATGCCTGAGCCACACCTCTCTCCTGGGAGTACGTGGTGGCTTGGGCGCCCGCAGGCTACGCACTGCCCCAAACGGTTCGCCCGCTGCCTCCCCCCCAGCTGTGGGGCGGCTCTGTGGGAGGAGGCAGGCAGACGGAGGCCCCGTGGAGCTTCCTGCCCGGCTAGCCCCGCCCTTGGCCACAGGGCACGCGCACCACCCCAGGCACCCAATCGGCTTGCTCTGCAGCTGGATTCGTCAAATGTTATTTCTGTTCATTTCTTCTCCTGGAAGGGTCAAGGGAGCAGCAGCAGCTCACAGCCGTTTGAATGTTAGGAAAGTGTAAACTGACTGTAGCAAAGGAACAACTGAGCATTCCCTATGCAAGAATGTCATGTGAGAAAGATCTGGTCGTCATTTGGGAAAACAGATTCAATGTCATAGAATAGGCCGGTTTCCTATATTTGTATGCAACCACGCAGAAAAATTACTTCAGTATTTCTGGCAGTATGCCTGGATTTTGCGGCTGTGGTCCTTTTGAAGCTGTGTTTTCCTTTCCAGAATTGTGTCAGGTCTTGTATATTTAAACTACCAGCCTCTACAAAAGATAGAGAATTTGGTGGGTACTCAATCCTCCTCAAGCAAAGAGAGTTCTGCAGTCAGGGCTGGAGTCACGTGGGGAGCCTGGGTGGGTTCGCCCCCCGCAGAGAGATTCCAAATCCCTTCCTTGAATTTTCAGTTTCCGTTTTTTAAATAATTGAGTCCCATTCACTTATGGAGACCTAAGGAAAACTGTGCAGGCAGGACTCATCCACCCAAGTGTTCACTGATATTTCCTTCCAGTGTTGTGTCTGACATCTGCAAAGGCACTGGGATAATTGGTGCACAACAGGGACATTTCATTTTTTAATAAAATTAAAATGTTGTTGTTGTTGTTGTTTAGTCATTTAGTCGTGTCCGACTCTTTGTGACCCCATGGACCAGAGCACGCCAGGCACTCCTGTCTTCCACTGCCTCCTGCAGTTTGGTCAGACTCATGGTTGTAGCTTCGAGAACACTGTCCAACCATCTCGTCCTCTGCCGTCCCCTTCTCCTTGTGCCCTCCATCTTTCCCAACATCAGGGTCTTTTCCAGGGAGTCTTCTCTTCTCATGAGGTGGCCAAAGTCTTGGAGCCTCAGCTTCAGGATCTGTCCTTCCAGTGAGCACTCAGGGCTGATTTCCTTCAGAATGGAGAGGTTTGATCTTCTTGCAGTCCATGGGACTCTCAAGAGTCTCCTCCAGCACCAGAATTCAAAAGCATCAATTCTTCAGTGATCAGCCTTCTTTATGGTCCAGCTCTCACTGCCATACATCACTACTGGGAAAACCATGGCTTTGACTATACGGACCTTTGTTGGCAAAGTGATGTCTCTGCTTTTTAAGATGCTGTCTAGGTTTGCCATCGCCTTTCTCCCAAGGAGCAGCCGTCTTTTAATTTCGTGACTGCTGTCACCAGCTGCAGTGATCATGGAGCCCAAGAAAGTAAAATCTCTCACTGCCTCCATTTCTTCCCCTTCTATTTGCCAGGAGGTGATGGGCCCAGTGGCCATGATCTTCGTTTTTTTGATGTTGAGCTTCAGACCATATTTTGCGCTCTCCTCTTTCACCCTCATTAAAAGGTTCTTTAATTCCTCCTCACTTTCTGCCATCAAATTGTGTCATCTGCATATCTAAGGTTGTTGCTATTTCTTCCGGCGATTTTAATTCCGGCTTGGGATTCCTCCAGCCCAGCCTTTTGCATGATGAATTCTGCATATAAGTTAAATAAGCAGGGAGACAATATACAGCCTTGCCGTACTCCTTTCCCAATTTCGAACCAATCAGTTGTTCCATATCCAGTTCTAACTGTAGCTTCTTGTCCCACATAGAGATTTCTCAGGAGACAAATGAGGTGATCAGGCACTCCCATTTCTTTAAGAACTTGCCATAGTTTGCTGTGGTTGACACAGTCAAAGGCTTTTGCACAGTCAATGAAGCAGAAGTAGATGTCTTTCTGGAACTCTCTAGCTTTCTCCATAATCCAGCGCATGTTTGCAATTTTGTCCCTGGTTCCTCTGCCCCTTCGAAATCCAGCTTGCACTTCTGGGAGTTCTCGGTCCACATACTGCTTAAGCCTGCCTCGTAGAATTTTAAGCATAAAATTTTAAGCATAAAATTAAAATACCTGTAGTTAAATTTCACCTGTTCCACACCAATTCAAATGTATCTCACCATGTGTTATCACTCAATTTCTAGGTACTCGTGCAATCTTCTGACACTCATGATCTGCTTGTGTTTGGGGAGAATGCAAAATGCAGATTTTCATTTCACCTGGAAATTCAAGCAATATTACAAGATAAGTCTGTACTATACCACCACCTTGTGGTGATGTGATGAATATCAGTCTTGAATTTTAACTACACACTCTGTGGAGTCCTTTCTTTTGTCTGTCCTGAATCTTCCAGTTTCACCAGATGCCTTTGGAGGCAGAACATAACCATCCTAGCAAGTAGCAAATGGTAACCTTCACCTCCATGGATTTTTCTAACCCCCTCTTAAAACCATCCAAGTTGCTGGTCCCCAGTGTGTCCTGCGGAGCAAGTTGCACAGTAACTATCTGCTGTGTGAATAAGTACTTTCTTTTTGTCTTTCCTGAATATTCCAAAATTCAGCTTCAACAAGTTCTAATGTTAGGGAGGAAAACTTTTCTCTATCTGCTTTCTCCATGCCAGGCACTGTTTTTTACAATTCTATTATGTCGCCGCTTACTTGCCTTCTCTAAACTAAAAAACCTCAAAATATGCAACATTTATAATATATACTACAGTCAGGTTGCACGTTTTCGGGTTGCGGATGGTGCCGAACCCGGAAGTACTGGAACAGGTTACTTCTGGGTTTCGGCACTTGCGCATGCTCAGAAACACAAAATGACATCACGCGCATGTGCAGAAGTGCAAATGTGCCTCCCACACGGATCACGTTCGCAACCAGAGGTATGACTGTCTATCTGTCTATCTCCTGCCCATCTAACTGGGTTGCCCTAGCGCGCCTTCCCCTCTGTTCCCGGACCTGTCCTGAAGCCTTGCGGTGGGAGGAGGGCTTTCCTCCCCACCGCCAACATTCAGAATGCTGTTCTGAATGTTGGCGGTGGGGAGGAAAAACCCTCCTCCCACCGCAAGCCCCGGGAACAGAGGAGAAGCGCTGCGCGCCTTCTCTTCTGTTCCCGGACCTCCCACCGCAAGCCTTCAGGACAGGTCCGGGAACAGAGGAGAAGGCGCGCTGTGCTTCCCCGCTGTCCCCGGAGATTTCCTTATGGGCTTTCGTCTTGCGAAGCAAGCCCATAGGGAAATTCGTCTTGCGAAGCCGCTAAAAATCGGAAAACCCTTTCGTCTTGCGGGTTTTTCGTTTAGCGAGGCATTCGTCTTGCGGGGCACCACTGTATTTATGTATGCAAGAACAGCGGCTTGAATCTTGCTAGCCCAGAAATGGAAAGTGAGGTGTTTCCCCAGCAAGGAGGATTGGTAACTGAAGATGTCAGAATATGCAGAGTTAGCGGGTCTAACAAGTAGAGAACAAGAAGAACGAGTATTTAAAGAGTGGAATTTTTTTTGTCACGTATATTGAAAATGATTGTGTACAGCTGAAAACGCTGGCAGTATTAAAGAAAATTCAACAGTATAATAAATACTGAAGTGATGTAAGATAGGAAAACAGAAATAGATGGATGTATCAAAATACAACCGTACCGTGGTTTTCAAACAGAATGCGTTCCAGAAGTCCGTTTGACTTCTGAAACATTTGGAAACCAAGGCACGGCTGCCGATTGGCTGCAGGAGCGTCCTGCAGACAATCAGAAGCAGCAGCAGCGGCCGTTTGGCTTCCAAGGCAAAGTTCGGAAACCAGAACACCTACTTCCGGGTTTGCGATGTTCAAGTTCCGAGTTGTTAATGAACAAAGCTGTTTGAAAACCAAGGTATGACTATATGCATGAATGGTGGGAAAGTTAAATGAACCTAGGGAGGGAAGTCAATCAATGTATGGTATAATAAAAGATGCTTAATTTACAATGTAAAATTTGAAAATTTAATAAAAATTATTTTAAAAATAAATAAAAACTTAGTAAACATCAAACATTAATAGTAACAACCTGATCCAATAGAAAAAGCCACAATAACTTTAAAATAAACAACTTATACCAAATATTTCCTCAAAGGGAAACTGCTTCATCTGCTCAGTCATTTTGGTTCCCCTTTTCTGAACCTCTTCCAGCTCTGCAATATATTGTACGAAGTAAGAACTGAGCACAGTATTCCAAACGTGGTCACAGCATAGACTTGTATAACTGCATTATGATGTTTTATTTTCAATTCCCTTCCTAATGATCCCTAGCATGAAATTTGCCGTTCTCACAGCTGCTGCACACTGAGCCAATCACTCCAATGTATTGATCATGGTCAGTCACTGCCAGTTCAGACCCCATAAATGTTTGTGTGAAATTGGGTGGGGGGGTTGCCCAATATCCATCACTTTACATTCAATTGCATTTCTCATCTGACCACTTATCTGCTCAGTTTGGAATGGTCCTTTTAGAGCTGTTCACAATCCATTTTTGTTTTAACAACCCTGGAAAGTATAGCAACATCAGCAAACATGGCAACATCACTGCTCACTCTTAACTCTAGATCATTTATGAACAAGACAAAAAGCCCAGGTCCCCTGGTCCTTGGGGGACTCCACTTTCTGCATCCCTCCATCAGAAGAACTGTCCATTTATGCCTTCTCTTCCTTCCTGTTACTTAATTACCATAGCTCCTGATCCACATGAGGACCTCACTTTTTATTCCATGACTGCTAAGCTTACTTGATGAGGTATATTGTTTAAAGCTTTTTGAAAGCCAGCTGGACCACTTTTATTTATATACTTGTTGATACTTCTTTAAGGGGTTGGTGAAACACGATTTATCCTTGCAGGAGGCCGATAGCATGTTCCCAGTACTAAATTATTTTATTTAATTATTAAATAAAATTATTTAAACCAAATTAAATTATTTTAATTAAATTATTTTATGGCTACTATATCTATGCTGTCCTCTAAGACCAAGAACTCCAGTCTGCACATCTTGCCTTGGAGGCTTCTAGCATTACAGTATCAGCACTTATATACAGTGTCTGTCTGCAAGGATCTCTCCACCCCACCTGAGAAGTATATGCAGCACACAAGAATAGCAGTTCTGGGATGCAGAGAGGATATATTGTTTGATTATATCCTTTCCCACTTGTTAACACAAGTTATACAATTTAGAAGAGTAACATTCCCCCTTTTAAACTTGCACAGTGGATGCGTTTGCTCAGGCTCGCTAAAGCCTCTAAAATAAGTTTCCTTGGTAATTTCCCCTATAAAAGATAGACATGACACAGTCTTCTATAAAAGTATAAAAAGAGTTTACTCACTCACATTCTGTTCACAGATGGATCCCAGAAGGCAGACTTAAGTTACAAAAGTAGTATACCTAGAAACTATCCCATAAGGAGACAGCTCCTTTGTCCTCTCTTGGCTAAGCCAAGAGAGCCTCTTAGGCTCAGCAGATGTTGTTTCTTCAACGAATGTAGTCATTGGCGGCCAGTCCTATGTTTTTGTTACCCTCACAGGTGAGGCCACACCTACCTCTGGTCACATGTAGAGGAAGTCTGTCCCAGCCTAGGAGGAAACAGGAAGTTCCAACTGGCTGGTCCAGACACCCCCTTTTTGTGTCCACTCTAGGGATGTTGTACTTGACTGCTCTGTGTTTCTCATCCCACAAGTTCATCCTCCATTGAACAGGTCCTTTCCATGGCATTGCTTTCCTCCTCCTCAGAGTGATACCTTCCTTCCCCAGATCCCTTACTATTCTTGACATGAGGGGAGTTCTCTTCCTGGGAGTGAGGCACAGCATCCTCGAAGGCCTCCTCCACAAACCTCTCTGCCTGTCTCAGCCTTCTCAGCTCTGCCACTTTGGCCTCAAGGAAACGAACTTGCTCCTTTAGAGTAGGAGCTCACTGCACCAAAGACACACCCACAACTTCTGGCCAACAGGCAGATAGCCATACATGTCAGAGGCAGTGCTGCCGAGTTTTTACCTGTGTAGCAGATTTTTTTTAAAAACTGCTAGGCTTTTGTTTACATCCAGCAGAGGAGAGGCATGGTGGCCCTGCTGCTGAACTTGCTTGGCAGTTTAACTCACTTTTTTAGCTGAGCCAGAGATGATTAATTAGCTGGGGAGCCCTGAATAGGACTACTCTACACTGCAGCATTGTGTTGCAGCATTCCACCCCCCACTCCGCCATAATGAACGGAGGGTGATGGATCATCATGCCTTCAGTTTGTAACAGTTCACTCTTACAGGTGAAGAAAAAATACTGTTAAAGGCACAGGACAGCAATCTAATGAAAACAAAAAAACCACCTGAAACCAAAATCATAGCAGTGGAGGAGTGGCAACAGGAGGGAGTTAAAAGTCCATTTGCCAAACTGCAAAATGCATATTCAGTGACATGAAAATGCAGCAACACTTCAACAGTGTCCAAAAAGGCAACCTTTACTGCAGTGATAATCATTTGTGTGATAAATTGGCTTAAATACAACTAATAGCTGTACCAGACTGTAAAATTAACTTCACCCTCTATAAAGGTAAAGGTACCCCTGCCCGTACAGGCCAGTCGTGTCCGACTCTAGGGTTGTGCGCCCATCTCACTTAAGAGGCCGGGGGCCAGCGCTGTCCGCAGACACATCTGGGTCACGTGGCCAGCGTGACGAAGCTGCTCTGGCGAGCCAGCACCAGCACAGCACACGGAAACGCCGTTTACCTTCCCGCTATAAAGCGGTACCTATTTATCTACTTGCATTTAGGGGTGCTTTCGAACTGCTAGGTGGGCAGGAGCTGGGACTGAAAGACGGGAGCTTACCCCGCCTTGGGGATTCGAACCGCCGACCCTGCGATCGGCAAGCCCTAGGCGCTGAGGTTTTACCCACAGCGCCACCCGCGTCCCAACTTCACCCTCTACTTCACTATATATATGATGACCACCAGAGGGTGCCAGCTCTACACTATTTCTAGCCTTTATTCCTCCAGGAATGAAATGTTGCTCTTCCGCCTCCTTTTCCTCCCCTATCCATAGTTGACCTGAATATACCCACTATAGAGGTTTACTTGTAACAGAAGCCCAGTTGTATTCTAGGTAAAGTGAGCAAGTTCCTCTTAGGGCCTATTCTTCTTTCAAAACTGCTGCTATGTGGAAGTCAAATTTGTCTTAACCAGGAACAGATGCATGCATGAGTAAATATTGGCCACAGAAAAAAGCAGGGTTAACGGGAACCTTGGTGTCAGGTGAAAGGGTATGCCAGGATTAATCTCTTCGTTAGTTTTATTTTATTTTGAATAGGAGGACGAGTCTCGTAACATATTAACTTAAACTGATGAAGTAGATGTTCTAGGAGAGATTTGCTTTCACGTGAACGGCTGGCATGTCATTTGGAAAGGATAACATTTCCCCAGCCATTAAGTTCTGCACAGCAACCCTTTAATGACTGCAGCTGAGCCATCCTGCTCTGCAGCAGGAGGCGGGAACCTGTGGCAGAGGCTCTTCAGCTCTCATTATCCCTGATCATTGGCTATGCTGGTTGAGGCTGATGGGAGCTGGACCATCAACCCATGGAGCAGTGCTATTTTTCTAGGAAAAGAGGTGCCGGAAACCATCATGCGCACCTCCCTTATTCTCTTAGAAGGGCAATGGCAGCTGTTTCTGTGGCTGAAAAAAGCCCTGCCCTGGAGGACCATAAAGAAGCCACCCCTGTTTTAGAGCTTCTTTGTCTTGCTGTCCAGTCCTTTCACCACACAAATTATTTAAAAAACAAAAAGGTAATTTACTTGTTCTTGGTTGCTGCTATGGAGTGGCCACTTGTGCCACCAAATGGGAGGAATTTCTCCCCACAAAAGGACACAGATCTGCATCAAATTTGCACATGCTAATTTAAATGTAAGTTATACCTTCATTACTTATCACCAAAAGTCACTGCAAAAAGCCAAACAAGCTAAAAATATGTATTATATACATAAAGGTATGTTGCCAAATACAAATACAGAAAATGCTATGTATATAAAACACAGTAAATAAAAGCCAGAATTAAGGTTAAAAACAAGAAACAAAACAAAGGATAAGAAAAAGCAATTAAATAAATAATAATCAGATCAAGCCAGGGCATCACCATGGCAATGTAAGAAATAAAATAAATGATAAAGAAACCATCAGGGAGTCAGGGCAATCACCAAAACACTTTATAGCTATATCTGAAAGCTGTTTTACACAAATTGTTGCAGCAGTCTATGCAAAGAGACCCTCTATGTCACAAAATGTCAGCCTCTGGCAAAAGGTAACACATATTTTGTGGGGTAGTTTTTGCTTATAATACCATTGGAATTGTGTCTAGAAATTTAAAAGGGGGTTTCAAGTGCAAACAAAATACAGTGTGGAAGATATTCTATGTGTCTGAAGGCAAATTTAGAAATAAATAGAAACTCAGAATGGGTGGGGGTGGGGTCAGGTGGCGATTTTTCTATTTTACTTCCTATATGTAGGGTTTGGTGTCAGTGTTGTTTGTGCAGGTTCTTTGCTGTTTGCTTGTGTTCCTTTGGTGGTGAGAGAGGTTGGGGTTGGCCTAGGGTGTGCTTATTCCTTTGTAGTTGGCTGTGGTGGTCTTTGTTTTCATGTGTGAGTGGGGTGGGTGGGTGTTTTGGATCAGCAACAAATCTACTTATTCCAAGACCTCCCTTAAAGCAGTAGTGGATCACCATGAAGAAGGCGCCACCACCGAGAAGGCCTCTGCCTGGTTCCCTGTAACTTGGCTTCTCGCGGGCGTCTCCTTCGTTTTTCCTTCTAGCAGCTGCTGGAAAGCTTTGATTTCACCCCCAGAGGCGCACTCCATTGCCTCTTGAAAGAGATGCCCACAACTTCCCAGGGAACTCTGGGAATGGTAGTTCTGGGAGGGGCATAGTCTACTGACTGCTGTTTTGCTCCAGATTGCTTGGCTGGAATTTCCTTCTTTTACTGACCACATGGACCTGCGGGGGGGACGGGGGACCTGTACCCCGACAAGCTGGGCTGTTGAGTAGTCTCTCAACCCGGAATTTTCCTTAACAGTGTGGAACCTCTAATGGAGCTATCGCCCCACCCCCCAAAATATTGTTCCTTAGACTGTCCCTGTGACTGGCTTTTTGGTTTTTTAAGAAAAGCACATTTTACATCAAATTTAGCTGCAGATTAAGCTGGGGGAAGGGAGGGGTCACTCTTTCTCTCCTAAACCTCTCTTGTCCACCGCCACCCTTTTCTGGGCACAAGTATTTTAAACAGCCCACCCGTTTCCTTCCCATGCAGAGTTTAGGCCCAATATGCTGCTATTACTGTTATTATTGTTAGCTTTGCAATGGTCATGGGGGATAATTTGCAGGAAATGTGTGGCTTACTGTGTTTCTTTTTTAAAAAATATCTATTTGCAAAAGGTTTATATAGAAAATCAATCAATCGATTAGTAATAGGTCCTCAAAACACCTGGGAAGCTATTCCCCCTCCCCGCCCGTCCCACTTCTAATGCAAACCCCCTTCCTCAATCAAGATGGGATTTCAGCTAAAAGAGAGTTGGACAACTTGGGGGTTTCAGCAGGAAATCCAAGGCAGCCCCCTGCCTGAATGAGACTGGATTCCCCTGCTAAAACAAAGAAGGGGGACTGTTTAGGAGACAAACCCGCTTCTGAATCAGGAAGGGGTTTGCTTGGAATCCCACCCAACTGAGCAGAATTTAAGCCCTGCTCATCAGCTGATGTTGAAAACCAGACATCGCCTGGCCCTGGGCAGGATGGCACATCGAGCCTCCTCACATCTGTTCAAAGGAGGCTGCAAAGCGGGGGGGACATGCTTGTATCATTTCGTAGTCTTGTTTATTTCTATGCTCTTTTAGATGTGGCTTCATACCCGAGTGGGGGATTTGAACCCTGGTGCCTCCCAGGTCCTAGTTTGGCAGCCTAACCACTAGGCCACACTGCCTCTCCACCTTCCTGCTTGAAGCAGCCCTTAATTGGGGACCTATATTCCTGCTTAAACCAGCTTTCTTTTTAGGACTGTGAACTTGGCTTTGCAAGCCTGGTAGCTGCATCGTACATTTAAGGCGCCCCCACCAAGAATCCTGGGAACTGTAGTTTGTTAAAGGTGCTGGGAACTGCAGCTTTCTCAGGGTTCTGGAAACCATATTGAGCTCTTTGGAATTCTCAGAGATTTTCTTTGGGGGGGGGCTGTTAATAGTTGCTGCGGAAATGAATTCTTCTTGTGGTTTCCGTGTACGAGATCCATCCCAGTATATAAGCACTACAGTTTGGGAGGAGGCCAGTTGTTTGGAAAGCACAAGGTCGACAGAAAAAGACGCCCAGACTTTTGTGGACTGTGGCAGATGAGGACAGAGGGAGACTGCGATTTGGGGAGAATGTATCTTATTCTAAGTAAAGCTTAATTCCACAGAAACAGAAAAGATGTTTGCCTTTCTAGGATATGGCACTGCTGTTCAGATCGCAAGTTACCCAACCTCACAATTACTTAGGGTCATGCAAACAGACCGATAGGCCATTCTAGTCCAATGCACTGATGTCCACAAAAACCGGACGGATGATTCAAGGAAGCTTCCAGGCAGGGCATGAAGACACTTAGCTCTTCCCTCCTCCCAGAACTGATATTCCAGGGCAAACCTTTGTTTTGATCCTGCAAATGCATCTCTAGCTCATCTTTTTGGTTAACTATGCAAATCGTTCCTGGCATCCTGAAAACTCAAAGAGTTCCAAAGGCACTTCTCCAATTGTACACTCTGTGGACAATTCTGGTGCAGAAACCACCTTCATGCCTACAGCTGCCTAGAGTGACGTGCAGAGAAGATGTTAGGATCTTCCAAATTACTGCTTCAAGGGAGCATCTGAGGCCACTGTAACTGTTTTTGTTCTTTGGGAAATTTTCTAATCACAAAGCCAGGATTCCCAAGAACTAAAAGGGTGGAGATCTTGGAGGGTGACGGAGAACTTGGTGCTGCTCCCTTAGGTTCTGCAGAGAAGGAGGAGCCAGGAGATTTGGAATATTACCCAAAGAAAAATACAGCAGATGAAGGGCCTGTGGCGGGGGGGGGGGGTGGCCTGGCTCCCTACTCTGCTGCCTATTTGCACAATTCATGTAGCAGTATAGAGCATGCGCAGCAAAACCTCACTGCCTTTCGGAATACTGCGTTTGCTACTTTCCGTTTAATACCACCAGCCTAATCCCACACAAGTTTCGAATCATGCCCCACAGCCGGGCGATGTTCCTCCGGCCTCAGGAGGAGCCTCTTCAGTGGGTCTGGTGAATCTGGGCCTAGGCCAGGTGAAAAGGGCCTTGCTCCCGCAAGGCCTCCACGCCCCACAACCAGGCCATGTTCCTCCAGCCTCATGAGGAGCTTCTTCAGTAGGGCTGGTAAGTGTGGGCCTCGCCCCCTAGGCCATGTGGAAAGGGCCTTGTTGGGAGCGGCCTTCACACTAGAAGCTAGGCAATTTTATGTCATATCACACCATATGGCATGGAAGGAAGAATGCAGGAGGGAAGAGATCCTTCAATGACTAGACATGCTTGTTATTCCCTCTCTCACTACATCTTGTCTTCTCTTTTGTTTCCAGGATGTCTGCCAATGTCTCCCCTGCTCCCCTCCTCTCCAAACCCCCCATGCGGGTGAAAGAAGGCTCCCTGGTGGTCAGATGGCTGCCTCCAGTTAGCTACATTCCTGATGGATATTTTGGCCTTGCTGATGTGCATTGCATCCACAGTCAGTGTCAACTGGAGAGTGTGGCGTGTGAAAAACATCAAGGGAATCGGCTTTGGAAACTTCTGGATTGGAATCTGGCAGGTCTGCTTTTGGAAAGACCCTTCTTTGGCATTGTGAAGATCTCAATGAGCAATATCCAACCCTCCCGAGGGAAATTTTTATTGCTCAGGACTTAATGGCATTAGCTTCCATTATGAATTCAGCGGCCCTAGGATTGATATCTTTTGCCCTGTACAAACTGTTGATCCCCCTTGGAGCGAGTAACTACAAAAGAACTCTGTACATGCTCTAAGAGATCCCATCCGATCAGCACAGCAGTAGGAATCCCCTCAGAAATAGCAACCTGCCACGTTCCTGACCAATCTTGGAATTTAACATGGATTTCTGCAACTGGTAATACCTCAGGGTGTTTTGAAATTCCTTTTAATTTCATAACTTTCCCTGGAATTATTTTGGTGGGACAGATGATCTCTGGGTGGGCAATAGTGACTTGCGAACTGGTGTCTTTTAACCCTAGAAATCTCCTCCCTTCAATCCAAATATCTTCCCCAGCATTTTTCAAAAGAAGATTGTCTTGTTTTATAGCATAGCAATGTGATACTTTTGCCTCCACTACTTCAGCAGGCTTCGGCATATCCTGACTAGCTTGACTCTCCTCAGCTTTGATGCAATACTTTTTTTTCTGAGGGCTAATATTACCAGACTTTTCTCCTCCAGCTCTACAATTAAAACTTTTGTGGCCAAATTTTCCACATCCCCAGGATTTCAGTTCTTTGGGATTTGTATAATTTGTTTTCCACCCTTTCTTCTCAGTGAGACTGGTGTTGGCTTGGGCCTTGTCATTTTGCCCTTTTGACAATGGCCTATTTCCCTTGTCTTTCTCTGAAGAGGGGCTTCCCTTTGCTTGTTAGAATTTATTTCTGTTAGTCCCCCACACTTTCCCGCCAAAACTTGGTTCATCAAACCTATGGTCCCTTATTTATTTGGTCAGTTAAGTTAGCGGCTTCTTGAAGTGATTGAGGGTGTCTTTCCTTTATAAGATATTTTAATTGGCTGTTTATTGTTTCATAAAATTGTTCCAGAGCAAACACTTCTCTGATTTTTGGAACAGAGTCTGCCCTCTCCTGTTCTAACCATTTTGTGAGGTAGTTTGAGATTTTCGCCTCAAGCTGATGTCTCCTTCCTCACTTTAGTCACACTTCTGAATTTCTTTCTCAGTTGTTCTGAGGTAATCCCAAACCTGGTGTATATTAGTTGCTTAAATATATCAACATTTTTGGAATAGTTCTCTGACATTTGGGCATAAATTTGAGCTAATGACCCACTGATCCTGGCTCTAAGGATCCTCATCTTATCCTCATCTTTCACTTGAAAGTCTTGACAAGCTCTTTCAAATGATACAATGAAAGCCTCAGGGCAATCTTTTTCCTTACTCAGGAAAACGCTTTAAATCTACCTTCACTTGAGTTGGACTACTGGTGTTATTACTATTATTTTGATTCTCCATAGCTGCCAATTCCAGTTTCCTCATCTCCAACTGAAATTGCATTCTTTCTAACTCCTGTGCAGATTTAATCTTTTCCAATTCCAATCTATATTCTTGTTCTAACTTCCACTTTTCAAATTCTTCAGAGAATTTTGGACCTCCTGCCTCAGGTTGAATACTAGTTATATTTTCTAAACTCTGCTCTTCCCTCTGAGGATTTCCATTCTCCTCTCCTTCAGAGCTTTCATAAGTTGTTTCCCTCACAGGGTTTCTTATCTTTTTGGGTGGCATATTGTGTGAGTGAGAATTATCAATAAATTAACAAAATAAGAGAAATTTCCTCTCAGTTCTGTTTCTTCTGGCTAGGGTTCTCTCAAGACTCTGGTCCCAAAGTTCTGCTATGGGTTTTCTCTCTAACCCTTCAAGCACTACTTCCTCTGACCAGGAGCCTAAACCCTCTACCAGAGCAGACTTTGAGCTCTCTTTCTCTTTGTTATCTTGGCTTTGCGGTTTATCGGGCTAGGTAATCCCTTCACAGATTTACCCTTCCCCCTCCAGGTGCATTGTTTTTCCCACCGAATCCCACCACTTGCCTACCACTTATGTGGTGACAGGTAGTGATGTTATTCCACCGCAGGTACGGTTGTGATCTCACCTACGGTTGTTATCCCACTGCTAACACCAATTTTGTGGCGATCACACAGGGCCCCCGGACGTTTGACGGTCTATTGACCCTGTGCCACCACTGTGATTGCTTTCTTTCTTTCTTTCTTTCTTTCTTTCTTTCTTTCTTTCTTTCTTTTCTTTTCTTTCTTTTGCAAATGCTTTTTATTGAGTTTTTTCACAAAAAAGTAAAACAATCTTTTACAGTCATCATTTTATGTCATCTTATTTACACTGCATATATTCACGCCCAGACTTCCTTCCTTCCCAGCTACGGTTTTCTTAATATATATCTTCTCTTACAGATTCTTATTCACTTCTATACACGTCACAGGATTTATGTTTATCCTGCTGTAGTTTTTAAACTTCTACAGTTAATTCTTATGTATGCCACAAATTTACCCCATTCTTCTTCAAACTTTGTCCCTTTTTGGTCCCGGATTTTATACGTCATTTTAGCTAATTCTGTGTATACAAAAAATTTAGCCTGCCATTCCATAACCGTTGGGGTCTCCTGTGACTTCCACTTTTGAGCTACAAGGGTCCTAGCTGCTACTGGAGCATATTGGAATAATTTATGATCCTCCTTTTTTACTTCCTCCCCTATTATCCCTAATAAAAAAGCCTCCAGTTTTTTTCGGGAATGTATACTTAAAAAGTTTCTTCAGTTCATTATATATTAAGTCCCAATTTTTTTCATCTTTTCACATTCCCACCACATGTGGCCACCACTGTGATTGCTTTCTTTGCTGCCACCACCCCGCTTCTCACAGGGACACACGGAGTCCAGACAGTTGTTAACATTAACAAAGAATCAAGTTTATTTTTAAATGCAGGAACAAGCGTATGGTTTCAGTTTATTTTTCTCTTGTCAGTTTCTTAATCATAGTTCCTAACAACTCCAAACTGATTATTCCAACTATCTATCTGACTCAACCTGACAATTCCTCTCACTCTCTCACAATACAACTTGACCAACCCACTGCCTATTCCTCCCTCTTCCTTCTCCAACCCCCAAACCTCAACTGACTTTCAAAACCTCCCACTCTAACTGTTACTCCCCCCTTGCATTCTCACTGGCCAATCACATCACACCCATTTTAACCCTTTCCTTATGACCCATCCTAGAAGGCAAACGCCACAGCCATACACCCCAAAGCTCACCTGAAGGACATCAAAGCCCACCTGATGTCCCAAACATACGATTATACATGTGATTCCCTTCAACTGTAAAGACTAAACTATCAGATCCAGGTCCACGCAGATCGCTCCATACACGCATGGATCTGCGTGGATCAGGATCTGATAGTTTTGTTTTGGGACTTCAGGTGGGTTTTGATGTCCTTCAGGTGAGGAGGCCTCTTTTTTATGACTAGTATTTATTTATTTATTTATTTACCGTATTTTTCGTCCCATAGGACGCACCTAGTTTTTTTGGGGGGAAATAAAGGAAATTTCCCCCCCTTTATTTCCCCCCCAAAAGCAGGTCGGAGAAACCGAACCAGGTCGAGGAACAGCGGGATGGCGGCGCTGCGCCTCCCTGCTGTCCCCCGAGCTTGTGGGGCTGGCCAATGTCTGTCCGGCGCGCGGGGCGCTCTGCTTCAGGGCGTCCCGCCCGGCGGGCGGCAGGCTGCTATCCGTAGCGTGGGGAGCCCTGCGGGGAACTCCTACAGGGCTCCCCATGCTGCGGATGTCTGTCCGGCGCGCGGGGCGCTCTGCTTCAGGGCGATCCGCGTGCCGGGCAGCAGGCTGCTATCCGCAGCGTGGGGAGCCCTGCGGGGAACTCCTGCAGGGCTCCCCACGCTGCGGATGTCTGTCCGGCGCGCGGGGCGCTCTGCTTCAGGGCGCCCCGCCTGCCGGGCGGCAGGCTGCTATCTGCAGCGTGGGGAGCCCTGCGGGGAACTCCTGCAGGGCTCCCCACGCTGCGGATGTCTGTTCGGCGCACGGGGCGCTCTGCTTCAGGGCGATCCGCGTGCCGGGCAGCAGGCTGCTATCCGCAGCGTGGGGAGCCCTGCGGGGAACTCCTGCAGGGCTCCCCACGCTGCGGATGTCTGTCCGGCGCGCGGGGCGCTCTGCTTCAGGGCGCCCCGCCCGCCGGGCGTCAGGCTGCTATCCGTAGCGTGGGGAGCCCTGCGGGGAACTCCTGCAGGGCTCCCCACGCTGCGGATGTCTGTCCGGCGCGCGAGGCGCTCTGCTTCAGGGCGCCCTGCCCGCCGGGCGGCAGGCTGCTATCCGCAGCGTGGGGAGCCCTGCGGGGAACTCCTGCAGGGCTCCCCACGCTGCGGATGTCTGTCCGGCGCGCAGGGCGCTCTGCTTCAGGGCGCACCGCGTGCCGGGTGGCAGGCTACTATCCACAGCGTGGGGAGCCCTGCGGGGAACTCCTGCAGGGCTCCCCACGCTGCAGATGTCTGTCCAGCGCACGGGGCGCTCTGCTTCAGGGCGCCCCGCCCACTGGGCGGCAGGCTGCTATCCGCAGCGTGGGGAGCCCTGCGGGGAACTCCTGCAGGGCTCCCCACTCTGCGGATGTCTGTCCGGCGCGTGGAGCGCTCTGCTTCAGGGTGCCCTGTGCGCCGGGCGGCAGGCTGCTGTCCGCAGCGTGGGGAGCCCTGCGGGGACCTCCCGCAGGGCTGCCTAGGCTGTGGATGTGTTCCCGAAGCGCCGGGCGCTCTGCTTTCAGCGCGCCCGGACTCCGGGAAGCAGGCTAATATCCGCAGCCTAGACAGCCCTGTGGGAACTCCCGCAGGGCTGCCTAGGCTGCGGATGTCTTCCTGAAGCCTGGAGAGCGAGAGGGGTCGGTGCGCAAGCTTCAGCGTAAGCCATTCCTTCGCCCCATAGGACCAGATTTCCCCTTCATTTTTGGAGGGGAAAAAGTGTGTCCTATAGGGCAAAAAATACGGTATTTAAGATTTTGTTGATTTACAAAAGTGTGCAATCTCTCTCTCTCATGTCCCCCCCCCCATGTAACATTTTTACAAATCATTTTCATTTGTTGAGACATTACGAAGAAAAGGGGAAAGAGGTGGAAGGGGGAAAGATGGGTGGGAATTCTTCTATTTTACTTCCAATATGTAGGGTTTGGTGTCAGTGTTTTTTGTGCAGGTTCTTTGCTGTTTGCTTGTGTTCCTTTGGTGGTGAGAGAGGTTGGGGTTGGCCTAGGGTGTGCTTATTCCTTTGTAGTTGGCTGTGGTGGTCTTTGTTTTCATGTGTGAGTGGGGTGGGTGGATGTTTTGGATCAGCAACGAATCTACTTATTCCAAGACCTCCCTTAAAGCAGTAGTGGATCACCATGAAGAAGGCGCCACCACCGAGAAGGCCTCCGCCTGGTTCCCTGTAACTTGGCTTCTCGCAGGCGTCTCCTTCGTTTTTCCTTCTAGCAGCTGCTGAAAAGCTTTGATTTCACCCCCAGAGGCGCACTCCATTGCCCCTTGAAAGAGATGCCCACAACTTCGCAGGGAACTCTGGGAATGGTAGTTCTGGGAGGGGCATAGGGGGTCTCTAAACGGCTCTCAGCACTACAGCTCCCAGAATCCTTTTGGGGGAAGCGTTTCAAGGTACCATATGGCTTTTAAGTGGATGTTGGGCGTGTAACGTCAGCTGTCATGCATTCCCCATCCACTGGATGTCAGGATTTCCTAACAAAAACCTCCAAAACAAAGCCACACTCTTTCTACCCCCTAAAAAAAGACCATCAACTGGAGAAAATGCGGTTTATCTGCTGGTATTATTGGTACAACCTGAAGCGGGTGTCCGAATTGTAGGCGAGAGAATCGTAGAACGGAAGCGTTAGAAGGGACCCCATAGGTCATCTAGTCCAACCCCCAGAAATGAGGGAATCAAGAATGGTCAGAAGTGAGAGAATGGACCCAATATTTGTCAGAATGGACCCAATAATAATAGAAAATATGCTTTTAAAAGAATAGATTTGAATGCCAGCTCATTCATTCCATGCACATTTTTGAAAGGGGGGTGGGTGGGTGGAAAGAGTGAATTCATCACCAGGGGGCTTCCAAGTCCTGGCAATTCACTGCTTGCATTTATTTAATATTTGAAGATGCCTTCTTGCTTCAACTTTGGGTGTTTTGTGTTTTTATCTTTTATACAAGATAAAAACACAAATAATTAAATAAAACAGTAATAATAATTTAGTTAGACCCCGCCCACCCAGCTGGGTTTCCCCCTCTTTTAGTTTTAATAGAGCATTAGAGTTCTGATACAAAAGAGGGAAGATAAGTTGCAGCTAAGGGTGGAAAAGAAAAAAACATCCTAGGAAATGGGATGGGAAGCTGATAATAGAAAGGGGGGGGGAACTTACTATGTAACGAATCCTGATGTGAAATTTGTGGAATAACAACAACAACAACAACAACAACACAACATACTTAATAAAAACCAGAACAGAAAGAAAGCAAACCAATCCCTACCCCTAATTAGGTATTATCCAGATAAAAAGCAAAAACTAAAGGACACAACTAATTCAAACCCATACACGCATGGATCTCTTTTTTTTATGACTAGTATTTATTTATTTATTTATTTATTTATTTATTTATTTATTTAAGATTTTGTTGATTTACAAAAGTGTGCAATGTCTCTCTCTCATGTTGGGGCTGTCTTGCCAAGATAAACACTCGTATCCCTTCTTTATGAAGAAGAAGACTACTAGGATAAGGTTACCTGATTTTTTTTTCAAATAATCCAGGGATATTTTTTTAATTAAAAAAAGGGGGGAAATATATTTTTTAAAAGTTATTAAAAAAATTAAGAAGTAATATATTCTGTTCTGTGGTCTCCTCTGCCATGTGGCCTTCCTCTGGGAATCGGCCTGCTCTCTTGGAGCGCTAGCCGCCATGGAGTAGGCTGGGGTCGGGCCTGGGCTCGGCCACGCATCCTTGCCCTCCTGGTGCTCTCCTACCTCCTTTCCTGAGTGGCGACAGCAGCGCGGCAAGGTCGGGGCTCCCCTCTTTTTTCTCCTTCCTCTTTCTCTTTCTTCCTTCTCCTTCTCCTCTCCTCCTTTTCTCTGCCTCAGCTCCAGGGTTTTCCTGGCCCTGGAGCGCTGCTAGGTAGTTGGCTGAGCACTCTCATGCTTGGCTCAATTTGGGTCGCAGGGTGTGTGTGTGTGTGTGTGTGTGTGTGGTTTCCCCAGTTGATGCGCCGGGCATCCCTGGTTCCCCCTCGGCAGTGGTGGCGGCAGCGGCAGTCTAGCAGCCTGCAGCCAGCCTGGTAGTGCAGTTGTCTCTGGCTGGCTTCAGGACCTGCTCGCTGCCGTGGCACCCGCCATTTTGCCTTGCCGGAAGTCTCCGTATGATGTGTGTTGTGCCGTTGAACCAATAACGCAACAATCATTCCCTACTTATAAATCTACAACACTTAAAATATAAATCCGGGGACATTAAATGAAATCCAGGGACATTCTGGAGACAGATTTTGTCCAGGGACAGATTTGTAAATCCGGGGACTGTCCCCAGGAAATGGGGACGTCTGGTAACCATATACTAGAAATTCTGCAAACCTAAAGGAAGGACAACAAGATAGCAAATAATATTTAGCAGAAAGATGAAATAAATATTCACAATTACTTCAAGGGAACAAAGGACATTTAGTGGGCGAATAAACTGGAATGAAAGATAAACACTGGAACTGAGAAGGCATAAGACAAGGAGAAAGCCCTCAAGGTCTTTCTCCCTGAAGCTCACTGGCACACTTACTCAGCCAATGTGCCTCTGATGGCCTCTGAGAAAACTATCACCATTGTATTCCACCCTTCTCAAAACACCTCAGAGTAACATACCGGCAGTTATATCATATTGTTTACTTATTTATTTATTAGATGAAACAATAAACATCTTAAAAACATTAGAGCCAATACCTGCTGCTTTCTATATTGTGTGTAGGACTTCAAGGATGTTGTGCTGTCCAAATCACACTCAGTGCTGGGACTTGCTTTTTAATAAACGTGCCAGTGCTAAGGCTGTATTTCTAAACTTACTTACTTGGGAGTAAGCCCCATTTATTCAATAGGACCTGCCTCTGAGTAGGCATTGTTAAGATTGTGCTGTAAGGCTACATGTTCCACATACATTGATCAGACAATAGTTATTCACTGTGCATAACTGTGAGACTATATGTACAAAGGCATATCTAGGAGGAAGCTCCGTTGAATTCAGTGGGATATCCCTGAGTAGACATGGATAGGGTTCAAACAAAGGGAGGCTTCGTCCCACCCCTATCGTGCCCCTGGGGGGATGAGTTGCATCTGCCTCAGGAGCCAACGTGAAAGGAAAGCATGATGACTTTATTTATGTAAAGACCTACCAAAGGAAAAAGCATGGATCAAATTGTGTTTTGTTATTTTATTTATTTAATAAAACCCATATACCGCTGGATTGTAGAAAACAAAACTCAAAGCAGTTTATAAATACCAAATGCAATATCCAAGAGTAATGAATATATAAAAAAGGTAAAGGACCCCTGGATGGTTAAGTCCAGTCAAAGGCGACTATGGGATGTGGCACTCATCTCGCTTTTCAGGCCAAGGGAGCTGGGGTTTGTCCACAGATAGCTTCCCAGGTCATGTGGCCAGCATTACTAAACCAATACTGGTGCAATGGGACACCGTGATGAGTGCCAGAGCATACGGAAACGCTGTTTACCTTCCCATTGCAGCGGTACCTATTTATCTACTTGCGCTTTGGCGTGCTTTCGAACTGCTAGGTTGGCAGAAGCTGGGACAGAGCAACAAGAGCTCACTCCGTTGCGGGGATTCGAACTGCCAACCTTCTGACCAGCAAATCCAAGAGGCTCAGTGGTTTAGACCACAGCACCCCTTGTGTATATTGGGATGAAACACAACTTTTTACACCCTTGCCTTCTGTATAAATCCTGCTTAGCTGTCTTAATTTTGGGAGCCTAATTCAAGTGGGCCAAATTGTTTTGATGCTGTTTGTCATCAAAAACTCTTGCCGATCTACTGCAAAGGAGAGATCTTCTAGCTACAGATCCTGATCTACCTGCTGCCCATCCCTGCATTGTAATAGCCTGCTTGTCTGAACAGGATCGGCCAGCCAAGGTAGCAGGATTTAATCTCTGCTCCTCAGCTGAGTGGGGATCGAAGCCCTGCCCAAAAGTGCCCTTTGAAGCAGGGTGTGCATGCAAGCTACTTTAAAGAGTCTTTTGCAAAGGCTTTAAGACAACTCCTGTACTTCCACTTGAGCTGCCCAAGGGAGTGTGGAGGCTGTCTTAAAGCCTTTTGCTTGTTTCCTCCCTTTTAAGTCCACAGTGTTGGTGGCTTAAAAAGCATGGGGAAACTTTAAAAGAGCTTTGTGTGTCTCCTCCCACTCCACTTCTAAGCCTCTGAGATCAGGCACGGGGTGTGTGCGCGTAGCTTAAAAGGGGAGTATGGGGAAATGGGCAAAGGGCAAAGGGCAAAACCTTCCCCACCTCTGATTTAAGGCATTTATATGCTGCTTAATCATTAACATTTCTAAGCAGTTTACATAAAAAAATGAACCATACAGTGAACATTCATCATAGAACTGAACATAATCCCAACACTACCTGAAAATGCATTTTGGAACCCTCTGGGAATGCCTTTAATCCCTCTGAGGTCACTTCCAGCTGACCTGTTCATTGAGCTTTCATTCTGATTGGTATGTGGGGAGTTAGACAATGTTGCATGAGGCAAATGTTAGTCTACTCATTTCCTGAGCATTTCCTCATCACTTCTCTTATCAGAAAAAGTCTGATTTGGGGGCTGGGGCTGGAGAAGCAAATATCATGGAGCAATCAGCTTTAATTGTGCAAACTAAACTTGCAACATTGGGAAATCACTCTGTCTCTCTCAACATAACTTGCAAAGTTGCTGTGTGGCTGAAATGTTACCCTCTGTGAGCTCAAAATACAGGGTAGCTCCTAGGGGGCTGTGCAGGGCTGTGACCCCAAATATTTTGCTGCCTGAGGCAAAAGACAAGTTGGCATCCCTCACCCTTTCGAGAGTAGCAGTTGAATCTTGATTCAAAGAGGCGACCAGGCAGTGCCCTCCACTATACCTGAGAGCCCCCCTATCCAAACAGCTACTGCCTGAGGCAGCCACTTCACTCTGATCTATGCTGGGACTGGCGCCAAGGGTGGCTCCCCTTAACAAGTGGGACTAGTACAAAAGGTGTTTTTTAGGGGGCACTAAAATTATGGGAGGTGAGGATTTTGGGATTTATTAAGGTTTCCTTGCCATTCTCTCCATAATCCAGGATTCACTGAGCTCCTTGAAGGAAGAGGGAGATGTAAGATTCTGTTAGCATGTTCTATAAGTATGGTTTGATGCCTTATACTAGCAGAATTTTTAAATATGTTTGTCTGGATTTTGGTACTGACAGGAACCCTGAAACTGTATGGCTCTAGTTGAAGGGGAAAGCTTATCCTCAGGTGGCAAACAGCTCTTGGCCCTAATAAAAATTTGTGCTAGTTAATTTTGAGATCTAAAGGGCTCCTTGGTTTACATCCTTTTTGTTACCATGGGTACATTTGCTGCATTGTGTCAGGCATAATAACACATCCCATATGATTGGTATGTGTATGTCCTTTGCATTTTGAATGGCTTGTGACTGGGCTGCCTACATCACAACTGCAATTTTCTGCACATTTACCTGGGAGCAATGTCCCATTAAACACTGTGAGTGAATGAGCACAATTTATTATTGTTTGCTTCCATTTGGAAGTAACCTGATCTTCTATCATAGCAGAGTTAAAATGTAGGGTGGGGCAGAGCTGCCTCTCTCTCTCTCCTGCCGACATTTTCACCATCAGAAATTGTCCTATTAAAGGGGACTCCCTTGCCAGTGATCTCTCTCATTTGCAGATATCAGAACAGCTACACCCCCTCTATATCAGCTTCTTCTAAACGCCAGCCTTATGGAGATTTGTAGGGGACACTTTTTGTACTTTTGGTGTCAGGTCAGAATTTTGTAACCTTGGGATAAAAAGCAGAAGAGAAACTGGCTTTTGAAATGTGAATTTTATTTTAACAGGCCAGTAATTATGGATTTCTTGAATGATGTTTTTACTGATGGTTTTATTATAATTGTAGCTTTTGTATGGTTAACACTGCCTTGTTTTGAGTGTGTGTGTGTGTGTTCATGAAACTGCAATTTACGACTATCTAAATAAAAGCCAAGGTGCATTCTACTCATTGCTGATTTTATGCTCACATTATAGAAGCTGGAAATGTAAAAATTGAGATAAGTTTCCTAGTGAATCATGAGTAAAGAGGACAGGGTAAGATGGTTACCAAAAAGGATCAGTCAGAAATGAACTGGCATCTCTTTCAAATCAGACTGCCTGGCCTAAAGAAGGATCCTCTGTAATAGGAATGGCCGCCCAGCATTCCTTTCACTGCTAAAGGTGAGTATGTCCCAGAGGCTTCAGGCCTGCTATCGCCTTGAGTGCTGAGAGAAGTCTTCAGCTAGAGGGGACAGCTCTTTACAGCCAAGGTGCCTGAGGGGACGTGTGGTGAACATTAACATCATGGACTATATTTGGCTTGCAGAGAAGTCTTCTCCTTTGGGAAGTGGGGATTTGTCAACTCTGTCTCCATGCCTAGTCTGGCAGCTAATGACGCCAATGACACCAGTAGGGGTTCATTCACCTACCAACGTGATGTCTGTGAGCAATGCCCTTCTGCAGTTCTACAAGGGGCAAACAGGCAGCCTCTGCGCAAAAGAATGTATATCTAACATCAGATATGGCAATATGCCAAAGTCTGTGGACAAACATTACAGCCTCCTAGGACACTCTGTAACCGACCTTCAGGTGACCATACTGGGACGAGATAGCTCAGCAATTCATCAAGAGATTTGCTGCTATCACTTGCAGATTGAATTGGCACCATTTTTTTGAAATTATACCATATGTCGTAACTGGCTTAGCAGTTCCAGGATCCCTGTGTTATCAATGGAACTAGTTTTTGTTTTTGTGAATGGCCACTGTTAAATAGGGTTACCTATTTTTTACTTTCAAAAATTAAAAATCAGGACACCCTAAAAGTTGTTGAGATTTTTTTTTACAAAAACGCCAAAAAACCACGATTTTTTGACTGACTTGCTTAGGATCCAGGACAAAGCCCCGCCTTTGAGAAATTCCCTCCAGACGTCAATTCCACCTTTGAAATCATGGCAATGTCTGGGAAAATCCGGATGTATGACAGCACTAATAGTGTTTGTACTTCTCTGCATTTTAGAGCCTTCTCACACACATGCAGCACTTCGTGCATCTCATGCCACGGACTGTAGTTCACAAAGGCTTTGGCGTAATAAAGTGTGTTAGTCTTTAAGAGTCTTGGTTGCCTTTGCTGCAAGAGACAAAGATTGCTACCCCTCCGGAAAAAAGAATTTGTTTTCAGTATGGATGATGCCAGTGATGGAAATATGAATAATAATGTTAGTTAAATCATGTCTGCGAGTGCTCAAAGAGCTTTGCATACAGTTGTGCAGTAAATCTTAGGACAACTCTATAATGCAGGTCAATATTCTCCCCATACTGCAGGTGGCAGTTGAGGCCACCAGGTTCCTGAGGTCAGGCTTCACCTGAGGACGTGTCTCCTTCTTCTGCCCCTTCTTCATCTTCTTTGGTCTTTGCCATTAAAAAAAAATACAGCAAAAACAACTAGTCAAAGTCCAAAGAGGTTCAATCCCTAAGGATCAATCTCTTTCAGCATTTCCCTCCCACCCCCCATTCAAAATTTTGTGGCTTATGTAGCTAAAGATCTTGGCTATTATGCTCGAGGTATATAAGTTCCTGGTTGGCCTCAAGCTGTGTAGGCAGATGAGCAGGGGGGAATGGAAAGTAAAAGATGCTTTTTAAAACAACAGCAACAACCTGCAGCTTTGCCAACTGTACAGCTCTCCAGCCCCCACTGTTCACAGTCGGGAAGGTATCTTAATAAATCCAGATTCTATTGTGTTCTAGTTAGGCTCCCTCTCCTGCCGAGAGGCATTGCCTGGCATTGTGCTATGGTTACCTACATCCCACTCTCCTCTCAGCGCAGGGAGGCAGCTCTGGATCGTGAGTCATCCTGTGCAATATGCTTCTAGACAACGAGAGCCCTTCCAAGCCGTTAGCTATTTGTGTTCTCTGTGGTATTTCTGAGCATGTGGCTCTCTTTCCTCTTGTTGATGCTAGCGCATACCTAGAATGAACATCTGGCCTCGATTTCAAACATCTGGCGTATTATAATCCCCAGAGAAGTAATCAGCCCTTGATGCTGTTTGCACCTCAGAGTTAATCAGCCTCTTACTCACAATTTGCCTTCTTCCGCAGCCTCCCTTCTGCTCCAGGATTTCCTTTTTGCCTAGGAGAAGCTGTGATGTCATCGAGCCCATAACCACCATCACAAGTTGGTGCTGTAGAAAATGACATGCCACTCTTTCAATATCTGCAGTGAACACAGTGGCTTCATGTGCCTGAACGTTTCAAATGTATGTATGCCTGTAAATAATCCCCAGCTCTTATTTATTCAGCTTCCTATGCATTTGTGCACATTTAAAATAGTTGCCTGATCCAAAACATATCTCAAACAACTAATAGCAATTGGAATGTCTCTCTATAAGACAATCTTGGGCTAAAGGAGAACACTTTAGCTGCTTTTAAATTCAATTCTTAAATTGAAAGACTTAATGGGAAGTAACTATTTAATTAGAACAGAATTGTCCTGATGCACTTAATTTCCTGTCTCATTGTGATGCTTGCATCTCCTAATCTTTATTATTTATTTTATTATATTCCTATCCCTCCCTTCCTCCCCAAGGTGCCCAGGATGGCAAAGAACCAGTGATAAATCAATAAAAATAATTCCACTACTAATGCAGACAGAAAAAGATCTTAGCTTAAAAGGCTGGTTGGAAGAGGAAGGTATTTATCAGGTGCCAAAAAGACAGTAGAGATGGCACCTGCCTCGTATTCAAGGGGAGGGCATCTCATAGGGCAGGTGCCACAACACTAAAGGCCTGATTCCTGTATTGTGCAGAATGGACCTTCTGATGAAACGGTATCTGCAGGAGGCCCTCACCTGCAGAGTGCCGTTACTGCGTACTGGTATATAAGGGGTGAGATTATCTTTCAAGTACCGTATTTTTCGCCCTATAGCACACACTTTTTCCCCTCCAAAAATGAAGGGGAAATGTGTGTGTGTCCTATGGGGCGAATGCAGGCTTTCGCTGAAGCCTGGAGAGCGAGAGGGGTCAGTGCGCACCGACCCCTCTCACTCTCCAGGCTTCAGGAGAGCCCCACCGCCAGCCCCACAAGCTCGGGGGACAGCGGGGAGGCGCAGTGCGCCGTCCCGCTGTCTCCCGACATGGTTTGGAGGCTGGTGGAGGGCTTCCCCCTCCCCCAGCCGCAAGCTCCCAGAGCGATGCCGAAGCTGCCCGCAGCTTCGGCATCACTCTGGCTCCTGTTCTGGGGTCGGGGGAAGCCTCCCCCTCCCCCAGCCGCGCAAGCTCTCAGAGCGATGCTGAAGCTGCCCGCAGCTTCGGCATCGCTCTGGGACCCGTTCTGGGGGCTGGGGTTGGGGGAAGCTCGGGCTTCCCGCGCCCCAGTCCCGTGTCTGGAGGGGAAATAATTTTTTCCCCTTTATTTCCTCCCCCCCAAATCTAGGTGCGTCCTATGGGCCGGTGCGTCCTATAGGGCGAAAAATACGGTATCCTGGACCTTACCTGCACAGAGCTTTATAACACCAAAAACAGCACCTTGAATTTAGTTTGGCAATTAATTGGTAGCCAATCTGGCATTTTAAAGAAGAGCCAATAATCTTTTTAAAGCTTGCTTTAAACTGCCATATTAGCCTTTCACTTCTTTTGATGTTCAACACAGTAACTGCTGAAAGGAAAAGAGCTACTACTTATATATCTGCTGATCCTACCAGTCAGATTCACATCTGCAGGGTGGCAAGGGATATTCTGCATAGTTTTCTAGGAGCACAGCACAGACTGATGTGACTCAATGCCTATGCAGGGGTGTCAGGGCAGTTACGATGGTCTGTTTTTAATATATGGACTCAAAGAGAGTCCAGAATTTTCTGGATAATTTACCCATTCATTCTAGTTTTGCCCTGGAACAGAGGAAGTCAATGTGGTGTCCTCAAGATGTTGTTGGACTGAAACTGCCACCATCCCTGACCATCAGCCATGTTGGCAGTGGGAGTTGGAGTCCAGCGACGTCTGGAGGGCACCACACATTCAGCAAGGCTGAGGACTACGGCTGACTTGGTTGTCATAGAATCATAGAATCATAGAGTTGGAAGAGACCCCAAGGGCCATCGAGTCCAACCCCCTGCCAAGCAGGAAACACCATCAGAGCACTCCTGACATATGGTTGTCAAGCCTCTGCTTAAAGACCTCCAAAGAAGGAGACTCCACCACACTCCTTGGCAGCAAATTCCACTGTCGAACAGCTCTTACTGTCAGGAAGTTCTTCCTAATGTTTAGGTGGAATCTTCTTTCTTGTAGTTTGGAACCACTGCTCCGTGTCCGCTTCTCTGGAGCAGCAGAAAACAACCTTTCTCCCTCCTCTATGTGACATCCTTTTATATATTTGAACATGGCTATCATATCACCCCTTAACCTCCTCTTCTCCAGGCTAAACATGCCCAGCTCCCTTAGCCGTTCCTCATAAGGCATCGTTTCCAGGCCTTTGACCATTTTGGTTGCCCTCCTCTGGACACGTTCCAGTTTGTCAGTGTCCTTCTTGAACTGTGGTGCCCAGAACTGGACACAGTACTCCAGGTGAGGTCTGACCAGAGCAGAATACAGTGGCACTATTACTTCCCTTGATCTAGATGCTATACTCCTATTGATGCAGCCCGGAATTGCCTTGGCTTTTTTAGCTGCCGCGTCACACTGTTGGCTCATGTCAAGTTTGTGGTCAACCAAGACTCCTAGATCCTTTTCACATGTAGTGCTCTCAAGCCAGGTGTCACTCATCTTGTATTTGTGCCTCTCATTTTTTTTGCCCAAGTGCAATACTTTACATTTCTCCCTGTTAAAATTCATCTTGTTTGTTTTGGCCCAGTTCTCTAATCTGTCAAGGTCGTTTTGAAGTGTGATCCTGTCCTCTGGGGTGTTAGCCACCCCTCCCAGTTTGGTGTCATCTGCAAATTTGATCAGGATGCCCCTGAGTCCATCATCCAAGTCGTTGATAAAGATGTTGAATAAGACCGGGCCCAAGACAGAACCCTGTGGCACCCCACTAGTCACTCTTCTCCAGGATGAAGAGGAACCATTGATGAGCACCCTTTGGGTTCGGTCAGTCAGCCAGTTACAAATCCACTGAGTGGTAGCATAGTCAAGACTGCATTTTACCAGCTTCTTTACAAGAATATCATGGGGCACCTTGTCAAATGCCTTGCTGAAATCAAGGTAGGCTACATCCACTGCGTTCCCTTCATCTACCAGGCTTGTAATTCTGTCAAAAAACGAGATCAGGTTAGTCTGACATGACTTATTTGTCTTTTTTTTTTATAAGATATTTATTAAAGTTTTAAAGATTTATATAAAATAGAAAAAACAAAAGAGCAAACAGAAACAATAAAAATACATACAAAACACATACAACAACAAGTATAATTTCAATCCCCTATATTCATAAAACTTACTTTCCCGACCTCCTCATACCTCCCCTTTCTGGATTCCAATCTCTAATTAGTTCAATTCAGCAAATCCTTCCCCTAATTTCTATATAATTTTTGACCTTTCTTTTCTTAATTACATAATCATTACAGCTAAAAACCACTTAATTTCAAAATCAACATCGTTCTAACATTCAATAATTTTACAATGTTTCTTAAGATAGTCCTTAAATTTCTTCCAATCTTCTTCCGCCGTCTCTTTTCCCTGGTCCTGACATGACTTATTTGTCATCCCATACCCTCCAAGATTTCTCTGATGAAAATAGGGACATCCCGTTTCATAGTGATAGTTTGACTATTTATACCCCACACATTCTACTGGGTTGACCCAGCCACACTGGGCAGCTTCCAACATTTATATAAACATAAAAGAGCATTAAACATTAAAAAAAAACTCCCCCCCCCCCAAAAAACCTTCCCTATGAAGGATTGCCTTCAGACAGCTCGAGAGCTGGATAACTCCATATCCTCCAACATTTCTCCAATGAAAAAGGGACATCCTAAGGAAAAGTGGGACTTTCCAGGATCAAATCAGAAATTGGGATGGCTTCTCTAAATCAGGGATGTCCCTGGAAAAAAGGGACACTTGGAGGGTCTGTCATCCTTTCCTGCCTGGTTGATCAATCTTTCCAGAGTAGACAAGTGCTGAGGTCTTCAGAGCAGCTGAAAAGAGGGCAAGACTTCACTCTCTATAGGACTGCTTTTTCTCAAACTGTTTCAGAAGCAGAACGCAACAGTCCACCTACTGATGAATATATGGAGGTTGGAGCCTGCATTTGCCTACATACTTGCCTCTGGCAATGGCTGTGAATTGGATTCTCAGCTCAGTTTGCAGGCCTGGTCCTTCTTTATGAAACAAAATACCTGTAATCAGAAGAGGTGAAATGTGGGTGGAGCAAATAGATCTATCTAGTTACACCCCCCCAAAGGCAATGGAGGGGGTGAAGTGTTCCAAGATTTTGGACAGAAAAATATTGCATCCTTACCTCATAGCAGAATCCATATCACTGAGTTAATAGAAACATCTCTCCCTCCCTCCCTTGTTACCTAACACCAGGCACATATCTCTCTCCATCTCTTACAAATGTCTGACTTACAGCTAAAATGAAGTAACAGTTACTGTAGGGGTGGCGGCGAAAGCATCCATTGAATTAAATGGGGTTCTAATAGTCTGGAACGAAGTGAGGCACTCTCTTAAGAAAGACACAGAAACCTTGGCTTTCCTCCTCCTTCGCATTGTATTTATAACTTCTAGTAGGGTCAGGGAGTTTGTTGGTTTTTTATTTATTACATTTATTATATTTATAATTCACTGGAGGAAATTTTCAAAGGGTATCGTGGAAAGCTTCCAGAAAGCTGCTATGGAGTTCATGGGCAGTTCTTGAGGAACCAAGAACTTAATGTTTAAACCATTTAAACATGAGATCTGCCATCAGTTCATAGGGACAGGGTATTAGATTTGAGAGGCATAATTAAGGAAAATAAATTGGAAACATGTGAGGAAACCAACAAATGTGAACCTGTACATGTCCAAATCATCTCATTTATCTAGTCTTCAACCCCCCCGTTATTTATTTACATACTGATGATTACAGGCAACTCCCAACCTACGTGGGGGTTACATTCCGAGGCACCGCATGTGTCAGTGAAACTGTGTATGTTTGAAACACCATTGGAAAGCCCAGCAAACACCCTCTAAACCTTTGGAAAACCTTGAAAAAGCCAGCAGCACTTACCAGGCCAGCAGGAAAGGTGGCAAACTCTGCCACAATTGCTCCCTCCAAACCTTTCTCAAACTCCAATTCTCCGCAGGCATCCACAGTCATTGTAAGGGCTCATGGGATTGCTAGGCGCTGTTTTCCCACTGTTGTTTTTCAGCAAGGGATCTGTTTTCATCTTGCTGTAAAGGTAAAGGGACCCCTGATCATTAGGTCCAGTCGTGACCGACTCTATAAAAGGTTCAAATTTAGCTTGACTTGGGGAGATTTTGACAATACATGGATCTCTCTGTTCTTGGCATATTGACTCCTTCAGAGGCTGAGCTGTGTAGCTTGGCAAAGAAACCAAAAAACTGACTCCATTTACATAAGGAAATCCAGATGCCTATAGCTCATACCTTAGGCCAGCCTTGACCAACCGGGTGCACCTCCAGTTGTTTCGAACTACAATTCCCACCAGCCTTAGAGTGCTGGCTGAGTCTGATGGGAATTGCAGCCGAAAACATCTGTAGGACACCTTCTTGGCCAAGAGACATTTGGTGCTGATTCCATTGCTTGTTCCAGGTTGGCAGATGTGGGGGTACGCACTTGACAAGATGAGACCTGTAGACCCCTGCCTCTGAGTTGCTCCACCGTGGCCTCACCACAACCACCAATTCCCATTTGCCCTCTCCACCCAGGGAGAGCGAGATACTGCTTCCTCTCTTCTCTCTTGTTGATGCTCAGAGCACTCAGGTGAATGAGCAGAGGCAGCAAAGAGGAGCAACTGGTCCAAGGCATCAGCAGCCAGGCCCTGCAGGCATGTGAGGTGGAAGGGCTGCAGGCCCTCTTTGCATGAAACGGGCCGCAGGTTCAACCCCTGGCATTTCAGGGAAGGGCAGGGCGAGATCTGACTGAAACCCTAGAGAACTGCTGCCAGTCAGTGTAGATTAGTGTTCTTCAGCCTTGGGTCCCCAGAGGTGGGTGGACTACAACTCCCATCATCCTTGACCACTGGGCTAAGTTGGCTGTAGATGATGGGAATTGTAGTCCACCCACATCTGGGGTCCCAAGGCTGAAGAACACTGGTGTAAATAATCCTGAGCTACAGAAGGCATCACCAAGCAGGTTGTTGGTGGGACCCCGGATAAGGGATTGTCTCAGTATTAGGGATCTGATAACGATATCTGAATGGGGGGTTATTGCTAGAGTGGAAAACTTTGGAAGGTGTCTCCATGCACAGGCAGTATGCAAATGTGTGGCAGTGTGCACTGTTGGAAAAACTGTCCCAGCGATTGTGGGTTGTTAGGGAACAAAGCAGATGAGACTCCTTCTTTGCTACATGGTTTGAATTGACCATACTGGTCAAAAGGAAGATGGCAGGTCTCTGCCTTCAGCCTACATGCCTCAATCCTCACTTCCCATACTTAACTGGATGTTCCTGTCATCTGATGCATGTTTCTGTGGGGAGAAACAGCACAGAATTGTATTCAGCCATGGTTGTGTCTCTGAGGCTTGGCACCCCTCTTCTCCATTTCCTGATCATTCAAAAAGAAAAAGCCAATACGGAGCTAGATGAACAAATGGTCTCATTTGATATAATGCAGAGTACAATATCCAATGAGGGTCCCTATATAACATACACAACCAGCAATAACCAGATATGTTTAGTTTAAAATCTACATGAAATCAACCAGGGAAACAAAACTGGTGCAAGAGTTTAAAAACACAAATAAATATGTGTTAATTGCAAATGAGAAGGCCTGAGAAGTCTATATTAGGGTGTCACCAATTATGGTTGACATCTGTCACAGTTCATCCTTGTCATCTGTATCAAGCGAGGCTGTGCAGGTGCCTGACCATTGTCTGCAGACAGTAATAGGCCAAATGAGGGCCAAAAAACCTGAGGCTGCTCCTGAGGAGGAGATGTGGCTCAGTTTGGAAAGGGTACAAAGGAGCTTGTAGATGTAATCTCAGAGCCTTTGTCTATGATCTTTGAGAATTATTGGAGAATGAGTGATGTCCCTGCAGACTGGAGGTGGGCAAATGTTGTCCTCATCTTCAAAAGGAGGAAAAAAGAAGACACAGGTAACTACCAATCGGGGAGCTTGACGTTGATACCAGGAAAGGTCCTGGAACATATAATTCAACAGTCAGTCAGTGAGCACTTGGAAAGGATGTTGTGATTACTAAGACCCAGAATGGGTTTCTCAAAAAACAAGTAATATCAGATGAATTTTGATGGAGGTACCAGCTTGGTGGATCAGGGGAATACTGTAGACATAGTGTACCTTGATTTCAGTAAGGCTTTTGACCAGAGGTAGGCCCTTGGGCCACAAGCAGCCCACAGGGGTCGTTTATGCGGCCCACGAGCCACCCCCAAACTGAGCTGTCCACTCGGTGAGTCCCCGTGCGCTGCGCTAAACTGGCACAGCATGGCGTGGGGACTCACTTCTGCTGTGCTGGAAATTGCGTCTGCGCAGACACATGCGCCAGAAATTGGGTCTGTGCAGACGCAGAAGCCGGAAATCATGGGTGCATGCGCTCATGTGTGCACACAGTCCGGCCCACAGAGGGATTTTCACTGGAGTAAACTGGCCCAGGCAAGGTAAACCTCGCCAACCTCTGCTTTTGACAAAGCCCCCCATTATATTCTTGTGAGGAATCTGGTAAAAAGTGGGTTGAACGGGGTAACTATTAGGTGGATTTGCAGCTGGTTGACTGACCAAACCCAAAGAGTACACATTAATGGTTCTTCATCATCCTGGAAAAAAGTGACAAGTGGGGTGCTGCAGGATTCTGCCTTGGCCCATTGTTGTTCATCGTCTTGGATGAAGGAATTGAAGGGATGCTCATCCAATTTGCAGATGACACCAAACAGGGAAGGGGGGGTAGCTAATGCTGCAGAAGACAAAATCAGAATTAAAAATGACCTTAACAGAATGGAGACCTGAGTCCAAGCTAACAAAATGAATTTCAATTAAGACAAATGTAAGGTTCTACACTTAGGGAGGAAGAACCAGAAGCACATATATAAGATGGGGGACATCAGGCTTACTACCAATACATGTGAAAAGGATCTAGGGGTCATCTGAAGAGCGGCATACTGAACCTAGGGTCTGGTCTGAAGGCACAGGAGCTAGAAAAGGATCTAGGGTTCTTAATAGACAAGTTAAACATAAGTGAACAGAGTGCTGCAGCAGCAAAAAAAAAAAAGCAAAAAAAAAAAAAAAGCTAATGCTATTCTAGGCTTCGTCAACAGAAGTTTAGTATCCAGATCTATTCTGCCTTGGTCAGACCACACCTGGAATACTGTGTTCAATGTTGGGCACCACAATTTAAGAAGGATGTTGACAAGCTGAAACCTGTGCGGAGGAGGGCAAACAAGATATTCAAAGGTCTGGAAACCAAGCCTTATGAGGAGCGGTTGAAGGAACTGGGTACGTTTAGCCTGGAAAAGAGGAGACTGAGAGGAGATATGGGAGCCATCTTCAAATATATCATGGGCTGTCACATGGAAGAGGGAACAAGATTGTTTTCTCCTGCTCTGGAGAGTAGGACTCGAACCAATGGCTTCAAGTTACAAGAAAGGAGATTCTGACTAAACATACGGAAGAACTTTCTGGCAGTAAGAGCTGTTCCAACAGTGGTGGTGGACTCTCCTTTTTTGGAGATTTTTAAGCAGAGGTTGGATGGCCACCTGTCATGGATGCTTTAACTGAGATTCCTGCATTGCAGGGGGTGGACCCTTCCAACTCTAAGATTGGGACCCTTCCAACTCTAAGATTCTATGAAATTAGGTAGGTAGGCTAATCTGGACGTGATTGGTCTTTGATGTATGACTACAGACCTTTTAAGAAACAAACGAACAAAACATACATTTTTTGGAAGTGGTTAAAATGTGTCACATTCTTTCACTGGAGGAAGATAAATTGGCTGCACTGTAATTTAGTCATTCCTTCACAGCACAGTAAAAAATCCTGGGAACTGTAGTTTACCTCTCATAAAGCTACAATTCCCAGCACCGTAACAAATTACAGCTCCCAGGTGCATGGTGTGTAACTGTTTAAGATGGAGCTCTGGTACTTTCAAAAGGAGCTATCCATAAGGAGGGCGCTCTTACAAAGGAACACCTTTTGAGAGACAGAGACAATAGAGTACCGGCAGTGTTTATTTACCGAAGCAACCTCCCACTGTCTCAGAAATGGGCACCTCGGATGCCTCACAGAAGGTCTCTTCCTCTGTAGTCCTTTGGCCACATTTGCTTCAAGGGTTTGGCTGAGAATTGAAATTGCATGCACGTGCCTTCTCGTTGCTAGAAGTGGCCTCCTGCAACGAGGACTTTTGCATTCGTCCATCCCTTTTTGTCAGGGAGGCTGCGATGGGCGAGATTGGGCTAGAAAGCATAGCTTCCTCAACCCGATACACGCAGGCAGGTATCCTGCTTTGAAACGTGGGAGTGGGCGGGAGGAGGGGCTGCATCCCTAAGCAACGCCGCGAGCGGGCAGCCATTCATTGCAAGAAGACCCTGGCCGACTGCGATGCACGTCCCCCTTTGTGCTCCTGCCGCTAAGACGCGCAGCATTTCCGCGCCCGGAGCACCTTTGCTCCTTCAAGTAAATCCGAGGCCGCCCGTGGGGCATCCTTTGCGAGAAACTGCGAAGGCTTCGTCCCCACGTGCATCCTCCAGCCCCTTCTGCTTCCGCTGCCCCTCGCCATAGGATGATGGCTGCTCGGAGGATTAGGAAAGGAAGCGGGAGAGTCAGCAGCCCCCGTTTCTCCCGTTCCAGGAGCAAGCACTGGGAAGCGCATGCGCCTCCGGGCCGCTGCCGCGTAGTCCCCGCTTGCCGCCCCCCCGCCCGCCCGCCTTTCCATGGGAGCCCATGACGTCAGGCGGGCCGAAGGCGGCGCGAGCTCCATCAGGCGGCGGAGGCTCCTGGTGCGCCAGGCGGGCGGCGGGCAGGGCTGCTTTTCCTGCGTCCGGCGGCGGCAGTAGGCGCTGGAGCAGCTCGTGCATAAAGCGCAAGCGGGGCGCCCCGGGCTTCAGGGTGTGCATCCTCCCTCCCGCACCACCCAGGAGGGGCTCGCAAGCGGGGAAGGAGCTGCCGCTCTCCGTTTGCCTCTGGATCCAGAAGGACCCCTCTTTTCCCCTCCTTTCTTCTCGCCCTCCCCGCTCATTCCTGCCTCTTTCCCTCCATGCATCATTCCTGGGAGCCTCCGATGGTCGTTGCCATTACCTTGCCTCGCATCTAGTGCACCGGGGGCGGTGGGTTGCCGATTGCCCCCTCCTCCTTTTTCCTGCATGCAACCTCCCTTTCTTGCCAAGGAGGGCTGAACCCCCTCCTCTCTCCCCTCCCCAGCCTTTGCCGCTGCTGGGCTCTCTCATCTCCTGGGCTGGGAGGGAGGGAGGAGGAGGGAGAGGGGCTTTTCCTTGCGACCCCCCCCCGCTCTTCCTTCGGTGGATGTGGAAAGAATTGAAGACCCCTGGAAAGACAGGGTGAAGAAGGAGACCCAAGAAGAAAAGAAAGCGGTTATAGCTGCGAGTCTTCTGTGGACTGTCTAGAG
Organism: Podarcis raffonei; assembly: GCF_027172205.1. Lineage (NCBI taxonomy): Eukaryota > Metazoa > Chordata > Lepidosauria > Squamata > Lacertidae > Podarcis > Podarcis raffonei. The sequence continues at coordinate 3,435,141 of NC_070603.1, forward strand.
CGCTGATCTTATTTTTTAATATATTTTTGCACAAGCATGCTGGCCCACAGGCTAGAAGTGATGATGGGGCCCTTGCTGCTTTTGCTAGGATTTTTGCACATACTCGTAGGTTTCGCCCCTATTTTTGCCCTTGAAGGTGAGTTTAAAACCTTTTCTCCCTCCTTTTCCTCTCTTCCATGCCTTCTGTCTTCTCTTGAGTTCTGTTTAAATGAATGAATGCCAGTCCTTATTACGTTGTCTGCTTGCAGTTATCTTCCTCAGTATAAACAATAACACCCTCCCCCCTTTTTGCAGTAAGGGTAGCTCTTCCCGAAACGGCAAGGGGTGGGTGGCGGGGGGGGGGGAGATCGCTGCTCGTAAGAAATCAGCATATTGTTTGCAGTTTAGAACAAAGGTGCATTTTTTAAAAAGCAGGGGCTGTGCGGAAGGGGGTGTTGCATATTTGGCATTCATCACTAGCCTAGCTTGCCCCCCACCCTCAATGCCTGCAAAATTCTGCCTGTTGTATGTATTACTTCTCAGGAGACAATGGATGTCTGTGCATGAATATATATGCTAATACAGGGATTGGAGTTTTGTATTATTTTTAAGGGGGTTGTGGTGGGACAAGGCTATAGAATTAAGACCCGCTTCTGTGAGATATATTTCTTAATGAATTCACTTCACAGTGTTGAATGGAGGTAACACAGGAATGTCAACACACACACACACACACACAGCCAGGGTGCAGCGTTAAAACACAACTGGAGCAAAGCTGTGCTCAATAGAGTCATGTTTTCTCCAGATCCTCACATTCACTAGTTGTCTTTTTCCAAAAACTGCACCTCCTAGTTTTACTGGCACATCCAGACCAGGGAATGCCAAGTAGCGGAAGTAGTTGCTTCATATTGAAGTCTTCTTCCATTTCCTTTCCTGTTTCAGTAAATAAATCATTTGCTCTGAGGTTTGCAGTGCCTCTGCGTTTCCTTCAGCCTCTTCTGCTCCATTGTCATCTTATGATATTTTCGCTTAAAGATCCTACCTCTGCTGGCAAGAGAGCCATAAAATGGGGAGTTGAAAATCCATCTGTGAAATGACACTGTGCTGTGTGTGTAAATGACAAATCGGTCAAGTATTCATATTTAATTGACTGTCCTGAAGATGTAGCTGGATGCCCTCTGATACAGTCGGTTAAACTGGAGACATCCAGGCAATTTAAATGTGATGGAATCTTGGCTGTAAAAAGCATCTGCTAAATCAGTCTTCCCTGCCACCCCCACTCCCCTCGATTCCCCTCCAAAGCCAAAAGGAGGAGAGGCTGCACTGCGCCCTGAGTGCATGACATAGCAGATACTGAAGACAACAAGGTAGAGTTGAGAGCGGTACCATGTTCTCAAGCCAGTTTGGAAGAACAAAAAACACAAGGACGGGGTGCTTTCCCCTGGGGAATCAGGGCAGGAAGACAGGAAGGTGGTGCTTGGGGAGTGGCTAGTTAGTTGCAAAAAAAGAAAAAGCTGTGGATCACCAATGTGGCTTAGGAATGTGCTTATTTACTCTGCTGACATGGGGAATTTAAGCATGATGGGACAGAGAAGAGGCAAAGAGACTGCCTGCCATGCTTTTAGCTGAAGTGGTAGCTGCAAACTGGAGGTTTCTGTGGCTTCATCTCTCCCCCCCCCCCCAGCAAAAAATGACAGATAACGAATTAACTTAGCTTTGCCAACCCCAAACCCTCTGCATCACATTTTTCACATATTATTCATGTGTGTGTGTGTGTGTGTGTGTGTGTGTGAGAGAGAGAGAGAGAGAGAGAGAGAGAGAGAGAGAGAGAGCGAGAGAGAGAGAGAGATATTGTCGTTCTTGAAGAGGTTGGCATGACATTAGTTTCTTTTTTTTAAGCCTTCCTTCAAAACAGACTTGTTTTCTGGGATTTCTCACTAAGTTCTGTTGTGCAAGTCATAACTTTGTGTCTTTGGGGCTCTGGGTTTTTTTTGGGGGGGGGGTTGAGAGTTCGATTTTGGGGCCCTTCGGCTGCTACATTTAAAATGCGTGTGCCATGCTGGTGGTCTTCTCTGTACTGTTTATATGTAACATTTTGAAGTCATTTTGTGGTTTAGACTCCCTAGATGTTATTCATGGCTATCTCTTCACTGAAGAGGAATTAGTGACTTCTGTAATGTGTAGGCACTGTAGACCAGTGGTTAGACACAACCGTTGGCACAACTAATGACAAACTTCAGTGCATCTTGTGACTGAGCCATAATTGAGCAATCTGTCATTACTGCATAGATTCAGAACTAAGCAGTTTCTCCTTTGCAGTTCTCCATTTTGACAAGTCTCTCTGGATGGCATCCACTTTCTGGGCTTGATTTTGAACCAGGGCTAATGAAAAGCAGCTTAGCCCTGGAACTAGTCCCCCCTCCCTCGCCACTCTGGTGCAGGCCTGCAAAGTAATAAGTGCTCCTTTGAGCATGTGCAGATTGCGCTAGTTCCCTCTGAGTAACTAGCTGATACAGAGGGATTCTGAGAAATACCTGCTAGGAGTACATGCTTGAGTTTTTTTGAGTAAGCACTCCATTAATCTAACACCCCCCTCCCCTTTTGCAGGATGGCTTTTCACATAATGTAACTTCCACATTAGAACCTGCCTTCCCCAATCCTGAGCATGCCTCTTTGTTTGTTTGGTCATCTAGAATCTCTTTTGTACTTCTGATTCTACACGCCTTCAGACCTTTCTAGCCCAGTCCTAACTCACCTCCAGTGTAGACATTTGCGTTGCAGTCAATTACATATCTGACCCATCATGACTCTCTTTAGTTTTCCGGACTTTGTGTCTCCCTTTAGTCACTGGGGGGTCCAGTAGTTTACTGGTGTACCATTTTTCAGTTGTCTGTTTGCTTGGCTGTTTAGAAGCTGGGGATAAGTAGACTAAGTCATACTCTCAGTGGTCCCATTGAGATCAGTGGGTTTAAGTTACTCAAGTCTGTGAATTTTGACAGTGCTCAAAATACCCCAGGCGTGTTTTGCTACTGGTGCGGGTCCAGCTGCAACCATGTGGAGATCTCTGGATGCCAGCTTGGTGAATGACATCTCCATCTGGTTGCCCCCTCCAGCTTTCTTCAGCAGGTAAGGAGAAGAGCTTATTTATTGCATTTATATCCCACCTGTGTTGTAAACTGCTTTGAGATTTTTTCTTCAAAATATAAAGTGGTATTGAAATGATGATGATGATGATAAATAAAGCTCCTCACAAAAAATAAAATAAAAAGGCATCTAGACATCCTGTTGTGGCGAACGTAACCCAGGTTCAAGGTGCCTTTTGGTGATTAGCTTGTATATCTGAGTTTCTAACAATGGATTTTGGTGGATCTACTCAGACCAACATTGGGTATCACCTTCTGTGCAGTTTATTTCTGTGGATATAAAATTGCTGGATATAGAATTGTTGGTTCTCTTAATGCACGTGGAACATCTGTATCAGAATAAAGCAGAGCTTCCTGTAGCCAGACACAAAATATGTCCAGTTATAGAGGGTGAACCTTAATTGAGATGGTCTGGAGTATAATGGGCAGCCACTGTGTGTCACAGGTGCGATAGGAAGCTGGGGGTGGGGGTGGAGCAGGGTTATAACATGCCTGGATAGGAGCAGAAGAGTCTGTAGGTGTGATATACACGAAGTATTCAGGGTCAAACTGACTGAGGGCTCATCCCTTTGTGCTGCATTTCTAGCCACAGACTTGGGCTTTAAAGCTCCATGTCTGAGTGGATTTTGTTTTTATCCTGGCACTTTCCCCGGGGAAACCTTCATTTTACCACTCAATTGGATCCCCTGGCAATCTGGTTTTCCACGGATTGCCATTTGCTCCGATTCAGTGGTAAAACATGGTTTTTCCCAGGGAAAGTGCCAGGACAAAAACGAAAACTCAGACATGGAGCTTTAAAGTGCAGACCAGTACCTGGAAAGCAGTGTGTGAAACTGAGCCCTCAGTTGCAGAGAACATGCTTAACATTCAGATGATCCCAAGTTTAGTTGCTGGTGTCTCCAGTTGAAAGGAGTCAGGTAGCAGGCATTGCTAAAGACCCGTCACCACAGGCAACCCAGTGGAGTCATTGGCAGCCAAAGCAGATGATGCTACAGGGTAAGGTGGACCAATAACCTGCCTTGCCCTGGGCTATAGACCTGGTTACAGCATAAAAGTTGTACCCTGTACCCTGACTTACCTTTCTCATTCTGTGCAGCTGCTGCCTTTTTTCCAGATCCCCAAAGGCACACGCCTCCATTGTCTCCCAAGACAGACAGATGCCAACAACAGCAACAATACTAAATGTAGCACCACCCCAAGGCAGAGATTGGCCAGCTGCATATGTTCTGTAGGGTACACCAGAGTAGCACCATTTCACTATTTGGATTCAACCTGTGGCACACACTCCCTATAAAGATCAGCTTTTATTGGTGCAGAGTTTTAGTCGGTGGTAGTATATATGAAAAACAAAATATGGGTGGGCAACCAAAACTTTTCAGAGAGGTTTGGCTAGGAGATGTTTGGTGGAACTAGCACCTGCTTTGCAAAGTATGGCAACCAACCTCACAACAAAAGTTCAGCAGGCTGAAGTTTCAGTGGCTGTGCCGTTGGAAAGCTCCACCCATGTGGTGCTACGGATAAAGAGTATAGTTCACGAGGAACTCCTCATGTGTTGAAACCAGTGTGGGAATGCTCCAAGCCCTTTTGTTTCTGTGTAGTTTATATAGGAGGAAAAACATTAGACACCTTTTAAGATAAGGTGCGAGAGAGGTATACCTTTGTAGGGGCAGCTAATTTGCTTTCCCTTCAGCTGATTCGAAAAACCATTACTGCTTTTTTTGTTTGTGGATTTTTTAAAAAATGTGGCACGTTGTAAGGAGATACCTTGCACTTTCTCAGATCAGCTGTTCATCCTGTCTGATGTTGCCTACCCTAGTAGACAGCAGCTGTCCAGCTCTCAGTCTGAGGTCTTTCCCCATTCTGATACTTGAGACCCTTTAACAGGGACTGAACCGGGGATTTCATGTATGCAAAGCACGTGCTCTACTTCTGAGCTCTTGCCCTCCTCCCCACCCCACATCTTATTCCCTTTGGAATTAGGTTGGTGCTTTCCATTGGCTTGTAGAATCTTGAAAGCGAGCAGCTAATAGCTTTCATTTCTCCCTTTCTGGCTCAGCTTTTATAATTGCCTTGTAGCCCATTCCTAAGTTATGCTCTGCCAGCATACAAATGCTTAGGATAGATCTACCACCAGTTGTGCAAGCACTGTGTCACAAGACACAACATTGTGCTATTGTCACTCAGGCATTATGCTGGCACCACTGGAGCAATTAGCAAAAGCGGTTTAATGCCTGCATCATTTCTTCAGACATTTGTTGTAGAAACCTTTTTTAAAAAATGCAGTTTGAATTATGAATGTCAGAATCTCACAATTCTGCCTTTTCATCAAGCCTTCAAAATCTGTAAGACTAATCCTTAGCCCATTTAGTTCAGCGGGATTTACTTCTGAGTTAGTGCTCTTAGAATTTTGGCACATTATTGTTTAGGTATAACCCTAAGTGTATCAGTTGCATGTGAGTTACAATCCCAACATGGGAGTGACCATAGCTCAGTGGTAGAGCATCTGCTTGACATGCTCAGGTGGTCCGAGGGTTGATCCCTACCATCTCCAGTTAGGTGCCAGGTGATGTGAGGGCTCTGGAGAGCTGCTGTCAGTCGGATGGACTAATGGTTTGACTTGGTACACTTGTCAGGGAGCTGTGATGGGGCTGTGGTTGGCTCCTGAGTGTACAATTAGTGTCGAACCCTCATTTGCCTCTGTGGAATTATTATGTGAAGTGGCCTTACAAGAGTATCTGATCTTGAGTCTTTTTCTGTGGTAATTATCCTCACATGGGTTTTATTTTGCATTGAACCCTTGAGTCTTTGTTTGCAGGCTGATTTATTTGTTGAACTATGGATTGCAAGCCCTTGTTTTCTGCTCTGTGGTCTTTATTGCTACGGGCTCAAGAATGGAATTGCCCTTGAGTGGAAGCCAGTAGGGAACGGGCCTTCTGAGAGCATTCTGGTCTGCTTTACTTTCTCCTGCTCTCTTTTTCTTCAGCTGAAGCATTGTAAACTAGTCTGGCTGCTGACTGCAACGGCTGCCGCCCAAACTCTTATATAACATGGGTGGGTAGGTGTGTGTGTGTGTGTGGTGGATTATTATATATGTGAGCTGAGCGATGTTATGGAGTGCTGCATGTTAGTACTTGTAAGTCTTCTGTGGCCCTGTCTCTGTGTTGTATGATGCTGTAGCCTTGGCTGAAGGGACACTGGGAGGTGGGCCTAGTGAACCAAAGCTCTCACCCTGGTTGGCTGTATGCAGGGACATTTTAACATATATAGTGGTAGGCAACTAGCAGCCTGGAGATTCAAGCTAGGCCCCAAAGCCTTTCTGTCTGGGCCCTGGTAGAGGTCTTGTTCTCCAGGACAGCCCTCTCCCCCTGCCACTCTCACGTGTGCTTTTCAGGCACCACAGTTGTCTGGTTTACACAGATAGCAGATGCGGTGATACATTTCTTCCTGTACTGTACCACTTGAGACCACAAGTGGGAGAGTTCAATGACTTAATACTCCACATATTCAAACAAACACACTTCTTGCACATAGAAACCTGATTTCAGACCAGAGGGTTCTTGCCTCACTTTTAACGTGTGGTAGTTGTTCTTTCTTTCTTTCTTTCTTTCTTTCTTTCTTTCTTTCTTTCTTTCTTTCTTTTGTGTTCAAACATGCTGTTTCCACCACAATCAGTAATGTAATCTGGGAACAGTAATGTAATCTGGGTACCTCACTCTTCATTGTTGTATCTACAAGATATGCTCTAGTCCAGGGGTAGTCAACCTTTTTATACCTACCGCCCACTAATGCATCTTACTTGATGGTAAAATTTCCTTACTGCCTGCCAGTGCTCGATGGAAGGAGGATTCAGCTTGTGCCGTAGAACCCTCTCCCACCCACCTAGAATCCTGAAACGCCCACTGGTGAGCGGTAGGGACCAGGTTGACAACCCCTGGACTAGACTGTCAGAATTTATTTAATAAAATTGTATCTCACCCTTCCACCAAGGAATTCAGGGCAACTTACATTGTTTCCTCCATTGGTCCTCTCAACAACCCTGTAAGGTTGTCCAGGCTGAGAGGGAGAGAGAGCGGTGTCTGTCACAGGGAGCTTCATGGCTAAGTGAGGATCTGAATTCTAATCTCCCCAGTTATTGTCGAACACAAATACCCTCTTGCTGCCCAGCATTTACTCACTGACATGCATGAAGCGTTTGAAGTTTTTCGTTTTTCTACTTTCAAGCATTATATAAAATTTATGAAATGAAATGAAATAAACGGTTGGTAGCTGTGGGAGATAGAGCTTGAGTTGCAGGTTGTGGTGGTGGGAAAAAGAGTAAAGGTCCATTTGCCTGAGTCACAGCTCCTGCAAGAGTGAGTCTGTGAGTGGAGCCATGCTTCCTAGGCCTAGCTCAGGTCAAATTTTCCTTTTCTCCCATTTCTTATACATGCCCTTCTTAACTCTCAGCTCCTTATGCAGCCATACCGGTTTCCTTAGATGCTTCCCAATTTTCTTTCTTGTTGGTATTGTGTGCATTTAGTCCTTCAATTTTTCTCCTTTTAGAATCTCCCATCCTCATTGAGTATTTCTAACCACGAGATCACACCCAGTAGTTCCTTCAGCTTTTTGAAATTGGTTGTCTTAAAGTCCAGAGTGCGTGTCCAACTACACTCGGCTTTCCCTTTCCTCTGTATCATGAAACCCAGGAGGACATGATAATCTCCTCCCAATTTTCTGAGTACTTGTTGATCAGTTCTTCCCTGATGGTGAGGACCAGATCCAAGATAGATGATCCCCTTGTTGCTTCTTCCATCTTCTGGGAGAAGAAAGTCTCAGTGAGGCAACAGAGGAATTTGTCGGACCTTACATTCTTGGCAGAGTTTGAGTTCCAACAGATATTGGAGAAATTGAAGTCTCCCATGACTACTATATCTCTCCTTTTTGAATGTTTGGCAATCTGCTCTAGGAAAGCATCACCCAAGTCTTCAGCCTGGCTTGGCAGTCTTTAGCAGACCCTCACAGTAAGGTCTCTGTTTTTCTCTTTCCTACATTTTTTACCCATATACTCTCAATCTGCTTTCCATGGTCCAGGTCATGAAACCTTGAAACTTGACATTTTCTCCCAATCATGTTTTGGGAATAACTGTAACAGGCTTGCAAATAAAACAATGTTAGATGGGCAGACTCTTGTGATGCATCCATTATACCTCTGAATACCAGAGATGGTAATCTCAGGGGGGCAGAGTGATGTTGTGCTTATGTCCTGTTTGTGGATATCCTGCCATCATTTGGTTAGCCACTTTGAGAACAGGATGTTGAACTAGATGGGTCATTGGCCTAATCCAGCTAAATACAGTTGCCATGTGAAATATATCTGCCAGGCTAGATTAGTTGTTGTGTGACTCCCATAATTTTAGCATTCAGACTTCAGCAAGCTTCACTTGGATGGGAAGAGGTATAAAACTTATTGCAAATTCACAACATCTCTTTAAAGGATAACTTGTCTAGCTTGTAGAATGCTATTATGGACTGAATGCCTTAAAACACCCACCCACCCTGTGTTTTATATTGTTATTTCTGAAGTGTATCATTAATTAATAAGAGTTGTTGACAGAATACACCCACTGGGGAAAAATATTTAGTGTTTATCCATGTGAGCTACCAATTCCAAGATTTTGACAACTACAGTCGAACTATAGTAGATGTTTATACCTGTACAGAAGAGAGACAGTAAGAATACTAGAGATCATAAACAGTCTTATTCTTTCTGGAGAAGTGCCTGCCTATTGTCCTTTTCCTATGCCATATCTGAAAAAGATATTTTCATGACAGAGACCCAGACTGCAAATGTTGCACCCTTCGGAGGGAAATATTTAATAAGAAACTAAACAACTGATCACTTCATAGAATCATAGAGTTGGAAGGAACCTTGGAAATCATCTGATTCAATCCCTTGCTCAATGACAGGAATCTTTCAACTGCAGCTTCCCTGACAGATACCTTTGCTTAAGTACCTCTAGCAAACGGGAGTTCTCCCCCCCCACCTCCCCCACGGCAGTCTGTTCCTCTGTGAAAACTGCTATTACCACTCGGAGGTGTCTCCTAATCCAGCCTTCGCCAACCTGGTGCCTTCCAGCTGTTTTGGACTACAGGTGTTTTAGTCCAAAACGGCTAGACAGCACCAGGTTGGCCAATACTGTTCTAATATCTAGCCAAAACCTCCCACTTGGATTTTCTACCCATTATTCTAGTCCTGTCTTCTGGAGCAACAGAGGAAGAAGTCTACAGATATTTGAAGCCTGCTATCATCTCTTTTTAATCTTCTCCAGGCTACAATATACCCACCTGCCTTCTAGTGGTACCCCCAAGTCTGCCTCCCCAGGCTGATTACCTCACACTGCCTAGTTGTAGGGTGTACTTGTACATGATCTCTTTAAATCATAATCATAAAAATGGGGGGGGGGAATCAAAGAAGACCCTGGAATATCCATGGGGATGTGGCCTTGCATAGTTGCATGGGGAAATGTACATCTGAATATGTCCAGGGCACCAATATGCCATCTATTTTCTCTGTGATGCTTTGGCAAGGTAAAATGTCTTTTGATAGTGCAAACATAAGCCCTCTGTAATCCTCTGCAGAAACAACACACTACATTTTATTCGCATGTTGTGGGATACAGTTTGCATGTTCATTGTGTGACAATCCCGCAAGAGTGAAAGTTAGTGTGACTGTATATATCTGCAGAATGTTGACACAGGAAAGAAACCAGGCAAATAATTAAAAAGGGTGGTAGTAACATGCCCTGCTTCGCTCTGCTCTTGGAAATCCTGGAAGGCTCCTAGGCTTTGGTGTAATCTGCTGAACTCTAATGCTTCCCTAGCCTTGGGGAATATTTGCACTGTAAACATATATATCAACCTTATGTCATTCTAATTCCCACTGCTTCCTCCAGGTAATCCAGAAGATTGCTGGTTGGGTGAAGATGCTGAATATTCTATATAATTGACCTTCCTCCCTGAATAATAACAATAACAATAATATTGTATATGCTGCTTACTACAAAAAGCATCTCAAAATGACTTACATTTTTTTAAAAAACCACATACAAGTATCAAATTTAAAAATACATTAATAACTTAAAGTGCTCATCCTGCAATAACATAAAAAGGGCACATCCTACCCCTTCCAACTAAAAGATAAACACAAATTGGGAGCAAAGTGCCTGGATGAATAGGAATGTCTTCACCCTGTCCCTGAAAGTTTATAGTGATGTCAATAGGCTCATCTCTCTGGGGAGAGCATTCCACATTTGGGAAGCCACCCCTGAGAAGTCCTGGTTTCATGTTGATGCCCTCTGTAGCAACGTCAGTTTATGGAGTTCCCTGGGAAGAACCAGTTTTAAGTTTGTAGTTCAGTCTGTAAGAGCTCCTGGTGCATTTTACTGCTCTCCTCTTGCTTGCTTTAGTGCAACCCCCCCCCCATGAAATCTTTCACTAATTGAAAGCTGTCCTTCTTTCCCTTTTCACTCATTGCAAAAGGCTGCTGGATTCCTGTGCTGCCTTAGATTCTCTGGAAGTAGGGTGAGCTGGGGTAGATCCAGTAGGCAAGCAGAGAGATTTCTCTCTCATGGAACAAAGGCCTCTTTTCTCATATAACAAAAATCAAATTGCCTTGAGAACATAAGAAGAGCCCTGCTTTCTCCCTAAGATGGCTGCTCTCTTGCTCTTGGTTTGTGTGTGTCTGGAGTAAAAATTCCATCATATGCTGCACACACTTTTGCAGTCTAGCTTGTTACAGCCCAGACAGGCTTATTGTGTTGTCTACTTTGTTCAGGAGCTCTGGAGAACTATGTTGGTAGAAGTCCATCCTGGACTTGAACCCATCATCTCCTGAATCAGCCATCCATTGCCTCAACAATCACTACGTTCATCCTGCCAATTGAGATGCCTGTCCCAACCTAATTGCATTGTGTGCTGACAAAGGAACAGAACAACTTGTCCAAGAAAAAAGACTCTCATGAGCAAATGGTTGTAAAAACTGAATTCATCCTCATCCCTGTCCTCTTTTGGGATGACATTAAATTTCACCATTTCCCCCCCTGACATTTGAGCAATAGCATTTTCATCACAGGAGGGGTTTGCAAAAACGTCTGCATTGCTTGCCATTTGCGTGTTTACCAGATGGAGATAAAGATTCCTGAACATTAGGAAAGTATTTCAATTGTTATATTGCAAGGGGGAAGGACATTTTTTGGTGAAATGCTGGCTGTATACTGAGGTGCTCTCGTGTGACTCAGTCCTCACACAATCAGACCTCCTGCCCCATTGTCTTTTTGGAGGTCCAGTAGAAGTCCTTTGCAATGTTATCATCCATTCCAACTTTTTATCACCAGAATACTTGGAGCAGGGTTTCCCTCTTGCGCAGAAACATTGTCCCCTAATCTCAGTTGGGCCCCAGTGAAGTAGTGAAATCAAAGGAGGCTATGAGATTGATTATGGCAGGGGGTCCCCAACTTTTCCTAACCAGAGAGCACATATGGAAGTTTAAGAGACTGGTGAAATTTAAGAGGCTGGTTTAAGAGACCATTTCACAGAAAGAAAAACTGGTGATGCCCACCCTTCACAGCAACACACCTTCACATCCCCTGAAACAAGTAATATACAGTTAACAACAACAAAAAGGTAGACCACAGCATCCCACTCACTCACCAGAAAATTATGATTGTTACCAAAGTTTGTTTCCTTCTACCTGGTTGATGAACTACTAATGCTGAATAGAAGTGTGCAAGTCAGGGGAGCCAAACTTTTAAGGCACATTTAGGCTTCCCATACGTGAGGAAAATTCCCGACATGTCCTGGTTTTTGGGTGTAAAAATGGTGTTGGAGGAATTTTGTCAAATTGGCAAAATGTCAGGAAAAACCCGGATGTATGGCAACGCAGTGGAAAAAGCAGCGGAAACAGCTCCAAAAAGCTTTAAATCACTATTTTTGGGCTCAACAATTTTGGGGTCTTCCTAAAAACAACTTTGTGGACTCAACAACTTTATGGGTGTCAGGAAATTTACCATTTGAAGTATGGCAACCCTAGGCAATTTAATAATAATAATAATAATAATAATAATAATAATAATAATAATGAAATATTATTTATACCCCACCCATCTGGCTGGGTTCCCCCAGCCACTCTGGATGATTTCCAACAGAATATTAAAAACACGATTAAACACCAAACATTAAAAACTTCCCCAAACAGGGCTGCCTTCAGATGTCTTCTAAAAGTTAGATAGTTGTTTATTTCCTTGACATCTGGAGGGAGGGTGTTTCACAGGACGGGTGCCACTACTGAGAAGGCCCTCCTGGTTCCCTGTAACCTCACTTCTCACAGTGAGGGAACTGCCAGAAGGCCCTTGGATTGAGATTGAGATCTTTGAGTGAGTGCTATGGCTGCTGCTGCTGTGCCCCTTCTCCCTTAGATGAGGCCCTCCATCTAAGGGTGTGTGAGAAAGCACACACACTTTGCTTTTCTAAGGATTCTGAGTAAAATAATTTGAGGTTTGACTAGTACATAGAGATGAAAGAGGAAGTGAGCAGCAGCATCACTTTTCAAATTTCCTTCTTCAGTTCTGTGTACCTTTCAAGGAACGAAAGGTCGCCATCATCACCACCTCAAGTGGGCAGGGATTGTGGAAGTGGGAGGCTTTGTGGGCACCATGGGGAGGCCCCAAGGGTGCCATGTAAACCATCTTATTACACATTGATCCAGGCAGGCAAGTGAGTTGGTAGGCTGGTTGTTGGTGGCTAGTGTCATGAAAGAATCTGGAAGCAGGATTTCTTTGAAACAGGCATGCATTGTTAGATACAAATTTCCTTGGATCTTCGGATGGGTGTTCCTCCAGAGAGTGTTCTTTTGCTAGTAACATGGCAAGTGTCCTTAAGTTTAAGCAACAGAAGTAGTCTTAAGACCTTTCCATCTGAGCTTGTGTTTTGTGGCTAGGTTTTAAGCAGATATGGAATTACTGTAGTTCAGTAGATTTTTATAGTTTTTTGGGGGAAGGAGGAACCACAAACCTCTGTCCTAAAGTTTTGATAACCCACAAATAGCCTCTGGTGGAGATAAATGTTTCCGGGCAAAAATAAATGCACTAAAATTAGGGTAGACAAGATGCTGCTGACAGGAAAACAGTCCTGTATTGATGAGCACAAGGGAAGTAGCTATGCTAATAAACAGCTTCCTTCTGTATCTCCCTTGTGGGAAGGAGAGTATCTGAAAAGTCACTTTCTTACAACAATATGAGAGATCAATCTGTCCACTATCCTTCTGCTGCTCACTGATTCAAATGACATCCTGTTTATCTTAATATTTCCTGTTGGATCCTGGAGTCTCAAAAGAGTTCAGCGCTTTGGGGATACGAAGGGGAGTGGGAAATGAAACAAGTGGAGAGTGCATGGAAATTTAAAAACTTGGTTTTCCTTTGCAAGTCTTCCCCTTTTTACTTTTAGTTGCAAAATAAAATGCGAAAGGGCCACCACCACCACCACCACCATTATTATTATTATTAATTTTCATTTCTATACCACATGGCACTGGATTTTGATGTTACTTTTCTGTTCCAGGCCATTGCTAAATGATTAGCTTCTAAATTACAGGGTGTATCACACATCACAGGAGCAACGTGAGTGAGATGTGTGTCAGGGCTTTTCCCACTTTTTCCCAGTAGGTGTGAAGAATCTGAACTGAATGCGTCAAGAAATGACTGCTGTGGCAGAGATACTGTATTTCCCCCGTGCTCAAAATGCAATATTTGGTTTTTGGGAAAATGTGATTCTTCCCCTGTTTGCAAGTCAGTTGCTTTTTCACAAATTAATATATGCATATAAGAACCTAGTCTGTGTACTTATAAATATTTACATTAATTGTTTGTTGAATGGCTTGCCAACAATATAAAAAGTATGAATATAAATTAAGTTTTAGTAACAAGATTTCCCTTTCTGGTTGCTTAGAGGCAGTTCTTAACTTGCTGCAGGCAAGTAACTAATTACAAGCACAATTTAACCGACTTTCTTTAAAGTAGAAGTGGGCTACTTCTACTTTAAGTAGAAGTACTTTAAGTAGAAGTGGGCTACTTCTACTTTAAAGTAGAAGTAGAAGTGTAGATCTGGATATGCAGCAGAACTCTGGTTGTTTTGCAGTAGATCAGCAAGAATGTCATATTCCCAGTTGATCAGCTATAGTAGCGACAAAAGTAACCTCCGCCTTACAAAATATACTGCTAAAATTTAGAAAGCTTATGCTAATCAGGAATGCCTTTTCTTGTGTGTGGAATGCTTGTGAGCTCCTTTCAGTTCTGGTAGCCAGAACAAAGTCCTGCGCACAGAATTCTTCAATTCTTTACTCCATCAGTAATTGATCTTGGGCTTCTAGCAGAAACCCATAGTAGGTCCAGCAAGCTGTAAGTCTGCCTATCCCAGCTTTAATGGACCTTAAGAGCCTTGCAGACTTTAAAATCAACTCCACTCTTCTCCGCAATTGGATTTAGCATTGGCGTTCAATCATGGCTGGCTTATGTATGTGAATAACCTTACATATGAAATGAGCAAGCTGTCTCTATCTCTCTTTTTAAAAATGATTGCAAAAATGGCAACCTTACAGTTTTGGTGAAAATTATGGCGTATGGAGTGGAAAGAAAACACACCAAAATAGCAGGGATGGGGAAGTGAGGAATCTTTTCTGGCTGATGGGGAATTGCATCTGGAAGCAAATCCACCAATTGCATTTGCAGCCTAGCCAGAGTGTGTGCATGTGTCTGCTCATGTGGGTGCTAAAATGAGGAATTAAAGGATTTGTTTTAGGAACATAGGAAGCAGTGTGTGCAGCATTGTCTACGCTGACTCTAGGACTGCAGGCAGAAGTCTTTCCCAGTGCTACCTAGAGATGCTGGTGATTGAACGCAGGACCTTCTGCCTGCCTGAGATATGTCTCTTTCCAAATTCTTGATGTGGAAACTTTTCTAACCAGTTCTACCGGGACACACATACACAGTGAAGAGAATAGTTGATAATTCATACCCCTCACCCTGAATATACAACTGTTTTCAGGAAGGAATGAATGAATTGAGAATGGACAAACTTTTTTATTTTTACCCACTCCCCAAATCCTGGTTAGCATTAATGTCATCTTCATTACGTTCCCTTCGAGTAACCAGAGAGAGGCATGTCTTCTTCTTAGCCTCATTTTGCTTCAGTTTTCTCCAGAAGCACTTCCACTGGAGTCAGAGTTGGGTGAAACATTCTCCACCCCGCCCCATCATTTTTCTAAAAAAATAAAATCGAGCACTATTTTCCAGCCTTCAAAGCTTGAGCCTTGGTGCCCTGTCATAAGCCAATACATGTTACCAGCTGTGCAAAAACAGAGCTCCACCCTAACAGGAATGTGATTTTGGCTTGTCTCTCCACATGTTCTTCCCTTCCCAGCTCTCTCTTTTTTATGAAGTGTTTTCCTGTGACGAGGGGTATCTCTTTCTTCTTCTTCTCTCATTTAGCTATCCCGACCTTCTTGCTTGTCTCACAGCCTGCCCTGATTTGCAAGGACAGTACAGTGGTACCTCGGGTTACATACGCTTCAGGTTACATACGCTTTAGGCTACAGACTCCGCTAACCCAGAAATAGGACCTTGGGTTAAGAACTTTGCTTCAGGATGAGAACAGAAATCGTGCTCCAGTGGCGCGGCGGCAGTGGGAGGCCCCATTAGCTAAAGTGGCGCTTCAGGTTAAGAACAGTTTCAGGTTAGGAATGGACCTCCAGAACGAATTAAGTACTTAACCCAAGGTACCACTGTAGTAGCATTTTGGTTGCTGGAGTTCGTGCTCATTGTTACCTAGTCTGTGCCAAAGTAAAAAACAGCTACGCACAGTCACCCTACTTTCCCATTCCCCCTCAGCTTGTCATGTGGACCTGCTGTAGATGTCATCTGGTCATTGGACTGGGCAGTCTGAAGTTTCCCTATGTGTGTGCTTATCCCTGTGTGCGTATCACTGTATACTCATTCCTTCCAGGAGGTTTGCATCGTACACGAGTGACCAAGCAGTATCTTAACAGTTTTTTGAGGGGGGTTTTCTGCTCAAGGGATCAGGCCATACATCAGATAAGCATTGCCCAGGGTGATGATTAAAACAGATTCAAATTACTGGTGCCTCCCCAACATGCACATTTTTGCCTTAAGCTTTCGTTGACAATTCCCTGTGAGTAGCACCTGTGGTTTAAAGCAGGAATGGCCAACAGCTATACAATGTGGAGCCACTCTATTCTCTGGAGAGTAGACTTGGAGCTGGATTCTCTGCTGAAATGGAAAACCTTCACCAACCCACAGTGCAGCCAGAATGTTAATAAAATCCAAAGGGAGATAGCAACAAAATATAGATCAGGGATTGTCAGGGCATTCTATCAATAATTTGAAGTTCCTTTTTCAGTCAACAAAGTCACCTAGAAAGTCTTCCAGAATCTTCTTTCTTGGTTCGGCTCATCTGTTGGTGAATTCCCATGTAGGAGTAAATGCCTCACCCATTCCAGTTCTGCTTAAAACATTTATTGAAGAATTAACATTACAGATTATACAACTACTGTCTTAAGGAAAATAAAGTAAAACTATGTACAGATAGTCATTCATCCTCTCTGTTCTTCAGCCACTCTTCTCTCCTTCAGAGCACGTCTAATAAAGAAGTCTGTTGCTAAGGAAACCTGGTTGCTGGGAGAAAACATGTTGCTAGGGGCCAAACCATGCAGTGATCATTTCAAATTGATTTTTAGATTACACTAACATTGGATGGGGAATCTGTGGCCTTCCAGATGTTGTTGGCTCATATTCCCATCATCCCTAACCACTGGCTAGACTGGCTGGGGCAGATGGGAGTTGGCATCCAACAACATCTGGAGAGTCAGGGGTTTAGCATGCCTGGTGTAGAGTATCTTGGCCTATTAAAATTTGAAATCATCCTGATATGTGTGAGCTAGCAGTAAATCACACCGTGCAAGAAGGAGTTAACTTTTTATTAGCAAGAACATGATCTGCACAGCAGAGCACAGCAGCTCATCCCTGGTAGGTTTTGCCCCATGCATCATTGCCAAGACTGAAAGCCACCCCCCCCCCATTAGCTAAGCTCCTGGGTTTTCCCCAAGCAATCAGAGCCTGCATGAAGCCAACCTCTTCTTTACCCTTTTCATGCCTCTTCTGGTTCTGGGAGATGGGGAGAAGAGCTTGTTGCAGCTGGAGGGGGAGATGCCTGTGACTCTCCCTCCTCCCACTCGCCTGCCTCAGCTTCTGCCTCTGATTCTGGACTTCTCTCTGCCACACACTCTCCCAGCTCACTAAGCCCAGTTACCTCTTCAGCTTCTGACACCTCCTCTTCCTTTTCCTCTCCCTCTGATCACTTATTGTTGTTCCACGACCACTCTCAGGGCTGTGAGCCATCCTCCCCAGCTGGTTCCTCCCATCATTTCTCTGCAACCAACCAGTCCCTGGTACATCCTACCCTTTCTCAGGCAGGTGGTGAGCAGATACCCCTACGACAGCTAAAATTGCTCCTGGAGCCAAATCTGGTGTGTGGGGTGCCTATTGGCCATCCCTCAACCTTGGGTCCCTATGTGTTCTTGCACTACAACTCCCATTATCCCTGACCACTAGCCAGGTTGGCTAGGAATGATGTGAGTTGTAGTCTAACCACATCTAGGGATGCAAGTTTGAGAAAGGCTGGCTTTGATCCTTTATAGCCCTATCAGTCTAAAATGTGATGGATGCCTGCTGTTTACCCTCCCAGGGTTTATCTTGTCAATTGTCACACTCTTTCCTCAGACCACCCAACCAGGCCCTCTTGTCTTGGGAAATGGGTGCATGCTTGCCATTCTCAGTCACGTGCCCTGTGGAAGATCCATCTGGTTGTTCATAGTAGCCCCTTCCTGGGTTGGATTGTATGCCTGAATGATGGAAATAAATAATTATTTTACAGTTTACACTGCTGAATGCCCTATTGTGTCTTTGTTTAGAAGACATAAGAACACTTGGCTACTGTAACCCAAAGACTGCTGAAACAACATAGGAACTGTGCCGACAATACCTAGTAGGCATTCTGGGCTTGGAATGGCCATCTCTGTATTTTTTATCAGGGATGGCTAACCTGTGGTGTGCAATTTCCCCCTCAAGCAGTCGTCGCCCCCCCCCCCCCACTTCCATGCTATGGAGGCTACCACCAAACAGTCCAGCTTCAAAACTTATCTCTGCAAACAGTAGGTTCAGGTAATCAGTTCCATCTCCATTATTGCTATAACCAAAGTACTGATAATGTGGTGTAGTAGTGACATAGTCATGCAAATTTAAGCCAGTTTCAATTTTAAAGCATCGTTTTAATTTCCAAAGAATTCCAGGAACCATAGAAATTTTAAACAAAAATATTTTAATCATCGAAATCCCTGTCTGGGTAGTCATGATGGTTATGGTTATCCTTCTTCAGGATGGGCGTACACCCTAAGGGGTGATTTCACAGCTGTCATGTTTTGGACAAGCTCCAGGCTGGGCCCTAATTCTGCTGGATTCTCAACATTCAGTGGCTGCAGAAGCCATGCCTCGGATCGTGCTGAGAAAAGGTTTTCTCAGTCCATTCTGAGACTTTCTGCAATATCATGTTCCTGCCATGCAGGCTCTGTGTGGTTCAGCCTGCTTTGCTTGCACCAGAAGAAGAAAGCACTTTGGTGTCCTTGCAGAGCATGAGAGAGAGAGAGAGATACTTTTTTTGTTTTGACTGGTATGAATCATGCTCTTTCTGTCTTGTCTACCATCTTCTCTGTGCTTGGTCTCCTCCTAGGCCGGGCATGGGGAACCTTCGGTCCTTCTTTTTTTGCTGAACTCTAACTTCCATCAGCCCCAGCAAGCATGGGCCAAAGATGATGTGAATTGTAGTTCAGTGACACCTGAAGGGCCAAAGGCTTATAACACCTGTTCTAGGCCCTGCAGTCACAGGTGGGGAGAGTGCTCTCATGCTCGGGTCCTGCTCAAGGGTTTCCCAAAGGCATCTGGGTATTCTGTTGTTATGTTCATCAAACAAGCCAAAGTAGTGGGACAACATTGTGGGGTGGATGTGCCTGGAGGGTGGCAACATGATAATGATAATATGAAGAGACATAGAAGAAGGCAGATCATCTTCAACAATTCTGGAAAAGTAAGAGCTATGCTTCTAGAGTTGGATTTACTAACAAGATCTCATATTCAGTAGTGACTATTATTTTAAATCACTTGCATGTCTTTTGTTAAATGGTAGCATTCTGTTTTTGATTTAATACTTCTGTACTTGTGGGTCCAGTGCTATAGTCCGTATCAAAACACAGGGCAGCAAGGAAAAGCGGTGTCACCATCACTCAGGGGAGAGGAGATTCTCTCCCACCCCATGACCCATCCACATAATAAGCAAGAGTATCTGCTGTGATCTGGAAGGAGGAGTGGGCTTTATTCCACTCACTTCTCATTGGCTGAGAGAAGGAAAGGGGCTGGCTCTTGGAAGAAGACTCTCCTACGCGATGTGGGCCAGAAGAGTTGAGCATTCTACACACATACAAAAAACGTTCTGAAAATGCTTTTTAAAAAAGCGCTTTTAAAAATACATTGAATCTTCCACAGGCTCACCATCACTATCTAGTGTCACATTGTATATTGCACTTAAAACACACTTAAAACGTTTTATTTTCAGCTGTATAGCAGAGTCCTATGTCTGCTGGCAATAGCCCAACATCTGCCCTGCTTTGGGCTGCATACAACTTATGTCTCACTCAGAGCAGAGCTTTTCAAATTAGTGATTTCCATTAATCATTCCATTAATTTAATTGAGACTACTTTGAGACTTGTGAGTCTGCTTTGGATACAACCCAGTGTCTTGTGTCTCGCCACTTTTTAAAAAGGGATATAATGCTGAGTTCATAAATTTTCAATTTTTAAAATGATTTGAATTAACAAGCCAAATGAGCAACCTCTGCACCTGGCCAAGTCCTCTGGTGCCTTCTAGGGTTTTTTGTTTCAGCCGTGCTGTTCTTCTCTGGTGTCATATGGCCCTTGTTTTATAGCCACACTCTAGTATCATAGTGGAATCCTGTCATTCCACTTTCTTGTAGCATACTGCTCCTTGTGATGTGGAGCCTGGACCTGGAATCTGCTTTCCTGCTGCTCTGAGAATACACTCCTTTCTCTTGGGTGAAAGAAGCATTTATTTCAACAGATATATATATAGTAGTATTTCTGTCTGATCTCAAAGGTTCCAGAGAGACAGCAGCATTAAAACCATATTTCTTTCATTTGCTGTTTCACAGAAAACATGGGTGTATTTAAATCTCTGTCCTCTGCAATATGTGTGAGCTGCTGTAGGGTGCTTGACATACCCTTCAGTCTGCAGAGACAGCATAAATTGCACATATGCTGCTAAACATGAAAGGCATGCCAGGATGAACTGTTTATTTGCCCTCTTCTACTTAGGCTTTTTCCACTCCTGCCTTCTAAAATGGCTGTCCAAGCACTCATGGGAAATAGGGGGAAAGAAATCCGTGGAAGAAGGAAATGAAGATTCCTTTAGTCCAGGGATGATTGTCAGGCAGTCTGTAGGCCAGTTCTAGTGGTTACCGGCACTTTATCAGGCCTCCATATTCCTGCAGTTGGAGGAAATGTGGTGAATGGAGGATCACTTCCCAGGCCGCACTGTTTCTGTGGGTTCTGCCTCCCTTTCCAAGCTGGGGATGTTTGCATTTGGCAGGGGTATTGTCAGCAGTTTGAAAGATTCCTGGCTGTACAATTGCCTGGTCAAATTCTTAGTTTGATTCTGTTTTAGCTAGGTGGGATTTTTAAGAGGTGGGATAGAAATTCAAGAAATAAATTAATCTCTCTCCCCCCCTCCAATTTTTTTTTTTGCATCCTCAGCTAGATGATCACAGTACTCATTCTTTCTTTTATTGTACCATGTCTCCTCTTCAGCTCCAAACAGTTATTCTTAACTGGTCCTATGGTGGACAGTGTGAGTCCCCCCCCTCTTGACTTTATGTATCAAATCTCACAGCAATCTCGTTTTTGGAGTGGGCATCTGTTTTGAGAGTTCTGTTGCTAAATAGTCCCCCCCCCCATGCAATCTCCTACTGCTTGCATCAGAGTTGTACCTTTGCAAGGCATTTAACTTTGTGCATTCTGCCGTTTATTATTTTTAACACCAGCAGCAACCCTCCATCCTCCTCTAAAAATTCTGCTTGCCATAATTTGGCTGCTTTGTTGGGAGAGGAGTTTAATTCCCACCCCCTACAATTCGGTAAAAGCTGAATACATAATTATTTACAGACCAAGTTTATGGTTCTTGTTTTTCCTGTTGATTTGCCTTTTTCAGCTACTTACGCCTAATACCACTTTGGCAGAGCACACTGTGCAACAGCAAATACTTTCTGCATTACAGCTAAGCTAAAAATTCTTGTTTTTGTCCTGTCTGCCTTAAAGAAAAGTGGGGCAGGATGAAACTGCTTTCAAGAGCTGTTCTGCTGAGTCTCGCTTCAGTGCATAAGGAACTATTTTCCAGTGTTCCTGGCTGTCATATATGCTCAATATAGAATAGAATAGAATAGAATAGAATAGAATAGAATTTTACTTACTTTTTCTTTGCCAAAGAAGTTAACAACAGTAACAGACAAGTTGCAGTCTTGCAAACTCTTGAATCCTTCCTAACTTCAAATCAGTAGTGTCACTCAGAACCTTAAAAACTGCTTAAGAGTACAATCCTGTGGCTTTCTACTTAGAAACAAGTCTCACTGAGTACAATGAGGCTTGCCGCTAGATAAGTGTCTATAGGTTGCAGGGCTAAGACTTTCTAACATAGAAAGCAGAGCTTTAATTTGGTTCAGGGGATGTGTGCATCACTTCACATCGAAAGGGGAAGTTAATTGAGTTTAAACTTGACTTTTCCAGACAAATCAATTAATGCAGCTAAATGATGTCACTATGCCAAAATTAAACAAAAGTGACAAGTTCTAAACCTAATTATTGTTGATGCTATCGGATGAGAATTGTTGCAGTGCTCACATACATATTATGGTATGGTGACTGTTAACTTAAAATACAACTTTCTTGTGTAAATAGGTGTCAGATAACAACTATCCCTAGGTGTAGGTACCCCCTGGGTCTGAGACGGGGAATCCGTGGCCTTCCATTTGTTATTGGATTCCAACTCCCATCAGCCTCAGCCAGTCTGGTCAGTGATCAACTCTTCTATGAATGCTAAAGGACTGATCACGTTGACCATACATTTTCCTTGCATGCCATACTGAAACAACAGAACCACTGTATTGTTTATTTTTTATTGTTTATAGATCACCTCTTAGGACAGAGCCCTTCCAAGGTAACTTTCAACAATCTAGAACAATATTTAAGATGCAGCCAATTTAAAATTAGAAAACACATTCACTGATAAATGACAGAATAATTAGGACCATAGGAAGCTGTCTTATACTGAGTCAGACCTAACTTGCAGAATCCCAAAATTTTACACTCCCCCCCTCCCACAGGGTAGGTTGGCTTACCTGACTAGGTGCCACCCATCTTGCTATGGCTGGGGGGGGGGGGGCAAGGGTTGGTCAAGGGCTTGTCGGCCCAGGCTCACCTTTGTTTTCTTAACAGCTTCACTGCTCTTGGTCTTCATTAGGTAAGTGTTCCTTACCTAACTTTGGGGCTGGGATGCGACCTGCTGGGCATCGTGCGGATGTCGGGGCCTGGCTCCAGGCAGTTGTGAAGCCTCAGAGAGCTCTCACATTTGGAGCCCAGTTGCGGAGCCTCCACAGGCCCCATGGATGTCCGGGCTTGGCTCCGGCCAGCAGCGAGGCTTGGAACACTCACTTCTGGGTTAAAACTGTTTGCAACCAAGGTGTTCGTAACCAGAGGTACAACTGTGCCAGCCTTTATCATCCTTGGGTTCCCAGGTACTATTGAACTACAACTCCCACCATCCCTGACCTCTCCCCTTGCTGTCTAGGGATGATGGGACTTGTAGTCCAACAACATCTGGGAACCCAAGGTTGAGAAAGGCTGGTCTGTACTGACTGTCAGTAGTTCTCCAGGGTTTCAGACAGGAGATATTCCTGGCTCTACGTGGAGATGCCATGGAAAGAACCTGAGACCATCTGCATGCAAAGTGGATGCTCTTCTGCTGACCCACAGCCATTGATGGGTCCTAATTATAACGGTAACCAGTAAAAGACATTGAAACACTCAGCTCAGTGTTGACTATTAAGTATGTATGTGGGATTGCTCACTGTGAAAATACTGAGGCTGTGATAAGCTATTCTTTAAAATTCCTGAGAATTATGTAGGTTGGTGCTGCAGTCTTCAAAATGGTTCTTGTCATGCAAAGCTGGTGTTTTTGCTTCTTTGGGGGCGAAGGGGGAGAACTGGCTTGAATGTTCTCTAGAGCAGGTGTGGGGAACCTCTGGCCCTCCCTGAGGAGCTGTGTAATTTTTGCAGATTGAGCCAGACCCATTCTTCAGTGTGCCAAGCAGATGAGCACAATTAGCAATACCCCCCCTTTTTTTGTATACAACCCCAGAGCAGAACAAGTCTGGCAATTCCAGCAAGTGGAGAAGTCAACTTCAGTCAAAAGGACTGACTTGAGAAGTCGCAGTTTCCTTTTCGGAAGTTGTAGATGGAAGCTTGTGTAGAACATGCTGGATAGTAGCAGCCCAGTTTTGCTGCTCTGTGCTTGACTCCAGCTCCCTTGTTTTATTATGGCCTGCTAGGAAAATTGTTGTTTTAACGTGTCCAATAGCTCTTTGAAGCCCATCAATCTAGTCCATTTACTTAATTCCATGCAGGGCTTTGTTCCCCGAGCGCTGTTTTAGACATCTGAGATTGGCTTAGTGAATAACGAGTTTGGATAATGGATTTGAACAGCAGCTTATTGTGTCTGGTGGAACAGTCAAACAAGTGTATCTTTTTGCCTCTTTTCATTTGGTGGCAAGTGGGCTTGTGCCAAGAACAGTTGTAGCGTTCTACCTGTTAACAAATCCCTCTTAGGGTTACTGGTGCCTAATGAAGCTGTGCTGATTATAATGATTAATAAATCAAAGCCAGGATTTATCTTCCCTTACCACACCCCATGGCCCATTTTGTTTCAGTTTAGGTTCTCAGGCATTTTACAGCATTGAGGCTGTAAAAATGTATTAGGCTTCCAGAGAAGGCAGTTTCTTAGTGCTTTGGGGGAAAGTGCCTGGTTCTGTGATTGTTCAACAAACAGACAAACAGATACCCCACAGATTCAGGGTTACTGTGAGGAAGGGATGAAATGGAAGTATGAGAGAGAGCTTTTTGCCCAGTTGAAAAGCTTCAGCTATCCAAGCTTGATTGATGACATGCAAAGGCTTTTTCCGTTTTCCTGACTAATAATTCCTGCCTTTTATGTGATCTTTCACACAATATAATTTTACTGCTGGAAACCTAGTGGAAATTTAGTGCTCATTTCCATGCTAATTGCTTCCAGGAAAAAAAATTCATTTGCAACCCAATTTACTTGGGAAAACATGGGAATTTTGCACTGTAATTTTTCATGTAATGAAATTTAGAGCGGCATCCCAGTGTACAGTTCTTTCCTGCCTTTTGAAATTTAGCATGATATGGCAGTCTATCGATCAGAAAGCCACAGTTCCATAACACAGCAGGTACTGCAGTGTAAAAGAAATGTTAGAAATCAGGACAGAAGTGCTGGCATTATAACAACAACAACAACAACAACCTAACACAATAAATTCCACATCTGAATGCAGTCGTAGGCTCCTTGAGGAAAGGGCTGGTCTAGGCCTTTTGAGAAGCCATATTGGGCCTATATTGGAAGGCTTAAGAGGCAGCTTTTTTGAACTGCCTAAAAAAGCTGAAGGGCACAATGAAAAGATAAGTGGAGTGAATTGGGACCCCCCTTTTAAGGCCCTTATCAGGATTGTTTGCTCAATGCAGAAGCCTCTGCTGTGCCACCTGACACCTGTAGGCAGGCTTTAGGTTTTTGGATTGAATTACTTGAAGCAACAGGAATGTTTAAAGCCCTGAAAATAGAAGTGCATTTCCCAAGGTTCCTACTGCTTTTCTGGCAGTCTGTTTAGTCTCAGGGATCAAAAGTTCTTGCAATAACAAAGGAATGTACAGTGGTACCTCGCAAGACGAAATTAATTCGTTCTGCGAGTTTTTTCGTCTTGCGAAGCACGGATTCCCATAGGAATGCATTGAAAATCAATTAATGCATTCCTGTGGTCAAAAAAAGTCCAAACAAAGCCAAATTTGGTACAAAAAGAGTTTATTAAGTGCTCTTTAAAGTCACACATGCTGTAAAGAGCATTTCAAAAATTGAAGGAACAATAATTTAAGTTTCTAAACATGACAGAGAAGCATTTAAAAATCACCAAAGTGTACAGTACTGTACATACATTTTCTAAGACTCTGGGGGACAACTCGAAGAAGGTTCCTCTTCCACTCTTTGCTTCTTGCTGAAGAACCTGTCCATGGTCTGCTGCTTCATCCGCCTTTTCAGCACCTCCCTGAAAGACGACATGACCCTCGTATCAAAAGTGTTCGCAAGGTCACGTGTCAGGTCCTTGTCAGGGTGGTGCCGCTGTGCAAAAGCCTGCACATCTTTCCACTTCTGGCAAATGTCCCTCAGTTCTTTGGAGGACAGCCGCTGTGGAACGTACCACACAGAAATCCAAACCCAGAAATCTTTTTTTTTTTAACAACAGCAGAGTGCCCCAATGGTCACAAAAAATCATAAAAATGCAGAAAAAAACACACAAGCTTCCAGATTCTTGCAAACCCCTCCCCAGACTAAGTCCTTGAATTCCAAACACCCCAACCCAAAATCCAACCCCCCCCAAAAAAGTTTTAAAAGTTTAACTTACCAAATGGCTGCAAAAGAAGTTTTGGAAAAGCTTCAAAAATCACCAAAGTCTTCAAAAACCTCAAAAAAGGCTACCACACCGCGTGCTATGAGTTGCTCCTCGAAGTCAAGTCGCAACTGCACCTCTTCAAGCAATGCACGCTGGGTATTAACGGTTTTAAGAAAAAGGAAACAAACTTGCAAGACGTTTTCGTCTTGCAAAGCAAGCCCATACGGAAATTCGTCTTGCGAAGCAACTCAAAAAACGAAAAACTTTCGTCTTGCGAGTTTTTCGTCTTACGAGGCATTCGTCTTGCGAGGTACCACTGTATCTTTGTCTCCCCTCAACGTGACAAATGTGGCCATGCTAAGTAGCAAAAAACAATTATGTGTGAGGAACCTCTGGCCCTCCAGATGTTGCTGAACTACCACTCCCAGCAGCCCTGGCGGCATGACCAGGAATTATGGGAGTTGCCACAGGATCCCCCACCTGCGATAGAGAATGTACTTGTCGTTCTGTGTGAGGAATCTCCTCAGTGCCAGCACAGCCAGTTAATTTCTCTCAATTTTTCTTTTGAGGGGAGTGGGGACTTGCAATCGAATGGTGGATTTTTCAAAAAGTTAAGTAATCTTTAAGAATAAATTTTGCTAGTGGGTGACGGGTGGGGAGGAAAGGAGACTTGAAACCTTGTTGTGGAGTGACAAAGATGAAAACAAGATGCTTACTCTTCCACCTTGCAGTAGAAATAGCAGCTTATTTCTACTTTTTTGTGCTCTGCCCACAAAAAGTATGTGGGTGTAACTTTGGACTCCTGGAAAAAACGAGTGTACCCTAGGGCTTCTGGGAAGAGCTAAAGGCAGGTTGATTTTGAGCTCTTGTCCGTTTGAAGTACCATCCTTCTCCCGCCTACTTTAATTTTCCTTATCCTTTTGGGGCATAAATCCTGTCTCAGGACTCATGTCCAGAGGTTCCTAGTATCCTCCAAACTCATTTTCTTTTGTTTCACTTGACTTTTTTATTGTTTAGAGAAGGAAGCACTCCATTTTAAATTGCTTCCTGAGAGTGCTGGCTGTCCCAAAGGCTCTGTGCTCCTGCTACAGGATGTGAAAAGTGTGAATATCTTTCCGTTTGGAGGCAAGCACCTTACTTTGTTCCAGCTCCCAAACTTCCTCGAGCATCAGAGTATAATATATATATGGGTGATATTCAACTAAGTTTTACTCAGAGTACGCTCGCTGAAATGAATTAGCATGACTTAGGTCCATTAATTTTAATTGGTCTACTCTGGGTAAACCTTAGTTGAATATCCCTCCAATATGTTATTACTTTGATCAACTAATTCCATGGTAGCCAGTGCTTCCATACTACACGGACTTGAGTAAGATGCCTTTTTGCATTTCTTATACATTGTGCCTTAGAAGTGTATATACATGTGAGTGGCTCTTATATAATCGTATAATTGTAGAGTTGAAATAAATGTCATTGACTTTTTTTTTTTAGTATCCAAATGAAAACTCAAATTTGTTTGTTGCCCATAGGGCAAATACTAACTTTTGATTCAATGTTTGCATTCTGCTTTCTGAACAGTGTTGAGCTCAAATATTATTTATTTATTTATTTATTCTATCCCGCCCATTTGGCTGGGTTTCCCCAGCTACTCTGGGCAGCTCCCAACCGAATGTTAAAAACACCATACAGCATTAAACATTAAAAACTTCCCTAGTATAGCAGCTTTTAAAAGTAGCAAACTTTTCTATCAATCTAATCATCTCAAAACCATAATGACATATAAATGAATACACTTGGGGTGTATGGGGTTCAAATGGCAGGGACAAGTTGTTGTTTTTAAGCCTCTCTTTGTCTTTCTTGCCTGCTCCCCACCCCCAACCAACTCCATGGCTGTTTTAAATTGTAAGTATCCTGTAAATATCCTATTTTTTATTTGTGTGTATGTCATGTCTAGTCTAACTTGGTAGACTACTTGGTTTTGGCCAACCCTATGTATTTTTCTGCTTGTGGGATGAATTTTTCATCTCTGGGTCAGTGCATTTCTTGAACACATTAAGCTGCCTTGTGCCAACTCAGATCATTGGTCCACCTAGCTTAGTGTTATATTCTGTATAGGCTGGCAGCAGCTTTCCAGAATTTGGGAAATAAGACTTTGCAGTCTTACCTGGAGATGGGAGGGATTGAACCTGGGGCCTTGGCACTGAGCCATGGCCTGTTCCTGAAAACTTAGTGTACAAGCTGTCCTGCTCCAGTCCAGGCATGTCATTAATAACTGTTTCTAATGCTACTTGTGGTGTCTGTGCTATGCAGTGGCCATCCATTATGGCTCTACTACATTACATACCTGTCTTAATTGTAGTTCACCCTCTATAAGGGACACATTATGTCCATTGCTTCGGGAAATTCTCTGTATTCAGGCACATTTGCGCTGCAGTGCATAAGTTAGCAAAGTAGTCTCTCTTTTTCCTTAAGTTGTCATCTGTTACACTAAAGACATTTTTAAGATTTTTATATTCAATGGAAGTGATTTCATCAGATCATTATGATTCCTTCCTCACACATTAAACTTTGTGATTGATGTATTTTGTCTCTGTGTGCATGTATCTTCATCAGCATCATCATCATCATGTTTGAGATGGAAGATAAATACTTACTAAAAAACAAACAAATGCTGCCTTAAACCCTAAACTAGGCCTAGTTTTCTCCAGCCAGGCGATTCTGTTTTTAGACAAGCAGGTAATTGGTCTCATAGTAGAATAGTGCTGGTGTGAATGCCAAGAACGATAGGGTAATGTCTGACTTCTGTGTTCCAGACCAGACATAACTGTACCAGATCTCTCTTTAATCATTTTTACTAGTTATAAACAGATGGGACATTTCATGGTGCCAAATAATTCTTTCTCTTTTTCAAATGGTTGCTAAAGTGTTGTTGTTGTTGTTGTTGTTGTTGTTGTTGAACAAAACAGAAGTTTATTTCCCTTCTCACGGGTATGAAATTCTTGTGTAGGGGAAATGTGGTTGATTTGCTGCTGTTTTTAAACTTAGTGCTTCAGGTCTGATTCTTCTGTTCATTTTTGGATCAGCTGATCACCTCAGTAGATGAATTTAGTGATCATTTTCATACAATGCATATTTTCTTATGGATGCAGGGCTAAGGCTTAACGGTTTAAGGACAGGAGAGCAGACCAGAAACCCAGGTGGGCTCCAATACTGTACTGGAAGTGGATAGGAAAAAAATATATTTTGGGAGGTAAACTGCTAGGCGGCAGGCGGCTCTGCACATCTCACCTCTACGACTCTTTTTACTGTTTAAATCAAACCAGAGGCTCACCGACATTTGAAAAGGGGCTCATTGGGTTTTGCTTTGCGAGAGAGGCTTGGTGGATGTGATTGTCAAAGTTATTTTTCTTGATCTTGGGAAGGAAGTTCCCCAGGATAGATAGGTAAATTGGTCATTCTGCTTGGTCCTGGTTAGGCTTCATCTGGAGAACTCTGGTGTGGTATTCAATGGAAGTTTTACTCACAGCAGACCTATTGAAATTAATGGACCTGACTTAGTCAAGTTCATTCATTTCAGTGTGTCTAGTCTGAGTAAATCTTAGCTGAATACCTCCCTCTGTTCAGTTTTGGGCCTTGTCCATTTAAAGACTGTAGAGATAGATTGTTGGAGAGGAGGTGTGACAGGAAAGCAACAAAGGTAATAAAAAGGTTGAAATGTGAGAGCCTTGAATGAAGAGGAAAGCCGGGGGGGGGCGAATGGGCATGTTCAGACCTGAGGAGGAGAAATAGTAGTTTTCAAATGGGCTTAAGCTACAGGAAGGAAGATTGAAGCTAAGTATTAGGGAAAGTCTTTCTGACTATGAGATTATGCTGGGGAGCATGTTCTCAAGGTTGGTTTTAAAAGCTTTAACAATTGAAGAGTTTAAAGAGAAGCTGGAGAAATACCTGCTTGGGATGATTAAGTTATGGCTAATCTAGCTTCAGTGCAGCAGGAGCCAGCAACTAGATCACAGGTTTTCAAACTTTGCCCTAGTGAGCCAAGTTTTGATCCTTTCCAGTGTTACTGGAGACAAAGTGAATACAGTACAGTACATGGATCAGCTAGTGGCAGAAAGGTTGGGTGGCCGTCTGTCATGTATGATCTGGCTGAGATTTCTGCATTGCAGGGGGTTGGACTAGATGGCCCTCAGGTTCCTTCCAGCTCTACAATTCTATGATTCTGTGATCTGTGTCCTGGTAAACCAGGGCCGTTCTATACATAATGCAGAATGAGGTGGTAGAATTGTGGACTGTACCATTTCTGGTCACAGAGGTTGTGAATATTCAGAGTATGTGTAAATCTCCCTGCTTGTGATAAATTAGCACATCAAAGAGAGAGGAGGAGCTGTTCTCAATCTTTCCTTAAGATATTTTCCTTAAGACATACTGTATACAAGCAGCTTTTTTTGAGGGAGCAGGAATAAGAGAGGTTGCACCTGACACCTCTCCCTAACGTTCTAGTTTTCTTCTTTCATTGAGCTTTTTTGTTGAGATAATATTCAAAAATGTTATCCCCTCACATTCAGTCTGTAAGCTAGCCCTATTAATTTCAGTAGCTCTATTCTGAACCGGTATGCCATACTGCCACCTCCCCTCCCGCATTACAAATTCACATGACCCTTTTACGATCACCAGAGTGCCTTCCAGGAAGGTGCCTGACGATTATAAAAAGGTTGTGCCAGAGCAGAGGCACTTTGGCATGACCCTTTTATGATAGTCAGGCAAGTTCTTGGAGGGTTCTTTGCCAGTAGTCAAAGGGTTGCACCAAAGTGTGGGATATAAAGATAGAGCAGTCAAGTCCAACATTTCCTGTTTGCTAGAATGGGCACACAGAGCTTCAAACAGTCAAACCTGTGGGAGCCACCTCCCTCTGAGTGCGACCAGGTAGATGGGCACGACCCAAATAAAAGGGCTGGGCGCTCAGCCATCTGTCTCTCTCACTCTCTTGGCTCTTCGCCTTCTCTTCACCTGCACATGGTTCATCCTTAAAAAAGGATGTAGGCCCATGTTCAATTTAATCTTCAAATGTACCTGTAACTGCAACTTAAGCCTGCCTTCAGATTGCTGCTGAATGTTGTGGGGTGTAAGGGACAGTGATTACATGCTCAATCCCCTCCTTTTCTAGGAGAGATTGTTTATGATCGCCAGGCAAGATCTTGGAGGGCGCTTTGCCAGTAGTCAAAGGGTTGTGCCAAAGCACCTCTGGGAGGCTGTGCCTGCCGCCCTGGGAAGCGGTGAGGAGGCAGCGCCAGGCAAAGCTGCGAGGTGGGGAGCAAGCGAGTGGGCGGGATGGATGGGGGTGGGGGTAGGGGTGTAAGCATGCAAGCAGCAGCAGGCGCAGTACCTACCAGCACCCTTTCCCCAAGAAATAAAGCACTGATTCTGAGTAAAGCCAGAATATGGCCCCTGCATGTGTAGAGCAAGCCTAAGCGAGGTAACAGCCCCATGGGCTCGTGAGGGTGGAAAATCTAAGTGGCCTCCTTGACAACTGTCTAATAAAATGGACTGCTTTGTTTCCTGATGGCCTAGTCAAGACAGATACAATCTAGGCTGAGGAGAGCTGTGTCAGTATGCCTGCTGTGCCTTTTTAGAGAAGCTCTTGACACATTTGAGGACCAGGCATTTTTAGTATGAGGTCATTTAGTTGACTGCCTCTCCACCCCAATCCACTCAAAAATAGTTTTAAAATTTGACTAGAACTCTTAATTATTCAAAGCACTGGGCTAGAATAGCCTTTTAGTCCTGAATGTGATGTGGATTCAGATTTCTGATCACCAGAGTATGGCTTGGCAATCAAGAGTGTCCTGTGGGCTGCTGAACTGTCTTTGGGGTGATGGTGAGCCTCAGACATTGTAGGCTGCAAACAACTTCTCCTGATGGCCGTGAGATTTGAGGAGAGGTGGTAGGCCAAGCTTGAAGCCCTTTCACGTGTATGATTATCAGAGGTTTGAAGGACAAGGTTCCTGCATTTCTGATAGTTTTACAGAATAGGTTTTTTTTTTATAAGTACAGTTTGTTCTCCAGGGATGAGAAAAGTTGTGCCTTCTGCAATTTGCTCTTCTACTATACATCTGGGAAATGTACAGGAATCTTATTCTCGTTTGCATATGTTTACCCTAGATACTATTTGATGTGGCGCATAAACATATTGTATCTCCAAAATAAGTGAAATGTCTATTTATCCCTGATGGTTTTGATCTCTGATAGTTGGAAACAATAGCTTGACCTTAGTGAAGCTTGCAAGTTATGAGAGTACAGCTGCTGCTTCTTCCCCACCCCTGTAATACGCCTTCATATCACCAGTAAAATAAAAACTAAAGGGTGCTGAGATCAATGGACCACTTTAGCAAACGGGAAGTGGCTGTGGAGGCAAAACTGTGTGCAAGCCAATGCTTACAGGGAATATGGGAAACAGGAAGTCTTGTCCTGTTAAGAGATCATTTGACCCTGGTGCACTTTCTGCCTGATTTTCATAGCACTCTCTGTATAACTTCAATATTTAACACACTCAGAATGCCTGACAGATTGCAGATTTGTGAATATATATACATTCCAGTCTAAGCTTTCTAAATGAAGGGGGGGATGCTTGTAAAGGGAGTTGGGGAGGAAAGAAAAACACAACAAGAAAAGTGACCCTATTATTTCTTTAGTAGAAGACTCCTTCAAAGCAAAACCTCCCAATTCCCCGCGTGCGGAGTGGGTGCTGCAGCCTAGACCTACACCACCCAAAGGGAGAGACCTGAACGCTTGGAACCGACTCAAGGACCAGTCTTTTGGTAGGAAAAAAACATTTTGCACGGATGGCCAGTCACGGTCAGCAGAGCAGAATGACTGCCACATTGTGTTCTCTTTCTGTCTCTCTCTCGTCTCTGTTTTTCCTGTCTCCCACTTCCATCGCAGATTACCCGCAAGCCTGATGTTCTCTGTATAAGCCTGATGTTCTGTGTGCTCTTTGGGGACATGTGGGAGGGTGGGGGGAAGAGTCGGGGCTATTGACTTTACTGTATGTCATTTACTGATGTTGAGGACTTGTGGTACTGACATCAACAGATCCAGTTTTGCGTAACTTCTTCTATTTGCACAACTGCCTTGGAATGGGAGAGCCCTTCCTGCCTTCCTATCTGCATTTCCAGGTTTATCCTTGGAGTTGAACTTCCTAGATATTGTGAGTTAAAATGTTCCTGCTATAAGGGATGCTTTGAACTGCAAACTCTTATATAGCAGGTGCAACATCCAGCTTAGGGATGGGGAAACTCAGGCCTGCGGGCAAAAATTTGGATGTCTGGGCCTCTCTACCTTGGGACTCTGCCCAGGAGTATACCGTTTCTTCAGGTGACACACCTCACTAGGCCTGCTTGGGTGTTTCCCCCTGGCTGCAATGTGTTCTAGAACTCTGGCAGTGCTTCTTGCTTGCCTGGATGGAGGATAGATAGGAGTTGTGTAGAAACTAGCCTGCTGTACAAAGGTGAAGGTCACCTTTGTGGCTCTCCTCACATTTGTCCCTGTCCTCACCTGCCACCGACATCTGGCCCTTGGAAGGGTGTCCGGAAAGGAAGGAGGTTCCTTGCCCTGCAGTTGGTTAACAGGGGTAGTTTGACTGTCCCATTGAGTTTGGCTGTCCCTGTGCTCAGAAATGAAGCTGCAAGTGACAGGCCTTAGAGGCATTTCCTGGTTTGTTTTTTCCCCAGCAAGCGAGAGAGTGCTTGTTTGTTGGTCGCCATCATCCTCCTGCTCTGGATGCAAGACACCGCTGTGTGAGAGCTTTATTCATCAGAAATGCCTACTGCTTCCTTGCTTTCCTGCTTTGCTCCTGCCAAAAGCCAGTGGTGCTGGAGCACAGTAGCTGAGTTTTTGAAAAGGCTGTGTCTGGGTTTATTTAGTTTGTAAATGGGAGAGTTGTTCTGAGTCCTAGAGTCCCTTCTCCCCCCGCCTGGGTGGCAGAGTAGAAGATTTAGCAAGGCCAGAATTTGCAAAATTTCCAGCATGTTTTATTTATTTTAATTTTTGCAGGTTGCATTTATGTAGAGGAAAACCACACAAGATGTCTTGGCTAGGGGCTTATTGATCACTGTTGCTGCTGTTGTTTAAATATGTTCAATGCTTCTTCCAGCTTTGCTTCCAGAGCTCATTTGAGTTATAAGAGATACTGCTGGTTCATTTTAAATAAATTCCTGAAGAATAACTTCACACATTGCTGGTAAAGGAGGCGAGGCTGAGGTTGCAGTGGCAGAGCTATTAAGGGGATTTTGCTGGTTTCTGTTCCTCACTGTGGCAGCTAACTCTCTGCCTTTGTGCGGCTTTGGCATGATTCTCCATGACCCCTGTGAAACCAAAGGCAGTTTCCTACCTTGCTTGGAAGGACATAGGTGTGCTGTCACAAGCACTTTGAAGAACCATGAAATTGCTTTGTGGTTGTTGCTTTGGCATAGCCTATTGTTGTTGTTGTTGTTTAGTTGTTTAGTCATGTCCGACTCTTCGTGACCCCATGGACCAGAGCACACCAGGCACTTCTGTCCTCCACTGTCTCCCGCAGTTTGATCAAACTCATGCTGGTAGCTTCAAGAACACCATCCAACCATCTCATCCTCTGTCGTCCCCTTCTCCTTGTGCCCTCCATCTTCCCCAACATCAGGGTCTTTTCCAGGGAGTCTTCTCTTCTCATGAGGTGGCCAAAGTATTGGAGCCTCAGCTTCACGATCTGTCCTTCCAGTGAGCACTCAGGGCTGATTTCCTTAAGAATGGATACGTTTGATCTTCTTGCAGTCCATGGGACTCTCAAGAGTCTCCTCCAGCACCATAATTCAAAAGCATCCATTCTTTGGCGATCAGCCTTCTTTATGGTCCAGCTCTCACTTCCATACATCACTACTGGGAAAACCATAGCTTTAACTATACGGACCTTTGTTGGCAAGGTGATGTCTCTACTTTTTAAGATGCTGTCTAGGTTTGTCATTGCTTTTCTCCCAAGAAGCAGGCGTCTTTTAATTTCGTGACTGCTGTCACCATCTGCAGTGATCATGGAGCCCAAGAAAGTAAAATCTCTCACTGCCTCCATTTCTTCCCCTTCTATTTGCCAGGAGGTGATGGGCCCAGTGGCCATGATCTTCGTTTTTTTGATGTTGAGCTTCAGACCATATTTTGCGCTCTCCTCTTTCACCCTCATTAAAAGGTTCTTTAATTCCTCCTCACTTTCTGCCATCAAGGTTGTGTCATCTGCATATCTGAGGTTGTTGATATTTCTTCCGGCAATCTTAATTCCGGCTTCGGATTCATCCAGCCCAGCCTTTCGCATGATGAATTCTGCATATAAGTTAAATAAGCAGGGAGACATTATACAGCCTTGCCGTACTCCTTTCCCAATTTACATGTGCCCCAGTGACTGTGGATTTAGAAAACTGGGAAACTGCTTTAGCTTACAAGTCCTGCCTTTTATGCTCCAGTGGATGGAGAATTGGATGGAGACTTGTGGCTGGCTCTGTTCCTTGGTCGTGGTTTCTCTGAGTCATCATACACAAGTTGTCTCTCTTGACTTGGATTTCTTGCTTGTAGGAGAGGAATAGCCATGGCCCACAGGTTGGTAATAAGGTTAGAGGGAGAAAGGAAATGATAGTATCCATCCTGATAACATCAAACTGGCAACATTAGATATAGGTGGCTGCACAATTTTACCCAAAAGGGTTCTTAACGAACCATCCCTTCGGGGAACAGACAGGGCGAAGCAGAATATATAAGTGCACACGATCACAGTGTGACCTTATGACCTTCGACAGCTTCATCCTTGTCCTTTTAATTATCCCAGTGATTTTAAATCTGTTTTATACTGTGATGCCAATAAAGGTATTTGATTTGATTTGATTTAGGTGGCTGTAGATGGAGTATCTTCTACTTGAATTACCTGCTTGTGTTTCCACAAAGGAGCAAAATAGTTGCTGTTCTTTATAATAGAAGGTGTGAAGTGAGGGTGCTCTTTGAGCATCATGTTATATATGACAGGAGTAAAAATGAACAGTCCCACCACTGCTTAGGAAGCAAATGTGGGTAGTGGTGGAAATTTTCCAAAAGGCCCTTGTGCAAGGGAGTACATGTACCTCTTAGTCTTCCAGAACAACATGCCCTTGCTTCAGACCGAGGCACATGAGCATGGCCTGCCTTCAAGGTTGGCTCTGCGGCGTTTGGTACAAAGCAGGAGCAGACATCTGTTTGCCTTGAACAAAGCTGTGCAGAGTGTTCAGCCCAAGTGGCAATTTGCTCCAGAGTACATGGCCAGCAATGTTTGGCCAATGCCTAGAAGTGGTACAATTCTTCATAGTAAATTGATTTGTGTCAATGTCCATTATAATCAAGGTAGGGAGTTTTAGGGACACGGGTGGCGCTGTGGTCTAAACCACAGAGCCTAGGGCTTGCTGATCAGAAGGTCGGCGGTTTTAATCCCCGCAATGGGGTGAGCTCCCGTTGCTCGGTCCTTGCTCCTGCCAACCTAGCAGTTCGAAAGCATGTCAAAGTGTATGTAGATAAATAGGTACCCCTCCAGCGGGAAGGTAAACGGTGTTTCCGTGCGCTGCTCTGGTTCGCCAGAAGCGGCTTAGTCCTGCTGGCCACATGACCACGCCGGCTCCCTCGGCCATGGCATAAAGCGAGATGAGCACTGCAACCCCAGAGTCGTTTGCGACTGGACCTAATGGTCAGGGGTCCCTTTACCTTTTAGGGAGTTTTAAGATTAAAAAAGAAGTCATACCTGCTGAGTGCTGTTGCCTTGCAATGTCATTCTGTTAGCTGTTCCTTCTCAGCACAAGATGGACCTGCTTAGTTTTATTATGCAATTTGTGTAGCTGATGGGACATGATCTGCGCCTAACAGCAAACCTTGGCTTTGTGTAGCAACTCCTGGGACACACAATAATTTCTCCTTCCTCTCTATTGCAGGACTTTTGCAGTTTGGGTGACACTTGGCTTTTATACACTGTGGGTCTGTTTACTGAGTCTTTTGGCTCCTTGGTTTTATCCCAGGCACCAGTCCTTGCATCTGAAATGCCTCATTCTTGCTTCAGCTGCTGCATAAGAATGATCCTCTCGTTGGCTGTGCCTGGGTAAAGGGATGGGCTGCCACAAAATGTGAAATGTAGGAGAATATGAGAGGCCTCTGGGAGCTTTTTGCATAGGGCTTTTGCTCTTTTAGATGTTTTTGACATCCAACCAGACCAGTAGGACAGATTCATAGTTAAGACTTCACATCCTTTTATGTTGAGGAAATATGACTATTTGGACACAACAATTCTCTACCAGTTCTCTCTTCTTCTCCCTGCTGTGTGGTGAAGATTGGGGGGAAAGGACTTTAAGGATGGGTTCCTGTCATAGGCATAGCCATGATTTTTGTTGGGGTGGGGGCAGGCTTTTGTTAGGGGAAGTAAAACCTCAGATTTGTATTTATGTTTATTGATTTTGATTGACTGGGGGGGGGCAGCTGCCCACCTTGGCTATGCCCATGGTTCCTATTACACCAGCTCCCTTCACTCAAGACTTTATCATGCGGGGACTAGTTTCCCTTTAGGCTTGTACATGGATCCCTTCTCCACCCAGTCTTTCCTGTGGTCCTGAACTGTGACCCTTGGATCATGCTAATTTACCCTGTGCTGTCCCTGATCTGTTCTAAAGCAATTCAAGGGCAGAGCTAAGGGTTTTTAACAACCCTATTTTAACATATCCGTAACAAAGGGTTTAAAAATAAAATCAGAATTCTCCCAATTAAGGGAATGCAATGGAAGCCATTTGTGAAGGTGCAGCAACTGGCACTGTGCAGGATTGGATCTTTCTACTTAACAGTTGTTAAACAGGAGGATATGATTCTGTGTGGTGGTGCTCCTATGTTAGCAGCTTCCCTCTGTGCAAGGGAAGTTGCTTGTGGAAGTGCAGCGCTGCGCAGGATCAGATCCTCCTGCTTGACAGGATCTTATCCTGCTTCTCACTTCAGAGGGTGATAAGTAAGCGTGGCCTAGAGGGAAAGGAAATCCCCCCCCTTTCTCTTGCAAAGAGGAAGCTGCCCATTAGTTTGCCCCATTTTTGCATTTTTTCCTTGTTCTTACTCATCCCTGCCTCTCCTTCCTTCCTTCCTTCCTTCCTTCCTTCCTTCCACCCTGGGTAGATCTGGCCTGCTCAGCCCGATCTGTAGCAATCTGGGTATGTCTCAACCTGACTCAACCAAGGTCTGAATCCTCCCAAATAGGCCTGATTTGTCTTGGGGTCCAGGCCTCAGCCAAATCCAGTACACCCCACTTCCCAGCCCAGCAGTGCCCTCCCCACGCACAACACTGTTATGATTGTTTGGCAGGATTTATTATTATTATTATTGCTTTAAGTGTGTATCTGTATTGCATTAGTTGCCTAAAGACATTGACTAGGACGTGATGGGAGTTGTACAAACACTTTGTAAATTACAGGTCACTTCCCAGCTGGACTTTGGGAGGTGATCCCACGGTGGCATTTGCTGTAGGAGGCACTCACTTCCCTTGTTCTCCTTCTTCTCCTCTCCATGGGTAGAGGGAAGAAAATAACATATTTTGGAAGATGGATCCTTCAGGATATTTACAGTACCATATGACTTGTTTCTTCTTGCAGTTTGTTTTAGCCGTTGCTACCTTGTGTGCATCATAAATTGATGAGAACTGTAGTTTGCGGCCAGTCCTGAAGCTCAGTTAAGCCCCAAAATGAGGATAATAGGGGCAAATCAATTTCATGAATGGAAGGTTCAGGAGGTATTCAGAGAATCACAGAATTGTAGAGTTGAAAGGGACTGTGAGGGTCATCTAGTCCAACCCCCTGCATTGCAGGAATCTTTTGCCCAATTTTGGGCTTGAACTCATGACCCTGAGATTAAGAGTCTCATGTTCTACTAACTGAGCTATATTTTCTTTGCCTCTGAAACCTTTTATTTCACTTTAAATTATGAAGCTAATGAAGTCTCTCTGCTGCACTATAATTAATATAAAGCAAAAACTTGTCCGGAGAGGGACGCTACCAGTCCCATCCCAGAGAAGATGAAAATC
Source organism: Podarcis raffonei (assembly GCF_027172205.1). Lineage (NCBI taxonomy): Eukaryota > Metazoa > Chordata > Lepidosauria > Squamata > Lacertidae > Podarcis > Podarcis raffonei. Next base: position 3,474,241 of record NC_070603.1, read on the forward strand.
AGGGCCTAACATTTTGGTCAGATCTTTAGAATTCTGCAGAAATTCTGCTTGGTTGACAGCATATCAAATTTTTTTCACTCCTCCCCCCGGCTTCAATTCTGATCCATCTGTACAACGAAGATGCTTATATGCCTTTATCTTGCTAACATCCACCCCACCAGTGTGGTGTAGTGGTTAAGAGCGGTAGACTCGTAATCTGGGGAACCGGGTTCGCGTCTCCGCTCCTCCACATGCAGCTGCTGGGTGACCTTGGGCTAGTCACACTTTTTGGAGTCTCTCAGCCCCACTCACCTCACAGAGTGTTTGTTGTGGGGAAGAAGGGAAAGGAGAATGTCAGCCGCTTTGAGACTTCTTCGGGTAGTGATAAAGCGGGCTATAAAATCCAAACAACTACTACTACTACTACTATTCTTCTTCTTCTTCTTCTTCTTCTTCTTCTTCTTCTTCTTCTTCTTCTTCTTCTTCTTCGTCTTCGTCCTCGTCGTCTTCTTCTTCTTCTTCTTCCCACCAGTCCAGCGTGTCAAGACAGGACATCGTCTTTGCAGTTTTCACACATATATATGCATGAAAGGGGTAGAGCATCTGCTTTGCAAGCAGAAGGTCCCAGCTTCAATTCTTGTATCTCTGAAACCCCAGCCAGTCTGTGTAGGGCATCAGTACTTAGACGGATCAATAGTCTGACTTGGTATGTTGCAGTTTTCCTGCCTTGCTACAGCACACAGTACAGAACTAGATCCTGTTGCAGCCTTGTAGGGGTGGGGGTTTATATTGAGGAATGGTTCATGTTCAACAACAGGATTAAATGTCACAAGGCCAACAGCTTGATTTACAGGATACCAGCATGAAGAATGTTAAACAAGTGTTAACTTCCGTTCTGCTAGGTGGCTTAAAGGAGGGTGTTGCTTATATTGTTGTACATGCACTTGCTGTCATGGATTGTTTGGACGCAGAGGAATGATGGGAAGAACCAGCTGGGGAACTACCAAGGGAAGAAGACTCAGTGCCTGGGGAGTGGTGGTGGGACAATGATGAGTGGTCACAGGGAGAAGACTAGGAAGAGGTGTCTGAAGATGAAGAGGTAAAAGGGCTTAGTGAGCTGAGAGAGTCAGTGGCAGAAAGAGGTCCGGAATCAGAAACTGAAGCAAGCGGGGGGGGGGGTGCCAAAAGGCAGAGACGAGTCAGGCTGGTGAAGAAGCTGGGATGTCTCTCCCTTCTGCTCAGACAAGCTCCCTTCCCCATGGTTTCCCAGGACCAGAAGAGATACCAAGAGGGAGATGCAGGCGCAGTCCCCGATTGGTTGGGGAAAGCCCTGGAGAAGAGGGGGCTTATACACCTGTGGGAAGGTGGGGACTTTCAGTCTCAGCAACTGTTTCATGGGGAAAGACCTAAGGGAGGTTGAGTTGCTGTGCTTATTAGGCCCCACACTCTGCCAAGTCTGTGAAGCTTGTGTGTTTGCTGAGAAAGAGTTAACTGCAACTTGGTTCACTCTTCTTTGACACTTGCTAATGTTTAACTCTTATCGCAAGTCAGGCCGTTGGCCTGTCTAGCTCAACAAGGTCAAGTGACTGGCAGTGGCTCTCCAGGGCTTTCTATTTCCTAGCCATACCTGAAGATCCCATGGATTGAGACTGCGGCCTTTTTCATGTAAAGCATGTGGTCTGTCAGTGAGCTGTGGCCAGCGTTCGAAACTCCCATTGTTCTGGGCACGTTTTGCAACAGGGAATTTCATTAACGCGAGACGTTTCTGAGCTCTGGGCGCAGTACTGAGTCTAAGATTTCAGATTAAAATTGCCACTGCTGCTTCCAGAAGGAAGGAGGACCTTTTCCTGCCACCCCACTTCCAGCCACTCTCTGAAGACTGGAGAAGGGACCCTCATAAGAATATTAGGGGGGGCGGGATAGGTGAAGTGTGGCTTTGTTTTTTGCAGTCTTCAGATGAGGACTAGACCATGTGAAAAATGAACATAAGATTTTAGCTGCAGTTCATTCATTTTCAGCTTTGTATTCTTGTTATAAAAAAGCACACCTAGATACTCCATAGCAGAGCCCATAACCTAGGTTTAAGGTGCCATTTAGCTCCTTGCTTTCATATCTCAGTTTCTAACACTGGCTGTGGCCATTCCATTGATCTATGTTACATGTTCACTGCAACCATGCCGGTTGCCATCCTGTTCCTGGAAGACAAAAAGAAGGTAATTACTTGCATTATTACAGTAAGGCCCCATCTGCATTATATATTTAAATTAGTATCTTTCATTATCCTTAGCAAGCAACAGTTCCCAGAAATCCTTGAGGAAGCTATGATTGTTTAAAATGGCAAGATGCAGCTTTAAAGGTATAGTGCAGATGGCGCCTAAGTTTTTAAAAACTGTTGTTGTTGTTGTTAAAATAATAGCGATGATGATAATGATGATGATAATAATTTTATTATTTATACCCTGCCCATCTGGCTGGGTTTCCCCAGCCACTCTGGGTGGCTTACAACACATAAAAAAATTGTAAAACATTAGACATTAAAATTTTTTCGATACAGGGTTGCCTTCAGATGTCTTCTAAAAGTCAGGTGGTTGTTTATTTTATTTAATTATTAAGATTTATGTGTTGTAAGCCGCCCTTCATCTTAAGATCTCAGGATGGCTCACAGAATAAAATACAGGATAAAAACAAGTAAATAAGTAAAACAAAGCATCAAAACAATAATCCCCACTTCCCACAGACACATTTAAAAGGCTGTAGAATATTAATCAGCTAAAAGAGAGTTGTTGTTTTTCAGAATAGCAAATCTTGATCTAAGAGCAGAAATGATGTGGAATCTATTCCTGCCCTTTACTTCCTGTCCTCTCATTTGGAAGAAACGATGCCTTAGTTTCTAATTTGTACCTTTCCAGCTTTATCTTTGGGCTCTTGGTCCTTAAAATGCCTTCCTCTGTTCCACTGAAGAGTATGTTCAAAGGGCTTCTTATGCCTTGTCAAGTTGTATTTTAAACTTGTTCATGATAAGCTCATCAGTCTCCTTAATCCTCTTCCTATCTGACTTTTCAAAAAGACTTTCCCACTTACTCTGAAGGAGAAAATTGAGGAATCATCTTGGGCATTGATGATAAACTGTGTGATAGCAGTGAGGTCATCACATTGCTGATAGTAACTCCTGTAAGGGAATGTGCCCACAAACTGGTACAACTGCTGAGTTACTACGATATATCAAGAATGGTAACCTTTCTTCTCCTCAGGCAGAGTTATAACTTGACCTTCAGAAGTAAGCAGACAACCCCCTGAAGAAGAAGAAATAACAGTGGTATCAGGGTTTGCATATGAACCATGGATGTAATAGCTTGTTTGTAGGCCCACTGTGAAATATCTCTATGAATTCTTGGGGCTATGATTTTGTTTGTTTCAGTTCTTCTTCCCAAACCACACCCTAATGCCTGCTGAGTGCAATTCACATCACCCTCTGTTCATTCCTGTGGGATATCACTGTGAAATCTTACAATTACCAGAATCAGCACTGACAGAGCAATCCTGTGCATGGCTAAGCTGAACCACACTGAGTTCAATGGGTCTTATCCCCTGGTGTGTATAGGATTGCAGTTTGAACAAGTCACTGTCTGTTTTAGGTCCCTGTTTAGGTCTCCATTTCTGGCTCACATGAGTATTAATGAACTAGGAGAGCAAATTCCTTTTCACATACTTATTTTTTATGTAAACGTATGTAACTTTAGAAGAAAGCCACAAAAGTGTATGCTTTAAAGACTTTAACTGGTCTCTGGTAGCATCCTTTAGCTACAGACTTCACTCCACTCTTTCAGCAGACATAAACCTTTATGGAAGAAGGTTTGAAGGCATGTGTGTGAGTGTGGGTAAGAGAAAGAAAGAAAGAAAGAAAGAAAGAAAGAAAGAAAGAAAGAAAGAAAGAAAGAATATGCCTGCATGCATGCGAAGGAGATGATTTTTATCAGGATTCATTTTCTCTTGGGGATGGAGGGAGTAGAGCACAGTGTTCTTTTTGGGATACATTACAAAGACATTTCCGTTGCACATTCCTCCCTGTATCTGTAACCTTTTAAAGGAAGAAAAGAGCAGTGTTGATTTAGGGAAAACAAAAAACAAAAACTCAGGCTATGTGAGATGCTTATGAGCTTCTTTCTAACTTGTGATTAGTCAGTACCACTTCCTACCCAGAGTTGTAGTCCTCAGACTCCTTAACCTTTTAGGAGTGAGGTACTTTCTTATCAATGCTGTCTTCTTTTGAAGCAGCTAGGATGGGCAGCTCACTTTTGGAGCTGATGTGTTGATTGAGTTGGTGAATGTGTCAGTTCAGATGTGAGAGTCTGTGTCCATGTGCTCTTCCTTTTCACTCTTGTGCACCTTATTTCCATTCTACATTGTATCTTAAGCCAGTTTCCTGAGATGTTCAAACCAAGAGAGTATGTTCTGAGTGACCCCTTTGATCCAGCCTATTAAACTATGTTGGACATCACAGAAAGTGGTTTTGAGACAGTTTTACGGAAGTATTATATGGTGTTAAGGAAGGCAAGAGAGGGGAAAGAGGAGCATGCAGTGTGCTCCTGATTCAGCAAAGCAACATTTGTTTGACCAGGATTGTTAAGTTTGAACTGAGCAGTTCAAGGAGGTAGCTTTGCTGGTGTTCCATAGTTTGAGCCTTGGGGTGGAATTCTGCTAATAAGTCCTGACAGCATAAGCTCTGCACAAGGACTTTGGCTTACACAGTGAGACTTTCCCTCTCCCCCTGTGCCCTCGAAATTGTCTTGGAAAGGGAATTGGGAGAGTCCCTTGAGCAGCACACGGAGGGAGGAGAGATGAGATTGTTGAGTGTGGCAAACCAAAATGTTCGCCCTGATGGAATGATAGGTATTGTATGACACTGAATTCCTCCTTTGGAGATTCACATCCTCTGTTCTGAGGATCATACCATTTCATTCTCAGTCCCCATACAACAGTGTTGTATCACCATTGCATTGGGATATCAACTGAGCATGGGGCCCTGTGCAGTGTTCTAATTTGATCCACGAGGCTGTTTTCCCCATACCATGCCCACCTGCCCTACACCTGATGTCATATGAGGCAAGTAGAGATAATAATAGAATTCTAGAGTTGGAAGGAACCACGAGAGTCGCCAAGTCCAACCTCCCCTACAATGCACGAATCTTTTGCCCGACATGGGGCGCGAACCCAAGACCCTGAGATGAGGAGTCTCATGCTCTAGGCACTATGCTATCTCAGTCCATCTAGCTGCTAAAGTACAGCTGAAAGCTTTAAAGTATGTTCCTACTGGTTCAGCTAATAGGTGGTGTGAGCAAGCCCACTGGGATTGACTGTGCTGGGGAGTTCCCCATAGCACAGCCAGCCGCTGCAGAAAGCAGGACTTGAAGTTTGTGCCTATAGGTGGTAACTTCAAGCCTACTGGTATTGACTGTACTGCTCACTTCCCCTGGGGAACTCTGTGTAGTACAGCTGATCCAGCCCAAATCTGAGTTTCAAATCAGTGCTAATCAACTGATCAGCAGTAATTTCAAGCCCTGTTGCTAGGCTAGGCTTTTCTTTTTTAGCATGGAAAAAAATGACCCTATGTCAGATTGTTGACGGGGTGGGTGGGATCCCCCCCCACCTGCCAAAGTGTCTTTCCAGGGGTGTGGGAACCAAGGGATCCATCCCACTGGGCAGCTCCAGTTCTCAACCCCTGATACAAAGAGTCATTACAGCACAAACACAGTGAAGGAATTTGAGATTTGGTGGTTAGCAGCTTGAAATCATAAGCATCACCTACTCGTCTTGGGACTCCTTTGTTCTGCATTGTATCTGGAGAGTCAGAGCTGTCGAATGCAGAATTAAGATCACTGATGGTTTCTTGATGTAGGATTGCAGTCTTTTAATTTATTAAAAGTCTCACATGTCTATATTTGTATGCAAATTGTACTACAGGAATTGATGGTGCAGCGCCTGAAAACTCAGCTGTATATTTTGGAAGTGTGTTGGTGTGAGGGGGCAATTAAGAGTTGTTGGGGGGGGATCTTGGGTGAGTTTTATTTTATTGGGTTGCCTTTCCAATACAATTTTCAGAAGGCAACATATTAAAACCTGGTTCTTCATCTTCTAATCAATGTTCCCTGGAGTTTGAAGCCCCACAGAGTAGCAGGTGGATTGGAACATATTGGGTTGTACACATGGGCTTAGCCAGGATTTCTGTTGGGGGGGCAGAACCGACGTGATTGGTCAGTTAGTTAATTATTTCTATTGTTTTACTTGATTGGGGGGTTGCCCCCCATGGCTACACCCATGGTTGTACCCTACCAATGGACACATTGAATCTTATGGACCTAAATTAGTCATGCCCGTTAATTTTGGTGGATCCACACTTGAGTATAACATAGCACACTTGGTTCTGTGGGATTGTATCCAACTAATGCCCCATTCTGGGTGCACATGCTATCCCAGCTTGAGCCATATAGTCTCATTTCACCCAGCTGCTAAGTCAATTTTCCTGCCAGATGTTGAGCAGGGGAGAAAAAGCTGCTTTATTTGAAATGAGAGTTACAGCAGGCCTATATTTAACATTTTTGGTGGATATTTCACTGGCGATTTCAGTTTATCCCATTGTACCTTTCAGCAGCAGGAGTTCTTCTGCTTGCTTGTAGAAAGGGGGGGGGGAGGGTAGATAACTGGAGAAGTTCCTACGGGGTGTAAAACAGTGATGGCGTTCTGCATCATTTTTACAAGCCTCCGAGCTCCTTCTCTTTCTTAGCTTGCAGAAAGAAGTAATGTTTCATGTCTCCTGGAAGCTATTGCTGTGTTAGTAGACCCATGGGTGGGAAACCCATTTTCAGCTTGAGGACTGCATTCTGCTACAGGCAATCTTCTGGGGCCAGCAAGCCAGAGGTGGATGTGGTGAGAGAGAAAAAATATGTGTGTGGCCAGAGGCACAAGTGGGTGGAGCAATTAATATGACTCTTACCTTACAGTAGGCTATAATTCATTCAGCTGCACAAAAATCAAGGGGTTTCTACATGCCCACACCCACTTACATCTCTCCCATCTTCCACCCAGACATGCAAAAAGCATGATCTCAGTTTGAAAACACATTGTAGCCAGGCAAAACCACTCAAAAAAGCAGAGAGCAAAACTGGCAGGGGTTGTGGCGGTGGGGTGGCTTTGGCCTAGGAGAGTCCCGAAGGCTGGACAGAGAGTGTTAAAGGGCTGTCTTTGGCCCCTGCGCCTAAAATTCTCTACTCCTGCTGTACACAATCTGGTCTTATACATGTGGGATTTCCAGATGGGGAAATGTTTGGAATGTGCTGTTCTTGCAGAGTCTTATTCCTGGAGATTCAGACTTACATTTGCTGTCAAATCATTATTTTGCAAGCAACCTCTGCAAATCAGAAAATGCAGTTCTCTTTGCTGCCCCGTTCCAGAGTGCTGTTGCAACAGAATGTGAGCAGAGGGGCTTGTGGTTATGGGAGGGGTGTCAGAGGCACCTCTTTTGGATTGTTCCCTCCATATCCCTCTGAGCAATAAATCTTCTTCAGGTTATGGACGACAGTAACGGCAATTAGGGAAAGCCTGCTTTTAAGTGCTGCCCAGCCAAAGCCATTTTCTTTCTTGAGATGGACGTTTTGGTAACATGTATCTCCTTTGGGGGCATCCTTTGTTGGTGTACATGTTTATGGAAAACAGATTGACAAGAGTTGCCTTCCCCTTAAGCGGCATTTCTGTCTGTGTGCTGCATTCTTCAAAGGTTCTCTGTTCTTTCCAGGGGCTTTATAACTCCACCTGAACCCTCTCCCCCGTTCCCAAATAGCGAGTGGATTGGACTCTCTGGCTCTTCTGGTAATGGGCTTTGTCTCTAGCCATTGGCCCTTTAATCAGCCCTCACAGTAGGGCTGATCCAGGTTCTCTGTCTCTCCAACCTCTGATTAATCACTTTGCTCCCAAGGGCCAGCACCAGCTTTCTGACTGCATCCTCGAGCCCTGCCCAGTGACTCAGCTGCTGAGAGATGAATTGCCTATTAATCCACAATGTTGAAATTGCTTTATTGCATGATGCAGGCACGTCCCTGGAGGAAGTTTTAATCTGCGTCTGGACTGTGAGCCATAAATAATGGGAGGCTGGTGCAGTAAAAGTACGTTGTGTGGGTTTGCTTTTAACTGCTGGTGCTATAAATGCTGCTTCCTATTACTGCTGTAAAGAGCCCACAGCCCTGTCCGATAAAAGTCTGAGGAGTCAGAGCATAGCTCTGTTATTGTTGTTGTGACCTAGAAATAGTTCTCCCTTTAAAAAAAGAGCAAAAATTATATGATTATGGGGTTGCCAGATCAGGACAGATCAATGTGAAGCCATTGCAGCTTCATTGTGGGTTAGTTTATGAGAGTATGTTCAGTAGCCCAGCCTTTTCTAAAGGGCTCAGGTTAGTTTGGGCACATGATGTTTTGTTGTAGGAAGCAGCTCATCAAGCTACTGTCCACCTGTGATTCCTGCATTTCAGAAGGTTGGACTTAGATGACCATTGGGGATACCTTCCAACTCTAAAATTCTATGATTCTATGATCTAGCCCTGTATTGCCTACTAATCTGAGTGGCAGCAACTCTCCAAGGTTTTCGGCAGTTCTCCCAGGTTAACTCAGAAGCACACCCTTTCTAACACCTCATCCTGTTTAACAAATCCTGTCCTACTTAATACAACCCCACCGAATCCCCTTCAGTCAGTTGATTGGCTCCTGCATTAAATAATAATAATAAATTTTATTTATATCCCGCCCTCCCCAGCCGAAGCTGGGCTCAGGGCGGCTAACAACAATAAAACAGTACAAAAGTACAGCACAAACAACACTCTAAATTCATTCATTATAAAATTAATTAATTCAAGCCACTGGCAACCATTGGGCCAGAGCTCCGCGAAGATTGCCGAGGGAGGGAGTCAGGCTGTGCCCTGGCCAAAGGCCTGGTGGAACAGCTCTGTCTTGCAGGCCCTGCGGAAAGATGTCAAGAAAGATGTAAAGAGGTCTCTGTCTACTTGAGCACTAACTTAAAGTACTGGTTGCAATACACACTTATCTCTTTTAATCCAATGCTGCTGTCAGTTTCGTTAGATAGGCTAGGTTGAGAGATAATGGCTTACCCAAGGCCACTAGTGAGCTTCATGACCCAGCAGGGATTTGAAACCCGAACTTTCCTCTGTGATTCTAAAACCAACACACAGCATATCTGAATTTCCACACTACCTCTTAGCTAAGGGAGTTGCTGAAAGCCCTGTGACTTGCATGCATTTGACCATGGTTTGGTTATATAGGCCTACTAGTTGATCTTACAAGAGCTGGGCAAGTAATGGTGTTGGTTCTGTGGTGGCTCCAGCCTTCTAGAAATCTCTTGCTTGTGATGTTTTGCATGGCTCTCTCCCTGTCTATTTTTAAATGGGCCTTAGAATATGAGTGCTCTGCTTTTAACTGACACTGGTCGCAGTTTCAGTTTTTACACCTTTAAATAAAATTTTATTTTTAATGCTGTTTTTATATATAATGTTTTTATTTTGTAAATTGCCAGTGTAATAAGGCAATTTATATACAATGGGAAGGTGGGCAAACTTTGCCCCAGTTGCTGTTGTTGAGGTGGATGAGCTCTAGTGGTTACTTGGTACTGAGGAGAAGTTCAATGAACTTTCAAGATGCTCAGAGGCTATTCTATTCTCCATCACTTCGCTCTCGCTCCAGAGCTGAGCCAGCACAGTGTTAACGCCAGTCGAGCCTTGGCTCAAAGAAAGCCTTGATTATGACTTGCCTTGAGCTCTTTGATTTGAGTGGAAAATAAATATTTTCTCAGCTTTGCAGAGGAGTACAGATAACTGCATCTATAGTCGCACCTTCTTTGTGAGTGTCACTAAATTGGCTGATAAGACAGAAGCGTGGGGTTAGGGGCATCACAGTAAAGGAGCTGAACCTCCAGCTGGTACTAAAAGAACAGTATTTATTCCATTAAAAAACGAGCAACTAAAAGCTCAGTGTGTTATGATAATATTATTCATTGGCGGCAAATTAAAGTGAGATAACTGCTGACTAAAATGCTGATGTGCTTTTTCTTTCAAAGAGAGAATTTCTCCACAATTCTTCAAAGGTTGGGCTTGGAAAAACAACCTCCTAGACCTAGAGAAAGGATCTGAAGAAAGAGCCTAAAACTTGTATTTGTACTTGGTGCTTTAGAGCAGGAATGGGGAAGTTGTGGCTCCCTAGATGTTGTTGGGACTACCAACCCCTGTCAGCCCCAGACAGCATGGCCAGTAATCTGGGTTGATGTGGGGTTGAAGTCTACCATCATCCAGAGGGCTGCATGCTCCCCACATTCTTTTGAGTATTGAAAGCCTTTTGGATAACTTATCCCAAGATTTTGTTATCTTATCTACTGCAAGGTAGCTTACTGTTTTTTCCTTGTTTCCTGCTTCACAGCCCTGTCAACCTAACCATTGTACTACACTGGCATCCCTCCAGCATTTGCTTAAAAGAGTTAGACACCCGATTTCACTTGACCCTGAGGTTGATGCTTGCTGAAATGCAATAGGCCTTTAAATATTTCTGTTCTTTAGGAATGAATCTTCTTATTAAGGACCTGCTTTTGAAAGACACCTCTGGTCTCTCTGCTTCTCTTTCTCTCTGTTTCACCTGCTGGAATGACAGAGCCAAAAAACAGATTTTAGGAGATCTCTCCTGCCATTGTGGGGCCTATTGAAACTCGGTAAGAGGGGCTCACCTGATTGGCTGAGCAAAACAAACAAACAAACTCTGGTCTTTATTCCCATTTGGCCTTGTTCTGATTTGCTCTTCTACCAAATAATTCATATCTCTCACCCACGCCCATGCTTCTCCATGCTTGGAACAGATAGGAATTGACCCTCTAAACAAGGAGTGGTGAACTGACTGCCCTCCAGAAATGGTTGGACTCTAGCTCCCATCATCCCTGACCATTGGCCATGTTGGCTGAGGTTGATGGGAGTTGGAGTCCATCAACAACTACTGGGGGATCACAGGTTCACCACCACTGATCTAGACCCAGTGCTTGGTAAACCTATGCATGTTTACCCAGTAGTAAGTTCCAATGACGTAGCGAGACCAATTTAAACCCCGTGTCCTTCTCACCACCCTCAGTATATTGCTCCAACCACCAATTTCCTGTTTCCTCCCAGAAGCAGAAATATATCTGAGGACCCTGTGCTTCCACTCCTCACTGGTTAATGAGGTAGCTGTGTGATGGGTAGGAACAAGGAGGGGCAAGTCTCGTCAGAGTCACTTGCAACTTTAGCTCTGTTCTCTTGTACCTGAGTTCATACCACACTCAGAAATGTTGAAACAGCTTTGCCCACTAGGGCAGCATCAGTTTGGTGGTCTTAACTTCAGGTCAAATGGTTCAGTCTAGCCAGCAACTGGTCTTCCTCATTAATTGACAGCTGGGCTCCAGTGAGAACACAGTTCCCTGTCACTTCACAGGGTATTATAGTGTATGAAGCTGAGTGGTTTGGACTGATGACATGTGAAGCAGAGCCACAGTCTATTTCTGCCAAGTTAATTGATTATGCTGACTGGACTCTAAAAGGTCTTAAACATTTTATCTTGGTCCTTGTCTTCCCCCAGGATTGCACCGTAGAAGCAGCAATCCAGGTTGTTGCCTCCAGGCAGGCTTCTGATGGTGCTTCAGAAAGAGCCAGTTGTTAGAATGTGGGAACTGAGTTACAGGGGTTTACTGAATACAGGGGTTTACCGTACTCTGTCTGGAATGTCACAGTACTGGAGGTTGTAATGACAAATGCATCTTTATAACGTTAGAAAGCACATTTGCTTCCTTTCAAAAACTGTGCTTTAAATTTAGGGATGGGGGACGCCTGGTCTTCCAAATGTTGTTCGACTCCAACTCCCATCAGCTCCAGCCAGGAATAATGAGAGTTGTCATCCAGCAGGTTCTGGAGGGCCACCAGTTTCGCAACTCTGATTTGAAATGGACCCAATTGGAATAGTGTTTTAAAGTATTTAAAACTTTTCCTTCTCCAGATCATATATTTCAGTGTGGCTCCTAATGTACCACAGTGCCAACAGGTGTCTGTGGGTTTTAGGAGAGGTGATGAAGAGTCCAGTAGTCCTCCCTTGGGCCATTGACATTACCCAATAATACACAGATAGAGTGTGGGTTTTGCGTAGTTATCAGGTCCCCCAGCAACTCCAGAGTTTCAGAGACACTTAAAGCTACAGGGTCAACGACAGAAACTAAGAGGAGCTGCATTTTCTAGTACTGGTAGTGGCTTTATGTTAAACACCATATGTACAAGGCTAGCAGGTTGAGGGTGAAGAACGCCTACTTGCTGTCTGCAGATGATGTGGCTTAAATGCTCAGTGACTCTGTGACAGCCGTGCCAGAACTGCAAACTGAATAGAAGATGGAGAGGTGCCTGGCTTCCATATTAGTTACATTATGTTTGAAATAATGTATATGAATGTAAACCCTGTAACACAGCAATAAACTTCAAGACCCACTACAATATCAATTTGTAAGAAGGATTTTTGTTAGGTGGAAGAGGGGGCAGATCCCTAAAAATATCCAGAAATTGTATACCTTATATTACAAATCAGTGATCAAAAAGTGTTGGACAAGAGTAGAGGTTCCCAAACTTATTTGGCCTACTACCCCCTTTTCAGGGGGGAAAAATTACTCAGCTTCCCCCTGGAAAGGGTTCACCCAACCCCGGAAAAACCCCTTGCCTCCAGTATGACCACCGGATACCGGGGAGGTGGTGTCACTGTCCTGCAACGGTGCCCAACCTGGTGGTAAGCGTCATTACACAACAGATGAAACATGTGCGAACTGTTGTTGTTGTTGCTGTTGTTTTAATTCTCTTCTTTCTTTATGCTTCCACTGCCCCCTGATTTTTATTCAGTGCCCCCAACTGCACCCAAGGCTACTACAGTGGCACCTCTAGTTACGAACTTAATTCGTTCCTGAGGTCCGTTCTTAACCTGAAACTGTTCTTAACTAGAGGCGTGCTTTTGCTAATGGGGCCTCTTGCTGCCATTGCACTGCTGGCACACGATTTCCATTCTCATCCTGGGGCAAAGTTCTCAACTTGAGGTAACTTTTCCAGGTTAGCGGAGTTTGTAACCTGAAGCGTTTGTAGCCTGAGGTGTTTGTAACTCGATGTACCACCGTACTGCCCCCTGGATCGTTCCAGCGCCCCCCTGGACAGTATTGCCCACTTTGGGAAACACTGGACAAGACCTTGAAGGCTCTCAGCAGCAAAAATTAAAATCAACCCCCATTTTTTGTTTCTATTCAATCTCACTTTATGTTAAAGAAAATGCTCTTCAAGTGTGATGGCGATTTAGGACCCTGGTGAAATTGTGCGTGGCATCAGAAAAATGGTTAAGGAACCTATTAATTTTGTCCCACAGCTTCTTTTGTTAACCAGTCTGAGGAATTGAATTTAGACATAAAATCTCAGGACCCGCTTGTTTGTTGCTGTTGTTGTGAGGCTATCTGTGGCACCTTGATGGACAGCTGTACTCGATTTAGACTAGAATTTGCGTTGGGATATGGCTATAGCTGCGAAACTGATCCAATCAGCTGAGGATAATTGGAGTTACAAAATCAAGTGAAGATTTTCATGCAGTATGGAATAGCTTTGTTTTGTTTTTCACATCACATGGAGAAGAGATAGCATCCCTCAATGATACATTAATTTTTTCAGAATTCACAGCAGACACTGTCTCGATTACTTAACTGCAACTTTCTTTCTCCACTCTGTCTCCACTCTGGAACTGAGCTGGCCTGCAGTATAGGAGACTAATGATTAGTTCTAATCTGCAAGTATCTCTTGTGAGCACAGTGTGCCCATTGTTTATGTCTGAGCTACGGTTACTGTGAGTGTTCTCTTTTTATTTGTGTTTTAGAAATAAAAAGTTAGGTAGGGGAGAAGATATAAATGTCCACTTACCTTTCCTCTCCCTGCCATTAAATCTCTTTATTATGTTAAATGACCAGTATTTTCCTCTCCCTGAAACCCAAAAGATTTGGGGTTTAACAGATGGTCCCTTCCTGGTGGCTTGCTGTCCTTCCCTTGCTTATTATCTTAATACAGGTTTTGTATGCTGGGTTTTTTTTTAATGCAATACTACTTTTTTAACAACAGTAAAAAAGACCTTCATCTATAATGAAAGATGCATAATGAAGAACCACCCCCGCGTCCCATTAAGCGCTCTCTCCCAAGTCTCTCCCAACCATTTTCAGAGTTTTGGGTCTCTCCTCTTGAACCTTCTGTAGATACAGACCTGTGCTGCATTTGGGTTCCTGTTCAGTTACTGCAGTGCAGTTCATTGCAAATCTCAAGAGGCAACGTGGCCCCAATTCTTACAGCCAAGTTGGAGATGAGAATATATATGTGAAAGGCTGTAGTGCAGCCTGGGTGTAATTTTCAGGGTGTGTTGGTGTGGTGTAAATCTGTGTTACCATAGGGAAATGAAGTCCTTGCATTAAGGCTGTTAGAGATTGAGAAAGGTGCGGTGAATTTAGAATGGAGGAAGGAATTCGTACTAGGTCAGTGATTCATTTCATAGCTGGTAATTGAAGATTAGAGACGGGGCTCACTAACGGTACCATTTTGAGGTTTTTTTTTGTTTTTTTGCAGTCAAGTGATATATAAATTTTATGAAATGAATAAAATAGCTTTACTTCTACACTCAGAGATGTTCTTACTGTGGTCTCCTTCTGATCATTCAACCCCACTTGCCCACCTCCTGGGTTTAACTTGCACATTAGCTTCCTCCCTAGTCCAGTATGGTGGAATGCTTATTTGGGTCTATGTTGGTTGAGACTGTAGCTTGTAGGGTGTCATTTTAAAGAGTACTTTTTCCTGAATCTTTGGGAATGGAGTGTTTTCCAATAATACAACTTGGTAGGGGAATTCTCCCCCCATATTATTGCACAAACCTTTTCCCACCATGCCCTTTAAATGGTTTTTAAAACTTGTAACATGTGCCACCATGCCCTTAAAAAAACCTTGCCATTTTAAAGTATTTTTTTAAAAAAAAATCTCCCATGGTTTTAAATAATACTGCTTTCATATGTATGTTCCAGCTATTTTTTTATTACAGGGAGGGGAAAATGACATTTTAGAAAGTAAATCTAAAAAACAATATGCTGCGCATTATGTATAGACACACTAATCAACGAAGACCACCAAGCATAAAGCAAATTCCAGAGTGGCTTTGGTTCAACTTTGTGTTGAATAGGAGAGTGGAGGGATGCCAGCGCAGCCTTCTTAATGCCTTAATTTTGTTTATGTTGCAAGTGTTGTGTAGGGACTTGATCTGGGACCAAAGTATTTCATAGTATGATAAAATGTGAAGAGATATTAGAGATCATGTAGTCTAAACCCTTGCTCACTGGGGATGTAACTAGAACATTGCTGACAGAGAGTTATCCAGCCTCTTTTTTTAATACTTCTGGAGGACTTCCCATCATCCTCTATGTCAGCAGGTGATTCAGCTCTACGGGGCCGGCATGTCTCTGGCCCCGTCAATCTTTGTTGGAAAGTGGTGGGCCCCCTTCAATGTTAAGGGGGCCCAGGGTGCGTCATGTGCGTGCGACGTCATGCGTGTTGCAGCTTCAGCTGCTCACTCCTTCAGAGCGGTCGACCTTCTCCAGACAACACGATGCTGCTTGCATGCTGCTCACATGATGTCACACACACGTGACATGCAATGGCCCCTCCCAGTCTTGGGGGCAACCTGGTGCCTCTGACTAGCAGACAGTTCTAACCATTATGTTCCCCTTGTGTTTAGCTGAAATTAGCTTCCCTGTAATTTCCACCAGCTGGTTCTAGTCCTGCCCTCTGGAATAGCAGAGTGGAAATCAGCAACATCTTCTGCATGGCAGCCTTTCAGAGATTTGTATGCAGCTCCCCTTATACCTCCCCTTAATATTCTGTTTTCCATTTAAAACATACCCATCTCTTTCAACTGTTCCTCACTGGACTTAGTTTCAAGAGCCCTTGCCATTTGTTTTGACCCTTTCCCATTTGAACCTGCCCACTTGTTGATGTCAGATGTGTTGTGACATGAGACAGGGCCTTCTCAGTGGTGATGCCCAGGCTATGAAATTCCATTGCTAGGGATGTTCTTTCCCCCCCAGCAGTAAGCTAAAACAGTTTTATTATCCATTCAAGCTGAAGGCGTTGTATAAAATTTGTATTAAGTGTTATGTTGCTGATTTTTTAAAATTATTATGACAGGCATTTTAAGCTATTTTTGTTAGCTGCCTTGCATAGAACAGCAGGCCAATTAAATACATACTTATCTAATTTGGCTAGTGGCTACTTTTAGTGTGTGATTTATTTATTTTTAAAGAAAAAGAACTATTGTACAAGTTGACCTGTTTATATGTGTGAGAGTGAGTGAGACTTGCAATCTGTATCTGTTGAAATGTAATGTGGGCATCGACATCTCAACGTGATGATTTTCAACAATTGTCTCAAAATATATCATTTTGAATACATCATTCCATGAAATCCTTCTCTGGAGATATACTTGTTACAAAACAGGTTTACACTGTCCTCCAGTGCTGCCCATTGTTTCCTGTCCAAAGATAAACAGAATATTTTAAATTGGGGTTTTAATTTTTACTCTCTCCCCTTCTTTTTTCATTTCTGCAGCATTATCTGAGGAGGTTGATGTCTATGTTGCACCACTTCCAAAGATTGGGGAACAAGCCCTGGAGAGCTCTACCTCACAAATATTATGTAAGATTCTTGCTACTGCCCTCTCTCCCTGAGATTCATGCCCCTAACTCAGTGATGACAACCTTGCTTGCTTCCGTTAGTTTGTTTGATGACCATCCTGATCCCATGCGCCCCCTCTTTTGCTGTGCCAGAGTTTGACTTGTTCAGTAGTTGATCTAGAATGGGCCAAAGGGGATTCTGCCTACAAATTAAAACATCAGTGAACTATCTGATGTTTGCAGATTATCTGACATCTTCTGCACTGTTAGTGAAAAGCCATCCACTGCCATCTTCCAGCTGCCTAAACACACTCCCCCTCCCCTCTTTTTAAACCTTTTAAGTGGCAGTAGTGGAGACAAATGGCAAGATGGAAGGAAGGATATTTCTTGCCCACTTCTTCTCTCTTTCTTGCCCTGATCTTGGATGCAGTAAGCAGTAATGCTGTGGAACGCTAGAGATCACGAGAGATATGGTTTTCCTGAGAGTTGCATACCTTCTTGTCTCTGGCATGCAGTTACACGGTGTCTCAGGGGCCAGAGCCAGGGTGATGGAAGCAGGGACATCATTTTCTTCTTACCATGTTCCTCCTCCTGTTGTCCTTTACTTAATGTAAAGAGATGGGAAGGGAAAGTGTGCCAAGCACAGCGTGTACAGGAAGGGGGGTGGCTCTTGCAGAGGTCAGCAAAGTTGGGTGGGCGCTAAGCTGGGGATTCTTCTCTGGCTTGGATTTTTATCTGCACACATTAAGAATTTTGCTGTTTGTAAAGCTTGTGTCTCATTTGAGGTGGCTTTTCTGAGGCCCTGAAGTGTGATTTGTAATCTGGCTAGGGAGAATTTCCCCAGTGTCTCTAGTACTAATATAGCTGTGGTAAAAATAATGAAATATGTTCAAAGTCTTCATTCAGTGTGTATGATTATTCCACTTACCTTAAAATACGCTTAAGGCATTATTGATCTGTGAGTGGTTTTAAGAGACAATTTTGTTTATTTATAGAAAATTTATGACTGCTTCTTCAGAGCAGGATATTATTCAATTCTGAATAATAATAATAATAATAATAATAATAATAATAACAACAGTAACAATTCATTTTTATTACAACATAGTAATAATACACAGTAATAATAAATAATGGTATATTATTTGAAACCTTTCTAGTCTTATTCCTGGCTTACAGCAAGCTGCTTGCATCAGAGGCATTTCAAATGCGATGGGGTTTCCATAAGAAACAGTGATTCTGGGGTGAATGTTTCGCTTGTAATTCTCTCTCTCCTCTAAGATATCGCTTGGCGGGGTGTTTGTCCTTCGTTTGTTCCCAGACATAGAGTACCTGGAAATCTGAGAACATGTGTTGCCTGGGTGCTCTTCTTTTGCAGGACTCTTGTTTACCTTGGGCTTCTGTTTTTGGTGCCCTTCAATGTTCTGTGCCCTTTGCCTGTGATTCCACATTGACATTTGCCTTTCTGCTGATGTGGGAGCACCCTAGGTTCCTTGCACAGGTGCAATGTTGGGCCTACAAAGTTGTGTTGGAGCAGTCTAGGCAACAGTGCCTTTGGCCATTATTATATCTTGTTGAGACGTGCCTTGATGGTGAGTGGGATCTGATTGTTAAAACAGCCAGTCACTTGAGTGTTTTGATGGACTGATCTTTTTTTCTTTTTGCTGTATATCTCTGTCTTTTATCAAAATGATTTTAAATTTGTTTTAATTAAGAATAATGAAATATCCTCACCTCCCAGCTTGCACCATTACAAATTTGTTTTAAAAGCCTTGAGAGTTGAGTTGTTTGATGTTTACAAGTGTTTTATCCTGAGTTGATGTGGTGCCCTCTTTTCTGATTGGCTTTTGGATCTTGAGTATTAGCCATTGGCCATCCTAGTTTGCATATTTGATACAGGTTGTCAGCTTGGGAGAGCTGTAAGATGATGGTTATCAAGAAACAGCTCAATGAAGTGGTCCTTCGGCTTGCTTCTTAGTCAAAAACTGTAATCCAGTTTCATAAGTAGCAGGCTGTTGTTACTTAATGGTGAGGAAGATTCACTCTTTGCCAACCCAGAGGCCTTCTCCTCATTTATTATTCACATCTTTGAGGAGGGGAGTCCTGCCACTGAAAACATGTTCTTAGGTTGACTTTACAGATTCTGGGGCCTAGCCCTGTTTGGAAAAAAGCAAAGCCAAAGTCAGTTTAAATGCTGGTTGGAGCAGAATACTAGGTTTATTTTGTGTCCAGTTCTGGGCACCACAATTTATGAAGAATGTTGGCAAGCTGGAACATGTGCAGAGGTCAATCAAGATGATCAAATATCTGGAAACCAAGCCTTATGAGGAACTGTTGACGGAGCTGGGTATGTTTAGCCTGGAAAAGAGGAGACTGAGAGGAGACATGAGAGCCATCTTCAAATATCTCAAGGGCTGTTGCATGGAAGAGGGAACAAGATTGTTTTCTCCCGCTCTGGAGAGTAGGACTCGAACCAATGGCTTCAAGTTACAAGAAAGGGGATTCGACTAAACATCAGAAAAAGCTTTTTGACAGTAAGAGCTGTTCAACACTGGAATGGACTCCCTCCCTTGGAGATTTTTAAGCAGAGGTTGGATGGCCGTCTATCATGGATGCTTTAGCTGAGATCCCTTCATTGAAGGGGTTTGGACTAGATGGCCCTTGGGGCCCTTCCAACTCTGCGATTCTATGATCTCTTTATGAAACGCACATATACACACTTTAAGAAGGTTAGCAGGATCTGGGGAATAGTCATTTGAATGCTATTCTCATATTTCAGGGGAAAGAAGTAAAGAGAAGGAAGGGCTTGGGGGAACTGTTCCTGTAGCTTCCATTTCTGTGCTTGCCTCTGATTGAACAGCAGTTTTGAGGAAGGATTTTGCCTTGTTTGCAAAACAGGGGCTATGGTTACCCAATCTTTCAGGATGTGGCTTTAAGCTTTTTCATCTGTTTTTGCACTTTATAAAAATGGAAGTTCAAGAAGACTCTCCACAAAAAGAAGGAACAAAGAACCAGTTCAAATGGGCAGAAGGGAGATCAGCATGGGCAGGACGTGGATACTACATGATCAAATGCACTCAAATTGAACCTTGAGCATTGCCTCAGGATGCACTCTGTGGTGTGAATTATGCTAGATGTTAACCTCCTCCCTTTTAGTGTTTAAAGTGAGTTTTAAACATATTTTATTGCATTTTTTCAATTAATCACACATAAGGGAAAAGAGGGTGGGGATCTTCTACAAATTAAATAAAGTTTTTGAATTTGAAATCCCTAACTGTGTGTATATGTGCACATACGCATACCTCCCAAAAGAAGATTTGTTGTTTCTGGTGAAACTCTTCAGGACTAGCAACTCTTCAGAACTAGCAAAGTGGGAGTGCCTTCATTCTCCCTCCCAGAGTACCACTAGAAAGCAGGTGAATGCTTCCACCATAAGGAGCAGTCCTTATGGCAGCAGCCACAGAGCAGCAATTGTGTCTGTAAAATGCAGTGAGATTTTGCAAAGGTGTATAGGAGATCTCAGCAGAGGATATAATTGGAGTGTTCCCACATGAATCCGTTCAGCCCAGTCTCCTTGTGGGAGAAAGTAAGGGATTTGCTCTATGTAGTCTGTACTCTTTTACTTGTTGGATGAAAGCATGTCTATTTATCTCATGAAATACAGTCTGGAGCTAGTACGAAGACTAATTAATAGGGATGCATCAGAGAAATTCTGATGTTCAGCGTGAAAATTCAGAATTCAGGTTCAGCCTCTGCTGCTTCTGCAATCTCCATGTTTCCTTGGCTTTTCTGTAAGCAGAAGATATTACCAGCTCTTAACAGGGGATGAACTTGCTGATACCATTGCATCACTGCCACTAGTGCCAGGCAGTGCATAATCTGAGTCAGTCTACCTTCCATTTTCTATGGTAGTGGTTCCTAATCCCCCCTACCAACCACTTGAAAATTCTGGAGGGTATTGGCAGAACACTTAATGATTTTTCTGTCTGTTTAGCAATTGCAAATAGATGCTAAAGTCTTATTATATTTTAGTGCATTAAAATTTGAATTCCATATATTTTTAAAAAAACATTTTAGCATCTAGCACAGCATGATTGCAATTACTAAACAACAGGCAGAAGAATCATTAAGTGGCTACTATCCTCCTTTATAAATGGATAAATGGATAATTCCCACTCTGAGTTACCTGCTTTCTCTTGTGTGTGTGTTTTCTTAGCTTCCCCCTCCTATTTCTTGTTGTTTCGTTCACTCTCATGCATTGACTTTCCACTCCTTATGAATGCTTTGTCAGCCTCTTTTCACTGTTTGAGCCTTTCCCTTGTCTTGTTACCAGTTGTGGCTTTGTTCCCCTGAGGGAAGCAGAGCCTCTTCCCGCTGTCACTTCCAGTCCATCTTGTTCTCGTTCTGGGAGGACTGCTGTTCTACACACACACACACACACACACACACACACACACACACACACTCTTACTTTTTCACAGGCACATAGCTACACTGCTCCGCAGACTCACCGCCATACACCACCTGAAGGAAGTTTGTGGCCCACTCTTCAGTAGCCCCTGCTCGAGGATTAAGGCCTATGGTGTACTGCTGATTTTTGGTTCCACACATTTTAACAAAAGCACAAGAATTCTGGGTAGTCAAATCTGTGTATATCCTTGCACTAGCAACTTCTGCCTTGGAACAGACTTCTTCAAATGTTGCTATGGTGGAGGATCTGCTGATCTTGCCCATAACAATATTTTACTAACAGTCACTGCAATCAGTTTGAGTGTCTTTCAAAGGTTGTTTCTAGACCAGCTGTTGCCAAGCTGGTGTCTTCTCAGATGGACTACAACTCCCAAACATTGTGCTCACGGGAGCTGATGGGAGTTTCAGTCCAAAACATCTGGAAACGTACTAGGTTGGCCAAGGCTGCTCTATGCTACAGGCAAGTGCTTCTCTGTCACCAAGCTGCATCTGTGTAGGCTATATGGTAATACTGTTCCCTTGGATATGGGTTTGAATTTCAGAGGTTCAGAACAGAAGCTGTGGCAGTCTTTGTTTTCCTCCCGGGAGTACAGGATCCTAATGCAGAAAAAGCTGATTTGGAGAGATCCGCTAGTGCATGCTTGTAAATACCCAGTGAACTCTTGCCTTAAAATTGCTTCCAGATAATCAGAAGATATGCAAAGAATTTGCTCTCTTCTCTCCCCCAGGACCCACTTTTCAGGCTATCAATGTCCAACTAGTGACTTAACATTAGTACATGCAGGCAGGTGGGTTAGCAACATTGTTTTGTGTGAACTGGTGACTTTTGCAAATTTTATTTTTAAGAGTTCCCTCGTTCAATGCAACAGAGGCATCTCATATTCCAATTCCTAACTGGCCCATGAGGTGGAATCTCCAGTTCCCTCCTATTTGCTGGCATGGTCTGGTGGTGAGGCCTGCAAGTCACCCCTTCTGAGGCTTTGTTGAGCTCTGATAGGAGTCTGGCCTGGATCTTGGCACTGGAGAAATCTCTGTGCTGTTTTTGGAAATAGCTGGAAATGAGGCAGAGCGCAAGAGTGTTTTTGCTGTAACCTTAGTGATAAAACCAACAACAACCATGACTAGCAAAGAAACAACCACCCTGACACGAAGGAAAAGACTCAGACTCATCATGGTCAAGATGGATAGACAGACAGACACAGAGAGAGAAAGAGAGGGAGAGAGAAATATCTGGGACTTACTGTTAAGTAGAGAGGATCAAAGTTTTGACAGAAGGGAGATATTGATAAATCAGTATCTAGTGAAGGAATCCAGAGGAAAGAGACATTCACTGTTGATCTGGGGAGGATTGTCTTGGCAAGAAGCCATGCTAGCCCTTGTGGAGGTTATGGGTGGTGCCCAAAAGCCTGCTCTTGAAAAGCATTTAAGCAGCAACCATTTTATATATATATATATATATATATATATATATATATATATATATATATATATATGCAAAACACCCTGACAGAATAGCCACCATGGTATAAGTGGCTGAAGATGGCAGATACTTAACAGAACCATTTACATGGGGAAAAGAGACTAGTGACCTAATCCTACTTGACAGTCATGTTGGCAGTTCATGATGAAGGGCAGGGGAATAGATGCTGCCCAGGAACACGTTATAGATTTCAGGGCACAACTAAGTGGTAGAGCACATTCTGTGCATGTTAAAGGCCCTAGATAGCTTCAGCCCCTTGAATCTTCAGGTAGGGATGGGTGGAGAGCGGCTGCCGGCAGTGTAGTGTGTAGGTAGGCAATGCTATGTCGTCTGACCCAGTATAAGGCAGCTTCTTGTGTACCTAGATACTCACTCTGTGTAGGGGATGGGTGGTGGTGGACGTGGCCAAATTAAGAGTCCAGCTTCTCTGCTTAGATGCACCACAACTTACACATTCAGCTGTTTGGATGGCTGCTCTTTATTGATGATGATGATGTGCCTGTCTCATTAAACAAAGAAATTGCACTCCATAGTTGGAACTGTATGCATAGAAAGTATCACAGAATTTTGTAACGAAAAGTCAAAATGATTTCATGTGACACTTTAAAGAAAATATACTGCCCTCTGCCCAAACTCATCAAGATTTTTTAAAAATAAAATAAAAAGCAGGGACTTGTCTTACTTTGCCTCTTAATAGCTTTTTATTCTGACTTGGATGAGCACATGACCTTTGTTCCTTTGCAATCATACATATTTCGTACTTTGCTTTAAAGGAATGAAATATTAAGAAACAGAAGCAATGTGGTTTCTTGTTCCCAATGTTTTGGCAAGTTATGTGGTGATCCTTGCGGCGGTTTAGATTACAAGCACTAGAATGACTTGAAAGCTTGCTGATGGGTGTGGTGGCTGGTTGTAAGGGTGGGCGGGGATGGAGAAGCTATGCATGTTTAAAGTAAATATTTACATTGTAAGTGAATCCACTGCTACCTCCCCACCTCCTCCCCAAACTGAAATAAATTATGAACAGCAAATGCCTGTGGCTTTTGCAACTGGATCTAAAGCTCAGTAGTTAACAGAAATATCATTCATGAACCCAGAAAACCAGATCGGAGTGAGGCTGCTTTTTCCCCGGAAAGTGTAGGCATTTAAAGAAAAAGTTGCAAAAATAAGTTTGAATGGTTAAAAAGCCTTTTTATCACCACATTTTAAAAGTTTTATTCCCATTTCTGAATTTCTTTGTCTGAAGCCTGTATGTTTCTTGTTTGTTTGATCTTTCCACATTCGCTTTTCAAGCACATAGCAGGAAAACATTTATTTAAGCCAGGGAAAAAATGCAGAATTTCAGACGGCAGAGAAACCTAGCTAAATGACCCAAGGCTGTCTTTTTCCTAGCTCCACAAATTCTCCGTTTCCTTTAAAGCCATCATTTTGTTTTGTTTTTCTTTTGAAATAAACACTGTCAAAACAAAGTCCTCATCTAAGCTTTGTCTGAGTTAGGATTGGATGCATTTTGTCGTTAAAAAACAACAAGAAAAGAATTCAGTTTGGTTCCTTCCTGCTGTAATTTCAATGCAAAGCCTTTCTAAGCAGTTTTTAGTTTCCTTATTCCCAGGGCTTCTTGCTTCTTCTCTAGTATTCTTGAAGAAGCTTCACTTGTATCTTCATCCTTTATACTCTCCCAAATGGCAAACATCCCCTCTTTACTCAGTAAGGGTGACATCTTAAGAAATTTGCTTGTAGCTGATGAGTATGGTGTAGATGGTCTATGAACTGTCCTGAGATTTTGTGATGAAAGGCGGTAAATAAATTTAATAAATAGTAAATAAATAAATAATAGATATACTGCTTTGTGGTCAGCCCATGATGTATAAACTGTAATGGCAGCCACCAATTTGGATGGCTTTAAAAGAGGATTGAACAAATTAATGAAGGATAAGGCTATGTTCTACCCATGTTGGAGGCAGTGTGCCTCTGAATAACAGAGTGCTGGGAATCACAAGTGGGGAGAGTTGCTCTTGCTCTCAGGTCCGGCTTGCAGGCTTCCAACCATGGGCATCTGGTTGGCCCCAGAGACTAGGATGCTGGACTAGATGGGCCACTGGCCAGATTCACAAGGCTCTTCTTCTGCTCTTAGGATGCTTTAGCAACCCATTGAGAACCAGATTTTTACAATCAGCCTCTCTCCAGCATAGCTCTTACTTCTTTGACTTAATGTGAAGTCAAAGGGTATTTGTCTACTTCAAAATGGGAATCTTAAGACCCTTGCTCAGAGAACCCATGTTTATTTGTACAGTATGTTTCTTACTGCAGTTTGTGTGACCAAAGGTAAGCCAGGTGATTCCATGGATTCATAATTTCTGCAAAAACATCAAGTATGGACTGAGATCTATGCTAAGTGTTTGGTAGTATTACATGGAAGAGCTCTTTTTGATTATATGGCTTCAGAATGAAAGCAGGGAGCGGTTGTTCCCTCTTATCAAAACTCTCTTCCTGTAGAAAGCTAGCATTTCAGAGAGAAGTATTTTATCCTAACCTTCTTAGCATGTTAGTTTTCTGTGGGCAGAAGGCTTTTGAAGTGAAAGAGAATTCAGAAGACAGCATTTCCTCACCTGCAGTCTGAAGAGGTACAGACTGTGAATGGGTGTACAATGTGATTATCCTGAATATATTGGCTAGTTATTACTGAATTAGAGGATGGGCTGTGTCACCTGAATCTGCTGATACTTTGGTTTCCAGAATTTGATTTCAATATGTGACAATGTGGACTGTAACCTTTGTGGACTTTATTTGGAGTTTTGGACTGAATTTTCAATCTGAAAAATTTCAGACTGAATTTTCTGGTTTTGCAAGCTGGAGCTTAGATACACAGTTGATGTAGAAGGGATGGAATATCCAAAGTTTCAGAATGGAAGGATAGATGCATTATGCAGTAGCACTATGAATTAATACCTAATAATTTTAGATTTTTATCCTTAAGAACAAAATCATAGTTTGTCCTCAGTTGTGGAGACGTGATGAGGGGTTGAGGTACTGATGGAGATATGCTGCCATGAAGGAAAGGTACTCTTCTCCCTCAACTTTAAAGGGGAAGTTTTGACACTATCCTTGGTTTTATTAAAACCTACAAGTAAATTGGAAAGGAAGAAAGAACAACGGATACAATTAAGAATGCCTGAAGTTCTTCCTTACACAAAACTAAAAGAAGCTATGTTATGAGGCACAACAGAATGGTGGTTAGGCACTGCATCTGAAGTTCAAGAGGCTTAAATCCAAGGGTATTTAAAAACTATTAAAAGTGGATTTGAAAAAATAAATAGAGAAATCTCATCTCTCTTATTTCATCCATGCTTAGAGTCCATTAAACTGCCTCTGCATCTTTCTGGCATACATACCAGAGAGACGTGATTGAAATAATGTTGTTTTCCCTTAGTAGTTCAGTCACACTCCACTAGATGTGCATCTCAGCCGGTCTCTTGAAAGGCATCAATGCAATTATTAGAAAGGCCAACTAATTCAGAAGTGTACAGGTGTCTTAAATTGAGCTGTTTAGCATTTTCCCCAGTGATACCTATTAATATTTCCTTCCAATAGTTC
This sequence comes from Podarcis raffonei, assembly GCF_027172205.1. NCBI lineage: Eukaryota > Metazoa > Chordata > Lepidosauria > Squamata > Lacertidae > Podarcis > Podarcis raffonei. The sequence goes on from NC_070603.1 coordinate 3,500,541, forward strand.
TTTTGTGGGTCCTCACTCCCCGCTCCACCATAGTTTGGAGCTTTTCCCGCTTTTACCATCCAAAATACAAATTACCTAGACTTTTGGGACTGCAGCAACATTTTCCCAGTATCAGGCAGTTCCTGGTATGCTGGGCTTTGCATGTGGACCTCCAGAACCAAACTAGGCATGGCATGGCAAACATGGCATGTTTCCCCCAGTATTTTTTTTAACTGAAAATAAGACACTGCCTCCCACCCCAGCTTTCTCTGCCTAAACTCACTGTCTCGTTAAGCTGCTCTCAGTTTTTAAAATAGCAATACATTCTGGGGAAAGTTATGCATGTGACTGAATTCTGTCTGGTTTGGAGCTCAGGTTCCAATCCTCATTTGACACTAAGGTTCATTAAAGTGGCCCTGGCAAGCTGTTGCCCTGCAGCCTAGCCTGCTTTGCAGTATTTGTCATGAGGATAACATGCTATGCCGTGCTCCTTGGAAGGAGGGCTCTGGTTGAATATGGATGATACAAATCATGAGAAGGGGGAGAACAGAGGGGGCAGGCAGATTACTGTGGAGATTAGATAATACCTCATTGTGTTATTTCAGTTAGGAAGGCATTAAATCTACAGATTTCTTGGAAGGTGCCAGATTCCTGGAGCAGACTTCTCCAACTGGCATGGAAGTTAGAACTTCGCAGCCTCGTGATGGCATTAATTTGCTTTCCATACCTCCTTAACTCCTCTTTTGTTAAATAAAGTCCATGTTATCGTCAGCAGAAATATCAAGGGTGTTTCTGTACTGTAGATTCACTGTGGAACTCTTTGTTCACCCACTTTGGGTGATGGGGGAGGGGACTTAATGTTGTAAATGAGTTGCTTAGATATCACAAACAACCCATTTACAACAGGGTTTCCCCCTGATAAATACCCCCCGCCAGGTTAATTAGGATTTAAATGGGAGAGAGGAAATGCAGGCTGGGATTTTGAGGGCAACCATGTTGTGTGGAAACTGTGACAAACTTGCAGGCATGAAGCACTGATCCCACAATAAACACCCATGTGGAAGCAGAATCTTTTATGAAATAATAATAAATAATAAATATATATATATATTTCATTCATTCACAGAATCACAGAATTGTAGAGTTGGAAGAGACCCCAAGGGCCATCTAGTTCAACCTCCTGCAATACAGGAATCTCAGCTAAAGCATCCATGACCTATGGCCATCCACCCTCTGCTTAAAAACCTCCAAGAAAGGAGAGTCCACAATCTCCCAAGGGAGACTGTGTGTGTGTGTGTGTGTATAATGTATGTACCACCCTGATCAAAAGATCACAGGGTGGTTCTTTTTTGTTCCCAATACTACAGTGGTACCTCGGGTTACATACGCTTCAGGTTACAGACTCCGCTAACCCATAAATATTACCTCGGGTTAAGAACTTTGCTTCAGGATGAAAACAGAAATTGTGCTGCGGCGGTGCAGCGGCAGCAGGAGGCCCCATTAGCTAAAGTGGTGCTTCAGGTAAAGAACAGTTTCAGGTTAAGAACGGACCTCCGGAACGAATTAAGTACTTAACCCAAGGTACCACTGTATGTTCAGAAAAGGAGTGATGCTTGATAGAACAAGGATTCCAGAATACATTGTGAACCTGAAAAAATAAAATTGTTGTTGTGGATTCGTATAGTGTGATCAGTGGGCAGAGTAGTCTTACAGAGTACAAGAGGACAAGTCCCTGTCTCGAGGAACTTCCACAATCTAAACTTTAATATAAAGGAAACAACCAAGGAAGAGGAGAGAAGTGAAGGCAGCGGGGTAATTAGGGTTAGTTTCAGTCTTAGGTAGGCATTGCATACACACCTGACTGGGAATAAACCCCATTAAACTCAACGGGAACTGCTTCTGATTAGAGAATTCTGTATTAATTGGGAACTAGAGGGTAGTGCCAAGGCTTCATGGGCTTTGAGGAGACATTTCAAAGAAATAAGGGGTATCACATAGGTGTTCTTGGAGGCAATTATAGCATGGGATGGTTTATATTATTGGAATATGGGACTGGTCATAATGGGTCCGATCAGCCTGTGGATTTGCCTGTTCAGCAGTATAGTTAGTTCTCTCTGTGCGGTACTCCACTATGCACAAACAAGCACACGTACATAAGGTCTGGGAGGTGTGTTAACATAAAGTATTCCATCCCTTCCCTTTGTTGTGAGCAATATGTATATGTGTGTTGTGGAATGAAACATGTAGCCCAAAGTTAGCAGACTGTGAATGGGCAAAACACAGGGTTTTTGAGAAATGGCGCCCCTGCTGTTTACTTTCAGCTATCAGAGGTTTAAGATGGGCTGGAAAAAGTGCAAGAAGTCTGGCAACAGAAGAATTCAAAATATTTCAGCTCTGGAAAGGATTGGTGTCCAACAATTAGATGCTGGCTGCTAAAATTGTTGATGCTTGGCTTAGGACTTTGAAATACTATTCCAGACCCTTGCTGGTCTTTGCAAAAACCCATTGATGGCCCCATCCCTGATAACTAAAACATTTGTCATTTCCTGCAGAATTCAGACAGTAGAATTACTCTTAGAATGATGTAGCTTTCATAGATTTCTGGGAACTTCGGCTGACGTTGGTACAATATCTGGTCCTAAAATATTTGAGTTGAGCGTTTCTGGAGCCTTTTTCTGTTTTACAGGTCATATGAACTCGCATAACAAGAAAGCGGGGGGGGGGGGCGCTCCATAATTAATGCCATATGGATTTATTTATTTCTCCTCAAGGAACATCTGTTTTGCAAATCAACCTCATTCCATTCCATATTTATTGCCAGTGCTGTTTCCTTTGCAGAAGCAGTTTCCCCGCCCTCTGGCAGGGGCATCCCTTTATGCCTGGCATGTGTGGTGGAGATGGGGTGATCTTTTTGTTCCTTAGTGGCCTGACATGTGGGCTTGGGCTTCCCCAGGCAACCTCACTATTGGGCACTCACCCTGATTTGCATGCACAAAGCTTTCACGTTGGTTAGAGACTGTAGGTTTTAGTCAGAGTAGACTCACTGAAATTAAATTCATTTCAATGAGTCTACTCTGAGTAGAACCTACCAATGGCCACAGCCCCCTGCATGCTCTTTATTGAGCACTCATTCTGGTTTCTTTACTGAATGGTTATACAACAGTGAGCATTCATTCTGATTTTCTTGCAAGGGATTTACTTGTGGGCTTGCCATGGGGATACCTGGGTGCCACTGTGAAAACAGGATGCTGGAATAGATTGACCATTTGGCCTGATCCACCAGGGCTCTTCTTATGTAAATGTTCTCCCATTAATCATTATTTGATCCCACACTTTCCCCCCTCACTTTCCAAACCACAATAAGTTTGCTTGGTTTTTGAAAAAGGTGGATTTGCTAGGGTGACAGAGTGCTTTAATTCACTTCAATTACAGAAACCTGCATTTCAGGTATGTGCTGGAATCCCTCCTGCAAAATAGTGACAGTAGGGAGGTGACGCTTGTTGTTTGGCTTTGACACTTCCAGGGATACTCCCCTACAACTCCTGCCCAGCCTGTCTGCCTAGTGCTAGTTGCCTGGCAGTTGCAAGGGGGGTGGGGGAAGACTAGCAGGGGTAGACTAGAATGGAAATCTCTTTGCTGTGGCTTGCCCCTGGGGATAGTATGGGAGGGCACGATCTGGGAAAAGATGCTATGTTTTGTTGTGCCATTAGGAACATCTGCTTTACACATCAGCCTCACTCCTATCTATGTTTATTGCCAGTGCTGCTTCCTTTGCTAAAGTCAGGGCCAAACCATTTGCCTTCTCCGACAGAAAGTTAGAGAGGTAGAGCTTGGAAAGGACAGATTGGGATAAGGGAAAGCAAGGATGAGGGAATGATAGCTGGGTTGCTGCTTACTGGGTTTGAGCCTACAAAAACTCCATTCTGGTCTGGATTCTATTACATTGCAGATCAGCACCTGATGTTCTATTTAGGGCCTTTATATCTCAGCAGGGTGAGCTCTGAACATGTAAACACTTATTTCCATAATTTCTGATTGTGGCATAATGCCTTAGCTTAAAGCAGTTAACTGTCTGCTGGAGGTGAGGCTGCTTATCCCCCTCATGGTGCCCATTTAAAAATTCAAGTGTTGCTGTATATGCTTAAGGCAGGAAATTAAGTCTTTAAAAAAATTAATTAATTTAAAAGCATGTTTATACTCTGGGCTCTTCTGTGTGCTTGAATGAGGCGGGTAGCAGAATGAATATCTCAGATTCCTCAGCCCCCTTCGAGCATGCCCTCATGGGTCTGAATTGCGGCGTAGCCTTGAAGCAATCCTTGGGTATATTGGGTAAATGCACTGGTGTGGAGACAGGAAGAGGTTTTCTCTGCCATCTCTCGTAATAATATAAGTTAGGGTCATGCAATGAGGCTGAATGTTGGAAGATTCAGGACAGGCAAAAGAAGGTACAGAACTTATTCATTTGGTATTTAGCACATAGTTATAGAATTCACTTTCAGGATATGTAGTGATGACCACCAGTTTGGATGGCTTTCAAAGAGAATTAGACAGATTCATGGAGTTTAGGACTGTCAGTGGCTGCTAGTCCTACTTCCACTGTCAGAGGCAGCATGCCTCTGATCACCCACTGCTGGGAATCTCAAGTTGGGTTGTTGCACTCAGGTCCTGCTGGCAGGCTTCCCATAGATAGCTGGTTGGCCACTGTGAGAATAGGATGCTGGGCTAGATGGGACTTGGACCTAATTCAGCAAGGCTCTTCTTACGTTGCTGCTGCATTTGTTATACTTACTATGGTGTGTCACAGAATCAGTGCACACCTAGAGCAACATGGAGAAAATTATCCAACCTCCATGGTGAGGAGTTCTGTACGCTCCTTTATGAACACAGACTACCATGGATAGCATCTAATTTTAAAATTATTAGTGTGCTACTCTTGCAAGGTTCTCCCAGTTGTCTCTTATGCAGGTCAACACTTGTTAAGCTCTCACAGTGGTGCAACATCTGACACTCTAGATCATTCATGAGAACATTATGTAGCTGTGGATCTTGGTAGTACTAGTAGCACCAACATTGCAAATAGCTCAGTGGACAGCACCAGCTTTGCATGCAAAAGATTCTAGGTTCAATTCCTGACATCTCCAGGTAGGGGTGGGAAAGTCCCCTGTCTGAAACTCCAGAGAACTGCTGCTGGTCTGTGTAGGCAATACAGAGCTAGATGGGCCAGTGGTCTGACTTAGTATAAAGCAGATTCCTTTATTTCTGCAGATTCTGGTTACTTTTCCACAGGCTTTTCTGCCTCTCAGCAGCACTTTGAAACACCAGCATCGTTTTTGGTGTAAGAAGTATATGAAAGCACAGCCAGGCTAAAGCTTATTCATTGTTTGGCCCTATGGTTGTAATGAGATGCGGACTGGTAGTGGCATGGAGGTCAAGGTAAAACAGAGCCAAATCGAGTCCCTAATGTATTTTGAAATCAGCAGATGTTGACCTTCAGAGATAACTTTAAAAAAGAGAAATGAATAAACATACCTAATCATTAGAAATGAATTATTACAAGTTTATATAATTACACAATGCAGAATAAAGTAAGCATGACTGCCAAAAACCACTGACATGGTATGACTGCAACTTTTAAGCAATCTTATTTAAATCAGTTCATCATACATTTCTAAATATCAAGCAGGAACAGTTAATATTCTGCAGCTAGTGTCCCCTGGAGGCTGTGATCTCTGCTGCCTCTGGATGTTCCTGATAGCAGTATACAGCTCTTTTCTAGCTTTGCTTATTGAAAATATGTAAGTCCTGCTTGCCTTTTCTACCAAGAACTTAACAAGGTTAGCTAGCAAAATAAATGCAAATAATAGAAAATATAACAAAGACTTAAAATGGAGGATAAAGCAGCAGCAAAGTCAGATCCTTTTAAAAAAGCTCCTTCTATTCCTCCTTCCTGAAATGCTTAATCAAATAAAACAATTAGGTAACAAGGATAGTCTCCAGGGAGAGAGTTTCATTGACACAGAAAAGACCAGGGGTCAGCAACCTTTTTCAGCCGGGGGCTGGTCCACCGTCCCTCAGACCATGTGGTGGGTCGGACTATATTTTGGAAAAAAAATATGAATGAATTCCTATTCCCCACAAATAACCCAGAGATGCATTTTAAATAAAAGCACACGTTCTACTCATGTAAAAACACGCTGATTCCTGGAGTGTCCACGGGCTGGATTGAGAAGGCAGTTGGGCCGCATCTGGCCCACGGACCTTAGGTTGCCTACCCCTGGAAAAGACCCTGCCTCTTATTTCTATCCATCTAATTTCTAGCTCACTAATTCAAGTATTAAAAAAACAAAAACCTTTCAGGATATACAGTAGGGCTGTTCAGTAGATTATTAGAGGGTGAGTGGTGGGAAGCTATTGAATCTGTTGCATCTGTTGAGACCCAATGATCTTAAGGTCATGCTTGGACCTGAACAATCTGTAACTCTGGAAGAAAAATGGCTCAGGATAGCGTACATGAATCTCCCTGGTGCAGCCATGCAGTTCAATCCTGAGACTTCCGAATTTGATGAAGGCTTCCCTTGACAGGCTTTGTGATTAAAATGGTCATGACAGAAGATAAAAAGAAAGTAAGATAAAAAGGGAAGTGATCTAGTGTGCCCAGTTCATCTAATGGGGAATAGGAATATATAGCTGGCTAACCAGATGGCTTACTCATGCAAACCTTTACTTATTGAGTAGTCTACAAGTGTAGCAGGGTAGCATCGGACCTTCAACTCTTGTTTTGTTAACAGGAAAATCTGTAGCTCGAACTGCACATTGCAGCTGAGTTCCATGTTTGTTTGTTGATTTGTTTGGTAAGAGCCACATCAGTAATATATGAATTGGGATGGAGAAAGAGTGGGGCAGAGAGGCTGCTTAAGCCTTATATTTTTAGACAAGCATACCCCCAACTGCTTTTTCACCTGTGTTTTGGGAAACGGGGGGGGGGAGGGATATAGGGGAGATATGGAATCTCTATATTTCTTCTCCCATGGGTGAAAACAGCAAAGTATGGGGAGAATATGTCTGAGCTGGAAAAACCTACCAGAGGGTATAGGGCGGTATATAAATTCAATAAATAAAAAGGATTAAAAGGATTCTCTCAGCTCACCCTCGTGCGGCCCCATCTCACAGCTTACCCAGGCTGATTTTAGCTTTTACAAAAACAACAACAAAGCTACCGAGGGACAAAAAGATCACCCTTATGGTGTACCTTGATCCATAATCCTAGGTATGGCCAGCTCTAGCAGACCACTTCTGCAAGCAGTTGTTCACCCAAGTAAACTGGCAAACATGTTGTCTGAACTGGCTCTTAAAACCTGCTGAATAAAAAAAAAAAAAAAAAAAAGGAGGGGTGTTTTTCCAGTGCTTACCCATTCATACCCCATTTGCCAACATGTAACAAACATCCTGTTCTGTTTCACTTGGTTTGGTTGGTTTGCATCCCTTCAGAGACTCACGCCCAGTAGGTGTCTGAGAATTGGCTTTGTGGCTGGATGCTGACTGGGCCACAGAACCTAAACACTCACAGGAGCTTCTCTGAAAAGAACTGCACACATTTCTTAGGAAAGCACAGTCGGGCCTTTTCAAGGTCTGCAGTCTCAGGCAGCTGTGGTTTGCATCGGTTCACGTCAGGTCTACATTTCTGGGGTGATCTCACCCAACGTGTTGGTCAGGAATGTGCTTTTTTGTTGCTGTTTGCTTAAATGAAGGATTTGTGATCCAAGACCAGACAAATGGTTGGACTATGTACCCTCAAAAGTCCTATCTTTGCCCAATGTTTGGATGGCTTGTGTCAAGGCTGCAGAAGCCAAGGTAGCTGCTAAGGTTCTATTTCAACTTCTGGCACATAAAGTATTAGAGAAGAAAAGGAAGAACAGAGCTGAAGACCCCTGGGCTTATCTAATAGGCTCTTTGAGTTTTCACACTGGGACCTGAAAGCAGTGAAAAAAACTGGCCATGCTTGGAAACTTAAGGAAGAGAGAGAGAGAGAGAGAGAGAGAGAGAGAGAGAGAGAGAGAGAGATCCTTTCTCTTCTGCCGGAATAGCTTCCTGCTTTTTATTTTTAGCAAGTTGGCGCTTGAATATCCCGGCTGCTAAAGAGGGGAGCATTTGAAAATGGGAGGCCTTGCAGCTGTACAATTCCCTGGCAATCTGAACTGGACTTTATACCCAGTATGAAGGGCCCTTTCTTTCCTAAGTTGAGAACTCTTCTGCATAAAGAACAGCTTTGGCTGCTACATCTGCTTTAACTTAAACTTTAAAAAGCACTGCAGCCACAGAAAAAAACTTGATTCATCAGGCTTTCTTCTTTTTTAACAAAACAAAAAACGTATCCCTCTGTTAATGTCTAGCTTGACATCTCTGGACGTTTGGCACATTCATTCTAAGAGTGCTTTTTAAACTCTTACTTTTTATTTACAGAGGCCCCTGCATAATTTTTTTGCAGAGGTAAATTGTGTTTGACTGGATCTTCCATGAAAGCCACTAGGGATGGAACTATGTGCAAAAAGGTGTTATGACCAGAGAGGGAATGTGTTTCAAATTCCTATGGGTTAGTCTAACTTTTTTTTAATGGTCCCAAAGGCTCCCCACAGAAATATGTAAATATTTCAAATCCTTAGGCACCAGCAACAAATTTATTGACCCAGGGAAGGCTAGAGGCTGCAGAATAATTGCAGCCTGAGAATGACCTGTGTCTTGCATTCATAGAATCATAGAATTGTAGAGTTGGAAGAGTCCCAAGGGCCATCTAGCCCAACCCCCTTCAATGAAGGAATCACAGCTAGAGAATCCATGACAGATGGCCATCCAACCTCTGCTTAAAAACCTCCAAGGAAGGAGAGTCCACAACCTCCCGATCCACTGTTGAACGGTTCTTACTGTCAGAAAGTTTTTCTTGATGTTTACTTGGAATCTCCTTTCTTGGAGCTTGAAGCTGTTGGTTCAAGTCCTACCCTCCAGAGCAGGAGAAAACAAGCTTTCTCCCTCTTCTGTGTGATAGCCCTTGAGATATTTTAAGATGGCTATCATATCTACTCTCAGTCTCCTCTTTTCCAGGCTAAACATACCCAGCTCCTTCAACCGTTCCTCATAAGGCTTGGCTTCTAGACCCTTGATCATCTTAGTTGCCCTTCTCTGAACATGTTCTAGCTTGTCAGCATCTTTCTTAAATTGTGGTGCCCAGAATTGAACACAGTATTCTAGATGTGGTCTGACCAAGGTAGAATAGAGTGGTACTATTACTTCCCATGATCTGAACACTATACAGTGGTACCTCGGGTTAAGAACTTAATTCGTTCTGGAGGTTCCTTCTTAACCTGAAACTGTTCTTAACCTGAAGCACCACTTTAGCTAATGGGGCCTCCTGCTGCCACCGTGCCACCGGAGCACGATTTCTGTTCTCATCCTGAAGCAAAGTTCTTAACCCAAGGTACTATTTCTGGGATAGCGGAGTCTGTAACCTGAAGCGTCTGTAACCAGAAGCGTATGTAACCCGAGATACCACTGTACTTCTGTTGGTGCAGCCTAGAATAGCATTAGCCTTTTTTGTTCCTGCATCACACTGTTGACTCATGTTAAGCTTGTGGTCCACTAAGACCCCTAAATCCTTTTCACATGTACAGCAAGTAAGCCAGGTATCCCCCATCTTATATTTTTGCATCTGGTTCTTTCGGCCTAAGTGCAGAACCTTACATTTGTCCCTATTGAAATTCATTTTGTTAGCTTGCACTCAGTTCTCCAATCTGTTAAGGTCATTTTGAATTCTGAATCTGTCCTCTGTGGCATTAGCTACCCCTCCCAGTTTGGTGTCATGAGCAAATTATCAAATTGAACAACAGCTGAACAACAATTGGCCTAGGACAGAACCCTGTGTGACCCTACTTGTCACTTTTTTCCAGGATGACGAAGAACCATTAATGAATACTCTTTGGGTTTGGTCAGTCAACCAACCAGCTACAAATCCACCTAACCTTGAACCTTGTTCAACCCATATTTTACCAGCTTCCTCATGAGAATATCATGAGGGACTTTGTCAAAAGCCTTAGTGAAATCAAGATACACTATGTCCACAGCATTTCCCTGATCCACCAATCTTTTAATTCCATCTAAAAAAGAAAAAAGAAAAAAGAAAAAAGAGATTGGTCTGGAACAACTTATTTTTGATAAACCCATGCTGGATCTTAGTAATTACAGCATCTTTTTCTAAGTGCTCACAGACATATCTGTCCTATGACCTTTCCTGGTATTGATGTCAAGCTTACCCGTTGTTACCTGGGTCTTCTTTTTTCCCTTTTTTGAAGATAGGGACAACATTTGCCCGCCTGCAGTCTGCAGGGACCTCACCTGTTCTCCAAGAATTCTCAAAGATCCTAGACAGAGGCTGTGAGATGACATTCGCAAGCTCCTTTAGCATCCTTGGATGCAGCTCATCAGGCCCTGGAGATTTTAATTCCTTTGAAGTACTTAGGTGTTCCCTTACTCCTCTTTTCCTATCATGGGCTTCAGCTCCCATCATTTGTTCTGTTATCACCAGGTTGGACATCACTTTCCTTGTGAAAAGTGATGTCCAACAGAGACAGAGGCAAAGTAGGTGTTGAGTAGTTAAACCTTCTCTCTGTCACCTAATAGCATTGCTCCGTCTTCTCAGTGCAGAAGCCCTACCACTTGCTTGTTCTTTCTCTTACTTCAGACATAGCCGAAGAAGCCTTTATTATTATTTCTAACATCTCTTGCAAGCATAGCTGTCAACTTACAGATTTGAAAGGGACCAGCAGCCTCGAAAATAAGGGATCAGCAGCCAAAATAAGGGATTTTAGTCAACCAGCTGAAATATGAAGTTAAAAGGGACCAGATAATGTGGGAGAGCAGCGCCAGTTTTTAGCCCTTCGTTTCCAGAGGTTGCTGCTCAAGACACCAGCTGATGAAACACTGCAATTAAATAACTACAAGCAGCAACCACTTTTCGCGCAAAACGAAGTCCAAGCTACGAAGATGCTGCTGCAGTTCTGTATCTTTTCTCTCGTGCTCCATCTGCAGCTCTCAGTTCCATCAGGCGGGGCGGGAGGAAGGGGGGGGGAATAGCATCCGAAGTAAACCCGCAGATCAGACCATCTATGCTAGTCTACCACTACAAATTATGGGAGAAGTGCTTGCTCCGCTTTCCCCCTCCATGGTTAGCCCTTGGAACACCTGCCCGCGCCTCCGCCTCCTCTCTCTGAACTGCTTTCTCTCGCTCTCCTCTCAAGGCCCCTCAGCAATTCATAGGCCGCGCCAGGCTGCCCATCTCATCTGGGTCCTTTGGCGGCGCAGCCACAGCATGGCCTAGCGGGAGCGGCGGCGACGGGCAGAGGGGAGGCACCAGGCAGAGACGCTCAGTTTGGCGGCCATGAGGAGGATGGCGGTGGAAGGGGCCGAGGCCCCCGCCAGTCCCAGTGGGGAGGGGCTCCCGGGGGCCGAGGCTGGTGTGACGAGGCCAGAGGGGGGCAGGCTGGGCAGCCAAGCAACACAGTTGGAGCCTCCCTCCTCCCTGGCTGACAAGGAGGGAAGGAGAGGAGCTGCTTCCTTTGAAACCCAGGAAATTTAAGGGACATCATCAATAAGGAACAGCAGCGGGACACGGCGCTGGGATAAGGGAGTTTCCCGCCAAATAAGGGACAGTTGACAGCTATGCTTGCAAGCCTGAGCTCATTCTGAGCTTTAGCTCAGACTTCCCCCCTGCAACTGTTAACTATTTGTGTATATTCCTCCTTTGTGATTTCCCCTTTCTTCCATCTTTTATACATGCCCTTCTTAACTCTCAGCTCATCTGTAATCTGTCATCTGTAATGCAGCCACACCAGTTTCCTGAGATGCCTCACCCTTTTCTTTCTTGTTGGTATTGTCTGCATTTGGGCCTTCAATATTTCTCCCTTTAGAATCTCTCATCCATCTTGGGACTCCCTTCTCTTTGAGTATTTCTGACCACAGGATCACACCCAGTAGCTCCTTCAGCTTTTTAGAATTGGCCTTCTTAAAGTCCAGAGTGTGTGTCCGACTACACTCAGCTTTCCCTTCCTCTGTATCATGAAACCCAGGAGGACATAATCATATTTCAGACCTCAGTAGAATTTAGCCAGGCTGAGCTTTAGCCTGATCTTTAAGCATGCTTGCCTTTGCATAATCAGTGTGGAGAGGATGTAGGAACTAATCTAACTCATCTTCTGAGAATTGGGGCTACCTTATCAGCAACATGTGTTTTTGTTTTGTACTGTGCAGTCTTTTCTGTTTGGGAAGAAATGCTGCATCCCATGTCCTTTACAAGCTCTCATGTAAAGAATGTGTATCTGTCATGAATGTGTATCTGTCACATTCTCATATTTGGCACCCTCCTGTGTGTGGAGGGTAAGTTGCTACCATTTTTTCTGTCACATGAAAGAGGGCTCATGGTTTTGTGGCCTTGTTGGAGCTGGACGGCAATTGGCCAAGTCTTGCCTGGCGACCTGTGGGTCCTTTTACTGCATTTTCTGTTTCTGACTTTGATCTCCATTCAGAGCTCAGATGCCTCCCACTGAAAGTGAGTGGGTGGGGAGGGAGGGAGGAGGTATAGTTCAGTGATAGAGCACATCCTTGGCATGCAGGAGGCCTCAGGTTCAATGCCTGCTCAATAAAAAGCACCAGATAGCACGGTGGCCTGAAAGACCTCTGCCTGAGACCCTGCCAGTCAGAGTGGACAAAACTAGGCTGGATGGCCATATAACTGGTGCAAAGGTAGCTTTCCATGTTCCAGTGCGAAGAGTAACCCCAGTAACTGCCGCTTTCCAGAGGTGTGAGGCAGAGGGAGAGGGTGTGCTGCCACTGCTGCTGCTGTTGCTGCTGGAGGCTGGTTCCCATGGTGCTGTTCAGCTGGGAGGTCATGCTCTGTCAATTTTGAGGCCTTGGAGGATATCTTTGCCGTGAAAAGCTCTGTAAATCCAGGATGAGGCTTGGGTTTCTCCAAAAGCGCTTTGACAGGCTCGTCAGGATGAGATTAATTGGGGAGTGGAGAGACGAGGAAGAGCGGAGAAACACAGGCCAGGAGTAGTGGGTTGCCTTTTGTGTCTGAGTGGCAGGTCCCAGGGGTCAGCCATAGGGATAGTTTAACGGGAATATCCAATTATAATAACAGATAAGCTTAGAGCTTTGGCAGTGCTATAACTCTCTTGAGCTGATCTTCAGCTGCTGGGTACACTGTAGGCACTGATCCCCCCCCTTCATTACAGACTCTTTAGGTTATCCACTTAAGAGTTGTTTGTGTCGGGATTTAATCTGCAGTCATTTTAGGCCTTACAGTACCGCCTGGTGAAGCTGAAGTACTTGAGAGCCACAGAACTCTTATGCATCCCAAATCCCAGGGACTTTGGAAATGAGATCTACTGTAATCAGTTGGGCATGGTTCTAGTTTGGATGAGTTAAGGTAGAAGCACTAGGTTTGTTTATTCCAGGTGGCTGGGTCTCCGTCTCCTGGATTTAGTTAGGGGGAGCTGCCTGAAATAATCAGTGCCTTTAATTGCAACACCCTGAGTTGAATTCCCCTCCAGCCACCTTCTTTCACCTCAGAATTCTAGGTCAGATGCTTCAGGAGCATGTTGCCTGCAGAGCAAGAGACCTCCTTGCCCTATTCTAAATCCATTTGTTCCTTGGGTGCTGTGATACTTCTTGGATTGTGGTTTAATTGCTCTTCTGCAGCACAGCCCCTCGGTTGGTGCTAATAGCATTGACTTTTTGGCTTTCATTGGCTTTGATTATTTTGCACATGTGTGATAGGACAAAGCTCCAAGGCATAGAAGATGGGCAGCAATTAGCAGATGACAGCTGCATCATGTAGAATGTCCTCCTTGAAGAATAGACTCTAGCAGCAGGAGACGTGGTGTGAATTAATGCCTACCAAACAGCGTTACAAATGCCCTAAAACAAGTTGTATGATTTCTGCAGTAGCATATCTTCTGCCTTCCCTGTACCCTTGCATCCCTTATCCCAATTTAATACTTGTAAATAAGAAGGAAGATCCACTTTGCCCTGGCTGGAGGCAGTCGTGGTATAATTTGTCCTTTGAATATAATAGCGTCTAATATTAGGTTAGACATTCAGAGCACAGATGGTTGGGGATGAATAAGAGAGGAAGTCGTAAGGCTCTAGTCATAAGTCTCTGCATTTGTTGGACCATGCCAAGGTCCATCTAGCCATCATTCTGTCCCCAACAGTGAGTAGCCAAAGGCTTCTGTAGACTCTCAACATCTGCTGTTGTTTGCCCTCAACATGTGCTACATTGGAAGTATACTGTTTGCTAGCTTCTGTTTACTTACTCCTTATATCATGCCTTTCCTTTGAGGAGCTCAAGGCAGTGTACTCCCACCTTCCATTTTATCTTCACAACCACCCTGTGAGGTAGGTTGGGCTGAGAGAGAGAGAGAGAGAGAGTGACTGGTCTGAGGTTTAGCAGTGGGGATCTGAACCCAGGGTTCTCTGGTCTGCTACTCTTAAGTGCTGCTGTTCTGTGTAGCTGCTGTGGCAAATAACCACAGATCCAACTGTCTGGGTCATGGTTTCTGCCCTTGTGCTTTCGCTAAAGCAGGTTTAGTATACTTGAAAAGTAATACCTGTGTCTTTGGGATGTGGTATCACTTTTATGGTATCCATGTTGACAGACATCTGTCAACAGATGCCTGGTTGGCATTGGAATTTACATGATGCATCAGTCTTTACATTTTGGCAAATATGTTCAACTTGTCCTTTTATTTTTATACCACTAAGTCAGGTGAATTCGGAGAAGGCACTAATTCCCAGTCATCAAATTGGGACAAGAAAATAGGCATAAACAAAATATTAAGCCAGACAGCTACAGCCCTTGTTGCTGGCTGCATTGGGCAGGAAGCAAGTTTATGTAGGCTGAGAGAGAGTCATTGGCTCAAGATCAGCCAGAGAACTTAATGGTTAAGTGGGGGATTTGAGTCTGGGTCTCCCTAGATATGTCTGGCACTTTTAATCACTATACCCCACTGGTTTCTCTTCCTCTTGTGTGTGGATGTTGTAGAGCCTGACTGCTCCCACCTTATTTTGTTTCACCCTTTCTTTCATTTCTTGGAAAAAGTCCTGCACTGTGCTTTGAAGTCCCACTGGTCACCAGCATTTCAGAAGCCTGGTGCTTGACCCTGCCCAACCAAGTTGATCTTTTGGCCCTGCCCACTTGCCTTTTTACTGACCCACACATAACAGTGTGGTTGGCAGGTGGGTGTGGCTTGACCAAAATAGCCTGCTGGGCCTTATTTGGACCATGGACTGGAGGTTCCTCACCCCTGTTCTGCATTATATACTACGGTGTGTTGTGTGTATCTAACCAGGATTGGGTGGGAAGGAGAGTTTAACCCTCCTGCATTGAGTGGTCCCAACAATAAAATCTGGCCCACTTCCTATTTAAATTGAGAGGAAGGCTCCCAGTTGTGCCTGTTGAAGCTTCCCTCCTGGTATAAGTAGCAGCTTGGGGGAGGTTTTAATTTGGACTTTGGTAGGAGAAGGGTTAAAACTCCTAATCCTAATCCCCTCCTCAGTTGAAATGGACACCACTAGACACTCTTTCTTCTAAGGCTCCTAATCCTACTTAGTGCTGGTGGCAGATCTCCTTTCCAGTTTGTTGGGAGAATGAAGAGATATGCCTGCCCTTCCTGCTTTCTGCTTTCACCATGAGAATCCAGCTATCTCCATCCCTGTAGCTAGTTAAGGAAAAGCAAAGTAATACAGCTGCCTGCTACATATTTAAGTGCACATCTTGTTCACCCCTCATTCAGTCTTCTTCTGGCCATAACGGCAGCTGAATCATGGAGAACATTCTTTGAGTTTTAACCTCACAGACCTCACAGAGCTTCATGTGTTGTTTTGTCAGCATTCAGTAGTCCAGATTGGAGGGGGAAGAATTATGTGGAAACATTATTTTCGTTGCTTGCCCACTGTTTACCTCTTCCCTTGAAAACAGCGTATATGTTTTTCAACTCCAAAGACCACCATATCAACAACGCACCACAGAAGTGTACCTGTTTTCCAAATGTGGAGGCTTGGAAGGGATGAGCAGCCTTCTGAAAGCCACCCTTTAGTCAAACATATGCTGTGTTTGCACAGAAGAACTGTTCCATGTAGAAATAATGACATCAGATGTTCCCTTTGCAGTCACCACTTCAGAAGAGGCTATTCCGTGTGCCTCATCACTACTTGGAGAGTATAATCGAACAAAGCTGGGGGTCCAGATCACGTTAACGTTGCTATGTCAGGAGGGAAACTGATTAGCCCCCTGTATGCTCAGACAGCAATGGCAGAGACTGCAACCTTGACCAGGGAGAATGGGTGGGTGGGTGGGTTAACCTGTATAGTGCCCACACTCATATTGCCAGCATTGGGAATCCCAGCACTGCCAGCCATGGGTAAAGTTAGTCCTTCCTGTCTGAATGAATAGTCATTTGCACAGTGGTTGTGGAATTTTAAATCATTGTGACCCACTTGGGGAGAAGGGCTCAGTAAAAAAAATAAGAATCAGAATATAATTATTAATTAATTAATAAGAAAAATAATAGCTATCCATTGAGTGTGTGATTAAGTTATGAACTGTGGACTTCCTGGCTCATAGTCTACATTCATAGACATATAATTTACACAAGGATGCTACCAGTTTCTGTATGTTTGTGGTCAGGCTGATATGTGAAGTGAATTCAGAGTTACATGGTCATTAAATGGTGGACAAAAGCCCATTGTCAACTGAAAGGCAGAATGGGTAGGTTTGGGACACATTAGAGCAGGGATGGGGAACCAGCTAGATATTGTTAGACTACAATTCTCATTATCCCTGTCAACTGGCCATGCTGGCTGGGACTGATAGGAGTTGTAGTCCAACACTGTATGAAAGGGGTGCAGGATACCCATCCCAGCACTAGAGCACCATAATGCTGGTTTACCTGTCCTCCATTGTCAACTGTGGGGTTGAAGTCAGTGTTCAGTCCAAAGTTTGAGTTTGAAGTTCTCATGCATTGACTTGACAGATTTTGTATCTTGGTGACTTGGGGGGCGGGGCAGGCGGATCACACTAGATGCTCTCTGTGGTTTGTTTCTGTGTTCCAATTAACCAATATTCAGATTTACCAACCAATGTACACACAATACATAGTCTGGCTTTAAACCTTCCACTTTGTTTTTATTTGGTGGTGCTTCCACACCAAAATTTAGCATGTAAATAAAAGAAAATGGATTGGGCTTCTAAGAGATGAATTATTATTCAGGGTAAATGGTCTTTTACAATTTGACTCTTGGCTCCTGCTTTGCTCTAATTAATACCTCACATTTTAATCTGACACTTTCCTGAAGTGTTGTGAATATGGATGAGCCCTGTACCACGGTCAGAGTCAGCTTGCTTTTTAAGTGGCTAGCTTTGAAATGATTCTTAATGACATGTCTTGAAGAACTAACCCCCCCTTTCTTTTTCCATTTGTTTGCCTCTATATAGCACCGAAGACGTGTAGCCCCACAAAGTTTGCATGTAAAGATCAGATCACTTGCATATCCATGGGCTGGAGATGTGATGGAGAGAAGGATTGTCCAGATGGTTCTGATGAATCGCCAGATATATGTATGTATATTTCCTTAATTTTTCTCTTGTAATTATTTATATCCTGTATTGGTGATAAAAGACCACTTTCCCCATTTCATTTTCTCCCTGCACGCCATGACTCATCACATCCTTCTTACAGCCTTGAAAATGTTAACGCTAGCCTCTAAAGATGGAGGCAACGATATCATCCAGTTTTGGAATAGATAGACCATTTAGTATTCCTGCTACCATGTAGCCTCTGTGTGAGCGCAACTTGCAACGTCTTGGGCATTTCTGAATATGTTAACAAAGGTTAGCTCACACTCACATTTGACTTTTCCACTCCCCCTAAACTTGGGCAACTTGGGTCCCACCTCAGAGAGGATTTCTGGGACCTATATGACACATCCACCTACATAACCCTGCATGTGGAAAGTCAGTATGTCAGGTAGAAAGGTTCTAGCTTACCATTCTCAAGAGCATGCTAGCTTTTCAAGTGCAAGAGGTTTTGACATAAGAGAGCACTGAAGCATGCAATCCTTCATTTCCCTTCTGAAGTGGCATACTCCCATTTGATGTTTCTCCCCTGAAAGTTTGGTGTTCTTCCTTTTTGTGTTGAGACATGAGTGTGAGAGCAAAGGCCTTTCTGGCAGTTTGGCATACCATGTTCCAGGTTATAAGTTTATACTGCAATAAATGCAGTTGCTGCACACTGGTTATTCAGCTAGTATTTCTGTGCAGCAGCAATTAATTTTCAGTTTATCGAAAATTGAATGGCAGAATTCTTGCCACTATTTCTGCTTAGCCTGTGATACTATCTCTGATCTGTCTCTCACCTGGCTGTCTGCTGAAGGAAGCTGCCTTATAACAGATCACATTATTTGTCTACACTGGCAAATGGTACAGTAAGGTCTCAGGCAGAGAGTCTTTGTCTTCTTAACTGGAGCTGCCAGGGATTGAACCTGGGACTCAAAGCATGCATGCACTTTGCCACTGAGCTGTTGCCCCTCCCCAGTAACAGCCATTATCCTGAGAAGTGTCACTAGTGTTACAAAAACACTTTGGGCTTCCGCTAAAATTCCTTCAATGTTTTGCTCGAGGAAGAACCCTAACACTTCCATTGAATTTTAGGTGAAATTTCTGTGGCAACAAGAACAGGTTGATGGGCCCCAGAGCCAGGCCCTTTTCAGTGGTGCCCCCCCATCAGAATTCCCTTCCTAGGGAACTCTGCCAAGTGCCCTCTTTAGTTTTCTTTGGACAGAGCTTGAACAGGGTTTGTCTTGCTTTATTAGAGCCTTTTCTGACTACGGTAATTTTATGTTGGTGAGTGTGTTAGAACTGGCATGTTTTAAAATACTTTGTGCATTGTGACTTCTTGTGGTTTTTATGCTTATTTTTGTAAGCAATCCTGTGAGCTCTTTGTCCTAAAAGGTAGGATGCTAATATCTAAAACAATCAAACAAATAAAATAATTATGTGTGCCTTGCAACATAGCTAGAGGTATTGCTTTTGATACAAGTTTCTTTCCTTCTTTTTCATTTCATTTCATTTCATTTCTATACCACTTTATATTTTTAAGAAAAAATCTCAAAGCAGTTTACAGAATATTAAAACATCAATAAAAAAATCAATAAAACAAAGCAACATAATTAACAGAAAACTAAAATATTGTCTTAAAGATTTCAGAATAAAACATTACAAAGGAGGTCAACTACAGAATAGATATTTAACACAAACGAAGTTAACAAAATACTTAACTCAAATAAATACATTGCTAAGTGAATGTTGGGGAAGGGCCGTAGCTCAGTGGTTGAACACCTGCTTTTCATGCAGAAGGCCCCAGGTTCAATTCCTGGTGTCTCCAGGTGGAGCTGAGAGAGATTCCTGCCTTAAACCCTGGAGAGCCGCTGCTAGTCAGTGTAGATAGTCCTGACCCATATGGACCCAGTGGTCTGACTTGGATAAGGCAACTTCCGTAACAGGAAGTGGAGTGGACTAGATGTTGGTTTGAGCATTCAGAAAAGGGACCGGTTAGGTAAGCTAAACTTGGCACATGCTCGTAGCTTCATGGCCTTTTTTCTGCATTGCAAAAAACCATGGATGAGTTTTCTAAGTGGCAAAATATATATGAATGCAACATTGGTGGCGAGCCCTCCATTTCTTTGGACAAGACATGAATGTATAGTTCACACAAACAACTTTAGTTTTTAAACCCGATATGAATAAATGATCACTGCCGAAACCTGCTCTGTTTATGCAAACCTAACCCTAAACCACTCTTACCAGAAAAACCATTTGCCATGCCAGCCTTCCCATATCTGCGGAAGGTACAGCAGGAAATTCTGGGAGTTATTTGGGCAGCAGCAGGACCAATGTGGAAATTGGACTGTTTTTCTTCTAAGCAAGCATTTTGTTCCCTTTTAAAAATTAAAACGGAGGGGTGTTGCACAGTATTTAACCAAAATCACATTTGGTTAATGTTCTCATTAATCAGATATGACAGAAAAGGTTTGTTACAAAGCTGAATAGATTGCATCAGATAATGTACTTTCTGTTGCTAATGAATTAAAGTGAAGGCAAAGCTGACTGTTGAAATGGATGGCAGTTGTGATTAGTCACCAATTCCACACCTACACTTACCCAGTTTTCAGAAAGCCTAGATAGTTAGCAGCAGTCATTTTGCCTTTAGATTTCTCTACTGTCTGTCATCTTTTATCCCAGTATTATTTGATTTTACATGGAAAATGACAGAAATGTTTTTTGTGCTGAGCTCCTTGTAAAAAACAAAACAAAACACCCACCCTAAGTTGCAGCCCCCCACGCATTTACTCCTGAAGGGTACTAGTGCATTCAGCAGGGTGGCCCCAAGATCAGAAAGAAGGCTATAATTTTTTGGCATGGTTACTTGACACTGAGAAATATGAAGTGTAATAGAAACAGTAAAAGAAGAAGAAGATTCAAGTTGATGCTAGAGCACTGAAATTCAGGATCTGTCTGCTATTGTAGTGGCTGGGAAGGAGTTTTTCCCAGGCCAGATTGACTAGTGAGTCTGCGGGGGGGGGGGGGGGGAGCCTTCCCTTCAAGTGGGTGACTTCATATGTTGTGTGGGGATGTGCACAAATTAATAGCTTTTAAGAGACTTGAAGGCAATATGGTAGACATGTCATGGCATAAACATTCCATTTTGTATGTCTCAGCACTGTCTCTAGATATTTTTTAATGGGGTGCTGGAAAAGCTGGGTGAAACTCAAAGAAGGAGGGCTAGACTGTTGGAATGGTTTCACACACAGTTTGCACATGAGTTTTCTGGAAAATTCTGAATTGGAAAAAATTTCTGTGCAAATTGGTAATCTGCATAGGGCAAGATGCCTCAGAAAGTTTTCAGTTTGCATTGAAGAATGATCTGATTTAGCATATTTACTGTACATACATTTAGTAAACAGCCCTAAAAACATGAAGTATTTTTCTTGCAATTAGAAGACTTTCATTGTTACTAATGAACTTATAAGAGGGAAATTTGCTCACATGCCTTTTTTTAAAAAAGAAAAAGATGAGGGAGTGCAAGCAGGAGTGAAATTAACTCAGAACCAATCTTGTCAAGTTTCTCCACACTTGGACATTAACTATTGAAAGCAATTTGAATTAGGACACTTGAGTTAAAACGGATTTTTCCCATGTAGGAACCTCCCCAACTCCATTATGTTGTACATTTTTCAAGGTACTAAAGCCAATTGGGAGTAATGTGAACGCAGAATGTGTTTCCATTACTGCAGCATCTTCTTTTTGCTTCTGGTATGTTGTGTAAGCTAATTTGCCAAGGTAGCTTTTGGGATTATCCAATTTTGTGGCAGGGAAAGTAGGGGTTGCGTTGATTCTTTCTGTGTATCTGGACCAACTATGTGTTAACAAATTGCTTTGAATTTGTTAAAGTCCTATACTGTATTCAAATGGCATGTTCTGAAGCAGGAATTGGCCACCTTTCGGATTCTGAGAGAGTGCTGTGGGTGCCAGTCACAAAATGACTGCCCTGGAGGGGCACGGCACAACACAAAGTTATAGAGTACAGTCGCTGCTGCCCCCGCCCCCAACAAGACAATCTCAAGCTTACCATGAGAAGTCAACTCTGTCTCGCTCGACCTGATTGCAGAGATGCAACTTTTAAAGGTACAAGAATCCTGTTTCCTCCAGTGTCAACCCTAAGCCAAATATCAGAGTTATGGATTTGAGCTCCGCATTGGGCAAAAGATTCCTGCATTGCAGGGAGTTGGACTGGATGACCCCTGTGGTCCCTTCCAACTCTACAGTTCTGTGATTCTATGATCTTGTGCCCACTTAACTGGGGCAAGCCTCACTAAACACAATAGACTTGCTTCTGTGTAGACATGTATACCATTGTACTGCAAGTTAATTATACAGTGAATTCTTAATGGTTTCCTGGGTTTCCATATTAATTGTGTAGTGGAATTCACAGAAAAAAATTTCTAGGGAGTACCAGATCGCAACTGAACCCACCACAGGAAAGATCACAGCTTTGACTTCACTCATTGGCTAAATACACTGACAGCAGTTGGCAGACTGGTTCGTTTAACAGAAATCACTTACAAGGATCCCTCTACATTTTGTTTCCTAACTTTCTAAGGGGGGTAGATACTTTTAAAAATTAAAATGGAAGCTCAGAGCCTCGGCCCCCTGCCAAGGGGCATCATTGATGGTCTCCATGGGTGCCATGTCGCCTGTGGGTGCTATGTTGGCCATTCCTGCTCTGAAGGATTCATTGCTGGATGTAGACCTTGGTAGGGTTGCCATATCTTGAAGAGCAAAAACGAGGACAACCTGAGCCACCTGCGCCCGAGTCAAAAGAAAAAAAAAACCAAGTTAACAAATAAATCCTCCCAAACCCTGAAAATTTACTTTAAAATGTAAAAATCTTCCCGGATGGGCATGTTGGCTCCCCAAAAGAGGATGTGTCTGGGATTTCCCAGACATATGGCAACCCTAACCTTGGGCTTCCTGGTGCCTTCCAGCTGAACAGAGTAAGCTGGGAGGTACTGAGAACTCAATTTGCCAAATTTCCCAGACGTAATCTGAGCATGTTTGAAAGAAACTGGCAGTGTTTAGGTCTTAGAAATGAGGGCTGTGCTATGACTGCAAGGGTTGTACATCAGCTGTCCTGCCTCAGTCCCTTTTTGGGAAATGAGAGGGGACTAGTGTCACAAGGATAGTCTGGCAGTAGGAGGAGCTAATCCTACCTGAGGCAATTTACATGCTGGGCCTGAAAATTGGGGAAATTCAGGCCTAGTTCCCATTTCTCAGAATATGCGGATCTGTTAGTGAACTCCGTTTTTCACAAAGTGCCTGTCTGTGAATGTTGAAGCATCATCTGTCAAATAGCCAACTTCTTCCTGAATCATTAAATAAGATTGTAGGCTATGGCAGAAAGTATTTGTGACCTAGATACAAATCCTACCTTGGCCATGCAAGTAGCTTTAACGTTGAAAACATGTATGATTTTCTTCTTGTTTGTACAATAGAGCAAACTTTTTTCTCTTTTTTTTTTGCAGGCTTAGTTAAGTAAGAATGTATTCAGCCTTTGTGATTCCAGGAACATTAAAATGAATTAAAACCACATTCCCTCTCCACATTCATTCAATTTTTTATTATTCCTACATAACCGCCTCCTCGTTCTTCTTCTGTTTGGTGGTTGTGTGGTGAATTCACTGGAAATTAATACTTTTTGGAGAGGCTGGCTGCAGTATCTGATCTTATAAATATTGGGCTGTACCCATCTAGGTTCTACTTAGAGTACACCCATTGAAATTAACAGATGCCAGTTGTATATTAATTTCAGTGGATTTCCTTTGAGCATGACTAACTTTGAAGAGAACCCATTCTCACTATTGGGTTGAGATGCTTATAATTGTATCATTACGAGATTTCAAAGCATGAGTTGAATGGGGCCAGAAGATGGCAAGTAGTGACATTCATGCATAATATTACAATTCCTGGTTTTGCATTTCATCAATAATAAATAAAACTATATTAAGAGATGTTTGCCTGGTCACTGTTATGGTCACTGTTAACATAATGTCACTATTATGTTAGACATTCTCCCACCATGTTTGTTGTGAGCCTTTCGTGACCAAACTAAGCCCCCTAGAGCAAAATACACACCAGGGGGCTTAGTTTGGTCAGAATCGAGTCTACACTTCCAGAGTTAATGCTAAATACATTACTTCTAATAAATGAGCCACCATAGCCTGTAGAGATCTTTGTGAAAATTTGTGTCCTGGACTTTTTAGACTCATCTGGGATGCGGGTGGCGCTGTTGGTTAAACCACAGAGCCTAGGACTTGCCGATCAGAAGGTCGGCGGTTTGGATCCCCGCAACGGGGTGAGCTCCCGTTGCTCGGTCCCTGCTCCTGCCAACCTAGCAGTTCGAAAGCACGTCAAAGTGCAAGTAGATAAATAGGTACCGCTCTGGCAGGAAGGTAAACGGCGTTTCTGTGTGCTGCTCTGGTTTGCCAGAAGCGGCTTAGTCCTGCTGGCCACATGACCCGGAAGCTGTACGCAGGATGCCTCGGCCAATAAAGCGAGATGAGCGCCGCAACCCCAGAGTCGGCCACAACTGGACCTAATGGTCAGGGGTCCCTTTACCTTTACCCTTGTATTATCTGAAACCAAAGGGCACATTGGTTTGCCAGATGTGAAAAATATTGGCATTATTTTCAGCTCTCCTCCCCCACTGTATGTCCAAACCAGGCACCATGGTTTGTTTCACTCTCAAGGTGTATTCTTGGCTTACTGATTTGTAGTTTGTTGGAGAGAAACAAATTATTATCCCTACTTCTGATGTTTCTGTTTTAACTATCTGTGCTTTTATCTCCTGTTTTACCTTGTGAACCACCCTGATATCTTTTGATGAAAGGCAGTATGCAAATGTCATAAATAAAATACATTAAGAAATAAACAGAATGATGGAATGCTGAGTTGGGGGTGGGGGTTGGTTTGCTCTGAACGTTAGTTGGAGGAGAAAAACATCTCAGCTAGGTGTGTTCACAATAAAGCGTTAAGTATGGTTTACCATCATGTGGGAAGTGAGCCAGTATCTCAAAAAGCCACCTATGCTGATAGTTTTGGATTTAAGCCAATTAATTTACTATACTGAGATCTACAGGTATACACTGGTGTACAAATGTAATAAATAAATGAATACATAATCTGTGGACCAGTAATCCTAGGCTGGATTCCAAGTAAGTCTTTCTGGTGCAAACCAGGGAGATGGTGTGCTCTGTGAGTGCCCAGAATCCATTCCATTATGATTGCAGAGTTAGCACTTTTCTTTGGGCCCAGTGATTCATTTCCTGACAGCAGAGCCTTTGCTTTGGTTTCTGTGTGCAGATTTGTTTTAGAAGAATGAATAAGAAAAGCCTGATGGATCAGTCTCTGCAGTTGTTTCCTCATGTGCGAAGCCCCCTCACCCTTACTTTACCCCCTTTTTGAAGGAGACAAGAGCAAACACCCTAGATGCTATTTACAAGTATAATGCAACAGCTGTGAGGAAGCCGTCAAGGAGAAACCATCTAGGACTGAATATTGTGGCAGTATGTTTGATAAGGAGTCAGTCAGTTTCACTCATTCTTGTCTGTTCTCCAGGATCCTGGGGAGACATTTTCCCCAGCCCTGCTACTTGAAAACCTTAAAAGGAGATGCTAGGGATTGAAACCAGAAACTTCCATATGCAGAAATATACATCACTGAACCATGATTCGCTCTGAAAACATTCAACAAAGCTATGTTTCTCCCCAAAGCCCATATGCTACCTTATCCGGCTTTCCCCAAATTTAACTCCCCAGATTAATTTAATTATTTAATGGTACTGCATGATTGCAACAAAATCTCTATAAACAACTTACAATCAATTTTAAAATTATAAATAAAAACAGTTAAAAGCAATTAATTATAAACATTTTAAAAAAGAAATTGAAATAAGCAATAAACTCAAAAGAGATGATAACACACCTGTGTCTGGATAGGCTTTCCTGAACAAAAATGTTGTAAGCAGGTGCTGAAAAGGATACAGTGAAAATGCCTGATGTCAATAGGCAGGGAGTTCCAAAGTGTTGGAACAAGTATTGTGGGGCTTTTGTTCTGCGGAATGGACATTGTTACAAAGTGGTCAAGCAGGCACATACAGGACAAGGTGATCCCTCAAGTAAATTGGTCTCAAGCTGTTTAGGGCTTTATATACAGCAAATGGGTAACCAGTGCAGATCTTTGAACAGAGGTGTTATATGTAGACACGGTCTTGCTCTGCTCAGCATCTTGTGTTGCAGCATTCTCCACTAACTGCAGTTGCTGGATCATTTAATGTTGCGTTATTTATTCACTGTAGATGTTGTTGGGTTGTGTTTGTGTGTGTGAGATTGCAGATGTTGGACTGCAACTCTCATTATTCCTGTCTATTGGCCACACACCTGGGGATGATCATGGGGCTGGAACAACTCCTCTGTGAGGAATGTTCACAGCATCTGGGGCTTTTTAGCTTAGAAAAACTGTGAGGAAGAGGAGAGACACAGTGGGAGAACATAAAATGTGCATGCTGTGAGTCAGGGAGGAGGCTGTCTTGCATAATACTGGAACCAGTGTCATCTAATGAAGCTGATTGTTTGATTAATGTCTTACTTCACACAGCACATAGTTACTTTATGAAATCCCACCCCCTACTACAGGATATAACGAGGGCTGCCAAATTGGGCAGCTTTGAAGAGAGAGTAGAGAAATTCATGTAGGATCAGGCTATCAGAGGCTGCTGGTTATGATGGCTACACATTACCTCCAAGGTCAGAGTCAGCTGGGGAGCAGTGATTGAGGTCATGGCCTGCTTATGGGCTTTCCATAGGTGCATCTGGTTGGCCACTGGGAGAAACAAAAGGATGTTGGACTAGGTGGGCCTCAGATCTAGTCAGGCTCTTGTTATGTTCTTAGTTGTGCTTAGAGGCAAGTATCCCAGAATAAATGACTGCAAAGCCTTTTCTCATAAATTGATCTAGAGCAGTTGATTTCAGATTACGATAAGAGAGGAGATTCTTCCGGGATGTTTGCCAGTTCTCTGTAAACAATATTTCAGAGAGCGTGATCATTGTGAGAGAAGGCTAGGCCCCAGTTATTTGTGGTTTTGAGGAATGAGAGGCTTATTGTAGCAAGGCTTTGGCAAATTGCGACTGATCTCCATTTCCCTCTAAAATTTGGAGTGGGAGCTAGTGTGGATATGGCACTTTCAGAGATTTTCCTGCTGTGGAATATCACAACATCTGCTTCTGGGATTTGGTGGGGAGGAATGCCTTTTGCAATTTCTAATAATAAAACTAGCAGTGTAATCTTTGGTGAGTTCCCACTTTAAGTATTACATGTGAAGTGCTTTGAAATATTGGCTAAGATTCTGCATGTATGGCCTTGGGAACGCTCTACTCCTTCATTTGTTAAATGAGGAGTATATCAGCTCCTGGTAAAAAACCAGAACATGGCCCGTAAGGCCTCTTTGATAGGTCTTTCATCATCTTTTCTTCCCCACCTGGAGTATGATATTGCCCTCAAAACTGTGAAACAGAGGTTATGGGATATTGCCTTTAGTGATTTACGATCTCGCTCACATGTGACCTGTGGCCCATCTGTGTCATGAATCCAATATCAGCAGGGTTTTTTGTTATCTCCCTACTTTAAGAATTTGACCGTATTTACCAAGATTCTTGGGGGGAAGCCATGACTGTTAAAGTGGTACACAAATGCTTTAAGTGGTATGCTTTCGAACTGCTAGGTTGGCAGGAGCTGGGACCAAGCAACGGGTGCTCACCCCATCGCAAGGATTTGAACCGCCAACCTTCTGATCGGCAGGCCCAAGAGGCTCAGTGGTTTAGACCACAGTGCCACCCGTGTCCCTAGACAGGTTAGACAGCATCTAATCAATCCTAAACAACCTGGAATTGCTGACTCTTTTCTTGTCAGGGTTCTACTTGAGGATAAGATTGATACTATTAAACTGGCTGTAACAAAATTCCTCTCGGAGGCCGTAAAAATCAGAAATCAGTATGTACAGGCTAAAGCTGCTCTGTTGGCCAGCAAGGTCAATCTTACATCTTAACAACTGTTGATATATACTATTGTTGTACTGTGTATTGTGGGTCTATAGACCACAATAAAGCTTTGTGTGTGTATTACATCACTCCCGTGAGTAGACCACTAAGCTGAGTTACTACTAGGGTGAGATAGCTGCACTAATATTTACATTGTTTTGCAAAATGAAAGCTTCTGCAAAACTGGAATTCCGTAGGAGTTTATGCCCTGTGGACATGCAAAGTGCTATAGAACATGCAGGCTGTCTGGGTCAAGGAAGGGAAAATATGGCTCTGTTCCCTCTCCACCTTAATTTTGATAGGCCAGAAAACCCCCCCACGTTTTCATATTTATAGTGATTTTTCTTAAGTGCCCAGGGTATATTTACAACAACCCTTGATGCAGGCCAGTTCATTTGCTTGGCCACTGTACTTCTGTACCTCTAAGGTCAAAACTGCACCTTCATTACCATCACACCAATCTTGATTCTTAACGCATTGTATTTTAGTTACCATCATTTCTCCCACCACTGCTTTATAGATCTAGGGTGCTCTACATTCAGTTCCTGAAGCCCAGGCAGATTGTTGCATTTTCCAAAGCATTAATATGATTCTGAAAATATGTATTATTAAAACAGGTAACAGAGAAATTTGAAATTCCACACTCCATCCCTGTCTTTATTTGAATTGATGCACTTATAAATCCTTATTGCAAGCTTTCAAGTTTATTGATAGTCCTAATCCTTAAACATAAAAGCAGCCTAGCAAAATGGTATCCTCATTCCTTCCTAAGATGTCATGTTGCTACCGCAGGTTAGCTGGTTCCTTACATCTGTTTTTTCCCTCTGAGAGCTTGAGGTAACCATTTTGTGAGTTTATACGCAGCATAGGCATTTGCTGTAGCTCAGCAGAGATTGATTACATGTGCAATGATTCCAATGTAATAATCAAAAAAATTGTCCAGTAGCACCTTAAGAGACCAACTATGTTTGTTCTGGGTATAAGCTTTCGTGTGCATGCACACTTCTTCAGATAACAGAAAGCTTATTCCCAGAACAAACTTAGTTGGTCTCTAAGGTGCTACTGGAACAATTTTTCAGTTAGTTAGTTAATTAATTAATTATGACTGTGCCAGACCAACACTGCTACCTACCTGAATGTAATAATCATCACAGAACTTCTTGTCTACTACACATTACCCTATTAGACCCTGCTGGACACATTTGCCTACGTTATTAGAGAGCTGGATTCAAAACCTATTTAGATCAACTGGATGGACTGGGGTAACCATGGTTCCCTCAGATGTTATTGGACTACAACTCTCAACATTGCCGACCATTGGCCATGCTGGCGAGGGCTGATGGGAGGGAGTTGAAGTCCAACACCATTGCTCTGACTTAAGATGCCTTGATAAGTAACAATAACCTGAAAGAACATAGTTGTCTTTTAAAATAACAAGAATAATAACTGAATGCACATTCGTCAGCCAGCATAGATTTTGGCCAGATTAATTTATTACATAAAAACCAAAGCAAAAAGACAAAGGCTAAAATAGCTTCCAACTGGAGCCCATTTTTTGAATACTGCGAATACAGTTCAATGCATTGTTTTGAACTTGAACGTAAGTTGACTTAAAGAAATCAGGATAAAATATGTATGTTGTAGTTGTGCAATGGTTTTTTTGTTATTTATGTTATAAAGTGTGATTTAAAAACAAAGATGCAAAGAATTGACAGGTGTAGGGAACATGAAATGTGATTTAATTTGATAAATTGGTCTCTGAGTAAGTTGGTTTGTAGTGCTTTTCACCCACTTGCAAATATGGTTGGCACTTCCAAAACATCTGCCATATAGCTTCCTTTACAAGTTTTAAGCCTATGTAAGAGAGCATTTGCAAAAAAGGCAGCAGAGTAAACTAAATTCCTCCTGTAATCACCAACAGAACTGTTGTCTCTTGTACTGGGACTTCTCGAGATTGGCTGAGGACTCCTGCAAAAGAAAGTCCTTGAACCCCAGATTTCGTAGTGCTGTTTTCTCCCTTTGCCTGGAAGATAAGGAAGCCTTGAGGTTGGTGCCATAGTGGCGTGAGAAAGGGCCAGCTAACAGCCCCCAGAGACAGAGACCTTCTGCCGTCCCATGCTTGTGCTGACAGGCGAGATTTGGCTCAGGCAGTATTTGGAGATAAAGGGAGCGGGAGGTGGGGTTTGTGGGGTTGCCACTGTTAATACCCCTGTATGCTAGGCTTAGGGAAGTAATGCTGGCAAATATTTGCGTGCGAACACCAGGGAATCCCAATCGTACTCCGTGTTCTGGAGCCCATGGACTTCAGAAGGGAAAAAAAATGTATTTAAATCAGGCATTAATACTTAATACTTAAGTCAGGTGTGGGACAATCCTGATAGTCACGAAGCCACAGTTTTTCCTGTGACATTTCTGGTCATGACTAAACTGGTGTAAGATCCCATACGAGCATAACCACTGTTGAGATGGACAGAAAAGGATGGGAAAAGACATGTAAGCAATGTACAAATAAATGAATTTCAGTGAAATGGTATTCCATTTTTGCCATTCTCTCTCTGTCCCCACCCTGCCCCAAAGTGCTTGCTTGGAATGAATTTAATGATCGGCTGTAGCTTAGAGGTACAGCGTCTGCCTTCTATGCAGGAGGCCCCAGATTCAATTCTTGGCAACTCTCACTAGTACTGGATATGCCCCCTGCCTGAAACTCTGGAGAGTTGCTGCCAGTCAGTGTGGGCAAAGCTGTCCTAGATGAACCAATAGTCTGAGCCTGGATGAAGCAGCTTTCTATGTTTTGGCAAGAGGGGCAATAGACTGTTGAGGGAAGTTCTCTGTTTGGTCTAGCTGATCACTGAGGAGATATGAGTGTTCACTCTTTGGTGGCAGGCTGCTGTAGGAAGATACGGAGGCTTGTTTGACTGTTCGTAAACATGCGTGGTAAGCAGCTCAGAAGGGGTACTGGATAAGGCCACAAGAGGCATTGGGGCCAACTCATTTGTTCTGAGCCACAGTTGCCTATGAGAAGGAGCCAGTGTGTTTTGCAAAAGAGAAGACCAGCATGCTGTTGCAGTTCTGTGCCCCTTCCCCAATTTGAGGCTATCTACGCTGGAGGTTGCTGGAGCAGCAGAATGGTTAGGCACCCTGTAGAGTCCCAGCCAGCAATTAATTTTAAGCAGGGGTCATACATGGAATTGAAGTGTCAGCCACATGAGCTCTGTTCAATAAATTGTTCATTGGTTTAACTGAAACAAAGGCTTTGGCGGAGTGCTTTTTTCATAGTTCAGCTTGGTTTCTCACCCCAGGACACAGATGGCTCTTTAACCCTGTTTTTCAAGGGGGAAGAGCTCTTGTGGCTCTGCAGCCATCGCAGTTGCTTCCTGGGCTTGTGGAGAGGGTGAGGGGCTCAGGTGTATAAGGAAGGAATTCTGAGGTTTAGAAATGGACAGCTTGCCCCAAGCTCCGGCTCTCCAGGTGGCCATTGTGTCAGGGTTAATGCTAGTGCAGGTGTCACAGTTTTATGTCCACCCAGTAGCAAAGGACAAAGGACACGATGCATCTGCAGAAATGAGAGATCGCACAGCAACCCCAACAGTGTTAGGTTGGGACTTTTTAGTTTGTGAGGAAAAGGAAGTGAGCATTGGTGGCAGGGAATAATATTTTTTTTCTCCTCCTCTTTCAAGATTACTGAATTGCAGGGGGTTGGACTAGATGACCCTCGTGGTCCCTTCCAGCTCTACAATTCTATGATTCTAAGTACTAGAACTCAGGCTTACCCAGTGAGGCTGACAGGTGGCATAGTCAGGACAGACGAAAGGGCTCACTGTTGTTTGTAGTTTAAATCCTGCTTGCAAGTTCAGGTAATCTGAAAAAGGCTTCCATTTTTCCATAAAACAATCGTCATTAGGTTTTCTTATTTTGGCTGTTAACTTTGCTAATTCCACGTAGTCCAACGCTTTACTTATCCATTCTGCTTTGGTGGGAACTTCTTCTTTCTTCCATTCTTGTACATAGAGAATCCTAGCTGTTGTTACATACATAAACAGTTTAATCATCTGTTTTGGAACTGTTGTCCCTATAATCCCTAAGAGAAAAGTTCCAGGGTTGTTTTTTTTTTTGTATAATCACTTTAAATGTCTTTTTTATCTCATCATATATCATTTCCCAAAGTACCCTCGCTTTGTTACAAGTCCACCACATATGAAAAAAGATCAATCTACTTGTTCACACTTCCAGCAATTATTAGGAACCACCTTACACATTTTAGATAATTTGTTAGGTGTTAGATACCATATATACATCATTTTCATATAGTTTCCTTTTAAGGCACAGCAAGCAGTAAATTTCCCATGATAGCAAGCAAACAGTCCCCTGATCTGATCGGGGTCCCATGTAGCTGCTTTACCCTCAAAATTAAAGTGGTCAGTTCAAGCAAATCTTAAACTGGTGCCCTCCAGATGTTGTTGAACTACAACTCCCATCTTTCTTCTTTTTCTTCTTTGGCGATCACTCGTAGCCGAGTAAGGTTGTCTTTCATGAACACATGTGAGTCCGTAACTGACTGTGGAGGCCAACTCTGGAGCCACACATACTTTAAAAGTGGGGACATAGGTTTCCGGACAGGAGTTGATCATGATGAGGGTTTGCCAAACATGCCTTATTCTTAGCTCGTTTCTCCTTTTCGCCCTGAGTTTGTGCTTCTTCAAAGTCCATGACACCTTTGGAGTGCTCACAGGCCAGTGTTTTCCAGTTATCAGTGCTTATACATTTTTTTAAGATTTGCATTGAGAGCGTCTTTAAACCTCTTTCATTGTCCACCGGTATTTCGCTTTCCATTATTAAGCTGGGAATAGAGTACAGTAGTTGTTTTGGAAGATGATAATCAGGCATATGAACAACATGACCAGTCCAACCAAGTTGATGTTGAAGAATCATTGCTTTGACACTGGTGAGCTTTGCTTCTTCCAGTACACTGACATTTGTTCACCTGTCTTCCCAAGTGATGTGTGCATTTTTTTTGGAGACACTGTTAATGGAATATTTCGAGGAGTTGGAGATGGTGTTTATAAATGGTCTATGTTTCATAAGCGTGCAGTAAAGTTGGTAGTACAATAGCTTTATTAACAAGCATTTGGGTTTCCCTGCGAATGTCCCAGTCCTCAAACACTCTGTGCTTCAATCGGGAGAAAGCTGCACACACAGAGCTCAGGCGATGCTGGATTTCAGCATCAGTATCGGTCCTTGTGGAAAGAGAACTGCCCGGGTAGGAAAGGTGATTGACATTTTCCAACTCCCATCATCTGTTGCCATTGGCCACACTGGCATCTGGATAGCACCGGGTTGGGGAGGCTGCAATAAACCATCACATGGAGTTAATGGCTCTGACTTAAGTGTCACTTAATGGAAACGTTTTGTGATATCAAATCTATAACCACCGCAGGCAAACTGTTGTAAACAGAATGGAGTCTTCTTCTTCTTCTTGCCCCTTGAATTTCATAGCTGGTTTGAGTTTCCCAGCTCTTGGTCCAGACTTTCTTATCTTCTCATTTGTGACCTTCCCAGTTTTATTTGTCTTTGGGTTCCAGCCAAATCAATTAAAGGACATATATTTATGGGCAAAAGAACAGCTACTTTTAAAGTGGTTTTCTAAGGTTAAAAATTCCTGTCTAATGCAGCCTTTTGGAGTGTACCACAAGCTAGTCACAAAAAATAAAACTAGCTTGTTTATTAGCTTCTTCAAGAAATAAAGTGGCTTGTTAATGATGCTTGCCCCAGTTGTGATTAAGTGGTTGATCAATGGGTCTTTTTCTGTGTGGTGGACCACTTTGACTGATAGGCTGGGTCACTCCATGACCCCCTCCCATGGACTGTAAATGATCCTCCTTGATTAACCCTCTATTTGAAGCTGCTGAAGGGAATTGACTTTTTTTGAAAACAAGTCTTGAGGTTGGTAGTGCAGTGGTGGAGGGGAGCATGTAAGAGCCCTGGTGGATTATACCAAAGGCCCATCTAGTCCTGCGTTCTGTCTTCACAATGGCCAACCAGATATGTAAGGGAAATGCACAAGCAGGTATGAGTACATGTGAATTCAAATCCATTTTGTAATGTCGAGACTGAGATGAAAAAAATGCACAATTTAACCGAGCATGACAATAGCAGAATCAGGAACAGAACATAGCTAGTTGATATTTGTCTAAGAACCTCACAGTGGGATTCTTGGCCTGAGCAAGTATTGGAATGTAGGTCTCTTGTAGTCCAACACTGTACCCACTGAGATACAGCATTTTTGTGTGTGTTTTATTTTAAGAGCCATTGTGGTGTAGCATTGCACTAGAATATGGGAGACCAGGGTTCCAATCCCCACGTAACCATCAAGCTGCCTGGGTGACATTGAGCCAGTCACTGTGAGAAGATGATAGAATCATAGAACTGTAGTGTTGGAAGATACCCTGAGGGTCATCTACTCCAGCCTCCTGCAGTCCAGATGTGGAAAGGGAGAGCTAGGTATACAACCTTGAACTACTTGGAGGAAAACTATGCATGCTCCTATGCAAACAAATACAGAGTCATGAGTATGTGGTGGGGTTTTTTGCATGCCTGAGTGAGCACCACCTCACACTTGAGAGGCTTTGTTTCTGGCTCCTCGTATTCCTATTAATTCTGGTCCTTGGTGTATGCTTATCTTCTCCTATAACGGTTACGATTTTTCCCATTTCCAGGTCCACAGAGCAAAGTGTCCCGATGCCATCCTAATGAACACAGCTGCCTGGGCACTGACCTTTGCATCCACATGTCCAAGCTATGCAATGGCAAACGCGACTGTGTGGATGGTTCAGATGAAGGGCCCCACTGCCAAGGTAAGCTGTTTCCCTGTCTCACCTGATGCTGTGCAGAAGCTGTTACTAGTGGAGGAGCCCTGGGTGCAGCGAAGGCCAGTGCCATCCAGGGTATAGTCTGAAGGTACACTTAGCCACAGTTTAGTAGATTTGGACTTGGGTGGATGGGAGCCCCATGAATGTTGCCTTGGTTTCCCTGATAGAAAAGAAGTTAGAGATGAATGCAGGCGCTGCTGGGAGCAAAGGGTGTGTGTGGATTCTCCTGACTGGAGTGCTGACTGCTGAACAGCTGAATTGCCATGTTACAGCAAAAGGACTGTTGCAATCTAGATTGTGTTAATAGGGGAATGATGAGTAAGAGTTGTGGTTGTTAGCGGAATAGCAAGTAATTACAGAAGCATAATGAACAGGAACTAGATATATTGACAGATGCACTCTAAGGAAAGGTGGTTATAGATTTTAATCAGAACACTAAGCTTAATTTTTGGAATTAATGTTAGTGAAGCCATAGGTCTACGAGTTGCAAAGCAGTATAGTGTTAATTTCTCATATTAGTGCCTTACATCTATCCTACATTTCCTTTATTTTAGTCATTATCAAATAGAAATGTGGTAAATGATTAACAGCCTACAGCAATTAGTTTTCAAGCTGCAGACTGGAACCTCACATTATCTGGTTATTTCATTTTTTTAATGCACTGCCCACTGCTTCTTCTGTGCAAAATAGCATTGTGAGGGAGCAATCTTTAGTGGATAAACATCAGAACGGGCACCTTTGTCCTGCCTTCCATTGCGCCCCCTTGCGAATTCCCCCTCCTCACTGCCTCAGAATTTCAGACTCTTGTTTGCAATGGAAATATGGGCCTGGAACCTTAGCTGAGAAGAAAGAGGCTGGGATGGAGATGGGATGGAGCAAAACGCTTGACCAAGAGAACAGTATCTCCTCTCCCTGCCTGCTGCTTTTCCACTTTTCAATTGCATCTTTCTGACATCACTTTGACAAGGAGAAACATCATCTGGGGTTTAAAATACTTGAGTTGGCCAGATAAATGACTGCTTGGATCCAATTTCCAACTTCACTTATTGGCTTTGTGGTGACTGCATCTGTTTTTTGTATGCAAAGGGACATACAGTATTAGTTCATAGAATCGTAGAGTTGGAAGGAACTGTGAGGTTCATCTACTCCAACTCCCTGCAATCCAGGAATATGCAGCTGTCCCATACAGAGATTAAACCTGCAACCTAGCTGATCCATTAGTGTCTGCAAGAGCAGCCTGGGTGGTTCGGGAGATGAGATTTTCAGAAAGATGCATAGTAGGGTGGACGTCAGAGCTATGATAATTATTTGAATACTAGGAAATAAAGCTGATTCCAGATGGTCACTTCTAATTTCTTGATTACATCTTACGCTTTGCGCCAATACTGCTAAAACTAATATAAACAACAAGGTTGACAACAGGCAGCCTTGTCTCATTCCTTTAGTTATTTTATAATTCTCAGTCAGGACATTATTTACTATCAAATTAGCTGACAAATTGTCCTGACTCCTTTTATAGAAGTGTTTCTGCAGTTCATATATTCCAAAACTTTAAACATAAAATTCCAGGAGATGTTGTCAAATGCTTTCTCTGTATCTAAAAACATTAAAGCCACTTGTTTTTCATTTCTCACTTGAATCGTCTATTATATCATTATTATATAAAACCCAATAAAAAAGCAAAAAACAAAAACATGATCCATCTTTAATCAGGATAAATTGGAAACAGAAATGTGTTAACCTAATCAGGCGACATCGCAGTAGCTGTGCTGAGTCATAACAGGTTTTGAATGAGAGTGCTTTTGAGAGGTGCCACCTCCAAAACCGAGCCTGCCCAACTGAGCAGAGAAATTGCTGGGAGGCTGGTGTGTATTTGGGGGGGGGGCTTTAGGCCCCCATTGTTTATCAGCAGAGTCATTTACTCTGAAAGGCTTACCAGTTCCATGACTAAGTGGCAGATCTGATTCTTCCCTTGCAGTTTTTCTCTGCGGTCCTGACTGGGAGGAAACATCCCTAATGTTAGTGAGTTTCGGTTTCGCTTAACAGATTTTCCCTAAAAAAATTTTTTTCCTTCCAGTAGCACCTTAAAGACCAACTAAGTTAGTTCTTGGTATGAGCTTTCGTGTGCATGCACACTTCTTCAGATACTTCACTACTGAAGAACAGGTGTTTGGATTTGGAGCTCTGTGTGTGTGCTTGCATGCTGACACTCTGCTGGAGTGCAGCAATAGTGGGGAATGTAGAAGGAATGCTTAAAAAGAGCGTTTTCACCTATCCTTAGGGCTGTGGAGATATACTTGAAAGTTCCTTGGCAGTGCCTTGAAATCTTCAGAGAGCTTGCTGAATAAGATTTCCAGTTCCTGAGGGTGGGCAGGGCACCAGTGCACAAGTAAAGTAAGTTAGAGAAAACAAGAGATTGTGTAGATCTGCCAAAAGCAAGGCCGGGCATTGCTATGAGCCTATCCTTGTGCCACAGAGAAACATATCTGGACTAGACAACCAAAGATTGCAGGTGGTCAGGTTACTTTTCCTGTTGGGGTTAAGAAGTGTGCTTTTCACAACTGTTCAGATATTGATTGATTGATGGTATTTCCATGCCCCTTTTCATTCAAATAAATCTCAAAGCTGTTTACAAACAATAAGGAACAATAACATAAAAAAGAGCATCACAAATACAGCACAAATCATATAAAATAAGGAAAAAAATCATCACTGAAACAGTTGCAATCTATAAAACTATTAACAAAACAGCAACAAAAAGTAAGCTAAACATCACAATTATAGCGAAAGTCATATATATTATTAACAAATCAATGTAGTGTTAAAAATCTATAAAACAATAGCAACAACATTAACAAAATAGCAACTAAAAAAAGCTAATCACTGTTAAGTTCATGCACTCAAACTGAGCTGAGAAAATGCTGGGAGACTGATGTTTTCTGTCTTGGGCCCATTGAGCATCAAAGATGCACATAGCCGGGCTCAATGTTCACATTCAGACTAGACTAGGTTGCAACCAGATCATTACATGTTCTTCATGTAACTGAGAGCAGCTGAGCTTTTCTGGAAAAGCAAACTGTCTCTGTCCTCACAAGTAGTGACTTTAAAGCTTTAGATGGGGAGTTGAAGCTGCCTCTTATAGGTCTGAATGTCACCTAGCTAGCTAATCCCAGGAACAGAGGAAGTTGTGCTTCCCACTGTCACAATCTAGGTAAGAGAATCCCATAGTAGAGTTCTAAAAGGGTTTTAAGAAGTGTCCTGGTAGATCCCACGCTTTGCATGTGGGATCTCAAGGATGGCTCTCAAGGGTGTTTTACCAACCCCACCTGGAGATGCTGGGGATTCAACCTGGGGCCTTCTACATGCATAGTAGATGCTCTACTACCAAGTTATGGCCCATCCCTCCATGAAGTAGGCCCAGAATGTGCTTCTGATAGAGGTGGAGCCCAGAGGTGGAGCCCAGTCGGCTGTGGGCCAGACACAGCTGTTCCGTGCAAGCAATGCAAACCAAGGCAGTAACAGGTAAATTAATACCCTGCAGTGCAGATGTGCCCTGAAAAATCACACCAGAAGTCTTACAATAAAGTTTAGAAATTCCAGGTGTTGACTGTCATTGTTTAGCCCTTCTAAATGCTGCACTTTCATAAACACCGTTTTTCATAGTTGCTTCTCTGTTTTAAGCATGCTCAGCAAGTTAGTGTACTGAGACAAACTATGATGCCTGACGGGTTTTTTGCTGGGGGTGGGTGGGGTGGAGATGTTAAATATTGCTTAGGTGAATTGCTGTAATGTAATTGAGTAACAAATCTTGGTTCTTAAAACCCTTAACAGCTTGTCGCTCCCTGAAACTAACCATGGCATGCTCAGGATGTGTGAGTTGTTGTAATATAACCAATTGGTAATGGGCAAGCTTGAGGAGAACATTTATGGTACTGTAAATAAGCCATATTCAAGAGTGCAGAAATGTGGAAGCTCTGGAAAGTAGTGCTCTGAAAAGGCAGCCTTTCTATATCTAATTAGGCCAAATGGAAGTTCACCTCAGCTCTGCAAGACTGGGTTCTTGTTCAGCTGAAGTGGTACCTGGAGAGCCACTTTCAGTGATTATGTCTCAACAAGGTGAGGTATGAGCAAGCAGTTTGCCTGCTCACACAGCCTCTTTACTTCCCCCCTTCACATGACAGTTTAAACTAGGAGGTCTCTAATTAACCATAGTTTCCAAGTTTTGTCCAAACTGGGAAACCATGGTTACCAGCTTTGGAACATGTTGAGGTATGATTTATCTGAACAAACTTGGCTATCTGTTTAGAGGTCTTGGCAGGTTTAAGTCCTAGTCTGTTAAGTGAAGCTGCAACTTAAGAAAACCCCAGCACCCCTATTCGTTCACAGTTCATGGGATGGGCAAGGCTGTGTCTATACGGAATTACATTTTTTAAAAAAAGTAGAGCAAACTTGTAGTTCTTATGAATGTGAAGCTTTTCGTGGAAGTGTGTAGGTAGTGCCTGCTGAAATCTCAGAAGTCAGCATAACTTAACAAAATCAGAATAAATTATGCAAAATGTATGACAAAGTCATTTATGCAGAACAAGATACATTATGCAAATCTAGGTTGCTAAATATATAGTTCCTTGTCATGGAATTTGAATTGCCAAGATGCACAATTAAGAAGAAGAAGAAGAAGAAGAAGAAGAAGAAGAAGAAGAAGAAGAAGAAGAAGTAGTAGTAGTAGTAGTAGTAGTGTGGAATACGTGCAGGCTTGCTGGAAACTACCTTGCAAAAATGAAAATCCTGATATGCTCCGATAAGAAATAGGGCCCTCTTTTAAAAGATGGGTCAGCTTATTGAATTCACTTGTTATTTACAAATGAAGGAAGCTGTTTAATTTTTAAGGAGTGCCAGAAAACCTATATAGTAGGTCTTCTTTCACTGAGCTCTGCAGAGCTGCAGGATGTGGATTCTTTAAGGGTTGGGCCTCTTAAGGCTGCATAGAGTTGTGGGCTACCTATTATGTGAAATAGTGGGCTTTCTGTGGTGTTCTTGGGAGGTGCAGTGTTTTTAAATAAGGGACGCTTGTTTAAAACCAGGAATGTCTAGCAGCTCTCGGACAAGCACCCTTCTTTGCTTGCAGCGCAGCCTCTATTTTTGGAAGCATTACTTCTTCTCTACAGCATTTCAGGCAATGGAATTGTAAAGCAGTGATAACACTTCTGTGGCTGTCAACAGAAACCTGCCAGTGCCTCTCACCCGAGGGCAGATCTGTTAAAAGAAAGATGTTTATGCCTGGTCTGTTACATTATCCTAGAGTTGCCTGATGCTGGGTGTCTTCCCCATTCTTTTAAAGCATATGAGGCTTTATAGTGTGTACTGCAAGAGTCTGGGCTTGCTCTGACCCCTTGGTCTGAGGCCTCTTGCATTGAGGTCTGTACCTCTCTAAATTAAAATTGGGGTTAGCTGCTGGAGGAAACCAAGGCTGCTTTCATGTCCCCTTCAGGATTTTGTTTTGATTGTTCCTAGATTCATACTGCCAACCACTGCATTAGACATTCATTTCCTTCCCCATATATATATATATATATATATATATATATATATATGCCTCTTAAAACACCCAGAATGCCCCATCCAGATAGGAGCACAGCTTTGCCACCAGTTGAAGCTAACGGAAAGCGCTCTGTTCAACCAAGGCCCCATGAGCCTCAAATGATAGTAATGGATCCAGAAGTACCCAAAGCTGTGTACTGTTCCTGCTTTTTTTAGAGCAAATGTAACCCCATGCAGAGCAGGCCACATCCCATACATTCTGTCTAGGCAACTACCCACTAACAGTGCCTCAGTCTTGTCTGGATTAAGCTTCAGCTTCTTGGCTCTCAACCGGTCCATTACTGACACAAGGCATTGGTCTAGCACATCTGCTGCCACACCTAAAGGAGAAGTGGAACTGTGTGTCAACAGCATATCGCTGACAATGCACTCCAAAACTCCAGATGTCTGAATGTAACGCTAAACTGAGATCCAGTAAAAATGCACCTCAGTTGTGCCAAAGCCCTCCTTATAACTGTGCAGAAGGAAGAGAGGAGCAAAGGGAGCATGCAAGCCCTGCATTATTATAGAACTATAGAGTTGGAAGGGTCCTGCAATGCAAGAATCACAATGTGTACCCTGTCCTCCCAAATCCAATTTGAACCAGGCCCTGCTTAGCTTTGCAAGTGTGCTAGCAGTTTTATTGCTGCACCACTAGAAGGGCTATAGGCAAATGTAGTCACATGGGGTGGTAGCCAATGCACTCATTCCATTTGTGCAAGGATTTATGTTTGTGCAACTCCCCCCCCCCCCCCAGTATCTCCACTAGGGGAACATCCTTTGATCTAGGTTTACAGTGCTCAAAATTGTGATGTCGAGAGAGAAGTTGTTGTCCAAATGGGCTGCCTGAAGAGGTTAGCTACAGCCCAGGCAACAGTTTTATCATGTGGCAGTCTCTTTATTTGATTTATTTATTCGTTTCAGGATTTATGGAATGCATTTGTTGAAAGTGGTGTTATTAAAAAGCAGGATAAAACTATTTTAAATAAATACATTTCTGCTAACAGATTGTCAACATGTTGTACAAACCAGAGGGTTTGTCTGAGGCAGCCTGGTAGCAGAAATAACTACTGCCTTTTGGAGAGGTTGAGGTATTTTAAGCAGCTTAGTTTTACAGTCCCCTTAGCTGTTTGGCTTCAACTTTAACACAGAAGGGTAAAGAGCTATTGTTCCTTCAGCATAGTGGTACAAACGGCTCCAAAGCCTATTTCTGAATCCTGTTTCTTATACATGAATACAGGGTTTAATAAGCTGCATGGTCATAACAACTTGTTTACAGGTTTTATTGGATTTGTCGAGGGGAGGAGGAAAACGATGCTTGGAAGGATATTAATTTCAGATTCTTATGTCTACAGTAAATGTGACAGAATTATGTTAACACAATTGCAGTAGGTGATGTTGGGCTCAGGCCTGATGTTTGTAATTTGTATTTCATCCCTTGTGATTTTAGAAAGAAACTACTGCTCATAGTTTGATCTCTTCCCCTCACATTGACAATCTTTTCCCTCAAAAACCCTTCAGAATTAGAATATGACATCTTTGTTTCTCTCTACTCACCACTGCCAGTACATC
The DNA here is from genome assembly GCF_027172205.1 of Podarcis raffonei. Taxonomy (NCBI): domain Eukaryota; kingdom Metazoa; phylum Chordata; class Lepidosauria; order Squamata; family Lacertidae; genus Podarcis; species Podarcis raffonei. The sequence continues at coordinate 3,542,288 of NC_070603.1, forward strand.
CCAGTCTATATTGTTATTGCATTTTATTATAAGTACTGTGAGATACAGGGAGAGAGAGATTGATTGATTTGTCTAGGTCCTAGGCCATCTGCTGATCTTCACTGCTAAGGTAGGGATTTGAACTGGGCTCTTGTATCTCCAAAATGAGGCCTGCAAAGCAGTTGCACCCAATTCAACGTTGATTGTGCTAGCAACTCTACTACTGCTAAGCATCTGTGAGAGATGAACTGTAAAGGAAGCACTTCAGTCAGGGTTATGTGCCAAGTAAGAATTTTATGAGATAAAGTGTTATTTGCATCAGTATGCTTAATTCATGCTGATTACAAGGCTTTTGGCATTAGCAGTCTAGGATTTATGAGCAGGGATGAGTAATTTGTGTATTCTTTGCTGCTGCTTTTCAGTAAAGTTCAAAACATCATTGAGAGGAAAATTAAAGCAAGGAGCAGGGAGGAGCGCATAGCCTGCTCTGGAAATGTGTGCTCATATGGACATTAGCGAAAAGGAGGGCCGGCACTATGCATTTTTCAAAATGCCTCTTCCCCCTGCAGAGGGGACCCTTTCTTTTGCAGAAAGCAGAAGAGAGATCTCTGATATACTCTTGTGTGACTTGGTTGTAGAAACGTGAACAGCTTTGTAGTGGAAGAATGCGGAATGCACCTAAAGATGGTATGAATGATGGAGAGGCAAAGTATTCACCACAATAACTGTAGCAGGAGGCCTGCGTGAACAATGCCCTCAGACATATTAACATGTCCATAAATGAAGGCCAAGAAAATTACTGCTGCAAATTATGCAAGCTTGAACCTCTTCCAGCAGGAATATGGGAAGCAAAGGAGGAGTGGCTTCTCTCAACCACTTACCAGCTCTTCTCAACCAGTGTTCTAACAACAGCTGTCATTTAGAGAAGGGTGTGTGTGTGTGTGTGTGTGTGTGTGTGTGTGTGTGTGTGTGTTAAGCAAAGGAATTTGTGCTGAGCCAAATCAGCGGTATTCCTTGGTGTGTGTCTTTCCAGCAAGGGTTAGACTCCTGGACCCTGTCAGCATTTTCTGGATACTCTCCCTGCCCAACAAGGGAAAGGACATTGACTCTCCTCCCCCGCCCCTCTCCTCCTCCTCCTCCTCCTCCTTCTTTTTTTACCCCCTTGATTGAGGTGACCTGACCCTTCCTAAGCTATAGACAAAGCCTGGCACCATGAGTGTATCTACCACAGTTGTTCTGCTCCTCTCTAGAAAATGCAGTGTTTGTTCATAGAATAATAAAATCATAGAATTGTAGAACTGTAGAGTTGGAAGGTACCCCAAGGGTCAACAAGTCCAACCCTCTGCAATGCAGCAATCTTGACTAAACCTTCTGTGACAAATAACCATCTAATCTCCACTTAAAAACCTCCACTGAAGGAGAGCCCACCACCTCCTGAAGGGACACATGGATTGCCAGTAGTACATGTGAAAAAGATCTAAGGTCTTCATAGACCACAAGCTTAACATGTGTCAACAGTCTGATACAGCAGCTAAAAAAAGCTAATGCTGTTCTAGGCTGCATCATCAGAAGTATAGTGTCCTGATCAAAGGAAGTAATAGTCCTGCTCTATTCTTCCATAGTCAGACCACACCTGGAGCACTATGTCCAGTTCTGGGCACCACAATTTAAGGATATTGACAAGCTGGAACGTGTACCGAAGAGGACCACCAAGATGCTCAAGGGTGTGGAAACCAAGCTTTTATGAGGAACAGTTGAGGGAGTTGGGTATGTTTAGCCTGGATAAGAGGAGATTGAGAGGAGATATGATAGCCATCTTCAAATATCTGTCACATGGAAGATGGAACAAGCTTGTTTTCTCTTTCTCTGGAGAGTAGGAGTCAAACCAATGGCTTAAAGTTACAAGAAAGGAGATTCCAACTAAACATCATGATGAACTTTCTGACAGTAAGAGCTGTTCAACACTGGAATGGACTCCCTCAGTAGATTGTGGACTATAGATTTTGTAGTGTTTTGTAGCAAGGATGCCTCCCTTGGAGGTTTGTAAGCAGAGGTTAGATGGTCATCTGTCATGAATGCTCTAGTTGAGATTCCTGTGTTGCAGCCAGTTGGACTAGATAACCCTCAGGGTACCTTCCAACTCTACAATTCTATGATTCAGTCTGCCTTCTATGCTCAATGTCATGGATCTCTTCACAAATGTACACATCCTTTACGTACAGTACTAGTCCTCCTCCCTTCTTGTTTGGTCTGTTCCTTTTGAATAGGGTATACTTCTCACTTTCTACATTTCAGTCATGAGTCTCATCCCACCAAGATTTAAGTAACAACAATTAGGTACCATGAACTGGTTGGTAGTTCATGAGGCATGAAGCAGGAGGAGCAAAGGCAGACATGCCAGCACAGTCTCAGATTGCTTGGGAAAGACTCAGAGAGGAGGAGACTTAGGCAGCTGTGGGAAGGTAGGGACCTTCAGTCTCTGCAACTACCTGATTGGGCAAGACCTACTGAAGAAGAGTTGCTGTGCTCATTAGGCCTGGTACTCTTGTGCAGCTCCTGTTTTTCTAAGGATGAGTTAATTACTCTGTGTAATTTACTGCTGGCTTGCTCCTGACATTAGGTCATATTTGCCATCCCGTATTAAGAGCTCAAATTTGTATTGCTTTTTCCCATATTCTGTGCATTAGTATAGAGACAATGGAAACCACAAGTTATTCCCTTCAGCTGCTTTCTTCTTCTAGTTTCCTTCCCTTTAGCAGGAAGTGCCACATCAGTTTCCTATGCATCAATGAAACTATTATGCCCAGTACCAGATGTTCTCCTGCTGTTTATAATATTGTCTCTCTCCTCCTCAGGATTTAGTTTAAAGTTCTGCTTATCAGGTTTATGAGACTTTTAGCAAACACATTATTGTCAGTTGCTGTGTGGTGCAACCCATCTCTTGACAGAAGTCCTTCCTCAAGGAAGTGGAGACAATGGTCCAAGAAACCAAACCTTTTCTGATGACACTACCTGTGTAATTTACTTCTGTTATTTCCATCTCTCTTCCTGTGCCATGACCTTCATCAGAAAGGAGTAATGAAAAAGCCCAAGGTTCTCCAGCTTCCTACCCTGAGTCTCATAGTCCCTTGCTAGGTTCTCAGTAACATGGGCCAAGCCAAGCATTTTGGGGGGGGGGTAGGTGTGGTGGCATCCCCTCACATTTTCATGTGCTGTAGAATATATACAGTTGTCCTTGCTAATAGGCAAATAGTTTGGTTAGATGCCTAGACGTATGAAAGAGAAACTAGCTAAAGCTCCATTCTCTGACCAAAGAGAGCCCTAACGCCAGTCAAATTGGCATAATCCTGCCTTTCTTCTATCAGTTCTCCAGTTTCCTAGGTTGCCACAGTTCCTGCTTCTCCTTTATTCCTCCACTCATGGCAGTGTTCAGGCAAAGTCAGCTGCATCTTTTTTTGTTTGTTTGTCTAAGTGTCAGTTCTGGGAAGCTAAACTGGAACAGAACAGTGTAGTTTTCAACCTCCTTTATCCCAGGAAACCGCTTCCTCTTACTGCACATAAACATGCTGTTGTTTTCCAGATGGATTCATTGTCACAGTGAATGCGGTCACCTCATTTCTGAAGGGCAGCCATATTGGCAAAGGCCTACCTTTGCACTCATTCCTATGACCCGAGCGTGAGGCTGGAGGCTGCCAGAGATTGTGAAATGACGTCCCTCTTGTTTGGTGTTGAATAAAGCTTTTGGGCTGAGGGAAAGGGAAAGATATGGGATGTTCCAAGGGGTCAGCCACAGTTTATTCATCAGTAGAAAGTTTGAGGAATTTTGGGATCTCAAAGCAGCAGTTTTTGTGGATTTAGATTGTAAGGAGCGTGGTGTGGAATTTCCTCAGAATCCCTAGGGATCTTCTTGTGACAGGAGTTTCAGTGCCTGGGCTTGTGTTTTCTGAGGGCTTGTTATTCCATGTCTCCCAGCTTTGCTTTTTCATTCCAGGGAGTGGGTAGGGGGGAACCCATCCTTTTTTCTCATCATTTGTACAATGTAAATCTTAAGTACATTACAAATTGGCCCATGCTTGGTGCTGAGTTTGAACTAGAAGTAAAATCTTTTAAAAAATCAAGTAAGTCTCCCCCCCCTACTCTTGCTAGGCCTTGCCACAGGTGGGCTCTGCTGCTTTTCTTGAACTCTGTTTAGTCACACATACAGGTGTGGTCATGCAGAACCTCATTTGGGGAACCTCTCAAGCTATATTAGAGTGGGCACCCCACCTCCATTCCCCATATGCACACAGAAAGGTCATGGCCCTCACCTTTTGACCTCTCCTTTTCATTTCTAAGGTAGGTCTGGGGAACCTGTGGCACACCAGAGGTGTTATTGCACTCCAACTTCCATCAGTCCTAGCCAGCATGACCAGTAGTAAGGAATGGTGGAAGTTGTAGTCCAAGAACACCTGGAGGGCCACCCCATCTCTGTTCTTAAAGGAACTGTTCTCTGCTGTTAACATCCACTTCCTTTCTGTGTGTGTTCTCTTCTCTCAGTCGCCCCTGGAAAGTGGTTCTCACCAAGCTTTTAAGGCCTAAGACTCGGCTGGCAGGCTTTTTCCATGGATGCCTGCCCTATGGCAGCAAGCCCCACAAAATGATAGTTACAAATTAATAGTAAATAAACAGTTCAAAGCTGGAGTTATCTCTTTATTAGTGAAACACGATGTTCACAGACTTGGCTGAGTTTCAGGTCTAATGGGCACAGCAGCTCATGCTCTGCAGGTCTTACTCGGTGAACCCAGTTGCCGAGACTAAAAGTCGCTGCCTTCCCACAGTCGATGATATCACCTCTTCTCCAGGGCTTCTTCCTGCCTGTTTCAGCCCTCTCCTGGTTCTGGGAGATGGAGGGAGGGGAGCTTGTCACAGCTGGAGAGGGAGGCACCTATGACTCTTCAGCAGCCTGACTCCTTTCTGCCTCTTGGCCTCCCTCCTCTTCAGCTTCTGCCTCATGATTCTGGATTTCTCTCTGCCACAGATTCTCCTTCAGCTTCCGACACCACCGTTTCTCAGTTTCCCCCCTCTTCTCCCTGTGACCACTCATCATTGTCCCACCACCACTCCCCAGGCTCTGAGCCTTCTTCCCTTGGTGGTTCCCCAACTAGTTCCTCCCGCCATCCAGCCAGTCCATTACTCTGTGTGTGAGAGACAGACAGACAGACAGACAGACAGACAGACAGAGAATCTCACGGAGTGGATAGTTGCTATCCCTGTTAAGCTTTTAATAGGCAGCCATGGAATGATTGAGCCTTATGGTTAAGGTCAGTCTTGTGGGAGAAGGCTCTTTGGGTGGCTGAGGAAGTCCAGCATCAGATCTTGAGAAAGCACTGAAATTAAAGTCACATCCATCTTTGAATCTACTGATTGCTGAGTCTCTGGCCCCACGAGCCATCATTTGGAGAAGGGGCTTCTTATATGGAGACCCATGCTATACTTGTAGATCCCTAGTCGGGGGTGGGGGGGACATGACCACCACTCACTCTCCAGGCTGCTAGCCCAGTTGGCCTTCCCTACAGTGGGATTGCTGTTTCCTCAGCGTTGAAGGTGAAAAAAGACTTGGGTTGAAATACCCAGCATTTTCAGATTCTCCAAGCCTGAAAAGAAAGAGAAAAAGAAAGAAAAGTAATAGGTTAGGAAAAGGCCACACTGGTACTAGAAGGTGCTCTACCTCAGTTAGTTTTGAAGGACTTTGTCTCCATGGGTTTGCTACAAATGACCAGAGGGGCTCAGCCACAGCTGCTGACACGTGTGTTGGAGGAGCTCCTTTTGGCCTTACCTTTGGCCATTTACTTGGCTAGTTGTGCTTTATTTTACCATGCTCTGTATTGTCTGTTGTGGTCTGTTTGGCATTGTCATGTCATTAGTATCATTCAATAAACAGTTTTAAGTGCTGCTGCAACTGTGGATGGGGTAGTACTCAGACTCCAGGGACAGCCAGTTTGTCTCATGGTCCATGGTGTTCTCCAGGATATGTCCAGAGGCCAAGAACAGATTTTATTGCACAAACTAGCCTTCACAGGAAAATCAGGTTCTGTTACATGGGTAGCCAACATGGTGGCCTTCAGCTGTTTAGAACTACGATTCCCATCAGCCCCAGACAGCATGGCCAGTGGTCAGGAGTAATGGGAATTATAAGCGGCAACATCTGGAAGGCACTATGTTGGCTTCTGTGATAACACAAGGGCTTCACAATAATGTGACACATATGCTCAGCACATCTTTAAAACAACAACAACAGCGAGAGAAATGCAACAGCCGAGAGAGATATTGTGCAGAATATCTCCAACTCCCTTACGATTTTTGAAAACACTTCTCTTTCTCCTTACAAGTTCAAGCTATCAGCAAGCATTTTACCATACTTAGATTAGAATTTGGCAGGGTTGCCTGGGCCCAGATAGAGTTGCCCCAGGAACTAGATTGGGGTTTTATTCAAAAGTAATTTGAAATATGGCATCTGGACAGCTGTTCAGAGGAAAAGGAAAAATCCCCCTGGGCTACTGCAGGGGCTGAAGCCGCTTTGGGTTCTGACAAGGGCCCAAAACATTCCACACAGCAAGGACTGCCAGTTACTAGGCAGAATTATATTTTTTCAGGAGATGGAAAGCATATATTCCCTACTACTGAGTGAGTAGAAGCATAAATATCCATAACTACTCATAATAATTATAGTACATGGACTGATGTGTCATATTTACAATGCTTGACCTCAAGTCAGGTATTTTCCCTCATAGTTTAGTCTTTTACACAGAAAAATTGACACAGGGTGTTTGATAATACGGTAATCGATTAATCCTTAAGAGAATTTAAGCGTAGACTTTTGCATTAAATTTCTGTTTCATTGTAAAACTGGGTTGTTATTTTTTAAGAGACAATGGTGTTGTTTTTAAGTCCAATTTAAATGTGAAAATAAATCAATTTTTCATCTTTAAATACTTTAAAATAATTGGCATTTATCCTCCTTGCTCACCACTGTAGCTTCTGACATTATCATCTAATTGACCAATCCAACATATCTATATAATCACTATGGATGTAAGTTCTGGTGCCATACCATGCAGAATAACAGGAGTTAAAAAACCAAGCAAAGCAACTTAAACACAAAGTGAGCACCACTCTCCGTAGCACCACTCCCTGGTATTAATGACTCTTTGAGGAGCAGAATCCTTCCCACCCTCCACAAAGCATCCTCAGAATGTAAAAACAGAGGTATAAATGACAACCTGATGAGTCATTCAAAGACCAAAGATCAAAGCCAGCAACATGTCTGCACGCTTATGACTCCTTGCAAAGGAGAGTTGCTTTTATTAATAGAAAGTCACATCATAGAGTGCTTGATATGTACAATGTGCAAATCTGGGCAAGTTCTTTACAAGCACACAGTAGAGTTATCAGGAACATATCATTGTCTTAATACAAAACTGATCCATGCTTTCCTGTATAAGAAGATCGCAAGACTAACCTTTGTCTTTGTGATAAGGAGATGGAGGGAGAGAAAGGGAATATTGGCAGACTTCAGGGTTCTGCGGAAGAAACCATGAGGATGCAATTATGAAGGGTAAAAGGAGCTTGGTTTATACTAACAGTTAAGGCATATAGCCTACCTTTGCTATCCATGTTGTCCTACACCCTATAGTTGTGCACCTCTTATTCCTGCCCAAGTGCAGAACCTGACATTTGTCCCTATTAAAATTCATATTGTTAGTTTGGGCCCAGTTTTCCAATCCATTAAGATTTTGCCTGAAGCTGCGACTGTGCCTTGCAGCCTCTTGCTCTTATGTAACCAATCAGAACCAAGAGGAGGGGTTTATACCTTGGAAAACCAGGAATTGGGTGGAGCAGAATGCCTGCCAGTCTTTGTACACTCCAGAGCGGACCAGTTAGTGGGCATGAGTAACTTAGGCCCACTGACTTTAACAGGTCCACTCTGAGCAGAGCTTAGATATGACCAAAGAGCCTCAGAGTACCTTAAAACAATTTATTATGGCAGCAGCTTTGGCTGGATTACTATTCGCTTCACTGGCAGTCTTATTTGTACACACCTGCCAATTCAGGGAAAATGTTGGGTGACAGAGGCTGGGAACCATGGGAGAAAAGGCCACTGTAAACAACCTCTGCCCACAAAGAGCATCCAATTGAAGGCAGACTGGGGAAACTAATGGATGGGGAAGAGAGGAAATGATGCACTGCTGCAAAGAGGGGGTGGGGTGAGCATTTTGTGCCCTCCTGTCCCTCCGCTGCCACTCACCAGACATCTGACCCAGCCATGAAGTCGCCCTGCTGCAGCCCTCCCTCCCTCATGTCTCCCATCCACAGGCTAGTGACCATGCTGGGTGCTTGGGCTGGGGGAACAGGGAGGCCCCCCCATCCCCACTCAGCCGCCCCACCGCCTCCTCTTCCTCCTCCTCCTAGTGATCCCCTCAGGTCACAGCCTAGCTTCCCCTCCCCTGCCCCCTCTCTCCCTAGTTGTTTCCTCCAGTGCCACGGGCGTCCCTGTTGCCTCCTACTAGAGAGGTCAGAGTGAGGAGGAACAAGGGGCTCCTCGGGGCCTGTGAGGAGGCCTCAGCATCATCCACAGTGGCCTCTGCTCATGGGGAGGAGCAATGGCTCGGCTGTGTCAGGGTTGGGTGGGTGTGGGAAGAGGAGGAGGGTCATTGGTTTGGGAGTTTGTTCGTGTTGGTGCTTAGCTTCAGGAGTTGTTTTTTGAGGGCTCCAAATTTGAGAATATGTGGCAATGAGATGATGGTAGTAAGCAGTGCCTTTTTTCTAGAAAAATAGTTGCTGGTACTGTGTACCGGCACGTACTGCCAGGAAAAAAACCACTGCCCACCCAGAAGCATGCAAAGCCGTCAATGAATTACCTTGGCAACTGCAACCGGCTGCACTTTGGGATCCTCCTCTTGGAGCGGCAACATGGTGGATGCCCAAGGGATGCTGCTTATTGGTATGCAACAAAAATGCATAACTATTCCATGCAAAGGGAGGGGATCAGAATGTGTCCTGGCAATAGCCTGGTTGGTGCCCTGATGTCCATAGGCAATGTCTGCAAAAAGTTGTCTGAACTCTGTATGCTTAGCAAAGAAACTTTCCTTAAGGCTGTTTGCTCAGAGCTTATTAAAAAAAACAAAACTCTGCCAATGTCAGTGAGGATAAGGCAGAGTAATTCTCCTCAATGCCCTGGGTTTAATCAGTGTTGTTTATGAAGTGTAATTCCATTAGCGTCAAATGAATGGTGGGTTGGGTCCTCCATTGTGCTGGCTGGATTCCAAAATGCTGCAGATGGGTGCAGTTCAGTTGGTTAGAGTGTGGTGCTGATAACGCCAAGGTTGCGGGTTCGATCCCCATATGGGACAACTGCATATTCCTGCATTGCTGGGAGTTGGACTAGATGACCCTCAGGGTCCCTTCCAACTCTACAATTCAGCTCCACATGAATGGGGCCAAAGGGGATTTGCTGTGCTTTAGGATGTATGAAATGCTAGACTTGGAGCAGGCCCATTGCAGTTAATGAATGTGATTAACTTAGGTTCATTAATTTCAACAAGGGTACTCTGAGTAGGTCTAGTGGTGGATACAACCTTTGTTTATTTTGTGCATTGGAGTTTTTTGTTTTTAAAACACGCAGTAGCACTAAAATTGATTTGGGGGCAGAGCTTACAAAGTCCCCATTTTATCCTTACAATTAAATCAAATGGGCTAAAGTTACCTGAAAGTAAATTTAAGATGAGCATTAGGAGAAACATACGGATCATGGTAAGAGCAGTTTGGCAATGGAGCCTTCAAGCATCCTTGGGGATGGTGTAACTCTGGAGGATTAGAGACCACACCTCCTGCCCTCTCTCCTACTTTCTTATTTTATGCTTAAAAAAAGCATGTGATGTCCATGAATCATTTTGTCTTCCTCAATTTTTCTGCTGTGGTTGTGACTTCTAGAACTTCAACACGCCCACCTACCCCTTTTTAAAACTGAAAGTTGAGATCATAACAGTTTTACAACATTATTTTTTTAAAAAGGAGGATAGGTTTATGAGACAACTTGAAAACCTTGCATCTTATGTCACATTGCTTTGGCAATGTGTCTTCAATTACTATGACATCACAACTGAACATTATTTTCTTTATGGAATCTCTGTCTATGCATGCACAGGTGCCAGTTATGTAATGGCTATTGGAAATTTAATCTAAAAGTAAATAATTTGTTTGGCATTTGTAGAAACAAGACGTTTGAAAGGAATTCAGCAGTCTTTTTCCTGCTAGTGGCCCAACAAGGACCAGCAGGGGTTGGCCACAGTGAGAACAGGATGTTGGGCTAGATGGGCCATTGGCCTGATCCAGTACACTCTCGTTACATTCTTATGTTCTTGAAAAAAAAATACTTATGTAATTAATTAGTTGCTTTCCATAATAAGTCTCAAAGCTGCTTTCAAAAATAAAATATCAGAGTACAGTTTAGGTAAAGGTAAAGGACCCCTGGATTGTTAAGTCCAGTTGAATTCAACTATGAGGTGTGGTGCTCATCTCGCTTCAGGCCAAGGGAGCTGGCGTTTGTCCACAGACAGCTTTCTGGGTCATGTGACCAGCATGACTAAACCATTTCTGGTGCAACACTGTGACGGAAGCCAGAGTGCACGGAAACATTGTTTACCTTCCCGCTGAAGTGGTATCTATTTATTTACTTGCACTGGTGTGCTTTTGAACTGCTAGGTTGGCAGAAGCTGGGACAGAGCAATGGGACAGTTAAGTCCAGTCGAATTTGACTATGGGCACAATATAACAATTGTACACAGTACAGTACAAAAAATCCAACACACAAAATATTTCAAACCAGATCAAGCAGTAAAGGTGACCAGACAATACCCTCTCTTCCCAGCTGAAGATAAACTTGACCACCAAAGAATTACCCAAGAAACGTATCATCAACTGTTGCAGATATGAATAGTCTAATGTATGTAATCTAGTAAACTCTATCCACCATCTTTATATTCAAGGCCACAATATGGTACATCTAGAGATTGTATGTAACGTGAAGGAGATTATGCGTTGAAATATTTTAGTTGATATTTTAGAATGTAAAATGCTATTTTATTTATTGATTGGTTTTACCTTGTGGGCTTATAGCCGAATAAAGTATTATCTATCTATCTATCTATCTAATGTCTGGAAGAAGAGAAATGCCTTTGCCTGGCACTGAAAATATGTCAATGTTGGCATTGGGCACGTCTCCCTGGGGAGAGCATTCCATAAATTGGGAGCCATTACTGGGGGAAAAACTGTTCTTTTGTCTCTAGCCTCTGGTCTGCTGCACTGAGAAGGGTTTATGATGATGTTATCAGGGTGCAGGCAGGCTCATAAGGGAAATGTCATTCTGTAAGGTATTGGGGTACCAGGCTATGTAAAGCTTTATAGGATAAAACCAGTGCTTTGAATTGGGCCCAGAAGTGAATTGGCTTAACATAACACTCAATATATGAAATAAAATACAAAGTAAAACAGTAGTACATCATGTTCAGTAGTGCAACTAAACATGGACAGATCACACTGGAGGTGCTATTTCCATGTTTCCTGGCATCAGATTTTCAGGAATAGCCTAGCTATCCTGCTGTATTCTGGGGCAATCTTGGCTTGTAACTACTGGAGGAATAAATAGTATTCACACTGCTGGAGAAACTTCCTCTTGATTGAATCTTGAAACTTGAATTGTCATGGTTTATTGGAGAAATGAAGGGAAGTCTCCATTATGGAGGGCTCATCATTGGCCTCAGTTTATTTTCTCTTTGTATCGGGGAAAATCCGGGGCAGATGGAAATTTTATTAGCATTTATTGCAGGCATTAATAATAGTTAAACTGTGAAAGCCAGGCGTATCGGGAAACCTTGATGGAAGTGCTGTCTCCTTCCAAGTATCCCCTGGCTGGTGTTCTTTGTGACCTTGGTGTTTAAGAGATGAATCTCATTTTGGGAACACCATGAAACCACTCCAGGGTTCAGTGGGATACCATATTAAGGGTTATTCAGAACCTTTATGTTCTTTTATGTGCTCTTTTTTGTTTAAAAAAAGTCACTGACGGTTTTGATGTCCAGGAGGCTGGAATTATGGAAATTACATGAATCTGCAAGAAAATATGTAGCCATCTGATTCCTCAATATGTGTGGGTAGTTGCAACACTGGATAGAGTGGCTTGCAATGGCATAGTATTGAAGTTCCCCCTGGGAGACACAGAGAGCAAATCTATCATCCATTTCTGAGTGTCAGCTGCTTTGCTGACATGGGCTAAAAGAGTAACAAAAGCAGGTGGAAGAGTAAAATAAGAGAGAAAACCCAAAGACTCAGTTCATGTGACATTTTCACCTATGCACAAGCAGCCTTTGTGTTTGCCTGGCAAAATATATAAGCTAACATTGGTTGTTCTTAGCAGCCATCATACTGCCAGCATGATTATTCAACATAAAATTCTGATAAATGATACAAAGAATCAAAATAGGCCTCACCAGAATGCTTACAAACTAATGGATTTGACAAAAATGGGAACAAAGGATAACATAGGGAAGAGGAAACCAAAGATGCAAATGAAGCGGCCAAGTATGATGGCTTTTTGAGTGGCTGCTGATAGATATATTGTGGGTGGAAGGAACCCAGTTGGTCCTAGCCACACTGATCCAAAGGACCCTAGCAGACTCATCCTTCTTTTAAGCATAGAATTGTAGAGTTGGAAGGAATCCCGAGGGTCATCTAGTCCAACCCCCTGCAATGCAGGAATCTCAAACTGGATCATACACGACAGGTGGCCATCCAACTTCTGCTTTAAAATCTCCAAGAAAGGAGAGTCCACCACCTCTCGTGGGAGACTACCACAGCTTCCAGATAGACTAGCCGCTGATGAACCTCGGGAAGTAGGAGCCAAATGGCATTTGCCAGCGCAAAGCTGATGAAGTTGGATCTCCCTGTCTCTCCTTTTCCTTTTAGGCAGTTGCCAGATGAAAAAGGCCACTGGTGGAGGCTACATCCACTCTTGCCTGGTTGTACAGGTTGCATTATTAATTACAACTGCAGATCTTGAGTTCATTCAGGGCTGCTCGCATATAGAAGAAACTGTCATGTGCAAACTTGCCCTAAGGCTCTTTTCATAATGAATTCCATTTTGAAATCACTGCAAACCAATTCATTGTAAATAAATGCATGGGGCTCTTCTTGTAACCAGCTTTGAAATGCTGAACTCTGAAGTGGCAGCGGTGGCACCCAGGATGGAAAGAAAGGGGGAGCGGGTGGGTGGGAGGGAGAGAGAGGATAGAGACAAAGAACCATTTGTAGGTCGAAGTGCACTCTAGTAGCACATAATTATTGTCCGTTTTGGCCACAAAAGCTACAGTGCTGACCCCTTTGTGCAATAATTGGAGCCACAGAAGCTTATCTTATTGCTGCCTTGTTTGAGTAGCTAGCATTCCCAGCGAAAGGGTACTTTTCATCCCCCCTCCCCCCTCATTTTGCAACCTTGTGGGTAGAATCACATTTGTGTTGGTGTGCCTGGGAACTGCTGAGTTGTTCCATCCCATCCCAGATAATAATAAAAAGGTCGTTCCTGCCAGTTGCCTAGTCAGTTGTGAAATTCCAGCCCTAATTCCAGACCTGCCATAGTCACAAGAGCTTTGAGTTGGCCTCAAACCTGCTTTCAAATATTCCCATCTTTAGTCCCTCCCATATTGGTGGTTCTTAGCAACTTTCTACAATGCTTCTGAAGTGCATTAGCATGATGCCTCGCTGTAGCAGTGGCCCAGATCAAGTTGTGTCGCCTGCATAATGTTTGATGTTGTAGCTGTTCTATATTCAAAACTTATATAGTCTGACACAGTGGCTTACACAACTGAGCAAGCAAACCAGCTTTTTAAATTGTGAAGGAGAAGACTGGCATTCAAGGAGGGACCACAATTCGTTGCTGGAGTGCATACTTTGCATGCAGAAGGTCCCAGGTTCAATCCCTGGCATCTCCATTTCGAAAAAGGATCAGATAGTGGCATATGAAAGCTTGAAAGTGCAGAGAGCTGCTGCCAGTCAAAGTAGACAATGCTGGTGTAAGGCATTTTCCTAAGTTCATAACAGATCGTTACAGTTTAGGAGCTGTTGTCTGCACTTGTAAAAATGGAAATGTTTTTCTGTGCTCTTTAGGAAAACAATCCTTGTGTTAAATTTGCTACAAAGATAATGTTTGTGTATGGGTCTTCAACAACTTTGCCAAAACTAAAATAACAAGCAAATTTTATCCCTCCACAGCTAAGCTGTACAGTTTAAAAAGAATTGTCATTCTTATAGTTCAGTCATGTGGTTTGGTTGCAGCATCACATAATCCCTTGGATGAGGCATAGCAGCTAGTTACTGCTAGATTTGCAGCAATGCTGTACAGTCATACCTCAGGTTACAGATGCTTCAGGTTGCGCACCGCACCACACCTGGAAGTACTGGAATGGGTTACTTCCGGGTTTTGGCGCATGCGCAGAAGCGCACATTGCAACCCACGCGTGCGCAGACGCCTCCTGCACAGATCACATTCGCAACCCAAGCGTCTATTGTACTGCTGCAAATCTTGAAAGTGGAAGTGTTATAGAGTGAAATGTTTGAATGAATGAACAAGTAAATAAATAAAAAAGCTGCCTGCACACATCTTTTGAAATTATTGGGAGTCAGGTACCCCAGAGAGACTTTGACTGTAAATGAGAAATTCGGTAAAATATTAACATCTGGTTTTGATTGGGAAAAATCTGGAGTGATGGGAAATAGTGGGAGTAACAGTATTCCCTTGTGTTATGTTGAGTACTGAAGCCAATGCCACCTATCTGTGACAGCCCCAGTGGACTGATGATTTGACTTGGATAATTATGGTGCCTGCCAGTTACTTGTGAGCCTGTTTCAGGACTTGCCCAAGACTTGTTGCCACATTCGCCTCTCCTGGTATGCCCTGTTGAGGACCTTGAGGTCCACAAATGACAGGTCCCGAGCCTTAAGGAGATTAGATTGGTTTCAGCTAGGGCCAGGGCCTTTTCAGTACTGGCCCCGACTTGGTAGAGTGCTCTGTCACAAGAGACTAGGGCCCTGCGGGACTTGGCATCTTTCCGCAGGGCTTGCAAGACAGAGCTGTTCCGCCTGGCCTTTGGTTTGGACTCAGTCTGACCCTTCTGTTTCCCTTCCCTTATGGTTTTGATCTATGGGCTACTTTTAAAATGAGGCTGCATTTTAACCTGTGTTTTAAATTGCCCCCCCCTTATGTTTTTACTGTAATTTTACTGGTGTTAGCCGCCCTGAGCCTGGCCCTGGCCGGGGAGGGTGGGGTATAAATAAAATTTATTATTATTATTATTATTATTATTATTATTATTATTATTATTATTATTGAAATGAGTGGTGTGCCTCAGAAACTCTTGCAGTGTTGCAGAGGATCCTGGGGTGGTAACTGTGGATGATGTGAACTTGCAGACAATACAAGTTTCATACCCCAGCATCCTCTCAGATCTTCTTGAATTTTTCACTCCAGATTCTGGTGCTTATTTAAAAATACAAATAAAAATTGACTTTATTAGAGATGGAGACGGGCAGGTATGACATATATTAAGGATTTTGCCCAGAATAAGCTTGACCATTAGCTGCTCTTTGAAATGGAACTGTTGAGTTGCATTGCTGCAAACCTTTTGAATATGAGAGGGACTGGATTCCTTTGGAGCATAGCATTTTGCCTTTCTTAAGAGGTTCCTAAATATCAAACTAATTTGAAGAAGCAAGACTCACTCTTTGCTGTACACCTGCCTGACTTAGGAGGGAACCTTAGGTTAAAACTGATGTAACAAAACTCAAAAGGAAGATTTCTACATGAGCCTTGTAGCTTCTTGCAGAACTGTTTGTGCCATGCGTGAATATTAATGCAGAAGAAATATCCAGTGAATTTGTTCACTACTCTAGGTTTTATATGTCCCTGAAATCTTCAATCCAGGGGTAGGAAACCTGTGGCCCTCCAGGTGTTTGTTGGACTCACTCCCATCAGCCCCATCTAGTATGGCTGATGGCCAGGGATAATGGGAGTTGTAGTGCAGCAACATCAAGTGAGCCACAGGTTCCCCCACACCTGTTCAAATCTAAATCACCTTCCCAGCAGCCAACTGATGCCATTTCCCTCCCCCTCCCACTGTTTCTTTAGAGTTCTACAAAAACTGCACAGAGATGGGATGCAAGCACCATTGTGCCCGGACTCTGAATGGCCCAGAGTGCTATTGCAACAGTACCTTCCAGCTGGCAGAAGATGGGAAAAGCTGCAAAGGTAGGTGACGTCCGTAATATGGAACAGGAGAGAATGCAGAAGACAAGCATCTGACAGCAGCTTCTAAGGAGGAAAAACATATGTTTGGTCTACATCTATTGTATTTTCTCTGATAGACAGTGTTGCTTGTCTCCCTGTTCTTCTCTTCCCCTCCCTCCCTCCCTCTCCCCATATCCTTTCCCCTCCTCCAATCATTTTTATTTTCAGTAGGAATTCATGGTAGACTGATTTGTGTTGTGGCTTTTAAAATGATTGTGTCTGGACTTTTCGCCTTCACACGAAGCAGAAGAAATGTCAATCTTGAGAGATACCATGAAATAATGAGCTAGTGCTGTTAGCTGTCAGTTCGGAGTCCTGGATTCTAGATCCAGATTTTCCATAGCAATTAGATAGCTCTCAGTACATAAGTTACGGTGTCGGACTTTTAATTGTGATGAACAAGAGCGTTATATTGGTGTCACTTTCAGTATGTCAGCTACATGTCACTTTCACTTTGTGAACATTTTTTTTGGGGGGGCAGACCTAGAAACAGGTATGAGATAGGTATGCATCTAATAATTCAAGAGTGATACAGGCACAGCACTTACAAGCTGGGTGTTAAGAAATGTTTCATTTTTTGGGCTTGCAAGTTATGGCAAAATCAGTTATTTGGTATATGACCTTTTCACATGGAAATGCAAACTCCTTTTCTCATGGGGAGCTTTCATTCATTTCAGAGTGGCCTGTGCAGGACAGTGTCCCCAGAGTATTGTGCCCTTGGAGGAAGTGAGCATGTACTTTTTTATCCCAATGTTTCGGTTTTTTAAATCCTTGTCTTTCTGCTCCATTCATGCACTTCCACAGCAGCATTTTACTGAGCTATATTAGATATATAACAGGTTAGTAATAAGTTTCTCATTCTTCCTCACAGATATTGATGAGTGCACTAATTACGGCACTTGTAGCCAAACCTGCACCAACCACCATGGTTCCTATGTTTGCAGCTGTGTTGAAGGATATCTGCTCCAGCCTGATCACAAGTCCTGCAAAGCTAAGAATGGTAAGCAAATCAGTCATTTCCCCCCAGCCTTGTGGTTTTCTGTCTTGTGGGCAAGCAGTGGTGGCCTGGTTTGCACTCTACAAAGCACTTTTACTGTGCTCACCATATTTTCTGATTAGTGGAGCACAGTTTGGAAGACCTTCTCACAAATGTTTTGGGATGCCAGTCATCTCATGTTGGCTCTCATAAAGGATGTTGCCAGCTTGATTCCTTGGGGACCCCCAGAGTGTAATTTAGGGCCAGAAATGCTCTTTACCCCCACACTTTGCACACAATCTACATACAAAGTCACAGTGCAAGTGCACATTTACAGTTATTTGCTTTTTGTGCAGGGCAATGCAAACAACTCACTTGAGTGTGAATGCTTTTTCACTTGGTGCTGGGCAGTATGATAGCGGGACAAACCGCCCCATCACACAGCCTGTCTCTCCTCCCCTTTTTACATGTTTCTTTGACATATTACAGATGAGGAATTGACACATTTTGTGCATTCTCATACTTTGTTACCTGGGGGTGCCCCTTGGCTAGTGCATTTGCTGGACCTCATCCTAAAATGAGTAGGTCCTTTAAGAAAGATGTGCATCTGGGTGCCTAAACCTTGTTTCATCTTTGGCAACTCTGCTTCTTCAACAGAACCAGTAGATCGACCTCCAATCCTACTCATTGCCAACTCTCAGAACATTATGGCTACTTTCCTGAATGGTGGGTCTGTCCCTAACATCACTCCCACCAGCACCAAGCAGACCACAGCCATGGATTTCAACTACAGAGAAGACACAGTCTGCTGGGTCCATGTTGGTGACAGCTCTTCCCAAACTATCCTGAAATGTGCCAAGATCCCCAATCTCAAGGGATTTGTTGAGGAGTGGACCATCAACATCTCTCTCAGCTTGCACCGTAAGTTGCTGCTTGCTGTATAGAAGTTCTCATGAACAGGCTCCTCCTCTCATGGAAACACACATTCCTTTAGATTAATATACCAATTTACTTTTGCATACAAAAATGTTGTGTGGTTGATTCCCACCCTCACACCCTTCCGGCTTGTTGCTGTTTTTAAGATGGTAAAAATGTAACTATTCAGTTGGCAAAATTTTGTAGAAAATTGAGCTTTTAACTGAGAAGACAACCATTTATTTTATCATCATTAATCTTGAGTGAAACAAGTGAAAAGGAAGAATTTGGGATGCATTGGAGGGTGGGGCAGAATGTTGTCTTTGGTAGATGTTGTCCCTTGAGGTGAAGCTATTACGCTTTAATAAACAGATGGAAAATCGCTGAATGGGGAAGCTGAACAATTGGATTAGTCACAAGGGGAGACAATGGCTGAATAAGGATTTTTTCCCCAGTCTCTTGAGACCAGCACTGCTAGCTAGACCATCTTGCCTCTTGTCTGCCACTTGCTCATGACTGTCTTCTGCCCCTTCCTTCACGGCAAGTTGCACAGTTCAAATAATCTACACCCTTCAGTGGAGAGCTGTGATGGTGCCCACACTTCCTCAGCTGAGCAGCTACGAACTGGAGATGACCCACATCTCTGGCATATGTGGGACAGGAAAATGCTAATTCTTAATAGTCAGTATCTACTAGGTAGGAACATGGTCGTTTGGCACACAAGCCCCAAATGAGAACAAAAGAAAAGGATAGCTATTTAACTGGTATAGCTTCCCATTGGAACTGGAATTTTCACAGCTTTTGCAAATGTTCCTCGCCAGAAGAGGAAGGGTATCTTCTGAATCCTCTCATTATGGTTTTCCCTGTATCTAACAAAGTAATTAACACCCTCTCAGCCATACTTTCATAATGTGTCTCATCACCCTTGTGCAGAAGGTTAGAGTTGTTGGATGGACGGGATAGGAGGAGGCAGGAACTAATAATAATAATATGGCAACCCAGCCCAAAACTCCGGACAAGCTGGGCCAGGGGGCGCATAAAGATGTTAAAAAGCATTTAAAAAATAGATCTTCAAAAACAATTCCAGAAGCCCTTGTTTTCTAATTTTCTTGGTTGCTAACTGGGAGGCTGGCATGTGAAATTCTGCACTTGCCTTTGAAAGAGGCAAGTCGTTCTCAGTGGTTCTTACATTGTGGGGTAGACTGCTCTTGAGAGGCCTGAATAGGGTGGGGTTGCAATGGTCCTTGGAGGGATAGGATCCAGTCCAGATCTTGGTGGTTTGGCTGCCCCATAGACAGAGGAACCTCAGTGATCCACACCGGATTTGTAGGAGTGACTGTAACTTTGTGGCTCAGTCACTTGAAAGTGATTTGTGGAGCAGGTGGCTCCGAAAGAGCTGCTTTTTATGCTGTTTCTTTGTGCATGCTTTTGGGTGGAAGCCTGAGCTACTTTGTGCTATCCTTTGTTTAAAGCTCAGTGCAGGCCGTGTTTAACACTGTTCCTGCATGTAGCTCTTAGGAACCCAGGCTCCATTGTGTGCTGCATGCTCTCTGTGTCTGTCTGTCTGTCTGTCTGTCTGTCTGTCTGCCTGTCTCTCTATCTCTGCCCTCCCCCTTTTGCTTTTTCTCCAGAAAGCTGCATAATGTCAGGACAAGTATAAGCCACATGTTGAAATCTAAGATTCCTCAAGTAACTTGTGTGCATTATTGTTGTTGTTTTTTGCTTCTTCTTCTTATTTATTTTAGTACTGTACAATTGTTGGCCAAATAGTCTCTATTTCTCAGTCTGAAGGTAGTGATTTAGAAAATACTTTTTTATATATATCTAAGCCATCTGGGAGGAAGGATGAGTCATAACAGAGCAAGCAGCACAGGCATGGCTGGATTCTCTGTAGAGTTCTTCTTCTTTAAGGACGTGCTGCTGGTTGTCTGAGGCTTGGTTTTTTCCATGGCAGGCAAGGATAGCGATGTCATAAAGGGAGACCTTGAGACATAGGCAGTGGCATTTATTTATTTAGCTGCTTAACTACAGTGGTCTCTTAAGCAGTTTACAATGCAAGAAGTAAAACATCAGTTCAAACTATAAAATCAAACTTCAGTTAAAATTCCTGCTGCAATGATAAAACAAATTCTTCAGTAGGCACCTGAAGTTCAGTAGGCCTATCTGACCTCAACTAGAAAGGTGTTCCATAAAATTGGACTCAAAATACTGAACACACAACTCCTGGTGGCCATGAGCCCTGCATTTGAGCTATGGGGGATCACTAACAGTGACTCCCCTGAAGATCTCAGTGATCTGGCAGGGGTATAAGGGATTAGGTGGTCCTTGAAGTTTCCTGGACCCAAATTGTTAAAAGCCTTGTAAATTAATACAAGAACCTTGATCCTGGCTTGGTAGCATATGGGCAGTCAGTGCAAACTTTTGAACACTGGAGTTATGAGCTGGCAATAGTATGTTTTTATCAACAGTCTAGCCGAAGCATTTGGCACCAACTGGAGTCTTCTGATGAGGCCCAAGGGTAGCCCCACATATAAAGCACATTGTAATAATTGAATCTTGAGATTCCCAATCCATGAATCACCATGGCCAGACTATTGGCTGTAGTTAGTGTAACAACTGCAGCTGGTAAAAGGCACTCCAAGCCACTGAGGCCATTGAGCTTCAAGTGACAAAGGTGGATCGAGGGAGTGCAACCCTATCCAGAACAGGGAACTGTTGAATATGCCAGACACGGGAACCCACCCACCCCCAGTTCCTTTGTCTTCCCAGGGCTTACATTCAATTTAATGGCCATCATCCAGTACAGCTGTGTGTCCTCAGCATATTGATGAGACTTTGCCCACAAACTGCTAATGGCTTCATACAGATGATAAACAGCATTGGGGCAATATAGCTTGTACACCACAGTTGAAAGATCATGTAGCTGAAGCAGAGTCTTCCAGTGCTGCTCTCTGGACATGACCCTGTTTGATCAGATATACTAGATTCAGGGGCAGCACATCCTGATTCCCCACTTGAGGCAAAATGGGAACGGGCCACCCCCACTGTTCTGCCTCTCTTACCTGTGTTATGTGATGGTGTCCATGAAGCATGAGCAGCAGTGGCACCAACTTCCGTCAAGATCTTTCAAGATCTCACCGAAGTCTCAGAAGATCTTACGTGCTTTGTGAGTTCTTGTGAGATTTGGGTGAGATCTCCCTGGAAACCACTGCCACTGCAAGGTATGGGGGGGCATTGCTGTTCCACCCCCTATTAGAAAGGCTAGCTCAAGTCAGTAGCACATGAGACTCTTAATCTCAGGATTGTGGGTTTGAGCCCCGTGTTGGGCAAAAGATTCCTACATTGCAGGGGGTTGGACTGTATGATCCGCATGCTCCCTTCTAACTCTATGATCTGTGATCCCTGGCTTAGCTTTCAGCAGACAATGTGCCCTCAGGTAAATTTTATCTCTAGCTGGGTGCTGATAATGGAAGTAGCTGGCTGTGGGGTGCATTCCTGTGAGTATCTGGAGAGGGAGCGACTGCAGTGGGGTAAGATACAGACAAGTAGAGAATTCTGCACCCTTCACACATGTACCGTTTTTGCTTTTTAACACTCACTTTAGGCATAATTGGAGGCAGCCTCTCATCATAAAAAGTGGCTCTGCTCTGCTGCCATCACAGCCTTGAACATTCCCAGTGGCTCTTAATACACCATGTATCGTTTTAGGAATAGGTAGCAATATTTGAGGCCTGCTTGTCTTGCTTTTCAATTCAAGCTTTTGTTTCCACCACTCTCTCTCCAAGAGGCTGCCTCCCTCCCTCCTTTCATTCTTATGCCAGACAAAAATAGTCTGAATCCTTTGAACCTGGAAATGGGCATGGAAACAGCTTCCTTCCAATGCTTTCCCTTTGATCTGAGGCAGTCAGTCCACTGCAGTAATGGGAAAGACTATCACTTGGTGATGCTGTATAAGTTGCAGATGACCTTGGACAAATATAAATGTGTCCTTGAGGTGATTAATAACCTTCTGTGCATGGCATTGGTGGGACATCTGCTGCATTATTCAATCTAATTCTGCTGCCTTGAAAATGTTGAAAGGGTGCGGTAGGCATTTAAAGGAAGATCTACAAGCATGAATTCCTAATGAAGAAATGGTTGGAGCATGTTGATTTGCATTAGGGATTGAATGTGCCCTTTTCACTGTCTATAAGAATGTAATAAGAGCCCTGCTGGATTCAAGTCAATGGCCCATCTAGTGCAGCATCCTGTTCTCACAGTGGCCAACCATTTGCCTCTGTAGGAAGCCTGCGAGCAGGACATGAGCACAGGGCAGCAACAACGCTGCCTGGTTTCTCACTATTCTGCACTATGGGCAGGCAATATTGTAGGAT
Organism: Podarcis raffonei; assembly: GCF_027172205.1. Classification (NCBI taxonomy): domain Eukaryota; kingdom Metazoa; phylum Chordata; class Lepidosauria; order Squamata; family Lacertidae; genus Podarcis; species Podarcis raffonei. Next base: position 3,564,903 of record NC_070603.1, read on the forward strand.
CAGTTTGGGTGGTGGAGTTGCTGTCACTGTCTTCCCAGTTGAGTGCAAGTCTACCCTAGGGAAAATGTACCTGCCCAGGTACCATTTACGCTTGAGAGCACCAAAGCAGAAACATAGAAAGTTTCCTGTGCATGAGTATGTGAGAACAAGAGCTGCTGGAATGTTTAACTTCCTGTTCTGGCTGAACAGTTAAGCAACATTGGGGAAGGGATGTTGCTCAGTGCTAGAGCACAAGTTTTGCATGAAGATTGTCCCAATTTCATTCCCGGGCATCTCCAAGTAGAGTTGTCTGAACTCCTAAAGAGGATGTAGCACACAGTTGAAATATCTAACTTGCTTCCATGGTATTTGGTGACGACTGTCAGCTTGGATGACTTTAAAAGGAGATTGGCCATCTTCACAGTGGGCAATGCTATCAATCGCTATTAGTCTTTATGGCTCTCTAGTACTTCCACGATTAGAGCTCATATGGCTCTGTGCACCAGTTGCTAGGGAAGAAGAGTGAGACATCTTCTTTGAAGGTTTCTGGTTGGCTACTGTGGGAAACAGGATGATGGAATATATAAGCCCCTGGTTTGGTATGGCAGGGTTCTCCTTATGTTCTGGCATTGCTTTTGACCATGATTGCAAGATGTTTTTGTTGTGATGTGAAATGCAGACCTGCACTTCAGAGGAACATGGATGTGCCTCAGACATGTGAGAAAGTGACTGTGCAGGCAGGTGTGGCCTTAATGTGAGATGTTTTACTAGTACACAGTGACTCAGCCACACTGAAACACTACACCTTCCTCTTTTGACTGCCATGAGCCACTTTTGTCCTGACTGGATGCAGAGGAAATCCCTAGCCATGCTTTCTGACTGTCAGGCCTAGGGGGAATAGTTGAGAGTGCCAGAGCGTTCCCCCGTCTCGCCCATGGTGAGCCTAGAAAGGGTGTGCATCATTCTGGTGCTTAGCTCTCCTAGTTCCTCTGGTCTGAGCACTAGCAGGACTTGGAAGAGCCAGACTATAGTGTGCGGTTTTCTGGGACAGTGATCCTCCCACTTCTCTTTTTCAAGGCAGAAAAATTTGGAAACCCTGCTCCCTGACCAGGAGGTTGCAGTCTCCAAGAGTGATCCCACCTCCGAAATAAATCATTGGAGGCCCCAGCATGATACGAGTGCCTCTATTTTGGACACAGACCATGTGGATGACAACCATTTCTTATTGGCTGTGCCAGATCAGCTTGGCAAGCCATGATGCTTTTATACTGGCTTTGCGGATGCTGTAGTCATGTGTTTTCAGCCAGTGCAGTTGTGTGCATGTTAAGGATCTCAGTGCCATTTACTTTATGCCTTGGGAAACCAATTAGCCTGCAGGGGTGGTATCTCTACCACGCTCCTTTGGAGGCAGTGAGGATTACAGTGCAAACGAATTCAGATGCTACAGTAGCAATCACAGTTACATCAGCTCTTCAGTTTCAATTGGTATTATCTACTTTTTAAAAAATCCCATGGACAGTCTGTTTGCTTCCAAGGTGGCCCATTTATGACAACACCTGTATATAGCTAGATGCCTGCTCCTCTTGTTGCCATCAAAGCAGCTAGCCAGAAATAGCTCTCCATACTATAAGATTGCAGTGACTCAGTCTGCTGCATTTTTTCGAATCCCATTTCCCTTAAGGAAATTACACCCGCCCCCAAGGAACTGGCATGTGGACAACTTCACTCACATTCTCAACTGACTACCAGATTCACCCCATTTTACTAGAGTTTCTTAACATTGCACATTTTTCTATAGGCCTCAGACCAGTCAAGCACCTGTGCCTTTACTTTTCACATTCCTTGGGTTGTTCCAAAGCAGAAGCTCTGTAACGATGAACTAAGCTATAGGCAGTGATGGGCATTCAGAATGCTATTATGGAACTGCAGCAAACATTTCATTTATTTATTACATCCATTTTCCACCTTTCCTCCAAGGAGCTCAGGGTGGCATCCAGTGATACCTTCCTACTTTATTCTCACAGCAACCAAGTAAGCGTAGGTTAGGCTTAGAGTATATGGCTGGCCCAAGATTGCCCAGTGAACTTAGTGGCTGAATGGGGATTGGAACCTGGGCCCGTCTTAGCAAGTGCACCACGCGGGCTGACTTCATATCCAGAACTCTGATTCATAGAGCATAGGTGAGAAGAGTAGGGATTTTTCAAAGGTCATCATATAGGTCAGTGATGGAGTCAAGAATCATACTCAGGTCTTTTGTCTTCCTAGTCATGCAGTTGGGGAGCAACACTGTGTATGGATGTTGAGGAATTTATGCATTCGGGAAGTTAATTCCAAGGTTGCTTTGAGACGCCAAGCTCTTTTTTAATAGTACCTGGGGAACTACAGCCTTTTAATTATGGTTGAAGGGAATTGGAATTTTGTAAATAACACCATCGCCACCTCCGACTTCCTTCCCCCATTCAAGTCATAACAAGAGATGTGCTCAGCATCAAGTGGCCTACTAATCAGAAGCTGCGAAGCTGACTAAAAGGCCCTGTGCGGCTTGGAATGTGCTGTGCCTTTCCAGGAACAGCAGGGACCTAAAAGCACATCTGTAACATTGCCATTGGATAATCCTGATTATTTCCAGGAGGACTCATCCACACGTTTGCTTGACCCATATTTTGATTGTATTGTGTACTGATTAATTTCTCTGGGCCTGAATGCTTTTCTTGTTGTTCTGTTGCTGTGCCTTGCAAAAATCCGATCTTACTTGCTGAATCGGATCTTATCAGATGTGCAGAAAATCTGTAGATAGATTTTGCTTAACTGAGCTTTAATTCAGTGAGTATGATCGGATTTTCTCAAGGCACAGCCGCAGAACAACGATAAAAGCTATTGGACCTGGGGCAAGTACACAATACAAGCAAAATATGGGTCAAGTGAAAGTGTGGATGAGCTTGTAGTGTCTGAATGGTGACTTCTCTTGGCTCTGTGAGGTCTTTTGATGCTGCATCCACTATGTGGAAAAGAAACACAGGCTTCCACAGTGACAGTTTTCAATTATTGCTGCCAATAGCTTGACAAGTCTCCCCACCCCCTTAAACAGAAAGAAACTGAGAGTGAGAAGAAGTTACTACAGAGTTTGCAAAGAAACCGTATCTCTGTTGAACCGTTTGTGTACCAACCTGATGCTTGGTTACTGAGTTTTAGGTTTACTTTTTAAATAAAAATGGAAGAAAGATCCAACTGCAGTCCATATGTACTTTGTTTCCAGTCTTGCTTTATTTCTGCTTGTTTTCCTTCAAGATTTGGAAGTGGTCTCTTGCTTTCTCTCCTGGTTTAATTGTCATCCCACATAAAACAGCATTTTGCTGAATCCAAGCTATTACACTTACCATCAAAACAACAAACATTTCTCTCCCTAGTCCCTTTCCACTTAAAAATGAAAGTAGGGAAGAAATCTTGGGTAGAAGAAGAATGCCTCTTCACATTTAGGGACAGAAGGAGAGTAGTTCTTTCTTTACCTGAAAAATTGCTTCTTTCCCATGATCTATGCAGATGGTTTGCTTATCTTTGGCTGAAATTGGTCTGGGCCAGATTGCTGATAATGGAGCAGGTCTTTTGAACCAATTCCCATGCAGGCAAAGCAGCAACACCCAAGTAGGTTCTGAGCTGAGCGGATGTTTCAAATCACCCATAATGGGCTCCTAGTTGTAATTATGGGCCCATCATTACAGGGTTGGGACTCAAAACCCTGTGGAGTGCAATTTCGGAAGCAACCAGTTTCGTGGCTATGATTCCCTTCTTGTTACAAAATCAGCAGGCTCTCGTTAGCTTCAGTGGGTGCAGCCTAGATGTTCAGCTAAATGTTCATCTTAGAGGCTTCAATTTCCCAAGAGGCCAAAAAATCCTTGACTACCAGACATTTTTTAAATACCGTTTGATTTTACAAAACCTTTTTTCCATCAGCAAAGTCCAGTTTTCTCACTTTAACAGGTAAATAGCTTGCAAAAACCCCACAAAAGAACAGGGCAGAATCAATTGTACAATAACATGTAGCATAGGAGACACAACGATAAATTAAAGTGGGATGTAGAGAGGCTGTGAAGGACTTTGAGTCTGAGTTATAGCCATTTCATGCCAGGTTATATAAAAAAGGGGAATGAAAACTACCAGTATATGGTGTCAGAATCTTTGTTCTTGTAAGCTCTTGAAGGACTTTTCTGCAGTGACAAGCTATGTGTGTGAGCAAGAAAATAGTTTGCAACCTTCTAGTTCCTCAAGTCTCTACAATGCAGCACTCTTCTGTTGATTGAATCCAAGTAATGCCTCTGAATCATAGGAGCCTTAGAGCATGGCACAAGCTCATACATAGCCTCTATCAAAAGCAGGACACTTATTCACATTTTGTAAGGCCAAGAGGCACACAAGGCGGCTTGCCCAGTATCATAGTACAAGTCTGTGGCAGAAGCTTGGTGCCAGCCTTTCCTTGAGCCTCTGGCTTTGTTGCAAGTCACCCTTACTCTTTTTCCTCATGCCCCTTCCTTGCTCCTTGTTCTTTACCGGGGACTTGAAATGACAAGCAATGGGACTCACTAAACACAATTCACTGACAAACAAGCAGTGGCATTTATATTTGAAGGTGAGAAGGAACAAAGTAAGTCTGAGCTGATGGCTGCCCAAAGATCCTCCAAAGGACAGATCCACACATCCAAAATAGAACTTGGCTTAACAGCCATTTCCCTCTCCTTGGGAAATCCTGGGAACTGTAGCTCATGAATCAGGGGAAGAGTTGTCAGCATCCCACCCAAACCTACATTCCCTGGGATTCTTCGAAAATGCCAGGGCAGTTGAACTGATATAAATCTAATTCAAAACGTGTACTGTAAATATGCCCTCAGAGCAATTTTTAAAAGGCACACATCAATAGAGCTTTTGCCTTGTTTCATAGAATAATAGAATCTTAGAGTTGGAAGGGACCCCAAGGGCCATCTAGTCCAACCCTCTGAAATTCAGGAATCTCAACTAAAGCATCCATGACAGATGGCCACCCAGGCTCTGTTTAAAGACCTGCAAGGAAGGAGAGTCCACCACCTCCCAGGGGAGACCGTTTCACTGTCAAACAGCACTTAGCGTCAGAAAGTTCTTCCTGATGTTTTGTCAGAATCTCCTTTCTTGTAACTTGAATCCATTGGTTTGAGTCCTACCTTCCAGAGCGAGAGAAAACATGTTTGCTCCATCTACCATGTGACAGCCCTTCAGATATTTGAAGACGGTTTTCATATCTCCTCTCAGTCTCCTCTTTTCCAACTCCCTCAACCATTCCTCGTATGGCTTGGCTTCTAGACCCCTGGTCATCTTAGTCGTCCTCCTCTGCACCCGTTCTAACCTGTCGATAAGCTCCTTAAATTGTGGCACTCTGAAGTGGACACAGTATTCCAGGTGTGATCTGACCAAGGCAAAATAGAGTGGTACTATTACTTTCCTTGATCTGGACACTATACTTTTGTTGATGCAGACTACAATAGCATTAGCTGTTTTTTGCTGCTGCATCACACTGTTGACTCATGTGAAGCATGACCCCTAGATCCTTTAAACATGTACTGCTAGTAAGCCAGGTGTCCCCCATCTTATATTTGTGCACCTGGTTCTTCCTGCCTAAGTGCAGAGCCTTGCATTTGTCCCTATTGAAATTAATTTTGTTAGCTTAGACACAATTATCCAATCTGTTAAGGTCATTTTGAATTCTGAATCTGTCTTCTATGGCATTAGCTACCCCTCCCAGTTTGGTGTCATGAGCAGATTTGATGAGCATCCCCTCAATTCTTTCATCCAATTCATTTATAAAGATGTTGAAGAACAATGGGCCCAGGACAGAACCCTGTGGCACCCCATTTGTCACTTTTTCCCAGGATGACGAGGAACCATTAATGAGTAATCTTTGGGTTCAGTCAGCAAAGCAGTTACAAATCCACCTAACAGTTACCTTGTTCAACCCACATTTTACCAGCTTCCTCGCGAGAATATTTGTGACCCACTTCTTTCTTTGTTTTTGATCTGATCATGAAGGCCTGTGAAACTAGCATGCTGCACTTAGTGTGCCCAGAAACTTGTGACCTACTTTCAGACTTTTGTGTGCACACACCCCCCCCATTTGTCTCAGCTCATCATCAATTTCGGAAATTATTGACCTAAAGGTGCCTAGATCGCAAGGCTGGGTATCTGTGGCAGGACACAATCACTGGATTTGTTCCTCCATTGAGCATTTTGGAAGGACTGCTAGCCTTTGTAATCTTGATCTAAACCTCCTCTTTATGAATGCATTTTCTGCAGCCTTGTGGCCCATTGACAATGCCTGTGTTCATTTGCAACTGGGTTCCCTTCTGACTCTGATCCTCCAAACAATTTCAGAAGGAAATCGGCTTTCAGGTTCTTAGACCTCTAAATACTCATAGCTTAGCAGGAGGCAGGCTTCTCAGACTTTTAATAATTTAATGCCTTTCTCTGTGCAGCTTGCGTTCCTTACACACATCATGTGCCTGCCTCTTAATGCTGTGCTTTATATGAACAGTGTGTTTTCAATGATCTCAGCAAGGGGTGGCAACTGGGTGCCAATAGGTTAGTATTAAGACAGCTCCCAGTGGCACAGTAAAAATGTAAAAATGGAAATGTTGCTATGCTGGCTTTAGATACATAGCCCACTCAGCCCAGGATCTTCCATATGTACTGGATACCAGCTGGGGTACATCAGAGGAAAACAGTTGAGAAGCCTAATCTACCCTTCACTTTCTTCCTGGCCAAAATAGAACTTCCTGCATTGGGTATCTTGCAGTGAAAGAAGACTGTGTGTCATCCTTCTGACAACACTGAAATGAAGAACCAGGGGCCCGCCAGATGTTGTTGGACATGTCTTTAAAAAAGACGTGAGGATTTCGTTTAGTTTGTTTTTTCTTTATATCTAGAATATTTAGCAGGGTTCAAATGGTATCTTTCAGAGAAAATATTTTAAGACTATTGCTCCTACAGTGAGCAGGAAGCCAAAATAAATCACCCAGGTGCTACTAAAAAATACAACATACTGAAAATAATGACACAAAGCTAGTTTTAAACCATACCAATTCATCAACGCACATGTTGTGAAGCTCTTGAAGCAGCATGATGAATCTCTTCCACGGTTTGGGACTGATGCAGATGCTGCCTTTACATGGCCCCTGAAAAGGAATGGAATTTATTTCTTCATTTATTTAAAGCTCGAATCTGCCCTATCCTGAAAGCCAAGAGCAGGAAACATGTAAAGCAAACTTACTAAACACTGGTAAGCACAAGGCACAATGTGATTGTCACCCAGCAACTGCCTTGGCTCATCTGACTGCTGCCTACCAACCAACCTTTAATAGCAGATGGATTTTAAAAGTAATTTAGAGATGTGATCTGCTGGAATAAAATATATGCCCTCTTCCAAAAATCTGCTGTCCCTTCTTCACTTTTATTGGCTGGATGTGGGTGTTGGTTGGGGTGGAGTTGTTCTAGACTGTCCAAATATTTACCTTGAAGAGACTCTCTTGATGGGTTTCACTCCATGTTCTGAGTTTAACTTGATCACCATCGTCGTGGTTAAGAAGAAATGGCTTTATACGAAACATATGGTTTGGATGTTTTGCTTGAGCAATCTGGATTGTTTTACTAAGCTGCTTCATAGTGAACACCGCACATGGGAAAGTTCACATGTCAGAGAGAAGGCTATTATGCTGGCTTTCTTGGCACATCAGTTTTCCATGCGCAGGAGAAAAGTTTTGATGGGTGGCGGGGAGACACGACTTTTTAAAATGAGTGACTTCTGTGCATACTCAGATGGTACTCCAACATGTAAGAAGACCACAATATACCCCCCATCCCCCTGCTCACATTTGAACTGGTTCTGTGCTGTTGCTCTGTGATGTGGTGCTTGTTACAGACTATGTTCCCAGCAGTGTGCATTGGAATGTTGTCTCCTATTGCATCTAAGAGCATTTCCCCAGGTTTCTGGAAAATGTCAAGTGAGACTGCTCCCTCTCTGCCTTTCTCTTGCTTGCTTCCTTGCTTTTCTTTTGTGACATTGGGGGGGGGGGAGGGGGGTCATCCAAAGTAGCATGGAGGAGCAAAATAGTGGGACTCTTGGCCAGGTGAGACTTTCTCAACCTGGTGCCCCTCCAGATGTTGGACTCCAGATCCCATCAGCCCAGCCTCTGTGACCAGTAGTCAGCGATGGTGAGAATTGTGTTTCGGAAGCATCTGTAGGGCACCAAGTTGGGGAATAAACGTCTAGATTGTGTTTCCAAATCTAAAAATTGAGCAATCTGACCACACTAAAATGTCTTCCTAATCTGTGAGGCAGGCAACAACTTTCCAAACAAATATGTCCCAAAGGCTCAAATTCACCCACAGCCTAACAACAAATCTCAAAATATTTCTAATGTCAATGAGCAGAAAGCTCTCTTGGATTTAGGACACACTGTGGGGGGAGAGAGAGAGAGAATATCAAGCAAAATTTCCCCCTTTGCATTGAAAACTGTTCCCTCTCCCCCTCTGTCCCCAGGCTGCCTAACTCTTTCAGCCAAGAAAGAGGCAATGATTTGAACTAACTTGGCAAGAAAATGGAGCACTTGGTAATTTCATCTGCCGTGTATTCTCTTTAACCCATTTTATTCCTTGGGACAAGAGAAGTCTGAATGATTTCACCCCTCTCAGGGCTGTTTTTAAGAGAGACATAGGAGTATGGAATGGGGATGGGGAGAGAGAATGATATATGCGTAGGCTCAACCTCTGCTCCTCTGGCTATATCTATTCTATAGATCCATATTGGTTTACCTGTTCTTACCTTTTCCCAGGGAATTCAGAGACTTGCAGGATTCTAAAAGAATGTGAGGTGAGGAATCTCAGATGGCCATAGAATGCTGAGTATGGTGGCATGGGATGGGGTGGGAATCTTGAGAAAAGGGCATGAAAGGGGGAAGAGAAACCCTGAGCAGGAACATTTCACACTGCAGCTTTTTGCTGCAGGTCCCACTTGTTATTACTATTACAAAGATGTCTGCCTATTCCTAGAACCTGCTGGCGGCAAAATTAATAGCTGTCTGGGTCATATTTGAACGACTTGTTCTTCCCTGTATTCCTCTTGCTGTCTACAGCCCACACTGTGTACTTCAGGGTAAAACATAGCAGCCAAAGAGAAATCCCTAGATTGATTGCTTCCAGCAGCCAAATGATTAGGGGTAATTTGAGCAACAAGGTTGCACTCTCCTCTGCATCTTCCTAATAGGAAAGCTAGAGGCCCATCTTTCTTGAATAAAATACAGTGGTACCTCGGGTTACATATGCTTCAGGTTACATACGCTTCAGGTTACAGACTCCATTAACCCAGAAATGGTGCTTCAGGTTAAGAACTTTGCTTCAGGATGAGAACAGAAATTGGGCTCAGGCGGCACGGCAGCATCAGGAGGCCCCATTAGCTAAAGTGGTGCTTCAGGTTAAGAACAGTTTCAGGTTAAGTACGGACCTCCAGAACAAATTCAGTACTTAACCTGAGGTACCACTGTACTAGGGAGCATGATTGGAGATGGTTTTCTCCAGTGCTCCCCCCCACCCCCCGGGAACTCAATGGTACACAGTAACAGCATCTCTCTTTTGTTGTTAAAAAGTGTGGCACTTACTGTAACAACTTAATTGTGAGTACCGGCACCTCTTTTTCTAGAAAAAAAGCACTGTTTTTGTCACATTCCGGTCGTCTAGCAGGTAGATCACATCGAATAACACTGACGCTGTCATCATCAAGTTTATTTATATGCCACTTTTCCATATTATGCTCAAAGTGGCTCACAAGTGCAATATCACCGATATGTAAGCCATCAACACATTTCATGTAGTATTTAAAAGCCAAAGCTGACAAAAACATTAAGATTGTGCTAAACATATGAAAAACACATTAGGCTAAGTCACATGCGTGCAGTCCTGTGTTGCACACAAAATGCAGACAGCTACAGAAACCTGCATATAAACCCTTTCCAGTATGGCACAAATCTTAACACATGTGTCTGCTTGCCCATTTGACACCACTTGCCTACGTTGCTTGAGACGTCTAGTAAAGGCCTATCTTTTTTGCTTAGGCTCCCCCTGGCCCTTTTTTGTCAGGGACTGGCAGTAGTAGTAATATTTATTTTTCTATGCTTTTATACTACTGTTCTGCTGGTTTGGTGTTGTATTTTTGTTTTGATAATATTGCCTATGTTCTGCACAACTTTGAGATGTTAATCAGTTTACAGTGGCCTAAGTGATGGGCCTGGCTCCTCAGGAAAGAGTTTCCTAAGTGCAAGACTGCTTAAATGCTATGCCCATTTTGACACTCTCTGTGTCACACATGTCTGCCTGCCTCTTACTTCCGTGTATTAGTTTGATTGGGTCCCACATCCAAGCAACTCCAAAGACAAAGGTGCTATTAGGAGTGGAAAGCCAGGAGGTGGGGATGCCCAAGGTTTTCCCCTCAGTTAGGAAGGCCCCATTGAAGCTTCCAGAGATGCCAAAGGACTGTACAATAACGGATCAGTGTGGCCAATAGACCACAGCAAAATTCATAGAGCACATACTGGCTTTGTTTGGGGAGCTTGCACAGACCCCATGCCTGAGATAATCCTTTCCTCATACAAGAGATTCCTTCCTATTGTGTGCAAAGCTATTCCTCTGGTTTATCTAGATTTAGTGCTCAGCATGGTTTCATTTTTGTGAGTTATTGGTAGTGCACACCTACAGGAGAGTCCCTCCTGCCTCATTCCTCTTAAGAGTTAGATGCGGTTCTGCATTCCAAGGATGTTGGGTATAGACTCTGCTTCTGCAGGAGCAATTCAGGCCTAGCTGCTTGGCAAAGAGCCAGCTGTCAAGTCCCGGGTTAAATGGACTGTGTTAACTTTTTATCTTTCAGGAGGGAGGGGGAAGGAGGAAATGAAGTGAGAATGCTTTAGGTTATATCACTAGGGGGACAACTGCCTTGTTAGACAGCTGTCAGGAACACAGATTCCAGGAAAGCTGAAAGCTACAGCCCACACAATCCTTTCAGGAGCTTTACAGTAACTTGCAAAGCTCAGTGGGTTAGCTTGTGTGGTTACATAACCCCCCCCCCCCATCCTGAAATACTGAATTAGTTTTGCTGGGAAGTAATTGGGCTGACAGCCCTGTGCCGCTACCACCACCCGCCCCTCAGCATTTATATTTTCCACACAGGTATTGCCTAGAATGGCTGATCTTCATTTCCAGCACGGTTCTGAGCTACCTTCTCCCCCTGAAAACAGAGGCGAAGAGAGATTATTTTTATATGCGTATTTCAAGTCTTTTCTTTCCCTCTCGCATCCTAAAATAAAAGAGAGAAATGAATTGAAATCATTGCACACACATGGCTTCCTGTGCAGTTTGGAACAAAGTGAGGAGGCACATGGATCAGCAGGGGGGGAAATGCAGCTAGGTTGCTTGTGGGGGCAAACTATAACACCCGGCTTGTGGGATTTGCCCTGACTGCCAATCTGCTACTGGGCAAGTTCAAGGTGCTGGTATGAACATTATAAGGCCCTATACTCTCAGGACCAGGTTACCTGAGAGACGGCTTTATCCTTTATTTATTTTTAAGGTAAAGGTAAAGGGACCCCTGACCATTAGGTCCAGTCGTGACCGACTCTGGGGTTGTGGCGCTCATCTCGCTTTATTGGCCGAGGGAGCCGGCGTACAGCTTCCAGGTCATGTGGCCAGCATGACTAAGCCGCTTCTGGCGAACCAGAGCAGCGCACGGAAACACTGTTTACCTTCCCGCTGGAGCGGTACCTATTTATCTACTTGCACTTTGACGTGCTTTCGAACTGCTAGGTTGGCAGGAGCAGGGACCAAGCAACGGGAGCTCACCCCATCGCGGGGATTCGAACCACCGACCTTCCGATCGACAAGCCCATGCTCTGTAGTTTAGACCACAGCGCCACCCGCGTCCCCAGTTTATTATTATTTATTATTTATTATTATTTATTTTTAATTTTTTATAAATATTTTTTATTATTTCCTTAAATTGCATAACAGACATAACCGATCAGAAGTTTAACAAAAGAGAAAGAATGTTACAAAATCTAGACTGCAACTTGCCTTATTCCTTATACACCCAGTAGATTTCTGTAGTCTGCGGGAGAGTTCCTCTCCTGCAAGTTCCAACGATCTCAGAAGCCCCCTCCACAGTGACTCAGAGCAGGGCTTTTAGGGTGGCTGCCCCTGCTCTGTGGAATTGCATTCCTGTCCAGATACGACAGGCACCGCACTGTCTGCACTTTCTGGAAACAACTGAAGACATTTTTGGTCCAACAAGCTTTCCAAGCTGGAGGGGATAAATGGGTCTTTGCTATTTACTTTGTTATTGTTTTAGTCTTGTTTTAAATGCATTTGTTGAGTTTTTAACTGCTTTTAGTTTTCTTTAGTGTAAATCACCTTGAGACACTTCTTTAGAAGGCAATTAATAAATAATTTGTGATTATATTTTTTAAAAATAACCTCCAAGAGAGAAAAACAACTACTGTTCACAAGAAGTGTCAAATTTTATTAGTGTCTGGAATGCTTTGGGAATGATTCATTTCTTAGACACATCAGGAATCAATAAAATTTGGAATTTCTTGAAGAAAAACAGTTGTTTTCTGAAACAGATTTGGCAACAATAACATTTGGTACTGAGGGGAAATAGTGGCTTCTCTGTCTCTCTGTCTCTCTCATGTCACTGTGCAGTTTGCCATGTGTTTTGTTGTAAAAGAAATCAGAAGTTCCTTTTCCTTGTTCCTCATCCTCGCAAGCCATGAGGTAGTATTGTTATTGCCACAGGTTATCTAGCTTTTCATCCTGGGAAGCTTTGAGGGGCTGGCAGGGAGAGGGCATGAAAATTTAATTTGGTAATGCTGGATTAGTGTTGCCTTCTCTCCTTTGAGATGTTTGCAGCTGGGAGAAAGCAGTCAGGGTAGACCCCTTCAGCTACCTTTGGAAACAACAGCCCTCCAAGCTTTTCTTTTTAAACTACCATTCCTCGGAGCTGGAATAGAGCTTTGCCCTATCTCTCGGTCTATTATTTGTTCCACACTTCCCTTCATAGCAGGGGCTCCAGGACCAATATTAAGGAAAAGGGACGTGGAGTGCTGATCTTGTGTGGGATGGAAGACCAGTATGACAGGGACAGCTAGGGTTGAAGGGTGGGAGGGTTGTGTGTAATATGTGGCCTTGGCAGCCACTGTGGCCATGGCTTGGTTGACTCATTTTCTGGTTCCTGGAAACACTCTTGCTTTCAGCCATTTCTTCACTTAACTCATGTATCCTCTGTGGGCATTAAATGTGAAGGAGGGTCCCTGCTGGATCAGACCCAAAGGCATGCCTAGTCCAATATCCTGCTTCCTGCAGGGGTCAGCGGGATGCCTCCAGGAAGCCAACAAGCTGTGAAGGCAACAGCCCTCGCCCACTCTTTCTCCCAAGCAACTGGTATTCAGAGATCTACTGCCTCTGTATATGGAAGTTCTATAGCACTTTCATGATGAATAGCTGCAGATATAGACCTCTATCTTTCTAATGAATTTTTATAAATCCTTCTAAGCTAATGGCCACCACTACGTTCTGTGGCAGCAAATAATAGCCTCTTATCATGAGCTTTTCACAAGCGTTCCTGCTGTTCCGTTGCTGCTGCTGCTGCTGTTGTAAGGCTTCTTTCCATTACTCTGTGAGAACAGAACTGGGTGGCATCAGCTGTAGTTACATTAGTGATAACTGACATTGTTTTCTGAGAACCTGTGGAATTCTGAAGGCAAAAGCCATTGTTTCCCTTTGTTCCTCTCATCTTTCTCCTGCATCTTCTCCTGTTAGCTGGAAAAGGCGGGCTTCTTTCCCAGAAAAAAACCTTCCCCCCCTCCCGCACCGCTGTCAGGCTCCTATACTGATGTGACTTTGCTGTCAGGGCAGCTTCCCTTGAAGAGGTGATGAAGAGCACTGTCTGATCCAAGGCTCCAAACCGAAAACTTCATAGCCACTAGAGAATGTCAGGGCCCCATCTTTTTAGTTTGACCTGAAAATACATGTCTTTAACCTCTTCAATTAATGCAAAATGCTGCCAGTGGAAATGCTTGAATGTAAAGTCTTTTGCTGTGACAGAGGTTGTCTTGTTCTCAAGGCTAGGGAGCTGGAATGCCTTCAGATCATTATGTAAATGTATCCAAAGGATCATTCCTATAAGCGAAAAGGAAAGGAAACTCGGACCCCTGGGACTGCATTCCTGGCAAGGTTTCGTTCCTCCTCCTCACAGGCTTTTGAACTCAGACATTTCTGCAGGCAGCGGCACAGTCCTCTCAAGCTGTTCTTCCATTGAAACTGTTTCTCCGGTCAAAACTTTTGACTGCTGTTTGCCCTACAGCACACATCTTGGTTATGAATCAGCTGCCTAATGTTTATTTGCTGGATGCATTGGCATTCTTCTTTTCTCTCCTCCTTTCCGTAGTTCTGCTGAAAGCCTCTGATCTGGTTTCTGTGGGTGTGTGGAAGGTGAAGAATGAGTTAGGTTAGCATGAACTTGGAACCAGCTGTGCTTGATTTGTTCCCCCACCCACTTCCACTCCCCTTGCCCCACTTGGTGTCCCAGTTTTCAGAGCAAGCAACTTAGCTTGTTTTCCTCTTTATACGGCCAGCCTTTAATCCCCAAGGCTGAGCCTTTTCCAAATCCTTCCATGAAGAATCGTAGCCTGTAGGGGGGAAGCTGTTCAGCAATGGACTGAATTTATTAGGAAAACCTTTTCTTAAAAATATTTGCTTGAAAAGGCTTGGCAGGTGCCTGTTGGCGATTCATTTGCACCAGGGCCAGGGAACCAGGTGGTGTTGGACTCCAGCTTCCATTAGCCCCAGCCAGTGCTGGCCAGTGGTCAGTGAAGATTGAATTGTAGTCCAGCAACATCCGGAAGGCCACAGGTTCCCCAGCCCTGCTTTAGACAGAAAGAAAAAAAAAACGTGTCCTGCCTTTGGACATTCAGTAGAACTAGAAGACCTTTGGGTTCCTTCCAACTTAGCTTATGTAATATAAACTAAGTATTTAAGTTCAGTTCCTGGCCAGTTTAGTGACGTGTTTAGTTCCAGTTCTCCACTCACCCACAAAGCTCAGTGGGCCAAACAGTACACGCTCTCAGCCTAATCTACCTCACATGGCTGTTGTGAGGATATTATGGGTAGGGGGACCACATAAGCGACCTTGAGCTCTTTGTGGGGATGACAGAATAATGGCGTGGCTCAGTGGAGGAGCATATGCTTTGCATGCATAAGGTAGTAGGTTCAGTTCTTGGTATCTCTATGTGGGGCTGGGAAAAATCCCTGCCAGAAAACCTGGAGGGGTCACTGCCAGTGGGCAATACTGAGCTGGATGGATTGGTGATCTGACTCGAGAGCAGAAGCGGCTGGGGGGCAGGGTGGACCACTTCACCTTACCTGGATGAGGCTGCACAGACATACTGACAGACCACAGGATTAGCACCATCAGCCTGCCTGTGATAGTCACCCTTGTTTCCATCCTGCCTTTCCAGATATTCTGTAGTGCTACTGGCATTGGGAGGGTGGCTTCCCGGCTCCACCACACCACACCAGCTGCTACTGTTTGCAAGAGCACATTCTGTATAATGCAATCTCTACTTCAAATTATTTTGGGTAGCAGGGCTGGAGAGGATCTTTTCCTGGAGACCTTGGAGAGTCTCTGTCAGTTGGGGTAGGCAGGATAGATGGCTCTGTGGTTTGAAAATACTAAGGCAGCTTATTATACTTCCAGACTGAGCTCTCTGAATAAATAATGAATGAGCCATCTCTGTTTCCTGCATGTTGTGTCTGTGCTTGCAAAAATATGAGGAAGTTATCATTTACACGTTTGTCATCCTGTGGGATTTGTTAGATGCCTCAAGGACCAAAAACAATGTACATAAATATTTGGAGACTTTAGGGGTAGCATTTGGAATTCACGACCTTCTCAGAAATTGCCTACTAATGAAGATTTCCCCATACTCACAAATATTTTTAGTCAACTGGGCCGGAAGATGTTGCAATTTTATTTTCCTTTGCTGTAAAATGAGAACCCAGGGGACAATAAACTCAAAAATGTTTGATTTTCATTGTGCAAGACTCAAATTTTCCAGCTCCTAAGACCAGCTTAGGTAAAAGGAGGTTAACCCAGAAGTTTCCTGTTTGCTGAATTCTCAGTGCTAGGTTAGCTTTGCTTATTTCACTCATGGATTTTAAGCAATTTCATGATTTTAAAAGCTTGACTTGCAGCATGACCCTTTGTATGTGTTCTTTGAAATAAGCTCCATTGAGTTCTGTGGCAGTTACTCTTAAGTATATGTACACAGGATTGCTGCCCTAGGCTGTGTCCCCACAGTAGTTTAAATTGGATTCAGTGCATCCCATAAGTGCATGTTTTTCACTTCCTCCACACAATGTGGTCCTCATACAAAGGGCAGCCCACACTCGTCCCCATTTAATTTGGATTTCCCTAATCTGTAGATAATGTGATGGGGGGGGGGCGGACCCTAACCAAAATATCACATGCTACACAACTGTAGGTGTAGTAAAGCACATTGTGTAGGTGAGGGGTTTTGTTTGTTTGTTTGTTTTGTTTTTAAGCATGTGAAATGATGTTTTTGCTGCAACGGACCTGAGATTTCCAGAATTCAAGAAGGGTGTGATGTACTAATTGAGGGGGGGGGGAGAACCCCACACAGTGCAAATACATTCCATCAAGCGCCTTCAACTAGTGTAGGTTGGAAGCATTGAGACATAATTCCACTGAAAGCTGTCAAGTGTGGATGAACATGCACAAAAGCACCCATGGAAAATTCATATCTCTATAACCCATGTGTGCACTGACACTGGTGTCTACATTGCTCTATCCCCTTATCTAAATGGTTGCAGAAGGGCCATAGCTTAGTGATAGAGCATCTACTTTGCATGCAGGAGGTCCCAGGTTCAATCCCTGGCATCTCCAGGTAGTGCTGGGTGGGACGCTTGTCTGAAGCCCTGAACTGCCACTGCCAGTCAGTGTAGGCAATACTGGGCTGGATTACCAATAGTATTACTCAATAAAAGCCAGCTTCCTATGTTCCTGCTCACTTGTACTTCCTTTTAATCCTAGAATCTATCTTTGCGTTAACTCCAGTGTTAACTATTGTTCACCTTGAGTCAACTGGGTGCTCTCACTGGTGCGCCCACACAGTGCCAATCTCCCTGCCACCTCCCTGTCACCTGCTCCCAGCAGTGATACTTCCAAACTCTGTGGCCATATTTTCTTTTGTCAATAAGTCCCATCTATGATGTATGACACAATAAGGATTTCACCAGGATAAGGCAGAAGCCAGCTGGGTGTTTCTGCAGCCTGTTTGGAGGATGCCTCTCTACCCTGGCTGGCTTCCAAGTCAGCATGAAAGACCTGAGAAGTTGGGTACGTTAAGAAAACAGTTAATACATACTTTGATTAAAATACGACAGTATACTAGGGTGAGGATGAGCCCTTTATGAGGACAGATTGTCTTAAGCAGCTGTCTGCCTGGGAGAATACTGGATTTTCCTCCAAAGATAGATAATTTAACATATGATACAGGAGAGTAAGGATCTGATTTTTATGTTTATTTTTTTTGTCCTGGGCCACATAATATACAGCATAGCTTGTCAAATGGAAACTGGGTTTTTGTTCATACAGCTGTGGGGATCAGGGCACAGAGTAAATCACTGAATGGTATTATAAAATGATAAGACCATAGAATTGTTGAGTTGGAAAAAACTCCAAGGATCATATAGTCCAACCTCCTGCAGTGCAGGGTGATGATAAATCTAAGAGCAGTGCTCTGATTAGCAAGTTTAGGGGAAGATGCCCCCAAGTAATCAGTTGGCTTCATATAAAATGCCAATAAATACATGTTCCTATTAATGGGGCACATAAAGGGTGTGAAGTTAATCTGCCAGTGACAACCACCTAAATAGACAGGTTTTTGAAACTTGTTTGGAATATTTTAAAGTTCTTCTGGTATCTCTGCCCTTAAAAAGAAGAAGAAGAAGAAGAAGAAGAAGAAGAAGAAGAAGAAGAAGAAAGCCTAGTTTCTCATTGAAGGAAATGAGAAAAGCTTAGACACAGATATAAGGCAAGGCTTTGCCTCCAAACTCAAGTAAAAAAGAGAGAAAATGGTCCAGTGTCCACCCCAAGCTGCATGTACACACGTCATCTTAATTTGTGCTGTTGTGATTCCAGTGAGACAACCAGATGCTCCAGCAAGTCCACCTCAATTGGAGGGCGGGCAAACAATGAAGCAGCCAGCCTTGGGGGTCCTCTTGTCACTTCTTCTTCATGTCAGGGCCTGCGTTTCTACTTTCAGACAGAAGCGAGACCAAAATCCCTGAGGAGTTCAAAATGAGTATGGTGCGTGGCAGACTGACAGCTGGCTGTATATTGTACACGCCAAACAGGAAAGGGGTCATTATCCTGCCTGAGGGGGAAAGATGCAGCAAATGGAAGAAGAAGAAGATGAATTGTGACCCAAACAGGTGCTAATGATGATTAGAGAACATGACACTGGGTGCACCTGAGACCAGGCTTGAGGGTGTGTGTCAAAAGCGGAGGGAGCAGGGAGGATGCTTCTGCTATATTGTGCCCCCCCCCCCCAGATAAACTGCTGTTTGGAACAAGTAAAAAGTAGTATGCCCTTGAGCATGTGCAGAGTGCATTCTTCACGTCACACAGTAATCACAGGCACTCTGTTACCTCTGGGATTTGGGAATGGAGCTGTGAGTAGGGCTTCTAGATGAAGAAATTTCAAGTGATCTTGAGCCCTGGTACCTCATATTTTAGAAATTATTCGCTGCCTGTCTTTACCCATTACCTTGTGAGATTAGCACCTCCTATTTATTTGTTTATTTTCAGTATTTCTTCTGATTCAGAAGTTACAGATGGGCACCATATAGAATCTAGAGTACAGTTCCAGGTGTACATTTTGAATTATTTATGGATTGTTGTTGTATTTGTGGGCTGGAAATGCAGCCCATTCTGCTCTCATAGAGCTCTGCATAGGGTGTCAACAGCCAGGCACCCCCTATCTCAGGGGTTGCCAAGCTTTTTGGACCAGTGGGCACATTCCAAACAGAGTGCTGAGGGTGCCATTCTCAAAATGGCTGCTGTGAGGCGCATGGCATAACACAAGATTGGAGAGAGTGCAGTCATTGCTGCTCTCCCTTATGTTTACCACAGGAAGTCTGCCATGTCTTGCTGGTGCTAACTGTGGAGATACTACAGTGGTACCTTGGGTTAAGAACTTAATTCGTTCCAGAGGTCCGTTCTTAACCTGAAACTGTTCTTAACCTGAGGTACCACTTTAGCTAATGGGGCCTCCCGCGCCGCCGGAGCATGATTTCTGTTCTCACCCTGAAGCAAAGTTCTTAACCCGAGGTACTATTTCTGGGTTAGCGGAGTCTGTAACCTGAAGTGTCTGTAACGTGAAGCGTCTGTAACCCAAGGTACCACTGTATTGTTAACAATAGAAGAACCCTATTTCCTCAATGCCAACCCTAAACATAAACTTAGGTTGCAGTCCTGTATCCACTTACCTTAGAGTAGCCTCATTAAACACAAAGAGACTTGCTGCTGGAGTTGACATGCATACCAGTGTATTGTAAGCTGGCTATGCTGTGAATTCTTATTAAGTTCAAGACATCAGCTTCAGCACAGCAGGAAGTTTTTTTAAGCCTCTTTGCAAAGTTTGCATATTTGCATTTGACATTTGGAGAGGAGGTTTAAAAAAAACAAAACGCCAAACATCCACCTGCATTTATTGTTCAGTAGTATTTGCAGAAAATAACTACTAGGGAGTACCTGATCTCAGACAAACCCACCACAGAAAAGATGCATCCTGGTTGATGTGGGAGGAAATAAGGGCAAATACGAAGTTTCCAAGGACTATACTAGAAAATAAGACAGAAACAGGAAAAGTGGAGTAGAGGGGAAAGAAAGATAGCAGTTCTTTAGAACCCAGAGATTCCTATTGTCTGGTGTCCAAACAACTCACTTATCAATCACTGCTTCACACATACACTCACAGCAGGTTACAAACCTTCAGTTCTGAGATAAGGAAGAATGATTCTGGAATAAAGAAGAAATGGTAAATTGCAATCTCCATCTTGGAACTCATGACCACAACATCCACCCTAGTTCTTGTACTCCCCACCCCCCAATGTCCTTCTCTACCCCTTGCTTTGGATAACATATTGTCTCATGAAGAGTTCTCGAGAACTTGAAAGCTTGGCAGATGTTTGTGACATTCTGGCTGGTCCTAATAAAAATATTGCCCAATTTTGGCTTTTGAACTTGGAAGTTGGAGCCTGCTCAATCTGAGTTGCCGTCTGTGTACACATTACTTTTCACGCTGGCTCCAGTGATCTTGCACCACTGTTGTTTGAAGCCATGTACACACAATCCATATCTATCCTGTAGTTTCTTGAGAAATACTGCTGTTTGATGTGCTTGCCCTGAAATCAGGTTCCATCTGATTAGAAAATGTAAGCCACATTCACTTTGCAGTTAAGCTGAGGTTGGCACCTTTGAAATAGCTCGTGCACATGTGCAGATGGCAGCGCATGCACAGACAACAGCCAAACCAAACAGGTAATACACATTGCATATATGCAAGTGCAGCTGCTTACATGTTCATAGGCTGAGATATTTAAGGCTTGTGTCTAGGAATTTGACATCTTTATTTAGGACCGTGTACCCAACTATATCATGCTGGCTTCATTTTTTAAAAAAAACACACCACTTCACTGTGCACCAAAGTTTCTCCCTCCCTCCTTCTCACACACAACCTGTTTAATGTTTAACGCAGGGGGCAGGCAACCTCAGGGGCTCAATATTTTATGATTCTATTTAGCGAAGATTCCTCCATTGCAGGGGGTTGGACTAGATGACCCTTGAGTCCCTTCCAACTCTACGATTCTATGATTCTAATATGCCCACTTTGGGCCTGTGATGGAAATTAACTCTAATTTACATTGGTGTTTATGATATGGTTACCAGACGTCCTCGTTTCCCAGGGACAGTCCCCGGATTTACAAATCTGTCCCCAGACAAAATCCGTCCCTGGAATGTCCCCGGATTAATATTTTAAGTGTTGTAGATTTATTAATAGGGAATGAATATTGCGTGATTGGTTCAGTGGCACAAGACATATCATATGGGGACTTCCGGTGAGGCAAAACGGCAGGTGCCATGGCAGCGAGCAGCTCCTGAAGCCAGCCAGAGACAACTGCGCTACTAGGCTGGCTCCGGGCTGCTGAGACTGCCGCTGCCACTGCCAAGGGGGAACCGGGGATGCCCGGCACGTCAACTGGGGGAACTGGTGACCCCCTGTGACCCAAATCGAGCCAGGAGCAAGAGTGCCCGGCCACTCGGCTGACTGCCCAGCAGCACTCTGGGGCCAGAAAACCCCCAGAACCGATGCAGGGAGAAGGAACAGAGGAGAAGGAAGAGAGAAAGAAAAAGGACAAAAAAGAGGGGAGCCCCGAACTTGCCGCACTAGTGCCACAGCCATTGACAAGGAGAGGTAGGAAAGCACCAGGAGTGCAAGGACGCGTGGCTGAGCCCAGGCCCGATCCAAGAGAGCAGGCCGGGGCCCAGAGGATGGGTGCGTGACAGAGGAGACCACAGAAGAGCAGATATTACTTCTTTTTTTTAAAAAAATAACTTTTTAAAAAATAACTTTTTAAATCTCTTTTAAGGGGGGGGGGGAGTTTCCCTGGATTCTGGTAACCTTAGTTTATGATACTGGTACCAGAGTGTGGACAGGAATTAAAAAATAACAACAGGAACAATCCAACGGTCTGTTGTTCAGAGGTGTTTCCTGAGCCACCTGAAAGTCATTGTTGGGCCACCCAGTGGCCACCCTACATAGCTTTGCTTCAGGATTTTGGGAGTTGATGCAAAGTAACAGCTTATTGCATTGAAGCGATGCTTTTTGTGAGTGCCTTCACTCTGTCTGGGATCAAGGTGGCTCTTTTGACAACTTGCTTTTTGCTCTCTGTAGCCCCTTTTCTGGTATGTTGCAGAAGCAGCTGAACTCTCCTGAGTGCCACTGAGGCCCAGGGCTTGCTTCTTTTCCAAATTTCCCAAAGTTCTCTGAGACTGTGCCAAAAATCAAAAAAGCTGCCTGCTCCCCCCCCCCCAGCTAGCTAGCTAGAGAAGAGAATAAGAAGAAAATGATTTTGGGGTCTGAGACTGGCGATGGCCAGGGGTGGGGAGAGAGAGAAACTATTGTGTAAGGGTTAAAATAGGTCTTGCTAATGTAGCTTTCATACAGTTTCAGAGGAAACCTTGGCTTTTGGCTTTAACTATGAATGAAAGCAGAAAATAATAATAAAAGATGGAATTTTGAACAAGGTAAGAGGGAGGGAAGGAATGGGGGGAGGAAGTTGAGAAGAGAAAACAAGCCAGCAATTTGAAAAACAAAAGACTTTGAGAGAAGCTAATGCTTCCCAGCTGCAAAAATACCAGACTGGGAAGGGAGGAGGGAGGTGGTTGGCTGTCACTCTTGTTGCTGTTGCTGCCTCCTTCGTTCCTGTTCCAGCCCATTTTAAGAGCAAAGTGTGTCCAAAATCCTAGAAGGAGTTGGGGTACAAGTCCCGGGAGCTGGTTGCATTCAGCAGCTGGCTTCCCTCTGGAGCATTTGCACCGGCTCCACTAGGGCTGTGCTGGAGAATGAAAAGGTTGCAGAAGGCATCCATGAGTTTGTCTGCCTCCGACTTAGTGTAGCTATCTCTAAAAGTTTTGCTTAAGTGTGAGAGGGAGAAAAATAAGAACCTGGCACATTTGTGCTATATTTTATCACAGGTAAAACCCTATGCTCTCTAGCAGCAAGAGAAACACCCTGATAGTTGTTGGTTTTTTTGCCTTCTGTTTTGCCACACAAAAAAAGAAAAGTAAAGAAAGTGAGGAAATGAAGGTATTTTTGGATGTAGGGTAGAATACCTTTCAGTCCTTGTTGTTGTTGTTGTGTGGAGAATAGTTTTGAGAGTAACTTTACTGGCAAATTAAAACAGCATGCTGGGGGATCTAGCAAAAACAGGCCCCTCCCCCAAGTTTGGAAATGGGAAACAGATCTTGAATTTGCATCGTGTAAGAACTGACATATTCATTGAGTTTACGATTTGAATATTCATTTTTCATCTTAAATGAAAAACAGTGCTAGGTCCAAAGAGTGTAGTTGTGCCTTGCAAGGTGTTCACTGTTCTACAAGAAATCTTGCTTGAGCAAAGGTGGGACAATCTGCAGTTGCATCCTGCATTGCGCTTCCAATTGTGTGATCTTACAAGCTTTTGTTGGCAGCAATTAACTCTGTTTCATTCATGAAGCGGATAACAGAATTGTAGGGTTGGGAGGGACTCCAAGGGTCATATAGTCTAACCCCCTCCAATGCAGGAAGGTCAGCTGAAGCATCCATGACAGATGGCCATCCAGCCTCTGAGGCCAGCCTGCCTTATGGTTTCTTGTATTAGGACTTAGAATAGTTTTTCATTTATGTTTTTCATTCATTTAACAAACTGCAGCTTCCAGAATGTTTGATGGGAAGCCATGGCAGTTTAAAGTGATATCATGGCACTTTAAATCTATAGTGTGTATGTGGTCTTAGTGCCTTTGGAGCTGCATCAGTAGTTTCTGGAGGCTGCAGGAAGGGACCCAAGCTAAGTGTTGGAACGTATGCTTTCCATGCAGAATGTCCCAGGTTCAAACCTTGGCATTTCCAGTTAAAAGGATCAAGTAGTAGTGAGAAAGGCAAATAATCTGACTTGGAATAGTGTAACTTTTTTTATTTATACTTTTAAATATTGCAGCCAGAGACCTTGAAAAGAGCAAAGTGCAGAAACCCGAACAAACACCAATATGTATACAATGTTACCTTGGTTCTCAAATGCCTTGGTATTCAAACAACTTGGAACTCAAACACTGCAAACCCGGAATTAAGTGTTGCGGTTTGTGAACTTTTTGGGAAGCCAAACATGCTCCGTTTTGAGTGCCACACTTCCATTTTGAGTGTTACGCTGAGGTTTTTATTTATTTTGCTTTTTTGTTTTGTTTTTGTGACTGTGTGGAACTCAGTTCAGCTACTGATTGATTGATTTTGTGACTGCAGTACATTGTTTATTGCTTTCATTTTATGGATCAATGGTCTCGTTAGATAGGAAAATTCATGTTAAATTGCTGTTTTAGGGGTTGTTTTTAAAATTCTGGAACGGATTAATCCATTTTGCATTACTTTCTGTGGGAAAGCACGCCTTGGTTTTGGAACGCTTGGGTTTTGGAGCGGACTTCTGGAATCGATTAAGTTTGAGAATCAAGGTACCACTGTAAAATTCTTGCCACATACTGGATTTATGCGGTTAATAATTCCCTCCTGATTAGGGAAAACCATATCAGTACCCTCATTGTAATCAACTGCAGTTGTAATCAATTGCACCCCCCCACCCCCCAGTTCTTCAACTACATTGTCAACAAACACTTCCCAATAACTAAAGGTAGGAGCCAGAATATAAATTTGGTCTGGCCTTTTTATTCAGCTCTGGTTTGATTACATGTTGAAAACGAAAGAATTTAAGAGAATTTTCAATCTGATAAGGGAAAACAAAGGGAAGACTTCACAGGAATTATGGAGGATTTAAAAGGATTCAGCTGCATACAAAAAGATGTATATTAGGAAAAAATAGCACTAAAATGCTGTTATTTATATTTTGGCTTGTTCAGATCTTTTGGCTTGTAACAGCATAGATAAAGGAACGGTAGAGATTAATAGGATTGCCACCTCCTGTCTCAGATATGAGCCTTAACTTCTTTTAAATCTCCAGGGCCAGAAGTTCTTCAAGTGTGATTTCTCACACAACATATATTGCAGCAGTTCTTTCGCTTGTTGCCTTAGGCCAACCTTTGCAAAGCTGAGACCATCTAGATGGCTGGGGCTGATGGCAGTTGTAGTCTAAAACTTCCTGGTTGGCCAAGGTTGCCTGTGCCAACTGCTTTAGTAGAGACTTTGCTTGGATGTACATGAGGCAGAAGAGTGAAATAGTTAGGTGAGCTGAATTTCTTAAGCAAACAAATCCTGTACCCTGTTGAAGAGACAGCATCTTTTCAAGTAGCTTCTCCTTTGCCCATTGGTGAAGGGAGATGCAGTTTTGACTGATGGAGGTGATTTGTTGCTGCCCTTCAAACAGAAGTACCGTATTTTTTTGCACCATAACACTCACTTTTTTCCTCCTAGAAAGTAAGGGGAAATGTCTGTGCGTGTTATGGAGGGAATGCCTACGGGTGGCATGCCTACGGATTTTCCTCCTCTAAAAACTATGTGCGTGTTACTGTCGGGTGTGTGTTATAGAGCAAAAAATACGGTACATTTTCCCATGCTGGGTGGAAGCCATGTGGGATGGGGTGGGGGGATGACCAAGGGCTTCTGCAGCTGTTAAGTTTGGTTCAACATGGACTAGGAAAAAGCCAGTTGTTTTAAAGGAACCTGGTGGCTACAATACAACCTGTTGCCGGTTCAGTGGGAGTGCCAGCTGAGGTTCAGGGAGAGAATTGTGCTAGGTGAGAAATACTGCAGCTGGAGGGCTGAGAAAGTTTTTTCCCTGCTTGCAAACGACTGCCTTGAATTCTGGTTCCCATGCAACAACTGTATCATCATCATCATCATAATCAATAACACAGTTACTATATTTAAAATGAATAGTCACATAGAAAGGCTCACCATCTCAAGGTTCCCATTTATTTATTTATTTGAATCACGGTAGTCTCTAAGCGGTGTAAAGGAGACACGAACATATGAAGAGCTCTGCTGGATCACACCAGTGGCCCATCTGTGGTCCAGCAACCTGTTTTCACAGTGACCATCCAGATGCCCATGGGAAGCCTGCAAGGAGGACCCGAACTCAACAGCTAATACAATAAGCAATAAGACCCAATAATATAATACTAAAAATGAGTTAAAACCTAAATGGGAATGCTATAAGAAATAAGCATAGTTAGGACCAAGCTGTGCTTTGTAAGGTTACCTGTACAGTGGTACCTCTGGTTAGGAACTTAATTCATTCTGGAGGTCCATTCTTAAGCTGAAACCGTTCTTATCCTGAGGCACGCTTTTGCTAATGAGGTCTCTCACTGCATGCGTGCCTTTGGCGCGCAATTTCCATTTGCATCCTGGGGCAGAGTTTGCAACCAGGAGCAGCTGCTTCCGGGTTAGCGGAGCTCGTAATCGGAAGTGATCGTAACCAGAAGTGTTCATAACCGGAGGTAGCACTGTACAGTATATAAATTATTATTGGGAAAGTTATAGAGGTCCAAATTGCAGTGGTTCCACCATTACCCTGTTCTGTAATTTGCGTTCAGTTCTTTCTTCTCATTTGGAACACCTAAAAGCAATCTTGTGACTCTGACTCAAAAGGTGGTTTGCAGCCAACTTTGACGTTATTTTTCTCTAGCTTCAACAGGTCTTTCCCCTCTGGTGCAGGAAACTGCCTTGGTGCTTGTGCCTCCTCCTTTTGTGCAAGATATTAATGAATCAGGGACAGGGAAGCTCAGAACAGATTAAGCAACAACAACGTAGCTTTGGGTTGCTTAACCATTATAAAAGTGCAGAGTCGCTCTTGTGGTCTGAGCTGACACCACGACACCACATGGGAGAGTTTCCAAAGGGAGTGACTCAGCCTAAAGCACTGACCAGATGTTAAAGGAAAATCACTGCCTCTTGCTTGGTTCCTCCCTCCTTCTGAGAGAAAGAGATTTGGCACTCAAGCAGTATCTCTTAACTCTGTCACGAACTTTGCCCTGCATCCCCCAGAGCAGCTGCCTGCCTGTGGGGTTTAATGTCCCACTTGGGCCACAAGCCTAGCAAAGCGGTTTAAGGGCATATCACAAGACGGATGAATGTGCTTCTTTTAAATTATTTTAACACTTAGCCCCTAAAAGCAGCTTCAGATCAAAGATGCCGACTCTTGAGGCAAAGTGGCTTGAAATTACGATTCCCAGCTAGATTAGCGATGGTCTTCATCTGGACTGGCAGATTTATTCACTGGTGCTTGTTTTTGCTGTCCTGTGGCTCAGGCCTGTCTAATGTGCTTTACCCCAGAGCAGCACAGGGCAGGCCTGGGATATCTTGAACCTTGTTCAGTGGTGGTCAGGGGGCTCCTGTTGAGACAGGTGACCAGGCAACCATTTTGCAGGCTGCTTCAAAATGAAAAAGCCAGGCCTTCTGGTCTGTAGGCTTTCAATTCAGAAAACTCAAAGCACGATCAATGGGCTGTATCAACAAAGGAAGCCTCTGCAACAGACTTGATACCATTCCTTTGCTGATTTGAAATTATATGCATAATTTCTGGGTGCAGTTTCCATTCTTGTTTAATTGATGTGCCTGTTTCCTGTCCAGTATAGCTACTATCTATGTGTACTTGGCTGCTTGTATCTCTGCTTCTTTAGGATGATTATCCCATAGCCTCATATCATATTTTACCTTAGAAGTGTACTGTCAATCCCTGGGGTCCAGAGGTTGTTGGGGTACAACTCCCATCATTCCTGGTAACTGATGGGCTGGGGCTGATGGGAGTTAAGTATCTGGAGAACCACAGATTCCTCACCCCTGCTCTATCCTTTCCTGTCTGTCCGTCTGTCTGTCTGTCTGTCTGCCTATCTGCTTTGAAGTCATCAAAGTGTAAATATGAATAACAACAATATCCTTCAGAAACTTGATTCCAAATGAAATTTAATCAAAAGCTATCTGAACTTTTGCAGCTTGAAGCCACTTGGTTGTTGTTGTTGTTTTAAGATAGTGCGATCTCTCTCTCACACATGCGCACCAACTCCAAGTGGCTGTTCATAACTTATCCTTCCTCCCAGAATTCTCCTAATGGAATTATGTTGTTGTTGCTGCTGCTCCTATCCCCCTTGTAGCTTGCATGTTGTAATTTACAAGCCTGGCGATTCCAGTTTTCTGAAGAACAACAGAACACTAAAATTGTTTTTCCAGCCGAGTGGAGAAATTTGTTCTCCCCCAGCATGCTAATGAAAGGCAAATTTTGCAGTGAGTCAGTTTTTACTGTTAGCAAAACTGGCACTTGGTTCTTAGCCAGTCATCCTTGGAGGGCACCAGGCAGCTTGACTTGCTCAACAGTCCCTCGTCCCTTGAGACAGAGCCTTCTGCTTGGAGGGAGTGGAGGCAATTCATGTTTCCATTACACAGTGCAGAGAGAGAGAGAGAGAGAGTCTACTCTGAGACATTCTTATCCCTGCAGCACCATCAGACCTACCCAATACTGTATTAACATTCAAGCCAGCACACATACATTTGCTATGGTGGGTAATTGGGTCTTTCTTTTGTCAAGCTTCATTGTTGGGGCCAGCTTAGAATAGCAGTTCCTTTGCATCCCAGTCAGTGACACAATTGTATGCCACTGCTGATTGGAGTCCAGTGGGTGCTTCCTGACCTTTTTAAAAAAGGGGGGAGCAGGGGGAAGAAGTGGAGAGAAAGCAGCAGATGAAGGCCCTGACATATGGAGCCTTCTATTGGAGGCCATGGAAAATCCCCTTATCCAAACATGAGGAATTAGTACCCAAAACTTGCTGTACACACTGCAGGTTCAGATATCCAAACAGCTGGACCTGTGTATAGTACTGTAACAAATAAGCGGCCTTAAACAAGCCTTACTTTATTGTGTTTTGCTGGTTCGCAGCAGCCATTTCTCCACAAACCATGGGGAAGGAGGGGAAGAGACCTAACAAATAAGAGAGCATTTTCCCCTTCCTTGTTTACATTTTGCAAGATTTTAGAGGGTTTTCCTGGGGTTTTTTAAAAATCATTTGGGAGTCAAAATTCTGTAGTTGGAAACACATTAGAAAATTTCCCATAGCAGTCATTGGGAATCATTGACTCGTTATGTGGACACTCGCCTAACAAACAATTCCCTGAGAATGCATTGTGTTTGGATAGTGGAACCTGTGTTACTGAGTCAGACCACTTTTTCCATCTTATCTCAGTGTTGCCTATTCTACAGTGGCTCTGCAACAATTCTGTGAATTGAATTTGGGACCTTCTGCATGCAAAGCAGATGTTATGAAGCTGAGCCACAGATGTGTAGTGAATATGATCTGGATTGAGGCAAGTAGAGGAAGGCTGACCCTTGCAAAGCCAGCATGGTATTGTGGTTAGAGTTTTGGGCTAGAACCTGGGAGACCAAAGTTCAAATCCACACATAGCCATGAAGCATGGGCCAGTCACTGTCTTTCAGCCTAACCTACTTCACAGGGTTGTTGTGAGAATCATGTCCTGGGGAAAGTGCAGAAAACCACTTATGACTTGTTGAACTCTTTGGAAGAAAGGTGAGGATATAAACAAACTCGTAAACAAACTGTCCCTCTCCCGCTACAAGTTATGGCAAAGCAGTTATTTCTAATGTACAGTACCTATTTATGTTTAGAAAACTGGGATGTAAAGATGTTCAGTCAAGAAATGAAGTATGGCAACTGTAATTTCTTGCAAATAGAATACAAAAGAAGCCTGTATGGTGTTCACTTACATCGAGTGTAGGATCAGGTCTCTTTTGCACAGTTAGAAGCTGTGAGTTAGAAAGAACCAGAATCCACAGTCTGCAAGTAAACAATTTGTATAGTGAGCTACAGTTATCCTTTTATTGGTAATTTAAGCATAGTAAGTGCCATAGTAAAGTCCCACCCTGGGCTCTTTTGGGAGGAAGGGCTGGATATGAGATTTAATAATAAATTCAATAATAAAACTGTAATTTGGTGAGAACCACATTCTGAAAGGTGTGTGTGTTTTGGGCAGCACTATCCTATGAACTGTACTTGTGAAAGAGCTAAATAATGTTCTCTCATTTGTAAAGGATGTTCCTTTATGTGGAATTTATTAGGAAAACTTACGTTTTGATTTCTGTTTGTCTTAGTTTCAGTGTCTGTTTTGTATTTTGTAATGGGGGCTTGTTATAGAGATGCATTACTGTAGATTATAGTAACTCCTTCTAAATTTGCACCTTTGTATATAAATTAGCAGGGTGGCGCTGTGGGTAAAACCTCAGCGCCTAGGACTTGCCGATCGTCAAGTCGGCGGTTCGAATCCCCGCGGCGGGGTGCGCTCCCGTCGTTTGGTCCCAGCGCCTGCCAACCTAGCAGTTCGAAAGCACCCCCGGGTGCAAGTAGATAAATAGGGACCGCTTACTAGCGGGAAGGTAAACGGCGTTTCCGTGCGCTGCGTTGGCTTGCCAGACGCAGCTTGTCACGCTGGCCTCGTGACCCGGAAGTGTCTTCGGACAGCGCTGGCCCCCGGCCTCTTAAGCGAGATGGGCACGCAACCCCAGAGTCGGAAACGACTGGCCCGTACGGGCAGGGGTACCTTTACCTTTACCTTTATATAAATTAGCATATGCAATTTTTTTGTAAACCCACATAGTTGTGGGCTGAGTGGGCAATGCATTTCTTCTTTTTTGGTGATCTGCAAGTGGCCACAATAACTAACCTGTAGTTGAGCACCTGGAAACAAGTGATTGTGATTTCATTAATCCAACCACAGTTACTCATTAAGTCTGAAATGGCGAACTGTGGCTTAATGTCAGGATCTTAACCATAGGTAGAAGTTGATTTAGGATTCTGCTTTGTAAGCTCATATTAAACTTCATTTTTCCATTTTGGATATAATGGAATCAGAATGTAAGGGCTTATGAAAGGAGGTGGCATGGGGAGGGTGTTTCACAAGCCAGAATCTGAGCTTTTGAACTTGGCCAGAATCCGGGGGCCCCTTTTTGGTTTGGTTGCTGCTGCTTCCCAAAACTCCCCCCCCTCCCCGGCCTTCCGCCACTGCGCTTTAGCAGCACACTGTTTGGGCCTCTGCCAACAAAGTATTTTGGAATGTAGCAATAGGCTGTGGAGGCCTAGTGCTCTCAGAAGCCCATTGATGCCAGGACTGGAGGAAAAAGAAAACCCTGTGAAACACGGGAAAAGTTTTGAAAGCTGTTTTCAAGGGGGGCACAGGGCGGGTGAGGGAGCCTAATTGAGGACAGCAGCCAGTTCCCCGAGAACAGAGCAGCACAGAAGGATGAGAGGAGAATAGGCCTCTAAGTATCTCAGTGGGAGAGCAATCTTCTGCCTGATGCTCTATTCTTCAGTAACACAAAACAGGCCCAGTGGGGAGGAGAGGGGGTTGCTTGGGATGGTTCCTCGGCGGCAAGAAAACTAGGGGGGAGCATGTGATAGGGGGTGAGATGTGGCTGAAGAACAGGCCAGGTGAAGTGGCATGCGGTCCGTGGACATGGGGAACTAGGCTGTCCCCTAAATATACCTGGTAAATTAGAGCATTAAAGTATTAATGCCTGGTGCCTCCTTCCCAAAGCCTGGGAAGCTTCTGCCCGTCTTAGGGAGGCAGGCTGGATGCTCACAAACACAATGTCCCTCCCTTCCCACAATCGCCTTTACAAGCTGTTGCCTCTGGCCCTAACTGTTCCCCAAAGAAAAGTTTCACTGCACACCACTGGCCAGGTGTGGGGGGGGGGAGGAGGGGAGGAGAAGAGCACTAGTCATAGACAGGGTACTCGTGTCTCACGACCAATGCCACTGTGCAGGGGTTCAGGCACCGCAGTTGTTTGAGGCTACAGGGTCACAGTCAAATCCTTTTTGTGTCATAGCCAAACAGCACAGCCTGAAATGCATATTGTCTAAATAGGCCTAATTTTATAAGGCTATTTCATTTTTCATGGTATTATATATAGCTTCCTCTGGCGATTGAGAAAAAGTTTTTATTTGAAAAGGGCTTTGCCAGGTGGTTTTGTTGTTGTTGTTTTTTTGCTGAGCATGTTGTTCTCTTTTACTGCTGTAGTTTATATGGCGGTTTTAGAAGGCTTGTTCATCATCTTGAGTGCCTGTGCTGTTCGAAAGACAGCTAACAAATTTTATAAACAAACTAATAAATGTTTTTAATAGGGTCACTGGGTTTATGTTCAGCAGGCTCCTGTCCCTTAAAAGGGTTGTACAGAAAGGAAAGTTCTGCCGGTTGCAGTTTCTTCTGTCAGTGTAGCTTTGTGTTTGGGAAAAGTCCCCTTAACAAAACTCTCTGTTATACGCATTTCTAAGAGAGAGAGAGAGAGAGAGAGAGAGAGAGAATGTGGCAGCTCTAAGAGAGGACTGGAGAACTTCATGGTGTTCTAGATCTACCACCTCCACTTAACTGGGAACTTATTTCTTGAAATGGAGGTTTGGTAAGAAGACATGATCTGTATGACAGAGCGGCAAAGGAGGAACTGAAGTTCCATGTGATGTGTAGCTGGGGCGAAGCATTTCAGATTGCAGATGAGAGGACAGAAGTCTGAGTGCTCCCTCCCAAACAATACTTACTAGCAGTGCTTTCCCCCCTAGAAAAACAGGTGCTGGTACTCACCTTAAATTGTTACAGTAAGTGCCAGACTTTTTAACACCCCCCCCCCCGAAAAAGGGGGGGAAAGAATTGCTGGTACTCACCTTAAATTGTTACAGTAAGTGCCACACTTTTTAACAACAACAAAAGAGGTGCCGGTACTGAATACCCTTGAGTACCACCTGGGGGAAAAGCACAGCTTACTAGACATATAAAACTTAGCATGCTGCAGAGGAGGTTGTAGCTTAGCCTTCTCTTTGAAGGTATCTCCACGCATCACCACCCTTTGAAACTTTTGCTTTTCTGAGGTACTTTCAGTCACAGAGTGCAAGCATTGTCTCTATAATGCTGGATGACCTGGAACTCTTGAGATTGTACCATGAGCAGTTCTGTGTGCCTGACTCTTTACAGATCCACTGACAGCTCTTTTGCAGTTCAGTTCCTTCTTGTCCTGAGGAATGAGCTGATCAGATGTGCCTGTACAGATGAAAGGCAAGTTGTAAATATTTTTGATGGTATAGTAGTTGGACACTCTGAGCCATGGCTTCCAAGGAGTTTTGACAGAATCGAAGAACCAAGATTTCCCAGAGTTTATTTCTCATAGGTGTAGCTTTCAAAAGGAGTCCACCAAAAGTCCAAATAACTACAAGACAGATAAGGCAGATGGGCTCAGCAGATAAAAATATCAACAGATGAAACATTACCTACCCATGCTGTATGGAGCCCAACTCCAGATTGCTGGCCTTTTGAAGAAGGTTAATTTCTGAACTGTTCTTGACCAAGAGTTAATATCTTACTCACCACACCCTTCATTTTCTTCCATTAGATGTGGAGCAGATGGCTATTGACTGGCTTACAGGCAACTTCTACTTTGTGGATGATATTGATGACCGGATATTTGTCTGCAACAAGAATGGGGTCACCTGTGTTACGCTGCTTGACCTGGAACTGTACAATCCCAAAGGCATTGCACTGGACCCAACCATGGGGTGAGAATCTTGTGTGTGCGGTTTGTGGATGAAGAATATATTTGTTTGGGAAAGATGGAAATAATGTTGCAATTGGTGGTTTATTAACTCAATACAGTCATTCCTGGCTTTAGGAGAATGGTGCATCTGGGAGGAAGAGCATTTTATGTTCTCCTTCCCATGAAGTTTTCCAGCCATTTTAAAGAAGGTTGGCTGGATAAAGTTTTTGTATTATTATTTAATTATTGTGATGTAATCGATGCAAAATAGGATTTCTTCTGCATTTTCAAGATGTGGTCATGCCCATGTAGAATCCATGAGCCCAGAGCTATAAGTAATGCACTTTTCATGCTTGACTTTTTCTCTTAAATTATCACAGTGTCCTTTGAATAACTAAGTGCCTGTCAATGTGAAAATCTAACCAGCTGAGCAGCAGTGAAATGGCATACGAAATGGCAAACACCTCTCTTTCCTTCTGCCCCATTTGAATTATCAACCTATTAGAAAGCATAGCTGAAATAAGGAACATAGTGGGAGTTATTTGGGAATGAATGGCAACTTTATATTCTGAGAGTTGTGATAATTTGTCCATTTAAGCATGGGCTGGTGGATGGATGAGCTGATTTATAGAGTTGATCTTGAACGTTGCCCTGCCAAGGAATTAGACTGGAGAATCTTTTGAACTTGGGTTCTATGAGATCCTTCTTTGCTGCATCAGCATCTATGAGCTATCAAAGGAATCCTTCCAAAGAGTGTCAGTGTCTTGCTAGCATAGGTCTACACGTGGCAGGGGATTGATAGTGAAGAAATGTGAAGTCTGAATCACAGAGTATCCTGTGAGCCCAATTTCACACAGTACTTGTCAGCTGAAGGCTGGGCCTACACAATGTCAGAGCCTCCCAGGCTTGGCCATGACCTGTGATGCCTGGATTTGACATCAGCTGGCATCAGAAGGTCATGTGGTCTCATAATTTACAACAGGAGTAGCCATTGTGGTACCCTTCAGATGTTGTTGGACTGGAGCTCCTATCATCCCTGACGACTGGCGATGCTAGCTGGGACTGATGGGAGATGTTCTCCAGCAACATTTGAAGGGTACTATGTTGCCTAGCCATGATTTACAGAAGAGGCACATAATGTCTGAACCCTCCCTGATAGATGTGCTCCTGCCTGGAACATGCTATCAATGCCACTTTCTATGGTTCCTTCTGGGTGTTGTGAACAAAAACTGTTCTTGGGAATGTTAGAGACCTTTTTTCTCCTGGTTTCCTGGGGCACAGTTAGACACTTTCTGCTTCAGCTGTGAGGGTTAGTGCAGCATCAGCATGAGCTGAAATGCTCAACATGTCTGGTCTTGAGAGGATCAGATGCACTGATACTCTACTCCTGATTCCTAACTCTAGAGCTGTCTGGATGTGCTGTAGAAAACCACAGAATCTGTGTAATTGGTGCTATGTTATGGGATGTTTCACATCAGACGTGTAGCTATCACATTCAGTCTGTACCACATTTAGAGGAGAGTGCCTCACCTCACCGTGCAAAAGAAAAAGTGGCTTCCCATTAGTGACCAGACGCTGTTAAATTTATGGACCCTCTCTGTGGTCAAGGGTCCAAGGATCACACTTCAGTTGTCCTTGGCATGGAGTGCTTGCTAGGCATCTTGAAGGTCAGCCAGTTAGTTGCCTTTAGTGAAATCTTATTGGAAAAGAGGGAAAAGATGATGGTCATCTTTGTGTCAGGGCACTGCTGGAACAAACTGAAAATGCTGAGGGAAAACATAAAAGGAAGTTCATGACATTGTAGCTCAGTATTGCGTCTATGCATATTTGGTTGCACAGATGTTTATATTTCATCACTGACTTTGTAAGAAAGGGTAGAATCATCTTGTCAAGGTTGTGCTCAGTTCATACAAGCATGCATAGGGTTGACCTTGAGCAGATCCAGGGCATGCATTTCCTCTGTGCTGGGGTCTTGCAACTGCATATAGACAAGGCAAAGTGCTCCAGTTCAGTCAGGTCTTGGTAGCTTATATCATCTTAGAATCAAGGAAGGAGTATTTGTTACCCGTTGTCTCCTTCCAGGCACATGTTTCTGCTTTCTGCCATGTTGCTCTATGTAGCCTTTCCCTTCCCTCACCACCTCCTTCACATTTGCCCTCAAGGCTCAGTTCTCTTACCAAACTTGTCCTCAGCACCACTGGCACACCTTACTAGTATTTCATTGACACCTGATTGTGACTCATCAGCCTCTGGCCTTGTTTCTCCCTGGTTTGCCTAAATTAGGTTGTTGTAAGCCAGGTTTCCTCAAACTCGGCCCTCCAGATGTTTTGAGACTACAATTCCCATCATCCCTGACCACTGGTCCTTCTAGCTAGGGATCATGGGAGTTGTAGGCCAAAAACATCTGGAGGGCTGAGTTTGAGGAAGCCTGTGGTAAGCCCTCTGCACAGAAATGGGACCACATTTATGTGCTGTATGATACTTGCTGCAAGACTGGCATTAAAGAGATGCTAAATGCTGCTTCTATTCAGCAGCAGTCATAAGAGTAATGGAATTCAGGATGATAGTGTGGCTGGAGCGCTGCAGAGTTCAAGACCCATCGGGAAGGGAAGTTGGTAACTGTATATTGTACAATGCATATGCAAGAAAGAAAGTTTTCTGGCATCCCAGAAGCAGTGAGAGGGGGCAATTTGTAGGGGAGGCATGAGATGGTGGTGAGGGTGTGTTAATCTATCCACTGCCTGCCTGCTTGGTTAGGCTCCCTTGAAACCCAACCAGCCACAGCTGCTTTCCCTCCTCCTGGGTAGTTTCAGGTGCACATTTAGAAGCTGGATGGGGGAGTACTTTGAGGAGACGTTTCAGGCATTCAGTTCATTGTATTGCACTTCAAGCAAAGGCAAAGAGTTTATGCTGTGCTGATGAAGCCTTACAGTGCAGTCCAAACCCCCTTTGTTCTGGTCCAGAGTGGGTTTACATGAATTGGGTGGGGGAAGCATTGAAACAGTGACACCCTGCCTCTTCTCCTATCCAGATTACCCCCTTAGCACATTGATTTGCAGAAAAGCCGGAGGGGATGGGGTGGATAATGTCTACAGGTAATATATTGCTAGGCCCTGTTTCCGTAAGTGTTTTCTTTAGGGAGCTTGGTAGGTAGCTAAATCTTAAGCACACTTACTTAGAAGTAAGTCTCATTGATTCTCCATTGGGCTTACTTTCAAGCATTTAATTTTTAACTCAAGATCTATGTACAATGGGGATGAGATCTTCACCATTTGAAGATGAGGGCACCAGAGGGCACTCAGATACTGTGTAAGAATGATTCCAAATACTGAAGCCTCCTTTGTGTCAAGCTTGAGGTCTAGTAATCCGAGTGCCCTTGAGGGCCTTGTGGTAGATGGATATGGTCAATCTGGCCTTCTGATATCCTTGTCCTAAACCCAAATAAATTTCCTTTAGCACTGAAGCAAAGAAACAGGAATGTGTGTCTAAGTATGTATTTTGCACCATTTTGTATCAGGTTGGCTGCTCTCCTGAATACTCAAGAAGCCTCCTTCTGCACTTGATGTGTTTCTTTCCAGTGTGGATGATAGATAACGGTATTTAGAAATGAGTGTTCTGTGGCCAAAGCATACCTTAGTCTGCCACCTAGTGTTTACTTTGGTTTTCTGTTAGGTAACATGATATAACACCCTACCCCCACCCCGTGTTAGCGTTTTCAAAAAATAAAAATAAAAGAAATGTGTACGTTATGTTGCTCTAACAATAGTTTTTGCACTAGTGGGTTACTGGTGGTGAGGCTTAAGGGGATCTCCTCCCTGCTTCTGCGCATCTTTCTCAGGCAAAAGCACGACACCAAAAGCTGTACAGTACTTCATTTTAACTTTTCCTGGCAGCTAGCTATACCATTTTTATTTTCAACATTCAGTTGTGAAGATTGGCAGGTAGACCTGATAGGAGCTGAATGAGCTAGCAGTCCCTAGTACCCTGCTACTTAAGTCCTCTCATCCAACCCCCAAAGGCCAAACTGTTCAGAAGCAAGGGTGTTTTGCAGTGACGTCTTCAGCGTACATCCCATGCACTTGAGGAGAAGCCTCATTGGTCTCAGTGGAATTTCCATACAAGCCAAACATACACAGACAGAGCTAGACAACTTTTAAAACCATAGGAGTGCAGGAATAGTTGAAAAAACCTACTGTATTTTTCGTCCCATAGGACGCACCTAGTTTTTTTTGGGGGGGGGGAAATAAAGGAAAAATTTTTTCCCTTTATTTCCCCCCCAAAAAGCAGGTTGGAGAAACCGAACCAGGTCGAGGAACAGCGGGATGGCGGCGCTGCGCCTCCCTGCTGTCCCCCGAGCTTGTGGGGCTGGCCGATGTCTGCCCAGTGCGAGGGGCGCTCTGATTCAGGGCGCCCCGCCCGCCCGGCGGCAGGCTGCTATCCGCAGCGTGGGGAGCCCTGCGGGGAACTCCTGCAGGGCTCCCCACACTGCGGATGTATGTCCGGCGCGAGGGGCGCTCTGCTTCAGGGTGCTCCGCGTGCCGGGCGGCAGGCTGCTATCTGCAGCGTGGGGAGCCCTGCGGGCAATTCCTGCAAGGCTCCCCACGCTGCGGATGTATGCCTGGCGCGAGGGGCGCTCTGCTTCAGGGCGCCCCGCGCGCCGGGCGGCAGGCTGCTATCTGCAGCGTGGGGAGCCCTGCGGGGAACTCCTGCAGGGCTCCCCATGCTGTGGATGTGTTCCCGAAGCGCCGGGCGCCCTGAAAGCAGAGCGCCCGACGCTCCGGGAAGCAGGCTGCTACCCTCAGCCTAGACATCCCTGCGGGACCTCCCACAGGGAGCCTGGAGAGCGAGAGGGGTGGGTGCGCACCGACCCCTCTCGCTCTCCAAGCTTCAGCGAAAGCCTGCCTTCGCCCCATAGGATGCACCCAGATTTCCCCTTCATTTTTGGAGGGGAAAAAGTGCGTCCTATAGGGCGAAAAATACGGTATATATTTCACATCTTATGCATTTTAAAGTCACTTGTGTGTTAAGCATGACAAAATAGGTTCCCAGCTTCGTGTTTTTTTTAACAAAGGAGATCTTTGGAACAATCCAAATCGTGGTGGGGTAGAGCTGTGCATCCACTGCTGAATCCAAAAGTCTTCTGCTCTCTCTGTCCAAGGGGAAGGAGGGATGTATTCCCCTCTTTTTTCTTTTCTTTTTGCTGCACCAGCTCCATGTTGACTTAGCTGACAAGCCCAAAGATTGGACCCTTGGGTACTCACAAAGCTTTGGATCCAGTAGATGTAAATCCACTAGTGTACTATCTGGGTACACTCCATTTTCAGGGCTCCTTGTTCTCACTAGAATAAAGCTTGGGCCTCTGTGATGGCATGCCATCCACCCACGCTTCTCTTGAAGGAGACCGGTGGGGATACTACATGCATCCCAAATGTACCCCTACCCTTCCACCATCATTGTGATGGGAGGGTTTAGGATTGCTGTCAATCTGTTTCATAATCTTCCCTTGATTGGATGGGATTGGAGACTCATTACCATCATCCCCTTTTCAGAGTTTCAAGTCCACTCTGTGACTGGACTGCTCCCTATAGACTTCATTGAAGTCTCACTCCAGAAATGAGGCAGGCTCATTTTGTTTTTAAAGTAGTACATTGCTTAAAGACATTAATTAAAAGAGGAATGTTGGATCTGGAACTTCTCAGCTAATGAACTTGTGCTCTGGTGGTTACTGTCCTGGTAGATTTTGGTCCATTAATGGAAAGAACAGCTTTGAAGCTGGATTTCATTTACAGCCTGATGCAGTCCATGTTTAACCAAAAGGAAGTTCAGCTCAGTTCAATAAGACTTATTCCCATACATGATTAATGAAAAGTATTATTATTATTATTATTATTATTATTATTATTATTATTATTATTATTGACTGGTTTCAATGCATTCAGTAGGCCTTACAAGTAGCCTTAACCTATGAGTTTGTTTAATTAAAACATGCAGATTGAATTGAAAAGATTTTCTGCTTGAAGTACTCCTCACCTGCTTCTCTGCTTTCTTGCAGGAAGGTTTTCTTCACCGACTATGGACAGATACCGAAGGTGGAGCGCTGTGACATGGATGGGCAGAACCGCACAAAACTGGTTGACGCCAAGATTGTCTTCCCCCATGGTATCACCTTGGACTTGGTCAACCGGCTGGTTTATTGGGCAGATGCCTATCTTGACTACATCGAAGTGGTGGATTATGAAGGAAAGAACCGGCACACTATCATTCAGGGCATCCTGGTGAGTTCTCCTCTGGAGATCCTGCAGCAGGCGTTATGGAGTCCCTTGGAACAATGGGATGGTTAAGCCCATCCCTGGTTCCTTCTGGTGCACTGCTGTCTTTGTGAATATCAATATCACTAACGGCTGTGCTTCTAACTTATCCTTCAGCTTACGTTGAGAGATACCTAAATGTAGCAATCTAACTGCAGGCTTAAGCAAACTTTTTAAAAATTAAAGCGATATTAAAAGGCCTAGGTTGTGAGCTGGAAGTTCTGAGTTCCTTAAACAAGATGACAGCACTGATGTTCAGCACAGTGACATTTGCTGCATAGAAACAAAGTGATGTCAGGATTGTAAGCAATGTGGATGAGTCAAAAGAGTTCTAAGAGATCTGAAGGCCATTGGACATGCTCTGCCAACTGAAAGCACAGAGCAGCCTTCCTCCAACCTGGTGTCCTCTATATGTTCTGAACTGCAATTCCCTTCAGCCTCAGTGAGCATGGCTAATGATCAGGGATGATGGGAGTTGGAACTCCCTGCCTATTGAGATCAAGCAGGTGCCTTCATTGCACCCTTTCAGCACCTGCTAAAAACATTCTTGTTTAGACAAGCCGATCCAGGTGCTTAGAAAGCTGAGGTAATTTGAATCTGTTTTAGTATTTTAACTTTTTTATGGTTGTGATTTCCCCCCCGATGTTATTGTTTTATCCTTTTGTAAACTGCTTTGTGTGTTTTATTAAACAATCAAGCGGCGTTTAAATTTTATGAACTAAATAATAAATATATAAATAGTTGAGCAACCTCTGTGCAGCACCAGCTTGGGGGAAGGCAGGCATAAATTCAGAGCCATAGTGTGCCATAATTTGAGAGCAGGTACAGGAAAGAAGGGGACCAGAAGGGGAAGGCCTTCAGATGTGTAAACTGCAAAATAAAAAGCAAAGTGATCCACACACACAAAAATCACATTTGTGCCCTCTAGATAGAGCATCTCTATGGCCTGACCGTCTTTGAAAACTACCTGTATGCCACCAACTCAGACAACGCCAATGCTCAGCAGAAAACCAGCGTCATCCGTGTTAATCGATTCAACAGTAGTGACTTCCAAGTGGTGACCCGGGTGGATAAGGGCGGAGCTCTTCATGTCTACCACCAGCGACGTCAGCCCACAGGTATACGGGGAGTGGGTTTTGGGTAGCGTTTGGAGGGAAAGAAGTGGGATGTCCTGGAGCTGAGGACCAGTTGAAGTGCCCAGCAAAACTGTTGTTGGTTTGCTTTGTTGTATCACCTTGATGTTTGGTGGTGGAGGTCTGTGTTCATTGTGAAATAAGGTAATTCTCTTTGGGAATGGTGCCAAAATAACACAAACACACACATACACACACACCTCATCAGTGCTATGTGCATAATTAAAAGTCATTCACAATGTCACACGAGACTCCATCTAGAAATATCTGCACTACATTCTAACCAGAGGACTTAGTCAACTCTCTGCATCCCATTCATTGCTTCTGTATCTATACTTCTGTCACAACTGCCATCAGTATGGCATCAGATTGAGTAATCAGTTTATTCTTGCATTCCATGTCCTGCTCTCTTAGCATCACAGAGAGTGGTCCAGCCATCCTTCCTGCATCCTATTTTATCATCCATATCTGGTCAGTCCATTCTTGAGGCCAGTTTTTTAATTATCCACATAGCATTGGTCTGACTAGTCTCTCTGCCTTGGTCATATATCATCAGATTGATTGAACTGCCCACCCTCCTGCCGTGGTCGGTTGTATAGGTGGTTCATTTTTATCAGGACTCTACTGAATGGCAACAAAGGAATGTCTTGCCACCCTGCTTTCTCATTATTTTCATGTATGAGCAACAAAGGTCCATGAGGTTGTTTTTAGCAACAGGTTCAGAACAGTGTGCCATTCTGCAATACTGCCTTATCTGCAGGCAGCTACTTAATGATCATTTAGAAGGTGATGTATTCACACATACTTTCCCTCTCTCAGGATGGGAAAGGTTGTCCAGTGGCGTAATCTGCTCAATTATAAACCAGGTTTGGAAGATTATCTATATAGAACTGATTGGTTTAATTTGAGAATAGAGCTTAACACTTGCTAGATTTCGTCTAATGCCATCTGTGGTATCAGAGGGTAGGTTGTTTAAGATTCCGTACAGTTCTTAGCTTTGCCACTAGCAGATGCAGAAAGAGGATCTTCCTCACTGTTTGTTTGATTGCCAATTGTCTCAAGCAAGAGTAAAAATATCCTGCTGATATGTTAAAGAAAAGCACTAATTGGTCTGACCTCCAAAAGTTAGGGGTTTTTGCTTTTTAGGAATGGCTTCAGGATAACAAGTGAAGCTGTTACATTTTTTATTATGTTAGCTATGCCATGGGTGGATTCTGTTAAGTGCTGGAGGAGGAGGAGAGGGGAACACACAAGTCTGAGGCTTGCTGCCGCTCAGTCTGTTCAGTGATCTGCATTCCAGACTGATTAGTGCTTGAGCCCTAAAACAGGACAAGGGAGAGAGGTGTTAAGGCTATCTTTCTCGCTAAAATGTTTTTATTGCCAGTAGAAATTTTATTGTTGGAAGTGGGAAATTCTGACAGAAACTGACTATTTATTCTGACTATTTATTTGGTTTCTGCATAGAAAGGTGGCACATTGCTGTCCATTGCATTTCATGCACATGCACATATTTACTTACATCAGCATCTGATGAAGTGGACTTTAGCTCATGAAGACTTATGCCACAATAAAGGGCAGTTCTGAACACATATACTAGGGAGTAAGCCCCACTGGAAATAATGGAACTTGCTTCTAAATAGACATGAATATACAGTATTTGCATTATAAATATGTTTCTCTTTTAAAGTACCAGCAAGAGTCTACATTCTTTTTGCTATAACAATGGGCTGGTTTGCACATCACAGTAAACCAAGGTTTATGGTTTCCTGTGAACAAGCAGTGGGGCTAGTGCATGCTGCTTAGTCACTCCCACTTTACTTTGCTCTGCATACAATAGTGAGAAACAAACTGTGTGATTTGGCTTAGTTTTGCATGTGAACCAGTAATCATCATTTGTTTTGCTCTAATGTAGGGTTGCCATATCTTGGAAGAGAAGAAAAGAGAACAGCCTGAGCTGGGGAAAGAGGCATGTAGCGCTGCCGCTGCGGCACCCTCGCAGCGCACCTTTCGCACCTTTCCCTGGCTCAGGCTGGCAGCAGCCACGGCATGCAGTGCAGCCCAAGCTGCCCAAGCCCCCCCTCCCCCAACCCCAAACCCGGACATTTCCTTTAAAATGTAAACATCCGCCCAGATGGGCATGTTAGCCCCCCCCCCCCCCGGACATGTCTGGGTTTCCCCGGATGTATGGCAACCTTATCTAATCAAACCATGAGTGAAAGCTAAGGTTTGTTCCTAGCTTATCAGTAATGGTTTGCTTGGGAGAAACAAACCACATGTGTTGGTTTGCACATAATTCTAAACCAAGATATGTGGTTTGCTTCACGTTGCTTCAGGCACAATTAAAACAATTACAATCAAAACAACCACACCTCTGGAATTTATAGCTCTGAGCAATGAGTAATGGGGGTAAGCCCTTACCCTTCCACTCAACAGCCATAGACTTTTATGAGTTGTACACACATCTCTTCTTGTTCTGGTTTCACAAGAAGGTTGGCAGTGGCTGGTATTGTTCCTGCTGCCTCCCACCAGGTGCTTCAAGAATGCTAATTAGTTGGTATATTAAAGGGTCATTTTGCATTATTTCTCTTTGGATTTAAATGGTTGTTAGTTCAGCTTAGCTGTTGTTTCCAGTTAGCGGCAGCAGGAACACATGATGTAGGTCTTAAAAGGTTTAGCAGCAACTTCACCCAAGGACGATTAAGCACCTCCTTCACCCTAGCAGATCTAATGCGAAGTGTTACTGCTCACCAA
Source organism: Podarcis raffonei (assembly GCF_027172205.1). Taxonomy (NCBI): domain Eukaryota; kingdom Metazoa; phylum Chordata; class Lepidosauria; order Squamata; family Lacertidae; genus Podarcis; species Podarcis raffonei. The sequence continues at coordinate 3,608,497 of NC_070603.1, forward strand.
AAATGCATAGGATGCTCTGCTTACCAGGTGCCCAAGCATGTAAATGTCCACCTTTCTGCCTGGCCTCATTGGTTGTACTCTTATAGCTGCTTTTCAAAGTCCCCCTTTCTGGGTCTTGCACATGTCCCTCACACTCATTCTTCTCTATACAACTGCTGGCCTAGCCCCTTTTTGCCCTTCTAACTGCCTGTTTGTTCACGGCACCTGCTCTCATATATCTTTGCACCCAAAGTTTTGTTTGAATTCCTCCCAAGCAGTCGCCCTTTCAGTGAGCTGCTGTCGTGTAGTGGCAAAGAGAAGGAACTTTACAATATAGAACCTCATGTTAGAATGTCACCTCTGCCATGAACTCCCCAGGTGGCTTTAGCTCGGTCATCCTGCATCAGCTTCTGTCACCCCACCTGCACTTTGGGGATAATAATGTTCACCTAGCTTGCAAGAATGTTTTAAGAATCACAACAAAATAATGGTCTGAATCTAGACTGAGCGGGGAATCTACATAGTGCTAAGTCACCACAAGGCTTTCTGCTTGTGCAACAGAGTGTTCTCTCCCTGTTTGCCCTCTAAATCTATTCTTGTGACTCAACTCTACAGAGCAGATTTGGGGAGGGTGCAGGGTGCATGCAGAGGATGGAAATGGGGAGGGAGTCCTGTTGCGCAAGGAGAAACCCTCCCCCTGATGGGATGATGATGGTGACAATAACTATCTATCACCTACCTACCTACCTACCTACCTATCATCCATCCATCTATCTATCTATCTATCTATCTATCTATCTATCTGTCTGTCTATCTATCTATCTATCTATCTATCTATCTATCTATCTATCATCTATCTATCATCTATCATCTATCTATCTCTGTCTATCTATATCTATCTATCTATCTATCTATCTATCTATCTATATCTATCTATATCTATCTATCTATCTATCTATCTATCTATCTATCTATCTATCATCTATCTATCTATCATCTATCTATCTATCTATCTATCTATCTATCTATCTATCATCTATCTATCTATCTATCTATCTATCTATCTATCATCTATCTATCTATCATCTATCCAACCAACCAACCAACCAACTCATCTGACTGGGTTGTCCCAGTCACTCTGGGCAGCTTCCAGCAAATTAAAACAACAATTAAAAAAATTAGGGCTCAGTTCCAGCTGATTTTATTTCCTTTGGGGGGGGGGAATATTATTTACAGAAAGTATATTGACAATCTGACAGACAGTGAACTGGCATAATTAGTGATAGGTTAGTTGAATACTGACCTAAGCTGTTTGAACTTAATTGGTTGGACTTAAGTCATGAGGACTAACTCGTGCCATTGTTTCTATGGGACCTAAATTCAGCCAACTTAGTCTGGATCTAACTCAATTCACATGAAATCCTTTGAACACCTGAAAGCAAATGCTTCTTTATTTATCTACTGTGTTTATACACTTAACTCTTGTTAGTGCTTCTTCATGACCCAGCTCAGCGCTGCCCAGTGCAAAAAATGGCAGACCCTCTTCTTGTGCTTTGTCCAGCGGCTGCTTGCCTGCTATTGTTGTTAAGATGCCCAGAGTGCCTCTCTCTAGTACAGGTCAATCAAAACTAGGGGAGAAGGTGGGGAGGACATCTGGAGGGAATACAACATGCTGCCTGCTTATGATATCAGGCAGTGGTTTCCTTTGTACTACAGTGTTCAGATCTGTGACAAACCCATGCTTCCCGAAACTAGAGGTGAAAGGTTTTGAGTGTGCCAGCCTCTGAATGGATCATGGGAGCAGTTTTTGGACTTCTCACAGGCATCTGGTTGTCCACTGTGAGAACAGGAAGCTGGACTAGATAGGCCACTGGCCTGATCCAACAGGGTTCTTTTTATGTTCTTAGTCTTACACACAGCATTTGTATATTAAGGCAGCGACCATTTCGCATGGAGGGTATGGAGGGTTCCGGTCCCAGCCCTCATGCATAAGCGTGCGCTGCCCCATTAACACCCTGCCCTGCCCCCATTACGCCCTCCGTTCTGCCCTCTTCTGGGTCCAAAAGGATCTGTGTGTCAGCGATCATGCATCAGTTGGACGCGCTTAAAACGGTTACCTCCTATATACACCTAATAATGTAAAAGTGTTACTGTGACAAACAGGTGTTCAGAAATACATTTGTCATACAGGTACACTAATCACAATTGGGTGTGGCCTCAGCTTCCTACAAACCAACCTTTGGAGGGCCCTTGCTTAACAGAGAAGGGCCGTTCAGACCAGCATGCCATTTTGTGTGTGTGAAGAATTAAGGTACTTTGTGCATTGTGCTAGCTTGCAGAACAGCAATATAAGTGCTCCTGGAGGCTGACCACATCTTGTCTGAAACCTCGGTGGTATGTGTGTGTGTTCTAGCTCCCCCCTCCCTCCGCCTGCTTCAGTGGCACTCCAGTTCAGCTTCCTCCAGCTCCTGTTACAGATGGTTGTCATGTTCTCTCAGAAGTGTGTGCACTGGTTGCAAAGAGCCTCATGTATCACTTTTAATTCAGGTTAACTTACTGGAAATTACTTCTAGTCTGTCCAGCATTTGAGTATTGGCTGTTTCTGACCTCAAATCTAATCACCCAGTCTATGCTAAAACCTGATAACATTAGCTGTGCCCCAAGTGGGCCCTCTTGAACATTTGGTTATCTCCCAGCAGCTCTTTCACACACACACACACACACACACACACACACACACACACACAGAGAGAGAGAGAGAGAGAGAGAGAGAGAGATCTCAAAAGCTGTTTCCAGAGAGGACTCTGCAGCATATGATTGATTGGTTGATTGATTACTGCCCTGCAGAAAAGGAAAGAATAAAGCAGATGTGGCATCTTGAAATATTAATTGCTTCCTCCAAGGGCTGTTCTTGCTTCTTCCCCAGAGCAGATATATTTGACTAGGTCACAGTGCTCCCAGGAAAATCCTTGAACAGTGGCTGAAACTTTTTTTGGCGCTCAGTGGTGTGCTTCATTCTCTCCCCTCCCCATCAATCAGCATCCTGCACTCTTCTGCTTCTCCCCGCAAAGCCCTTCCATTCATTGTACTTAATCAGTTTGCGTGTTGAAAATCCTCTTAGAGCCTTCGGTTGGCTGCTTAGGATTCACTGAACCATTAAGCTAATTGGCAGATTTCAGGGAGGGAAGTCTCTGTATCATCTGGGATGGCTACCACTCAGTGTATTCCCTAACTCAGAGCTTTCCAAACTTTTCATGTTGGTCACACACTTTTTAAACATGCATCATTTTGTGACACGGTAATTCAGTTTTAATAGCAAACCAGAGGTTAAGCTAACCCCTTTCCAGTTCCGGGAGGAGCATGGAGAGCGTTTATACGACACACCTACATACTGCAGCCAACACACTAACATGTGGCACACAGTTTGGAAAGCTCTGCCCTAACTAATAAAGCCAGGACTAAAATGGGTGGGGTTGTGGCATTCAGGGTCCTCTTAAGGCCAGATTTGAGAACTTGTGGCCTTCAGATGTTCTTTGTTGTGTAACCATACCAATGATACGGGTTCCCCACATGCTTCTTTTGACCTGGGTACAAGGCTGCATGGGATGACAGCCAGAAGTGCCCAAAACAGGATGTACGTTTGATTCTCAGATCCTCTTTCTGAGTATCTGCGTAATGAACTAGGCAGCATCTTGTGCAACAGTCTGGAGGGAAGTGTGTCACATGATCATGCATCACACCAAAATGAGCCAGCTCAGTTAAAAGAAGCTGCAGATCATGAAAGCACAGTTCAAAAGTTGAAAGGAGCATCTTTCCTAACAATTCTTGTTAAACCTATTACTATTAGCTTAAAGTTGCTGACTCTGAAAATGGTTCTGAAGCCTAAGTTGGTGCAAAATGCAGTGGTCAAAAATTAGACTGATGCCTCTCAACTTTGATCATATGTCACCAGTCTTAAATGAACTCCAGTGGCTGCCTCTTTGTGTCTGATCCCAATTCAGAGCATTGGTGCTTTTGCTCAAAGCTCTTTTAAAGCTTAAGAACCAAGTGGTTGAGCTACCCTGCCCACACAACACCATCAGCCACTGATGCCCTTCTCCCAAATGCCACCTCCATCAGAGGTGAGGTTTGTTAAAACTCAGGAGAGGTGTGTGCTTTGTTGCTGTTGTTTTGTTTCACCCCTTCCCCTATTCGGGTGTTATGCCTGGCACCAATTTTGCTGTTTTTCAGATGCCAAGCAAAAACTTTCACAACATTTTTACTAGCATAGATAGTGGTGCTGTGTTCTAAACCCACAGAGCCTAGGGCTTGCCGATCAGAATGTCGGCGGTTCGAATCCCTGCGACGGGGTGAGCTCCTGTTGCTCAGTCCCAGCTCCTGCCAACCTAGCAGTTCGAAAGAATGTCAAAGTACATGTAGATAAATAGGTACCGCTCTGGCGGGAAGGTAAACGGCGTTTCCGTGTGCTGCTCTGGTTCGCCAGAAGCTGCTTAGTCATGCTGGCCACATGACCCAGAAGCTGTACGCTGGCACCCTTGGCCAGTAAAGTGAGATGAGCACCGCAACCCCAGAGTCGGCCACGACTGGACCTAACAGTCAGGGGTCCCTTTACTTTTAATGTCATAATTGCACTTCTTTCTCCTGGTTGTTTTGAGTGTACTGTGGTGTTGTTTTATTTGTTCTTTTGCAAACTACTTTGAAATGTTTGATAGAAGGTGGTATATAAAGATTTTAAGTAAGTAATAAAATTGAGTGAATTTCCCAAAGAGTGTCTGCGTTTCTTAACCTGTAGATGCAGCACCTCTAGACAGAACAGTAGCTTTTATAAGAATAGGTAGAATAATAGAAATTATCCCAATTTCTCTTTAGCTGATAGCAAGATCTCATCTAATTGAAACCACCCCCAGCTTTATGACACACTATTGACTTTGTGTGATTGACAAAAACTTCCTATAAATCTATCTGCAAGCCATGCACATTTGAATTTAGGTCAGACTGAAGTCAGAAGATCATAGACCTCTAATATAAACTATAAATAATGTGAATGGATGTGATATAAATCCAGATTGATACATCTATAGGGAATCCTACAGTTGTTTTTGATGATGTTATTATTATTTCTAAAGCACCTGTGCATGATTTCTACAGTAGAGTCTGAAAACACTTGGTGCAGCTATCTTGCTGAAGCTAAGCAGGCCTTTGTTTGGTCCCTGTTTGGATGGGTGACTCCCTGGGATCCACATGCACAACATTGCCTTTGGTTCTACAGTAGAAGAATTGTTGGATGTAAATGTAGGTGATAGATAGATGATAGATAGATAGATAGATAGATAGATAGATATAAACACATACAGACCTTCATACACTTGACATTTCTCCAGTATGACCTTGCTGTTCATACTTGGGGCATGTCAAGTGCATGCTCACGGATAGTTTTAAGAATCACAGTGGAAGATAAAAGATGTAGGCTGTGTAGCTAATAAACTGTATGGACTTTTCTTTGTTGCTGCAGTGAGGAGTCATGCCTGTGAACAGGACCAGTTTGGCAAACCAGGTGGCTGCTCTGACATCTGCCTCCTTGGAAACAGCCACAAGACCCGGACATGCCGGTGCCGGTCAGGATTCAGCCTAGGCAGCGATGGAAAGTCTTGCAAAAGTAAGTGGCCTGCAGACACTGAGTCTGGGGTGAGGTGGGGAGGAAGCTTTGCCTTTCAGTTTTAGTCAGCAACAATTTGCCTGAATGGTCTCCCCCTGTGAATCATGGTTGTCAGCCAGCATATATTATACAAAGGTGTTTGGTGAGACAGGGTCACTTATGCATCCTGATGACAAATAGGGAACATTATGGCGGCAGAAGCAAAGTCGAGAGTGGGCCCGATGACTGGTGAATTTATTCAGGGCAAAGAAACAGGGGAGAGACTTGGAAACTCATGACAGAATCCTAAGATTTGAGTATTTTTGGTGGAGTTGGACCAACTCTGGATGAATCCACCACCACTTCACCCTGTGCCGTAGCATGGCTTTCCAGCAAAATAAGCAAATATATTATGCAGGAGTCAGAAGGTAGCACCATTTTATCACCACAGCATTGTCCATTTGTATCCTGATTGGTGCTAGCAAACCCACCACGACAGACTTGTGGGGAAATAAGTCTTGGCCCCAAGCTCCCTGTTGGCCTGGAGGAAGAGCAGCACAGAGGGAGTGCTAGAGGGGCACTTGGGAGCCCAGATCTCCCCACTGAGCTCTCTCTCTCTGGATTGGTGTGTGTGTGTCCTGAATGTGCCAGCATTATTTCATGAGCCTGTGGCTTATGGCCTAATGGCTCTTCTCCTTATGGGAAGCTGATGCTTTTAACATTCCATACATGAGGTAGTAGGCAAAGGTCCTACCCAGGCATCCTGCCACCATCAGATCTCCACCAAAGAAAAGCCCCAAGTGACCTCTGAACTACTGCCTATGTGATCTGGGTACAAGGGAGCAGAGGCACACATGAAATCAGCCCCAGCTAGAGTTCCCGGAATACCAGATGATGCAATGTGACAGATGTACTGTATGAGCCAATCTGTTTGTGGATATAAAGCTGCTGGTCCAGAGTCCAACTTGTGGTTGGTTTTAGGCCAGGAAAAATCCTTGCACAAGAAGGGATACGGGTTGCCAGATAAATACCACAGTGTGAAAAGCTGTTAGTCACCAAGCATCTGTCCTCCTCCTTCTTCTTAACTCATCAGTTCAATGGAAAAGGCCAGAACCTGCAAACCTTCCTGATCTCCAGTTTTCCTTCAATCTCATAGATACTGACTATGCCCTAGAGGCTGAAGACCAAGCAGTTGGCTGGGTTTCCTTGGCTGTAGACTAGGCACAAACAGATTAAGTTTAGAAGTGGAAGGGAAAACGCTTAGCAGCCCGAGTGAACAAATGCTCAGTGGTCCTCATGATTCTGAGCAAGAGCTTGTGGATATGGGGGCAGTATTGCTGAAAGACAGTAAATGCAGCGAGGGCTCACAGTGCCTTGCCCTGTAGCTCCTATGAGGCTTCCAAATGTATAATTTTAAAATTCCTCTCTTTCCCCCCCATCCTAGCAACATTAGGACTGTGATTTCCACAAGCAGATCAGTAAAATAATTTCACGTGATGCATTCCACTTAAGGGATTGTTGTCCCAAAACGTGGACAACTTTCTACCTCTCTTTACAGGCATTGCTTCATGCACTATGCAGTCACATGGCCAGCTACTTGCTCTTAACCATCCTTCTGTTCTTACCCAAACATGCCAAATGTAATTGTAGCATATAAGCCAATTGAAGTATGTGACTCCAAATGTATGGGGTGTTTTTTTTTTTTTTTGTATGTTGGATTATTTGCTCTCTAGTGCTGGTGTTTAGCTATTGCTTGCTTACGATTTTAAGCAGCATGGGAGAGAATTTGCAGCTATGCAGTCTTCCAATGCAAAATATGCAACAGTTTGCAACAAGGAAATGAACTTGAGGAATCAAATCAGAAGTTCAAATATATGCAGGTGACATTGTTTTCAGATAGCTGCTTTCTGACTTAGCAAGTGGAAACTAGCTCTGGTCCTCTCTGCTTCCCCTGTTTTCAAGAATAGAGATGACTACTGCTTGTCTTTTCATGGTTGTAGGTGGAAATTAGATGCACCATATGGAGGCTGACTTTAAAAGGGGATTGAACAAATGATGGATAAGTCTTTCAGTTGCTACAGATCATGATAGTTATATGCAGTCTCCAAGTTTTAAGAGGCAAATATGCCTTTGAATACCAGTCGCTGGGGAGCAGCAGGGGAAGAGTGACGGTTGCCTTTGTGCCTTGTTTGTAGGCTGCCCAAAGGCATCTGGTTGGCTGCCATGGAAAACAGGAGGGTGGGCTAGATGGACAGTTGGACTTATTCAGCAGGGCTGTTCTTACAGGTTTTAGTTTGGTCATTGTGGAAGACAGGAGTGCCCAAGCTTCTAGATGAGCTTCAGTGCAAATCAAAGTTAGTCTAGCTTTGTTGTTTTGATGCTTCCCATTGTCATTTTCCAGAGCCAGAGCACGAGCTGTTCCTTGTTTATGGCAAAGGTCGACCAGGCATCATCCGTGGGATGGACATGGGGGCCAAAGTTCCTGATGAGCACATGATCCCCATTGAAAACTTGATGAACCCCAGGGCCCTGGATTTCCATGCAGAGACTGGCTTCATTTACTTTGCTGACACCACCAGCTACCTGATTGGGCGACAGAAGATTGATGGAACAGACAGGGAAACAATCCTGAAAGATGGTATGTACCCCTTTCATCCAGGCAATTGTCTGCTTCAGTATGCTAGGTGCTGGTCTGGTTTCCTTGTACAGTCTGTGTGGGGCTTGGAGTAGAGAGAGTGAGGTTCAAGTGCCTACTTACAAGAAAGGGTGGAATTTGGATTTTGGTACACAATTTTGCTCAGAACGTAGGCCAGCTGGTGGGTGTCAGAAAAGTGCATAGCACAGCACAGATTGTACTATTTTCACGCATAGATTTCTTTATGTTTTTTTCTTGGGTACCAACCCGAATGTTGTGTTCTGCTGCTGAATCTCTCTCTCTGCGTCTTTTGCAGAGTAGGTGTGGTCTGCACATGTGTGTCCATCATGCCTCGTGCCTTGTCTGTTTCAGTAGAAATCAAACCAATGGAGTACATGGCACCATTCATATGGCCGTGTCACTTTCACTTCAGTCCTCAGTTTCTGATGTGTCCCCATCTGCCTGGCTTGCTTTTGCTGAGCATGATTGTTGATTTTAACTCCTCCTAGGCATTCACAATGTGGAAGGCATCGCTGTGGACTGGATGGGGAACAACCTCTACTGGAGTGATGATGGGCCCAAGAAGACAATCAGTGTTGCCCGGCTATCAAAGGCTGCACAGACCAGGAAGACTCTGATTGAAGGACAGATGACTCATCCTCGAGCCATTGTGGTGGACCCCTTGAATGGGTGGGTGTCGCCATGCCATTCCAATGAGGACCAGGGAGCCTACTTTTGGCTGCTGTTTATTTATTTATTTATTTTATAAGATATTTATTAAAGTTTTCCATTTTATACAAACAAAAAAAGGAAACATAAAAAAAGAAAAAATATTAAAAACACATAAATTTCAAAACCTATTTTCAATAACATACTTCCTTGACTTCCTCATACCTCCCCTTTTTGTTTTCTAGTTCAAATTGTTTATCCAGCAAATCCTGAACTTTTAGCATTACAGTTAACTAACACCTTATTTTCTATTCAACTTCTTAACTTATTGTGACTTAAACATTACTTATACAAAACCATTTCTTCCATATGTTTACCATAACAGATAGAGACCACTTAATTTCAATCCAGCCCCCTTCAACATTCATTAATATTACAATGTTTCTGTAAAGAGTCCTTAAATTTCTTCCAATCTTCTTCTGCCGACTCTTCTCCCTGGTCGCAGATTCTGCCAGTCATTTCTGCCAGTCCCATACAGTCAATCAACTTCATCTGCCATTCTTCCAGAGTGGGTAAATCTTGCGTCTTCCAGTGCTTTGCTATGAGTATTCTTGCTGCTGTTGTAGCATACATAAAGCATACATAAAGAAAGTTCTATCCTTCTTTGGCATCAATTGGCCGACTTTTGGCTGCTGTTTAATAAGGATGGGAATGTAACAGGGATGCAAAGCAAAAAGTGGGCATGCACAGCATCTGTTATCCAAACTTCAGTTGAATTCTCTGCCTAACCTATTTCACAGAATTGTTCTAATAGGGAAGGGGAGAATCACACCACCTTGAGTTCCTTGGAGGAAGGATGGGATATAAGTTAAATAAACAAGCTGGCCAAGAGGAATAAGATAGGCTGAACAGCTCCAAGCTTGTGAGAAGTATTGTTGCACACCACCCCAGTCTCTGAGCAGAGTAAAATTTCAGGGGTTCCAGGCACGCTTACCCAAGGTCTGTGTTTCCTTTTGGAAGCGAGGCACAATGGAGTCGATGGTGTCTTTACAATACAGTGGAACCTTGGTTGTTGAATGTAATCCGTTCTGGAAGACCGTTTGACTTCCGAAACGTTCAACAACCGAGGCACAATTGCCAGTTGGTAATTGCAATGGATAAAATGGAGAAACGCACCTCAGAAGACATTCGACTTCCGAGGCACATTTGAAAATGGAAGCATTCACTTCCAGGTTGTCGTTGTTCGAAAGCCAAAACATTCGACTTTTGAAGCATTCAACAATCGAGGTTCCACAGTATATGGTTTATTTATACATATATACAACCTGCGCCTATGATGGAAGGGTTCACAGCATTCATAAACAAAGAGGGTCTTGCTTCTCCCATAGCTGCAGCCCTGGATTCAAACAGTCATCAGCCATGACTCTGACCATCTCTCTAGCTTGCTGCATTTTACAGACTTCCACCATTACCAGACTGCAACCTTTTTTCTCCTAGCTCACATCATGGTTAACATTGAAAGCCCAAACTCTGGCCTTTGTCTTTCTAAGCAACTCAGAGCTGGAGGAGGGGCTGCTCCCAAAAGCTGTGCGAGAAAGTCCCCTCTCTTTGTCTTGTCTTTCTTAAGGGCTCATCTCCCAGGCGATTTCCGGACACGAGAAGCTTACCTGGCTTATATTCTAATACTTGCTAAATCTAGCGTCTGACATCTGGTTTTAACACTCCAAGCATTGATTAAATTCTAACATTTACTGAATCCAGGAGTTTAGGGTGTCTAGCACCCGCAAACTCATAACAGTATATACCTTCAGCCCCAATAGCAAACCTTCTTCAGTGTCTTACATAAAGGAATTCCTGGCAGTAGCAGCCTGTTTTTGACTAGATTATGCTAGGCCTGGATTTGTCCGGAGCTGTAGCCCTACATTCCAAATAGTGTCACTCACATGTTTGTGCAGTTCACTGAGCCTCTTGCATGTGATACAGGCCAGAGAGTTTTCACTCACCAGGAAGGAATTGTTTTGGTTCGTTTCCTGCTGCATCGACTCCCCAAAGACTTCAGCTCAAGAGTTCATTCTGTTTTCACACTGGTGTCTCTAGGGCTGCCAGTCCCTGGGGGATTAAAAGGCCACATCCTGCTCTTAGGAGCTGCTCAGACAGGCCCAGCAGGGAGTGGAATTGCAATGTGTACACACTCACAAGCTCTCTCTCTTGAGTCAGGAAGCACAGTGGGTGGGTGGGGAAAGGCAAAGGGGGGGGGGAATAAACTTTAATTCCATCAGATGAGCTGTTTCTTCCTTGTCCCTATCACTATTATCAATAGTGTGTGTGTGTGTGTGTGTGTGTGTGTGTGTATGTGTGTGTATATATATATATATATATATATATATATATATATATGCTGTGATTATTCTCCATCACTCCCACCTGCTCAGCTCGTCAGACAGGGTTCAATAATCTTAATTTCCAAGTATTTCCAAGTCTCGATGCTGGTCATTCAGAAGAGCCAATTGCTGTGCCACCTGACCTTTCAAGCTTGCATGTGTCTGTATCTGTTCGTGCAATGCTTTTCCAGACAGTACAGCGCAATGTATCTGGCGAGGATTGAATTAGCCATGCTCTGCTTGGTTAATATGAATAAGTGAGATGTGCAGGGCCCAAGTAGGTATTTAAAGAGAACATGTTCCTGAGGAAGGGAGGGGAGAGGAGAACCCTGTCACTCAGCATCTTCTAATAGAGAACTTCTGCTCTTGAACTTTTGCCTCTCTACTTGTCCTCTCAGCTGCCACTTCTGCTGCACTAGTTGGCATAAATGGGGGGGGGGGCTGTCTTAAAGCCATTTGCAAAAGAGTTATTTGAAGCAGCATCTTGTCCCTTCTCCTTTAATCTTCAGAGTGAGCAGGTGGGCAGAGGGAGTGTCTCCCAGCCCCTGACACCACCTGCCCACATGCTTAAAAGACACCTTTGTCAAATGCTTGAAGACAGCTGTCTTAAAGCTGCAAAGAAGCAATCTCCCCTCTCCTTTAAACAAGTGGGTGATAGCTGGGCAGGTGAGATAACTTCTTTACAGACCCCTTTGGATAACTGTGTGCCCGTTGCCCCAGGAGACCAAAGCTCTCAGGTTGGGAACCTCTGTGCCAAAAGTGTAGCCTGGTTTGCTGGGTGGTTTTGCAGCTAAATGTAGATGGGACTTTGTGAAAAGGAATGCAGTACACTGTGGGGTTATAGTCTCTCTCTCTCTCTCTTAATATATTATAGAATGCAGTTTATGTTTAATGTATTAAAAAGAAAAGAAGAAAATGGAGAAACAAAGGATGCAGAACTTAAGAATAATTGGTTTTTCTTTTCTCCTCTATTTTTGTTTTTGATACATAAGCTGGATGTACTGGACTGACTGGGAGGAAGACCCAAAAGATAGCAAGAGGGGAAAGATAGAAAAGGCTTGGATGGATGGCACCCACCGCACCGTCTTCATCACCTCCAAAACTGTCCTGTGGCCCAATGGACTGAGCCTTGATATTCCGGCTAAGGTGCTGTACTGGGTGGATGCCTTTTATGACCGGATTGAGATGGTTACGCTGGATGGCACAGAACGCAAGGTCAGTATCAGCTCTGCCTCTGCCTCTCACACTGGGGCATATTCCTGCCCTTTCCTTCAGTTACCTACACCTGCCTCCCTCTCTTCTCTGCCCAGTGATTTCATGCAAGGCTCAAGCACCTGTTTGCCTTGTGTCTTTCTGAGTTGTTTGTAAGCTGTATTTGTTCTCTTTCTCTATCTCTGGGCTTGAACCCATATGGAGAGTAATAGATATTCCTCTGGCTGCTTTAACAGCTGTAGCATATCTAGCAAAAGGCACACCCCTGAAAGTGTGGGAGGATGGGAGGAGTGTAAAATTTTAATTGCTGGAGGTGTGTGCTTTAAGGATGAGGGTATAGCCTCCCAATGGAAGGAAAGGTGGCGGGGTCCCTATAGTGGGGAGATCCAGATTTATACTATTTTGAAGACTTGGGGCATTCAGAGTGGTGCTTTGGGAGGGAGGGACTTATGACACACCTCCCTGTAGCATCTCAGGTACCATCCAATAGGTTGCGTGTAACTCTAGTGCAGCTGCCATAATCACTGCAAAACATTCATGGTGTTTGCCCTTGCAGAGACAAAAACATCTGTTTACCATCCACTTCAGTTTGCAGCTTGAATGCTGGTGAGCAGCAATTTCCGCATGATGAAAGTACAATGTTTGTAATAGTGCAGCATGGAATTCCATTTGCTGAAATCAATGGACACGATGAAAATAGGTTCATTAATTTCAGTGGGTCCGTTCTGAGTAGAACTCACTGAATACAACATTCTATTTATTTACATTATTGCATTTATCACAGGAACACAGGAGGTTGCTTTACACTGAGTCAGACTACTGTATTGCTAGCTCATTATCGCCCTACATCATCTGGCAGCAGCTCTCCAGGATTTCAAGGGCAAGGGTCTAACCCTAACTGAAGATTCTGGAATTGAGCCTGGGTCCCTCTGTAGTTGCTCTAGCAGTCAGCTATTGGCCTATGCTGCATCTTAGGTCCGAAAAAGGCATCACTAGAGTGGTATTTGGGTGGTTAGTTAAGAAGAATCACAGCATATCTAGAAATGCCCATTTTTGTCTCTCTTTTTCCTTCCTCATGCAGGTTGTGTATGATGGTAATGAACTGAACCATGCCTTTGGGCTGTGCCACTATGACAACTTCCTTTTCTGGACAGAGTACCGGAGCGGTATCATCTATCGCTTGGACCAGACGTCCATGGCCGTTAAGCTTTTGCGCAATGAGCGTCCGCCAATCTTTGAGATCCGCATGTATGATGCTCAGCAGCAGCAAGGTGCGTGGCAGGACAGGCACAGGATGCGCTGATTTCTTGCAACTCAGCCACTGACAGCTTCTTATCCAAGTAGGCTGTGCAGGAATACAAAAGGCACTGTAGGCAATCAGGATCCGAGGCAGGAGACATACACACAGGTGGTTCATTTATTATCTGCCCTCTGGTTTCTTGTGGTACAGAAAGGATCTTTTAATTTTTCCAGGCACTGAGGCAGAACCTAAGTGCAGTTTTGCATGGCAAAGTATAGCTGTGGTTACTTACAAGTGCAAAAAGCCATGTTTGCAGATACATCTTTTGTCTGAGTCGCAATCAGCACCGTGGTGTGCAGAGCGATTCAAATGAGGATGGGTGTTTGAATCTCTGTGGGATCAGTGAGCTTGCCCAACTCAGATTCATGCTATCGGCTTGCTACATTGCTTTAGATGCCTTCTGTAAACGTCTTTATTTCAGTAAGCCTTCTCAGACATATAATTTAGTTACCTATATAGATAGGAAAAAAAATATTGATTTTGTGTTTTAATGATAATTATTTTGCTACAATATGTGGATTTTAATAATGTTTTATCTACAGTTTTATTATTCACACTACTTAGAGAGCTATTTGATTAATTGATAAATCTTTTTGAGTTCAAAAAGAATTTCTAAGTTCCTTATAAGATCTTAATATTTTAAAGTTCCCTAGACTTTTGAATTGAAGTTCATAGTTACCCAGACAGTGCTGTGGTCAAGACTGCTCTGCCTTCAGCTGGGTGAAAGTGAGTAAAGGAGAGTTGGTTAAAAAGGAGCAGGAGTCTCTGAATATAGCTTATATTCATCAGGAACTGGACTGGAATTTTTCATCTGTTACATCCATTTTATTTTACCTACATAGGCACACTGACATAAGGTTTAGATCATGGATGTCCATAGTCTTAGTTAGGGCAAAGTGTTAATTAGGTCTCCTGCTTTGTCAGCAGTTCCAGCGTTTTCTTCAAAACAGTCCAAGACTGTTATGGTTTCTAGTATCTTGTTGGTTATGATGTTTTCTTAACCTTATCACCAGGCTCTTATTACCCAAAATGTCAGTGTCTCACATGGCTGTCTCTACGATTCAGCAGCGTTCCAACCAGCTTCTGCAAAGTATCACGTTGATGAACTTTTCCATCACTGTTATCCATTTTGATCCATCAAACCTGCTCAAAAGTTGATGCTGGTCCTTAGAAAGGGTATAACATTAGGAACTTTGACCTAGGCCAGTGATGGCAAACATTTTATAGACCAATATAATAAGTGTCACTTATTTATCCGCAAAGTGCCAACATGGCAATTTAAGCTGAGTACTGAGGTTTTAGTTTAGAAAAAACAGCATATTTTGTCTTAAAAGAAAAACACAATAACAGAGCTTTCAGTGATACAAACAACTTGTAAAAGTTTGCATCAAGATGATCCAAACTCCAGCCTGAGCAAGCGTTTTTGGCATTGGCTCTCTGAGCGCATGCAGAGCGGCGCCCCCCATCATGCCGCCATTTTCTGAAAGGGCCCCAGGGGCTGCCCCATGTGCTAGCCCCACTCCCTCGCCCAGCCCCGACCTGCCCCTATGCAGAGTGTCTGGCCGGAGGGTGTGCAAAGCCTCAACCTTGAAGCTGGAGGAGGAAGGCAGCTGCGCCTCTGAGCACGTGCGGAGCGCTGCACCCTCCGCACCCACAGTGGAGGCTCCCCAAGGGAAAATGCAGGCCCTGGGGGTTGTGGCTCCGTTTTGGACTCTCCAACGCCCCATCCGAGGCGCTTCTACTCGGACACAAGTCCCAGGATCCACGCCCAGCCTCTGAAAACAACATGAGTGCCTGCTTGGGGACAGCGTCACATATCCGAATGGGACCAATGCCCCACCTGGCCCTTCCCTTTGCGCCTCCCTGGCCACGAGGGTGCCTCCTAGGTCCTGGCATCCCATGCGGAGTGTCTGAGCAAAAACAGCCCTAAAAGTGCTGCAGCAGATGGGCCAGTTTGGGGATTTTGGCTCTTTACTATCCTGCTTGTGAAGCATCTGAAACTGAGGGCCCACCATAATCATTGCCGGTGCTATTTTGTAACCCGCTCGCGCAAAATACTAATTGCTGCAATATGCTCTGGAAGCCTCTGTGCAATTGGGTACAATGAACTCCGAAGCATAGCTGCAACCCCGTTTTGGAAAGAGCCGGCGCCCTGGTGGGCATCGCACCCCGCTCCTGCCGCACAGTTTCCTATGCCGACCTGCCATACACATGGCGCTCCAGCCACCCAAGTTGAGCTGAGGACTTGATGCGCCACCCTTGCCTTCTGCCAGCTCTGTGCTGGGGTGATGGCATGCGTGCCCACCCACAGAGAGGGCTCTGAGTGCCCCCTCTGGCACGCGTGCCATAGGTTCACCACCTAGGTTCACCTAGGCTTACTGTGTAGTACAGTTTACTCCTGTCTATGAACTTTTTATTCAGGAGACATCCAGCCTATCTAACTAGTGTTCCTTGCAAGTCTGTACATATTAAACATGTGGATAGATATCTATCATTGGAGTAAATCGTCTGCTCAATAAAATAGGTGCACAAAAATTTACAACCCTTGTATAAAACATACAAAAATTAAAATACTATAACAAGTTTAAAATTACTTCAACTTTCTAAGCATCTGGGTAGGCCTGTCTAAACAGGCATGTTTTAGCAGTGTGCAAGAGAGGCAAACAAACCTCCCAAGAGCTTAAAGGGCTTCTGGTATCTGGTATTTTTGTTGCTTCCCTTTTGTGGTCACCTGTTTAGTTGCTCCTGTTCTCCTGTTTCTGCAGATACCGGAGCCCGGACGGGGGGGACGGGACAGTTTCTTCAGTTTAATGGACTCTTCATGCCTTATTATTGCTCTTCTGTAGTCACCAAGGTTCCTTTTAATTGTTCTTCCAGGTGCATGGGCATAACCTGTCTGGAAATGGAACCTGTGCAAATGGCCTTTCCCATAAAATGGGTCTTTCTCATAAAATTAGTATCCTCCTCCTGGGGTGCCAGTTTTGTGGCCCTGTCCTCATGCGATTGACCCTGTCCCTGGGGATAGGTTATTTGGAGAGCCCCTCCTGGCTGCATGGGCTTCTGCTCATGAATAAGCTGCTCTCTTGCTGCTGGGAGAACCTTCAAAGGGACCGTGGTATAGGGATTAAGGTGAGAGGAAGTAAGGAAGAAGAAGGCTTCCAGAACAACAACAAAAAAGATAAACAATGCTAGAGAAAAGCTAGCTTGAAATTGATGACCACAGGAACAAGCACTCAGAGAAAGAACTTGGCGTCGGAGGTTTCAAAAATATATGCAGATACCTCAAAAATCTCCAGAGCTAAAACTGTGATTGCAGTTGTATTTGGGGTGGGGAAATAGGAGTTGTGCTGGGATAGACAGGTCCCAGGAGCAACCTGATTAAAATACAGAATTAAAGAGTGAACTCCCTACATAAACACCATTCTTTCCATTTCCCTCCCACTGAAACATTTTCCGCTGGTCTCTCTTGGTTTTTCTTCCTTCCGTATGTCATAGGCGTTCTTACCTGTGAAACTGTGGCTCAGCTTCTCTTATTCCCTGTCCTTTTTGCAGTTGGCTCCAACAGCTGCCGGGTAAACAATGGAGGCTGCAGCAGCCTTTGCCTCGCCATCCCCAAAGACAGGCGGTGTGCCTGTGCAGAGGACCAGATTTTGGCACCAGATAACGTCACCTGCCAAGGTAACAATGTGCAGAACACAAGTGTGATAGACAAGAGATTTCTAGAGTTTAACATTCCCTAGTTCCTGTCTGCATCCTGGAAGGTAGCATATATAAAGCAGCTTACTTTGAGATTCCAGACAGTTGTGTGATTAACACCTTCCCAGAGACAGTCTAGCATACAATGGTCACTTGCAGCTGTTTTGAGTTCTCCGCTACTAAAGCGTCAGGTACCATCTCCAGATAAACACTGTCTTGTTGATAATACTATATGTTGATGATTGCACTGTGGAGCTGTAGTTTATTTAGTTATTTATTGAAACTTCATCAAGCAGACTCTAAATATAGTTTGGCAAAACACCATTTCCCCTTTTTTTCCTTTGGAAAATGCCTCTCATTTAAACTCTCCCACATCAAACTGTCCTCTTTTTCTTCCCTGTCTAGCCAACCCATCCTACATCCCACCTCCTCAGTGCCAGCACGGGGAGTTTGCGTGCAAGAACAGCCGCTGTATACAGGAGCGCTGGAAATGTGATGGTGACAATGACTGCCTGGACAACAGCGATGAGGCACCTGAGCTCTGCCGTGTGTATTTGCTTGGGAACACCAGGGGGCTCTCCTTGAGCAGTTCCACTTTCTCTTGGGTCAGGATAGTCATATGCCCTGGGCAGGTCTGCACTCAGCGTATACAGACCATGCATGCCCTGGCTCAACTCACATGATGTTGGTCAATCCAAAGTGTTTTTTCAGTTGATAGAGAAGTCTGAAAATGAAGGATTGGGATTTGAAATTGAGGTGTGGGAGACAATCCTGGATTCCATATTTAGCTTTGCGTCTACAGAAACAGACAAAACTGATGGGACCCGGGAGCCTGAAGTAATCCATGCCAGTATTCCATGCTCCTCTTCCTGCCCTGCCCCTGCCTGCCCTTTGGACACTGCCAGGGCCCTGGGTATTTAAAACAAGAGGTTGTGTTGCAGGGACATAATTGGTTATCTGATGTAAGATGTAGCATCATAAAACTATAGAGTTGGAAGGTCATCCAGTCCAGCCCCCTGCAATACAGGAATCTCAACTAAAGCATCCATGATAGGTGGCCATCCAACCTCTGCTTGAAAAGCTCCAAGGAAGGGGAGTCCACTGCCTCCTGAGGGAGCTTTCATTTAAAAGCAAGTTGCTTGCTCGTATGGTTCCGTAGGAAAGTCTGGAAATGTTTCCATGCCTTTCTCTGTCTTCCCTTTTGCCATCACTAAATCTACGGAACAGTGGACAGTGAAACAGTGGTTCAGGGACTATAGCTCAGTGGTAGAGTAGCTGCTTTGCATGCAGAAAGTCCCCCATTCAACCTCTGGCATCTCCAGTTATCAGAATCAGGTAGCAAGTGACAGGAAACACGTTTCTATAGCTGGAGAGAGAGGCAGGGATGAACAGCTTTCCAGGAAACAGAATAAATTGTGTGAGGATTAGTCAATTTATTCAGATCTCACAACAAATGTTTTGAGTTGCTGAATTTGATGAGTTTGTCAAAGAATTTCACATAGCTTTGTGTTTCTGATCTCAAGTATATTACTTTGGTAAGGGAGGAGGGATATTCTTACCCAGTTTCAGATTATTGCAATGTGTGTAGGGGAAAAGAATGGTCTTGAACTTTGAGGTCCTAAGCTAGAACCCACCCTTTGCCACCCTCCAGATCAGCACACCTGCCCCTCGGACCGTTTCAAGTGTGAGAACAACCGCTGCATCCCGAACCGCTGGCTGTGTGATGGGGACAATGACTGTGGGAATAATGAAGATGAGTCTAACTCGACATGCTCTGGTGAGAGCCCTTATCTTATCCATCAATCACATTTTTACAAAATCCTATCCTTCCTCCAAGGAGCTCAGGTTGCCTTCCTGTCTTATCTTTACAAACACTTACAGTGGTTGTTTGCTGAATGTAGAGTGGGCCCATAGAGTGTAGTGTTAGGTGGTTTAATGCTGTCACCTTTCTGGTCTGTGCTTATATTGTTAACAATCCTTGCTATTTGAATTTTGACTCTATAATTGCTAGGGGGCAGGCAGATCACTCAAATTCTGTATCAATCGACTTTTACATGTGTTCCTGTTGTGTCCCATTTTTGCATCAATTTGCATGGAATTCTTACCCAGAAAAATAGAAACAGGTAATCACTTTTACAAGGTCTGAGAGCTGCCTTTTAAAATTGATATTCTTTTGCCACCTACTTCCAAGTGGCTAAACTATTTCTATGTCTTGACTATTTTATTGCTTGTGTGTTTGCCTCCCTGGGCTCCTTTGGGAGGGAAGGCGGGCTATAAGTAAGTAAAATGAATAAATAAAAATGCATCATTGACTGCTGCACTTACTCAAAATAGAGCTGCAAGTGTCACTGAGTGGGTGTGGAAGGGATGTGCCATTACTACTGCTAAAGTTAGTATATTAGAACAGCTGTTTACAATCAATAGTAAACAAAGAAACAAAACAAAGAGTACAGCATCATGGCTTATTTGATACAGTACTTATTTGATACTTGCCTTAGTTGATGTCACTTTAGCTAGTGTTCTTACACATTTAACTGTTCACTTAAAACATAGGAAAAAGATCTTGATATTTTGAAAATGAATGGACAGTGACCCCTTCTCTATAAATGTATCATTTTGAGGATTATATTGAACTCCTAAGGCCAGTTTTGTATGTATGCAATGCTATATCATATATATATATATATAAAAGGGGGAGGGATGTGTGTCATTCTCCTGCTGGGAATTCTATTAATTTCACCCCCCCCCCCCGTTTATACTAAAACCTAAGCAGCTTACTAAAAATAAAAATAAAACCTTGAAATTGTGAATAAAAGATTGCTAAAATATGTATTAAAACACTTAAAAAATAATTAAAATCATTTTTTTCCCTTAGGTTACATTCATCAGATTAGATTACATGCTATTAAAAATCCAGGAACATTGTTATTCCTGGATTTATAAGTTTAAATCTTGGTTCCATTTCTTTCTTGAAGGTGATATTGGTTTGAACCACTGGCCTATTTTCAGACAGTAAAGCATATAATTAACCAGTCAGATTTAGTGCCTTGTGTTTTGTTAGTCATGTTTCAGTTGATGTCATGCAATGCAGTTTTCTTTTCTTAGCCAAGAGTTTATATAATATATGATGGGTTTGGAAGGTATTGAAAAAAGGGTGGGTGATAACCATCCATAAGTGTTGTTAACTTCTCAGAAGAAATTACCTGTATTGGCAGCCATAGTTGTCCCCCATACAATCTCACTGGGAGAAATCACACATCATCTTATCCTGTTGCTCCCAGGGCACTTGCTGCCCCATTTTTAACATGTGTGGTGATAGACCACAGTATTTTTTAGCTGCTGACACAGCTGTTACCTGGTTGGGGTAGCGAGAAAGATATTCTGAAAGGTAACCTCAGACTACCTCCTAGTAATGTAAGTGTTTCAAAAACATGGGAAATCTAAAGGCTAATTACATATCTTCACCTTAATCCAGGAGATGTGGCTCAGGTTGGTTTACATCAGAATGCAGGGCAATCAGATTCCTCAGCATCCCTGATAAGTGGCCCTTTAGATGCCCCATTGGACAGTGGTACTATGCCATCTCTACAAACATGTTTCTTTTGCATATTCGGATCTTCCCATTCGCCTTGTTCTAGCTCTCCTTGTGTATTCTGACATTTTCAGGTACCTCCAGTAACGTTGCTTCTCTTATTCATTACCTCTTGTCTCTCCACCCAGCTCGTACCTGCCCTACCAACCAGTTCTCCTGTGCCAGCGGCCGTTGTATACCAATCTCCTGGACCTGTGACTTGGATGATGACTGTGGGGATCGCTCTGATGAGTCAGCCTCATGTGGTGAGTGATGGAAGATGTTCCAGTGTATATGCAGGCCCCACTTTCCGAATGCTTGCTATGCGAAAATCCCCTTATCCGAACAGGAGGAATTAGTACTCAAACTTTGCTATACATACCACAGATTCAGATATCTGAACAGCCAGAGTTTGACCACTCCCTAATTTGTTTGTGCTTTGCTAGTCAGTGGCAGCTATTTTGGGGCATGCAGGGAGGGAGGGCTAAAGGGGTGCGGAGACACTCGCTTGAGTACATGCCAGGATGCCAACCCTTTAAAAGCATTCTGGACATTGAGATAGATGCTGCTAACACTGTTGTTGTTTTACCTTTGCAGCCTACCCAACTTGTTTCCCTCTGACCCAGTTCACTTGCCACAATGGCCGCTGCATCAACATCAACTGGAGATGTGACAATGGTAAGTGCCACGTACCTGACTGATAGCCTGCTGTGGTGATTGAAATAGTGAGATCAGAAACAAGGGGAGGCTAGCTGTGATGGGGGATAGGGGATTATTTAGGAAAGGGCGGGCTTGGGCTTCTTTTTTCCACATTTGCAGTCTCTGCATGGTACCATTCTGTTTGCTTTAATATGCTGCCTGCTCATGTGTGCATGAGGGGGGTGTGGGGGCTCACCTTCTATCTGATGGTACTAGGCTGTCTGTAGCCTCATGAGCTGCCCTTTTCTCCCCCAAGAAACCCTGTTCAGAAGAAGCCAGTGGATGGGCAATGCAAGCACAAAACTTCTTGGTCTTCCCATCCTGACCTTCCTAGCAAGGACAGGTTTCCTGGTGCCATTTACAGCTGAGTTAAATGCGTAATTCCATTCCACCAAGGCATTTAATGTGAACCAAGGAAGGTTTAGCATACATGGACTTGAATCAGGTTTACCTTAAGACAGGTGTAGGGAACCTTTGGCCCTCCAGATGCTGCTGAACTACAACTCCAATACTCCTGGAATTCCTCACTTGTAAGAAATCATTATTTTGGTGTGGCAGCATCTACACTTCAGAGCTCCCTACCTGTTGACATCAAACAGGCACCTTCATTGTGTTATTTTTGCACCTGCTTAAAACATTTTCATTTCAGCTAGCCTATTCAGACACATAGGTGTTGGCATGTTCTTCTTAGTTTACACCTGAGTCTAATTGTTTTTAAAATGTTTTTAATTGCACGTTTTAAACCTTTTAATTGATAATTTAATGTTTCTTGTAAACTGCAAGTGAGATTTTTTTTTTGAAATCAAGTGGTATACAAATTTTGTTAAATCAAAATAATAGATCCCTGGTCACTGACCATGTGTCAGGGCTGGTTCATATGCAGGTCAGCATGGAGACTCAGAGACTCAAAGAAAAGTTAGCTTTTTATTAGGAAAAATAGCATACAATCAGAGAGCACCACAGGGCATGGCTTGCTCCCAGTAGTGCAGTTGCCAAGACTGGCTGTCTTCCCCTCCTACTTCCCTCTGAAGTGCCTCCTTAGCCAGTTGTCTTCCGAGGAGCCTTAAAGCCCGTTAGGGAGCCCCCCCCGCTCTGTTTTTCTTTGTTTGGCTACATGTGAAGCTCTGTGTGTCCTTGGAGACAAGGGTGGAGGGGAGCTTAATACTGTGGGACTGGGCAGTGCCTGTGAAACTGCTGTAGCTCCTGCCCCTCCTCCTCCGCTGCACCTGAATTGCTTCCCTCTGCTTCCTGCCCTGCCCTTGAACGGCTTTCTACCTCTGGCTCTTCTCTCTCCCTCGAGCCTGTTGCTTCTTCAGCATCCCAGCCTCCTACCTCCTCTGACCAGTCTTTTGTGTCCCACCACCACTTCCCTGGTTCAGAGCTTTCCTCCTCTGCAGCTTCCCTTGGGGGTTCTTCAGCTGGAGCCTCTCATCACTCTTCTTCATCCAGCCAGTTCCTAAAACCTTGCTTGCTGGGGCTGATAAGAGTTGTAGTTCAGCAACATATGGGGGACCATAGGCTCCCCACACCTGCCCTAAGTCCTCATCTGCTCATTAATTACATTGCATGATTGGGCTGATCTGAAGATTTCA
Source organism: Podarcis raffonei (assembly GCF_027172205.1). NCBI lineage: Eukaryota > Metazoa > Chordata > Lepidosauria > Squamata > Lacertidae > Podarcis > Podarcis raffonei. Next base: position 3,631,866 of record NC_070603.1, read on the forward strand.
GTGCTTTGAACCCCCCCTTTAAACGGTCAAAGATGGAATGTTGGAGGTTGATGTGGGATAGGCTTGCACCCCAATATCATTTCATAAGTGGATAGATTTAGTTTCAAGCTCAGAATCTTAAGGGCCAGATTCACCAGATTCAAGTGGTTAAACTTTGTCTGGATTGTACCACTTCAAGTTGCAGGTATGGGTCTGCATTTTTGAATGCCCCCCCCAAAACAAAACAAAAAACAAACCCTGCATGTAGCACATTTGCCTATCAGCAAGAAAGGTCAGGCTCTGCCTTCCAGCTGAGATGCTTGTTTTCTGTCTGCTGGGATCTTTTGGGGGAGGGGTGGCAAGAATGCTCCTCTGCACCCTGAAATTGGAAAAAGTCCCAAGAGAAAGAGAAAGCTTTGCCACTTGATTCTGCTGACTGTGTAAAGTGTCTCTATGCAGGACTGTGAGTAGTAGGTAATGGGAGAGGAAATTATCCCCAGGTCAGTTGGCTATTAACCCTGATGCTATTTTTGTTGATTTTTTTTTCATTTCTTTTGGAGAGCATGTCTGGGGCTTACTTGTATGAGTCATCTGTGTTTTAAACATCTTGGTGAAGTGCAGCATGTTGTCACCTCTTTTTCTCTGTGACAATACGTTGTATTTAGGGAAAGTTTGGGACTAATGTGGGTGAGGTTAGGAAGAGAAGAGAGACAAAGCCTATTGCTGCCCCAACAGGGTGGACTTTGATGATCTTCTGGTCCTTCCCTGACCTCTGACTTTATGGCTCCCATCTAGTTCTGAGGATTGTTGTCCACTGGGATAGGAAAAGAGCTGCAGGGTCAACTTAGGAGAGAAACCATAACTACTAGAGCACATTTTTTGCATGTCAAAGGTCAGTTCCTGTTGGAAGAAGAAGAGTATCAGGTGGCATTTGATGGAACAGCCCCCTCTCTGGCTAAGACCCTGGAGAGCTGCTGTCAGTCAGAGTAGAGAATATTGGGCTAAATGAGCAAATACCCTTGCCTGGTTTAAAGCAACTTCTTAGGTTCCTGTGACTCTAGCAAAATTCCTAAACTTAGAATATTGTCTGCATGTTTTCCCTTGCACTTAAATAAGTAAAAACGCTGGGAGCTTGCTTGCCTAGTAGACTTAAGCACACACAAGTTCAGATGGATTTTTGGAAGGGACACTGAATTTCAGGGAATGGGCCTAGAATATCCATGAAAGGTGCCCCAGAGCTTCAGCCTTCCCCCAAGGCCTCAGGATCACTTTGCTCCAGTCCAGGGAAATAGGGTGTGAACTTTGCCCACTGCTTCTCATTCCCCCTTTACGACTCTCCTGTTCTGCGTTCCGCCCCTGTTCATACTCTGTCTTTTAACATATCTGTACATCACCATTTTCGTATTTGATTTCCTTTTTCATGTTGCGTGTCTGTGTGTGTGTGTGTGTGTGTGTGTGTGTGTGTTTTCACTTTGCCCACTCTTCTGTCTTCTCTGGTTGGTTTCTGTTTCAGAAAAGGATTGTGGGGATGGCTCTGACGAAAAGAATTGTCCAAAAGCTACCGGTTAGTGCATAGATCAACATGCACCACAACTCTTTCCCGCTTTCTGGTCTCTAAGATCCTTGTCACTTTTCCTCACAAGTCCAGTCACTGCAGGAAAACACAAAGCAAAACTCCCACTTCCTGTCCTTAGTTTTTCTGATGAAGATCATTTGATGTACCCATTCTGCAAATTCAAAGAGCCGTTCCTGGGGCCTGCTTTCAGCTATAGTTGTTCACATCTGTATGATGGAGCTGCTGTCACTACTTCATGTGTCCCTCTGATACTCGGCCACTGCTCCTGTTACTCAAGTGTCAGATACTTGTTTTGCTTAGCTGTTGTGATTCAGTCACGCAGCCCTGCCTTATTTGCCTTCGCTTGTAAGTAGGTTCCACTTTGGTGATGCTTCCAGCCTCCAAAGCAGGGGTAGCCAGTGTGGTCCCTTCCAGATGTTGCTGGACTCCAGCTCCCATCATCAGTACTAATCATTGGCCATGTTTGCTGGGGCTGGTGGGAGTTGGAGACCAGCAACATCTGGAGGGGCACCAAACTGGTTCCTCCTGCCCCAAAATGAGAGAGTGAGAGTGAAAAGCAGGTAGCAGAAAGAGAGAAAGAGATAAAAGGGGTGGTCCCACCTCCTGCCACCACATGGCTCCCACCAGGTTACCTCCAATGAAATGTGGCCCCACACCAACCTTGGATTAAGGCCCATTGAGTTCAGTGCTGAGTAGACCTGTGTAGGATTGTACCAGGAAGGTAAGCAGGTGAATGCAAACTGAACTTAAGAGCGCCACATTCTCACACCGTGACGCATATCAGTGTAAATGCTAGTGCATTAGATTAAGCCTGCTGGCAAGCAAAATGGGAGGGGAAGAAGGCCACTCATCCTCTTGTGTACCTCCTTTTGCTCTAGAATTTGGCAAGTAGACTGCAATGACGGGAGGTGGAGAAGCAGGAGCAATGATTTAGATCACCAGAGCCAAGAGAAACTCTAGCGATACAAATGGTTTTGTCGGTCACTGGTTTTGCTGCAGGGAGCGGAAAATCCAATAATGCAAAACAAATATGGGAACATTTTCAGGCTCAAGTATTTTAGAGAAAAGCCTGTCCCCATTTAGAAACTGAGGAGGCCCTTAAAAGCGGCTTCAGGATCTTGAATGAGGTCTGTTCCAAACTGCACATGCACAGACATTCACATGTAAACACACACATACACACCATTGTATACATATAATTTGGTTTCCAAGGAATGAATAGATGTTGCTGATGCCCCAAACCACAAGTAAGATTGACTCCTAACTTCATCCATTCCCACTGCCCCATGGTGCATGAGGTGATCTATGCAATTTCTGTGTTTTCATTTTTATCAATTTTTATTACTGTTATTATTATCATCACTATTACTACTGCTAACTTTTTAGTTGCTTTACTAGTGGCAAGAGCTCTTGGGACTGTGGGGAGCATGCTTGGCTGGAGTTTGCATGGGATGGGAATGTGCCGTTAGCTCAGACAGTGGGTGCATTGCTGAAATACCTTGAGACATTCCAGCTGCTTGTCAGCCAGAGGGGTCTTCTTCCAGAGGGTGTGTGGGAAGGGTAGCTCCTACGCCTGCAGACCTAGGCAGCCCCTGACCCTTCCTTCTTCCTTCCTCCTCCTTCCAGACAATGACTGCGGGGACAACAGCGATGAAGCTGGCTGCAGCCATTCCTGCTCCAGCAACCAGTTCAAATGCAACAGTGGGCGCTGCATCCCAGTGCACTGGACCTGTGATGGGGATAACGACTGTGGGGACTACAGCGATGAGACCCACGCCAACTGCACAAACCAGGGTGAGGAGGAGGAGTCAAGATGAGCCAGGCAGCACATGCCCAGCACCAATAACATCTTTGAAATTCTGCACAGGCAAAACTTAAATCCTGTGAGCATAGGACAGAGGAAGCTGCCTTATATGGAATCTGTTTTGTTTTGTTTTTTAAATGATATTTATTGGAAAAAAGGTTTTTTTAAAAAAATAAATTAAAAAAAATTACACACACAAAGAAAAAACAAGACAGAAAAATAAAAAAATAAAATAAAACCATCATTCTCAGATTCCCCACTCTCAATACCTTCTTTCTTTGACCTCCTCCTCCTCCCTTTTCTTGTATCCTGATTAATAATAATCACAGCAAATCCTTTCCTTAATTCATAATATTCTGTCATTACATTACCTTAATCTATTTTCATCTTATCATATAGAAACCTTAAAGTTTAAAGCTTAAATCTTATTTTTACCAACTTCTCCTAACCATAACATTCTTACCTAATTCTTTAGACATTTTTACAAGAGCCAAGTAATTTCATTTCAACATTTTTCTAACATTCAGTAATTTTATAGAACAATCTTAATTATATATATATATATATAAAAAGAGAAAAACAATCCAATCTTCATCCAGTGTCCCTTCCTCCTGGTCCCGGGCTTTGTCAGTCCTTTTTAACCTATTAATCTGACCATTGGTCCATCTAGCTCAGCATTGCCTGCTGACTGACAGTGGCTTTCCAGGATCTCAAAAAGGTTCTTTCCTGATCCTACGTGGAGATGCCAGGGAATGAAGCTGGGACCTTATGCAGGCAAAACAGATTTGTCTACCATTGAGCTGTGGCCTCCATCCCCGTACCATTGAGTTACAGCCCTTATTTGCTAACTTGGTTTAGCACCACTTACAGAGGTCTGCTGCTTTTTTGTGTTTTTTTGTGCAGCTTTCCCTCTTCCTTCCCTGTGGTGGTGGTATGGGCCCCCCTCCCACAACCCATTCAGAATTTGAAACTGAGAGGGAATCCCCTGTTCAAAACCTGCTTGGCAAGACACATATCATGCTAGCTTCCCTTACCACCTGGCTGGCTTCCAGTCCTAGTCACCAGCTGTGACCTGGTTTCACATTCTGTGCCCCTGTCATTCCATCCCCAGCCACACGTCCACCCGGAGGTTGCCACACCGATGAGTTCCAGTGCCGGCTAGATGCACTCTGCATTCCTATGCGCTGGCGTTGTGATGGCGACACCGACTGCATGGACTCCAGTGACGAGAAGAACTGTGAAGGTGTCACACACGTCTGCGATCCAAATGTCAAGTTTGGCTGCAAGGACTCTGGTAATTGTTTTGCATTACAGAGGTGGCGATGAAGGCACCCTCGTCCAGGCAGCTCTCATGCACAGTTCCAGCACCTTTGGCGAGCCAGTGTGGGGTAGCGGTTGGAGTGTTTGAGTGAGGAGACCTTGGTTTGAATCTCCACTCAGTCCCCGTCTCTCAGCCTTGACCAACTAGGTTTGCTGCAAGGATAAATGATGGGTCTGAGGGAAAATGGTGCCTGCTTTCTCCCAGGAGTTATCCTGTGCTCCTAGTTGTTTGCTCTTGCCCAAGGTAGGTAGTCTGAGGTCTGCAGTGCCACCATGTAGTTTACGCCCATATAGTCCCACTCCTGTTCCTTCAGATCTTTGCTAGAGACCATGTTTTGTGTTCTCTCATATTCAGAATTGCTCCAGTTCTGTCTACAAATAAGGATGATCATGCATACATACCTCTTGGTGATGTACAATTCATTGGAGGGGGTGAAATTAGCTGGTTCATGAAACTATTAATGCTCTTGGGCACAGACTTCCTGATTGTTTCAGGCATGCAGCTAGGATCCCATGACATGCAGATACTCCTTCAAAGAGCCCTTGCCTTCCTCAAATCCCTTGATTCCCTTGCCCTTTTCCTAAATAAACCTTCTCCGTCAGCTAAGCTGACAACTTTCCCTTTTCTTTCAGAAATTGGACTGGAACATTGTGACAGCTTTATTCCCTGAGTAGCTGGAATGTTCATGAACATTCTGTGGCATCACACCCAACTCAGCCAGTGACCCTCATAATCACTATACTGTAGAGATGCCTTTTTTTTAGTACCTCAATGTCTTCAGGGGTTGTGTGTTGAAACAGTTTTGCCAGTCCCCCTTCTGGTGTTTCATATATGTTTATTGTCTCCTCTCCTTGTAGCCCGCTGTATCAGCAAGGCTTGGGTATGTGATGGGGACAATGACTGTGAGGACAACTCTGATGAAGAGAACTGTGAGTCCCTGGTATGCAAGCCGCCTTCACATACTTGTGCCAACAACACATCAATCTGCCTCCCTCCGGAAAAGCTGTGTGATGGCAGAAATGACTGCAAGGATGGGTCTGATGAAGGAAAGCTGTGTGGTGAGTCTTCCTTTCTCTAGGAGCACAGTGACCCAGGGGAGCAGACTTGCTTTCCAGTTCTCTGTGTGTATGGTTTTGTAGGAAACCAGGACCCCTCAGCTTTGTGCCTTGTTCTGGATGCTGTTATCTGTCTGGCATGGCTGATAGGGTGCCAGAACCCCCAGTTGAGATACTGCTTCCGCCAGGTGCTTGCTAGGCAGCTGCAATGTTATACTCTTAACCTTAGGTGCCTATCAGCAATATTGGAATGGTACTTTGCAACCTGTGCTTTACAGGGATGCTGTAAATATTACTGAAATTATGCATGGGCTTTGTGAATGCTCAGAACATGCTATAAAAGCGGAAGGTTTTTAATCTGTTTCTAGAATGTTTTTGATTATATTGTTCTTGAGGCATTTGCCACCCTGGGCTCCTTTGGGAGGGTGGGCAGGATGTAAAATGAATACATAATTAATAAATAGTGCTCCGTCCTTCTTTAATTTCACCATCTCTTCTTACTCAGTCAGATCAGATGGTTCACCACCGCCGTGGGCCCTGGAATAGGCAATATGCCATAGGCAGGGCTGTCTTGAACAACTTGGGCATGTAGCCAGATTTCACTTACTGACTCTGTGGCTTGTTTCTGCTCTCCTGTAGACCTCTGCTCTCTGAGCAACGGGGGCTGCAGCCACAACTGCACGGTTGCACCAGGTGAGGGCATTGCCTGCTCTTGCCCCTTGGGCATGGAGTTGGGTAGCGACAACAAGACCTGCCAGATCCAGAGCTACTGTGCCAAGCGCCTCAAGTGCAGTCAGAAGTGTGAGCAGGACAAATACAATGTGAAGTGCTCTTGCTACGAGGGCTGGATGCTGGAGGGCGATGGCGAGAGCTGCCGCAGCATGGGTAAGTAAACAACCCGATGGAACTTGCGTGTAAGTGTTCTACCTGTTGTGTAGGACAAGGGTTGCGGAACAATGGTATCAGATTCTCAGATGCATTGCAGGAATGGCTCTAGATCCTCTGCTCTATGGGCATGTGCAGGGCTGTTTCACACATTAAATAAAGAGCAGCAAGCGGATTTCAGTATATACTCAATAGCTGGGAGATGTGGCTTTCTCAACTCCCTTACGAAGAAATCTCTTTAATATTTTCAAACACCAGTTCATCACTTTTACCTTTTACATACTTTAAGTATATTCCGAAGGAAGGGAGGGATATAAATTGAATAAAAATAATTAAAACATCCTAGTTATGCACCTATTATACACAGTTGTGTGAAAAGGTGCTGCTGAGCTAGTGAAACTGCTCATTTCCCTGCAAGGTTTCTTCTGAGATCTAAAGAGGTGTCACAAAGCACTTTGGGTCTGTTTCCTAGTAAGCCACCATACATTGGAGGATGAGGTGCCCCACTGCACTTTCTGGGTTTAAAATCAATTACTTCCTTAGCCGGGAGGCTGAGGTCCTTGCTTACGAGCAGGCACAGTGCTCCATAATGTGGAGGATTGAGGAGGTTCACTTCAAGGAAGAACTCGCGTCTTTGCAACCAGGCCTGGAAATTGACTCCCTATGGTATCTGGCTGAAAGCTGCGACAGCATTTCCCTAGGCATTGTCTTTAGTCCTTGAAGAAAAACATAGAAGATGACATGGAAACCTCCACCCTTTGGGTCCACCTCTGTGGTGTCCTCTGTCCAGGATATCTGCTTCTGTTCTGCCCTGCAGGCAGACCTAGGCAGCCCCTCTGTGACAATAGCAACACCAAGCATCTCACTTGCAACACTAGGGTCTCTGTTGAACAGCACGGCGTTGTTAGATCTGGGTGGAGGGGAGTGGAATGTGGCCTGGTCCCTTGAACCTGCTTTGTATGCATGACGGATATGGGGTCTGTCCAAGGTTCCTGCCTTTTTGCTAAATTAAATGGAAAAGGGAGTCCAAAAGGGGTTGGGGTGGGCAAGTGGAGTGAGGTGCACGGGCGGAGGGAGAGAAACGAAACTTGGTGTATTCTGGCAGCCAAGAAACACAGCAATGTTCCTGTCATTTGGGGACTTGCCCTCATTCAGCAGTGTTGCAGTTGGCAGGCACAAGAAAGGCTGCTCTGTTTCCAGTGCCCCAGGGAGGAATGGAATTGCGAAAGTGAGGGAGGGAGGGAGAGACAACAAGTTTGTTTTTTTCAATGATGCATGTTCTTCATTTGCAATAAGCCATGATTCTCCTTGGAATGATGAAGGAAAAGCTAAGTGGCCCATCATGATAGGGCTATGGGAATTTGAACCCGGGACATGAGTAGCAGAGTGCAGCCCAGCAATCCCTTGTTCACATATCTGTCAGTACTATTGATAATTTGCAATGTCATAATGACTTATGATGAGGATGGTCGTGATTAAGTCTGCAGGCCGGCTCATGATGGGCATGAGCAGATCAGGGGTGAAAGAGCAAAGTGGAGGAGGAGGAGGAGGAGAAATTATTGGAAGAAGTTTCCAATTCCTTATTGAAGTTACTCCAACCCCTTTCTTGTGCGTTAGTTCTAAAACACAAAAGTGCAATGGCACCAGTAATCCACAGTCCTCTCTCAATTTTCAGACCCCTTTAAGCCTTTCATCATATTTTCCAACCGCCATGAGATCCGGCGCATTGATCTGCACAAGGGGGATTACAGTGTCTTAGTGCCAGGCTTGCGGAACACCATTGCCCTGGACTTCCATCTGAACCAGAGCTCCCTCTACTGGACGGATGTGGTGGAAGACAAGATATACCGGGGAAAGCTGCATGAGAATGGAGGTGAGTGCGTGGTATAAAGAGGAGGGTTGCCGAAGCCTTATTGTCTTCCTTAAACTCCCCCTCCCACCCAAAAAGAAAAGTATTCATCTTAGTGTGAGCTATGGTCACAGCCCAACCTTATCAGGATAATACTTCTTGGTTCTCTTCATGGGCAGCTGCCCCCCCATCAAGTAAATCAATAAATATACCTAACTAACTGAGGTTCTGCCCCCCTTCCCACATAAATCCTGGCTACGCCCATGGTCCTCTTGGTTTGAAGTCACAGATTGTATCGTGAGGAAGGAAGGAAGTCTCCCTCAGCTGTCTCAGGTCTACTCTGAAATTCCTGCCTTGTTTTCTGAGCTGCCCTCTCCACATGATTTCTGGAAATCTAAAACAAAATTATTAAAATTCAACAGCGGAGTTGGTGTGGTAAGGCATTTTTGACACTTTTCCTGGCTACTGTGCCTTTAGTTAGCAGCTTCCACCTCTTAAGTGCTTCCCCTTCAGCACAACTTCTTGGTCAGTTCCTCTTCCCTTGGCTAGGAGGGGGAGCAATTACTTCTTCCCTTCCCTTCCTTTTTTCTTTGTTTTTTTAAACATTGTAAAACAGCATTTTTATGTAATGAAATAAAGTGGTTTCAGGAGCTATATTCAGTGGAGAAGGAACAGGGGAAATTGCTTAACTCTTTCCTCACCAACTTTTTTTTTTTTTGCCCCAATCCTTCCCAGCATTGCATATGTGTGCCTTGCAAGGGTAAACAGGCATCTGAAACATTGCTGGTTGGGTGGGATTTGGGAAGTGGCTTTTTGGAGGGGGATTTGAAGCAGAAAATCAGAAGGCAGTAAAATGTTCCATGCCCCTCTGCTACATTGCTCAGAATCTCCCTCGTGATACTCCCCCCCCCCCATGGATGTCAGGATTTCATTGCACATACAGCAATGCCTCTTAGTGGGAGAGAAGAGCATAGTTGCCAACCATGAGGCTGGGCAGGGTGCCTGTCCCAGTGCAGGCTTCTGTTCTCTTCATGGAGAAGGAGCAACTTGCCTTGATTTTAGTGCTGCTCTCCCCAGTCTCTTCCCTTGACCCTTTGTCGCTCTAGGAAGCAAAATCACTTTACAATTAGGGGAGCTTCTAGCAAGCTGGGGGATAAATATTTTCTGCTTACTTACGATGAGCATAAAGGAAGGGCTCTTCTTTGGAGTAGCCCTCATCTATCAGGAGAATTTCTCCAAGTGCCACTTCGTAGGAAATCAAGGCAAGTCAAACCTGCAAAAATGTGGATCAAATTGAAAACTGTGTTTGAAAGATTACAGCTTTTTAACCTGCTCATTCATTCATTCATTCATTCATTCATTCATTCATTTGTCCTTGGCCTCAGGCTACCAGTTTAGAAACAGACAACATAAAAGGTAACAGAATTGGGTGGAGGAAGGGAAAAAAGCCAATTCAGGCACTTATACTTAGTTTCAAAGTTCTTCTAACAACCAAATGGAATGGTCATGCCCGTCTCTCTTTTACAGTTTTCTTCCTCCTTGGTGGAAAGGGGATTAAGAAATAAATCAATAGATCAAAATTCTATCCCTGATAATCCCCATTTACTCTGCTGTAGATTTCATTTCAGGGGGCAATGACTACCTAAATGACACAAGGGCCAGCCAATCAGTACACACCCTGTGCACAACCCTTCTCTTAGAAGAGATAGGGGAAATTTGATTTAAGGCTGATGCCAAGGCTGGCCAATCTGTGCTGAACAAACCCAGCTTCTCCTCAAACTGTGTTTTTTTTAAAGTAGATCTCTCTCAGTCTGATCCCACAGAAAATGCTATACAAGTGCCACAATTTCAGAGAGTGTTCTTCCACAGTGGGCTCATTCCTGATTTGTGTGTGTGTGTGTGTGTGTGTGTGTGTGTGTGTGTGTGGACAGAGTTTTGAAATCCAAAAGATCAGGGAGTATTGGCACTCATGTGTCAAAATACCATTTTCTGAGCAATTGCTGAGGTCCTGCCCTATAACAGGAAGCTTCTCGTAATGCTCAGGGAAGCTGAATAAATAGAGAGGTAACAGACTGAGTCCCTGTGATGGGGAACAAATGCTCTTGGGGTTGATTAGATTAGCGTTTCTAATTTGTGCACAGTAATTGGCAGCCGGTTAACTTGGGGCACAGCAGGCCTTCGGTTTCAATCCAGTTCAATGAGACGTTATCCTCAAACAAGGCAGGCAAGTGTTACTAAGTACATGTGTGCGAAGGACAGGACTCTCTTAACCTGGAACCCCATAGAAGATTGACCCTCCCCCCACCATTGTCTTTTAACTCCCCAGGCTAGGGACAGTTGGCAGCTCCTTAAAAAGCACACATTAAGCCACATCTCAAAGATGCACTGAACAAGCACACCACAAAACACTATAGGAGACAACTGTCTCCAGCTCTAGGAAGTAGACAAGAAGGTGGTCATATGTCATTGGTTCTCTCTGTTGCCCACTCTGCTGGTTGCAGCCCTGTTTATTTCCAAGAAAGCTCACAGACCTAGACACCACAACCTCTTTACATCTGTGAACCCTCAGGATCCCACAGCATCAGGCAGGATCCAGCTAAAACGTGGTCACATCCTTTCTTCCGGCCCCTTTATTCAAAATTATTTAGTGGGCAGCAGGAGGTGAGAGGGCAGGCCAAAGGAACCCTCCCCTTCATTTTTGAATGGCTGTCTTTTTTTTCTGTGAGATGTTCGGCCAATCTGCCCATACGACACATGGGGGGAGCCCTGTGGGAAACTGGGACGTGTGGAGAGGGCTTTGGGGAGCGAGCAGCTCTTCAGTCTGTCCTCTGCGCTTCTCTTGCCTCTGTGTTGCGGGCCTCCTAAAAGCTGCAGCATTCAGTCCGCTTGTTAATGATACTGTCTTTCTTTTAAATGCTGATCATTATGTGGGAGTTAATTAGCATTCCAGGAGTTTCCTTAATTGTAATTACAGCCTGACAGTTGCCTCAACAAAGAGCGGGAGCCTAACCTGATTAGTGCCTCCAAGTGGCTGATGATTTCAGATAGGTGGAGACCTTGGGTGGCAGTAGGGCACCAGGGTGCAGCTGGGAAGGGTCCAGCTGCAGGGAGGCAGACTCAATAGAAATAAGAACTGCCTCCTTTAGCTTGGCTGTGGCTTTCTAGAAAGTGACAGCCTTTTTGGTAGGGAGCCTGATTTGATTAGCCTGCCCATAGCCGTCTCTCTTGTTCTCAACAGCTGCATCCAAAATGATGTCTTAGCCTTCCACATTGCCCAAGGCTAGGATATATGTATATTTATTTTTCTTACATTTCCACCCCACCTTTCCTCCCAGGACCTCAAGGTGGCATACATGGCTCTCACTCCACGATAGCCAGCCACTGCTTCTCAGCCCTTAACCTGAGTGTGCAACTGAGCCCTGGTCTCCCAGGTCTTGGTCTGACACTCAGCCACAACACCACTCGGGTTCAATTCCTGACCAGAGTTTTGAGTGAGTTCTGAGTCATGCTTGCTGGAGGCCCAACTACTTATGCATATGTTATGTTTTATCCCTTGGTTGCTGCATTGAAAGGGACTGTGCACACATGTGTATGTGTAGCTGAAGCCTCATCTTAGTGAAATGGGAACAGATGGCAGCTACCTTAGAGAAACTGCGTTTTACCCCCAGGAAGGGGTTTTCAAATTGTGGTCTCTGGGCCCCCAGTGGCCTGCAGGCTTCGTTCAGGTTGTCTGCAGCATTCATACTGATTTTTAATTGTATTTTTATTGCTTTTTCTTACGTTGTATTTTATTGCATTACACTTTGAATTTTATGGAAAGCAAATTGTAATACAGTTAAATTAAATGTAAGAAATAAAAGAAGCAATAAAAATGTAGTTAAAAACCATACAGCATCTAGCACACGGCAGCACAGCTGCTGCAATAAGCAGAAACATAATTATGTGCTGTACCATGACCCTCAGCAATTTTCAAGTGGTCAGTGCAGGAAAAATGGTTTGGGAGCTATTGCCCATGGGGAAATACTTATATAGTTAATTAAAACATTCCTACCCTGCTTTTCAGCCAGTAAGGCTCTCAGAGCAGTTTACGTTAGAATAAAAGCAAGACAGTCCCTGTCTGCAGGCTTGCTATCAAAAATACTTGACACAGGGGAAAAGAGCATGTGGAGGGAAGAGAAAAACATTAAATATTGTGTTTGTTTCTTGCAATGAAAACTTTAGAACCAAATCACACAATTATTCACTTGGCATTTGGGAAGAGAGCCAGCAAATGAATTCCTGAGCCGATTCTCGAACATCCCACTTGGAGCAAACTCAGAGGCACGCGTTGACAAGCTCTTTTCTAGAATTGTTGATGCTTTTTATTATAGCTGGATAACTACAGCTATGTATTTTCTCTCTGCCACAGATTCTCTCTGCCCCATAGCAGATCTTACAGGTGGGCAAAGGCCAGACACCTCCCTAGCATGTTACACATTTTTATTTGCCTTCAGGAATAAGAATGTGAGAATGACTGGATCAGAAATGGCTGAGAGACATTGGAAGATGAAGTTTTTAAGGGAAATGCATTAAAATGTAAAAGGCACTGCCAGGGAGGGGGGTGGTACTTCTCTGCCCACCATAGTCTCCAATAATACTCCTTTACAAGTATCCTAGTAGTTGTAGTCCTTTAGGCCTGTCTCAGTCTCCTGCTGCTATACCTTTCCAGCGGGTGGAGATAAGAAACAACCCCCCCCCCCGAAAAAGTCCTCAAAAGGCAAACATTGGATTTGGAGCACAGCATGCAAACCTAGCTAGTAAATAAGGAAATTTGGGTTGGAAACAAACAGCAAATGGCACACCTTCTGGAAGTATGGGAGTCTGGAAAGGACTGGCCACCAAAATAAATGGGATCAGTTGCAATTTGAGGGAAAGGCAAGGCTGTAGGTTGAAGAACAGGACTCCAAGTACGTGGTTCAGAGGGCTGCAGAATTGTGAACAGCAGTTTTAACCATAAAGGTGGAGCTTGGCTGGGAATGGCTGGTTACTGATTGCTTCTATGTTCCTCCCATCTTTCTCACAGCCTTGACCAGCTTTGAGGTGGTGATCCAGTATGGCCTGGCCACCCCTGAGGGACTTGCTGTAGACTGGATTGCTGGCAACATCTACTGGGTGGAGAGCAACCTGGACCAGATTGAGGTGGCTAAGCTTGATGGGACCATGCGGAGCACTTTGCTGGCTGGGGACATTGAGCACCCTCGGGCCATTGCCTTGGATCCACGATGCGGGTATGGTGTTGAATGGAATGGGGCTGAGGTGGGGGATGGGGTCAGAAATGTTGCTCTCTCCCTTGGGTGCTCTGCCACAGCTTGCCCAAACAGACCTGGGCAAAACCTTTCTGAGATTCGCTGGTAGTTCGTAGCCCATTATTCAGTGCCTTTTGCTGGAAGGAGCAAGTAAATGAAGTCGTGAAAACTGGAGGTCTAGGACAAGACTGTGTGCATTCATTTTATCTGAGTACTGCAAAAGCATGTACCTTGGTTCTCAAATGTAATCCATTCCAGGAATCTGTTCGATTCCTGAAACCGTTCAAAAACCAAGGTGCAGCTTTCGATTGGCTGCAGGAGCTTCGTTTGGCTTCCAAAAAACGTTCACGAACCAGAACACTCACTTCCGGGTTTGCGGTGTTTGGGAGCCGATTTGTTTGACAACTGAGCCGTTTGAGAACTAATGTACCACTGTACTGTCAACATTGGGCACTGCCTTTTCCACAGAGAGAATATCTTTAATTTGTCTGTTGAAAGAATTATGTGATACTTCACACCAATTTTCTGAACTTGCCTCTCTTGATGAAGGGGGCTGGGAGTGAGTGGAGTTAATATCTCTGTGCATAAAGGTGGTGAGGACACTGATGAAATAAGGCAAGGCCCTTTTGAACAATGCCCAGTAGGGATGTTTCATGCTGTTCATTTTTGTTCCCCTAAAGGCTGCTATAGATAGTTGGAAAGGATATTAATTGGTGATTGATAACCAGTCTCCAGACAAGGGCTTAGTATCTCAAGGCGAAAGCTGCTAAGATTTCAGCTCTTGTAGAATTATGGAAGCGGTTTAGGCCCTGACCCTGTACAGCTGGAGAGGAGGCATGTCTGCCTCATCACTTGCGTACCTCCTTCCTCTTTCCTCCCAGGATTCTCTTCTGGACAGACTGGGATGCAAGCCTGCCCCGCATTGAGGCAGCGTCCATGAGTGGTGAGGGCCGGCGTGTCATCCACAAGGAGACTGGCTCAGGAGGCTGGCCTAATGGACTCACTGTTGACTACCTGGAGAAGCGCATTCTGTGGATAGATGCCAGGTGTGTAGTGTCCCTCCACCAAATATTATCTGGTTTAGATTTTTGGGTAGTAGCTAATAATTTTGGTAAAATGAACATCTTTCTGCACAAAAAACCCTTTTGGTGCCATTGTTTCTGTTGCCTGATATGTGTAGGTTGATCGAGGTATGGGCATGTGTGTGTTGGTATGGAATTTGTGTATTGAGTAAGTGGAATCCTATTTTCTGCACAGCTAAAAATATCCTTGGTCTGCCATAGGTAGCTTTGTCCTGGGCTTCTTTGCGAGAAGGGCAAGATGTAAATTTAGGAGGAGGTAGAGGAGTTTGTGTGACTATTCAGTATTTGAGTAGAAAAGGATGTGACAGTCCCTGTAATTGCACGTGACATTCCTGGAAAAAATTATAATGCTCCTGTCATTGCATATACAGGCCCCAAAACCTGCCTTTTGCATATATTCAGTTTTTGGGTAGGATAATAATTAACTGGTTTTTTTGTCAAAAATAATCATAGCCCATTTGTTTATATACAGGTTTGTGCTCCAAGCCATTTTTTAAAAAAACCAAAACCAGTCAAGTACAATAACCATTAAAATTTTAATATTTTTACAGCACAAACAGTTCCGCAATTTACAATTCATTGATAATATAGCAAAGAAAATTAAGTGAGCATAAAGCTTACCAACAGTCTAATTGATATCCCAAAGTAACTTCTCCCCTTCTCTGCTTAACTTTTATATCTAGAATCAAAAGACCATAAAACTCTTCACAGCAGTTCCTTTACAAAAGAGTCTTTGAATAAGAGGACCAGACATGAGAGGTGGAAGCAGTCGTCCTAGGATGGCTCTCCCCTCAGACCCCCAGGCCTATTACTCTGAGCCTTGGGTATACTGTAATATACACATTCTGTACAATGGGTATACTGTAATATACGCATACACATTCATTTTCTATCTCACGGCAGCTGTATGAATAATTACAATATTAGTAGAATCAATCCCTGGATGCAGAAGTAATAAATTGAGTAGTAGGTCCTAGGCTAGTATAATAAATTTGTGTCTGTGTGCGTGCACACAGTTAACAGATCCAAACAGATTATATTAATATCTTGGCCAGTTTTTGATTTCATGCTGGTTTGCTTTCTGAAATTGAAAGCCAGAACAGCTCTGCATGAGCAGATTGTCAGCGGATACTGAAGGTTCTTGCCCTACTTCCTCTTGCTCTGCTCCTTCTGCTCTCATATGGCTAGTGTTTCACTTCCATCTTGCACACACCAAACATTCTGCTTATAGCCACTTGCTCCTTCTGTGCCCCATTCCTAGCCACTACCATAGACAGGAGGCTCATTTGGCTGTGCTGCTGCCCAGTGAAGTCCAAGTTGTTTGGGTCATCTTGGTAGTTTGCAGAACCCATTCCCACTGGAGGTGTGTCTGATGCCATCATTGCATGTTTTCTATCAGTGGGTGAAGACACACTTCTTTTCCCAGAGGTGAGAATGATTGCTATAAGCAATCACTCCACTATCTTCTGCAGAGTAAGGAAAAGTGAAGTATTATTGTGTTGTTGTTTTGATTATTGCTTAATTGCAAATGTTATTTGTTTTATTGAATTGTTGTATCCTGGGTGAAGAGTCAGTAAGAAATGCACACAAAGAAACAAAGAAATTAAAGGAAATCTGCCCTGTTCCTCCACAGGTCTGATGCTATCTATTCTGCCCTCTACGATGGTACAGGCCACATTGAGGTGCTCCGAGGGCATGAGTATCTGTCGCACCCCTTTGCTGTCACACTTTATGGTGGTGAGGTATACTGGACTGACTGGCGCACGAATACCCTGGCCAAGGCCAACAAGTGGACCGGCCACAATGTCACTGTTGTGCAGAGAACCAACACGCAGCCCTTTGACCTGCAGGTCTACCATCCCTCTCGCCAGCCTCTAGGTGAGCTGTGACAAGGGAAGGGCAGAGGAGGAGGGCTCCCTGGGAAATTCTGTGAAGGCAGGTAGCAGGAGGCAGGCTGAAGCTTCCTTTGCTCACAGCTACACTTAAGATTGCCAGGTCCACTCCTGGGTTTCTAAGCTGTGGGAGCTTGGATGCAGCAGGATAGCATGCAGCAATGGTCCTCTCCTGGTGCCTAAATGACAGGGTCATAGGAAGCGGTCTTTTCCCAGGTGGCTCAGCATTGCCTGTTTGTCCAACTGGCTCAGCATTGCCTGCCCTTTCTGGCACCAGCTCTCCAGAATCTGAGGTAGGCAAATTGTCTGTCCCTCATCCTTTTACAAACCAAAATCAGACACGACAGAGACTGCACCAGGGGCCTTCTGCATGCTGAGCATGTGTTCTGCAACTGAGCTGCAGGACCTCCAAAAAGAATAAAACCTCAAGAGGTGATCTTAGTTGTGAGTCTTGATTCACAGGAGAACAGAAAAAGATGCCTTTTAATATATATATATATATATATATATATATATATATATATATATATATGTCTGTCTGCCTGTTTTATCTTTTAAGTTGCTAATCAACCAATAAATTGGATAAATGAAATATTAAATATAAATTAATCCTAGGTCAAGCTGTTCGGTCCACCTAGCCCAGTAATGTCATCCTGGACTGACAGTAGCTTTCCAGGGGCTCATGTAGAGCTTTTTCGCAGCACAACATGGAGATGCAATAACCTGGGACCTTTTCTGTGAAATCATGTGCTCTGCCAGTGAGCTACAGGCCTTCCCAACAACCCGTTGCCCCATGCCTGCTTTGACCTGCAGATGGGACTTCGTTTGCCCCATGGAAGAGAGGGTCAATGGGCTTTGGAGTAGGAGAAGCTGGGTCTTGTCTCGCTGCCTCAGGGGTCCGAAAGAGAGAGGTGGAATCTCCTGGGACACTGTCTTGTGGGGATGTAGTGCCATTCTAAAATTCTTTCAAGGAATTTGGTTGTTCCTGTGAATATTCTTTCAAAGTACTGTGTAGTAGATAAACACATTACCTTCTTGTGTGGTAGAGAGATGAATTTCTGTGTGTGATCCTGGAGGCAAGAAAAGCTTTGTAAGCCATTATTAGTTAGGTAGCCGAAGGAGGTGAGGGATTTATATGCACAGCACTTTTCAGAGTAAATAAATGAAAAAATAGCAGGTCCCTGCCCCCCAAGGACTTAATCTATGATTTAATATTGGTGAGGCTACACAATGAAGGGAGGCCAAGCAAAGGTAAACAAGGTATGCATATTGACAGCTGTATGTGCTTCAGCTTTGTTACATAAAACCAGTTGAAAACATGACTGCAGAGCCACATGAAGATTTTCACGCAATGTAGAGACAGCACTTTCCCTTGGTGCAGAGTGGTTCTTCCTGGAAATCTGGGATTTGTATAGTAGGCTTTAGGGTTGGCTTTCTTCCATTGTTCCTTATGTTTGAATGCAGACATGCACTTTGGTGAATGTGTAAGACAGGGCTGGAGAAAGCAGAGATCCAGTCCTATGCTGCCAACCTATCCAGATCTCCCTTTCCCAGCCAGCTTTATGTCACCTGTGCCTTGGCCTTCTCAAAGGAGAGCTATGCTTCACCCTCTCTTTACAGAAGGACTGCTCTTTCAGGATTGGGGTGGGGATCTTAACCTTTTCTCTCCAGCACTTTGTTTGTTGTTGCAGCTCCCAACCCTTGTGAGGCCAATGGAGGAAAAGGCCTTTGCTCTCACCTCTGCCTTATCAACTACAATAGCACCTACTCCTGTGCCTGTCCTCACCTGATGAAGTTGGCCAAGGACAACGTCACATGCTATGGTAAATGAAGAATGGAGGGGCTTTGGTCCACTCGCAGGCCTAGAGACCCACCACAAAGATTTGGGGCAACAGTGCAAAAGTGTATCATCTTAGTTGGTGTGGCTCCTTGACCCTGTTATTCCCACCTGCTTTGCAAATAGATATGGTTCCTGCAGGTCCTTTGGCCTTTGGGAATGCAGTACAGACAGTGAGCAATGAAAACCCCATGTAGGCACACTCCAAGACATATCCATTAAATCCATGGACATGTAGACAATGGGTTCATCTAGGACTCCTTGGCTTGGCTGCCAGACAGACTGCAGCATGAGGGATCAGCTGCAAATGAGGATAGGAGCTTTTGAGCAGGGCCCTTTTTCCTCGACACACTTAAATATATGCCTGGATGAGTCTCAGGTTTGTTTCCTTACCACCTCCACTCTTCTCATTTGGTACAGCCAGGAACAGTGAGAAGAAAAGCTTTCACTCCTGCTTTTCAACTAATCAGAGTTCCTTGTTACACCTAAACTTGGGGAAGTCTGGTTAGTTTAAACTCTGGTATGTTCAAACAAGCCAGGGTCAAAGTATGATTTATGATCCTTGCATATTCACTAACCAGAGTTGAAACAATCCAGAGTTCCCTATGTTTATATGTAATGGCATATTCTGGTTAATTTGAAAACAGTGACAGATTTTTCTAACGTCATCACTGCTTTGTGTCAGAGGAGTGAGAAAGGTTTGTGTATGAACCCTAGGCTTGTTCATTTCTGGCCCTGATAATTCAAAGCTGTTTTAAACTATTGTCTTCGCCTTTAGATTCTACAGAATCATATTTAGATACTTGGGTTGTTTCCATAGCAGTGTGTAAAACTACATGCCAAAGTCACATTAGAATGACACTACATGCAGACCTGCTTGGAGTGAAGGGCAGAACTGGTCCTGCAATCTTGCCATTCTCTGAGCTTGTTGCCTTACATGTAATTCTCACCTTAGGCACTTATATACCTTGGAATAAAGCAGCTATTGTTTTTTATTTCACATTTAACAGTAGGTTGCTCAAGGCAACATTCAGCATAAAGAGAAAATAACAGGATCTCAGTGAAAATGTATAGAAGTCAATTTTCAAGAAAAAGGATTGTAAAAAAGTGAAATTCTAGAACTAGTTGAAATGTAGAAAGTGGTCCCAAAACTGCTTTTTTGGTTGTTGCAGATGTGATGGGGGCAAGGGTCATGGAAAAGATAGTCTTTGTACCTCTAAGAAGGAGTGATGTGATAAGAACATGAGAATAGTCCTGCTGGATCAGGCCAAATGCCAGCCCAGATGTATTTTACGATTAGTAACTGCTGACAGATAGTTTATCAACTAAATGCTGCGGGATTGTAGAAACAAGCTAGCTGCAGTTTGAGGCCTGAGCAAAATGGATTCAAACAAAAATGGAGTTTAACAGGTCAATAATAAACATTTTCCCTTCATTAGTATCTGGCAAGCAAACATGCTTTGTATCTACTAAGCCCTGACTGGAATGAGTTCCCATTATCTGTTCTTGGCCTTTATCCCCTTCTCCAGAATTTAAGAAGTTCCTGCTCTATGCCCGCCAGATGGAGATCCGCGGGGTTGACATTGACAACCCATACTACAACTACATCAACTCCTTCACTGTTCCTGACATTGACAACGTCACTGTAGTTGACTATGACGCCATGGAGCAGCGGATCTACTGGTCTGATGTCCGCACACAAACCATCAAGCGGGCATTCATCAATGGGACAGGCGTGGAAACAGTTGTGTCTGCAGGTGGGGGGACTGCCTGTCATTCATTTTCTCTCCTTGCTTCCTCTCTTCCCTGCAGTACATGCTGTCCTTTGGAATGGATTTGTCAAATGAATTTAGAACCTTTTGTGAAACGCAGTAGTCAAGTGGAAGACATTGGCATGCTTATCTTGTGCTATATGAACCTAAAGCTCTTGCAGCTTTTCACCTGTGCTCTACAGGCACCTTCCGTTTTTTGTTGCTGTCTCTGGGCTTTACCTCTGTCTACCCTCATTTCTCCACCCTCATTGCCTTGCAGACCTACCCAATGCCCATGGCCTAGCTGTGGACTGGGTCTCCAGGAACCTTTTCTGGACAAGCTACGATGCCCACAAGAAACAGATCAATGTCGCCCGGCTAGATGGCTCTTTTAAGAATGCTGTTATTCAGGGACTGGACAAGCCTCACTGTTTGGTTGTACATCCTCTCAAAGGGTGAGTCTGGCAGAACAAGAGATTCTGTAGAAAGAAGGTAGTCCATAGGGTTAGAGTTTGAATGACAGCTCCAGGATAGTATAGTGTTGTTTTTCTACCAAATTAGCTAGTTTTGCTTTTTCCTCCCCTTGTAGCTCTATGTTAATGTAAACCTGTTCAGTTTATCTGAACTTCTGATTCTCCAGGTGTTTGGGGCACTTCGATTTAGTAAGTGTACTCTTGAGTAGCACAAGGAGAGCTAATCAATTGCAACTCATGGGTTGGATTCAACATCTGGAAAATTCCAGAATTCCAGTGATTCTAATTAAGGTGTGTTAAAACAATTTTGCTCATAATTAGACCTGTAAAAAGGGGTTAATAATTGAGCCTGCAAGAAAAATAAGTTGTAGTTGAACTTGTAATAATAGAAGTACTAGTGATAATAAGTGGTCTTCCTGTTTGCCTCCGTTACAGAAAACTCTTCTGGACTGATGGAGACAACATCAGTGTCGCCAACATGGATGGC
Organism: Podarcis raffonei; assembly: GCF_027172205.1. Lineage (NCBI taxonomy): Eukaryota > Metazoa > Chordata > Lepidosauria > Squamata > Lacertidae > Podarcis > Podarcis raffonei. Next base: position 3,653,142 of record NC_070603.1, read on the forward strand.
AACAACCGTACCCTGCTCTTCACAAACCAAAAGGGGCCTGTTGGTATGGAGACTGTGGCACTCTGTTGTATGCCTAAGAACTTAGTCTGTGCCTAATAGAGGCAGAACTCACTGGCCCCCCCTTAGCATGTTAGTGTCAGTTTGAATGCTGCAGCTCTTGGCTCACTTCCATGTCTAGGATTGTCTGTGATGATTGGAATAACCCTGGGCCAACATAACCCACTGAAATCACAGCTCTCTTGTAGGTGTAGTGAATTTGTGGCCCGCCCAGAAGTTGCTGAGCTCCAGTCCTCTTTGTCCATTGACCATGCTTGCTGGGGCAGGTTGGAATTGTAGTTCAGTCACATCTGGAAGGCCAGTTTCCCCAACTCTGCTCTAGTGCATCTGAAAAGGTTGTAATGCCTTCACACAACAGGTATCAACCACCTTCATCTGTCAATGTCCCCTCCTAGTATTCGTGTGTCTGTTTCACTTGTCAGGTTTCTGTGGGCCAAAAAATTCAGTTCACTTTCTCTAGTTCTGTGTTAATTTTATTTATTTATTTACTTACTTACTTACTAAATTTTAAAAATTATACCCCATTTTGGGGGGGAACTTCCTCCACAAAGCAGCCTACAATCTAAATAAAAACCAGCTTCACCTGAAAATAAATTATAAAAGTACAAAATACAGTAACAAATAATAAACCAGAATAAAAAGCAAAGTACTGAAAAATATATAATGCAGGTTGTAAAAAAGTGTATTAAGATATAAAAGTGAACAAGAATTAAAACTGCAAAAGGTGGCTTTTGCAGTTTTAACTCTTGCGCATTTGTTCACAGAAAAAGAGAAATGGAAACTATGGGCAACCTTTGAAGAGAGGTATACATTTCTCTTTTGCTGTGAATAAGCGCTGGCACACATGAAATTTAGTGCAGCAAAGCTCAAAACATCAGTGTAACCCTCACAGAAAAAGTCATGCTTTTCTGTGGCCTTCAGCCCATATTGCAAATTCTTTGTCCTTTCTGGATATCAAGCCCCTCTATGAATTCTGCAAAAACCTCATCCCTAGTCTTATGACTCAGTTTGGGGATCAGCACTGGATCGTTAACCTTTTAAACCAAGTGTGTTCCAGTGTGATCAAGCCTGCGACACACAGCCCTGGATCTTTCTTAGCAAGGGAACATACTGGCAAATAACTGGACCAAAAACAGATGTTCAAAAGCTTTGTTTCCTTACCAGATTTTACATTAGCTATCTTAGTGTAAAATTAGTACCCTCTCCCCAATGGAAAGTTACACTTGAAACAGGAGAAAATAGGAATTGGAGAGAAGGATTTATCCTACCTGGGCACACTAACTCTAATCCTCATCCACACCAAGGATGGAATGATATGCATCTGCAAAGGATCCTGGCCAGACATCACAGTTCAGCTTGATTCTCACACCTCACCATCCACCATCCCCTGATTTTGCTTCTTTGCTTTTCAACCCTCTGCCGGGGGGGGGGGGGCGGGGGGCGGGGCACACATTCACATATCCCAAGTATCATTTCTGTTTGTTGGTGGCTTTATCTCACAGTTTCTAGTAGTGAACTGAAAACTTTCATTTATTATGATAAGTTTTCAGTCTATCTGTTAAAGAAAGAACTTTAAAATGGAGAACCTACCCAAGTGAAACTGAAACAGAAACCTCACACATTCACTAAGTAAAAGAATGTAAGTTTACCAGACCCCTTCTCCCCCCTCTTCTCCCCAGCCTCACATTGTATACAATATAAATGTCTCACATCAAATGTAACTGATCTGTAGAAAAGACTCTATGAAGTGAAAATAGAGACAATGCACATACTTTTGTAACCTGAGAAAATCTTTAATAAAAATTATATTTTTTAAAAAATGAAAGGACAGGGCAAAATAAGGGTTGGTTTTTTTAGGAATGTGGACAGACTTACGAATGAATGCACATGAAACTGACATGGACTGCAATTAGTCTGAATTGCCCATCTCTAATGCACATTCACAGGCTGTAATTAACACCTGCAGATTTCATTGATGATGCTGTTGCTCCTCCTTCACGCTGGACTATTCTCTCCTAACAGGGCTCTCCATTGACTACCAGGAAAGCAAGCTGTACTGGATCAGCTCTGGTAGTGGTACCATCAATAGGTGCAACTTGGATGGTAGTGGCTTGGAGGTATTGGAGACCATGAAGAACCAACTACGCAAGGCCACAGCATTGGCTATCATGGGTAAGAGTCACAGTGCTGAGTTTGGGAGCTATTGCTACAGCAGTCTGGTAAGCAACAATGAGAAGAGGGTCATATATAAGCAGCATATCCATGGACTTTTCTATTTTGGGAAGGTACAATGTATGTGAATTGTTTAATGCACAGCACATATTTTTTCTCTCAAGTCTGTTTTTCTGTTTTGGACGCATTGCATTTTTCAGACAATTAAGCAGCAATTTTCTGTTACTGAGAAGATGCTGCTCTACCTCCAGATAGAATATTAGCTATTTTTGCAAAGGGTATGAATTTTTCATAGGCTGCCATCTTCATCCTTAAAGTGATAAACATTAATTTCCTTCCATCAAGTTTTATAATGAGAAATAAATCCACTTTTCCCTTTGAGACCTTGGTTCACATCATTAAATCTTTGTACCTGTTCTCATTATAATATCTGTTGGAAGCAATTAAACTGTAAAATGAAGATCCCACTGCTGTATTTTGTTTTAAAATTTAAGCAGCTACCTTTATATGTTTGATGGCTATTTTTCATTCCATTTTAACATCAGTTGTAGTTTATGAAAACTTGGTACTTTATAAATCAAATACTATTAAGGCACTGCAAAAGATGAGCTTCCAGTGGGCTTCCGGTTGTGCAATGGGGCTTTCTCCCTCTCCCCCCCCACCCCTGAAATTGGCTGAGGTGGGCAAGAGAACCCCCAAAACAGCGCACAGGGGGAGGAGAGTGGAGATCATTCTGTCTGGCAAGCTGGAACCTTAGCATGACGTTGAATTCCTCCCATTTATTTTAGCTTTTTTCAATGTTTCTAAAAGTGTCGTGCTTCATCTGGGATCCCTGTTCTATGCATACATGCACACAGCAGTGCCAGGAAGCCATTATATTTGTCACAGCTGCTGCAGCAGTGATGTTTAGAAATTGAGGCTTAAAGGATCTTTGTTGAATGCTAAATGGGTTTTACCAGTGGTGTCATCAGGGCAGGGCTTTGGGACAGAGGTTTTGGGACAGCAGATTGACCTCATACTAGTAGTAGTAGTAGTAGTAGTAGTAATATTTCTAACCACAGCCTCCCAGATGCCTCCAGCCATGCCCAAGCCAGGCACATGGGTGATAGCTGGCTCCTATTTTTTGTAGGACTGTGAACTTTTATCATTGAGTCAGTTGCATCAATCATTTAAACCCATCTTAATGAAATAAAAGCCACTCTGATTATTTGTGCAACACATTTTTAAAAGAATTTAATTAGATAATAAGTATTTTTTAGAAACTACAGATGGTGGGTGGGCACAACCCAGGATTAGGCATTTCTCCTTCTCTTACACATAGGAGGAAATACCTCTTGCAAAGGGGTGGCACATGCTGTGACATGTACAGACACCCTTTAATCCAGAGACAGGGAACCTGTGGTCCTCTGGATGTTGGAGGACTCCAAACCCCATAAGTCTGTGGTCAAAGACAATAGGCATTGCAGTTTTATAAACTCCAGATGTTTATAACATCTGGAGGGTCAAATGTTCCTCATGCCGATCTAAAAGCAAAGTGAGGAATTCAACATTGGAACAGTCCCCTATCTCCTCCCTCTGTGTGCTGCTCTGGTAGTTCTCGCAACCCCCTGGAGGAGGAGAGGTGGGGAAAGCGCCATTGTCCCATCAGAAGACCTTGCACATGCTTCCACTGATGGGGCTCATTAGCTGAATCCCACACAAAGCAAGTGTCTTTTCCTACTTCAAAACTATTGCATGAGTTAAGATCAAGGAAAACTCATTTGATTAATCAATCCAAATCTATTTAATTAAATGAGAGCTCTCTCCAGCACCTGACAATCTGAGGTACCTCTGAATGGAGCTTCCATTAGCTATCAAAGCTAATAACCCTTCAGACATCTATCTTCCATGAGTTGGTTTAATCTTTTTCAGTGCCCCCTCACACTGAGTGGTCATCTGAATGATATGGGAGAGTTCAGATATAACACTTAGTCACAGTTTGGCGCCAACTTTTCCTACCCAGGACTGTCCAAATGTCATCATCTCTGTCCATCTTTCTTGACCACAGCTTGTTGCGGAATCTGAACCAACAGCCTGTGTCAAGTTCAGTCAGAGTATGCCCTGCTTGTTAAGGAAAGTTGCGTAATCTCCATCTCTTTCTCTCCCAGATGATAAACTCTGGTGGGCTGATCAGGTTTCAGAAAAAATGGGCACCTGCAACAAGAAGGATGGCACAGAAGCAGTTGTGTTGCGCAACAGCACCACGCTGGTCATGCATATGAAGATCTACAATGAGAGCATTCAGCTGCATGGTAAGCTCTTGGAGTGCGCGGATCATAAGGGGCATCATGCAAGGGGAGGGCCTGAAGAAGCATCGTGGGGAAGTGTGAGCATTGATCAGGGCTCAGGGGGTTCCAACTCAGGAAGCAGAGAATTGGTGATGGTGTGCCAAGGCTCATATACTGTATGGAAAGATCTTGCCTGCAGTCTCATAGGAAACCAAGCTTTGGATTTGGTGCTGATTCAACCACATTAAGTATTCACTGTGTCACTTCAAGTTCCTTGTACAACTGTCTTCTTAACATGCCCATAAAATGCACCCTTTTTTCTGTGCCCATGGTGAAGCAAGATGGTCATGTCTGTGGTCACCTGGCAGTCAAAACTGAAGCCTGATGCTGTCTGGCTCTGTGTCAGTAGTGCCCATTTACTTCCATTATTTCACCTTCACTGTTGCAGGTACCAACCCCTGCAGCGTGAACAATGGTGACTGCTCCCAGCTGTGCCTTCCTACTTCAGAGACTACTCGATCCTGCATGTGTACAGCTGGTTACAGCCTGAAGAGTGGACAGCAGTCCTGTGAAGGTGAGGGGATCCCAGTTAATGCCTGTGGGGTTTGAGGAGAGTGGTCTGTGGCTGTTAGGCCTGGCTCCTGGGAACTATGTTGCTCTGTATATCTTGAGTGATGTGTAGTGAAGCTCCACCTGGTGGCTACTGTTTGCAGCTCAAGCTACAATTGCCCTGAGTTTACCATGCTTAATTATGGAGCTGTCCATGTGCCAATGTGGCAGCAAATGTATATTTGACAGGGTCAAACCCTGGATCTCTCTTCCTATAGGAGACTTGCGTTTCCAAGCACATATTTGTCTCCCTCACATACTGTATTTTTTGTGTAGATAATGAAATATATAGTAGGTGTATATTTAATAAAAAAACAAAATGTGGAAAATCCCTAAGATGCAAAGGACAAAACACAGAATTGCCTGGCTAGAAAATGCCTTCAAGAGGCCACTTGCCCAAAGGTTTCTTATCCTCCCTTTAGGGCAGCTGTGGCTGCATACATACAAAGGCAAACGGACTAGGGGTCCTCCTTTATGTGCCCTTCCTTTCCACAAGATAGTTCAGCAAAGTGAACATATTCCAGAATTCCCTTCTCTTTTTACCTTCTCTGAGTAGGTGGTAGTTTTCCTCCCTAAGATATAAAGATGCACTCTGGGAAGCGCAGAATGCCTCTCCCCCCTGCCAGCCCATTTCAGTAGTGGAGAATGCAAGTGGTACCTGCACTGAAATGCTGCAGCGTATGCTCAGCCCCTGACAAGAGTGCTTCTGTTCAGGGAGCCTGCTATGTTCTCCTTGATGCTCCCCCTCCCTGACTTTCCATGTTCCTTTCCAGCATCTTCCAGCATTCCATTGCTATTAAGCATTCTCAGTCGTCATTGGGCTGGGTTTTTTTTTTAATAAATTTTTATTAATTTTCCAACACATATTAAAGGACAATACAAAACAAAACAAAAACAAACAAACATATAAACACGTATAATTTCTTAACCTTCTTTTCCTTAAGCCTTCTTTCAACGACTTCCCCATACCTCCTTTTTCTGCATCCCTGTTTTAAATCTTTCCAGCAACCCCTAGATTTAATTACTTATAGCACTTCCTTTGAATCCTTTTTCTCATGTCCAATTGTTTATCGCTGCAATTCTATTTTGCATTACTCAAAACATTTTAACACTCATTAATTTTACAACAGTTCTTAAGATAAACTTTAAATTTCTTCCAATCTTCTTCCACCGTCTCTTTCCCTTGGTCGCGGATTCTGCCGGTCATCTCAGCCAGTCCCATGTAGTCAATCACCTTCGTCTGCCATTCTTCCAGTGTGGGTAGTTCTTGTGTCTTCCAGTACTTTGCTAAAAGTACTCTTGCTGCTGTTGTCGCATACATAAAAAACGTCCTATCTTTCTTTGACACCAATTGGCCTACCATGCCCAAGAGGAAGGCTTCTGGTTTCTTCACAAATGTGCATTTAAGCACCTTTTTCATTTCATTACAAATCCTTTCCCAGAAAGCCTTAATCTTTGGGCATGTCCACCAAAGGTGATAAAAGGTACCTTCAGTTTCATTACATTTCCAGCATTTGTTATTGGGCAAGTGATAAATTTTTGCAAGCTTGACTGGGGTCATGTACCACCTATAAATCATTTTCATAATATTCTCTCTTAAGGCATTACATGCCGTGAACTTTATACTGGTGGTCCATAACTGTTCCCAGTCAGCCAACATAATGTCATGTCCAATGTCTTGTGCCCATTTAATCATAGCTGATTTAACCATCTCGTCCTGTGTGTTCCATTTCAGCAGCAAGTTATACATTCTTGACAAATTCTTAGTACTGGGTTCCAAAAGCTCTGTTTCTAACTTCAACCTCTGCACCTGAAAGCCAATTTTCCTGTCCTGTTTAAAAACTTCATTTATCTGGTAATAATGAAGCCAGTCTCTTACTTTGGACTTCAATTTCTCATAACTCTGCAATTTAACTTTTCCCTCCTCATACTCTATGATTTCCCAATATTTCGGCCATTTGGATTCCATATTTAATTTTTTCACTTCCTTAGCTTCCATCGGTGACAACCACCTGGGTGTTTTGTTTTCCAACAAATCTTTATACCTAATCCATACATTATATAGGGCTTTTCTAACAATATGGTTTTTGAAACCTTGGTGGATCTTTACCTTTTCATACCATATATATGCATGCCAGCCAAATCTATTATTGAACCCTTCCAAATCCAAAATATCTGTATTTTCAAGAAGCAGCCAGTTTTTCAGCCAGCAAAAAGCCGCTGATTCATAGTACAGTTTTAAGTCCGGCAGGGCAAACCCCCCTCTTTCTTTTGCGTCAGTTAGTATCTTAAATTTTATTCTGGGCTTTTTGCCCTGCCAGACAAATCTAGATATATCTTTTTGCCACCTCTTGAAACAATCCATTTTGTCCACAATCTGCAATGTTTGGAACAAAAATAACATTCTCGGCAAAACATTCATCTTAATAACAGCAATTCGACCTAACAAGGAAAGTCTCAGACTTGACCATATTTCTAAATCTTTTTTCACTTCTGCCCAGCATTTCTCATAGTTATCTTTAAATAGATTCACATTCTTGGATGTCAAATTTATCCCCAGGTATTTCACCTTCTTTGCTACCGATAAACCAGTATCACTCTGGAATTTCTCTCTTTCTGCACTTGTTAAATTTTTATCCAGTACTTTCGTTTTCTGTTTGTTCAGCTTAAAGCCTGCTACTTGACCAAATACTTGTATTAACTCTAAAACTCTTCTCGTACTAGTGTCTGGCTCTTGTAAAGTTAAAACTAGATCATCTGCAAATGCTCTCAGTTTGTACTGTTTAGCTCCGACCTGAATCCCTTTAACCAGCTGGTCCCCTCTAATCATGTTTAATAAAACCTCCAGGACAGATATAAAAAGCAGTGGGGATATTGGGCATCCCTGTCGTGTCCCTTTTTCAATAGCAAATTCTTCTGTTACCACATTATTTACAATCAGTTTTGCTTTTTGTTCAGAATAAATCGCACTTATACCATTCTCAAAACCTTGGCCTACCCCCATCCCTTGGAGATTCTTTTTCATAAAACTCCAAGAAATATTGTCAAAGGCTTTCTCCGCATCCACAAATATTAATACTGCCTTAGTGTTAATATTAACTTCCAGTAACTCCATAATGTCTATTATATTTCTCACATTGTCTGACAAATGTCTTCCTGGAAGAAAGCCCGCTTGGTCTTTATGAATCTCCCCCACCAAAACTCTTTTCAATCTTTTTGCTAAAATGTCTGCAAAAATTTTGTAATCCACATTGAGTAGTGATATAGGGCGGTAGTTCTTAACCTGGTTCTTCTCAGTCTCTGACTTTGGTATAAGTGTGATATAAGCCTCTTTCCACGATTCAGGTGCCTTTTTCCCCTCTAAAATTTCATTACAAACCTCCTTCAATGGTTGTATAAGCCATTCTTTCAAAGCTTTGTAGTATCTGGAGGTTAGTCCATCAGGTCCTGGGGATTTTCCCAGTTGCATACTGTGATGGGATGGTGAGCTGCTTGTGCGTAAAATCCTAGTCCCTCAGAGTTTGGCTAAGTCCACAAACCTCTGTCTGTGACGGAGCTCCTTAAGCATGGCTCCATCAGTCGCTCGTTGAATCGGACAGTGGGCGTTTACGGAACTTCTTCCAGCATAAAAGCTCCTTAACGGAAACGCGTCTTCTGGACTCTCGGCGTGGCAGTTTCCGGCGAGGAGTGGGTGTCCCTACAGGAGGTCCTGAAACCTCCCCACTGTTCTCGCTTGAAGTGTCTCTGAGCCCTCCCTCCGACTCACTTTCCCTTGGAACTCCACTTCTCCCCCTGCTGGTCCCCTCCTCAGCTGAATGGTCTCTCTCACCCTCCGTGAGCCCTTTCACCTCCTGCGTCTCAGATGGCAGTTCCCTGACACATACTTTGAATGGCTCCCTCAATTTCTTGATCAGTAATCTTCTGGTTTAAAGTCACTTTACTTTGTTCAGAAATTTTTTGTAATCCGTATTTTTTAAGAAATTCTTCTATTTCTTTTTCATTCACCGGCCCTTGTGCATAAAGTTTCCTGAAATAACTCTGAAAACAGTTTCTAATCTCATTTGGTTTATAAATGCTCTTTCCTTCCACTTCTAGATTTGTAACCGTGTTCTGTTTTTGTCTCTTCTTCAATTGCCATGCCAGAAGTTTCCCACATTTATCAGCCGATTCAAATGACCTTTGTCTCATTTGTTTTATTTTCCATTCTATCTCTTGGTTCATCAAATCCATATATTGTCTCTGATAAAACTTAATTTCTCTCAAAATTTCATGTGACTTTGGTTTGGATCTCATTTTTTCCCCCCCTTCTTTTATCTTTTCCAAGATCTTATCCTTCTTCTCATTATATCTCTTCCTTTTTATAGAATTCTGTTGTATTAAAAATCCTCGCATAACGGCTTTACTTGCGTCCCAAATTACTCTTTTTTCCACTTGTGTTCTCAGATTTATCTCAAAGTAGTCCTTCAATACCTTCTGGGCCTTTTTATACACCTCTGCATCTCTAAACAGGGAGTCATTCATCCTCCATCTAAAGGATCCAGCTGTTGTTGTGTTCATTTCCATCTTTACGGCGTTATGGTCGGAGCAAGTCTTTGGGCAGATTTCCACTTTCTTTATCTTAGATGCCATTCCACTAGTTACCCAAATTTGGTCAATTCGAGTCCAGGTCATTTTTGCCTCAGAAAAGAAAGTTCCCTCTCTCTCAAGAGGATTCCTTGTTCTCCAAATGTCAATCAGGTTCATATTGTCAGTCATTTCAAAAAAGGTCTTAGGTAGTCTCCCATCTTTGGAGACCACCTGTCTTTGTGCTTTGTCCATATTTGTAGAGACCACTCCATTCATGTCTCCCATTAAAACTACATTATAATCCAAATAGTCCATTAATGTCTCATGCAATTTCTTTAAAAATTCTGACTTCCCTTCATTCGGTGCATAAACTCCTATAATCAATAGTTTTTCTCCTTGAACTTGAATTTCAATTGCCAAATATCTTCCTTGTTCATCTTTAAATACAAATTTAGGAGCCAACTTTTCCTTTGCATAAATCACCACTCCTCTTTTCTTCACTTTGTCCTGGGTTTTGGTTTTGCCCCTTTTTTTAAAAAGAGAGAGATTGTTTTGTGCTTCTTGCAAACCTCAGTATGCTGGTACTTCTCTTTTGTTTCTCAGTCATCCAATTTTGGCTACACAGCAGTTGGTCCTTGCTGCCTGAGTTTGCCAGTGGAGGGTGATGAATCTCTTCAAAGGAATCTGCTCTCTGCAGGCAGTTTGACGCCCCTGACAATGTATTTTCCCCGTGGCCCTTTTTCTGAATTCCCTTCTTCTTTCTCAGAACTTGAAGCTACTTACATTTGCTGTCCTTACTGGAGAGAGGCAGCTATTCCAATATTTTGTATACTTGGTCTATATTGATTATAATGTTGCGACTTAATGGATTGTCAGCTACTTTGGACTTCCCTTTGAGGGGAGAAAAGCAGGGTACAAATGTTAAACAAATCCAGAATGAATTCCTATCAGCGGCTGCACTTTGAGCATAGTGTAGGGGGTGTCAGAGGGGCTGTGGCCCCAGGCACAGATTTTTGAGGGGGTGCAAAGCAGGCACCCCCATGCAGGTGCCCACAGCGCAGTGCTCCTCTCCCCGTGTCAGAGGAACCAACGCTTGCAGATAGGAGCACCAAGCCGGGCAGTCCCAGGGGCGCCAGCATGGGGTGCCTCGTTCGTACCCGCCAAGTGCCATGTCGGCTGGCCAGATTCCCCACTATATGGGCAGGCAGGTGGCGCAGCATGGCGTTGCTTGGCTCCGGTATGGGGCAGGGCTGCTCTGGCTGTCTTGCCGATGAAGGCTGGGGTGCCCCAGTGGGCTCCTTCACCCTCTGTGCCCCGCTCCCTGGCACGCATGCACCCACACCCCCCCAGCGTGCGCCCAGCCCCGCCTCAGGTGCTGTGAGCTCACACAACACCACTAGTTAACATTGATTAATTGATTGATTGATTGATTATACTCTAACCCATGCAGAAGGCTAAAAGTAGCTTCCACACTTTTGCTAATATCTTACTTTGCACCAAAAGTTTTCATAAGCTATTAGGTATGGATGGGGCTTGTGGAAATCAAGGAAGGCAAACTAAAATTGTCTTTTTCAAATGAAAGGAGGTATATAAATTATTATTATTATTATTATTATTATTATTATTATTATTATTAATAGTTCCTTTTCTTCTCTTCTCTCCGTCACCCACCTTCCTTCAAAGTAACACACTCTGCATGCAAACCATATGCTCAGACGTTCATCTATAGCCCTTCCCCGTTTCTTGTGAATTCAGCTCATGACTGCCTCCTTTGACTGGCACTAGTTCTCCAGGTCTCCACACAGAGCTCTAGGCCAGGTTTGCTGCTGCAAATTGACCCTGAGACCATCTCCATGTAAAGCCTAATGTTCTGCCCTTGAATCTTGGCCTCTCCTGTGTGCCCTGTGCTGAGACTCCAGTTTGTGACTGTTGGATTTTTCTTTCTTCCATGCAGGTGTTGGCTCTTTCCTCCTCTACTCTGTGCATGAGGGGATCCGGGGCATTCCACTGGATCCCAATGACAGATCTGATGCTCTGGTGCCAGTCTCTGGGACTTCACTGGCCGTTGGTATTGATTTCCATGCTGGTAGGTGAATGCTTAAAGTAGGTTTGTCCCTTGTGTCTGGAGTGGATATGGAGAGAAACAAAAAGGAGCGAGTGGGCCAGAGCCCCTCCATCTTTGCAGCTGGGTGTGGGAGGAATTCATTCAGTTGACATTTGAATGCAGACCTCCCTAACTCTGCACTTTCTAAATGAAATACATGAACCAAAACTTTGCTGTCCTGCAGTTCAGTATTTAAAAAACCCCCACCCGGAAATGCTTTATATTAGGGGAAATTGCTCACAAAATGCATATGTTAGGTAGAGATGGGCAAGTACGTATATCAATTTCTGTTTGTGTCAGTTTCTTATTTTTCTGATCTTCACTGCATTTCTTCATCAGTTTGCAATTTTTAAAAAAATTACATTTTTTACACATTTTTGTGCACATTTCTCCTACTACATGCATCTTTTTATGTAATTTTGCCAAACGTCTGCATTGTGTGCATTTGTTTGTGAGCATGCACATTATTTTTGCTAATGTATGCACACTCTCCTTAACATGCACATTTTTGTATACATTTGTGGGTTGGAAAACTGCACCACAGAATTTGGAGAAGTGCAAATATCAAAAGATACATTAATTTCACTTTGATATGTGTATTGGTGCAAGAGATGCCAATTGGTGAGGTTAGGTTTGCATTAAAATGCAAACCAAGTGAATTTCTTCCCCATCTCTAATATTTGGCAAAAGTGTATTAACATGTATGTATTAGGAGAAATGCAAAAAAAAAAAATATGCACACACATTTTTGTGCACAGGTTTTTGGTTCTTTGCTTAAATTGAATTGTGGAAGTGGGGTGAATTGAATATTGGAAAATTGAGAAATTTGTACATTTGTGCTTTGAACTCTGGACTCCTATGGTGTGTCCTCAGCTGTGCTTCTAGTGAGCCATGTTACCTCATTCTCCAAGTCTGAGTTGAGTGTGATCTCCCGGTGTGCCCCACGGAGGTCCTTAAGGTCCATAAATAGCAACACCCTAGAGGTCCTGGGGCCTAAGGAAGTTAGATTAGCCTCAACCAGAGCCAGGGCTTTTTCAACACTGGCTCCGGCCTGGTGGAACACTCTGTCTCATGAGACCAGGGCCCTGCAGGATCTGATTTCTTTCTGCAGGAGGAAAAACAATTAAGGATAAAGTAATAGGATATGAATTTGCTGAACCAATTTTCAAAAAGGGATACAAAAAAGAGAGGTGTGAGGAAGTCAGGAAAATAAGTTAATCAAAGATGAGAAATTATAAAAAAAAAGAGGGATTTGTGTTTTTCTTTTTTGTGCGCTTATTTGTTTTTTTCTTTTTCTTCTTTTTTCCCCTTGTTAGGTTAAATGTTTGTATTTTTTTTTATTGTGTAATTTTGTATTGTTGTGTTTTATATTTTTCTTGTGTTTTTATTCTTCTTTGTTTGCTGTTTTGGAATTTCCTTATTGTTAAAACTTAATAAAATATCATTATAAAAAAAAAATGATTTCTTTCCGCAGGGCCTGTAAGACAGAGTTGTTCTGCCTGGCCTTTGGCTTGGAGTCAATTTGATTCCCTCACCCTCTTTTTCCTTAGCCAATGTGGTGCCATCCTGATGTTGTTGGGACTCCAGTTCTCATGATTCCTGACCATTGGCTTGGTTGGCTGGTTGGAATTGGAGTCTAGCAACATGTGGAGGAGGAGCACATAGAGGTTTCTCAGTACAATACACTCTGTAGCCTCATGTTTAGAAAGAGATAATGCAAGAAACCCAGCATGAGGAAGCCAGAGCTCTGCAGGGGCCAGAATCTGGGGGCAGCTTGTATCCACTTTGGTCCCCAAACCCAAAACGCAATCCTCTATCAATCCAATTTCCTACATATATTTATATATTTAAGGAGTTGGCCCAAATCCAAGACAATCTCAAAACCATGACTGTTGGCAGCCACACTAAAATTGAGAGGGCATACAATTCTGAGCAGAAATGTAGCCGGAAGTGGGGTGAGGCTAAATCCCCCCCTCCCCTGTCAAGGGAAAGGTTGTGGGAACCATGAGAGAAGGATGGAACAACATGTAGTGTGATGGGATGATGAGCTGCTTGTGCATAAAGTCCTAGTCCCTCAGAGTTTGGCTAAGTCCACAAACCTCTGTCTGTGACGGAGCTCCTTAAGCATGGCTCCATCAGTCGCTCGTAGAATCGGACAGTGGGCGTTTACGGAACTTCTTCCAGCATAAAAGTTCCTTAACGGAAACGCGTCTTCTGGACTCTCGGCGTGACAGTTTCCGGCGAGGAGTGGGTGTCCCTATAGGAGGTCCTGAAACCTCCCCGCTATTTTCGCTGGAAGTGTCTCTGAGCCCTCCCTCCGACTCACTTTCCCTTGGAGCTCTTCCTCTCCCCCTGCTGGTTCCTTCCTCAGCGGATAAGTCTCTCTCAGCCTCTGTGAGCCCTTTCACCTCCTGTTTCTCCGATGGCAGTTCCCTGACATCCACCTCCCCTCCAGGGCCCCCTTCTCCACCTCCCCTTCCCTCCTCTGCGGGAGGCGAGGGAGCAAAACCCCTGAAAGAACCTCCCTCATCTTCTGAAGTTTCGAACACTTCCCTCCACCGGTTGCTGTTTCCGGTTTCTAAGTACTCCTCCTCATCGGAGTCTGTACCTTCTTCCAACTCCGATTCCCTGAATCCTTCCAGTTCCTCCTCCTCGTCGGTGGTGCCAAAGTACTCCCTCCGGAACCTCGCTACTGGCTGAGGTTTCGTGGGGAACCTTTGGTGGAACGTTTCGATCAAGATCTCGTCACTGACCTCCTCTGCCGTCACCCAGGTGTTTTCCGACTCCGGTTCCCCTTCCCACGCGACCAAATACTCCACCTGATTACCCTTCCACCTGGAGTCGATGATCTCCGCCACATGGTTGCTGCTTTCCCTTTCTTCTAAGACTGGCCCCCGTGTGGAGACCCCTTCACCTTCCCCCCTATATGGTGACAGTAATGACCTGTGGAATACTGGGTGCAGTTTCATGTGGTTCGGTAACCGGAGTCTGAAAGCCACTGGGTTGACCTGTTGGATGACCTCAAATGGTCCCAATCTTTTGGGTCTCAATTTCTTGCAACCCCCCTTGAACGGCAACCCTTGGGTTGACAGCCAGACCTGACTCCCCACCCTAATGATTTCACCTTCCCTTCTGCTCTTGTCTGCCTGCCTCTTATATTCTTCTTTGGCCCTTTCTAAGTTGAGTTGGAGTTGACGATGGATCGCTTCCATTTCTTCTACAAAATGTTCGGCGGCCGGGACACTCCATCTCTCCCCTCCTCCCCCTGGAAACGCCCTGGGGTGGCACCCATAATTAGCCAAAAAGGGGCTCATCCCGGTGGACACATTCTCCGCATTATTGTAGGCAAATTCCGCTAGCGCCAACTTTTCGACCCAATCGTTCTCTCTGTCATTGACATAACACCTCAGGTATTGTTGGAGGATACCGTTTGCTCTCTCCGCCTGCCCATTGGTCTCAGGGTGCCTGGCAGTCGAAAAATTGACCTCTACGTGCAGTAAGCTCATAAGTTTCCTCCAGAACCTGGACGTGAACTGTTTCCCTCTGTCGGAGACCACCCTCAAGGGGGCGCCATGCAGCCTAAAAATATGTTCTGCAAACAATTTCGCTGTCTCTTCCGCCGTGACTGCATGTGAGCAAGCTACAAAGTGGCCCATCTTAGTTAACAGGTCTACTACGACCAGTATGGCGGTTTTCCCCTGGGATTTAGGCAGATCAATCATAAAATCTATCGATACCGCCTCCCACGGTCGTTCTGGTGTGGGTAACGGTTCTAATAACCCCGCCGGCGCCCGCCTTTCTCCTTTGGCTCTCTGGCATTGGTCACACCCTCTTACATACTCCCGTACATCCTCCCTCACCTTGGGCCACCAAAATTCCCTGGTCACCAACCACATGGTCTTGTGTTGCCCAAAATGCCCCGCTGTGGGGTTGTCGTGCAGCTGTTTGAGTACTCTCCCCCTCAATTCCCCTTCGGGTATATAAAGTGCCCCTTTGTAATACAATACCCCGTTTCTTTCTTCAAAACCTCCGGGGTCTTCTCCCTCTCTCCTTAAACCTCTGAGCTTATTCTGGGCGTATTCATCATTCACCGTTCCCTCTACCAGTTCCCTTTGCCCCACCCAGGCCGCCCCACACACCCAGCGGTCCTCTGGGATGATATGTCTCTCTTCAGGTGCTCCCTCCCCCTCCAAATATTCAGGTTTGCGTGAGAGAGCGTCCGCTCTGACGTTTTCTGGACCTGGCACATAGCAAATTTCAAAATGGAATTTGGAGAACTCTTGGGCCCACCTCACTTGTCGTTGGTTGAGCACTCGTGCCGTTCTCCAATATTCCAAATTCTTGTGGTCCGTGCACACTTGCACCTTATGCTGTGCACCAATTAGTAAATGTCTCCATCTCCGGAACGCTTCGTGAATGGCGAGTAGTTCTCGGTCATATACGGTGTAGTTCCTCTCGGATTTGTTCAGCTTACGCGAAAAGAAGGCACACGGTCTCCACTCCGACTTATTCTTCCCCGGCTGAAGAAGCACCACCCCCACCGCCCGGTCTGATGCATCAGTTTCCACTCTCATTGGTTTTTGTAAATCCACATGCAGGAGCTGTTCTTCCGAAGCGAATGCCCTTTTCAATTCCTCAAATGCTTGCTCCGCCTCCGCCGTCCAAACAAATTTCTTCTTGCTGCTGAGACAGTCCGTGATGGGAGCCGTTAAGTGGGCAAAGTTCTTGATGAACTTACGGTAAAAGTTCCCAAACCCTAAGAATCTTTGCACATCCTTTTTCGTTTTCGGTGTCTTCCATTCCAGCACCGCCTGGACCTTGCCTGGATCCATGGCTAATCCCTTGTCTGACAAGCGGTACCCCAGGAATTCCACCTCCTTGGTGTGAAACTGACACTTCTCCAATTTCACCCACAGCTGGTTTGCTTGCAGTTGGCTCAGCACTTCCCTGACATCCTTTACATGCTGCTCCTCATTCTCTGAATATATCAACCCGTCATCTAGGAAGGCCACGCAATTCTTGTAGAGCAGAGGTTCATGAACGATTGAAAACATGCTGAGCCTCCTTGTAATCCGAAGGGCATAACTAAATATTCAAAAGCCCCCAAAGGGGTGAACATGGTGGTTTTCCATTCATCCCCTTTCCTTATCCGTATCAGGTTGTATGCCCCTCTCAGGTCCAGTTTAGTGAATATCTTTCCCTTCCTCACCCTGGTCAAAATGTCATCAATTCTGGGCATGGGGAAAGCCACTGGTTCTGACACTGCATTCAAGGCTCTAAAGTCCACTACAAGTCTGGGTTTATCCGTGTGTTTTTTGTCCACAAAAAACACTGGGCTGCCCCCCACCGCTCTGGACTCTCTGATGAAGCCTCTCTTCAGGTTTTTATCAATAAACTCCTTTAACTCCTGCATTTCCCTGTCTGACATGGCGTACAGCTTGCCCACTGGGAGCTGGGCTCCAGGGACCAGGTTGATTTGGCAGTCAAAGGCTCTATGCGGTGGTAGTTTATCTGCTTCCCTTTCGCTGAAGACCTTGCTCAGGTCAGCGTATTGTTTGGGCACCTTCCCTTTGTCCATTACTTCCGTCCCTGCTAGAAAGGCTTTTGCCCCTTCCGGCGCCTTTCCCTCTTTGCAGTGTTCCAGGCAATGTGCTGACCCAAAGGAGACCACTCTCTGATGCCAGCCCACTAGCGGATCATGCAACGCTAGCCAGCTCATTCCCAAAATAACGGGAGCCCCTCCCAGGGTGGCCATATTGAACGCTATCCTTTCGGTGTGCCTGGCCACCCTCATAACCATTGGGACGGTCTGTAGGCTAACTTCTCCTCCCAACAGCTCCCTCCCATCGATCGTGGTCACCTGCAGGGGGTTACTTAAAGGGAGTATCTGTAGCTGGTGTTCAGCTGCAAACTCCTTACTCATAAAATTACAGGAGCTGCCTGAGTCCAATAGCGCCTTTGTCTTTAGTGGGTGTCCGTTTGCCAGCTCTAGCAACACCTCTATCACTAGGGCTGGTCTTGGAGGTTCTGGCGTGGGCACTTTTACTGCTCCTTGGCCTGGCTGCTGTGCCCTGACGGTGGCAGCCAGGCGTTGGCTTTTACTTGCTCCTGGACTCCCTCCTCCTTCCCCCCAACAGCTCCCGCCATCCCTTGCCATTCCTTTCTTTGCGGGCAGACTCTGGCAAAGTGACCTGGCTGCTGGCAGAGATAACATTTCTTGGTGCTCTTCCCCTCCTTCTTCCGCCCTTCACTGGGATTTGAAACTGCGCGCGCGCGCGCTGTTCCAATTTCCATCGGCTCTCCTGGCGGGAAATTTGGCTCCGGAATCTCTGGAATGCGGAAATCCCTCCAACGCTCTCCTTTCCCTTCCCGCTTCTCCAAGGCTCTCGCCTCCTGGCGCGCTCCAATGGTCAGCGCTGATTTGGTCAGCTGGTCCATAGACTCCGCCCTGGGTGCCCGGGAAAGTTCGTCTTTCACCGCCGAAGAAAGCCCCTCTTCGAAAAGCATTTGAATGGGTTCCGCTGATAGGTCCCACCCCAATTTATGTATCAGCATGGTAAACTCAGTCCAGTACTCACGAACCGATCGGCTCCCCTGTTTACAAGCCATCAACTGTCTGCGCACCACTCCCTGCTCAATCTCGCTGGAAAACATCAAATCCATGGCGCGAAAAAACTTCCTCGTGTCCTTCAGCATTTCACTATTCCCTGCCATCAGGGGTCTAACCCAGTCTCGCGCCCCCCCTTCGAGATGGCCAACCACAAACGCCACTCGCGATGCCTCGTCGGGAAAGTCGTCAAACTGCAGATTGAGAGCATACTGCATCTCTGTCCTAAAGGCTTGATAGTTCCTGGGGTCCCCCCCAAACTTCTGCACCAATCCTGGCATCTTTCTTGCTAGTGGGGCGCCTTTTGCCTTTTCTGCATCCTGCGCCCTCCTTTCCTCTAGCCTCGCCGTTTGCAGCGCTAGCTGGACCTCCAACACCCGGTACCTTTCTTCCAGGCTTGGACCCTCTCCAGCTCCTCCTGCTCCCCCGGTTCCGGCTGGGTTGCTCATGATGCCTCTCTGCACAAGCTGCTTTCAGGGACTGTCCGATTGCTGTGATGGGATGATGAGCTGCTTGTGCATAAAGTCCTAGTCCCTCAGAGTTTGGCTAAGTCCACAAACCTCTGTCTGTGACGGAGCTCCTTAAGCATGGCTCCATCAGTCGCTCATAGAATCGGACAGTGGGCGTTTACGGAACTTCTTCCAGCATAAAAGTTCCTTAACGGAAACGCGTCTTCTGGACTCTCGGCGCGACAGTTTCCGGCGAGGAGTGGGTGTCCCTATGGGAGGTCCTGAAACCTCCCCGCTATTTTCGCTGGAAGTGTCTCTGAGCCCTCCCTCCGACTCACTTTCCCTTGGAGCTCTTCCTCTCCCCCTGCTGGTTCCTTCCTCAGCGGATAAGTCTCTCTCAGCCTCTGTGAGCCCTTTCACCTCCTGTTTCTCCGATGGCAGTTCCCTGACATGTAGGCAGGAGCTATTGCTATAACTGTTGAGGACAAGGGAAGGAGGGGAAAATAAGAAAAATCTTGTGCGTTGTGATTAAACCAGTAGAAGGACATGTATGGACACAGATGTCCTGTGCTTTTTCATTAAAAATAAATAAATTTATTTATCATTTTCCATTTTACAACAAAACATACAAGTTAACAAAACCAAAAATAACATCAAATCGACTTTTTCTCCATCTGTGGTTCCTTCCATTTTATCTCTACTACTGCATATCCACAATAATTCCTTAATTATTTATTATCTCTAAAATTTCCTTAAGTTTAATTTGCTGCTCATTTTACAATAAACCTGCTAACATTTTAAGTTGATTACAATAACTTTTCAGATTGTAAATAAATTTTCCCCAGTCTTTGTTACAAATTCTTTCTTCCTGGTTCCTTATTCCTCCTGTGAGTTTAACCTTCTCTGCATCCTCCGTCAGTTTTATCGGCCAGTCCTTGTGGGTTGGAACTGTTTCTTCTCTTCATTTCTGCACATAAATCTTCCTGGCAGCTGTCATTGCATACATAAACTTTTTTTTTCTGATCTTTTGGTACCTCTTGACCTATTATTCCCAAAAGAAAAGCTTCTGGTCTTTTTATAAAAGATACCTTCATCATTTTTTTCCAGTTCATTATAAATCATTTCCCAAAAAGCTTTCCCTATCTTACATGACCACCACATATGGTAAAAAGTAACCCCCCTCCTCCTTACATTTCCAGCACGTATCTAATTCGGTTTTATATATCTTAGCCAGTTTACTAGGAGTTAAATACCATCTATACATCATTTCCTTTTTTCCCTTTTTACTTTTTTGTCTTTCCAGTTTAATCTTTATTGATTTTTAAATATTGCATCCATTCACCACAAAAAGAAAAAACAAAACACATAAAATACGAAGAAAATATTACATATAAAATAAAGTTTTTTCATAGGTTAAGACTTCCATCTTCCTCAGCGTGGGTCCTTCGTTTCCTTGTTGACTGCATATTGTATGACATTTAACTTATCGTAAATTATCTATAACCTTTGTAGCATATGACACTGCAGAAGTTAATCAAAGCATGTCAAAGATTTCATATGGGAACAATGTTCTTTTAAATATAATCTGTATATATCCCATTCTTTGTTGAACTTTTGGTCTGTCTGGTTCCTATTTTTTCCTGTCATCTTTGCCAATTCTACATAGTCAAATAATATACATCATTTTCATATAGTTCTCCTTTAATGTATTATATGCTGTAAATGTCGTATCTGTAATCCATAATTTCTCCCATGCTGACATTTCAATATTGTGACCTATATCCCTTGCCCAGTGTATCATTGCTGATTTTACCAGTTCATCTTTTGTTTCCCATTCTAATAACATTTTACACATTTTAGAAATTACTTTTTGCCCTGTGCTTTTTCATATTTGGTGTGCCACCCCACAACTGCTTGCTGGTATTGTGTCACATTGGCATTGCAGCACCTAAAGAAAGGTCCTGTTTAGCTGACAATTGGAGTCTAGATCTTACTTTCCATCCAGGCTGAACCCACAGCATATTTTCCCTACAAATGTACTGTTGATTTAAAACTAGAGTTATCCTGTCTTAACCCTCTGAAAATTGGGATTCTCCACCGTTTCCCCTTAGCTGCCTTCACTTGTGGTTCTGCCTGGCCAGTGGAGCTACAGGAGTCCAGTAAACCTATTTATTCTGCTTTCCCAGCTTTGAGTGCACTAGATCTTGTTGCCAAGGAGTGGGCTTTTGGGGACCAGATAACTGAGGTTGGGGAAACTGGGAGACTTAGAACCATGGTGGATGCTGTGTGTTGCTGTAGAGGGATAATTCTCATAGATTTGCATATCATCACTCTTGAACCTCTCCCCCTGACTTCCAAAACACACTTCCTTTCTCCCTTCAGAGAATGACACCATCTATTGGGTGGACATGGGCCTGAGCACTATCAGTCGGGCCAAGCGGGACCAGACATGGCGAGAAGATGTGGTGACCAATGGCATTGGCCGGGTGGAGGGCATTGCTGTGGATTGGATCGCAGGTAAGGCAGTGTGCAGTTAACATCAAAGCATTAATCAGAGACAGGGATGAGGAAGTGCTGGGTGGGGTGCGGAGGGGAATACCAGCCTCCTGCAGTGTCTGGAGCAGGAGCAACTGGTTGAATAATCACCTCTTTCTCTTCAGGAAACATCTACTGGACCGACCAAGGCTTTGATGTCATTGAAGTGGCCAGGCTCAATGGTTCATTCCGCTATGTGGTGATCTCACAGGGGCTGGACAAGCCGCGTGCCATCACTGTGCACCCTGAGAAAGGGTAAGGATTGGCTGTGGTGAGGAAGCTGACTTATATGACTCAGACCACTGGTCCATCTTGGTCAGAACTGCCTGGAAGTGGCTCTCCAGGGTTTCAGGCAGGGGTCCTTCCCTGGGGGTGTTGGGGATTAAACCAAGGACCTTCTGCACTGTGCTACAGCCCTTTCCCAAGTAGTCGGTTTGAGCACATGGCAAATGCTCACGATAAGAATAGGCTCAGAATCCATTTCTCTGTGAGAGTTAATAGAGGCTAAGGCAAGGGTGAGGAATCTGGTTTCTCCAGATGTTGATGGGCTCATGGGTTCCCTCAGCTCCAGCCAGTGTGGCCAGTGGTCAGGGAGGATGGGAGTTTCCCCACCCTTGGTGTTAAGGGCTGGAGTTTGGGAAAGGCAAGTCTGCTGGGTCTCTGCTGGAAAACCTTGCATCTGAGGTGAGGTGAGAAGGACATTCCGTTTCTTGTATATGATCTGTTGCAGCCCACTCATACAGCACTAGCCATCATGATGAATGTGGAAAGCTGTTGAAGAGTAATGGTTGAGTGTTGAACGAGAACCAAAGAGACCCAAATAAAAGACAATCTATCTGTTGGCCTAATTTTCCTCACAGAGTTGTTGTGGGGCCAAATGATGGGGGTGAGAGAAGACACTGTACCTTGGTTTGAATTCTGGGGAAGGGTAGGGTATTTTTGAATAACAATACAAATAGGGTAATAACAACATGCAGCTGTGAACTGGACCTAAGTTGCTTGGCTGAAGATGTGATACATTTCTCTCCTCTCCTCCAGGTATCTCTTTTGGACAGAGTGGGGCCAGTACCCTCGTATTGAACGCTCCTGGCTGGATGGGACACAGCGTGTGGTCCTAATCAACACCAGCATCAGCTGGCCCAATGGGATTTCAATTGACTATGAGGTATGTCTCAGGGCTGAGGTTCACAAGAGAGGAGAAGAAGAAGAATGGCAGGAGAAGTGGGAAATCTCTGAAACAAGAGTGCCGGTTTCAGGAGTGCCCAAGGGGGCTCGCTCAGGCTGCAGAGTTATGCCAGGGGTGGCCTGTGTATCTTTGCACCTCCAAAGTGAAAACAAAGCAGGACTCCCTGCATTTTGAGAAAATATATCCTACATCAAAATAACTGAATTTGTGGAAGACAGCTCTCTGAAACTTGCACAGATCAGGAAAGCTTTTGTTTTGCATAGTTTAGTCTGTGTTGGCTGGTCATAGGGTGAGGTGAGGAGGGATGTAGTGCACTGAAGCCCTTCCGCTGGAAGTCCTGCTTAGTCCAAGCTCTGATTCCTGAGAGTTCAGCAGGCATTATGGTTACACAGTTCCCCTTTGGAGGCAGACAGCAGCTCCCAGTGGATGCATGCCAGTAAAAAACAACAGGTGAACGAAACAAAGAAAAGGTTGAGTGATCCAATTCATGGAAATCATAGAATTGTAGAGTTGGAAGGGACCCTGCGGATCATGTAGTCCAAGCCCCTGCAATGCAGGAATATGCAGCTGTCCCATACAGGGATCACGCCTGCAACCTTGGCATTATCAGCACCATGCTCTAACTAACTAAGCTATCCAGGCTTCTGCAATTGTAACATCTTTAGGGAAGTTTTTAATTTTTGATGTTTTATTGTGTATTTAATATTCTGTTGGGAGCTGCCTAGAGTGGTTGGGGCAACCCAGTCAGATGGGCAGCATACACATTCTTATTCTAATTAAAGTTGAGCCTTCAGAGATTGTACATCACTCTCCTGCTAAGATGATTTCTAGTAGAAAATGATTGTCCCACATGGAGTCACACCGTCCCACATTCACATTAGCAAACAACCCTTAAACATTCCAGTGAGTCAGATGTGTAACCCACATGCATGGCATGTATCCTCCTCTCTCTCCCTAGGATGGGAAGCTTTATTGGTGTGATGCCCGGACAGACAAGATTGAACGCATAGACCTGGAGACAGGGGACAAGAGAGAGGTTGTCCTGCCTCATAATAACATGGACATGTTCTCAGTATCGGTCTTTGAGGATTACGTCTACTGGAGTGACAGGTTTGTGCCTCAGTGCTACCAAGGCTGTTGGAGCAGAGGGAGTCCAGAGTCATGCTTGAAAGGATTTTGTTCCCTTTCAGATGGCGAATGCGTTCATAATGGCTGGATAATTTGGGTAGTATCTGACTAAGTTGTATTTAGAGAAGGCCCATTGAAATCAGTGGACTTCAGTTACTGAAGCCTATGGGTCTACTCTAGGTATGGTTGGATACAGCTCTGTGTTTCCTTTGTTGGAACCTGGTTGCATACTGGAATATAGTTTAATTTTTTGAAGTGGTCATATCAATGATAGTCCTAATTCCGAAGCAGCGCTGAGCCGTATGTGTGTGTGTATTCACATACGTATATATGCATTGTGCATGAGTCAGTTGTAAGTGTGTTAATCAAGGGAGAAGTGTGTGCTTGGATAATCCATGAATATTTGGGTGCAAGGTGGGTGGGTATACTCTAACAACCTGCATAATTAAGAGTGTGCATATGTTGAAGGTTATTGTCTCATTTTCATAACCTATCAATGCTTCCTTTCTGCACATAGCCATGAGGCAGCTGTGCTAATACTTTGTTGGTACATCTCATACTCACACACTTGACTGTGCCTCTTTCTAGGACTCATGCAAATGGATCCATTAAGAGGGGCAGCAAGGACAATGCTTCAGATATCGTGTCTCTGCGCACAGGAATAGGAGTGCAGCTGAAGGACATCAAGGTCTTCAACAGAGCCAGGCAGAAGGGTGCGTGAAGAGGGAGACTGGCCTCCAGGCCCAGCACTGGCAGTACAGCAAGCAGTGGAGGGAGTGGGGGTATTCAATTCACCTCAGGGTTAGTTAGGCCATCCATGCTAATAGGAGCAGGTTGAAAAGCAACTGGATGCTTCCTCTCTTCTGCAGGTACTAATGTGTGTGCCCAGAATAATGGTGGTTGTGAGCAATTGTGCCTGTACCGGGGAGGAGGCCAGCGGACCTGCGCGTGTGCACATGGCATGCTCTCTGAAGACAGTGTGAGCTGCCGCGACTACGATGGCTACCTGCTATACTCAGAACGCACCATTCTCAAGAGTATCCACTTGTCAGATGAGAACAACCTCAATGCACCCATCAAGCCGTTTGAAGATGGCGAGCACATGAAGAACGTCATTGCCTTGGCCTTTGACTATCACCATGGCAACAAGGGCAGCAACCGCATCTTCTTCAGCGACATTCACTTTGGCAACATCCAGCAAATCAATGATGATGGTAGTGGACGCAGGACCATAGTTGAGAGTGAGTACTGTGGGTGCCCCTTCTCTTTTCTCTGAGGAATGTTTACAGGAGAGCAGCCTGGCTTTTATGGGTTCCAGAAAACAAAGTGAGAGATTGCTATGGCTTCTGTGTAATCCTTTCCACATGTGACTGTTGCAGAGGCCACTTGAAGAACTACAGCTCCAAGTGAACATTCCTGTTTGGGTGGGAGGATCTAGTATTACAAGGCTGGGCCATGGACTCAAGAGGATTGGATTGATTATGGTCTAGAGCAGTTTTCTTCAGAGCACTTGCCTAGGCAAACCTAGAGCACCGCAAGAGCCATAGAGGCTCCCTCACTCCATCCTTCTTCCTGGTGACATCTAGTATAGAGGCAGGGAACCTGTTGAACCTCCCAACTTCCATAAGACCCATCTACCATGGCCAGAGAACACTGGTGCAGGATATGGTAAGCAGGGCTGCAGATGAAAGGAAACTAGTGGTGATCACCAATGTCCTTAGGGGAATGAAAGAACCACCTGGAATCATGCCCAGTGGCTATGCAGGAGGATGGGAAACACCAGCAGGGATATATATCCTCATATGTGAATGACAAAAGTCTCTGTGTTGCAATTGCGCATATTTAAAGTGGTACCAGAATAAGGTTTGAGCAGATGGCCAGTGGGTTTCTGGGGTTCTGGTCATTAATACATCCCTGCCATTCCAAGGCATAGTGGCTTTACAGCAAAACTTGGCAAGCTCCCCCTGCTTACATTCTGTTTGCAAGAAGAAATTGTTACTGAAATCTGAGCATACCTTGGATCTTTCTGAGGAGCTATTCTTGGCCCTAATTTTTTGCTTTCCCTTGATTAACTTTTATTATTTCCTCCCACAGCTGTTAAGAGAGTCACATCACAGAGGTAGCTCTCTATGAGGAGCTTTAAGCATCCTAATGCACCTGTTCACACTTTGCAATAATATGTTTGCAGTCTTCTAGTCTTAATTATTTGAGGATAACCAATTTGTTCTGTAGACAGAGTACATTGGGAGCACATTGGGAGGGGAAGTCAGCTCATGTTTAGAGTGCTGTATTGTGTCCCACAAAACAAAAACCCAATTTGAACATTTATATATGAAATACAGGCTAGCTTATGAGTTCATAATCCTGGCTGCTTAGTGCCAACTTAAGCAAGAAACGTTATATGGAGCTTATTCTGGTTTAGGGCATTTGATGAGCTTGAAGGGGGAAGAGAGGTGCATCATTTCATACGTTAGATCTCATCGAGAGTTGGAGGTGGGCGGGGAAGCAATTCTAAGGCTGTGTGAATGTAAGATATGCTACTTGGTGCTCTCCTGCGTGGGCCAGTGGTATGTATCATGGGTCAATGTGGCTGTCCTACCATGGCCCAGTCTCTGCAGAAGACATAGTACCTGCTGTCTTTTACCTAAAATAGAATTGCAATGGTGGGGAATATAAGCTCATGTTTAAAGTGTTATACTGTGGTTTGCAAAATGCAGAATCGGTTCTCTCTGGGTTTTCTGTCTGGAGCTTTGACCAGAATACCCTCCCTGTAGAATGGAAGGGCCCAGCCTGCGAAGCAGTGGGGAGAAAGAATTGGCTTGCCTTGAAGGGGCCCTCCTGCTGAGATTGTAGTTTGTGGGGAACAAGAGGATGCAGCTGCAGCTTCTTAGCAAGGGAGAGGCTGAAGCAGCAACCGTGGCCACTAAGCAAGCGGAAGCACATAGGAACCACACACACCCTTTGCTAGCAGCCAATAGCTGGAGGGAAATGATGCCAAAGGAGAGGATGATGTACCATGGGGAGAAATGGAGATGGATACTTCAGGAGATGGATAAATCTGTCAATTTCAGTTTCTCCCCATTTCTGGTTTTTAATTGTTTTAGCATTCGTTTTAAAGCCTTTTAAAGTATTGTGTTGTTATGTATGCTTTTGTATTTGGTTTCACTGTTTTGTTAAATCACCCTGGGATGTTTCAGGATGGAGGACAGTTAGAAGTGAAATGAATATTGTCTTCCGTTTCAGTGGGCACTTAGAGGATGGAATGCTGGGCTAGGGGAGCCCCTGGTCTGCCCTAGGAGGGCTATTCTTATGTTTTTAAGAAAAGAGGTTCCTTCACAGCTAGTTCATGACAGGACCATTGATTAATCATGGATCTTTAGCTCATTAACTGTTTGGCTTTTAAGTTAAGAATCAGCCAGTAAGCCAGTTAAATGCGTACATGTTTATTGGAATGCTTTTTTCTTTTCTTTTTGAGGTTCCTAAATGAAGTAGGTTGCCTTTCAGAGGCAGGAGTACTTCAGTTTTAAAGAAATTAGCTGCCACTTACTGTCAAAGAGAAATGAGACAGGAGTCTTTTTGTTTCCTGTCAAGTGTTATGAAGCAGGCAGTGCTGATCAGGCTCATCTTCTTGGCTAGCATGGCATCCTTTTGCACATGTCCTCCTTCTCCAGAGTCATCAGACAGTGCTGGACACAGTATTAAGCAAGTGTCCTCCAGGCACTTGTGTGGAAAACCTCTCAGTGCTAGAGTTACTGTATGTTAAGAATCAGTACCTAGTCCATTCAAATATCATCTTTCATCCCTGCCTGCCTGCTCCCTTCTCTTGCATCTTGAACGGTGTATATAAATTAGAATTCCAGCAGTGGGTTTAATGAGATTCAAACCTTTCTGTGCTCAGGGCATTGCCGCTCATGTTACTGTTTGCTCTGCTAATGTGTGTGGCTGAGCACCGAGTCTCTCCCTCCCTTTCTGGAGTGGCAGGCAAAGGAAGTAGAGCCCCCTGCGCCTCGTTCAGTTTTCAAACACAGGCTTGGGGCATAGCAGCAGGGTGTGCCATTGCATATGGAGATGAACAAATTAGTTTCCTTCTGTTTATTAATTTTGGGGGCTGAGACGTGCAAATACAGGCATGCCAAGATGGATAATTGCCAGTGGCTTCTGCATTTACTTGTTGCTGCTCCTTTGAATGGTTAGTCCAGTGGAAGAAAGAGCTCCTGTGCTTTTTATTTTTTGTAGGAGTAAGGAATGCTGGTAGATTTCCCTTCCCCAGAGTTAAGTCAGGGATATCCGAGAGATTGGTGGTCTTTGGGAGCCACCTGCCATGTGGTACTGCCTTGGTTTGAGTCAACTCTGAAGTATGCTCATAACTGAGAATAATGTCATCCTGCCTTGCCTTCAGTTTACATAGGGAGCCAATACAGGTTAAGTCCCCTTTTCCTTACAGTGCTGAGATGCCATTGACACAGAAGCTGATGCTACAGTAAATGAGTGACAGGACACTAGTTATAATGCTGATTATTTCAAATTTATGACCACCCTTCCACTTGAAAGGGAGTGCAGGGTGGCTCACAGTAATAAAACTACATCAAAACCATTTTGAACGGTGCTATTACATATTGCAGGCAGCAGTTAAACCCAGATTATACATTTGTTAGGTGCATATTCCACCTTTGTTTAGCAGAACTCACTGCTGTATACATTGGGGTTCCCAGGTGATCTCCCATGGAGGCAGTTAACAGATCCAACTTCATCAAAGCTGCTGCAGCAGGTCTGTTCATCCACAAAAGGCGGAAAGAGCCAATATCTGGAAGTGCCCTGGGACATTAGTCCAGCTGAACAGCTTAGGATGTTTATCACACATATTGAAATGGTTCAAACATCACATTAAACCAAAGTTAAAATAAAACATGGTTGAATGTGATGGAGCTGCATGCTGATGCGATTGTCAGCACTTTGCTCCGTCTCTGCTCTTGCTGCTGCTGCGCTGCCAGTAAACAAGCCATAGTCAGCTTGTTGGGTCATTGAAACCTGGACTTGTGGTTTATTTCCCCAAACAAGCCATGAAGCTAAGGCTTTTGCATGTGGTTTGTTGGGAGAGAAGCAAACCACAAGCACATCGTTTGCATGTAATGCCTGGACTGTGGTGTGTTTCTTGACAGCGCACAGGAGTCTGGGAGGAACAAAGGATCTGTGTTTTCAACAGTTTGCACCAGTCCACTGATCATTCAGACTAAACTATTTCATTTGAACTATGGTTTAATGTGATGCACAAACTAGACCATTATTTGAGGCAAAACCTAAAAATACAGGGGAAGTTTAATGAGAGAGAATGTACAAAGTGCCTGCAGCAGCAGCAGATCCAGGGCTGCACAGGTGGGGGAGCAAAGCATAGGAACTGGCTTTATATTGAGTAGTGTCATGGCTGGTGGTGGTGGCCATCCCAGCTCTCAGGTACAGAGGGCTCTTCTGCCCCGTGGCTCTTGCCTAAAGGTGCATATTACCCTCCCTCTTTCCATTCACTGAGTTACCATGTAGTTTGCTGGTCAAAGATGTGAACTGAAGGGGCATTATGAAATGGCAGCCTTTGCTAAAGCTGTGCACATGGGTGAAGCTTGGCTCATGCTGGGGCATCTGTGGCTTGTTTTTGGACTGGCAGGGGCACTCATAATAGCACAGTGAAGTAACTCACTCCAGAATGACAGATTGGCCACAATCACCCAGGGAGTTTACATATCAGAGCAAGGAATTGAACCTGGTGCATCAGAGTCTCAGATTATCGAGGCATTGTTTCCTCCAGGCTGTATTCAATTACCAAAGGCAAATGTGAGAAAAGTCTCTCCTTGCTATGCGGCATCATGGAGCGCTCAATTAAGAAGCGTTGCTGAGAGACAGCAGAAGAGCCCATGCTGATACTTTAATTGCAATAGTTTCCTTGCGTTGAAAGCATCTGTGGCTAAATCAATATAGACAATTAGTAAAGTTATGTTTATAGCAGCTAGATCGTTAAGCAATCTGTCAGAAATCCAAATGTGCCAATAATAATAATAATAATAATAATAATAATAATAATAATAATAATAATTTATTATTTATACCCTGCCCACCTGGCTGGGTTTCCCCAGCCACTCTGGGCGGCTTCCAACAAAATATTAAAATACAGTAGTCTGTTAAACATTAAAAGCTTCCCTAAACAGGGCTGCCTTCAGATGTCTTCTAAATGTCAGGTAGTTGTTTATGTCCTTGATATCTGAAGGGAGGGCATTCCACAGGGCGGGCGCCACTACTGAGAAGGCCCTCTGCCTGGTTCCCTGAAGCTTCACTTCTCGCAGTGAGGGAACCACCAGAAGGCCCTTGGCGCTGGACCTCAGGGTCCGGGCAGAACAATGGGTGTGGAGATGCTCCTTCAGGTATACTGAACTGAGGCCGTTTAGGGCTTTAAAGGTCAGCACCAACACTTTGAATTGTGCTCGGAAACGTACTGGGAGCCAATGCAGGTCTTTCAGGACTGGTGTTATGTGGTCTCAGTGGCCGCTCCCAGTCACTAGTCTAGCTGCCGCATTCTGGATTAGTTGTAGTTTCCGGTTGACCTTCAAAGGTAGCCCCACATAGAGCACATTGCAGTAGTCTAAGCGAGAGATAACCAGAGCATGCACCACTCTGACGAGACACTCTGTGGGCAGATAGGGTCTCAGCCTGTGTACCAGATGGAGCTGGTAAACAGCTGCCCTGGACACAGAATTGACCTGTGCCTCCATGGACAGCTGCGAGTCCAAAATGACTCCCAGGCTGTGCACCTGGTCCTTCAGGGGCACAGTTACCCCATTCAGGACCAGGGAGTTCTCCACACCCACCCGCCTCCTGTCCCCCCAAAAGAGTACTTCTGTCTTGTCAGGATTCAACCTCATCTGTTAGCCTCCATCCATCCTCCAACCGCCTCCAGACACTCACACAGGACCTTCACTGCTTTCACTGGTTCTGATCTGAAAGAGAGGTAGAGCTGGGTATCATCTGCATATTGATGGACACCCAGCCCAAACCCTCTGATGATCTCTCCCAGCAGCTGCATGTAGATGTTGAAAAGCATGGGGGAGAGGACAGAATCCTGAGGCACCCCACAAGTGAGAGCCCGGGGTCTGAACACTCATCCCCCACCACCACTTTCTGAACACTGCCCAGGAGGAAGGAGCGGAACCACTGTATGACAGTGCCCCCAGCTCCCAGCCCCTCTAGACGGTCCAGAAGGATGTCATGGTCGATGGTATCAAAAGCCACTGAGAGATCTGGCAGAACTAGGAAACAGCTCTCACCTTTGCCCCTAGCCCACCATAGATCATCGACCAGTGCGACCAAGGCAGTTTCAGTCCCATGATGAGGTCTGAATCCCAACTGCAAGGGATCCAAATGGTCCGCTTCTTCCAGGCATGCCTGGAGTTGTTCAGCAACCACTCGCTAAATCACCTTGCCCAAGAATGGAAGATTTGAGACGGGGTGATAGTTGGCCATATTGGTCGGGTCTAAAGATGTTTTTTTAAGAAGCAGTTTAATGACCGCCTCTTTCAGCGGGTCTGGGAAGGCTCCGTCACAGAGAGAAGCATTCACCACCCCGCAAAGCCCATTGCCCAGCCCTTCCTGGCTCGCTTTCATCAGCCAGGATGGGCAAGGATCAAGGAGACAGGTGGTTGGTTTCACTCGTCCAAGCAGCCTGTCCACATTCTCAGAGGTAACAGATTAGAATTGATCCCACACAACTTGACTAGACAGGACTCCAGCACTCTCGCCCCCCGGCCCTGCTCCCATGGTAGAGTCTACCTCTTCCTGAATCTGAGCGACTTTATCTGCAAAAAACTTTGCAAAAGCATGTTGTTGTTGTCTAGCACTATCTGCAGCACGATGCCATGCTGCCTAACTGTGGATAGTTTAAAACAGGCACACTTGTGTTGAGTTCTGCCCATGCTGGACAGATAACATTTTCAGAACAGCATTGCCACTTTAACGGGCCTTCATTTGATCTAAACTTACATGGATGATTTAGTCCTGTGTTGCAGGACCTGATGACCCCAGGGGCCCCTTCCAACTCTACAATTCCAAGATTCTCTTTCTCTCCTGGGGTAAGCTCTGAAAAAATGACGCTGCCTCCTCCCATCACTTGGCCAATTTCCCAAATGGTGGTGTGTTGTCTTTCCCCCCAATGTGAATGGATATTCCACATGCCTCTTAAGAAAGAAAAAAGGATTAGCCCACCTGCTGCTCAAGTGGAGATCCAAGATGGATGTCTGATCAGTGGCATCGTCTGTAATGTATGCACCCTCTGTGACTGCTCATAAAAACTTTTATCTTGAATCAGTGCAGTGGGTTTAGCTTTCTGGATTGTTGTTGCTCTCTGGACTGTTGATTGGTTTGGGCGGGAAGGCTAGCTCCTTATTTGTCACAGATTTCCCTCTCTGGAATATTTTCATGATTCTTTGGGCTCAAGGTGTCCTGAACAAGAGTGAGAGCAACTCACCAAGCAACCTTCCTTCATTTTAAAGGTTACACATGTGGGGATGCCAGCCATGAGCCTGTGATGAAGTTTCAGCTCGCATTTGTTCATGATCAACGGCAGTTCTGATGTAGCACAAAAGGACGAGCAAGCAAATAATTGGGGTAGTGCCTGAGAGCTTTGTGGAATTATGATTGGTGCTATTGTATAAGGCCTCGTAGAAAAGATAAGCCTTTGTAAGAGCAGGCCTAGGGAAGGCTTAGCTCCCACTAATGCCGCAGGACAGAGGGAGGAGTGAAGTGGCTGCAACTTTCTCACTGGGCACCAGTACACTTGCTCATTCATGGTAAGCCATAGTTTGGCTTAGCGTTATGCGTGAACCACACTGTTTGTTCAGAAGCTTCTTCTGAGATCAAAGAAACACAGCAGTCAAGCTGGTTAAGCTGTGCTTAATGGATAGTCAGGAGAGCAGGGCTTGAGACAGATTTCTTGAGCAAACTGGGTGCGGAGAGCATAGAGTGGACAGCTAGTTGCTAAAGCCTGAGAGTTAAAAGGCTGTGTAAGGAAACCACTATTTTGCTGAAGTTACACCATGCTCTACCTTCTCCAGATGTTGGCTCTGTTGAGGGGCTGGCCTACCACCGAGGCTGGGACACTTTGTACTGGACGAGCTACACCACCTCCACCATCACCCGGCATACTGTGAATCAGACCCGTGAAGGAGCTTTTGAGAGAGAGACCGTCATCACCATGTCGGGGGATGACCATCCTCGGGCCTTTGTGTTGGATGAATGCCAGAAGTAGGTTCCAGTGTGCAAACCCTTGGAATCACTGGGGAATCTGATTATTCTTATTTGTTGATTCATTTAAATGTTTTTATACTGAATGCCATGCAAACACTTGACCTTCAAGGGCTCCCATAGCAATTTACAATATTTATACCGTACAGATCAGTTTTAGACAATGGTTAAGATTTAAAATCTACAGCATTGTTATCCAAACCATCAAGTTGAAAACCAAAATATTCACTAACCCAGCAAACTGTATATCTTTCTGAAAGGGAGTCAAGTGCACTTTTGGAGAAGGGAGTTCCAAAGAGGTACATCGTAGAGAAGGCCTATGCACAGCCTCTCACATTGGCATTCTATGGAGGGCCTTGTCATCTCAATGCATGAGAGGGAACACAAAAGATAAAAGAAGATTATTGCATGTTATTTCATGTGTAAAAGAGCCTCTGTCTCTTGTATACATTCTTCCCAACATTTCACCTGGCATGGGAAACAGAAACTTTCACTTCAGTGTCTAATTAAGCTGGTTTATTTGTGCATTTGAACCCTAAACTATGGCTAATATTGCCTATGGTTTGCTAACACATGCCAACCTCATAAATCATGGTTTGGTTGCTTCAGTAAGCCATAGTCAAATCTAACCACTTTTTCACCAAGTTCAGACATCATGCTAAACTGTGATTAGTTCAAAACGGGAGGAAAAGCTGCTTGTTCATATAATGATAAACCAAAGTTTAGCAAAACAGGCAGTGACCATTTTAGGTGCATCCGATATGTGTGCAACCATGACCATGCACATTACGCCAAATCCGGAAGTGACCCGTAAACATCGCAAAATGGGCGGGGCAGGCTTACATGGGCCCCATCAGCGCGGGGGGTGGGTGGTCCTGAACATAACCCCCAGACAAATCGGTCTTTGCCTGTACTTCTGATACACTTTTTTGTGAGTTGCTTTGAGACATTTTCTGTAGCATGTGACAAGTAAATGAAGTAAGTAAGTAAATTAAATAAACTCTAGACCATAGTTTTAGACTACATTGGAACCACACCATGGGAAACTACGTTCCTTTTGACACAAGTACTGGTCAGAACCAGTACTTTGAAGTGGGCCTGGAAACAAACTTGTAAGCAGTACTGTTCTTTTAAAATAAATGTGATTCCCTCTGGCAAGCGCACTTAGGGTGCTTAGCTACCACATTTTTGACCAGTGGTAGATTTGGAATGTTTTTCAAAGGCAGCCCTTATTAAGCTCATTACATTTATTGACCCTAGAGAGAGTACCACGCCATGTATCAGGATAGCCAGATCCCTGTTCTCCAGGAAGGATGCAGTTTGTACACCTGAACATCCAGGTACAAAGCTTGAATGCATCCTCCACTCCCACCCTGAAAAACAGCCTTGGAACTCTCCCTTTTAAAGTATGCAAGGCACCCTTTTTGTGTATACCCTGAGTGGTGATGTCTAGGCAGACTGGGAATGAATACAAACTGAAAGTCTGAGGAACCACTGGAGTGAGCTTTCCTGGTTGCTTTGGACAAGCTTCGCTGTAAAACATCCCAGCCACAGCTGACCAAACAGTCTTTCAGAGTCAGAGAGGTGGTAGCAATAAGCTTGCTCAAGGCATATGCATCTGCTCCTCAATAATCAATTTTCCCCTTCCCTTCAGCCTGATGTTTTGGACCAACTGGAATGAACAACACCCCAGCATCATGCGGGCTACACTGTCAGGTGCCAACATGATCACCATCATCGACAAAGACATTCGCACCCCCAATGGTCTGGCCATTGATCACAAGGCGGAGAAAATCTACTTCTCCGATGCCACACTGGACAAGATAGAGCGGTGTGAATACGACGGCACCAAGCGATATGTAAGTCAGCAGGGCTCCTTCCCAGGGGGTCTGGCGTTAGCAGGCTCTAAAGAAGACGTGGTGAACCTGTGGCCCTCCGGGTGTTTGCTGCGCTACAACTCCCATCATTCGTTGCCTGTGGCTATACTGGCTGGGGTTGATGGGAGTTGGAGTCTTAGCAACACCTGGAGGACTATAGGTTGCCCATCTCTGCTATAAAGTCTCAGAATTTAGTCACTTCTTGCCATTTGACCATGGGGTGTAGCAGACCATTTCTCACAGATGTGGAAATGGACCAGTATGTAGAAGCTCTTGTTTCTTTTTAGTCACTGAGGGACATGAAAGTCCACGGAGGGCACCCCCCCCCCACTTCTTGTCCAGTAACTGGAGACAGTTGTTTTTGTGGTTTTTTAAGAAGTAGAAGACAGACTGAAAGAAGAATCACTACTCACATCTCACTTTTGCGTCTAGTTAAAAAAGTGGTGTAGGTTTCTGCATTGCTTTAAAAAACCTGCTAAATCGGTTTAATGAAAGGCAGCCATGGGAGAAACAAATGTATATGTACACAAGCCTTTCTCAGCCTGGTGCCATCCAGCAGGTTTGGACTACAACTCCCATCAGCCCAAGCTAGCACAACCATGCTGGGTGGGTTTGATGGGACTTGTAGTCCAAGCCATCACAAGGAAACCAGGTTGTGAACGCTGATGCACGCTATGGGAATAGATGCCTCTTTCAAAGCACTTGCAATTCTGTTATAAACTACTGATTGTTTCCAGTCCATAAAACAGAGCTTTGAGTGGTAGTAAAACAGAGCACTTGTGTATTTGCTACCTCAATAATGGAGTGTTTTGTTTTGTGAAATATGCACATCACGAATAATGGACAAACTTCCAGAGAGTCAGTGCAGTCGTATGTGGAGCCTAAGAACATGGTCTTTTGTCTTTCCTTCTGCATGGCTAGCATGGTCTACAAGCTGCTCTCAGGTTTTGATCCTTGGCCATCATTGTTTTAATGTCTGGATATCATCTTGCTGACAGAATTAATAGTGTGTGTATCAGGCTCAGGGCAAATACTAAGGACCATGTATATATTTTATTACACTGAATAGCCTACGTTTTTCCCAAAGAGCTCAAAGCATTGTATATGATTCTCCTCCCCCCACGTCCCATTTCCCCCCCTAACAGCAACCATATGAGGTAGATTACCTTGGAAGAGAGTGATTGGGCCAAGGTTACCCAAGTAGGTTCAAGCTTTAGATCATGTGATACCAGTTGTGTACCAGTTACATTAATTGTTTATTCATTCCCAGGCTCAATTTTAAGTGTTGGTTTTGGGATTTAAAGACACATATTGTTTGAGACCAGGTTACATCTGCCTGTACCCATATGAACCTGCATGAGACTTGAGGCATCCACCTTTAACAATGTCTGGTTGGCAGGTACTAGGGACAGAGCCTCTTCAGTGGGGACCCCACATCTTTGGAACTCCCTTAGGCAGTGCATATGGCTCCTTGTTGATGGTGGTAGTAATAGTAATAATAATAATAATAATAATAATAATAATAATAATTATTATTATTATTATTATTATTATTATTATTACTTATTGTTATTATTAACAGGAATTTTATTATTTGCACCCCGTCCATCCAACTGGGTTGCCCCAGCCACTCTGGGCAGCTTGCAACATATATAAAACATAATAAAACATGACACATTAAAAAGCTTCCCTATACAGGGCTGCCTTTAGAGCACATTTTAAAGACTTCCCACCTCCCACCAGCTTGGTGTTCAGCTGATGGTTTAACACTCAGTTTCATGTTTATATGTGTATTTTAATGACTTTTGTTGGCTGCCTCAGGAGGGTTTCTACCATAAAATATGAGATCCAAATGTGTTAACTAAGTTAACTTAATTGTGACAGGGGATTTGGACACAGGCTCTCCCCCCCCCCCCCCGCTGTCCTTATCCAGTGCTCTGACCGATAGATCACTGGCTCTTTACCAAGTGGTAACCTACCATGAGACACATTTTACCACTCAGTAAACTGGGCATCTTGCCAGTATGGCTCATCTTGCAATAGGAACAGATTAGAAAGGAAGGAAGGAATTGGGACTAATTAATTCTGGGGACGCAGGTGGCGCTGTGGGTAAAATTTCAGTGCCTAGGAGTTGCCGATTGTATGGTCGGCGGTTCGAATCCCCACGGCGGGGTGAGCTCCCGTCGTTCGGTCCCAGCTCCTGCCCACCTAGCAGTTCGAAAGCACTCTTAAGTGCAAGTAGATAAATAGGTACCGCTTTATAGCAGGAAGGTAAACGGCGTTTCCGTGTGCTGCGCTGGTGCTGGCTCGCCAGCTGCAGCTTCGTCACACTGGCCACGTGACCTGGAAGTGTCTTCGGACGGCGCCGGCTCACGGCCTCTAGAGCGAGATGAGCACGCAACCCTAGAGTTGGACACGACTGGCCCGTACGGGCAGGGGTACCTTTCCCTTTCCCTTTAAATCTGTCTACTTGCATAGAAATTTGTGACTGAAGGGTCTCACTGTCTTGGTTAGGGCCGTTCTAAGTTGTTGTTTCATAAAAAGCCTAAAATCTTCAAAGCACTTGTATGTATGTTGACGCATAACTTATTTTTATATTTACTTTTTGCACTTAAGTCCCACCTTTCCCTTATCATGGAGCCCCAGACAGCATATGTGTAGTTCCCAGGCAGTCTCCCATCCAGAAATTGACCCTACCCAGACCTACTTAGCTTCAGCAAGGTGGTGGCCTTCTGTGCCTTCAGACCAGACCCTGGGTCTAGCATTTTGGGGCAGGCTCATAATCCATTTGCTTTAGCTGCATCATTTTAGAGAACACGCCCCCCCCCATTTATGTGGTAGTTAAGTTCCAGGGATCACGCCTAAAGCCAAAATCACATACAGGCAGTGGCCTGTGGGATTGCCAAAGTCATTTTCCCCAGAACCCCTTTTCTCCATAGATATAGAGATATAGATAGATAGATGATAGATAGATAGATAGATAGATAGATAGATAGATAGATAGATATAGATATAGATAGATATACATGACTTGCCTAAAGCTGAATGCGCACAAGTTAAATGTGTGTATGTTGCAGGCTTACTGTAGTTCCCTGTCCTCAAGAACAACTGGAAAGGAAGGATAAAGGAAAATTAGAAGTAGTTGCTTGGACAAGGAGTCGCAGTGCACAAACCACACTAAAGCAAGTTGGTTACAGCTGATAATGATATGATAGCATATGAATACACTAGTTAGTCCCGTGCTGAGAGGTGCATGTGAAGCTACCACTGATGTATGCGCTTGGTCAGTAGCCGTGGCCATTGTCTCTCTCCTCCCCACTAACATTGTGGCGATCCCCAACAGGTGATATTGAAGGCAGAACCAGTGCACCCCTTTGGCCTGGCCGTCTATGGTGACTACATCTTCTGGACAGACTGGGTGCGTCGTGCTGTGCAGCGTGCCAACAAATACGTGGGCTCCGACATGAAGCACCTGCGCATTGACATCCCCCAGCAACCCATGGGCATCATTGCTGTGGCCAATGACACTAACAGCTGTAAGGAAAACACCTTGCCTCTTGGGGGGGGGGTGGCGCAGTTGGAGAGTGACCCCTTTGGAAAACACAAGATGGGTAGAATGGTGCTCCTCTCTTCGTTTACCCTCCAGTTCTCCTGTGATCCTTGTAGGCTCTCAAATTGTCACCTTCCTCAGTGATTCGGAAGGAGAAGTGGCCCTTTCTTTCTCTCTGGCCCTCAGCAGAACTCTTAGAGCCACCTGCACCTACCCACATAGCTTGCTCTGTTGTGCATCCACAGTGCTGGTGCAACCCATGTTCTTTCTCTGATGGAGATTTGTTCCATTTTGGCAAGTGGAGCATATTGCATCCCTTAGGTCAGTGATGGCCAAACTTGGCCCTCCAGCTGTTTTAGGACTACAATTCCCATCATCCTTGACCACTGGTCCTGTTAGCTAGGGATGATGGGAGTTGTAGTTCTAAAACAGCTAGAGGGCCAAATTTGGCCATCACTGCCTTAGGCTATATGATAGATTGCCGTTTCTTTGGCTCAGCTACGCACACCCAAGAGGGAGGGAGGGAGCGAGGGAGCGCACAGACAGGTGTCCACTGGGATGCAAACTGTGCAAATAAATATCCACCTAGCCCAACACAGCATTCTGAGCTACCATAAATAATATACATGGTTACGTCTCTTTTCGCATGAGTTTAATCCTTTTTATGCTAGTGACTCACACAGGTTAATTTTGTTCTGCAAAAGCAAGTGTTCCCATGCGCCCAGCTGCAGAGTAGAGGGAGGAGGGTGACCTAGTCTGGAGCGACCTGTGGCTGCTGTATGACAGCACCAGGGTTCAGTTCCAACACATTGTGTCTATGTGATGGTTAGAGCTTTCAGCCTTGAGCTCATCATTCAAGAAGGTTGCCAATTGGTGTGAGGCTGCAGCATAAGAACAGAGAGGTGGTGGTCAGACTTTGGGCACAGTTCTCTGCATGTTTACTTGGGAGTAAGTTCCAGAGAACTTAGCTGGGCATGCTTCCAAGTAAATATACACAGGGTTGGGCTGTAGAACTTCCTTTGTGCCTCTCAGACCAGACTGTTCAACCCATATTCTCCCAACTCTGATTTTGCTGTAGCTGTTTCTCTTCCATTCTGACTCTTCTTCCCAGGTGAGCTCTCTCTGTGCAGAGCAAACAATGGTGGTTGCCAGGACCTATGCCTTCTCTCAGCCAAGGGTGAAATCTCCTGTTCTTGTCGTGGTGACAAGATCCTTCAGGAAGATCTTACTTGCAAAGGTGAGCACCCATATGAAGCACTTGTATGGGGCATATGAAGGTCATATGGTTGTGTCTGTTTCCACGAGATACATCCATGCTAAGGGGCATGGTAGGGCAAAAACTTGAGTGCTGTGCACAGGCTGGAGGAAAAGGGAGGGGTTGTTTGTTATATTTCCAGATCTGGATCATCTCCTCTATTTTGACCATGGAATTACATGTTGATATTTTACAGGATTGGTAGTTGTACACCTTAGCAGAAATGAACAAAGCAATTTCTACACACATGCAAACCCATGGGTTGCAGAATTATGCAGAATTTCTGCAACAGCCTCTCACAGGCTCTGCCACCCACTAATCTACCAGTCTGGCAGGTCTCATGGGCCCCAGGTCTGTAGTATTGCATGAAACATCCTTTGTCTGGAAATGCGTGTAATATGTAGCTGTGTTTGTGGGATTACAGCAGTTCCAGAATATAAGCAGGGCAACAGCTTCAGTATTTTGTGCAGACCAAAATAAGAGTGTTTGATCTGGCAATTAAATAATTAATATGAACTCATTTATGTGCAAAAGAAATTAGAGTGGAATGCAGAAAGGCACAGAAAACAATATCAACTTCAGGCTTCACTTCTGGCAGAAGACTGGCCATCCACCAATAACAGCTGCTGGATAGCTCAGTTGGTAGCGCATGAGACTCTTAATGTCAGGATCATGAGCCTCATGTTGGACAAAAGATTCCTGTATTGCAGGAGGTTAGATGACCCTTGTGGTCCCTTCCAACTCTACAGTTCTATGATTCTAAGTAAAACACAGCTGTGAATATGGCCCCCTTTTTAGAAGTTTATTTGGAATGCATGAATCTCTCAGTGCTCTTGATGCCACAAGTTCCTCGTCATAAGAACACAAAGAAGAGCCCTGCTGGATTAGACCTCTCTAGTTCAGCGTCTCACAGTGGCCAGCCAGACACCATGGGGAGAGCATAAGCAGGACATGAGCACATCATAAATGTGACTTGTGTAGAGGGTCATAGTGAATACATATAAATATTCTGTGATGACTTTTGTTCATATGCCAGTACTGCTTAGAAGCTTAGGTTTTTAAATGGTATATAAATACCTCAATTAATTAATCAACTAATTAATTATATTCCCATTAAAGCAGAATATTACTTTGACCTGATAACCCTCACCCCACCCTCCATCCCCACCCCCACTCTTCTGAAGGTGCCTTTCACTTGCTGGTGCCAGTTCTAGAATTCCCCCCTCCCAGATGTCAGGTGCAAGTGTACAGGTGGTTGTGAACAAGAGACACATCTGAAACAGTCTCCCGTGAAATGAAATGCTGGGCTCATTTTGCTGAACTCATCCCTGTTCTCCCTTCCTTAGCGCCCAACTCCACCTGTAACGTGCTCAATGAGTTTGAGTGTGGAAATGGTGACTGCATTGATTTCAGCCACACCTGTGACGGCGTGGCCCACTGCAAGGACAAGTCGGATGAGAAGCAGTCCTACTGCAGTAAGGCTCCTTCCTGTGCTCCTTCTGCTTTGCTTCTTTCCTCCCTCTGCCTATGGATAAATTGGATGCTTCCCCTTGCACCCATAGGGGCTAATAATGTGGCTTGCACCAAGGGGCTAGGTGCCACTTTTCCTTTTTCCTCTGACCATTTGAGGGGAAAGAATTCATCCCATGGTTAACATGAGAGAAGTGGATTGGGTTGGCTGGAGTGCTGCCCTTCTTGTATCCTTGGGAGAAAGCAGAGTTCTTAAGG
Organism: Podarcis raffonei; assembly: GCF_027172205.1. NCBI lineage: Eukaryota > Metazoa > Chordata > Lepidosauria > Squamata > Lacertidae > Podarcis > Podarcis raffonei. The sequence continues at coordinate 3,694,511 of NC_070603.1, forward strand.
TCTAAAGCTCTACACACAGCTGTTGTGATCCACCCTGAGCTCTATGGATGAAGGGCAGTATACAAAATTAATAAAGAAGAACTACTACTCTCTGTAGTTTACAGAGAGTAATGCAAAGGTCCTTTGCATTACTCTCTGTAAACTACAGCTTTCTCTCGCTCTCTGACTGATAGATATGTCAGTCAAGTAAAATTTCCCACACAAATGGTTTTTGCTCTTTTTTATAGCATTAGTGGTCTCTATTTGCAAAGTAGCATCTTAGGGGGACATATTCATTATCACCCCTGTGTTGTGAGAATGGGGCCGCTAAAGCTCTGCTGGATCAAACCAAATGCCTGTGCTTTCCGCATTGGCCAGCACATTGGCCACATTGGGAAGCTCACAGACAGGGCTTGAGCAGGTAATAGCCCTCCCTCTAGCAGTTGGTGTTCAGGTGAAGACTTCTACCGCTGGACCTAAATGAATTGTGAGTTCCAGCAGATGAAGGATACAAAAAGTCCTGCCTTATAATCTACTTCTCTTTGCCACAGCCCACATTGTGCTGAGCAGGTGGGAGAAGGGCCCTCTTTGCCACTCTACACCCAGATATTTCCATTGTGCAGAAAACACTTGGTGCAGGGACATGTTTAGATTCTGTTTTAAGAAACTTTAATGTGGCTGAAATCTACATAAGCCTTCTCAGTGGGACTCTGCTAGGTTGAATTCCATGCATCCATCCATTCATGCATTCATTCATTCTCTCTGTGTGTGGTCCTTTTGCACACATACTCACTCACTCACTGATATGTTTTATGTTGCAGACAACCGCAAATGTAAGAAGGGCTACCTGCACTGCACCAACAAGCGTTGTGTGCACAGCAGAGACTGGTGCAATGGGAGGGACGACTGTGGGGACAACTCAGATGAAGTGCCTTGCAACAGTAAGTGCTGTTCAGGAGGGCTACCCCTGCTAGCTGTCAAGGTTAAGGGGCGAGGAAAAGGTTTCATTATGTTCCCCTGCTCTACTAAGCATTTGTTTGCACTAGCCTTACGGAGCTGCAGTTTGGCTTCCCTGTTACATTGTGTTAAAGGTAAAGGTACCCCTGCCCGTACGGGCCAGTCGTGTCCAACTCTAGGGTTGTGCGCTCATCTCACTTAAGAGGCCGGGGGCCAGCGCTGTCCGGAGACACTTCCGGGTCACGTGGCCAGCGTGACGAAGCTGCTCTGGTGAGCCAGCACCAGCGCAGCACATGGAAACGCCGTTTACCTTCCCGCTATAAAGCTGTACCTATTTATCTACTTGCACTTAGGGGTGCTTTCGAACTGCTAGGTGGGCAGGAGCTGGGACCGAAAGATAGGAGCTCACCCCGCCGCGGGGATTCGAACCGCCGACCATGCGATCGGCAAGTCCTAGGCACTGAGGTTTCACCCACAGCGCCACCCGCATCCCTCGTTACATTGTGTTACCTAATACTTAATGCTTAAAGCAGAGCATCCAGCAGACATAAGACTTAACCACGGAGAGTGCTCATCCATTGTTGGTTGTCTTCATCCTGATTCATGCACAGGGAAACAGTGGTTTAGCTTGACAAGCTAAGCCCTGTCCTCAGAGGACATTATTCAGCTCTCTAAAGTTCCTAATCCTGTTGCCAGCATATTGGTGGCTAGAGTGTTGGAATTAGACGAGAGTTAGAAATCCACATTCGGCCACCTGGGTCCATCAAGTCTGTGAGCCAAGCCTCCCTCACAGGGTTGTTGTGGGGCCTTGTATGCTGGTCTGAACTCAGTGGCACCAGATTGGCATACAAAATGGATGTGATGATGGCGATGATAACATGCTACCCATTCATTTCAGAGACTAGCTGTGCTGCCACAGAGTTTCGTTGCCGGGACGGGACCTGCATCAGTAACTCGAGCCGCTGCAACCATCAAATAGACTGTGAGGATGCTTCAGACGAGATGAACTGCTGTGAGTGTTACGCGGGCATGTGGAATGCTGTGGCACACACTTTTCTACAGGTTTTCCCCACCCCACACTTCTCTCTCGCATATCAGCTGTTTTCAGTTGGCCAGGGCCAATCCATTCTGCTCTTCCCTCAAGAAAGAGAGCCCCTGTCGCTTCCCAGCCCTTTCCCCTTTGAACATCAGCTGATATGTCTGCTCTTGGCAGCTCATCCATGGCAGGCATTTAGCTGAGTGCTTTGTGGCAGTCCTGAAAGAAGTTGGATGAAGAACTGTATATCTCTGTGTGTGTGCAAAGCAGGTGAAGATGGGAGGAAGAAATCATGCAGCTCTGTTGGAAAAGGGCAGCCATGGAATCATAGAATGTTATAGTTCAAAGGAACTTAGAGGTGATCTAATCCTGGCTCCTGCTCAGTGCAGGAATCTTCCTGCTGCAGCATCCTGGCCAGATGAAAATAATAGTAATAATAATAATTATTATTATTTATTTGTTTGTTTGTTTGTTTGTTTGTATCCCGCTCTCCCCAGCCAAAGCCAGGCTCAGAGCGGCTAACATCATATAAATAAGACAATATGCATAATACAATATACAGTATACAAATAAAATAACATTCAACATTCATTAAAACAATATAGAATAATATTAAATATCAGCATTTCAAAATTAAACAAATCCACTCAACAGTTACAATAACTAATTTCTAAACTCCAATCAACAGCAAACCACAGTGCACAACATAATACAATACAAAATGAGAAGCAGAGACTGGAGGGTGGAGCAAGGCAGATGGAAGGAGGCCTTTCCTGATGAAGTCTCTCCCCTCACAGTTCTTCCTCTAGGCATAGCTTCCTTATGAAGAATCCTAGGGCCAGGGGGTGGGGCAAGGAGAGGTGGTATACTGGGAGACAGTATTCACTGGGCCAGCCACTCCTCTTTTCGTTGTTCTGGCAGTTGAGTGAGAAAAAAATATGCATGTGCATGTGTACATCTTTTTGAGTAGAGTATGTCAAAAAAATTAAAGACTGCAGCCCCAGCTATCAAAAGACTGGGAAACACTCTTTTGCAGCCCTAAAATTTGGCACACCTGCTGTTTGAATGGTTTACACAAAATAAGTGCCATTCTATCATGATTCACACACAGTTTACATGACTGCACGATTTGTTTCATCTCTTAATAGCCGCCACAGACTGCAGCAGCTTTTTCAAACTGGGAGTAAAAAGTACCGCCTTTCAGAAGTGTGAGCACACATCCATGTGCTATGTTCCATCCTGGTTGTGTGATGGCAGCAATGACTGTGGAGACTACTCAGATGAGCAGAACTGCCCAGGTGAGCTGAATGTCTGAGACTAGCCCTTGGTCTGGCAGGCGTTGGGCCTTGGTGGGACAGAGGGGACACTTCGACTTGGAGAGGGATGGAAGCCTTGGTTTTAAGCTGAAGGAGAAATCCTCCCCTGGTTGGCATCTTCTGGCCTTTATACACCTTCCTTCCAGGGAAACCAGATAAAATGAGGAAATCCAAACTAAGCAGTACCTTCCAAACACTGTGATGTTCCTCACCCCCCATTTCAAGAAGAAAAGGAGGACTACCTTCTTCCATATCAGCTCAGTATTTGCTTTCATCAAATCACAGAATTGTAGAGTTGGAAGGGACCATGAGGATCATCTAGTCCAACCCCCTGCAGTGCAGGAATCTTTTTCCCAACATGGGGCTCCAGCCCAAAAACCTGAGATTAAGAGTCTCATAGCTCTACTGACTGAGCTATCACACTATTAACGGGCAGGAGAAGGAGGAAAATAAAAATAAACCAAGGAACGGCTGTGGAACTGCAATATTTACTGTTGTTGAATCTCCTGCTTGTAAGGTGAAATGTTCAAGAATCACTGGTTACTGCGTGTTTTGTAATTTCTTGCTTTTAAATTAAAACCCTTAAAATGGTGGTGGTGGGGATGTATCTCTAGGTGACTTCCATCACTGGCTGATTGATGGATTTATTCTCTCTCCTTCTTCCCTGCCTTCCCCAGGTATTGTGAGAAAATCCAAGTGCCCAGCCAACTACTTCGCCTGCCGCAGTGGCAGGTGCATCCCCATGACATGGACCTGTGATAAAGAGAACGACTGTGAAAATGGGGAGGATGAGACACACTGCAGTAAGTGTTGCATCTGCACCGTGACTGTGAGCAATAGGACTGGTTCCTGCAGCAAGGAATTTTAGAGTTGGAAGGGATAGTGGAAGTGATCTAGTCCAAATGCCTTGCTCAGTGCAAGATCCAATGATTAATATTTAAATGGCATTATTATTTATTGTGCAAAAATGCTGGAGAAGCGGTTGGGAATTAGGACTCTTTTCAAATCCTTAGGGTGGTTTAGGTTTTGGTTACAGAAGTGCCTGTTTCTCCCCCCAGATAAGTTATGTGTCCCAGTGATGTTTGAATGCAAGAATCACCGGTGCATCTCCAAGCAGTGGGTGTGTGACGGTGCGGATGATTGTGGAGATGGCTCTGACGAGGACCACCGTTGCAGTAAGCCTTCACTTCCATTTTAGGAGGGAGAGGGAGTGAAGATGGGAACGCATTCTGGGTCCTAATAATAGAATTGTGGAAGGACTTTTTAAAAAAATGTCATTGTATCCAGGTCTTTGCCACAAAGCAAGGCCATCTATCCACTGACCCCCCCTCACCTCCCAAATATCAGCATATTCACCCCTGATCACAGTGAAGAAGAAAAAGAAGAAGAAGGAAGGACTGTGATGCAAAGGAGGCATCATTATAGGACAAATACTTTGGGATAACATGCACAAATGTACCAAGCTTCAGTACTGCAGTGGGAAGCATAAATAATTTTGAGGTCATGTGACCTGGAGGTAGGGTGGGGGTGGGATAATTTCCAGAGACCACCTCCAGCAAAAAAAAAACAAAAAAACCCATTGAGTCACCTGAGAGGAAATTAGCAGTGTGAGCTTGAATACCAGCATCCTGTTCCAAGCTGGAGCAGTTCCTGATGAAGAAAAGCCCTCCAGCTCTGGAAGGCAGGTGGTTTTCTGGCAGGCCAGAACAAGGAAGGACTGGGTCCCCGGTCCCCACCCCTGCTCTATATTTATTTATTTCCCCCCACCCATGCAAAGCTGTCATCGCGTAAGTGATGGCATTGCGAGTTCCCTGTACCTGTTACACACTGCTCTCAACATGATCCACTCCCAGCACACACACACCAGCTCTCCTTTGCTTTTCTGAAGTAATGCAGTTAGAACCCAGGAACCCTCATTCCCCGCTCTCCATTTATTTATTTCCTCCCTCCCAGCCATGCACGCAGCATGTTTTCCTTGCCTATCAGGCTTTGGGAAGAAGGCACAAGGGCTCTGGGAACATCCTAGAGTCCTCATGCCTCCTTCCCAGAGCTCCATGCCTCCAGGAGCTTTCCAGAGCCAAATAAGCAGCCCTCCACCTTGTGGGGGATGGCAGTCCCGGGGGTTCCTGGCTTGACATGATTTCGTCTTTACAGGTGGACCCCCGGAACAGAACCCTCACAAAAGGTGCCAGTTGCCTGTAGTGTTGAGAGCAGCAGCAACCTCCTTCCACCTGAGTACTTATTTTGACTCTGTTGAGTAATCATCAGTCTCTTTACATATCCCTTTTGATCAGTGGCTTCTGCTCCTCCAGGTCACAGCACCTGTGCTTCAGGTTCCTTCCAGTGCCCAAACAGCTACATGTGTGTCCCAGAACGCTGGCTGTGCGATGGGGACAAAGACTGCAACGACGGAGCTGATGAGAGTGTGGCTGCTGGCTGCTGTGAGTGCTCAGATTCTGATCATGATCACATGTTGGATGGTTTCTTGCTGACTTATTCCACTAGTTCCCTCAGACTGGCTTGGGTTGTGTTGCATTTTCCCTTTTCCTCTTCAGTATACTCTCCTCGGTGCTGAGTGGGAATATGGGTTAGTGTTAAAGACACCATGGAGGAGAGAGAAAAGGGATTCAGTGGTAGGTACGAAATCCTCCCTAGTGGCATGTCACTGGCCCAGTTCACGTGCCACAGTAAACCATAGTTGATGGTTTAACACAGAAACACCTGCCCGGGCAGTCTGTCTCTTCCCCACAAAAATATTGCGTCCAGTGCTATTCCAGATCACCTATTTCGATATGTCTGCCTCTGTGCCAAGCTGCGTCACATTCCTCTCAACCTCTTCGTAGCCTGGGTTCCTTCCACAGTTACAGACTGCATTCTTATCAGTCTGAAGAGTCATAAATTACAATTCCTGCATTTCTTCCTCCAGGAACCACCGAACGATGTACCGAGACAATCACAATCACAATCACAAATCACATAAGCATTCACTCAGTAGCCAAACAATCCCACACTTCCCAACACTTACCTCTTCTCTTACCTACCTTCTGTTGAGGCAGGTGATTAGCTGTGGGAGGAGCTTATCAGAGCTTGCAGGGCAGCGGATCCATCTTTTAGATTTAGGGGAGCTAGTCTCAAACGTTTGTTGGGGGAGACCTAGGTTTTTTTGGGGGGGATTTATTTGTCCTGTCTTTACGCTTTTTATGATGGAGGACCGCTGTAGTCACCCCCAACGACACGTTCTCAAGATGGAGGGTGAGGGAACAGCTGCAGTCGCCTGCGGTTCCTGCGCAATGTTTGCCATCTTACCAAAGGTTGCAGGCAGCTTTACCTGCAGCAATTGCATGTTGATTGCCCTCTTAAAAGACAAAGTCGAGCAACTGGAGGAACGTGTAGCTACGCTCCAAAGAATTAGAGAGCTGGAGCTCTTCTTGGAAGCAACAGAGCACACCGTCTCCACCAAGGAGGAGACAGGGGACTCTCCTGAAAAGGAGGCTAGTTCACCAACACAGGAGCCAGATATATGGAGAAACATGACTCAAAGAAGTAGGAGGCCCAGGGTTCGCTCTGATTGTTTAGAAATACACAATCGCTTTGAGGTCCTCTCCCCTAGCATGGAAGACGAAGAGCAGACTCCATTTGAGGATCTCTCCCTCATTACAGTCGATCAGGTATATGAAGACGAGCAGCAAAGTCAGTCCTCAGGGAATGTGCAGGCAACCTTGGAACGGACAGCTCACGGAAGAACCCTGACCAGACCGAAGAGGAGGAGTGTAGTGGTGATAGGGGATTCCCTACTGAGGGGAACAGAAGCAGTGATCTGTGGGCCTGACAAGATGTCTCGGGAAGTGTGCTGTCTCCCCGGGGCTAAGATCCAAGATGTAACTGAACGACTGCAAGGAATCATAAAACCCACTGACAAATACCCCTTCCTCTTGGTTCATGTGGGAACCAATGACACTGCAAGCAATAGCCTCCAGAAGATCAAAAGAGATTACGAGGCTCTGGGCAGGAAATTGAAGCAATTAAATGCACAAATTGTCATCTCATCTGTCCTCCCAGTTGAACGACGTGGCCCAGGGAGAGAGGGAAAAATGGTGGAAGTGAACAACTGGCTTCGCAAATGGTGTAAACAGGAACGGTTTGGATTCTTAGATCACGGACTACAGTTTTTTGAAGATGGACTTCTGGCAAGCGATGGGCTGCACCTCACAACGGTTGGGAGGAATGTTTTTGCCAAAAATCTCAGAAACCTCACCAGGAGGGCTTTAAACTGACTAATGTGGGGGAGGGAGACAGTGCTCCTTAAGGTAGGAGTCTATCAATTGATGAAGATGATCATCTAAATGTCATAGACCAAATGCAGCAAACAGCACGCAGACCTAGTGGGGGGGGGGAATCCTTAAATAAGAGAAACGGGGGAATGATTAATGGACTTCAATGTCTGTACACTAATGCACAAAGCATGGGAAATAAACAAGATGAGCTTGGGCTCTTGGTACAGCAAACTAAATATGACATAATAGGCATCACTGAAACCTGGTGGGATAAGTCCCACGATTGGAATGTAATAATGGAGGGATACAATCTATTTCAGAGAAACAGACCAGACAAGAAAGGAGGAGGAGTGGCGTTATATGTCAGGGATGTGTATACCTGTGAAGAGATCCAAGATTTAGAACCTCAAAGCCAAAGTGAGAGCATTTGGGTCAAAATTAAGGGAGAGAAGAATAACAGTGACCTCATTGTGGGAGTTTACTATAGATCCCCAAGCCAAACGGAGGACATAGATGATGCCTTCCTGGAACAGATGGCCAAGCATGCAAAAGGAAGGGAGATAGTAGTAATGGGGGACTTCAATTACCCGGATATTTGTTGGATGTCAAACTCAGCCAAGAGCATAAGGTCAAACAGATTCCTCACTGGCCTTGCAGACAACTTCATTGTCCAGAAAGTGGGAGAAGCAACAAGAGGAACAGCCATTTTAGATCTGGTCCTAACCAATGTTGAGGACCTGGTTAGTGGGGTAGAAGTGGAAGGATCATTAGGCGCGAGTGATCATGCTCTTCTGAAGTTTACTATACAGCGGAAAGGAGCAGCCAAGCATACTAGGACTCAATTTCTTGACTTTAAGAAAGCCAACTTCATAAAACTTAGGGAAGTGCTGGGTGAGATCCCATGGACAGTAATACTAAAAGGAAAGGGAGTTCATGATGGCTGGGAGTTTGTTAAGAGGGAGATAGTAAAAGCACAACTTCAGGCAATACCAATGAGACGGAAACATGGAAGGTGCCTAAAGAAGCCAGGGTGGCTATCTAAAGAACTTTTAACTGAGTTAAGATTAAAAAAGGATGTGTACAAAAAATGGAAAAAGGGGGAAACCACCAAAGAGGAATTCAAACAAATAGCCAGCACGTGTAGACACAAAGTCAGAAAAGCTAAAGCACAGAATGAACTCAGGCTTGCTAGAGAGGTTAAAAGCAACAAAAAAGGCTTTTATGGGTATGTTCGTAGCAAAAGGAAGAACAAAGAAACAGTGGGGTCACTCAGAGGAGAAGATGGTGAAATGCAAACAGGGGACACAGAAAGGGCTGAACTCCTCAATGCCTTCTTTGCCTCAGTCTTCTCCGATAAAGAAAACAATGCCCGACCTGAAGAATTTGGAGCAAATGATACAGCAGAGGAAACACAGCCCAGAATAACTAAGGAGATAGTACAAGAATACTTGGCTAGTCTAGATGTATTCAAGTCTCCAGGGCCAGATGAACTGCATCCAAGAGTATTAAAAGAACTGGCAGATGTGATCTCAGAACCACTGGCAGTCATCTTTGAGAATTCCTGGAGAACAGGCGAAGTCCCGGCAGACTGGAGGAGGGCAAATGTTGTCCCTATTTTCAAAAAGGGGGAAAGAGAGGACCCAAATAATTACCGCCCAGTCAGTCTGACATCAATACCAGGGAAGATTCTGGAGCAGATCATTAAGCAAACAGTCTGTGAGCACCTAGAAAGGAATGCTGTGATCACCAATAGTCAGCATGGATTTCTGAAAAATAAGTCATGTCAGACTAACCTGATCTCGTTTTTTGACAGAATTACAAGCCTGGTAGATGAAGGGAACGCAGTGGATGTAGCCTACCTTGATTTCAGCAAGGCATTTGACAAGGTGCCCCATGATATTCTTGTAAAGAAGCTGGTAAAATGCGGTCTTGACTATGCTACCACTCAGTGGATTTGTAACTGGCTGACTGACCGAACCCAAAGGGTGCTCATCAATGGTTCCTCTTCATCCTGGAGAAGAGTGACTAGTGGGGTGCCACAGGGTTCTGTCTTGGGCCCGGTCTTATTCAACATCTTTATCAACGACTTGGATGATGGACTCAAGGGCATCCTGATCAAATTTGCAGATGACACCAAACTGGGAGGGGTGGCTAACACCCCAGAGGACAGGATCACACTTCAAAACGACCTTGACAGATTAGAGAACTGAGCCAAAACAAACAAGATGAATTTTAACAGGGAGAAATGTAAAGTATTGCACTTGGGCAAAAAAAAATGAGAGGCACAAATACAAGATGGGTGACACCTGGCTTGAGAGCAGTACATGTGAAAAGGATCTAGGAGTCTTGGTTGACCACAAACTTGACATGAGTCAACAGTGTGACGCGGCAGCTAAAAAAGCCAATGCAATTCTGGGCTGCATCAATAGGAGTATAGCATCTAGATCAAGGGAAGTAATAGTGCCACTGTATTCTGCTCTGGTCAGACCTCATCTGGAGTACTGTGTCCAGTTCTGGGCACCACAGTTCAAGAAGGACACTGACAAACTGGAACGTGTCCAGAGGAGGGCAACCAAAATGGTCAAAGGCCTGGAAACGATGCCTTATGAGGAACGGCTAAGGGAGCTGGGCATGTTTAGCCTGGAGAAGAGGAGGTTAAGGGGTGATATGATAGCCATGTTCAAATATATAAAAGGATGTCACATAGAGGAGGGAGAACGGTTGTTTTCTGCTGCTCCAGAGAAGCGGACACGGAGCAATGGATCCAAACTACAAGAAAGAAGATTCCACCTAAACATTAGGAAGAACTTCCTGACAGTAAGAGCTGTTCGACAGTGGAATTTGCTGCCAAGGAGTGTGGTGGAGTCTCCTTCTTTGGAGGTCTTTAAGCAGAGGCTTGACAACCACATGTCAGGAGTGCTCTGATGGTGTTTCCTGCTTGGCAGGGGGTTGGACTCGATGGCCCTTGTGGTCTCTTCCAACTCTATGATTCTATGATTCATTAATCAGGAGAGGGCAGAAAAAAGCAAAGGCAGAAATCTCAGTGTAACATTAAACCGTCAGCCCTCCTCCTCCTCCATTCTGCTGCAGGGATTTTCCCTCAAGACGTTAAAATTCCATTTAAATGCCTTTAGAAATTTCAATTCTTACACAACAGCTGATTAAGTCACAGCCTGCATTACATGTCTTGTCCAGTGAGTGATTCTTAGTTTTACGCAATTAGTCAAACTGAAGGAGGAATCTTTCCATTCGTTATGGCAGCCGTTCTTTGGCAGAGGATTTGCTCCCGGCGTCCCCCTCATTCTGCTTTCTAAGGGGGCAGTCGTGGAGTCAAACAACGTCTGTGGGTGCTATAGCTTCCCTGATTCTTCCCAGGGAGGTCTGGGAGAGGTCATGCCTCATTCTCCCCTTCCCCTCTTCCAGAATTTCTTTACAACCCCCAGAGGGACTGTAACTGTTTGTTAGGAACGTTAAATGTCCAGGGATGTTATAAATGTTAAAAATGATGTGTGATGCTTTTTAAAGTTTGAAAGGAGTACATTCTACATGCTACAAAACTAGTAAATGTCCAAATGGTTATTTAATAAGAGGGGCTGGCTTGCAAAAGAGAATAAGGGAAAGTGACTACACATGTTGTGATGTCTGATTTCAGTGTACAACAACACATGTGACGAACGGGAGTTCATGTGCACCAACCGGCAGTGCATCCCCAAACATTTTGTGTGTGATCATGACCAAGACTGTGCGGATGGCTCTGATGAAGCCCCAGATTGTGGTGAGTACAGACCTAGAACAAGAGAGTAGGCAAAACCCTCCAACTATTCTCCAGTTCGGGTTTTTGGATTGAAAGTAGATATTTCAGGGTAAGGGGGATATTTCTGGGAAAACATTTATTTTTCATGGAATCTCATGGGTGATTCCATACGGTTGGGGGATCGCATAGTAAATGGATGTTGTCCCAGTGCTACATAGCTAATCAGACTGGCAAGCACAGCTGGCTGGAAGTGAGAGCAAGGGAGGACAGTGTAAATGACTGGGGTTCAAAAAGTGGTTCTTTGAGGTCTCCAGTTGTTGTTTTTCATTTGTCAGCTCTCAGAGACTGTCCAGCCTTCTGTGGTTTGCCCTCCCATCACCACTGTGTCCTTTGGTCATGGTGGCTGACAGTGTGTCCCAGTTTCAGCCTCTATTATCCCTGATGACTTTGTAATGGTGCACCAATCTGTACTCATATGAGTAGCAAGGCTGGGAAAGCTTCTGCTGAGCCTCTGCAGACCCATCCAGGTTTAACATAAGTTCTGAGCTTGATGGACAATCACTTGATCTCAGATTCTTCTGAGTGGGCAGATGGTTAGTAGTTGCTTTTCTGAATAATTTCCATGCTTGGATTTTATTGGTTTTTTATGGTTCTTTGTTTTTTTCAATTTCCTAATTTTTTTATGAAACTGTTTTGGACTGTGGGTGAGATGGCTCCAGTGATAGGATGTATCCCCATTTACTTTGCCTTCACATGCATGTTGATTCTCATATCATTGGAGCTTGTTACATAGTAAGAAGAGGCTCATGTTTTAGCACAGCCTGACTTTCCCACCCCCCCCCACCTTCCCTCTTTCCCCTCAGAGTACCAGACATGTGGCCCCAACGAGTTCCGCTGTGCCAATGGCCGCTGCCTGAGCAACAAGCTTTGGGAATGTGATGGCGAGTTTGACTGCCATGACCAATCCGATGAAGCCCCAAAGAATCCCCGCTGCTCTAGTCCTGGTAGGCTCTGTGATGGGTAGGGAGATGGGAGAGGCCTGACTGCTTGCGGTTTGTTGTCTTTATTTTGCATTTAATTCCAGCCTCCCCACACCTTCCATTGGTCATGGGATGTGTTGCAGTCTACACTTGAATTCTTAATTGTAATATTTTGATATTGCAGTTATTTTATCATGAATATTATGAAACTGTTCTGAGTTGTATTTGTGCATATGAATATTACATGCAGTGTGTGTGTGTGCATGTGTGTGTGTCTGTGTTTTCTCATGCTTTCCTGTGTGAAACCCATTGAGTGTGTCTGTGGAAAAGCCGTACACAAGGTGGGACTGTGGTAGGGAGTAGACCAGCCACATTTAGGGTTCTTCTGTGCATTTACATGTGGTGGGGTAGCTTTTAGGTTGTGTGGAGAGAATCATGACTGGTCCATCAGGAAGGGTGGGTGTGGAAAGAAAGAGAGAATCTCACTGCTTTGAGACCATCCCTGGCATCTCCTTTCTAAGTCTTCCCTGTCTAATTCCAGAGAGCAAATGCAATGACACCTTTTTCCTGTGCCGTAATGGGCAGTGCATCTCCAACGACTTGCTCTGTGACAACCAGAATGACTGTGGCGACGGTTCTGATGAGCTGAACTGCTTCATCAATGAGTGTCTCAACAAGAAGCTAAGTGGCTGCTCCCAGGAATGTGAAGACCTCAAGATAGGCTACAAGGTTGGGCCTGGTAGTTTATTCTCCTTCGCTGGTGGTCGTACTTAGTTGAGCCAAAGGCTGTCGTAGTGTGCTCTTTCTGGAGAGCCACTGAGCGCAGCTTTGCCATCACCATTATTGTGGCAGTTTCCCCCCTTAAGCTGGTGAGGCTACAAGGTGATGCTGTGTTTGGGACAGCCCTCCCACCAGGTAGGGCGAGGTGGCAGGTTTTACAGGGGTTGCTATTAAACAGCAGCAAATTGTCAATTGTTTGGTTTGTATGCATTTTTTGCTGGAGGGTTAGGGCTTAGTTCACTTGGGAACAGCCCTTTGCTTGTCGTATAGAAGGTCCCAGGTTTATTTTCTGGCACCTGAACAAAAAACTTTGCTGCTATGCCAGTTGCATCTGCCCAAAGAGGAAGGCAGGGGAGGGAGAAAGGGAGTCATGGCTAAGTTGCATTTTCTATAAACATGAAAACTAGAAACTTAACTTCAAATAAGTAAATAAATCTGACATTCCCTTGGTTTTATTTCAAAATGTGTATTATAAAAAGAGGTCTGTGGTAGGGCAGGGCACTATATTCTGTCCATCCTGAGAACAGGGCGTCAGAGCACAATTCCCATGGCTGTGTGAATGGGTGGAGGCATGCCTCTTAACCCGCATTGAATAGAGGTGGGTGTCACTGCCTATAAACCTGTCATGACTTTCTGCTGCCCCCTGCAGTGCAGATGTCGCCCCGGGTTCCGGCTGAAGGATGATGGAAAGACTTGCATTGACATTGACGAGTGCACAACCACCTACCCCTGCAGCCAGATATGCATCAACACGCACGGTAGCTTCAAGTGCTTGTGCGCAGATGGCTACCTACTGAAGCCAGATGACCAAACGAGCTGCAAAGCTGTCACAGGTGAAGCTGATCCTCAGTGCCGTGAATGTTCTTAGAGATCAGCAGAAAGCAGAAGGGTTCTGTCATTTGTTAGGGCAAGTGAAAACTTTGCAGCACAGGCCAGATGGCCATGGACCATATGGGAGTCTTCACCTCTCTCTGTGCATCCCAGGAGCCCTGACCACATATCCCCTGTGCTAGGTAACACGAGGATGGTTGTTTTGGCTGCATTGGGATTGCTGAGGGGCAGCTGAGAAGGGAAGGGAAAGCACCCCCTCCCTGGTGATACTGATGCACAAAAGATCACTTTCCTTGTGCTGCTGTTAGTGGGTGCATCTGCATTGCTGGAGCATAGGCGATTAGATCATCCGCTCCCCAGAGGTTCCAGCAAAAGACTACTGACCCCATACTGCTGTTACCAACTGGGGCACACCGATCCTGGCTGCTCAGGCGTGGAGGTTTTATCCCCAAATCTGTCTGTCCCTCCCTCCCTCCCTCTCTATCCACCCCATCTCTGTCACACATGCATCGAAGTTCTGAAACAACTGCTAATAGCAGTATGGGAACAGTGATCTTGGCTGCCTCAAGAGCATGTTTGTGGTGAGGTTGCATTGTGTGTGCATGTGTATGAGAGAGAGGGAGGTTACATGTGTGTGCTTTGGGGAGGGTGTTGTCTGTGTAGAAGTGAGGGTATGGGTGAATGAGTGTGGGAGCAAGGGGGGTGCCAGCCTTGGGCCCACCCACCAATAAGTTTGACCTGCAACCATCTGCCCATGGCCACATTTGGCCCTCAGCGGCAAAAAAACGTCATCCATCTCTGCTTTGGGGTTTGGTGGGATTAATCTGAGTATTGAGTATGGGCAGGGCTGGCCCAAGACATTTTAGCACCTGAGGCAAAACACAAAATGGCACCCTCTCCCTGCCAGGGAAGGAGTGAGTGAAGATCTATATCAGCAACAAGCAAGGGAATAATGATCTAAATTGGGATCTGCTGCCTCTGTGGATCCTGCTGCCTGAGGTAGTTGCCTCACTTTGCATCACAGGTTGGCCAGCCCTGAGTATAAGGTGGCAGTTGCAAAAGAGGGCAGGGAGCTCCTGCACTTTGAGTTATGTAGAAGATGGAAGTCACATCTGTTGTTCTCCTCTACACAATAAATAACAGTGCAGGAGCCCCCTGCCTTCTTTTGCACCTGACACCCTACTTAAGTTGAGAAGCAGCAGGTTTAAAAGTCAGTCAGTGGTGTGTATATTTGTGTGAAATGGCCCTTATTGCAGTCATACCAACATTAGATGTGGCTTCCGTAGAGGTTGGTGTGCCCTGCTTTGCCACTAATCCCTCGCTTTCTTTCTCAGATGAGGAACCCTTCCTGATCTTTGCTAATCGGTACTACCTAAGGAAGCTTAGCCTGGATGGATCCAACTATACACTGCTGAAACAGGTAACGAGCTTTGTAGGAGGAGGAAGTTCTGTATGAGCAGATTTTTGGGGAAAATATTTTCTTGTATTGTGGCTTAGAAAATATCCAAGCAGCATTTCCCGCCCCCTCCCCCCCCCCCGACACATGACTACTATGCTGATTGCCACTTCTGTTCTGCTCCCAATTACCTGCCTTGTGCCTGCTGGGCATGTTTCTTTCCCAGCCCCCTTCCAACTGATATATACATGTGACCCATTTAAGAAAGAGTGTTCCAATAGGTGGTTGGACATTTATGGTGGTGGCTTTGTCCGGCACTCTCCCAGGTGTATGGAAAGCCTGGGTGGGAAAAGGCTATTTCATGGCAGAGTGCCATACCTGTGAAAAAAGGAAAGTGCCTCATTGCAAAGCATCTTCATGATTGTTTCCGTTGTGGAGCCCCTCATTTAGAAATAGCCACTCGCTCGAGAGCGCATTATGCTTGTGGACAGCTTAGCTTTCCCATGGCACTCTCAGGGCGCTTGTGCCATGAGACAACTGCCACAGGAAAGAAGTTGCTATCTAATGAAAAGCACCTGTAAGCTCAAGGCTTACCCACAGAGCACACTGCCGGCTGCATCCCTGCACGAGTCCCTGCTCTGGCCGTGCCTCCTTCCAGCCAGCTTCTGGTGGGGGCTGATTGCTGTCTCACATAGAACTGGTTCACTTCCCAGTGCAGAGATGCAGCAGAGTTAACTGTTCTCGGAGGGTGCTGGTTGTTTCATCTTTGCACACAGTATTGCCTCCTCCCCAGAGGAGGGTCTCATTTTCAAAATGTACCTTTTGCCGGGGGCTTTATAACTCAGTAGCAGAACATATCCTTTACATGCAGAAGGTCTCAGATTCAATCTCCAACTTCTTCAGGGAGGGCTGGGAGAGACTTCTATTGGAAGCCCTAGAAAGCCATTGCAAGTCAATGTGGATAATGCTGAGCCTTCTCATGTTCCTGCACCCTAAAAGGAAGCCAGTGGGGGAGGTATAAGAGTGAACTGTGTCTTCATTTGTCATTTTGGGTGGTGGGGAAAAGCCGATGTGACTACACAGTGTCATCATAATTTATTCTGATTGTTATAGCACTTTTCATGAGTCCAAAGAGCTTCACATGCATTATCTAGTTGTAATCCTTACAACAAGGATTATTATGTGCCAAATTGACAGAGAAAGCAGCTTGCCTAAAGCAACCTAGTGAGCTCATGATAGAGGTGAGACTCAGACCAAGGACTCAGCCCTCTTAGCCACAGTGCTGTTGTTCCTGTGACGTAAGAACTAATGCCTGTCTCCTCTCTCGGGGGGCTTAGGGGCTGAATAACGCTGTGGCTTTGGACTTTGACTACCGGGAGCAAATGATCTACTGGACGGATGTCACAACACAAGGCAG
Organism: Podarcis raffonei; assembly: GCF_027172205.1. Classification (NCBI taxonomy): domain Eukaryota; kingdom Metazoa; phylum Chordata; class Lepidosauria; order Squamata; family Lacertidae; genus Podarcis; species Podarcis raffonei. The sequence continues at coordinate 3,711,231 of NC_070603.1, forward strand.
CATGATCCGCCGCATGCACATCAACGGCAGCAACGTACAGGTGTGAGACCCTCCACGCTTCAGAGGGTGGCAACATGAAAACAGGCCTTTTCTGCAGTGGCTCCCTGCTTGTGGGATGCTCTCCCCAGGGAGGCTTGCCTGGCACCTTCGTTGCATATCTTTAGAAGCCAGGCAAAAACATTCCTCTTCTCCCAGGCCTTTGGCTAATTAAATATACGGCCTTTTAAAGTGGGGGGTGTTGGCTGGTTGTTATTATGATGTGTATTTTTGTGTTATGGAAGGACCGTAACTCAGGGCTCACCCACACTCTAGGCACAAATCTGGGCTTGCCAGGTTCAGGTTTGAGCGGTTTGTTGGTTTGTTTGTCCCCACACTTTTCCCCAGGAAAACTGCTAAATCGGAGCAAACAGCAATCCATGGAAAACCCAGTTGCCATTTGCAACATTTCAGTGGTAAAATGTGGGTTTTCCCAAGGCAAGCACCGGGACAAAAACTGCTCGAACACAAACTTAGAAAGTCCAGACCTGTGCCTAGAAATGAGCCCTCTGTGGCAGAGCACCTGTTTCCCATGATGTCTCCAGGTAGAGCTAGGGTTGTTCCCTGTCTGAAACCCTGGAGAGCCCCTGCCCATCAGTGTAGAAAATACATGGCTGGGTGAACCAGTGGTCTGGCTCAGTAGAGACAGGTTCCCGTGTTTCTGTGTTTCCCTCCCTGTAGGCTCAGGATCAGCTCCCATGCACTCAAGCAGTCTTCGCTGCACCACATCACAGACCTATGCAGGGCTTTCTTGTGCTTAACCTTTTCCCCTCCTTTCTACCCACCCAAAGCAAACCAGTTTGTCTAAAAGCAGCCTGTCCACAAGCAGGGAAGGCATTCCTTTGACCAGAGCTTCCTTTAGTGTGTTCCTTCTTTCACGCTGTTATTTGGTCTTGTGCACTTCCAGGTTCTGCACCGAACTGGGCTGAGCAACCCTGACGGCCTGGCTGTGGACTGGGTGGGTGGAAACCTGTACTGGTGTGACAAGGGAAGGGACACCATTGAAGTATCAAAGCTGAACGGGGCCTACCGGACTGTGCTGGTGAACACAGGACTACGGGAACCGCGGGCGCTGGTGGTGGACGTGCAGCATGGGTAAGTCTGTTGGATGGTGTCTGGGGCAGTGCCCAGGTTTTACGCAGTTTAGGAAGCACTTAAGCTTTATCTATTACTCTCATGTTTAGGGAAGTTGTTAATATTTAATGCTGTATTGTTTTAACACTGGACTGGAAGCCACCCAGAGTGGCTGGGGAAACTCAGCCAGATGGGCGGGGTATAAATAATAAATTATTATTATTATCATGAACACTCTTTGTCCATGAACTCCCAAGGAACAAATTAATGTGCTTTCCAATTCTTCTGAAATCCCATCCTTTTAAGAAAGAAATATTTAGCCACTGAAGAAATCAGAAGTGGCAGGAGGTTTGGAGTTAAAGATAAACTATGGTTTAATGCAGAGGTTCCCAAACGATGGTCTGTGGGCCACCAGCCACCCACAAGCTTCATTCAGGCAGCCCACAATATGCCTGTAGTTCAAGATTGGAGCCAGCACACCTGTCACATTAAATACTTACATCCATTTATAAATTGACTTTTTACTGCTTCTTTTATTTCTTACCTTGTACTTCATTGTATTTCAAGTTGAATTATATGGAATTAAAATTGTAATACCATGAAATACAATATATGAGAAGTAAAAGAAGCAATAAAAATACAATTGAAAATAATTCAGCATCTAGCAGAGCAACATTACAGTTGCTAAGATGGTAAGCAGAAGAATCATTAAGTAGTCCACCAAGATCCTCAGCCATTTTCAATTAGCATGAATGATTAGGCCGCTCTGTACACTGCTGAAATTGCACCCAGCCTGCTGTTCCCTTTTAAAAAATGAGAGGAAACAAACCAGAGGCTGGCCTAGCATTATGTGTGAACCAGCATTTGTAGCTTGTTTCTTTTTGAACCAATCACATGGTTTGTTTGTAGAGAAACAAACCATGAGCTCTAGTTTGCATATAACACTAAACTGGCCTCTGGTTTCTCTCCTGATTCCAGAAAGGGAGGAGCAGAGAAAGCACAATTTCAGCACTGAACTTACTGCTCGCTTGTATGAAACTACAGTTTATTTTTAGCTATGGTTTATTGTTACATGGAAACAGTGTCTTTGCCTCGTCGTAGTGATTTTTAATATGCTTTGTAAGTAACTCGGAGAGCTCTTGTTACTAGTGGGCTAAATGAATGAAAGAATGAATGAATGAATGTGGGGAGTGACCACAGCTGCTGCTCTATGTTTTTGCTATTTGTGTTACTCACTCCTGTTTGCTCTTTCCTAGGTACTTGTACTGGACAGACTGGGGTGACCATTCCCTGATTGGCAAGATAGGCATGGATGGCACAAACCGGAGCGTCATTGTGGACTCAAAGATCACCTGGCCCAACGGCCTCACCCTGGACTACGTTAACAGCCGCATCTACTGGGCTGATGCCCGGGAGGACTACATTGAATTTGCCAGCCTGGATGGCTCTAACCGGCACATAGGTAAGAGAGCTGAAGGAACTGTGAAGCTTACGTTCATATGCACATTGGTTGAGTCGAGTGGTCATAACTTTCATGGGTTGGGTACCTAGAGGCAGTAGCTCAGTTGCCGAGCACATAGCTTTGCATGCAAAAGATCCCAGATTCAATCCCTGGCATCTCCAGGTAGGGCTAGGAAAGAGCCCTGATGGGAACTATTTAGAGCAACTGCCATCAGGATGGAACCTATACTATAGACCCGAGGGAGCCAAGGTGGTCCCTTCCAGATGCTGTTGATCCATCAGCTCCCATCATCCGTAATCAAAGGCTATATTGCCCGGGGCTGCTGTGAGGTGGAGTCCAGTGATAGCTGGGGGGCACCATATTGGGCAGCTCTGCTATAGACAATACTAAGACAGTGCACTGATTTGGTACAAGACAGCTTCCTATGGGAGGAGAATGTTAATTGAGTGACCAGATTTGGGGAATGCAGCTAAGGCATTCCTCCTGAGCCCTTGTACAGTTCCAGTGTAGTGGCTAAAGGGATGATCTGAGAAGGCCCTAATTCTAACCTTGCCATGGCCAAGGGGTCATGTAGGTAGCTGAGCTGGCTCTTCTTCCCTGGCTAATCTTACTTTCTGGTTTTGGAGACTGGCTTGTGTGGGAGAGCGTTATTTAAAGTTATTGAGATGGGGTGTTATTGGAGGAGCATTGCAAGCATAAGCAAAGTTAAGCACCCTGTTTCTGCTCACTGATTCTGCCTTGCAAATGCTTCTTTCCCTCAGCCCCTGAAGTAGCAAAATGAAACAGGCTTGGAACCCCTTGGGAAGTTCCACTCCTAACTTTTAGCCCTCTGGCAACAGCATAGAAATTACCTATATATTGTTCTGTTCCCTTTTAATCCCTCCTGCTACCTGTCAGTTACTTCTTATTTTCTGTTTTTGGTTTCCTGTGTGCTTGCTGTCATTCTCTATACCGTCCTCATTTGGAGGGTGTGCAATTTTATAGAACATTATCTTTAATGGATGAGTCCTTTTGAACAATAGACGATTCTCTCAGCACCCGTCACTGTTTCCTCTTTCTCTTCCCCCACCCCCACTCCCCTCAGAAGTCAGTGTAAAAGCTATGTGAGTGTTTAATTATAAGGTTTGGGTACTCTCTTGTATTGCTTATTGGGTATTAGGCCAGACATAGGCAAGATGTGGTTTAAAAAGAGACAGAAAGCTGTTTTTATCCAGACTGAGCTGACCAAGTTAAATGATCTTAGAGCAGCTCCGTGGTATTGTATGGTAATGGAGCTGCTCCAATATCATTTGGCTTGCTCAGGATAAAGACACCCTTTTGTCTATTTTTATTTTTAAGTATTGCACCACCAAGGATGTGTATTTATCAGATCTTTCTAAATCCTCATTGAGGAGCACATTAACCATGTCCAAGGCAGTCCTGGATGGTGTGATTATTGAAAAAAATCCATTTAATTTTCACACACTGAATATGTTGTGTGAGAGAGGTGGAAGCTCTGCTGCATTATCTGTTACACCGATTCACCTATAAGAGGTTTAAGATTAAAATCTCTGGAACAATTGCTCCTTAAAAAAATGTTACTGGTCTAATCAGCACATTCTTGTTTTGTTCTATGCAGTCATATGTGAGTGCTGATTCTTTTTCTTTTTAAGTAATGTGGTTGAGTGCTTTAATGCTTATTGACCCACCAGAATTACATTTTTACATGTACATCCCCAACTCCCCTCCATCATTTTGGCTTGCAATTTTGACACATTAATAAGTGGAACCAAGCAGTGGCGTAGCATGAGTTGCCAGCACCCGAGTCCATGCAGAAGTGGGGTTGGAGGGAGGGAAGCGGATGCATGCACATTCAACTGCCTAACGGCGCCTGCGTCACCCAGGAGATTGCAGCCGCAGAGATAAGAAGAGTTGTCGTCTGGAGAGGTCACTTCCTAGTTCACATAGAGGAGCTGTTTTCCACAGAGCCCAGTGACAGAAGCGCACGGCTCTATTGAGGCAGCACCCCTAACCATTTTGCGTCTAGAGCAATTGCCCCTGTGGCTCTCCATGCTACGCCGCAGGGGCAATTGCTCTGGGCGCAAAATTAAACACAATTATCTTAAACACTTAATCTTAAACACAATTATCAATGAATGTGCTACTGAAGGAAGAACTTCATTCTACCACCACATCTCACCAGATACAAAATAGAGCACTGGCTGAATGAGAGATCCCTGCAACAGATGTGCATCCTTGGAGGAGGACATGGGCGTTGCTCCCAGCTGTGGCTGGGATGAAATCTTGAAAGTTCATCTCCAATTTATTTGGGAAGCCTTGGTGAAAGAGGGAGGCAAAACTACCTCCCCTCTTCCATATTTCAGGAGGATGGGAGGGGGAGGCAGATGTTAAAGGTGAAGCAGCGTTCCTCTCAACCTTTCATAGTTGCTGGCTACCAGCCTTCATTTCCCATGACCTTTGGAGCAACAAGTGGCCATGAGTTTGTGCCCCTACTCTTGAGATCCCAGCAGAAATGGCTGAAATCCAACTCCCTAAATGTTTACTGTCCATGAATTAAGGAGTCAGTTCAGTCCAGTCCTATCCACAAAACACTGCACGTTTGCCATGTTTAACACTGAATGTGTCATGGCCTTGACCTAGAAGAGACATGGGGAGCGTGTGTCGCCCCAAATGTTGCTGGGCTAGAGCTCCCATTATCCCTGTTCCTTTGACCATGCTCACTGGAGCTGGTGGGAGTTGGAGTCGGACAACATCTGGAAAGGCACAGTTTCCCCATTCCTGGTCTAGAGCCAGGCACACCCTTGGCTAGTAGTCCTCTGGACTCCAGATTTCCACTTGAATCCTGCTTCCTTGCCACCCAGTGAGAGTCTCTTTCTTCTCAGTCAAGGATTTGACTGAGAACAGCACAAATCAAAACTTTGGGGAAAGCACGGAGGGAGGGGAAGTCCTAGGTTGACCGATTGAGTGTAAAACCTGAAATGTTGTTGGATTGTTGCTTTTTTAAAAAAAATCTATAAAATAATAATAATAATAATAATAATAGTCTCTCTTCTTTTTCTTCTTCTTCTTCTTCTTTGCTAGTCCTAAGCCAGGATATCCCCCACATCTTTGCCCTGACACTCTTTGAGGATTACATTTATTGGACGGACTGGGAGACCAAATCCATCAACCGGGCCCACAAGACCACAGGCACCAACAAATCGGTGCTGATCAGCACCCTGCACAGGCCAATGGATATCCACATCTTCCACTCCTACAGGCAGCCAGATGGTGAGTGCCATGCTCCATCCAGGATGTGAAAGTCACTGTTTGCTGGGAGCAGAGTTCAGTTACCACACAATGGGGCACAGCACAGATGCATTCAGAGCAGAGTGCCAGGCTCATCATCTACCAGGCCCAGGACCAAATGGTGTAAGTGAGGCAAATTAGGGGTAATAAAAGCCACAGGCAGAGCTTTTTGTATTGCTAAGGCCTGAGAGCAAGTCTGACCAGATAAGTTTTTTAAGAGGACAGGCTGCTTAGGTGGCTTCTTTGGAGATCTGGAAAGTTACTCTGTACTCCCCTTCAGCTTGGGCACAGGTTCAAAGTCTTATTGTGGGCTTAAGCCCTGACACCATGGAGAAAGTGGGCTACTGGGGTAGCTCTCTCTGTTACATTTGCTAGCAAAATGCTGTTATGGATCTTTGCAACCCTCCACCAATCCTACATGATGCCTTGTTGAAAGAGAACTCCAGTCCTTAATGAGCCTGCCCCTGGCAAACCCAACACTCAGCTTGTTGAGTCTAGGAGAGAGAGAGGGCCTAGGCATGGCGCTTATATCTGACTAGCTCCTCAGCTGGAGGGCAGGGTGTGGCAGGGTGAGGATGAGAGATGGCAGTGTTATTGAGTCTTGACCCCCTGCAGTAGCTGATTGGGTCTGCAGTGGGTGCCTTCTCCTTCCTCAAGTGGAGAGCTGCTGGTGGTACTTACATAGAATACGTGCACAAGAAAGAGGTCCTCCATCCATTTCCACACTTGACAGCAGAGCATGAGTAACTTCTATTGCTGTAACCTGCGCCTCTTTTCTTTTACCCGTCCAGTTCCGGACCACCCCTGCAAAGTCAACAACAGTGGTTGCAGCAACCTGTGCCTGCTGTCTCCAGGAGGTGGCTTCAAGTGTGCCTGCCCTACCAACTTCTACCTGGGTGCTGATGGCAAGACCTGCATCTCCAACTGCACAGCCAGCCAGGTAATTGGAGCAGCACACAAACATTGGGATGTGCCCTCTCCCATCATCATTTGGTTGCTTTGTCAAGGGACTTTCACCATCCTGCAGCAACATCTGCCGGCCAGATCAAAGCCCTCTGAAGGGTGAAGGCTCCGCTCCCTGTGTTGGGCAGCATCAAATTGGGCCTTGTGGCTGGTGCTTGCCATTAAATCCATCTGATCCAGAGTAAGGCGAGATGCTCTTTTTTAAACCAGCCTCACTCGGTTCTCCAAATACTGAGGTTACATGTTTATCTTTTGGAGAGACCTGTGTAAGCCAAAGAGGGGTGGTTGGAAAATGAGGGCAGCTCTACTGCTGTCACTCACCTGGATCAGTTTCACAGCTGTGGCGTGGAAGATGTGATGGGCTGGGGTTTGCTCTGATGGAACAGGGAGAGGCTACAGGGGATGCTCTTCTCCCCACTGCTGATGTCTTGCCTCAGCTTCACGACTTTTTCTTTTTAACCAACAGTTTGTCTGCAAGAATGACAAGTGCATCCCTTTCTGGTGGAAATGCGACACAGAGGATGATTGTGGGGACCGTTCTGATGAGCCGGATAACTGCCGTGAGTGAACAGTTTAGAGGAAGCCCCAAGGGTTGGTTTTTAAAAAATAAAAATCACAAGGACTGATTGAATATCGTCCTGGCAGAACATTGGGACATGCAGGGGAAATGGCCACAAAACAGGTTTACAGCACTGCAAGGGGTAAATTTGTGGTTTGAAGCCAGTGTTGGCCAGTGTGGTGTAGGGGTTCAAGTCTTGGACTAGGACCTGTGGGACCAGGGTTCAAATCCCCACTTGGCCATGAAACTCACTTGGGCCACTCACTGCCTCTCAGACCAGCCTACCTTGCAGGGTTAATTGGGGGTTGAGATTGGGGAAGGACAATCATGTATCCCACCTTGAGCTCTGTGAGGAAAAGGAGGAATCTAGAGGAAATAAATACAAATAGTAAAAATATTTAGAGTAGATGCATTGAAATTAAGGAACATGGCTAACTTAGGTCCATTGATTTCATTGGCCTTGCTTAGAGCAGAACTCAGTTGGATACAACCCTGAGTCTTGCATTTTGACCCTGGGGGCTTCTTTGGTAACCCTGAGGGGGCTCCATTGCCTGGCTGGTGTTTTCTGGGGTCTGCTTATCTAATCCCTTGAGGGAGTGTAGAAAAGGCAGCAGGCATGCTTGGGTCCACTGGGCTGTGTTCAGGCCGCTTCCATGCTGAGTCTTCCCTGGCCCCCACTCTTCTTCCAGCAGCCTGTCACATCACTTTGAGGTGGGGTTGAGACATCCACAGCAGCTTCCATCCTTCCAGGTTTGTCTTGGTATGTGGAAACTTCCTTTAGGGACAGTTTGCCTGAAATTCCATTGGATGTCTCATGACTTCAGAAGCTCCCTAAAATCTCCACCCAGGGTTTTAAACCAGGGATGGGAAACCTGTAGCCCTAGTGGTGCAGCAATAAAACTGCTAGCACATTTGCAAAGCTTATGCGGGGTCCAAAATGTATGGTTTCAGATTGGATGGGGTTCTGCGTGTTAAGATTCCTGCATTGCATGGGGTTGAACTAAATGACCCTTTGGGTCCCTACAGTTCTGTGACATATGGGGGGGAGCATAACACCCATCATCCTTTGCCATTGGCTATGCTAGCTTGGGTTGATGGGAGTTGGAGCCCACCCCTGCTTCAATTGCATACATGATCTGATTATATTTGCCTTCCTAAGTATATTGTTCTCCTGCTTAGGTGCTGCACAGCACTGACCAGACAGTCCTGGCATATGAGAGATGTGCCGTAGGCCATAGTGATTCTGTGCTGCACATGCCACCTATATATTCCAGTTCAACCAGGCTGCTCTGTGCAAACAGTATCAGTTCCCCATGGCTAGTATGAAGCTTAATCCCTACTAGGTGGGAGAGAGAGAATTCCCTGGGCTAGATTTAGCCATTTTGCCAAACAGCAGTGGAGCCCTGCCAGATTAGGTTCCTTGGAGCCCTGTATTAATTTGGGAGTGTACCAGCGTGGATGATGAGTTTGCTGCCTTCCTCTAGGACTCTTTAAAACATCTTTCCACTCCAGCTGTGGCAATTCTTCCCCCCACTTGTTACCAGCTATATAAAGTATTTGCAGATGAAGGAGCAGAGTCCTTGGCACCAAAGGAAGTTGCATGAGAGGGTTGGCTGCCTGGCATAGATGAAAGTGCAGTGTATGGGTCAGGGAGGCATCAGGCCCTTCAGTTTGGAGAAGGGGATCCTGCGTCATAGAAAGGACATAGGAAGCTGCCTAGTACCAGATCAGACCATTTCCCCATCTGGTACCATATAGCCTACTCAGACTGGCAGCAACTCTCCTGCATCTTAGCCAGAGGTCTTTCCAACCACCTCCTACCTCATCCTTTAGCCTGGAGACACCAGGGATCAGAGCTGGCACCTTTTGCATGTTAAGCCTGTGCTCTGCCACTGAGTCTCTGGGTCCTTCTCCCAAGGTATCATTGTAATCCCATGTTCCTTCTCCTAACAGCTGAATTCAAGTGTCGCCCAGGACAATTCCAGTGCTCAACAGGAATCTGCACCAACCCAGCCTTCATCTGTGATGGGGACAATGACTGCCAAGACAGCTCAGATGAGCACAACTGTGGTGAGTTGCCCAGACCAAAGCAAATGGTAAAGTTATTGTCCTGGCTTGTGTTTACACCATGGCAATGGAGGCTGTTAGGTGACAGCAAGGATCTTTATTGAGCCAGAGTAGAAAGAAGTAAAGGCTCAGCAACAGGTGCTGGGTCACTTCAGCTGCAACACTTAGGCTGGGTGACAGGACGGGTGAGACTAGCTGGACTAGAATCAGGAGTCCCCCTGTCCCAAAGCTCCTCACCCAGTGCGACTGAACTGGTTGTGCTCCACTAAATCTGCCTCTGCCTTGTCCTGATACTGGGACCGCAACCAGTTCAGTCGCACTGGGTGAGGAGTCTTGGGGGCAGCGCAGGGGGCTTCATAACTATGAAGTAGACTGCAAGGGGAGAGGCAGGGAGAGCGTTGGATCTTGGTGTCCCACAGGGCACTGCTTAAATTTGAGGGGGCCCCCTTCCAAGGTCCACCACTGGGCGAGGAGGACAGCGCAAGGAGGTCAAAACTGCATGGAAGCAACAGAGTTGTCCCAATGGCACACCCACCTGCCAAGCTTTTAAAGGCAAGGCAAGCCTTCTCACAAAAGTCTTTGCTGTGCGAGAATGCCAAGAATGCAGAGCCCTGCTTCCTCTCAAGAGCAGCCGTGTCCTGGGAGAGTCTCCACCCACCATTTTGCCGCCCTCTTTCTCCTCCTTGCCTGTCTAGTTGTCTCCTTCCTTTCCATAGAAGAGACTCAAGGGCAACCTCCAGAATTTGAGACAAGGCAATTAAAATACATGGTGCCTATTAAGAAAAGCTAAGAATTCAGAACCATAAAACACTAGAGATGGGCAAACCTTCCCAAGCTCTTTTTGGACTTTGAAATGATCAGATATCTATGTATCTATTTCTCTAAGCAAACCAGAGGGCTTTGAAATAATGACCCCCAATCCCTACCAGCCATCTCAGTCCTTCAAAAGCCAAAAGTGCTTCCTAGCCAAGTCCCCTCCCCACCCCTAAAAATCCACCTTCTCTGTCCTTTCAAGAAGTAAAGATGGCAGGAGAAGGAGTGCCACTCATGGAGAGGGAAATGATCAAAGGGAGGTTTTCCCTTCTCTCCTCCTTTATCCTTTGTTGCTCTGATGCTCTACGAAACAGTGTTGAGGCACAAGGCCAAAGGAATCATGGGAGAGGTATTTCTTTCAAAACCTCCTGCAATTCTGGTAAATCTCATGAGACTTCCTGACAAAAACTGGTGTCTTAAGGCTAAAAAGTTTGGTCCTCACTCGTTTAAAAAGTGCTTTTGCTTTCTGCTTTCTTCCTGACAGAGGTGCATGTCTGCCTGCCCAGCCAGTTCAAATGTACCAACACCAATCGCTGTATCCCTGGCATCTTCCGCTGCAATGGGCAGGACAACTGCGGGGATGGAGAGGACGAGAAGGACTGTCGTAAGTCATGTTTGGAACAGGGTCCTACTTGGAGCAGGATGAGGAGCATCACTTTGCCCTCTGCGCTCTCTCTAGTTCAGGGGTGAAGAACCTGGGAAGCTTAAGAAATTAGGAATTTGAGCTGCGCTTTTGGATTCTGGCTCACATGGAATGGAGAAATAGAGCTGGGTGCATACTGATTGCAGCTGATGAGCCACTGCAGTAGGGATTGGGAGCCTGTAGTCCTCAACACCTGGAATTGTGGCTCTCCACATATTGTTGAACTTCAGGTTCCTCATTCCGACTTCGGTGGCCTGTCAGAAGAACATATGTCCTTGTATGATCAGTACAATAAGCATTTATCTACTGGACTCCAGACCTATGGAATTTTTAATATATTTTGTGTTAAAAATGTACCTGCTTCCATAAAAGGGTAACCAGATTTTCCCTGAGTTGAATTTTACAGCCTGCAATAATGGTCATGTGCTTATCGTCCATAATTCAATTTGCTCAGGTGGTCATGGTGAGGGCAAGGAGTTATGAGGACACTGAAGCCCTGATTTCTGGAAAGCCTGCTCAGTCCCTTCTCTGACTTCTGAAATTTCAAAACTCAGTTTAAAGAAAAGAAGAAAAGTGGGATTTTGTAGGGGTGGAATTACACACCTAGTGCTAGTTTCTGCACTTTGAATAGCAATATTACAGTATATGTTGTATCCTGATTATTGTAAAGGTGTACCATCATCCTAGTGTTACAGCAGTAAAGCTGGCAGCACATTTGCAGCATGGTTTCAGATTGGGTGGTGAACCACTTGTTGAGATTCCTGCATTTCAGGGGGTTGAACCAGATGACCTTTGGGGTCCCTTCCAACTCTACAATTCTACAATTCCATGATTCTACACGAGTCAGCCTTTGGTGTTGGAAGACTCCTACCTGCATTCAGCCCTAGAGCTCCTTCTTGACTCCTGTTTCTGTTGCAGCGGAAGTGACCTGCGCCCCAAACCAGTTCCAGTGTACCATCACCAAGCGCTGCATTCCGCGGGTGTGGGTGTGTGACCGCGACAATGACTGTGTGGATGGATCTGATGAACCCGCTAACTGCAGTAAGGAGCTACTGTGTCAAAGGCTTTTTGGCTTGGGACTGGGATGGCAGGGAGTAGGGTGGCTGATCCATAAGCCCATAGCTTTTGGCTAGAAAGCCTCTGCCTTTCTGCTTTTGAGAAGATGGTGGATTTGGTGCCCTCAGCTTAGCCAGCCATGCATGCCAAAGATGTTATGGAAGTGCTGTTATGAAATCAGCAAATAAGCTTTCCAATTGCTTATTTGGTGTTAGAGCCTTGTGCAAATTGCATCCTAGGGCAAGGATTTGCTCCAAATTGGATCCATAACCAACACAATGTTCTCCAGATTCTGTTGGGCCCCAACTTCTGTCAGCCCCAGCCAACATGGCAAGAGTAAAGGATGATGGGATTTGTAGTCCATAGCATATGGAGGGTGCCAGGTTGGGAAAAGCTGATGTAGAGCAATGGGCTGTACAGGCCTGTCCTACACCCTAGAACACATCCCAGAATCCTCGGCGGCATCACAGTGATTCCTTGGCCAACAAGTCAAATTTAGAAAGGATTTACTAGAACTCAAGTGTTTGAAAAGCAATAGCCGTACAACTTGATTGCTATTTAAGAGAAGGTGTCATTTTCTGGGATCTAAGTTCTACAACAGATTCTGTACTTGGTGCAAAGTTATTTACATGTGTACTCTCAAACAGCTTTTTATAAGAAAAGTAATTTTCTGTGCCTCCCCTGCCCTTATTTTGTAACAAATGGTTGCAACAGTGACAATTTTACCTTTCCAACCTTTGAAATGTTTCTCTCTTCACCCTCCCAGCACAAATGAGATGTGGACTGGATGAGTTCCGGTGCAAGGATTCGGGGCGGTGCATCCCAGCACGTTGGAAATGTGATGGGGAGGATGATTGTGGAGATGGGTCAGACGAGCCCAAGGAAGAATGTGGTGAGTTGATGGTGCAGTCAACTGGCGAACTACGCTGCACTAAGACAGAGAGTCTGGCTTGCTCCTTTTCCTATGGTTGATGAAAGGAGCTAGAAGTGGCACATTTGCCAGAGTCTTGGAGAGAGCCTGCGTAAGGGAAGCAGCACCTTTGTAACGTGCAAGTCAAAATAGGAAGTCCCAAGGTGCAGTCCAGATTGGTCCCTGCCAATCCACTTAGATTAAACAGGGGTTGCCAACTTGATGCCCTCCAGGCAGGGCTGTAGCTAGGAGGTGGTGAGGTGGGCCCTCACCAGGGGCGCAGGCGATGGGGGGGGGCGCAAAATCGGCTAAAATATGTCCATAAATATAAATATTGATTATTGCCTCATAAGAAATGGTTTTAAATAGAGGGTGAATTGAATGGGTGGAGGGGGCAGGGTTGGAGGAGAGGCAGAAAGAAGAGCTAATTTGTCCATGGCTAGGGGGCGCAATCTGGACAGTTCTGCCAGGGGAGCAAGATCACCTAGCTACGGCTCTGCCTCCAGGTATTGTAAGGCTGACTAGTGCACCCCTGACCATCGGCCTTGCTGGATGGAGTTGTCTTTGTGCTCAAGCTGCTCTATGTACAAGAAGGCATCCAGAAGATGCCTTGTGAGCAAGGATAGCTATTTTTTGATGGGCTTTGTTTTTGATGCTGTTTTTACATTTACTGATGTCGTCCATTTCCTACCTTTTCTCTTCCCTGTGTCACTTCCTTTCTTTTCAGACGAGCGAACTTGTGAGCCCTATCAGTTCCGCTGCAAGAACAACCGCTGTGTGCCGGGTCGCTGGCAGTGCGACTATGACAATGACTGTGGAGATAACTCTGACGAGGAGAGCTGTAGTATGTGCCCCCTTCAGCCCTACACTGGGAGAGCAGAATGTTTGCATGTGGGGAGGGTGGCGGTCTTCTGACTTTTCCTGTGGGCTTGGTCCTTGTTGGATGGAGGAAATAAAACTAGCATTGCTTGTAGGAAGAGGACACTTAAATCTGGGTCTCCCTTTTCTATGAAAAGGATCATCCCATCAACGTACGGAAGCAGAAGATGGCCTTGAGGCTGGAATAAACTAGAGCATTCAATGGGGAATGTCCAAATGCTGCTGGACTCCAACTCCCATCATTCCCAGCAAGCAGAGTCGTGGGCAGTTATAATGGGAGTTGTGGTCAAAAAAATCTGGAGGGCCATAGGTTGCCCCCTCTGAATGATGAAATTTCAGAAAATACTGGCTGGGTTTCAGGCCCAAGAGTCCTTTCTATTCTGGTATAAATAACATTGAGAGGGAGGAGGCCAAGAATTCCACTAAAATGCCTTCAAATGATGTGCCCTAAGCCCTGCCCAAGCCAACAACTATGTACCTTTCAGCACCAATTGTTGCAACCATCTCAGCCTATGGTAGCTGCAGGGGAAAGTCTGGCTTCCATGCAGCTTCCAAACCTGGAGTGAAGTGAGTGTGCAGACTCACTGGTGCAAGACTAAGCCCAGATAACCTTTTAGCTGCACCATCCTAAATTGTCTTCCTCTCTGCTTGCCCTCTACTGTTTCAGAATGCTGGGCTGCTCTCAGCCCCTCCAACTTGTGAGATCTTTTGGAGAAAGGTTTAGTTGGGGCTGAACTAGGAGGTTCCTCCCCATTTTTTGAAGCCTGATAGTTAACTCTTCTCACCCTACATCAGCAATGCTGGTTTTAAGTATGCCTTACCCTCTCTGATCCTAGCTAAAGTGAGAGGTGCATCAAACAATGGCCAGCCTTTGGCCATCTCCAAGCATGGGAGGGAGTTCATCAATTCCTCAGTGCTTTACTGCCATCAGTTGGCTTCTCATCTGCACAGCATGGAAAAAAGTGGTCCAAGAGAGAGCCAGCAAGTGATGGTGGGGGGAGAGAATCTCAGATGACTGACTGACCCATCATGTGATTCCAGCCCAGTCACTGAGATCTTTGACGGAGCTTCTGTTAGCTGTCCCCCCATGACTCAGTTGCATGTTTCATAACTTCTAGAAGCCATGCATTCTGTGTATTGGGTCCAAGCCTATGGAACTCCCTCCCAACTGAGGTTAGACAGGCCCCCTCCTAGCTGAGAATGCCTTGTTCCAGCAAACATTTTAAGGTAGTATTTGGTTTTATGATAATTTTTTATTGCCTTCTTACCCCATTTTTTGTTGACACCACTTAGCAGTGTAAATAATGAAGCAGTATATAAATGTCTCAAATAGAGATAAATTTAATGAATGAATGAATTAGTTGCAGTCATCCCAGGGAGGCCAAATGGCTCCTACTTTAAATCTCATTAGAACCCAAAGAGGCCTCCAGCAACAGATGGTGTTGTTGTTTTGTTTTTAAGATTCAGGATGGGTGCCCCAACTCCTCCCTTGCCACTTTCTCTCCCCCCCCCCGTAGACTCTAGACATGATTTTCTTTCAGGTTCTTTTGGTTTTTTATTTTATTTTACCACGTTGTGTAATTTGAGTTTGTGCCATTTCACTTCATCTTACGTTTTTCTCCATTTTCACACTGTCGTATCGGGGCTTGCAGAGGTAGGTTTCTGTCAAAAATATTTTTCCTTTCCCTTTAAAACCTTAACCATGGTAGAAAGAAAGGCTGGGGAGGGCAGAGGTGGGAGGACCATAGTGGTGTTGGGATTGCCATGTTATTTCCCATGTATTTCCCACTCCCCCCCCCAAAGTAATTGAATGGAGAGGGCTTCTCTGTGTGCTGCTTTGCTTGACTCCCGGCCACCCCTAAGGTCAAAGCAGGCCATAATAATGCCTTCTCTCATTTATCTGCTGTAAAGAGGTTTGCGAACTAGGACACACATCCCCTCCAGTTGGATGAAGTTAGTGTGCCCATCCAGTTTCTCCTTAGCAAGCCTTCCATTACTGATGGGAACTGGGTGGGGCTTCCCACGGCATCCCTTAGGGTGGTACCTTGTATGTCTAGATCACTAAAAAGCGGAGGCAGGAACAGGCAGGGTGCTGCCCTCTCAATGCTGCTGCCACTTGCCACTTGGACCAGGCAGGCTGCGCAGTCACCCTGCCACGAGTGCACCCATGCAGCCCTACCCTCAGTGCCACCCTGCCCCATCCCAGTAAGCAGGAGCAATGATGGTGTCAAGAGGGTGGCGACATGGCACTGCCCTGCCTCAGCAAAAAGCAACAGCATTAGAGGGAAGGCCATAGCTCAGTGCTAGAGCACATGCTCTCTATGCAAAAAGTCCCGGGTTTAAAACCCATCATCTCCTACACAAGCCTGGGAATGTCCCCTGCCTGAACCCCTGGAGAGCCACAACCAGAGAGTGCAAACCGTACCAAGCTCCTAGTACCAATAGTCTGACTCAGAATGAGACAGTTTCCTGTGTTCGTAACACTTGTAATAACATTGATTGAAAATATATTTTGAGGGGCTGCCATCAAACAAGCAGATACCAAAAGCAAGGTTGCAGGAGAAATGGTCAGCTGTGTGTCTCCTTCTCTCCCCTGGAGCATCTAAGTGAAACTCTGCACAGGTCATCTTCGTACAGCAAATTTCCCTGCTCTCCTAGTGACAGTCGCTTAAGTGGGGCAAGAAAAGGACCATGTAACTTGCAGCATGGCGATGTCACACAACACACATTGAGAATGTTTAGATGTTTGGGGAAATAGAGGCGGATCATATAATCGTAGAGTTGGAAGGGACCACAAGGGTCATCTAGTCAAAGCCCCTGCTATGCAAGAATCTTCTTGCCCAATGTGGGGCTCAGACCCATGACCCTGAGATTAAGAGTCTCCTGCTCGACCAACTGAGCTATTGCAGCGATGCAGAGCTGCAAAAGCTGTGATCTAGAGGGTATAAATAAGGTTTCACTCTCCTCCTCCTCCTCCTCTCCCTGCTGCCTGCATCTGCAAAGCTGCTATGGGTGGTGGGAGGTGGGGATGCTTTTTGGCTGTCAAACAGAACTGCCTCATATTTTCCACTCCTGGGATTCCCAGTTGAGACAGAGTGACTGGGATGGTTGCCACTGTCTGCCAGAAGCAGCTTGTGTAGAGAATGGGGGTTTGATGTAGCCAGAAACCACTCATGTATCCCCTCTTCTTCTTCCCTCACCCCAAGTCCTTTGTGGCCTCTCCTGTGTTCTCTTCGTTGTCGTATTGAAGTCGAAAGACACTGATTTGTTTGAATAATAATATTTCCAGAGATGCCCTGGGAATAATAGACAGCAGTGTTTATTCCCTGACTTAACAGAAGATGCTCCTGTGCTTGCTAGAACCTTCCATCTCACCTGCTCATGCGCTCTTTCTGCCTACAGAACCCAGGCCTTGCTCCGAAAGCGAGTTCTCTTGCGCCAACGGGCGCTGCATTGCAGGCCGCTGGAAGTGTGATGGGGACCATGACTGTGCTGATGGCTCTGATGAGGTAAGGAGCAAGTCAGGTGCAAAGTGTTAAGCAATCAGAGAACACCAGAATTTGCCTGCTTTCATTTCTTGTAGGAGCAAACTTGGGAGCAGGTTAACTCTAGGAAAGGTGTGGGGAACTTCATTTGAATGCTGGTGAAGTGTTACTGTAAATAGGCAGGGAGGGGGCATGGAGGTTATAAGAACTCTTACAGTGTGTTACTGGGTGCTTTAGGTATTCACTTATCCAAATAAGGCCTGCCTGGGATTTGGTAACCCTGTTTCCTTTGCTTTCTCCCCACAGAAAGAATGCAAACCTCGCTGTGATCAAGACCAGTTCCACTGCAAGAGCGGTCACTGTATCCCACTGCGATGGCGCTGCGACGCTGATGCCGACTGCATGGATGGCAGCGATGAAGAGGACTGCAGCACTGGAGGTAACGCCCCTTTTACTCCCTCTTCCTCAGAAGAGGATATCATACTGGCTTCAGCCGCTGTGTACCTGCAAAGCATCAGTGCTGTAACGAGCGCCAAGTAACAAGTTACAAGGCTGCTCTCATTTCCCCCAGACTGTATGCAGCCCTTGGCAAGCAGGTGCAGGGTTGCCTCCAGGCTTCAGAGGGCACTAGGCAACACTTCCTCTGTCCGTCATTGGGCCCTGGTGCTGAGTGACACTAGTTGAAGGGACTATGGGATGTTAAAAGAGTGACTTGATCCAGGTGTTCGGAATGCTGGGCCAAACAAAATTTCCAAGGGGTCCCCTGCCAGCTGCCAAAGATGCCAGGTGCTGGCACCAGCCCCCCCCCCCCAATCAGGTGGTATGTGCAAGGAACTGGTTGTGGAACTCCTCACTGCTCAAGATTTAAGACCTCTGAAATGTACTCGCAGCTTGAGTGGGGCTCTCAGTGTCACACCTTCGCAGTTTCTCCCTCCCTGTCCTCCAGGGATTCCGTGCTTTGTAGGAGGAGGTTTTGTAGCTGATGTGACTGGGCTTCTTTCCCCACTTTGCAGTGCGGACCTGCCCCCTGGACGAGTTCCAGTGCAACAACACCTTGTGCAAGCCGTTGGCCTGGAAGTGTGATGGTGAAGATGACTGTGGTGACAACTCTGATGAGAACCCTGAGGAATGCTGTGAGTGCCTCTGCCCCTCTGGGCGCTCCCTCTCATACTCTTCCCTGCCTGCTGCTCTGCAGAACTGAGAAAGTGAAGGGCAGCATCCACATGACATGGGGAAGGTCCCCCACCCCCAGGCTGAAGATCTTGGGAAAGGCTGAACCTGAGCTCATCCTCTGAGGCCCTTCTTTGTGTACCTCCTCCGTGAGAGGTCCAGAAGGCGGCGACATGAGAACAGGCGCTTTTTGCAGTGGAATGTTCTTCCCAGGGAGGTTCGCCTGGCGCCTTCATTATACACTTTTAGGTGTCTGGTGGAAATGTTCCTCTTCAAACCGGCCTTTGGCTAATTAACATCCGATGCCCCTTAAAATGTGTTGGGTGGGGCATATTGTTTTGTTTTTGTTCTTGTTTTTAATATGTTTTTTGCGTTTTTTAAAATATTTTTGTGTTGTGAGCCATCCTGAGATCTACGGATGAAGGGTGGTATACAAATTTAATAAATAAAGATAATAAATAAAAACCTATGTGGGACAGTAGCCTGGATCCCTAGACAGCAGCTTCATGTCTTACTGTGTAACCAGATCCTTGCTTGTTTTCTCCAAAGCTGCAATCACAGCCCAGGAATGGAGAAGAGTGATGCAGGATGGAGGCAGGGGGAGGCAGAGGCAGGCAGAGAGGCAAGGCCTGCATTGTCAGCCACCCATACATTTCCATGTCCCTCTGGCTCCCACATTCACTCTGACCATTTGTTTCTGTTTACTGCTGCAGTGAAATTCCAGTGTCCCCCCAACAGACCGTTCCGCTGCAAAAATGACCGTGTGTGTCTCTGGATTGGCCGCCAGTGTGATGGAATTGACAACTGCGGTGATGGCACTGATGAGCAATTCTGTGGTGAGTGCCTTCCTTGCTTTCTCCACCCTCCCCTGGACAACTCTCCAGTCCTGTGTCAGCCGTACTAGTGCCAAACCATAGCTGTAACAGCAGGGATTAAGGTACTTATTTCCCTCCTGGTGTTCTTGGATTCCCAGCTCCCATCAGCCCCAGCTAGAACGGCCCATGGTTGCATGGAGATGATGGGAGTTGTAGTCCAACATCATGTAGAGAGGCACTTTCCCCCCATCCCTGTGCTAATGCTGCTCTGAATTAAAATTATGGTTTGCTTTCATATTATGAAAGAGTAAGAATTACTCACATTTCTGGAATGTCTTTGTGTGGTTCATCATTTTAAGCATGCCCAGAGCAATGACTCATGCCGAGGTGCAACAGGCATGGTTCTCTGTAGGCGGGGCTGCTCTGTGCTGTCTTTCTGACTTGAATGGCCCAGTCACATCTCTAAGATTCAGTATCCTGCTTTTTGGGCGGGAGGGGGAGTTAAAAGAATAGGCAGGTGATAACTTTGACTTCACAACACGCTCTCTTCGCTTCTCACTGTCATCTCTGCAACCTCTTAGACTTGCCAACCACCAGGCCCAGGAGCTGCAGCCATGAGAAGAATGAATTCCTCTGCAAGAGCGGGAAATGCATCAGTTCTGAGCTTCGCTGCAACTTCTTTGATGACTGTGGAGACGGGTCTGATGAGGATAGTTGCTTGCCGGGTGAGGGGATGAATCACTGAAGCACCATGTACACCTTTGGGCAAGCAGAGGAGCTGGTGTTTTGTTTGGGGGTGAAGTGGAGAGGGGAGCATTATAAGCCCAGTATAATGAGGATGTATGTGGCTTGGCCGATCACAAACATGCTCCCAGTCTTCCTCCTGCTGTTCTCTTGCCTCTTGCCATTTCTGCCTACTGATGCAAGATTGTCTGCTCCCGTCTCCTGCCTGCAGATCTCAAGATGCCAATTGCCTGCAAGGCCAACGTGACCATGTGTGGCGAAGAAGCCAAATGTGTCCAGACCCCCACATCTGTGTACTGCACCTGCCGCCCTGGCTTCCAGAAAGTGCCAGACAAGAATTCTTGCCAAGGTATTGAGCCAAAAGACAGGTTCTGCCAAGGCCAGAAGTTAGCTGGCCACTAGCGTGAAGTCGCCTCAAATTCTTTGTGAGCCCCTTTAAAGTTGTCTGTGAGATTCTGTGGGTTGAGCCCAGAGGAAACGGGTGGCAGCAATAGCGAGAGCTCTTTCAGGTGAGGGAAGACTGAAGAGCGAGATCTAAGTGTGTTCAGTAAATAAAGTTAGGGAAGCAACTGCTCCAGCATTACATAAAAGGGAAGAATGTGTCCATAGCTGTGGAGGGGAAACCACATGTGGTTGATGGAAGGCAAGGCAAGGCAGTGAGTCAGGTCGCCAGGCAGAACTGCTGTATTGATAAAGGTAAAGGTACCCTGCCCATACGGCCAGTCGTGACCGACTCTGGGGTTGCGTGCTCATCTCGCTTAAGAGGCTGGGAGCCAGCGCTGTCCGAAGACACTTCCGGGTCACGTGGACAGCGTGACGAAGCTGCTCTGGCGAGCCAGCACCAGCGCAGCGCACGGAAACGCCGGTCCCTATTTATCTACTTGCACTTAGGGGTGCTTTCAAACTGCTAGGTGGGCAGGAGCTGGGACCGAACGACGGGAGCTCACCCCGCCGCGGGGATTCGAACCGCCGACCATACGATCGGCAAGTCGTAGGCACTGAGGTTTTACCCACAGCGCCACGCGGTGCTGTATTGATAGACAGCAACAAATGGGCTGATGGCATTCACAATCTGCCAGGCATGCAGGGGCTGTAATTTGAGTTTATTGCGTCTTTCATCCTAGCTCCCTGGCTAATGACAGTGACTGTGGACAAGTCAATTTTTGCAATCGGCTATAAAGCAGTAAATTAACACCTGATTGGTAGGGAGCTGCCCAGGGTGAATGCCACCCCAAATCCTAGTGATTATGAGATTCAGCTTGATGAGAATGACGAAGAAGAAGATGATGGTATTAAATAATTATATATGAGCGAATATTGCCTACAGCCATAGCATCCTTTTGTAGTGCTTGTACAAAAATGGCTTTGAAAAGACAAGGTCCCACTTTCAGGCTCCAACAAACTAACAATAATGAGATGAGCAGAGCACAGAAAGGGGAAAAGCCAGAAGAGGGATTCTGGGTGCGTTGCTAGGGAAAGTCTACAGGCAGGAATCTGGTTTGGTATCGTGTTTGTGGACATTCTTCTGGAAATCTAAATGGATTTTTCTGTTTCCGCTTTTAAAAAATGCATTCTCTTAGAGGAATTGCACCCAAAGGAAAAACATTGTGCCAGAATTGACCCTAAAAGATACACGATAGTACTGGATAAGCACACATCTTTTGCTGTAGTTTTTTCAAAATAGGTTTTTGCAGAGGGTGGAAGAGGGGGGAAATATATTTTGCTCTCTACAATTGATGCCAACGTCACTATGCAGTTGACCCATGTTCTTCAGCCTTGAGTCCCCAGGTGCTCTTGGGGCTACAACTCCTATTTTTCTCCAGGCGGCTTATCCAGTGATCAGGTATGATGGGAGTTGTGTTCTGGCAACGCAGAGTTAAAGAACACTTCAGTAGGTGATTCTAATAGCCATAAGCAATTCTGTTGCAGAAGTGTTCATCTTCCACATCTGGATGGTGTTGGGACCTCGTTTTGGCTTTTTCCATATACTACAGAAATTGTTTCTATTTGACTGGAGACGATGGCAGGATGGGACGTGTGCGCTGTTGTTTTGCACAAAGACATCATTCTACAAGGTGGTTACTCTCTGTAATTCAGCTTCTGGCATTTGCCTCCAATAACCTTGTATATGTGTCTCCCTTACTCTGCCCAGATGTTAATGAGTGCCTGAACTTTGGGACCTGCTCACAGCTCTGCAACAACACGCAAGGCTCATACATGTGCACTTGTGCCAAGAACTTCATGAAGACCCATCACATGTGCAAGGCAGAAGGTACCAGTGAGCTTGGCTAATGGGAGCTTTGTTGCAGAGGCAATGAAGGGTGTGGGTGTGTACACATACTCATGATGTTTAAGAGACGCATTCTATAAGGCGTTGCTTAGCGTAACACACAACTTCAGGCATGACGTCTCATGGACAGACACTCCCGGCCAGAATCTCTCAATTCCTCTTCTTTCCAAGTAGATTCCTTCAGCTGGCCAAAGACCCTACCTGCCACCCCAGTCCTTCCTCAGCTTTGCTCCTAGTTCAGTGGGGAAAGGGGCTGTAATTTATTTTTACGAACCCTTTGACCACCGTTGAAGGAGCTGCAGGGGAGTTAGCTCAGCAGGGTGAGGCTGCTGCTTCAGGCAGCAGAAGCCCCCACGGGCTTCCCACCTGCCCTCCTGCCTCCGCTACCGTGGTGCCAGTTTCAGGCAAGATCCCACCCCAAATTGCCTCAAATCATTGTTGATGGTGGTGTCACTTCTCCACCAGCGGCAGATGTGGCAGGGCACGTGGCAGAGCAGGCAGTGGCAGCTGTGGCAGGGCAGAGCAGCCCTTCCTGTTTCATTTTAGGCAGTGAAACAGGACACACCGCCTCTGAACTGCAGTGATATATTTCAGTGGGAGTGAACTAGAAACAACCTTAACTCTCTCATCAAAAACACTGGGAGTGCTTCATTTTGGCTGGATCATGTCCAGTGGCTGCTTTTCCTACCCCTGCTTACCTTCCCAATAGGTAGGGGTCAAAGATTACTTAAAATGTATGCAGTTTCTAACTGGATTGGGTTGTTGTGTGCCTGCCAGTTCTCTTTGAGCCTGGGACCCTAAGAGTGACCCCCTCCCCATTTTCACGTGTGTGATACATGCTCTGAACAGTCATGTCTGCTTTCGTACAAGGCCTTCAGTTCTAGGCCACATCCAAAGACGCTCATGCATGCAAGACAGTGGGGCTTCCCCAGAGTTGACTTCGCTGGCAGGTAGACATCTCAAGTGAGCATGGGGTTTTGGATTGCAATCACGGTGTGCATCAAAGGGCCCATCTAGACTTCCTTTTGTGTTGTGTTTCTAGGCATGGGTCTGGGCTTTAAAGCTCCATTTCCAAGGGGTTTCTTTTTGTCCCGGTGCTCTACCTGGAAAACCCATGTTTTACCGCTCAATCAGAGCAAACAGTGGTCGTGTTTTCTGCAGATTGCCATTTGCTCCTATTCAGTGATAAAACACAGGTTTTCCTGAGGAAAGTGCCAAGACAAAAAAACCTGCTTGGACACAGAGCTTTGAAGCACTGGCCTGTGCCTGGAAAATTCAATGCAAAAGGATCTCTGGATGAGTCCAAAGTACGACTTGCCAAGTTAAGACAGAGTACGGCATATTGGTGCCTTGCCAACTGCATTGTCTTGCCTAACAAACTTCCTTTTACATCACCCTCCTCTCCTCCAGCTTTTTCGCTTCACTGCAATGAGGTCCCCTCCCATTTTGATGCTCTTCCTCTTCCTCTCCAGGGTCTGACTACCAGATACTTTACATTGCTGACGACAACAAGATCCGCAGCATGTACCCCTTCAACCCCAACTCTGCCTATGAACCTGCCTTCCAAGGGGATGAAACTGTCCGCATTGCTGCCATGGATGTGTACGTCAAGGGCAACAAGATCTACTGGACCAACTGGCACACGGGGCGCATCTCCTGCCGTGAGCTGCCATCCTCTGCTGGCTCTAGTGCCTCCAATCGCAATCGACGGCAGATAGATGGTGGCGTCACCCACCTCAATGTAAGTGGCAGGCTTTGCCCGTGAGATAACACAGCTTTGGGGCAGGGGTGGGGCACTGGAACTGAGGTTGGCCAAACTCTCGGTGCTCACCTTCTTCCTGCAGATCTCAGGGCTGAAGATGCCACGGGGCATTGCCATTGACTGGGTGGCTGGGAACATTTACTGGACAGACTCAGGGCGTGACGTCATCGAAGTGGCACAGATGAAGGGCGAGAACCGCAAGACGCTCATCTCAGGCATGATTGACGAGCCACATGCCATCGTGGTGGACCCGCTCCGAGGGTAAGACAAGACCCACCACAGTTTACTCTTGCAACTCTCTGTTCCCTTCCACACCTCACAGCATGGCTTTCTCTTTACAGCACCATGTACTGGTCAGATTGGGGGAACCACCCTAAGATTGAGACGGCGGCAATGGACGGGACCCTGAGGGAGACGCTTGTGCAGGACAACATCCAGTGGCCAACAGGTCAGTCTGGTCGGGGTGTGTGAGTGTCGACCCTCACTCATGCTGCACAGCCATGCCCAGGGCTGCCTCTTTTCTGTATCAACACACCAGAGTTTCATTGATAGCACTGGGCAAATTTCCCAAACGTGGGAACGTCAGAAGTTGCCTTGTGGCTGTTAGCTCATCTCCTTACATTGCCTCCTGTTTCTTGCAGGCATTCCCAAAGCTTTCTGGCACAGGAATCTCTTTCCCAGTTCTGCTTCCTTAGCTCTTAGCTGGACCTGACCCAGGGATTGCTAGCTAGGGATGATGGGAATCATAGTCCAAAAACAGCTAGAGACCCAAGTTTGGGAAACCCTGTCTAGGGGAAGGGCTGCTTAGTCTTTGACTGATACACCACCAGAGAGATTAGGAGGGTTGGAAAGTCTCAGCTCCTCTGCTTGGGGGGGTGGGCTGCACACCTTCCTAAGCAACAGGCTCCATATCCTTTGGGAAGCCCACTTCATACTTTTGACACTTAAGGCATATATATGATCCACAGGTCACCATTGATACTCACACATAAATTGCTGTTGTTTGCCTGCAGGTCTGGCTGTAGATTATCATAACGAGCGCCTGTACTGGGCTGATGCCAAGCTCTCAGTGATTGGCAGCATCCGGCTCAATGGCACTGACCCAGTGGTGGCCATTGACAGCAAGAAAGGTAGGTGGTGGGTGCAGGGGGAAGAAGCTTTGGGGAAGCCATGGGGTGGTGCTGGTCTCGGTGTGCTCAGACCCTCCATAGCTCTTCCTCCACCTCTAGATCTGTGTTCCCAGTCCCCTTTTTTGCTTTTGGCAAAAAAATAAGGAAGACCAAAGGGGCAGCACAGTGATCATGGTTAGTCCCCTTAACACAACCCAAAGCAGCCGCTGTAGTGCTAGACCCACCATCCTCCCCCTTCAGTCTTCTTCCACCTCTTCCCAGAGAGAGGCATCTTGGTCCCATTGTAGTACTGCAGCTGGTGTTGAAAGAATTGTGCTGAGAAGAGCTTGCCAGTTAATGGGCTCATTATTAAGAGAACTTGAGAGTGTTTTTATCTGCCATTCCCACAGGATTCTGAATCCCTTGCCTCGCCACAATGCCCCAAAATGGGAAACATCTTCTACCTGCTCACCCCTCCACAGCTCACCTAACTGAACTCAAGATCCTTCCAGTATCCTGAATTATGTGTCCATTAGCAGAGCTGCACAGCCAGTTTCTAATACTGCTTCTACCCCTCTTCTACCCCAGGGCTCAGCCACCCTTTCAGCATTGATATTTTTGAAGACTACATCTATGGCGTCACCTACATCAACAACCGCATCTTCAAGATTCACAAGTTTGGTAATGGGTCCGTCACCAACCTTACAGCTGGACTCAACCATGCCACCGATGTGGTGCTGTACCACCAGTATAAACAGCCAGATGGTTAGTATTGCATGTTGGGGCATCAAGCCTTCATACAGCTTAGGTAGGTTGCAGGTGGGTGGGGCAAGTGTTGCACCAGGAAGCTCGTCGGTGCTGGGCTGTCCCTCGAGGAAGCTGCCTCTGCAGCTCCCTCATGCACTGAAGCCTAGTGGAGGAGAGCCATGGCAATGCTGCCGCCGCCTCTCCTGCCCCCAGGTCAGGCATAACCTGGGAGTGGAGCTCTGACATGGCAACACTGGACCGTTGCCAGAGCCCAGCAGAGGAGAGGTGTGGTGATGCTGCCACCTCCTCTCTGCCGCTTCCAGCCCCGGGTCAGGCCTGACCCAGCAGTGGAGCTGCGGCCTCCTCAGCTCCCTCGCACGCCAGAGCTAGTGGAGAGCATCCCTTACCCAGCCATAAAGGACAAGGAGGTGCTGCCACTACCCCAGCCCTGAAGGCCTGGCCTGGACGCAGCTGCCTTCCTCACAGCTCCAGCCTCAATGAGGGAGCCTGTCGTGTGGGCATCTGGTTGCGCCTGCTCAAAAAAATGTGCCTGGGGCAGCGCCACCGCCCCCCCCCCCGTCTAGACCTCTGCTGCATAGCAAAAGAGGGTAGGGAGTCATGTTGACCTCATGCTATGCCAACTTAGGAGACCCATAATAGATCTGAGGCTGAAGAGATAATATGGAGATGTCTTTGTGAGTCTGAATCTTACTTTTCGACATGGGGAAGGAATAGAGATGGCTGCCCAGGCAGGTAGCAAAATCTGCTTCCTTGGGGACTTTCCAGCAATGGTCGGATTCCTGCCGGGAATGCAGGTGCATGGCTGGAAAGTGGACAATAGAATCGTTTGTTTTCTGCAATCTGCATTAATTTCTAGTTGTAATGCTGTTCTCAGTAACATGATTTTGCCTGAATGGACGCTCCTCAGTCCAACTTGATAAATCAATTAACACAGCAGACACAGCAGTTAGTTAAACTGGGGGCTCTTGGTATTTGCAGTTTGATGATAAGGGGACATGATGGCAAACTGATGGAGAAAATATGGCAGGCATAGGCAAACTCCAGCCCTCCAGATGTTTGGGACTATAATTCCCATCATCCCTGACCACTGGTCCTGTTAGCATCTGGAGATCCAGAGTTTGCCTATGCCTGAAATATGGCCACAGTGGTCACTGAGCCAGGAGAGAGCAGGCTGGATAGCAGAGGGGCCATTCAGAAACCAGGGGAGGAAGAGGCAGTTCCGAGGCTGGAGAGTGCAAGTTCTCTTTCAGACCATATTTTGGGAAGCAGAGGGGCTGCCGTCCAGCAAGAGCCTCTGCTGAACTCTTATTGCTTGGCATCTTTCCTCTCCAGTGACCAACCCCTGCGACAGGAAGAAGTGTGAATGGCTCTGCCTCCTGAGTCCCAGCGGCCCTGTGTGCACCTGCCCCAATGGCAGGAGGCTGGACAATGGCACCTGTGTGCTCGTCCCTTCACCCACCGTCTCACCTGTAGGTAAGTGCTTACACACACAGAGTGAGGCACGTCTTGCCTTCCTCAGCCATACTGCTTTTGCCCTCTGTTAAAATGCCTTCTGTTTTTAACCCCTGGCCCAGGAAGTGAAATCTGCACTTTTCTTTTCAGTCGTCCTCACTTCCCAGTGCGGGCAGCCCCTGTGACCTTGTGAGTCACCATCAGTTTGTGTGGAATATACTGGCCACGTTATGCCTTTGGCTGCCTCTGGGTTCATATTTCGGAAGCTGAGCACACACTTTGTATGAGGAAGCTCCCTGGTCCAGTCCCTGGAATTTCCAGTTTAAAAAAAGATTGGGTGATGTGAAAGGCTTCTTCTCTTGAGACCCCAAGAAGCTGCTACCTGCCAGAGTAGACAATACTAGGCTAGATGAACGTTTTCTGCTCTCTGAAGATCCCTCTTTATACAGGCACTGGCGCAACTGGAACCCACTGTGTTGGGTTTTGTCCGAGTGGCTGGTGTTTGTTGTTCTTCAGGAGAAGCAACCAGGAAAGGCAAAAACTTAGTGCCAATAGCTGCATGGAAATCTGACTCTGTTCCCAGGGCAGCAACGAGGCTCTTTCCTGCTCCAGTTTTCACTCACATCCTTTTGTCTGCTTTGGAGAATAAGGGATGTTAAGTTCCTTCCTGCTTGTGGACTCACTCCATGCAGCTTACACACTGAAAATCCTACAGAGTACCCTGATGAAAACAAGAATGAAAAACTTCAGGCACATAATTAAAATGAGCAAATAGGGATTACATCCTACAACCAAATCGGCAGTCACCAATCACTTTTTAAAAATGAAAAATAGAGGAAGGAGGTTGAGACTGAAGAATTACCTGCTTGGGCAATGCATCCCAATGGATAGGGGCCACTACTGAAAAGGCCCTGTGCTGCTTGTGAACACACACCTTGCCGCAGGGCCTCTCTTGCAGATATTGTAGGACATGAAATTCCCATTATACAAGGAAGAAAACTGCCTTTCACTACATTATAGTATTTGTCCATCCAGTATTGTCTGCTCTGCCTGGTGGTGGCTCTTCAGGGTCACAGAGAGAACTTTCACTTGATTCTAGTATCTGATCTTTTAGTGGAAGATGCCAGGGGTTGACCCTGAAACCTTCCTCAAGCAAGGCATGTGCCCTGCCACTGATCTGTTGTCCTTTCCTTGAACCAATTGCCATCTGCCCTCCCCACAACATGGGAGAGGTAAGCTGTTGTGAACTCCCTCACAGATTCTTGCTTAGATCCAGTGATTCATGCCTAGCCAGAGGTTGGCTTACATCATCGAGAGGTAAATGCAGGAATTATTACTTGAGGGCTTGTACAGTAACCAAGGGATACAATGTAAAATTCATATGCATCCTGGGGCTATTCAGTTTGAGGCCGAAACAAACTCCCACCATATAAACACTCTTTATTTTATTTATTTTTGCCTTTCATAGACAATACCTCCTCCCAAATTATTGTCTCCTTTGGAGATGGGGGAGGACTAGACAAATTCCTCTAGACTTCATTGTGTCAAGCTACATGAACTATTCTCTTGTGCTCTCCAAAACCCCATGTACACTGATGGCTCTTGTCAGGAATAAATAACACTGAGTAAGTGAAGTTAACTTATTATTAGAAAAAACCAAGGCCAGCTTAGGAGTGACAAGCCTAATGAGCACAGCAACTCTTTTTGCTAGGTCTTGCCCTTATGAGGCAGTTTTAGAGCTAACAGTCCCCACCTCGATGTTAGAATTCCTGCTCTGTGATTGCGGTCATGGGATTGTTGTCTTTCACCTGACGGTGTGAGTTTTGACTCCACAGAGTGTGAAGTGACGGAGACAGGATGTTTGTGTTACTGTGGTCCATGAAGTGGGACTATTGTCCTTTCTTCTTTCTCTTTGCTGTCTGATGCTAGAGAGAGAGGGAGCCATGTTGCAATCTCCGTTGAGAGCTTTCCAATTCTGAACAGTAGGATTGTGAGCACTAATATGCTTAGCAGACACACTAACAATCCTACTGTTCAGGATTGGAAAGCTCTCAAGTGCATAGCACATTACCTGAGAGGTACTATGCACTACAGACTCAGATTCACTAATCTGAAGTCTGGAGGTCTTGAGATTTTTGCAGATGCAAGTTTTGGAAGTGACACCACAGATGGCACAAGCACTTCCAGGGTGTGCTACATGTATAACCAGTGTCTGTTTGACTGGCTGTGCAAGAAGCAGACAACAGTGAGCCTGAGTTTTTGTGAAGCTGAACTCAATGCACTCTCATATTCACTTATGGATTGTGAATGGTTGTTACAACTGTTTCAGGACGTCAGGGTTAATGTGAAATATCCTATACAGGTTTATCAAGACAACAGGTCCTGTTTGGCTTTGCTAGCTTCAGAGAGTTGCAAGCAAAGAACCAAGTACTTGCAGATAAAATTACATCGTGCAAGGGAATGTCTTTGGAAAGGACTCATTCAGGTGTCCTACATGCCATGAAACGAGATTCCTGTTGTCTAAAGTTGTTAACAGGGAACAACTTCAGATTTATGTACAGCGGTTGCAGTTAGGTTGAAATAGGTTACATGGAAAGGGGGAGGATGTTGGGAATTTCCATTCCACCTTAAGGAGCAGACATGGGATTGTTACGTGTCACATGTCTGTTTACATTCCAAAATAGTTTGCTGGGAACTTCCGTTGTGTGTATAGCTTTTGCTTTTGACTCTCTGAGAAGACGAAAGAGAGATGACATGTTTTCTTTGTCCTGATTTATGCTTAAAAATTCTGTAGCTGTTAGTATGTTTCCACAAGCCTCACGCCACTTCTGTTTGCGCAGTATGTTCTGCTAATATAGTGTGCTCAGGCTCTGAAGTCTGAGTCACTGATTTACATTGCACCAGAGATTGGGGGATCGTCACGGCTGGAAGGGCATGATCCAGCTGGGGGCTAGCCAGCTGGCTTCCTGACCCCTGAAGGATGCCGACACTCCCCATAGCTGACTAAATCTCCTCCTTCCCCAGGATCTTTTCCAAGCAATCTGAGACTCCGCCAGTATACCTCTCTCTGCTTCTCCCTCTTCATAGCTCTTCTGGTCCTGGGAAACCAGGAGGAGCTTGTTGCAGTAGGAGGGAGAGACCTGGCTTCTTCACCAGCCTGACCCATCTCTGCCTCTTGGCCTCCCTCCTCTCCTGCTTCCACCTCTGCATCTGATTCTGGAATTCTACAGATTCTCCCAACTCACTAAACCCTGTTGCCTCTCCAGCTTCTGACACCTCCTTCTCCCAGTTTTCTCCCTCTTCTCTGTCTAACCACTCATCGTCCTCCCACCACCAGTCCTCAGGCTTTGAGCCTTCGTCTCTTGGGGAGTTCCCCATCTGGTGCCTCCCACTATTCCTCTGCATTCAGCCAGTCCGTGACAACACTAAGTAAACTATAAATAATAATGAGTATCTCACTCAGTTTCTTGCCTGCTTCTCTTTTCTTTTCTCCTTTCTTGTAGTTCCAGCCACCGACACCTGTGACCTGGTTTGCCTCAATGGTGGCAGCTGCTTCTTGAATGCCCGCAAGCAGCCCAAGTGCCGGTGCCAGCCGCGCTACATCGGGGACAAGTGCCAGCATGACCAGTGCTCTGACTACTGCCAGAACGGGGGCACCTGTGCTGCTTCCCCATCTGGTGAGTCGGGTGGGGTGCTGGGAGAAGGTGCAACTTAGGGTTGGAGTCAGGGCAGCGGAGGAGACACGAGAACCAAGGAGATCCATGGCTTCAAGTGCTGAAGTTAAAATTCAGCATCTGATTTTCAGGATGGACTTCTGCAAAGTTGCATTAATCCATTTGTGGTTTGAGACTTTTCAGCTCCCTATTGTTTGTGGCCAAAAAAAAGAAATTGATCTCTGTTCCGAAGTGAACTGGAGCTGAGGGCTCATGCCAGCAGCAGTTAAACAGCCGTGGGGAACCTGCAGACTGCCAATTGTTCTTTGCATGTGCCTTTTAAATATGGTGCCAAATGCCAGCCTGCAAGGGAGACTTGTTTTGCACTCAGGAGCTCCTTCGTGCATCCAGTACCTGCTGAAAGTGGCCAGGTGCAAATGCCGCGGGAATCGGAGCTCCCCATTTGAGCCGATCCCTCCCAAAAGTGTGACTCCAAGCTTAAAGCCAGAGGTGCAAGGGAAGAGTTATGAGCCCCCATGGAGAGTGCTCCCAGTTCTTCACCTGAAGTTGAATCATGTGGTTGACAGGTGACCCTGCCCACTGGCCGGGGGGGGGGAGATCCAGTTCCATAGCTCCACACCTGCAGTAAAGGAAAAAATGGATCCCAGGGTAACAAAATAAAATTTCTGCCATCTAAAGATTCTTTGTTGATTCTTTGTTTGTTTTAGTAAAATATATGCACTTATAATCTCCCCAAAGTTAAACAATAAAATTGAGGCAATGTTTTTTAAAAATATGGGATTAAGTCCCAACAGGGGTGGAAAGGCATCTGTCGAGGATTCTTCAGCTGTGATTCCTGCATTGCCCTTGGGGTCCCTCTAACTCTACAATTCTGTGATTCTATGAAATACAAGAGTGGTAAAATATTCTCCTGTCTGCCATGTTCCTGGATCACCACCTCCCAGGAGATACCATATACATTCAACTAGCTGTTGGGTTTCCTCAAAGATCTTGTTATGCCTGTGGTGGGGGAAACATGTGGTCCTCCAGATGTCACTGGACTACAACTCCCATCATCCCTGACCCTTGGCCTTGCTGAATGGGGCTGGTGGGACTTGAAGTCACAACAACATATGCAGGACAGGTGCCTTTTGTTGGCTGCAGCAGTCCATGTAGCGTTAAGTCAGTTATATGGGCCCAGCCCTGCTAACGATAACCTGCGTTCTACCCTCCCACCCCAGGGATGCCGACTTGCCGCTGCCCCAACGGCTTCACTGGCTCTCGGTGCAACAAGCAGCTGTGCACAGACTACTGCCTCAACAACGGCAGCTGCACCGTCAACCAGGGTAACCAGCCCAACTGCCGCTGCCTAACTGATTTCATCGGTGACAAGTGCCAATACCGTAAGTGCCTGCCAGCTCCCAAGGCCACAGCAGACCCCCCCCCCACACACACACTGGCCAAAGGAGGAAATGTCAGGGAGATCGGCCAGATTTTTTAGTTTCTTAGAATATAAATCACAAAAACAAACAATCCAATCCAAGAGTAAAGTGAAAACCTATTTTCAGAACTACAAATGATCAAATCATTTAGTTAAAAAAACAAAAACGCCTTGGCAGTCAACACTGTTATAGAGCAGAAAACTTGCTCATAACTTTTCCCCTGCTAGAGCTTATAAAACAATCCTTTAAAACTTGTTTGCGTCAACCAGCAACTGCCTGATTTGAAATCACCTGATTGACCTTCTAAAAAAGTTACACAATGAATAGTGGAATCTATTCCTGCACATGAAAAGGGCAATGAGAGGGTAGTCTAGCATACAAGGTCTTCAATGCAGCCTCGTCTGCATATGCCAAGACAATATTAAATAATTTACTGGTCACATATTCTGTGCGAATCATTTGAAATCTTAGCTGAATAAACACATGTCTGACAGCAGGGGAAGCTTGTTAATTCCTGCAGATAAACATCCCATTTATTGTCTGATTTAATTTTAGTATACCAAACTGAGGACCTTGAATTCTTCATATATTCAGAGTCCCTTTGGGTAGCTTCAGCAAAAATCACATTGCAGGGGAATCACTGTGTCTTCATTTCCATCCAGTGTGAGGTCTAATTCCCGTGCTCCATCAGTGGGATGACTGTCAGAAAAGCACTTGAGAATTTGCCCCTTTTGTGATTGATTTTTTAAAAATATATTTTTATTGTTAAATAAATGAACAAATGTTAAATAGATAGTGCAACGGAGATGAAGTTTATGAACCCTGGGGTATGGTAGAGTCTCAGGACCTTGTTCAGGAATGAATACTATGTCTTGTGCTGCAACATCTTTTCTGTACCCCTCAGGCCAGTGCTCAAACTTCTGTGAGAACAATGGTGTGTGCCAGCTGACTGCCGCTGGAGCTCGCCTGTGCCGCTGCCCGCCATATTACTATGGTGACCGCTGCCAGCATAACAAGTGTGACCGCTGTCTCAAGGGCAATTGCTCCATCATCCAGCAGACTGGCAACGTCAGCTGCACGTAGGTGCCAAGAGTTGCTTGGGGGTTGGAAGAAGAGGAGGTCTGAGATGGTCCTGAGAGATAGGCATCAAGAGTGCTTTGGGTCCCCTGCCCATAGCGGCATTGGAGAAGCACCACACAGCGCAGCTGGCAGGGGGAACTGGACAGTCACCATGGACACCCAAGTGGCGAGGAACCAGGATAGGGTTTTTGGGGAAACAAGTTGGGCTGCTGTGATGTTGCAGGACACATTTGTGGGGCTTTTATGTGTGCACACAGCTGCCTCGTATCCTTTCCAAGGGGACACCATGGGAGTCCTATCCAAAGTATCCCTGGCTGTTAAGTTGTGGGGGGTCTCCTAGATCAGTTTCTGTGGTTGGTGTGTTAGGGGTTGGAACAGGATCCCACAAGCAGAACATTAAAAGATGGGAGCAGGGGTGCTAAGTTGTGGTACACGCAGAGGCCGTGTTGGAGAGAAGGCCTGTTTCGGGGGGGAGGTTAACGCTCCTACGGCAGGAAGCTGCTGGGGATAGATAGGCTAGAAAGGTTGGACTTGTAACTGGTTGTGATTTACTCTTTGGGCAGTAGCAGAGGGAGGGGGAGGGGGAGTTTCTGCCACGTTGACCGCATCTCCCTTCTACATTGCAGCTGCCCTGATGGCAGGATAGCCCCCAGTTGCTTGACTTGCAACAACTACTGCTACAATGGGGGCACTTGCACCATGAATGCTGAAACTTCGATGCCTGAGTGCCAGTGAGTTTGGAGGGAAAGGGGGGTGAAGGGAAAGGGGGCGCATGCCTGCTTACTTTCAGTGAGACGAGTCTTCACCCAGCTTCCTATCCTCTTCTCTCCTAACTCACAAATTCCAAGCCCACCTCCATACTAAGGCAGGCATGCTCCTAAATAACCTGTTTCCTTGAATTGTGTAGTTTTCCTGCTGCCCATCTCATGTGACCTGCCTGCCATTTCCCCCGTTTTGCCCCATAGGGAAAAGGGCCATAGCTCAATGGTAGCGCATTTGGCTTGCATGTAGAAGGTCCCAGGTTCAGTCCCTGGCATCTCCGGATAGAACTGGGAGAAGCCTCTTTCTGAAGCTCTGGAGAGCCACTACCAATCTCTGTGGACAATACTGAGTTAGATGGACCCAACTCAGCTTCTTGTGTTCCTTCCAAGATGGGCTTTGCATGAGAGATACTCCTGCATGCTGGATTATGGCACAATCTGCACACCCTTCCTGCAGCCCTCTGCTGAAGTAATAGCGGCTTCCCTCTATCTCATGAGTTCCATTCAGCTACTCCAGTGTTCTCCTTAGCATAATCTGCCCCCCTTCTCTTTCTCTCTCTCCCTCTCTCTCTCCTCACACCACTTTTTCAGCATATTCCTTGCCCAAGGAAGTTCTTGCTTGTGTCCATCCCATCCACAAACACCCACATGCCTTTTGCTTTTCAGGTGCACCTTGGAGATGACAGGGGAGCGCTGTGAGAGATCTGCAAGCAACGAGCAGCAGAGCAACCGTATGTAGAGGGGGGTTCAAGGGCAGCCGCTGTAGGGGTTCATGGGGGGCATGTGAGTGTGTCAGGTGGGTGTGGGCTGCAGCTGGAGAGAGTCAGGGAACACCTGTTCATGCAGGGGTGGTGACTTTTCCATACCAGCCAGAGGGACATGGCCCATGGCATTCTGGTCCTTGAGGCAGTTTATTCAAATGGTTATTCCCTTCCTCACACAGGGGAACAATCCACTCGGAGGCTCCCCCACATGTCTTGTTTAAATGAATAGGAAGCACTGAGCATAAGAGGAGCCCTGCTAGATTCAGCAAGACACAAGCACAGCTCATGCTCCCTGCAACTCTGCCTCTTAGGCTGGAGGCAACATGGAGACACCTTGACTAGAAACCATTGATAGACTTGCTCTCTGTGAAAGGAAGCACATGGTTATGTTCTCGTTCAGCTCTGTTTGTGCAGAAGAAACATCTCAGTGGATTGTGTCCTGTGGGTCAGCTCTGTCTCCCTGCCACTCTGCTGCCCTCAGTGGCACATGAAATCTGCCTCCTGGCATGTCCCCCTTGTGAGAAATGCGCCCATTTATTAAATTATTTGCAGGCCCGGGGGGGGGGGGCTTTTTAGGTCCAGATTCCACAAACGTTTGTGAGTGTCCATTGTCAAGGCGAAAAATACTTGGCCTACATGTAAACATCCCAGAAATGCTGCAGGATAGAAAACTTTTTTACTTAAAAAAAATTCATGGATAGGCTTACATTCTATCAGTTTATCAAGTGAAATGTCTTCACAAAGACAGAGGGAGGTCTTTGGTGTATTTCCCAGCTAGAGGTGTGTCGGTGTAGAGTTTTCCAGATTGCACCTTTTTCTCTTCCCTGTACAGTACTAGGGAATGCTTCCCATTCACCTGCACCGAAAACCGTCTCTGTTCATTATACTTATACCTTAACCTTTCCTCCAAAGAGTTCAGGGTGGCAGACGTGGGGTTTTCTCATCCCAGCCCCATTTTATCCTCACAAGCTCCCCTGTGAGGTAGCTTAGGCTGGGAGATGGTATTAACCGGTCAGAGGTAAACTGAGTGGAGATTTGAACTTGGGTCTGTCCCGTGCTAGCCTGATAAGCTAATCGATGCACCACACTGGTCCTCATTTGAACCTAGAGGGAAATGAGATGCCTTTGCTTCTTGGATATTTGAGTACAACTGTATCTATCTTGCCCAGAAATGGAAATATATATGCAGACATAAGGGACAGGCTGTGCATATTTAGTGTTGATGAGATCTTTGCTCTGTCTTGGGGTGTGGGCTAGTCAGTGACCAGTGTTTCCCCACCTCCTGTAGGAACCGTGTCCATCATCATCCCAATCCTCCTCCTGCTGCTGGTGATATTGGTGGCAGGAGCTGTGGTCTGGTACAAGAAACGGATTAAAGGGTAAGCAAAGCACTCAGAAATGGTGACTGTGGGTGGTGTTTGAGTGTGTTGCATATCTACTGCCGTGGGGATGGGGGAGCTTTAGGTTCTGTGTTGCATATTAAACTAAGTCAGACTTCCTCTTGCACAAACACAAAACCTCCTCTTGGGCCCCCACATCCCATGATGTAACCATCCATGAACAGGGAATGAATCTTGATTGTGTCCGTGCTTCAACCTGCTGCAATTCTGCTTCTCATTGCTGAGGCCACATTCGTTTTGGTCATTTGTACATCTGCCTCATGTCATGGTAGAGTTTCTGGGTTCTCTGTGGGAGATGTGTATGGATGAAGCTGCCCTGCCTGCTGCCTTCTTGGATCATTTTTGAACTCTCATGGTTCCCAGGAACATACTAAGGGGTCACACCCATAAAGAGGGGAAACACATTTTCAGCTCAGCATACAGATCATCAGGTCTGCTGCAGTTCAATAGAAACACATGGTGGGTTACTCAAAAGTTTGGGCTAGTAGAGGCAGACCAGCTCTGTCCATGGACAGTGGCCATGATGGCCAAGATGGAAGTAAACAAGAGACCAATTTGCACCTGTTTTCAGCATAGACTCTGCCGGTGAACTGCATGCTAAATCTAGTTCCGTTCAATCAGGGATGGATGCAGAATGCTGCTCATCAGCCTCCCATTCCAATCCCTTCATACCTTGGTACTTTATCCTGAGTCAGACCATTGGCCCATGAAAGCAAGTACTCGCTACTTGGATTGACAGTGACTCTCCCATTACTCACACATATGACAGTTGATGTCATAATCCTTTCTACTGAGGGCAGGGCTACACCATTACAAAGGAAGCCTGGGGTTCCATCGTGCTCTGATTTCACTGTAACCTAAAGTGGGGTAGGGAAGGGTGCTGAACTTCCCTCTGCTGCCAGTTATGTCCTGCGGATGCACTCACTTTTTAAATATACTTGTGTGTTTTTTCTGGAGGGGTGTATTTGCATACAGTAATCAGTAGATGCAGAAGACATTAAGCACCCCACCCTCCTGCCAATGATTCCTTGCAAGTGCCCCCCCCCATTAGCATTTGTACAACCTTGGCATTTGCTGAGACCAGTGCCCTGAATGTCTAGTCACTGCTGCTCCTCCCCACTTGAACAGCATGATAAGCCCACCTTGACCTCCACTTCATCCTTGTTCTTCCTCATCCCCAGGGCCAAAGGCTTCCAACACCAGCGCATGACCAACGGTGCCATGAACGTGGAGATCGGCAACCCCACCTATAAGATGTACGAAGGGGACCCCGACGCAGATGATGTGGGGGAGCTGCTAGATGCTGACTTCGCCCTGGACCCCGACAAGGTTTGGAAGCGGGAGCAGGGAGACAGGCTAACATGCAAAGGCTGTTTGAGGTTGCTTTGGAGAAAGGACTCCAAAGTCCTCTGGAGGTGGAGAAGGGAAAAGGAGTGAACAAAAGCGCCTGGCAGGGGCTGGAAGGCAAACGTGGCAGGGTGCACAGAGGGAATAACAGAATGAAAAAAGTAGAGCCCAAGATAAGTCCAGCTTAGAATCAGAGGATCCTGGGGACCCTTTGCTTTGAGGGTGCTGAGCCTTTTTGAGGCCAGGGCCCCAAGTAGACACATCCTTCACAAACCCCAGGGAAGTTGTTTTTAATCCTAGCGTGTATCTGGTTCTGTCCCCACAATTTGGGCAGCCAGCAACAGGCTTGCAAGTCTTGCAAAATTATAAATAGCTAATGTTTGTCTGATTCCACAAAAGCAAACAATAAACACTGCTCTCAGAAGATGCTTCGATTTGAGGTGGTATCACCTCTGCATGTGTTTTCTTCGCAATTCAAATGTGGTGCTTCTACAAGGCCAAGTAACTGATGAAACTCTTTGGCACTAAAGACCAGTGCCTGGTGGAAAGCTTCATGGTTAAGAGATCACAAGCGCACCCAGGGAGTTGCGTGTTCACCTTCCCTCTCTGGAGCAAATTCCTTCCTCCTTGCCCTTCTTGGCCTTAACTAAGGATAGGTTGAAGTACTAGTTGAGGCATCCAGACTTAGTTTTAGGGGGTGGGGCAAAAATGCCCCCTGAAGATTGTATTCGTCTTTGCCAGGGGGTGGGCAAATTTTAAGAATGTTCAGGGGTGGTGGTCTTACCTTTAAGTATGAAGAAACCAAGGACCTTTTTAAGCATCACCAGCATCTTTTACCAAAAAGAAAGCACCTTGCCATCACTTGGTGCAGCGACTTAGTTACTCTGCTTTGCTCCTTGGACAGAATGCCCCTAGGAGTAACGTTTTGCCCCCTTCAGACTGGTAGTTTTTTGGGAAGTTGTATTCGCCAATATGTCATGGGTGCAATAATAGTGCATTAGTGGTGGGTTTGTATTAAACCATCCACATTCTAGGCTCATAGTTAACAAAGTCTGAAAGAAAGACTCACCACCTTCTCTCAACACATGGCTGCTGAAATGTGCTGTTTGCT
The DNA here is from genome assembly GCF_027172205.1 of Podarcis raffonei. Classification (NCBI taxonomy): domain Eukaryota; kingdom Metazoa; phylum Chordata; class Lepidosauria; order Squamata; family Lacertidae; genus Podarcis; species Podarcis raffonei. The sequence goes on from NC_070603.1 coordinate 3,750,134, forward strand.
GTTGCCACACCTTGGTGCGAAACTATGGAATGGTGATCCCAGAGGAGAGCGGGGGGACGGGGGGAGGTATAGGAAAAGGGACTGGGGGAAATCTCCTGAGAAGCCACCTCTGCCCTCTTCCCCAGAAGTCTCTCACACTCTCTCTTTTCCTCCTTTTCCTCCAGCCCACAAACTTCACAAACCCAGTGTATGCCACACTCTACATGGGAGCCCACAACAGCCGCAACTCACTAGCCAGCACAGATGAAAAGCGGGAGCTGCTGTCCAGAGGCGCAGATGATGATCTTGGCAACCCCTTGGCATAGGGCCTGGGGGAATGGGCCACCAGCCCAGACAGAGGCCAGACGGAAAGAGACAAGATGGCTTGGGGAGGGTGGGGGGTGGGGAGCAAGAGATACTGTATAAATGTACAAATGAAGGATTATTACTTTTATATGTGAGCAGTATTATTACCTGTATATTCCCTTTCATCTACCAGCCGCTGAATCTCTGTCACTGGACTTTGGGATGGACGGAGTTAAAGCAACATTGGGAGGTGGTCGAGAAACCAAGAAGACCCTCATTTGGGTTGAAGGGCTCTATGGTCTTACCTGGCTGCAGCCTTTTTCTTCACCGCACAAACCAACTCACCTTTGCTTCCTTGTGCAGGTGGCTTGAGGTTGCCAGCCTTTCAGAAACTTATATAAATGTTACACCTTTCTTGGGGTGCCATTGATGAGCAAAACTGCTAGGAAGAAGGCAATTGAAGGAGTGTCAGGAAAATAAGGGGTTGGCAGATTTTGGGGGGTGAGGGAGAATTCTTCTTCCCTCTTTTCCCCAGAAAAACTTACTGATTTGATAGAATGTGGACCACAGCGATAATACCAGTCTGACAATACCTTAATGCACACTTTGTTATACTAAAGGTACCCTTGCTGTGAACACCAGTGGTTCTTAAATTTTAATGCATTGGGTGTGTGGTTTTGGCTTTGTTTAGACTGGAAAAGGGAATCCTCTCATTCATTTCAAATTTTGCATTGGGTGAAATCCAACAGTGCTCTTTGGATGCTTGAAGCCCCTGTAGAAACTTCACCAATCTTACTTCAAGTTCTGCAGAAATTCTAGGAAAGAGTCAGTGAATAATAATGCATTTAAAGTGGCAAACTTTTCAATAGTGTGTGCAAACCTGGTGGTGCACCTTCTCCGTTTGCCACTGTGCATTCAGTAGTTGTAACAAAGTGCCAAAGGAGCTAAATTCTTAATTTGGCATTTGTCACACTGCTTTTAAAAAGGCCTGCAATGTTTCCAGCATGATCTCATGGACCATCTAAAGGTTCATCTGTGGGCTACAGTTTAAGAACCACTGGTGTAGATGCCACATCCATCAACCGCAGCCACCTTTCCCCAGCAACCTTCAGAAATCCCACCAATAACAGCCTTTTCTGTTACTGCACCCAGCTAACTCCTTAACTCGCCCCCACCATAAATTTCTAATCTACTTATAATCCACCAAACCCTCCCCCACTCCCTGCCCCTTCACACTAATCATATTTCTGATAGCATTTTATTTCCTGGAATCATTTTTATTCCGTATTATTTTGCCTATATTCCACTTTATTTTAGCATCTGTGCCTGAGACTAATCAAGAGTTCAGAGCAGTCTCTCCTGCCCCCTTTCCTGTCCCCCCACCCCTCCCTCCATTGCTGCAACGTCTGCCATCCTGTTCTGGAAAGAGGTTCGACATGGTTTCAACTTTGGTTTCTCTCCAACATGCTTTTTTTAAAAGATGAAAACAGATCAAAAAAACAAATAAATAAGATGAACTAGCTTTTATATTAGAAATTACACGCATGTGGGGGGAGGGAAGGAGGTCTCCTCAGCCTTTTTTGTGGGAGGGGGGAGCCAAATGTTTTAATAATTTTTGCCGGATTACTTTACAACTAAAAAAAACAAAAAAACAAAAAAAACAAAAAACCCAGATATTGTTATAAATAAAATTTAAAAAAACTTAACTGTGTTTTTGTTTTGTTTTTTGGCCATTGCTTCTTTACTTTGGGTTAAGATTTTTTCCTAGCGAAGCTGTGCACTACAAATGAGCAACACTGTGATGTTCAAGCTAAACCAAACTGTGTGCTTCCAGTGTAGGAAGAGACTTTTTAAACTTTGTGTTTGTAAATTGGGCTTTGGCTCAGAGCTCTTTACAGATATAACTACCTCTGTCTGCTTGCAGGCTTTCATTTCTGCCTTTCTTGATAGCAGGCAGGCTGTGGGCTAGGCAGACAGATTGGCCTGAGCAATGCTGAGGATGCTGTGAACCCTCTGGATCAGAGCTTTCCAGACTTTTCAAGTTGGTGACATGCTTTTTAGCCATGCATCATTTTGCAACACAGTATTTCAGTTTTACTAGCAAACCAGAGGTTAAACTAAACCCTTTCCAGCCTTGGAAGCAGCGTGGGGAACATTCGCACGAGACACCTACACATCAGTGTGTCGCGACACACAGTTTGGAAAGCTCTGCCCTAGATGTTGATGCACTCCCAACTCCCTGTCAGCCACAGCTAGCACGGCCCTGTGCTTCTTAAACCTTTCCTGTGGGCCAAACTTTCAGGATTAAATTTGCTCACACCACACCTATTTTTTATTGATAAGAAATACATTGGCAGGGTTCCCATATATTGAAGAGCAAAAAAGAGGACACATTTGCCAACTTCTACTTTTAACTACGGATCAGACTTTTAACCCGACATATGGCATCCCTCGTATGTGTCTGTATTTGTGTGTATCTATGCAATCTATGCACTCATATGGATGCGGGTGGCGCTGTGGGTTAAACCACAGAGCTTAGGACTTGACGATCAGAAGGTTGGCGGTTCGACTCCCCGTGACGGGGTGAGCTCCCGTTGCTCGGTCCCAGCTCCTGCCAGCCTAGCAGTTCAAAAGCACGTCAAAGTGCAAGTAGATAAATAGGTACCGCTCTGGCGGGAAGGTAAACATCATTTCTGTGTGCTGCTCTGGTTCACCAGAAGCGGCTTAGTCATGCTGGCCACATGACCCAGAAGCTGTACGCCGGCTCCCTCGGCCAATAAAGCGAGATGAGCGCCGCAACCCCAGAGTCGGCCACAACTGGACCTAATGGTCAGGGGTCCCTTTACCTATTCACTCATATAAGGGGGGAGGGGTGTGTGGGTGTAGAATAATAGAATGGGAGGATAGGTGAAGATTAAAAGGAAAGGGGGGGATTAAACGATTGAATGAGTGTAAAATGTGCAAGAGTAGGAGTAGGAGTAAAGATCTGGAGGTAAAAGTCAGAGTTCAAGACAGAGAATCAAGTTATAAATGGGAGGTTAAGTTACAAAATGAAAATGTAAATACCCCCCCCCTTTCTTTGGAGTTAAAAATGCAAAATCAAAATGGAGGTTCAAATTAAGGTTTGAAGGAATAAACCAAAAATTGAAAGTTAAAAGGTTAAAATTTTTGGAGGTAAGAATTTAATCAGCTGGTGTGAGGCTCCTCCTGGTATACTCAGCTGAGAATTAACACAGCTCTCTCCCTTCTCCTCAAATTGGCAAGGTGGGTGGGAAAGTGCCCCCACATCGCCTGCCTCACTGCCTCGCCGCATGGTCCCCCAAGGGCTCTCACGTTCCTCCTCAGCAGGTCTGTCCCAGGATCGGACCTCTTCTGAGCAGTGCGCCTCCACGTGGCCTCCTCCGCCCTTCCGATCCCTCTCAGCCTCTTCTCTGCAAAGGCGGCAGTAGCAGCAGCTCAGTACAAGGGAGAGGCTCTCATGCTGCCCGCTCCGCCACACCATTCCTCTGGGCCTCCAGGTTTCATTGGGCTGCCAGTTGGGTCGGTGTCCGTTCTGGGGCAAGAGGTACCCAGGGAGACGCATTTCTCTGCAACCTCTCTGGTTCCCTTGCTCCCATTGGGCTCTACTCTGCCAACAGCAGCAGCTGCAGCAGCAGCAGCGACAGCAATGGCATTGGTGGCACAAAGACTAGCCAGATGCTCCTGCTAGCAGCTCGCTGAGCCCATGTCAGTCGCCATCTTGCGTTGCCAGAAGTCCAGATGCAATTAATTTTCATCCAACAGTGTCAGCCCACTTGCAGATTTGTCTTCTGCTCATGGAATGGGACTTTCCTCTTATCTAAGCTTCAGGCCCCCCAAATCCACCGTCGTACCAAACAAAAAAGACCCACGCTTTCGGCCAAATTTTAAAAATCCGCCTGGACAGTAATTTTAAGCCTGAAAAAGCGGATATGTCCTGGATAAAAAGGGACATATGGCAACCTTATACATTAGAAAACCCTATACATTGGAAAACAAAGAGAAACAACTAGCAGTGCTTGATATATAACTTAGAACACAACTACTTTATAATATGGGGTGACCTATTTAATAGCTCCGTTTGTAGTGAAGCAGTGTTACAAGAACCTGGATGGAACATGCATTGCCTAGGCATGTCAATATGAAGATTGACACAAGCATTCCACAAACATCGGGATCCTTGATCAGTCAACCTTTGGAACTTCCACAAAGCTTCAAACCTCAACAGCAGCTCTTGTAAGGGCAACTGTCTCCATTTTAGCATCAAATGCCAGAAGGAGGCAGATTTCATGGATGTATTTGGGTGCCTCTTCCTGCTACTCCAGATGGCTTCCTAATCCAAACATTGTGTCTGCCCATTTCCAACACTCTGGAAATGGCAAGAAAATAAGCAGCCACGCGAGCTTTTCTTTATTATTTGTTTGGTACATTTACATCCCACTTTTCATCCAAGGAGCTCAAGGTGGAGTACGTGGTTCTCCTCATTTTATCCCCACAGCAACCCTGTGATGTAGGTTAGACTGAGACACAGTCACTGGCTCTAGGTCACCCAGTGGACTTCATGGCTGAGTGGGGCTAGAGCTCCCGGCTCCCAGGTCTTAGTCCAGCATTCTAACCACTCTTCCTTCGGTTCTGTATGCAACCTACCTTCACCTGCTGTAAGATGAAATCAGTTTTGCAGCAGCTGATAGAGAAGAAAAGGGGACTTGTGGGAGAATGATGTAGGGAAAAGGATGGTTAGCTTGCCAACTGCAGCTAGTCTGGACCATACTATGGAGGTGGGGATGGTTCCCTTCTAAGCTCCTGCTTTTGTAGTGTGCGTGTGTTTCTTGTGATGGATTTTGCCATGACAATTGGGGCTTCAGGTTGCTCGAGCACTTTCCATTTATACAGCTGGGCACCTAAATTAATACTTTTAATATGCTGCATTCTCCAGATGCTTTTTTAAAAAAAACATTGGGAGGATTTGGACCTCCACCCTTCTGATCCCTGTTAGCACTAAGTCCTATTGAACCTGACCAAAACGGTTTTGATACTATAAACAATGTTCTGGACACCATAACATTCCCAAGGCTGAAACCTAGCATGATTATGCTTAGATGTTCCCAGGTATTAGATTACTCCAGTCCAAGAGAGTTTCCCTTTTTTCATATTTGTCTGAGCTTTGGAAGGCATCAGCAAAGGTTTGAAATTTCCATATTGGCCACAAGGTGGCAGCAACAGCTTCAGATATGAGGTCCTGCTGATGCCAAAGCTGGAGAAAGCCATCGCCAGTGGCTCAATAGCCATCATATTGAGAAAACGGGCTTGCACACAGTCCTGTGCTGCACTGCATGCACACATCCTTCAGTATGATGCAATTTTCTCACACTGCATCACAAAACCTTCCAAACACTATAACACATGCACATCTGATACACAAAACAGCTTTGAACAAACCCATTTAAACTGGATTTGCATCACTCCAGTTTCCCATTTTGAAGTTGTGGTGTCTAAGATAAAGGGTGTTCAAAGGCACTCAGATAATGAAAGGGCCTTCTGAATGATGGCTACCCTTTACAATAAAAGACTCTTATTTAACCACTAAATAACCACAGCCTGCTTCCAGTCATGTGGCACTGACAGTACATCCCAGTTAGAAAATATGGCTTCCAGGCCAGAAGCTTAAGCCCCAGCAAGCAGGACCAGCTCTGGAACCGAGTGAGGTGGGTCATTTGCAAGGGTCCCTAGTCTGGCCTGGCCCACTGCCCATTCTTTGCATGGAAAGGAGTTCACAGGTAGGGTCAGAATTCTGAAGCCTGATTTATATATGCAGGAGAATAAATCTCCCTGCTTGTGGAAATCTGGTATGATAGGAGAAAGGACAGGGAAATAATCTTTCTCCTGGGCTAATTTAGTGGTGAGCTGCACCACTGGCAGCTACAGGTGGGAGATGCCTGGGGGGAATGTAACTCCCCACTACCAGCCTGGCAGGTAGTTACATTCCCTCCAGGCATCTCCCACCTGTAGCTGCCAGTGGTGCAGCTCACTGCCATCTCAATATTCCACAATGTAGACATAGAGTGGTATTCAGCTAAGTTTTACTCAGAGGGGACCTGCTGAAATATATTGGCCTGATGTATCCTTGCCCATCCATTTCCAAGGGTCTGCTCTGAGTGCCCCAGGTCTGCTTTCACGCCCTGTTTTTTCCAGCCTAAGTGGGCCTACTAGAGGTGCTTTCAATTAGAGTCCAATCTCCCTTTTTAGGAACTATTCTGCATCACAGTCACATGGTACACAAATCTGTCCCCATTGTTTTCTTCCATCTTCTCACAATTGCCATCATGTACCCAGCGTGTTGTACACATCTACAGACGCACAATTTTTGTACATTCATCATGCACTCCAAGCCATGGTGCTCCAAGGCTTAGAACATATGTTTAATGCTTTGCTACATATTTTCTGGGCTTAAAAAACAACACCACCTCCCAACAAATAGAATACTCCTTATTCTTCCTCTTTAAGCACCCAGGGCAGATTTCAGGAGACATCTTCCTTTCAGTTTGGGCCTAGAGAATGCCTTGAACCCACACAATAATCTCACCTCCTACTGTGTCCTGAAACTAGGTTTTCCTCTGGCAGTTTTTCTTTTTAAACAGCTCTAGGAAATATGGCATTAAAGGTAAGTAAGTAGTCAATCAGAGCCACTGAAGACCAGCCAGGTGGCAGGTCTATAGAAAAGATTTGCAAACGAATGTGTTAACAGTGGTGGCTTTATGTATTCATTCCCAATATGTAATAGGATCATTAAACAAAACTGAAGGGGAAATGTCCAACGTGGAGACCTTTACATGTCAAAAATTATTACTTGGAATAGGTGTCAGGTCTGAATCATACAGCTATCAGCCAAAAGGAAAAAATAATCATTCAAGAACTCTGAGCCAAATGTGTGAAGCGTCTCCACAGAAAAGCATTGTGTTTGCCGTAGTATATGACTACACAAAAGCTCCTTCTGTGGTGTTTGATCTATAATGGATGTTTCACTCATGCAAGTCATTGCTGGATGCTGCAGTCACCAAGAGATAAACATGGATGTGTGAATTCACTACCTGTTAACCAAGCAGGCCCCTCCTTTTTTATAATTCCCTCCCAATATAGGAGTTTTGTTTGCTTGCTTGCTTTTAGTTCATTGCCCAAAAACCTGGGAACATTGGGTTTGAGGCCAGAGCAAGAAGGGACCGAGGGAGCAACCCTGATGGGTCAGACCTGAGTGGAAGGAACAGCAGGGACCTAGTAGTAGCTGAGCTGTCTTGAATAAGGCAGGAACAGGAACCAAAGGTCTGCCAGCATCACAATTCTGTGCATATCTGCTCGGAAGCAAGTCCCTGGTGGATCTTAATCTGAGGTAAAGATAAAGGTACCCCTGACAGTTAGGTCCAGTCGCAGACGACTCTGGGGTTGTGCACTCATCTCACTCTATAGGCCAAGGGAGCCGGCGTTTGTCCGCAGACAGCTTCCAGGTCATGTGGCCAGCATGACTAAGCCGCTTCTGGCGAACCAGAGCAGCGCACAGAAACGCCGTTTACCTTCCCGCTGGAGGTATTTATTTACTTGCACTTTTGTGCTTTTGAACTGCTAGGCTGGCAGGAGCAAGGACCGAGCAACGGGAGCTCACCCCGTTGCGGGGATTCGAACCGCCAACCTTCTGATCAGCAAGTCCTAGGCTCTGTGGTTTAGACCACAGTGCCACCCGCATCCCTAATCTGAGGTAAGTACATGTTATTAGACTGCAGCTTTTGCACAATGTGTAATGTAAATTAAGAATTTTTTTAAAGAAACATTTTTATTGGTTTTTAAACAAATAACCATCTCAAGTTGGACCCAAGGGTCCTCTTCTCTTCCCCTGAGCAATGGTAACCAGGATTTGATTTGAAAAGCAGCATAGTATAACATTAAGTTGAGCATTCCCCTCCCTCCTTTTGTTCTATGTCTATAAAGAGTTTTGTTGCTTATTGTAGATTTTTTTGCATCATGACACAAATGTATTGAGTTTGATTTGCCATCTCTTTAGCTGAGGAGAAAGGATGGGAATAGGCAAAACTTGAAAAAACTTTAAAAACTTAGGTAACACTGACATTTTGATCACAGCTATTTGCCCAAGCCGGCTAAGTCTGAGATGTCTCCATTTCCTAAGTTCTTGTTGAAGGCCTTTATACAGCCCTCTGTGGTTTCTGCGTCCCAGATGTTGTGTGTCTGCAGGGGATTAATACCTAGTAGATAAATCCTCCATGTGCTGTGGCAAATGGAGAGTTAACTAGTAGCCAGTCTCTTGTAGTGTTGTCTAAACTGATAGGAAGGAGCATGGATTTAGAATAGTTGATTTGCAATCCTGCTACCCTGTGATACATTTCTAACTGTTGCTTAAGTGGCTTGAGGGCTGTTATGGGGTTTTGCAAAAGTAAGAGCATGTCATCTGCAATCATATTCGTTTTATGTATCTCATCCAGCATGGCAACCCCCTCTATAGAAGTGTCTTTGTGTAGCTGGATGGCTAGTAGCTCTGTGACCAGTGCAAACAACAATGGCAACAGAGAGCAATCAATAGTTATTGACTGACATGGGTGTGAGAGGAATCCTTGCTGATAACTCCCAAGAGGAATCAAGCAATGGTGGCCTCTGAGGATTAAATAAATTAAAAGTCTACTAAAATTATCACACTTCTCCCACATTTATTGTTTAAATGTGCACACAGAGCGGGAGACTGGAGGCAGGAAGATGTGCTGTGTCTCCCCACCCCACGACCATGCCCCCAAACACCTTCATGACCTGGCACAACCTCTTGCATACCTTCCAACATTTCTCCGATTAAGATAGGGACGTCCAATTCCATAATGATAATTCTACTATTTATACCCCACACATCTTACTGGGTTGTCCCAGCCACTCGGGACCGCTTCCAACATATATAAAAACATAATAAAACATTAAACATTTTTAAAACTTCCCTATACAGGATTGCCTTCAGATGGCTCAGGGATTGGGTAATTCTATACCCTCCAACACTTCTCCAATGAAAATAGGGACATCCTAAGGAAAAGTGGGACATTCGGGGATCAAATCAGAAACCAGGACGGCTTCTCTAAATCAGGGATGACCCTGGAAAACAGTGACTCTTGGAGGGTCTGCTCTTATGGCTCACTGCAAGGGCCCAAAGGCTACATATCCCCACAAGGAACTTTCCGGCGGCCACATGTCACTGGTGCCTGGGGCATGCAGCAACTGGTGTAACACTTAACTTTTCCAGGGTAGATTATGCTCCAGGCCTCTGCATACACATCTCTCCATCCCCCATCCGAGGAAGCAAGACAAGTCAGCCCAGTCGGAGTTGCAGGACTGAGCTAGTGAGGGGTGTGGCATGGGATGAAACCAACAAGCAAATGAAAAAAAGCTCTTCCTTGCTTCTGTTTTGCAACTTCCTGTCATGAAGTCATCAAGGACAAAGCCAAGGGGAGCTGGGTTCTGTCACGAGGGTGGATGGATGGCTCCCAAAGGCGCAGAGGGGCGTCATCAACTCACAGGTCATTTGTCTCGCCTCCACTAGGCCCAATATGCATCTCGCTCTCACATTCCTCTGCCACTCCTAAGAACAAATTGTTTCTCGGTGTACATTAAAAATCGATACGTGATGGATTGGGCAGTGCCAGGTATTAATATGGAACGGTGCCCTGTCACTCTCCTAAAGGTGACCCCTGACATGGGACCTGCACAGCACCACAAACAGGAAGGTCAAAAATAGCCCTGACATTAGTGGTCTGATTGGGATGCCTGGAAGGGAGAGAGGCGTCCCATGTTAGCAGGAGCGGGCAGTCCACACGAGAAACAACCTGCAGAGATTAGGAATTGCTCTATGTAAAATTTGCAAATGCTGAAGAAAGAGGAGATGGACAGATCTGCAAGACGTCTAGTTGTCAGGGAGAGCCAGGGTCTCTGCTTCACTTGCTGTTGGGTCGGTTTATCGCTAGGCAGACCCTGCAGCATAGTCCAAACTTCCTTTGGCTTTGTTATTCTTTGAAGGTTCAGACCATTGGCTTTGCTGGCTGAGGCTGATGGGAGTTGTAGTTCAGCAACATCTAGAGGGCACCACGATGGCTATCTCTGTGATACTATCATCTACTAAACTATTCAGTAGAATAAAAGCAAGGGTGAGCTTTGGTCTTTCTGTGAGAGGCCAGAATTGCAGCAGGCAGCTTCCTCTCGCCTGTTCTGCGCATGCGCTACTTCGCACTGCCCTAAATCTGCCTCTAAATGAAAGCTTTTGCCACACAGAATCTTTAAGCTACCTTCAACTTCCTTCTTGAGCATGCTTTGAGAAGAAGCATTTCTGGAGAGCATTTCTTCCTCTCCATGCTTCCAGCCACATTTCTTTAACATGGCCCCATTCTGCCCCCACAAGTGTGCCTCTTGCAAAATCCAGCAGCTGAGTTGGTCATTGCCTATTTGCTTTCCCCAACCTGGTACCCTCCAGAAGTTTTGGGCTACAGTTTCCATCAACCCCAGTTGGTATGGCCATATTTAAAACTTTAAAATGGTTTAAATTTCTGCAAGGAACCCTGGGAAATGTTCTCCCTTCCATTCAGAAGCTGGGAGACATGCAGAATTCAACAGGTGCAGCCTTTCCTAGCATGGAGTTGTAGGGATGAGGAACACTACACCCAAATTTCTCTCTGTTGTGCCCTTCTTTTAAGGGGAGAGTAATTTACCTCAGGAATTTTAACTCTAGATGATAAACAAGCTAGGGGAGTTACTAGTAGAGAAAGAGATTGGAGCTATTTGCACCACCAGAAGCACAGTGAAATTTGCCTATTCAGTTCTCCAATGAGTCTGTGATATACTGTTGTCTGCATTATATATAGACTAACCAGTGGACAGGTTGAAGGATCCTGCTGGACACAAGAACTGGACTTCAGGGCTTTCCACCTCTGTGTGCCTATCGCTAACAGAGCAGTCTAAACCTTACAGCACTCTACGTATTTCCTAGACCCACTTTGGGAAAACTATTCCAGTTCGAAAGCCATTTGTATTGTAGTGTAGATGTGACTCAGGCCCTACCACACTTTGCATTTAAAGCAGGGGTCAGCAACCTTTTTCAGCCATGGGCCGGTCCACCGTCCCTCAGACCATGTGGGGGGCCAGACTATATTTGGGGGGGGGATGAATGAATTCCTCTGCCCCACAAATAACCCAGAGATGCATTTTAAATAAAAGGACACATTCTACTGATGTAAAAACACACTGATTCCTGGACCGTCCGCGGGCTGGATTGAGAAGGTGATTGGGCCGCATCCGGCCCCTGGGCCTTAGTTTGCCTACCCCTGATTTAAAGCATTATATTGCCACATTAAGCAATCATGACCTCCCCAAAGAATCCTGAGAACCGTAGTTTGTTAAGGGTGTTGAGAGCTGTTGGGAGACTCCTCTTCCCCTCAGGGAGCTACAGAGTGGTTGAAGAGCCAGTTCCTCCTCCCAGGAAACTGACTGGGTACAGCTTGTGGTGGACTTACTGGAAGGAATTACTTCTTTATATCACTGTTAAAGGCACGCCAGGCTCCCGTCCTTTTTTTTGCTCCGCTCAGGGTTTCCAGTTTTTATTGGCCTCTCTGTGCCTCGAACACTGGCTTGACAGGCAGGAATTTGTCAGGAAAGCAAGAATTAACATCCTCTTATGCCAGCATATCAGGAAGTGGTGGAGCATTCCCTTAGGGGGGCCATGCTGCGCAACCTGCCCAGCCACACAGTGGGGAGCCCAGCCAGCTGACGTCGCCCTGCTTTGAGGGGCGCACTCACAGCACCCTGTGAGCCCAGCGCCGCTTTGTGAGGTGTGGGGCTGGCAGGGCGCAGGCCTGTTGCGTCCTTCTCAAGCCCCCCTCCAGCTGGAGGTCAGGTAAAAAGGACACAACAGGGCAGGGCACAAAATGGTGCTGGGCTCTCAGGGCGCTGTGAGATGTTGTGACCTTCTCATGGTGTCTTCCAGCTAGAGGATGGTGAGAAGGACGCAATAGGGCAGGGTGTCATGAGGAATGCCTCCCCAAAAAACTGCACCCAGAACAATTGCCTCCCCCGGTCCCCTGCTACACCTCGGATATCAGGTGGAGCCACAGCAGCCTTAGGAAATGCTGGCAGCCCTAAGCAAGGCCTGTGATGCCTACTAGAATGGCCAGCTTTGGAATCAGTCTCTGTGCCTGATCCTTTAATTGCAATTTGATCTGCAGCAATTAGGAAGTGATAACCTTTAGTTCCATCCATGCCATATAAAACCTCACTTATTGATTCCTTCAACATTAAACCCTTCTTCAAAGGCACAATAAGAGGCTGGAGCTGAGTGGGGCTTGTTAACAATTCTAGTAGTTGCTGTTCCTTCTTGGTCTTATTGCCATAACTGAGTTTCCAGTATGCCTTTGAAATAAGCAAACTTGATTTCAACTTTTGATGTGCAGCTTCAATGCTGGACCTTTTTATGGTTCATCTTACATTTAAACCAGACTTGGACAGGGCAGCTTCAAATAGAGGACTGTGCAGGAGGACACATGGCCACCCCACAGAGAGACTGGACCTCAAAATCCACCTGTTGGCATGGCTTCATTATGCAGTCTTTGGCAAGACACAACTGCCTACCTGTGGAAGGGACTTCCAATTAAGATTGTAAATCTCTCTCCCAATTAAAACTGTTCTAGAGATATGTGATGATGTCAGTCAGTCACACTTCTCCATCTTTTTAATGAAAGTGCTGTCAAGCTTCTGCCAATGTCAGGTGAACCCAGAAGGATCAAGTACACAGTGTTCACTCTCTTTCACAGTGAAGGTAGATTAAAGGAAAAGAGAAAGGGAAGGGTCAACAATGCCTGGCATGTTGAAGAAATTTGAAAGTGGGCATTTTAAAAAATTATTTCAGATGAAAGCAGGCATATTTCACCAGGGAAGGAGCCCCTTTCTAGCAAATGCCAATTAAGGTGACTGTTGAGGAAATGGATACGTACAAAGCCCTGTGGAACAACATCTGCTCTAGATTATATAACAGGGATGGGTTTTTATGATCTGATTAATGCTACAAAGAATGACAATAGGAGGGGAGGAATGCTTATTTTACATTCTTAGGGGCTTCTGATAACCCTTCCTATGGGTGTGCTAACCAGGCCCTAGACTCTCAGCTGTTCATCCAGTTGTGTAGTGAAGACTATGACCCCAGTACCTCCTTGAGAGCCAGGGATGGATGGACCAAACCAATTATTATTATCCCTCTCCCAACCTGCAACTGTCCTATCCAAAAACTGGGTAATAGGATCCAGTGATCTACTCATAAGACCAACTAATTTCCTTGTGGAATAGTGCTGGCTAGAACCAGACTGAGAACGCTGCTCTCAGACAACGGGCAATTACTCATTGGTAGGCACCTGCTTCGCATGCAGAAGGTCCCATGGTTCCAACCCGGGCATCTCCAGGTAGGGCTGGGAAAGACTTTTGTTGGAAACTCTGCAGTGTGCAGACAATACTGAGCTAGATCAGGGCTGGCAGCAGGTTTCAGTGTGTCTTGAGCAAGGTGCTGTCTGGGCCTCACACCACCGCCCTGTTCCCCTCTCCTCACACCGAAAGTAAGCTTGCCAGGGGGCAGGAGCCACCAGGGGCTCTAGAGCAGTGGCTCTCAACCTTCCTAATGCCGCGACCCTTTAATACAGTTCCTCATGTTGTGTTGACCCACAACCATAAAATTATTTTCGCTACTTCATAACTGTAATTTTGCTACTGTTATGAATTGTAATGTAAATATCTGATATGCAGGATGTATTTTCATTGTTACAAATGGAACATAATTAAAGCATAGTGATTAATTACAAAAACAATATGGCCGGTTCTGTGGATTGGAAAGGGGAATCCGTGGGGTCTTTTTTGCGGCACGGGCGCCGTTTCCCCCCGCTGACATTTCCCCCTATCCCTCACCGTGGCGGAACGTCCCCCTCCTCTCAGTGTAGTAAATCGCCAGCCAATCGCCTGCTAAGGTTTGAGGCCCTGGCCAATGGCTGAGTGACGGCTGCGCGTGGCTGAGAGGAGGAAGGGGGCTGGGCTGAGCTGGATGAGTGCATTTCCAGCAGCCCCTCATTGGAGCAAGCTGTTTGCCACTGCTTGTGCTGCCGCCGCTCTGCTAACCATGGCTCCTGTGCCTGCCCTTGCGAGCGGCAGAGGCTGTCATTGGTGGAGGAGCCCCCCCCCAAAGCTTGCCGACCCCTGGTCTTAGGCGACCCCTGTGAAAGGGTCTTTCAACCCCCAAAGGGGTCGCGACCCACAGGTTGAGAACCGCTGCTCTAGAAGTAAATCAGGTGGTGGTGGCAGCCACCTGCTCCACCACTTCTCTTTTACATTACTGGACTCTAAAACTTGTTTTCAAAAAACAAAACAAGATGTTTGCATCAGCCACAGAGGGTCCTGGCAGTGGCCCATCATGCTAGGTGTTGACACAAAGCCTGAGGCAGGTTGAGAAAGCATTTGACTTGGTCTATCTTAAAAAGTAGAGACATTACCTTGCCACCAAAGGTCCGTATAGTAAAAGCTATGGTTTTCCCAGTAGTGATGTATGGAAGTGAGAGCTGGACCATAAAGAAGGCTGATCGCCGAAGAATTGATGCTTTTGAATTCTGGTGCTGGAGGAGACTCTTGAGAGTCCCATGGACTGCAAGAAGATCAAACCTATCACTTCTGAAGGAAATCAGCCCTGAGTGCTCACTGGAAGGACAGATCCTGAAGCTGAGGCTCCAATACTTTGGCCACCTTGTGAGAAGAGAAGACTCCCTGGAAAAGACCCTGATATTGGGAAAGATGGAGGGCACAGGGAGAAGGGGACGACAGAGGACGAGATGGTTGGACAGTGTTCTTGAAGCTACCAGCATGAGTTTGACCAAACTGCGGGAGGCAGTGGAAGACAGGAGTGCCTGGCGTGCTCTGGTCCAGGGGGTCACGAAGAGTCGGACACGACTAAACGACTAAACAACAACAACAAGGCAGCTTCCTATGTTCCAACTTGGGATGGGCAGATTTGTTAGTGTTTGTTCCCCCTCAATAGTTGTTTTTTAAAAAATGTTTTCACATTTCCATATCACATCAGTTTGTGATTATTTAAAAACAAACCCTTCACAAAAATTCACCAACATTTTAGCACAGATTTCTCATAATAAATGTAAATATGTGTTATAGAATTTATGGCCTCATAATGTATGTGTTTGCCTTGTAATAAATTTACAAGGCAAACACATAGGTAAGCATATAAACCACATGTCTGAAATAGTGCAGGAGAGCAATCCTGAAACCATTTTGACTCTCCCAAATGTTTCTCTGCAAGGAGGAAGGAAATGGGAAAGCCTCTCCATTGTCTTGTGCTCACCTGTCTTTAGGGCATCTTTGTGTATGAATAGGGTGAGCCTGTGACCTGGATTCAGGAACTAAGCATTTAGCATCTCAAAAGGAATGGCCAGGCTGCCCAGGTAAAGCAATCAAGTGACCATTATCAGTATCCTGCCAGACAGGATTTCTGTTGTAGACCACCCCGTGATGTATTTCTGCTGTAGCCCGCCTCCTTCTGCGATGTATGTATGATGTTTGGGGGGGGGGGTCTTGAGCTACAGGGTGGGCAATTTCAAAAGTCTATATAAGGGCTTGCACATCATTGCTCTGGGTTCCTCCTCCCTCTGTGATGTGGTAAATGAGGACCCTGTTGCAACAGTTTTAATAAAGATCAGGCTTACTGGCTGCTTTGCTTCTCAATATTCTCTGGTTGGCCTCTGATATTTTCTCCTACCAATAGGGAACCCACTTAAGGACTCTATACGGGCTCATGGATACCCCATAAGGGAAAAGGAGCAGGTTTTTTCTACATCATATGTATGTATGCAATTCTGCCTAATATGCACATTTTTGCAAGGCAGTTTCCCTAATATAACACATTTTGTGTTGTTGCATGCCATCCCAATCTCCAAGTGGTGCGAGATTCCAGGGGTTCCAGGCACTTGCCCAAGGTTCATGTGTCCTTCGGAATGAGGTATAGAGAAGGTGGTGGTGTCTTTATGATATATGGTTTATCTGGACATATATATACACAACCTGAGCCTATGATGGAGGGGTTCACAGCATTAAAACCCCAAGAGGGTCCTGCTTCTTCCATAGCCCGGCCTTGGATTCCAGCAGAAATCAGGCATGGCTCTGACCTTCTGCCTTCACAGACTGCTGTCTTGCTTCCAGCATCTAGCTCACAGCTCACATACACATACCCAACTCTAGCCTTGGCCTTTTCTAACTAAGTACCAGCAAGCTGAGGGAGGGTTTGCCCACCCATTTGCTGTCTTGCACTGTGTCACCTCCTTTGTTAACAACCCATATTTAGTGGCCCATTGTCAAGAAGCTTGCCTGGATATCCCAACAACTTGAGTTCTTGCTCAGACTTGAACATTTGCTGGATCCAGGAATTAGCAGGGTCTCAGCATATAGCCTATCGTGCCCCCCCCCAACTTATAATGCTATGTTCTTTTTGTTAATACCCAGTATATACATCTTTGGACATATTACTTGGCTAGAGAACTGCATTGCAAAATTCTGAGAAATATGAATTTTGAATGATGGTTGTGTTTCAGTTAATGTATTGTTTTGGAAAGTACAAATTAGGGAGGTTCGCTTTTAAATTAAGATGCCTTGGTGTAAGAAAACTTCCGGTGGCCTTACTCCGCCTTTTTAGTGTAGAAGATTTCATTTCATTTATTTTATTGTTTAGATAATTTATACACTGCTTAGCTTTGGGGGGGAGGGGGCGAGTCTCTAATACAATATAGGAGCTTGCACTGCCATAATTCTGATGGCCCTGGAAAAAGAGAAGAAATGTTTTTGAGGTGAATTCCCCTGAGTTGGATCCTCCAAAGAAAGCAAAACAAGTTTTGATAAGAATAGCAAAATTTTCCACGGTAGGTCTTCAGTTCTCCTTCAGTTGATACAAGTATCACCTATTATGGAGAATCTGAGGTGAATTTGGAGAAAGTTCCTGCCCAGGAGGCACTTCTGAGGAATTTGAGGGAATTTTATACTGCTAATATTTCCCAGGGGGAGGGCATAGATTAGAACATCCCTCTGAACAATAAGGAATTCTTTTCGCATGAGCTGGTCCATTTAGTTTAATACCATCAGACGGCAGTTTCCCCCAAATCTGATGCTACTTTCCAAGACACTTTTAAATGGATGTGGGGTTTTCTGCAGATTTGTTCCAATTCAGCAGTAAACAGCAGTGTCTGACCTGTGACTAGACATCACAGGGCCAATGGAAGGGTGGATGGACCCCTTGTCCAGCCCTGAGGTACAATCTCTATCTGAAATAAATCTCAGGTGCTATTTTCAGGTGAGATTCCATCACATACTTGCAAGTTCAGATTCAGGTAGGTAGCCATGTTGGTCTGACACAGTCAAAATATATATATAGAAAATAAAAATTGCCCAGTAGCACCTTAGAGACCAACTAAGTTTGTTCTTGGTATAAGCTTTCGTGTGTATGCACACTTCTTCAGATAGCAAGTTCAGGTTGCACAATTACAGCCGAGTGGGAGGTCTTGTATAACAAACTGGCTTCTCAAAAAAATAAATAAAAAAAATCAGTTTTTTGTGATAAGGAAAATGACAAGAAAATGCACTGGAAAGTGTGGGACAATACCCACAAACAAATCAGCATGAATGCTCAATAACTAGGTCATCTGGAACATGGGCATAGCCAGGATTTTTGTTAGGAGGGGCAGTTGCAACGTGATTAGTCAGTTAGTGAAGTATTTCTGTTGTTTTACTTGATGGGAGGCAGCTGCCCCTCCCTCCCCCTCCCCCGGCTACGCCCATGTCTGGAAGTGCCTTCAGAGTTCCCAAGGGAGCTCCAAACTTACATTCCTGGGAGTGCAAAGCAAGCGGTTTTGCCATTAGCCACGTTAGTTGCTCAGGGGCCCCACCAAACTTCCATTCCATTACACACTTCATTGCACATTGTGGCCACACAGGATCCTGCTTTCCATGCTGCTTGTGCCTGCAAAAGTTTTGAGACAGTCCCATTGCTTCATGTTCACTCAGCACAGATCCCATAACATCCTCCTGAAGTCCCATAGCTTTTTATGCCACAAATGTCCTGGTTTATTTTTGTCCTGCTTCTGTTGCACTATAGCTCCTCCAAACAGCAATAATGTGGTAGCATTGGAGACCCATCACAGAATAAATCCACCACTATTGCACTATTATTGTGTCAAGAACATGTTGCAGAATACACCCACAATAAAGCACCAGTCTGGAGAAGCCCTAAAAGAGACCCAGAACTGCACAAGAATGAAATGAGATAAAATGCAGCCCTAACTCCATTCTAACACCTTATTTCCAACTCTGACTCCCAACTTCAGGGTGGGAATTAAATTATCCTCTTTGGCATTGTTCTTCCTTGTTACCTAAAATCTTAGAAATATGCAACAAGGCTTAAATATCCTATGTTATTAATGTTCCAAAGCAGCTGAAAACATTGTCAAATGAAAAGGATTTTGAGAAATGCCTGAAGATTTAAAATGGGGGGGGAGGGGGAGAATGAGGTGAGGAAAGGAGAGCGGCCTCTTTCCCCCCTTTTTAATAAACCCTTTAGAAAAGATTTACAGTGCCGATAAGTGAACAAAGAGCTAAGATGAAAATAGATCTGAGACTCGGAGCTGCTATAGATCCGTTTAATATAGGTGTTTGTTACTTTTCAAAGACAACCGGGAAGCTCCAGCAAGGTATTAATGTGGGGCGCCAGTCAACCTGGGAGGCTAAGGTGAGGGGCACTGAAAACTAAACAGGTACCAAGGGGTAGAAGCAAATAGGGTGCCCAAGGGCCAAGGTGCACATATAATTCTTGAATTGGGGAAAACCTAACAAGGAAAAGTGTCGTTGCAATGCACACTACGGCACTTATGCTGACCCCAGTGCTGTGCGACTGGTTTCCTCTTAGTTTGCTGGTTTGTGACGCTGCTGGAAAGGCAGGCAGGAACACAGGATAGGTCAGCCAGCCCCACTCCATCTGCCTGGGCACGTCACACAAACTCCCACCTGCCCTGGCTGTGGCACCTGTGCTGCGGGTTCATTGCCCACATCCTAACACCTGAGAGACCCTACACATTTTACTTTTCTGAAATGCTTCAAGTGTCCCACTGATAAAATGGCTACCCCAAGGGTCTGGTGGGAATGACAGACAGCGGCAGCAAAGTCAGGCCAAGACAGTGTGGGGCCCTTCTGAGTCCCCCCAAACCCCCAGCCAGTGCCCAACTTGGCCAAACTCTGGCACTCAGCTTGCTCCCAGGGACTGTGCTGAATGCAGAATCACCCAACTGTACTAAAAAGGTAAAGGTACCCCTGACCGTTAGGTCCAGTTGTGGATGACTCTCGGGTTGCAGCACTCATCTTGCTTTACTGGCCGAGGGAGCCGGCGTACAGCTTCCGTGTCATGTAGCCAGCATGACTAAGCCGCTTCTGGCGAACCAGAGCAGCGCACAGAAATACCATTTACCTTCCCACTGGAGCAGTACCTATTTATCTACTTGCACTTTGATGTGCTTTCGAACTGCTAGGTTGGCAGGAGCAGGGACCAAACAACGGGAGCTCACCCCGTCGTGGGGATTCAAATCACCGACCTTCTGATCGGCAAGCCCTAGGCTCTGTGGTTTAGACCACAGCGCCACCCGCTACTGGACCTTATTTTTCCTGAAATTATCCTGAGATTCCATATAGGTTTAGAAGTCCCAGGTTTTTTCAACATGGTTGGGAAACACTGCTTGCTTTCTGTAATGTTCACCATCCTGAATGGGGTTGTCTAGGCCAAATTCTTATTGTCATAACTGTTCCTGAGAAATCTGGTACTTGCCTCTCATTGGGACAATGGTGAACTTTCCCTCTTCCTTCTCTTCCCCCACCCACACATTCCATTCTATGCGACAATTTCATGCTGCTAGCTCCTTTCCTATCTGTCACACCCAATTTGGCATTGCTGCTTCGAGGGGAGAGATGTCCGTTATTATTTTTGTCTGAAGCGCCATCAGCGGCTTGTCCCCCAAGCTGAGATTTGTTGTCATCCACCTACAGAAGCTGCAGCTGTCACACTGAATTCCACTGCCCACTCTGGCCAGGAAGTCGATTCGGAAGGGAGCTTGGCAGGTGTGAACTTGGCCCTCGCCCTCCTCCACACGATGCAGAAAGCGCACGTTCCCACAATGCACTTCTCTGGATATTGTTTTGCTCTGGTTAAGACCATATGGAACCCTTACATTCTATCACTTTCTTCATCAGCCACTGGGGTCAAATAATCAAACGTACATCTGTTAAGTTTCACCCTGTACCTAAAACAGCCCCTGGAGGGGCTAAGACTGAAAAACAAAACCACTCACTGATTATGGTTCTTTTCCCATTTGTGAAGGACAGGAAGTCTGTTACAGCAAGACAGGGATGAGGAACCTGATGGCTTTGATATTGCTGGACTGCAGCTCCTTTCAACCCTGACCACGGATCGTGCTGGCTGGGGCTGAGAGTCCAAAAGCATTCGGAGGATCACAGGGCAGCCACCACTGCAGTAAACTTTCACCTGACGCAGTAAATATTTGAGGCAATATTTCCAAAAGAGCATTGACATTCGTCTACAGCAGCATAACACAAACATTATTGGGCTGCATTTGCGGGATTCAAGTCCCTCCCAACCTCTACTGAGTGGTTCTCAAAGGCCGTGGTGCATCACATGGCAAGTGGGAGGGAATATTCAAGGACAAAGAAACATTTAAGCATTGCTGTGCTGTATAGCATGGTACCAAAAAATGTTTTTCTATTTGCAGAATATGGATAGATATATTTTCAAATTGGGAGCAAGAGCAGTGATACTGCAAGCCCACACCTCTCATTGAGTTTGCATACATAAGTATGCCTAGGGTTGCCATACATCTGGGAATTCCAGACATGTCATCTTTTGGGGGTCCTACATACCCATCTGGGGGGAAATTTACATTTTAAAGCAAATGTCCAGGATTGGCGGGGTGTGTGTGTGTACGGGTGGCTCTGGTTCTGGTGCAGAGCAGCTAAATTGCAGCTTGGAAGCCAAATCATGTGCAATTCTGACTCTTTTCTTGAAATTAAAACAATGTTGTTCTGCCAAATACAGCAGTTCTTTCCAAGGATATCAGGACAAAAGGAATGAGGAGGTGGAAGGGGAACCAAAACAATTTTATTGATAAATAAACAGCAGGCATGCAAAGCATAAAATAAAACATACCCTACAGGGGCCACCCAATCTCCCCTTCAGCTGCCCGGAGCCCCAGGTAGAGCACAGGAGAAAGACCCCGACCGTCAGGTCCTTTGATCTGGGTAGAAGCTCCCCAGGCCCCTCCGCCCTATGGCTTTTACAGCCTGCCTTGATGTAATCCAGTGCACCTGGATTTACTCAGGATTAGCCCAGGACCCTGAGATGGAACTAATACAGAGCTGCTGAGAGCCTCCCACTACCTGCAGCCGGGCATCCAGCCAGCACTTGCAACACAGAAGAACCCAAGAAACTCCCGACAGGTGTGTGAAACACCAGAATCCAGCAGCGCTCAAACTGGGGATGTTAAAGGGAAAGGGACATGCCACCTAACTCCTCGAAATACAACTGTCTTCCGCATTTCCACTACAAATGTCCAAACACCTGTTAAAATATTCAAAAGCTTTTACTTGCAGACCATATGGTTAAAGAAGAATATATGCAAAGTATTTACATAAGCATGGACTTAGTTTTCCTTAGCTGAAGATCACAGCTTCTGTGTTTTTTCCTCTTTCCAGTCCTTGCCCTCAGCCTTCTGCACATGACCAGCTGGGCCAGGGAGCTCCTTCTGAGAGGTTTCCACCTTTTCCTTCCAGCAGACTTCTCCTGACTGGGAGAACACCAACGTCTGCATTTCTTTCTGCCACAAACATTCACACAGAAACATGGGCCTCCTCTCCTCTTCAGAGTTCATGGACATGCAGCTATTATAATCAAGTCACTCATACTCAAAACAAAATGGAGAATGGAATAAGGAGACCTTCCATGTGACCAGAGTTAACCGATCACACAAGAGTTACTGAGGAACATCCCAGAATTAAACACACAGTAATGTGTACAGTTAAACATTCCTAATTTCAGTAAATTAAATTGTTACAAGGTACTTTACAAGGTACATATATAAGAGGCTTGTTTGTAATTATATTTTGGGAAGGATTCATGTTCTTATGTAGCTGCACTGTTTTATACTTTCTGGATGCTCCGTGATCGTATCCTGAAGTAGTTCTGTTCTGGGTTATCAACTGAGTACTGCTAGTTGTTGTTTCTCTTTGTTTTCCAATTTATTTCTTGTCAATAAAACATTTGGTGTGGCACAATCAAATTTTTATTCTGAAAGTGTGTGTGGCCCAGAGAAAAAAGTTTGAGAACTACTAGTGTACATCATGCACTTCTACATTTCAGACTGATTTAACAATCATTTCCCATCCTCAAGAAACCCTGGAAACATAGATTTATTAAGACACATCACATTTAACAGAAAAATTCACTGCACTCTCACCAAAACATGGCTTCCAAGATTCTTTGGGAGAAGCCATGGCTGTTAATATAGTATAAAATCAATACACACATACAGCCACTGGCTAAATCAGGGCATGTCATTAAACCATGACTTAGCAATCTGAGAGTGTGACGTGACGAGCATTGGGCTTCCGTTCACCTCCCTTATTCATGTGCAAGGGGCAGAAATGTAAAGCTTCTGGGCATGGTTTGTAACAAGCCACACTTTCCCGGATCATCTGAATCTTATTATTAATTTTTTATTTGTGAATTTAACAAGAAGAGGAAAGATGAGAGAAAAAGATAAAATAACATTTTAAAAAGAGAAGAGATAAATAATATTGATAAACAATAATATACAAATAATATTAGACCACCATTAGTACATGAATCTTAAACCAAACATATAAATTAATTTAAGCCCTCCAGATGTCCAAATAGGTATCCACAGAAAATTCCTATATGAAATATTTCTGAATGCAGCCAAGGTAATAAGGTCCTTGGGCCACTGTGTGATAGATGGTGGTTTTTATCCTTCCAGAGTTGAAGTCTCTTAGCTACCAGAAGTGTTTACAAAATCCACTTTTGTAGTCCATCCATGAGTCCCTATACTATAGGTAAATGGTTCAGAAGTACATTCCTTTCATCTGAATCTGAGAAACTGCAGTTGGTACACATCCTGGTTTCAGAACCAAGTATGGTTTGTGCAGCCCAGTGTTTCCACAACTGTTCACCACTGCTTTACATTTCCTCCCCTTGTGCATAAAGATGGAGGAAAGCACAAGAACTCAAACTTGCTGAGGTTACTAATCCCATAATGCTAAAACATTGTTGAGAATTACATCCGAATTTTGTCAATATGACATGGGGAAACTGACAATAAGGGTAGAAGGAAAGGCGTATCCCCCTAAAAACTGAGACAAGCCAACAATCGCAAAGCAAGCCTGGACTTCTGTGCTCACCTTCCGGTTTGTAAACACATTCCACTATATAGAAAGCACAGTGTATTGGGCAAATAACCCAGTAGTGTATCTATTAAGCGAACACTTCGTAAGCATTTGAATTGTCTTGACACGTGTCTGATTATGTGACATTCTTGTTCATTCAGACATCATTTAGGAAAGTGTAAGATGCAAACAGGGCCTCAGGTAATGAATTCCACTATTTCTGCTGACTCACAAGAACATAAGAAGAGCCTCGCTGGATCATGCTAAAAATCATCGAGTCCAGAATCCTGTTCTCACAGCAACCGACCAGATGCCCATAGGAAGCCTATTAAATAGGCATGAAGTTGCAGCAAGTTCATCCTCTCCCCTGGTTCTCCAGGAACTGGTATTTCAGTCATGCTCCCTCTAATACCACAAGTAGCACACAGCTATCATGACGAGTAGCCATTGAGAGCTTTGTCTAATCCGCTTTTAAACTCATCTCAAATTGGTGACCAGCACCATACCTTGTGGCAGCAAATTCCATACATTCAGCTATACACCATTTGAAGGTGTACTTCAGCTTTACTCTGGATTTTCAGCCTACCTGTGCAGCATTGCAAACAAATATAGCATCAATCCTTCCTTTTACCTGCAGTCATGTGTCAAATTCTACTGCTGGAGAGCTCTGTGTCACAAGGATGCCGCATTTAACTGAGCTGGGGAAGCAAGCTCCCCACCCTGCAGGTGTCCGGGGGGGCCCCATCATCCCCCCCCAACCTCCCCACTGGTTTTTATGGGAGATGCAGGAATGGTTGGGGAAGGGTTTTCACAAGACTAGCAGCTGGTTTCTTTCGTTTTATATATATATATATATCAAATTCCTCAGATCCTCACCATCTGATCCTAATTGTCATCAATCTTGCCATTAGGTAGAGTACAGCTGGGCATGGGGTGGAAGGAGTAGCACTTATGGGAGTTTCTGCCTCAGGTGCTAAAATCTCTTGATTGGCCCCTGGATTGAGGGGGGGGTGCCATTTCGCGCTCTGCCTCAAGCAGCAAAATGTATCAGCCTGCCCTTATACATGTTGCCCACCAAATTATTTCCCTAGCACCACTGCTGACGCCAAGCAGCACACAGCCTTGAAGGCCCTTTCCTAATATGTTGATGCTTTCATCTCCCAAATCCTTTCCTACATGAAAATAGCTGCCCCCGCTTCCTAAACACCCTTGTTATCGAAATCCTTGTTATCCAAATCCAAAGGTCACTGCTGCCCAGGCAGGGCACAGCTGATCTGCTAATCTGACTGAGTGTGGTGGGTAACACTGATATTTAAGGGAAGAAGTACCGTATTTTTCGCTCTATAAGACGCACCAGACCACAAGACACACCTAGTTTTTGGAGGAGGAAAACAAGAAAAAAAATATTCTGAATCTCAGAAGCCAGAACAGCAAGAGGGATCGCTGCGCAGTGAAAGCAGCAATCCCTCTTGCTGTTCTGGCTTCTGGGATAGCTGCGCAGCCTGCATTCGCTCCATAAGACGCACACACATTTCCCCTTACTCTTTAGGAGGGAAAAAGTGAGTCCTATAGAGCAAAAAATACGGTACTTAAAACAAAACATTTTTATGCCACCTTTACACAATCAAAGTGGTTCACACAAATTGGAAGGTGGCGAGGAGAACAATAACTTCCCATAATTGTATCTAAACAGAAACACCGAGCACAAACAAAAAACCCGAATAAGCTGAAACCAGAATAATACTTACTAGGCAGATCTCAACAGCCGAATGCCCTCCAGAACAAATACTTTATATATCTTTGTTTCCCGGCAGCAGCCACAGTTCACCCCTTTGCCTGATTAAGAATATCACGTCCTAGCCTTGAAAATGGTTCAGTATTTGGGGTGTGGGGAATGTGGTAGGCTGCCTTTGAGACACCCAAGGGCCTGAGATAGTATACGCTGCCTCATTTATGCGGTCTTGACTATGCTACCACTCAGTGGATTTGTAACTGGCTGACTGACCGAACCCAAAGGGTGCTCATCAATGGTTCCTCTTCATCCTGGAGAAGAGTGACTAGTGGGGTGCCACAGGGTTCTGTCTTGGGCCCGGTCTTATTCAACATCTTTATCAACGACTTGGATGATGGACTCAAGGGCATCCTGATCAAATTTGCAGATGACACCAAACTGGGAGGGGTGGCTAACACCCCAGAGGACAGGATCACACTTCAAAACGACCTTGACAGATTAGAGAACTGGGCCAAAACAAACAAGATGAATTTTAACAGGGAGAAATGTAAAGTATTGCACTTGGGCAAAAAAAAGGAGAGGCACAAATACAAGATGGGTGACACCTGGCTTGAGAGCACTACATGTGAAAAGGATCTAGGAGTCTTGGTTGACCACAAACTAGACATGAGCCAACAGTGTGATGCGGCAGCTAAAAAAGCCAATGCAATTCTGGGCTGCATCAATAGGAGTATAGCATCTAGATCAAGGGAAGTAATAGTGCCACTGTATTCTGCTCTGGTCAGACCTCACCTGGAGTACTGTGTCCAGTTCTGGGCACCACAGTTCAAGAAGGACACTGACAAACTGGAACGTGTCCAGAGGAGGGCAACCAAAATGGTCAAAGGCCTGGAAACGATGCCTTATGAGGAACGGCTAAGGGAGCTGGGCATGTTTAGCCTGGAGAAGAGGAGGTTAAGGGGTGATATGATAGCCATGTTCAAATATATAAAAGGATGTCACATAGAGGAGGGAGAAAGGTTGTTTTCTGCTGCTCCAGAGAAGCGGACACGGAGCAATGGTTCCAAACTACAAGAAAGAAGATTCCACCTAAACATTAGGAAGAACTTCCTGACAGTAAGAGCTGTTTGACAGTGGAATTTGCTGCCAAGGAGTGTGGTGGAGTCTCCTTCTTTGGAGGTCTTTAAGCAGAGGCTTGACAACCATATGTCAGGAGTGCTCTGATGGTGTTTCCTGCTTGGCAGGGGGTTGGACTCGATGGTCCTTGTGGTCTCTTCCAACTCTATGATTCTATGATTCTATGATTCTATGATTTAGTTCTCTGGGATCACTTCAAAAAGACTAATAGCATAATAGTAGAATAACGTAACATCTCTTGTCTCTGATTAGATTACTGCGATCCCTTAAATGTGGGGCTGCTTTTGGAAACAGTTCAAGAAGTGCAGCTGATGTAGAATTCAGCAGCCAGGTTAAGGCAGTCTGTGCATATAACACCAATTCTGGCACGACTCCACTGACTGCCAATTAGTTTTCAGGCACAATTAAAAGTGCTGATTTTGAACTACAAAGCCCTCTGTGGTTTAGGGCTGCCATATCTCAAGGGCTGTCTCTCCTCAGATGAACCAGCCAGGACACTGCGCCCATCACTTGAGGGCCTTCTTCATGTGCCCACTCTGAGGAAGGTTCAGGGGCAGCAACAAGAGGAAAGACTTTTTCCGTACTGGCCCCCCATTTACAGAATGCTCTCCACAGGAAGACACCCCTGGCACTATCATTTCTGTTTTTAAGGACCAGGCAAATACCCTTTTTATTTACCCAGGCCTTCATTCTTTAATTTGGAGAGTAATTAGTTCTGCCTGTGGCCTCTTTTTTTGCACCTCAGCTTTTTACTGGGGTTGGTTGGATTTCTGTTATATATTAAGTCATTGTTTTATTACTGTTTTTATACTTCGTTTTAAATGTTTCTTGTTATTTCCATTCTTACTTTGTGAGTCACTTTGAGACTTTTCCATGTAAAGAGCAACAAATAAATATAATAATATTAATGATTAAGTGAATGAGCTATGAGGTAACAAGTGTCTGGCTCAAAATTTAACTCAGCTGTGAAGTCACCAGTCAATCTGAAGCAAACTACCCCCCAGATCAGCTCCTGACCCATCTGTGATACAGGGAGAACAAACGGGACCTTCAGCTAAAGGTTACTTACAGTGGGGAGAATTTTGTGGTCTGTTCTGGTCAACCAGCCATGCCTTATTTCAGGATAAATCACCTCCCACCCTGTTTTCATCACACACACACACACACACACACACACACACACACACACTCAGTATTCTGTAGCCAGTCCACTCTGCGTGCTCAGTCCTCATTGAGCTGTTTTCTGTCCCCTCAGGGGACAGGAAGGAGTACATATGCACATCTTAGGATTCACCTGAGCATGCTCATACCATCCTCTGGTTTCTTGGTTACCTTACTTGGCTATAGTCTTGTCTGTGGCTAATCAGCTATGTTCAAAATTAGAGGGAGTAGTAATACTGACTCAGGGCAATTGTAAGGATTGCTGCAGTGCTGTGTGCAAAGTGCTTTGAGAACTTAGTTGAATAAATAAATAAATATTAATGTCAGAAGAAACATCAATAGGAGTATAGCATCTAGATCAAGGGAAGTAATAGTGCCACTGTATTCTGCTCTGGTCAGACCTCACCTGGAGTACTGTGTCCAGTTCTGGGCACCACAGTTCAAGAAGGACATTGACAAACTGGAACGTGTCCAGAGGAGGGCAACCAAAATGGTCAAAGGCCTGGAAACGATGCCTTATGAGGAACGGCTAAGGGAGCTGGGCATGTTTAGCCTGGAGAAGAGGAGGTTAAGGGGTGATATGATAGCCATGTTCAAATATATAAAAGGATGTCACATAGAGGAGGGAGAAAGGTTGTTTTCTGCTGCTCCAGAGAAGCGGACACGGAGCAATGGATCCAAACTACAAGAAAGAAGATTCCACCTAAACATTAGGAAGAACTTCCTGACAGTAAGAGCTGTTCGACAGTGGAATTTGCTGCCAAGGAGTGTGGTGGAGTCTCCTTCTTTGGAGGTCTTTAAGCAGAGGCTTGACAACCATATGTCACGAGTGCTCTGATGGTGTTTCCTGCTTGGCAGGGGGTTGGACTCGATGGCCCTTGTGGTCTCTTCCAACTCTATGATTCTATGATTCTATGATTCTATGATTCTATCTATTAAGGTGTCCTACTAATTAGGCCATCTAGGTCTGTACTGTCTACTTATAATGGCTGTTCTTCCAGGGCCCCAGGCAGAAGTCTCTCCCAGCACTGCTTTTAAACTTTTAACATTTAGAGATTTTTAGTTTAGAAAAACTGGATGGGAGGACATGATAGAGGTGCATAAGATTATTCATGGCATGGAGAAAGTGTTCTCAAAAAACTATGATTTCGGGACATCAAAGAAGTTGAATGTTGGAAGATTTCGGGCAGACAAAATAAAGTACCGTATTTTTTGCTCTATAAGACTCACTTTTTCCCTCCTAAAAAGTAAGGGGGAATGTGTGTGCGTCTTATGGAGCGAATGCAGGCTGCGCAGCTATCCCAGAAGCCAGAACAGCAAGAGGGATTGCTGCTTTCACTGTGCAGCGATCCCTCTTGCTGTTCTGCCTTCTGAGATTCAGAATATTTTTTTTCTTGTTTTCCTCCTCCAAAAACTAGGTGCGTCTTGTGGTCTGGTGCGTCTTATAGAGCGAAAAATACGGTACTTCTTCACACAGTGCATAATCTATGACATTTGTTCCCATAAGATGTAGTGATGGCCACGAACTTGGTGTTGGAGAGAAAGGGTTGGAATGGAGTTCAGCACAATGGCAATTATTCCAAGCACGTTAAAACTTGGTTAGATTTACATCCGTTGTCATCCACCTTTAAACAAGTATTCCCCACAAAATATTTAGGCTAGAATAAATCGTAGACACTTAGCTTTACAAGTACAGGCAGCAACCATTTCGCTTGGGGGGATCCCTTCCTGACCCCCACATGCATCAGTGGAGCATGTATAAGCATGTGCTGCCCTGTTCTGCCTTCTTCTGGGTCCAAAAGGACCGTGCATCAACTAGACATACCTAAAATGGTTGCAGTCTGTAAGTGAATGTTTTATTCACAGTCTCCATCGGCTGGCAGTAAAATAAAGGTGTAAAAAGGTTCCAAATAACTTCATAAAGAAAAGGAATTGGTTTCCTTACAAAATGATAATGCAATCTTCAGGTTAGCAAAGAAGCAGGCTGTAAAATCTCCCTTTTGGAGAGAGAGTAAGGTTCCTTCGTTTTTCTTGCATCTGGGAGCCATTGACTGTATGGAACCTTGCTTGTTTGAGGAAGCACAAAGAAAAAAAGACTGAAAGCGGGGAGCAAAGGCTGCTGTGTGTCTGCCAAGCCACACTCTGGTAACTTGAGCTCAGGGCTCAGGTTAACCCTTTCATGCATGAAAGTGTGAGTCAGTGACTGTATATAAAGAGAATTAGACAAATCCATGGGAGATAAAGCTATCAATGACTACTAGCAACACTGGCTTATGTTCTGCCTCCACTGTTGGAGGCATAGGCCTGTGTATACCGGTTGCTGGGAATCGCAGGGTTTTGCTTGCTGGCTTCCCATCGGCATCTAGTTGACCACCTGTGAGAACATGATCCAGGACCGGGTGGGCCTTTGGCTGATCCAGCAGGGCTTTTCTTATATCATGCTTAACTGGAGATGCTGGAGAATCTGGGACCTTCTGAATCGAAAACATGTAGATCCTTCATTGAGCTATGGCCCTTCCTTAGCTCAGTGTTTCATACTTCACTCTTCAGACAAATTCACCTTTGAAGCAGAATATTCTTATGTTTTTGAGACTGAGGCAAAACAGTTAGGTGATCTGTGCAGACAGGAAAGCCAAAGCTCAAGTGACTAAATTAAATGCTACATTTTGCACATGTCAGAATATAAGCACACCCCTGGCAAATGCTGAACATGTTTTTCCACCTAACCCCAAACAAACCCCATAGGCATCATCTACACTTCTGTCTGCTTCCAAAGTCACATTTCTGGATGGTATCCTGGAATGCAATTCAAAACTGCATGGTGGGACATAATGAACCACAGCATTTAAAAATGCATTGAACAGTGGGACATAGGGACTGCTGTGAAAGGACTTTGTAGAGTGAGCACAGTTTGAATTAGGACCACCACCACGTGTCCTACATTTACAGGGGACAGTTTTCTATTTGAAGGTTCAAGTTTAGTTTATAGAAAGAAGAACCCTGAAAAGTGAGAGCAAAGAGGGAGCCTTGGAGGTGGCCATCAAAAGGAGCACCTGAGCAGCAGAGATCAT
Source organism: Podarcis raffonei (assembly GCF_027172205.1). NCBI lineage: Eukaryota > Metazoa > Chordata > Lepidosauria > Squamata > Lacertidae > Podarcis > Podarcis raffonei. Next base: position 3,781,100 of record NC_070603.1, read on the forward strand.
GATTATGACCTCCTTTCAGCGGGTGCAGAATGTATGCAATGGAATCATGATCATGACCTCCTTATGGTGTCTTCGCTGCAAGATCATATTCATCCGGTACTATACCAGCTGCACTGGCTGGAGTACAGGATCAGGTTTAAGGTGCTGGTTTTAACCTTTAAAGCCCTATACGGCCTAGGACCCTCGTACCTACGGGACCGCCTCTCCTGGTATGTCCCACAGAGAAATTTACGGTCTGCAAATAAAAACATCCTAAAGATCCCAGGCCACAGAGAGGTTAGGCTGGCCTCAACTAGAGCCAGGGCTTTCTCGGCCACGGCTCCAATCTGGTGGAACACTCTGTCACAAGAGACTAGGGCCCTGCGGGACTTGACATCTTTCCGCAGGGCCTGCAAGACAGAGCTGTTCCACCAGGCCTTTGGTCAGGGCACAGCCTGACTCCCTCCTCTGGCAATCTGCACAGAATTTTGCTTGATGGTTGCCATTAATTTGATTTTAATTTGATTTTAATTAATTTTATAATGAATGTTTTTAGAATGTTGGACTATTTTGATTGTTGTTAGTTGCCCTGAGCCCAGCTTCGGCTGGGGAGGGCGGGATATAAATAAAATTTTATTATTATTATTATTATTATTATTATTATTATTATTATTATTTAGCATGTGAACATTTTATAAAAATCTGTGTCCTTTTTTATGGTGAAACGTGTCCTCTTTATTTTTGCATCATGTAACTGGTGCCCTTAATCTGAACGGAGGTGCCACTTCAGACAGGGGTGCCAACTAGAAAAAATATTGAGGCAGGGGGAGGGAAGCCCTGCCCGGCATAATCAATCACATGATGTGGCACACGCACAGCATTTTTTTTGGGGGGGGTATTAATATTTTATTGGAGGGTGTCAAATACCTATTGGCCCTTAGGAGTTGGCTCCTATGACTTAAGATATCACTGGCTGTGATCAACATTCTTCAGCAGCATAGCTGTTAAGTGTCCCTTATTTGAAGGGACAGTCACTTATTCCAGCGCCATGTCCCGCTGCTGTCCCTTATTGATGGATGTCCCTTAAATGTCCCTTAAATGATGCCCCTTAAATTTCAAAGGCCGGGGAGCCATCTTAAGTTGAGGCTGCATAGGCCTTGTGGTGCATGTGATTCAGATTCTATTCAGTTGAACCTCTGGTTACAAAGTTGGTTGGACAGTGTTCTCGGAGGTACCAGCATGAGTTTGACCAGACTGCAGGAGGACAGGAAGACTGGAGTGCCTGGAGCAGGTGAGGCTGCAGGTCCCTTATTTTGGCTGCTGGTCCCTTATTTTCAAATCTGTAAGTTGACAGCTATGTTCAGCAGGGCCCAGCTTCACTGGGGAGAGGGCAGGACAAACTTGCCAGGCAGGCTCCCTCCCACACATAGATCATGATTCCATTGCATACATTCAATCTCATGATTTATATTTATAGCCAGACATGGCAGTAAGGTGTGTGCATGTACTGGACATTTGATGACATATATTTTCGGCCTGTAAATCAGCACTTGTTCCCCCTGTTCTTGGGATCAATGTCCCTGATTATCAATGTGGTTTTTGAGAGAGCATTTGACGTAGGAAAACACAAATGATTTCTCTGTCTCTCTAACTACAAGTCCTGGCTTAACTGCACAAAGTATATACTCCTTGTCCTAGGAAAAAGGCCTGGGGCGGCATTTTTCTCTTCAGACTGTTGCAGCACTGCTTCTGTTCCGATTGGCTCTAGCAACTCTCTCAAGATCTGAAGTTCAGCTTCATGTTCTGCCCTCGTGATAAAGGGTTGCAGGCTGGTCTGGCCCCTGCCCCGGATCAAAGAAGCCCCGGTAAATTGTACCTTTCTCCCTCACGCTTGGGCCCCCCACCAGAAAGATGCAAAGATCCACTCCTGGTAAACATTTGACAATAAAATGGCGAAAAAGGTGGATTTTAAGAACAACTGTTGTGATTAGTTTCTTTAAGTACCTCAATAAAACAAAAGCAATGTTATCAACAGCAAACAGATCCTTCCAATCCCACTCCCTTTTAGTAAGCAAAAGGGATTTGAGCCTTTAGCATGCATACCTAATTCATACGTCAGCCTGCTGGAGTGTTTATATAACCATCGTCACCAGAAAGCTGAACTACAGTTGCCGAAGCTGCTGAGGAATAACAACATGTTATCCCAAGTATTCAGGGTTGTCTGCCCCCTCCCACTACTTAAATGTCACCCCGGTACATTTGAATAACTTTCTTAAACACATGGTTACAGGGAACATAGTATGGGAAGGTAATGCACCATATTTAAAGTACTTTGGGAGTGATTTTGATTTGAACAAATTGCACCAATGGTAGTTAAGGGTGCAGGCTTTGGATGTCAAACACACGGCCTCCATGGCAGGGCCAAAAGCTGTAGGGTGATGCCCCGTGATGAGATGAATACCATTTTAAAAATACTTAGAATATTTGTATGCTACCCATACAAATATTATCTGCGTGGCTTATAATGTATATTTAATATACTGTACAGTAACCATGAAAAGAAAAAATATATAATGCAGCATTTAAACAAACAAACCTCAAGCAGCCTATAATAAAATCAATAAGACAAGACTCTCAGTCAGCACTAAAAATGCGAAGAGATTTTTAAATAATTTTAAAGGCCTGGGAAAATAAAAAGATCTTCACCTGGCACCAACACAGAGTACATGCCAGGTGGCGAAAGAATACCAGCTAGGGTGGCACCATCGAAAAGCCTGTGGTTCACTGCAAACTGCTTTATCTGGTCAGTGCAAGGATTTCTGCCCTACACATCCCCCAGTCTTGGCATATGCCCACCTACAACATCACTGGGCACTTTCCCAAAATTTCAGATATGCCCACTTGCCCAAAAGGATTGGCAACCCCTGTGAGGGCAGCAAATGTGTTGCACTCCCGATATTGTTGGATTACATCTTGCATCATTCCTGCCCACTGACCATGCAGGTTAGGGCTGATGGGAACTGGAGGCCAACAACATCTAGAAGGCACCATATTGGGCTATCCCTGCTATAGACCATGGCACCTCCCCACTTTCCTGACTCTTGAATCAGTGCTAGCAATGTACCAAGTACCCAGGAGGACACTGCTGGCAAACTCCTCCCAGTCCCTTCATCCAGGTCTCAATGACACCAACCAGATTTGCCCCGGCACCCACAGTTAAATCAATGATTAGATATTTTATTGTGGACTAAGCCAGGGACTCGGCTACATCAGTAAAGGAAAAGCATTTTAAATGCATTGTAACACTGTGGCACCAGATGGCGCTGTGGAGTTCCGTCTTTCGGCAACACGATTTCCCACTATGAGGTTTACAACGCGTTTTGCTGAAAGTTTTTTTGACGTGTCTAGATCCAGCCCAGCAAGCATTCAGTTGACGCCCTGTGGGTATCATAGTCCAACATCTGTAGAGCATCCTTTCACCTTGTGCTCTGAGGAGGGCAGAACAGAGACTGGCCCCACAATCCCATGATTTCAGAAGCTGGTGTTTTAGGGAAAGAAAGACACGGCATTGTGAAAGTTGTCTCCCACCTCCTGGGCATTTCCCCTCCCTGGCCACCAGTCCCTTGGCATGGCCACCCTTCCTGGAAGGCCCAGGTGTTCTGAGATACTTCTATGTGCGGTGGGAGATATGCCCCCCTCACTCCGAGAGAGGGCACATTTGGCAAGAGCTCTCCCAGCACTCTCTTCAGAAAGCCAGGCAGGTCGGCCAGCAGGTGCTGGGACAGGAGGAGGGTCCTGTGTGCCAGCTGCAAAAGAGCCAGTGAAAGGGCAAGCACCTGCTGGTGCCAGCATTAAAAGGGCAGCTTTATTGCTTCCTTGTTTGGGTTGCGTAGGATCCTGTCTTTACTCCCCCCTCCCTTGGTGGCTCCCTCCCCGCATCCCCGCTCCCCTGCTGCTCACACACCAGGCAGAGCCCTGTCAGCCTTCAAGGGGAAAGAGGGAGAAGAAAAATAACACTTGAATATGTATTTCTGCTGAAATGAAAGAATTACTGCCCGCATATGAGGCGGCAGACACCTTAGAATATATAAGGGCATCCTCTGCATACACAAGAGGCAGGTTCTTCAAGTCAGCTTGCTTGGGGGGTAGGAACTGGAGGGCCGAGGGGCCTCTGGGAGGAATCATGTCCTTGATGGGGCAGCATCTGTCTTTAGGTAGGTGCGGGGGGCTGTGGAATATAAAGGGGATTTTGATTTTGAAGTGGATGGGTCTCCAGTTCTCTATGAAACAATTAAATGCTTGGTGATGGGATTCAAGCCCACCTGGAACTAAGTGTCTACTGCTATGAAAGACCCTCCCCAAAATCCAAGATGCGTAAGCTTTCTTAGTGGTAAGTGAAAATAACCGGGCACAAACTCTCTGCGCATGCTTGAGGGCACTATTTTCTCTGTCAGAGAGGTCTTGAGGCACCTTAAAACATTTGTTAGGGCACACCCACCCCTCTGGAAATTATTTTATTATCACGTTTCAGAGAAATTTATAAAAATAATCCTCAAAAACTTAACATGTACTAGGCGTTAAAAGCACCTCTGCCAAAAGATAGACAGCCTTCTGACATTTTTGAAATATTACCTATATAGAAAGTAAAATAGCAAGGTTAGCCTATAGTTGCTAACTATTAGTTAGACTGATCACTATGGTTGAAAACAGATCCGAGAGCTCAGATTAAACCTTATTGTATGCTGTCCCCTGTCTAGCCCCCCCCCCAACATCTCTTGTTCGAACTGGAAGATTTAACACACTGCACCCTGCGATTTTGCGCATGGATCTGAACCCACTGAAGTAAACGGATTTACGCGTATGCTGCCGAGTGTGGGGCGGGGGTGGCGGGGGCGACCTTTGATGTCTTCCTTCCCCCTGAGATCACAAGTTCAAACCAACCAACCAACCAACCCTACTCTCTTCTGTGAAAAGTACAATTTTAACTTCTTCAGCATGTTCTCCGCCTCCCCCCGCTCACATTTTTTTTTTTTTGCCCCAGACTCTTTCCCTCCCAGGAAGAGGTGTAGGAAGAAAAATCGCAACACCCTCTCCCATCAGCGGCGGGCGGACTGGGATTGGTGAACTAGGGAATTAAGGAACATCATACCCCCCCCCCGCCGCCGCCGCCAGCGCCCCCTTCCCTGCCAGCATCTTGGGCAGGGCGCATGCAACTCACGCCCGTCTCTTCTCCGCGCGCTCCCCTCCTTCCGATCAAGTGCAGAGTCAACTTTCTCCCCCCCCCCCGCCTCAATTCTCAGTGCATCTTGGATTGCTGCTCCGGATACCTGCTGCTCCTCCTTCCCGCACAGCTCTTTCGCGGTCTCCTTCCCACCGCAAGGATTTTGTTGTTTTCCCCTTTTTTTGGGGGGGGGGTGCCCGCTGCTGCTGGTGGTCTTCCTTTCTTCGAGCTCCCCACACCTCCTCCAGACCCACCTCTCTCTCTCTCTCTCTCTCTCTTTCTTTCTCCCACCCACCCCCCTTCCCCGCCGCGCTCTCAATGCTGGCGGAAGATTTTTGCCTTGAAACATGAAGGTCCTTAGCTGGGTGCATCTGCTCCTTAGCCAGTGGCTCTTGCAAAAGGTAAGGAGCGAGCGGGGAAGGGAGAAGGCGCGGGCGGCTTGGCTGGCTGGCTGGCGGGCGGGCGAGGGGGTCGCGGGCGGGGGAAGTTGCCGTCGCCCAAGAAGGCAGCCTTGTGCCCGAAGCAAACTTGCCCCTTGGCACGAGGGAAGGGAAAGTGGGCACCAAAGGAACCAGGAGAGATTTCTGCCCGGTCCAAAAAAGGCTAGTAGTGTGTATATGGCGAGGAGGGATTGCTTTAATTCTGGCCGCCGCCCGCATCGTTTCCCCAACTTTGACTCGACTCCGGGTTACATTTCGTTGGAATGTAAGCAGCAGATACTTGACGCGTGTCTCGAAAGTTAAAGGAGACGCTGTTTTCTGGGGAGCGGGGAGTCATCTGTATGCATTCATTGGCGAGCTGGGCGGGCGGCTGGGTTGTGTGTGGGTTGCGTGTGTGTCCTGTTTTCTTAGCGTGGGACACAATCAGATTATGTAGCAAGTTCGTCTCCCCCCGCCCACAAAAAAGAAACCAGCACGGAGCGCTTGTGTGGGGTGTTTGGTTTGGTTTTTTTGGCGGAGTGGGGCGAGGAAGAGAAGAGATTGCCAAGCTGTAAAAACACCTCCTCCGCTCTCCTCTGGGGCGACGGCCCGTCTGGCGGCTCCGCGGAAGGCGGCTCGCGAGACGTGAATCGTGTAAATATAGCCTGGCTGCCAATTCGGATCCTCTTCCCGCTTAGCCCGCAGACAGCGATGGGGGCGGTTAGGTGTAACTCCGGGTCAAGGCGCGCTCGCAATGCTCGCGCCGCGGCGCTTCGCAATGGCATCGTAAAAAGCCGAAGAGCGGCGGCTTGGTGACGCGCGGGCACCCCGAGGTCGAGTGGTCGGTCCAGCTGAGAGCAGCGCCGATCTTTCTTCCCGAACTCAGACGTTCACGCTCGTGTCATATTCCAGTACAATATTGCATATTCTTTCAACTCCCATAGGGCTGAAATGCGCACGGAACGCGCTCGCAGGCGCGGCACAAGCGAGGCTCCGGCGCCCGCCCTCACGTACCCCTTGTGTGTACAAACGCGCGCACGTGGTCGTGCAGTGCCACTTGGCTCCCGGAGGCAGGTGGATCAGTACGGAGTTGGTGTGCAAGGTTTGCACGTGGGAACACCATGCAAGTGTGAATAGACTGCACCTACACGTCCGGGTCACACCGTACAATAGCGATTTCGTGCAAGGTGGTGGGAAATAGTGTGTGTGTGCTCACACATATTTCAGACTCTTGTTCTGTGAGTTGTGCAAAGTGTTAGAGAGCTGAATAAACGTACCTAGCATTTGCTAAGATCTGGGGCTCTCAGGGCAGATCAGCCCATCCAGACCTTCCACCACAATCCCAGCATTCAGAGTTTTATTTCCATTTCATTATCTACAAAAACTGGTTTCCACCACTTTTTCAGAACCCACTTCCACTGGCTAGGAAAAGAGGTACATTTTATTCCTCATGACATGGCAACTCCCCTGCTCCCCTCTTTTGAGGTGCTTCTTCTGGTTCTAAACTGAGTAATTTTAGACAGAGCTTTGACCTTTTGCACTGGGTGTTCCTGTTGCGAATTTAGCTTGTCTCAAATGCCACAAGCACTGCAGAACCCTGGGAGCCACTGTCGCTTCCCCCAGAGGATCCGATGCACTAGTTCCAATTTGCTCGTCTTGAGGACAGGATGGTTGTTTGCTTGGTGCAAGCCCTCAGAAAAAATCAAACTGGAACCCAGTTCAGGCACAAAGCCTGTCCCCCCTGCCCTTCTGACCTTGACGCCCATCTTCTGAATTACAATCCAGTCCGAAGAGATGTCTTCCATAAAATGCATCATTCTCTCTGTTGCACATACGTATGAAAGGGGATGTAACAGCCAGTGTGTTGCTGTTGGTTCTGTTTCTCCAACATGCTTACAGATTGTGGCATTAAGTGTTTCTTTGTGCCTAGTATATATAGCATACCCCTTATTGGTTAAACCAGGGGCCATTAGCTGTTCCACTTGCTCCTCTAATTTGCCCAGTTTAAACTGAGTGGAGAAGCACTTAAAGCAAAGTGTTATTAAATAATTGCAGAGGCCTTCCAACTTAGACTCCCCCCTCCTACTTCCATTCCCCTGGGCTTCGGGGCTTCTTTTTTTCTACCAAACATGCTGCCATGTTTTTTTAAAGTGACTTTTGGGAGCAGAAATGACCTGGCCCTCGTGATTTGGAACTTTAGAACTTCCCAATTTCTCTTTAGACCAGTCAAACAATAGCTTTCAAAAAGAATCATAAAATTTTGATTCTCTTCCGTCTGCTTCATACACATCCGCTGGTGTGCAGTGTGTGTGTGAAATAATTCTTTCACAGGTAACAGGCATTGCAGTTTTTAGTGCTTGCAAATGGGGAGTTAAGAGCTTTGGTTTCATTTTTAATTTTTTTCTCTGCCTGTGTCTTATTTTTCTTTTTATGGCATTGTAATGTTGCAGGGAGAAATAAGGAACGGGCTCATTAAGCACCAGGCCAGCGAGAATCGGATTTCATGACAATCAATTTTTACTTTTCAACAGTTTCATGAATGCAAACCCCTCCCCCACCCTCTTTTCTTTCTCAAGGAGCTAGATACAGACTTTTGCAAGGTTAGATCTAACTAGTTTGTCTTTCTTGGGCTTATCTTATTCTATGTAGCAAGATGGGGAGGAAAACACTATTTGGGGGCTACCCTCAGCTTTCCATCAGCCTGAGAGCACTGCTTTTAAGAGGCTGTGGGGGGACCTTTGTTTTAATCAGATAACAGTGATTTTTGTTGCTGGTGTGAAAGGCAGGGAGATCAAAGGAATGAGGTGTGCTTTGGGTTTGGAAAGAAGGTTTAGCTACTGGGGTTTTTTTTGAGCCCTGCATTAGAGAAAAAAACATTCAGTGAAGGTACAAATGAGATGCTCTCCTGATTCTCAAACTAGGTCTTGTGCGATGTGTGTGTGTGTGTGTGTGTGTGAGAGAGAGAGAGAGAGAGAGAGAGAGAAGATACACTACTGTGAGCTCAAAAAAAGCCCAACATCTGGGTGGGAAATCCGCAGCCCCCCAACTACACCTCACTGGATCATCAGTTGTTTCAAATAAATATTACAAGCAAAGTTAAGGAATGAGAAACAATTCAGACACCAGTGCCTGGTCTATATTAACTTCTCAGGCTGCAAGCCGCCACTATTACTGTGGAGGTGCCCCATTAAAATGTGGGGCTGCTTTTGTGGACTTCAATTTTTTATTCAGTTCCTTTGTGGCCCTGTTATAGTGCATCTTAGGCAGACAGCATCCCTCTTCAACTACATTTCTAATTTATCCCAACATTTTCCGTGTTGTCCGTACCATTTAGACAAATGAGATTTTGCAGTTGCCTATAGAACCAAAACCTTGTTGTGAATGAATATTTAGAGCAGAGCACAGCAATATGCCATTCTTTCACCTGAGAATTTGGTTGATATTGAAGACCATTGGAAGTTTTTATTTGCCCCATTTGTGCTTCCTGGTTTCCAGTCTACCCAGCAGCAGGCAAGGAAGTCTAAGATCATGATGTGAAATCCAAAAAATAATAGTGCTGAATGTTGTAGCTGCCATGGTAGCATTTTTGGAGTTTCCCTCAAATAAACAAAAGAAAAGGAGCAGTTTGTTAGCCCTCAAGATGTGGACTCTAACTTAAAATAATGTCTGACTGCTATCTGGTAATATTGATCTACTAACAGGGAATTGACTTCCCTAAAGTCAGGGGAGCTTCTCATCTTCCTTTGTATCTTCCAAGAAGTCTGTGATCGTGTTCATGGGGATTGTGTCCCCTTTTATCTTCACAAGATGATAACTAACTCAAGACTGCTCAGTGGGCTTGGAATGTAGATTTAGGGTTTCAGATTTATTTGTTTCTTTTAAATGCAGAATTGCCAATCACGTATATAAGTATCCTATCTGTGGCTCTGAGGATGTTGAATGTGATCCTGCCACCTCAGAGTATACTTTGACTGAAAAGCATAGCTAAGTGAAATTTTACTCACCTATTTCTATCACTGAGATAATCAGATTCAACTTTATGCAACCTTTGGCCATAAGGAACCCAGGATGTTGCTTAATACCAGGTCAGCTACGGACAGACTGTGGACATTATACAGTTAAAGCACATTCAACCCACATGTAAAGCACCTAATTCATCCCCGAAGGATCCAGGGAACTGTAATTTTCCCTTCACAGAGCTACAGTTCCCAGCACCCTTAACAAACTACACTTCCCAGGATTCTTTGAGGCTAATTGTGTGCTTTAAAGGTATGGTGTGAATCCATCTAGCCCAGTACTCTTCTACCTGAGAGCAAGCCTGGTGTGAGAAAGAACGACTTGGCATGAGTACCCTATCCATTACCAGGCTTTGCCCAGTACCAGAGCTTAGTGCTGAAAGGCTCTCTGTTGACCACCTACAGATGTCCTTTGCAGAAAGGGCACGAGTGCCCCACAAGGCAATTGCTAACAAGCCGATGTACATTGTCTCTCTGAAGATGCTAGCATTTTGGCACATGGCAAGCTCTGCAAGGGGGTTCAGCTGAAAATCTTGTTGACTCTCAGCCCAGAGTTCCCTTTCCATGCTGATCAACCTTCAACTAGAGTATTTTGTCAAGTTGAGGTGGGAACTCTGATTATCCACAAACCAACCTGAAGTTATTTTAACAAAGTGGTGGTGGGGAAATCTACAGATTTTGATAGTTGATACTGCTTTTTGAAAACAGTTCAGTTGATGTTGAGCTTCTTACCCAAATGTTGTTTATGGTGTTTAACCAGCACACAGTATTTAGAGAAATTTCTAACTTTGCTTTTGCAAATTGAAAAAAGCTTATTAATGGCAGCCCCCTGTGGTTCAGCACCATCCGGGTCAACAGGACCCTGTCCATTAACTTGTTTTGTGCTTGTGTACATTTCTGTCAGCAGATGCTGGGAGATTATGAGGAGTGGGATCTACAGCTCTGAGCTAAAAAAAAGTAAGAAATCCCCAAACATTGCAGGATGGAATAGAATAGTGCTAATCTGCTTGGTGTGCTTGCATTGTGGTTGCAAAAGAGACAGTAGAATTTTGAATTTACTTTACCAAGGACTAGTATGTTGGAGGAAAAGAGGAACTGGGTGGGTAAAACATTAGAAATAACATGATCCAGAAGTGTATGAATGAAGAAGACCAAAAATGTAGCAAGGAGGTAGGGTTGGGGGATGTAAAGCAAAGGTGTGGCCTTCCAGCTGTGACTGGATTCTGCTTCCCGTCATTCCTAACCACTGCCTATGGTAGCTGAGGCTCATAGGATTTGGAGTCCAGCAACATCTGGAGAGCCCCTGTGTCCCTCACTCAGCCACCGACATCCCAAGAATCTCATTTTGGAGTGTTTAGAAATTGCTACTCAATTTTTTACATTTTTGGTGAGAGGTGTCTCTTTGTTATGAGGACCGCAATTCTGCTGCTTTTGAAGAATGAAGGCTGTACTGAACTAAAAGTGAGGGTTCAGATTCCAGAAAGCCATATTCATCTATTATAGCAATGCAGATTTCTCAAATCCAGCCTCAAATATCAACCTAACAGTGGTGTTTAAAAATGTACAGTGGAAAAACATTGAAAAGGAGAGATTTGGAAATTGCTACAGCAGAATCCCTGCCCTTCCCCTTTCCTGATTCCATCTTTGTTTCCTGTAGTTCCTCCGGTGCTTTTTTCTGGGGGGACGCAGGGGAATGCATACCCCTAAACATTTTGTGAATCTTTGTACTTTTATCCATGTACTGTATTTCTTTTTCCCGATTTGAACTATAAAATGGTGAGTCAAAACTTTTAAAGGAAAAAAGCACTGAGTTCTTCCCTATGTTCTGCTCATATACTGCCTCAGTTCTTTGGAGGCTAGGGGCGGGGAGGGGCTGATGGTCGCAGCAGGAGGCAGCGACCTCAGGACTTTTAAAAAAATGATTCCTGGCCCTACAGAGGAAATGGGATTTAGTTCAGAGCCAAGAGATCAGAGATGGGGTGCAGGACAAACCTCTACTTTGGTTTTTCCACTCAGTTTGCTTCAGTAGGGTGCATTTAGTGCATCACTTTCCCCCATATGAAAATGGTTCTAATAACGTAGAGCAGGGGTCAGCAAACTGTCCCTCAGACCTTGGGGGGGGGGCAGACTAGATTTTTTTTGGGGGGGGGAAATGAACAAATTCCTTTGCCCCACAAATAACCCAGAGATGCATTTTAAATAAAAGGACACATTCTGCTCATGTAAAAACACGCTGATTCCCGGACCGTCTGCAGGCCGGATTTAGAAGGCAATTGGGCCGCGTCCGGCCCCCGGGCCTTAGTGTGCCTACCCATGATGTAGAGGCACCCTTGCAAAATGCAACACGTTTAACACATGTCTGTCTCTAAAGGAGTTCCACAAAATGAACATCCTATTATTTTTCTGACCCAAGGACAAAGGCATGTGTCCTCATCCTCAGATAATAATGCCTGTCCTTTTGCTGGGCTTGCTATCTTGCTGCGTTCGGCATTGCCCTGTCCTGGGGAAAGGGCTGGCTTCGTTTTCTTTTCCATTTATTACGCTCAATAGCCACTTAAAGTAGCTGATGGGTGCCTGGAGCCCCGTCTGGCCCTGCTGTTTCACAGGGTCATGCGGTGCCAGATGTTCCTGCATTTAAACAGCTGCCGTAGCCTCATTTTGATAAAATAATAAATCCCTCCTCTTTGGCTTTAACCCCTTTCTGGCTCATACCACTCACAGCCAGTGCTACATAGCAACTTGGAGCTATTAACGTTCACACTGGATTGACATAATGATGTGAGGGGCAGGGAATTTTTTAACCCGTAGAGAAATGGGCCTGGATTGTAACTGGAGGGGGGATTTATTGAGGCCTTGAAGCTGTTAGCAGATGTATAGAAGGGATAATTTTGAAAGGGGCTGCTTCTCCCACTATTACAGCAATATTATGGAAAAAAGGGAACACTGAAATTCCTCCTCCAGTAAAACTGATTCAGTGCACCATAACACTTCTTTTCTTTGACTCTTGCAACCCTGGCTGGAGTAGTAACTGGTGCTCTTGTCTATAAGACTGGTGGTGGGCACTGAAGGAGTTATCCTGCCCAATTCTGAACTGAGCAAATCTAAGAAATATTCCCCATCTCAGCAGTATTAATTAGCAAGGACACACTTCTTCATTAGCCACAGCCTTGTTAAGAGCTCATTGTCTGACTGGCTCCCCCGTATTGTAATTGGGACTGGTAGGTAAACAGACAAAACACAGTTCTTATTTTGGGAGAGAAGCAATCATGTAACATGGGAAACAGCTTTTTCTAATGGATGCAGCAGCTAGGTTCAGAAGGGCACTTGAACACCTGAGAAAATGAGAAGCAAAAGTGCGCTTGTGGACTAAAAGAGTGGGGAGCAGGCTGAGAGCCAAGATGCCTGAGGGATGTGGCTGACTTGGGCCCTCTGGAAACAAAATGGCCGCTGCATGGCTGCTACATAAAATGGCACATGTGTGACAGGCTCCCAGTGGAGCAAGCGGTGCAATGCCATAATCAGTGCTGGCTCACCTTCCATACAGATGGAGTTCTAGGCAGCCTTCATGTTCTGTCCTTTAATGTGTGATGGGATTCCTGCTCTATTTGTTTTGCCTTTTCCTTAAGAAAGGCCCAGGCTCACATAGAACTAGTTTCATCCACATGGCGAACACAGAGGTGGGCCTGGAGCTGGGAGGGTAAATTTAAGAACCTTGCTTGGTCACGGACCTCCTGCCTAAGGGATGTGGCTGACTCGGGTTTGGCCAAGTTGCTCTTTGTTGGCCTCAGTATATAAAATAGAAATGGGGATGCCTTACTTCCCACATAGTTGTTGGGAAGCTGAAGATAAAGCCATAAAAACATTTTATATTATGAACAAGCAGTATGTAAACCAGGCTTCCTCAACCTCGGCCCTCCAGATGCTTTGAGACTACAATTCCCAGCATCCCTGACCACTGGTCCTGCTAGTTAGGGATCATGGGAGTTGTAGGCCAAAAACATCTGGAGGGCTGAGGTTGAGGAAGCCTGGTGTAAACCATTAATAAATGCATCTGTATGAGTATGTGCAAGTCTCAGGAGGCATTAACACTTTTAGCCTTATTTAGTCAGTCCAATTTACTCTCATAGTTCCAAATTGAACCTTGGAGTTCTGGCTCCTATATTCTTCTGTATTTTCCACCTCAGTTTAGGCTTATGCGCTCTTACTTTTTGCCCTGCTCTTTCCACACGGAGGTCTGCACTTTAGTGGTCTGTGTCTGAGTGTTGTTGTGGTTGGTTTTTTTGCCCCAAGTTTTCCCCGCAAAATCCTGCTCTTTAAAGCTCAATCGGAGCAACTGCCAATTCTGGTTTTCCACAGGTTGACTTTGCTCCAATTGAGCTTTAAAGAGTGGGATTTTGCGGGGAAAGCTCAGGAGCAAAAAAAATGAAGGTAAAAAACTGGGGGGTGTTTGGATAGAGAGCTTTAAACTGTGGACTGTGCCTGGAAAGAGCGGAGGAGAGTTAAGTGTGGACAAGCCCTTTGTCTCATTAGACCCTCACTCATTATACATACAAAAATGTGAAAGGTAAGTATGTGCATCCAGGAACTGGGCGGGGGAAAACAACAGCGCATTGTGCAAGCCTAGAAGGCCATATTGGAGATCCAGGGGTCACTGATCTAAGCAAGCCTCGCACACCCTTTTGTCTGACTATCAAGGGGCGAGTGGACAGAAGCTGCTGTCCCTGGCTGAAGAGAACCTGCTGTGGATTTCCTTTTCTTCCCTCTCTTCCGCTTTGCACCTGCATGCTCCATGTCCATCCAGTAAGGGGAGCTCTTGATTTCTATTCCTCTCAGTTTCCATTCTAGCCCCCTTTTAGCTTTAACTCAAAGAAGCTTGTTGAGAATTGGGACAAGCTGTAGTTGGCATAGCCAGTTTTCAGCCAGAATGTGGATACCTCAGAATCCCAGCTGTTTTTACTTTGTTTTACAGTTTTGTTACTGGTATTTTCTTTATATTTAAGCATAAGTTTCTAGCCCTTATGACTGTTGAGAGATGTGTTTCAGATGTACAGTGCCTTTCTAAAAACTCGCTCCTTCTGTTTATGTGTAGTTCCTTCATGGCTTCCGGTGATACTGCTCTCTGCATATACCAAACCCAAACAGTACGTCATTTGGCAACACCTGGGAGAGTGTATGGGGTGTGTGTATGTGATTCCCTCCCCCCAAACTATTTTAATTGGTCACATTTTATCTTGCCCTTTCTCCAAGGATAGCTGATTCAGAATAAGACATGCAAAACAAACTAATTTGAAAATGTTTGAATGATAATCCATAATGTAATTGATTCTGAGTTAAAAATCTTGAGTTTCCATTGTGCAGGATTTGGAGAAACAGGCCTGGCCCCCAGCAATACCAGGAAAAAAATCCGGGGAACAATTTGGAAATCTAGGGAATCCACCTCCCTTTCCTGCCCTGTATTGATTAAATGTTAAAATAAGACTATCTCATGCCTTATTACTTAAGAGATGCCTTCTTTTCTTGTAGAGCAGGGAGAGTCATCTGGCCTGCCAAACCTCTAGATCCATACCCACCTCCTCCCATCAGGTCCAGCCTGTTCTCCCTAGACTGCTCTTTCCTTGCTATTGATCTGCAATCCCTGTTCAGTTGTGCAGCACTTCCTGCCATGTGATCTCTCCCCACCCTCCAGATTCTGCTCAGCTGATTGCAGGTTTCACTACTGCTGAGCAATAATCTTTCACTTTGTAGTTTGGCTCCATTCTCCACCCATATGTCACCCCTGATCACTTTGCCCAAGAGACTGTGTTCCTGGGGGGTGGGGACCCACCCCAACCCAACCCAACCCCACCCCAACCCCACCTTAAAGCTATATAAAGAAGGCCTCCCACTGTTTTATGTTCCTACCTCATATTACTTCCATAGAACTGGTATATTCCATCAGCTCCCAGCATTGAATACAGCACATCCTGGCACAGCTGGCGTTCGCCCGATGTCCTCAGTGGAGCAAGCCTCTCAGCTCTCACGGCACACCCATATGATTTTCCTTGGCATTGCTTTACTCCAGGGGTCAGCAACCTTTTTCAGCTGTGGGCCGGTCCAGCGTCCTTCAGACCATGTGGCGAGCCAGACTATATTTTTTGGGGGAAATGAACGAATTCCTCTGCCCCACAAATAACCCAGAGATGCATTTTAAATAAAAGCACACATTCTACTTATGTAAAAACATGCTGATTCCCGGACTGTCTGTGGGCCAGATTGAGAAGGTGATTGGGCCGCATCCAGCCCACGGGTCTTAGGTTGCCTACCCCTGCTCTACTCCCTCCCAGACTGTCATCCATTCCCCTTGTCCCATTTCCTTGCCTGGGCAATCCAAGGAATTGAAAGGGGTGGTGGTGGGGAAAATGTGATGCCAACAACCAAATACCAAGATGAAGGTCTACCAGGTTT
Organism: Podarcis raffonei; assembly: GCF_027172205.1. Lineage (NCBI taxonomy): Eukaryota > Metazoa > Chordata > Lepidosauria > Squamata > Lacertidae > Podarcis > Podarcis raffonei. The sequence continues at coordinate 3,797,179 of NC_070603.1, forward strand.
GTGTGTTGAGCATGCTGCTTTATGGAAGTGAGACACGGGCAACTAACACCCACCAGGAGTGACACTTCAATGCCTCAGGAAGATTTTGGGCATCACACGGCAGGACAGAGTCTCAAACAAAGATGTGCTCTTCCAAGCCCACTTTGCCAGCATGTTCGCACATTTCTGTCTCAGTGATGACCTGGTCATGTACACAGAATGGAAAATGGCAGGATCCAAAAGGATATGCTCTACAGGGAGCTGACTTCAGGCACCAGGACTGTTGGCAGACCAACTCTGTGTTACAAAGACGTTTGCAAACGTGATGAAGGCTGGCAACATCAATGCCGCCATGTGGCAATCCCTTGCAGATGACCGTAGTGCCTGGAGACAGACATTCAGGTCATGTATCCCCAGCAATGACCAGAGGAGAAATGACCACTGGGAGAAGCGCAGAGAGAAGAAACACCATGGTGCATCTATAAGAGTGAAACTTGACACCTTCAGCTGTCACCCCTGCAATAAAATATTTTTCTCCCATATTGTTCTCTACACTGACAGCAGGAGCTGTAACTCCAACAATTTTGTCTCTCAGGACAAATCAGTGCCAATAACAACAAAATTCCTCCACCAGTTCTGCATAACTGGAGTGGTGGTGTTGAAAGGCTGCCAGAAGAAATCGCATTGGCATGAGCACCAAGACGATGCACAGGAGCAACCCCTGAAACCAGATGTTGTAAACCAGATGTTGTCTTGCATCTGCCTTGCATGATCTGCTCCCCGCCATTCTAATGTGTGCATAGGTAGGTAGGTAGGTAGGTAGGTAGGTAGGTAAGTAGATAGATGGATGGATGGATTGGATTGGATCAAGGTCCAGCTAATCTAGGACTCATTGCAAGGTGGTCCTCTAGAAACTGACCTGTAGACCACCAGTAGACCATGATCAACCTTCTGACTCAAAACAACAACAACAAGCCTGGGGCAAAATCACAGCAAGGGATTTTTATAAGACTGGGTTTGTCAAGAGGCCAGAGAACCAAGTTCTCTGGCTTAGGCTCCCCCAGTTTGGGACTACATCTGTTCTGTCTGGGTAAGGTTTGAGTATGTAAATGTCACTCTTATTTGAATTCTATCTAAAAGTAAAAGGTAAGGTAAAGGACCTCTGGACAGTTAAGTCCAGTCAAAGGCAGCTATGGGGTTACGATGTTCATCTCGCTTTCAAGCCAAGGGAGCCGGCATTTGTCCACAGACAGCTTTCTGGGTCATGTGGCCAGCAGGACTAAACCGCTTCTGGTGCAACAGGACACCGTGGCGGAAGACAGAGCGCACGGAAACACTGTTTACCTTCCCGCCACAGCGGTACCTATCTATCTACTTGCACTGGTATGCTTTCAAAGTGCTGGGTTGGCAGAAGCTAGGGCAGAGCAACGGGAGCTCCCCTCTTTGTGTGGATTTGAACCATCGACCTTCTGATCGGCAAGCCCAAGATGCTCAGTGGTTTAGACCACAGCACCACCCGCGTCCCTGAATTCTAGCTATTGTTGCTATTGCCATACACAACTGTCAAGGGCACTTCTCAGACAGGAATACACATGGCAGATAGTTAAGTATTTCTTTTCAAAGATAGCACAGTCACTTCTACATCTCTGGATATCTACACACCCCAATCTAAAGGCTAGGCAGCTATTCTCAGGTCCGCATTCTATGGAGTAGTTGCAGCAACGGGGGACCATTCCCTCTCCACCAGCTTATGCACCTTCCTCCGAGGGGCTGTGTGCCTGCAGCTGGAGACTGTGCCTGTATGGAAAGGAAACTTTCTCTGTGCATCCCGTTTCAATTCCCTCCTCGTTCTGGGAGAGTGGTGCAGGAAAGGGTGGAGAAGCACCTTCCCTTGCCTGACCTGCCTTTTTCTCCTCTTCTTCTGACCCATCCTGTGCTCCACTTTCCAGCTCCGAAGCTTCCCCATGCCTCTGATTCTTGCCTCCTGCCTGGTACAGGTCCCCACAAACCATTGCCCCTCTCTCAGAAATTGCATCTCCTTAACTGGGAGAGGGGGGAAAGTAATTCAGGGGTGGGGTGGGTAGATTTACCCTGAGTTAAATCTGAGTAGATTTAACCTACTTCCTAACATGCCATAAAGATAAGTGCTTAGTGATCTGTACTTCAACACCCTTATTTCAGTTTGCTGCTCAATTGAGCACAACCAAAGCCATTTTGCTTCTGGTGGCCCAAACAATGCCCGTTTCCACCAACTCCTGCATGCCAAAGGCGCATCTGAATTTGAGAAATTATTATTATTACTATTATTACAACTACAAGATCTCCACACAGTACATGTGGGGAATCACTTCAGCTAATGTCATGCCAATACTGTACATACAGTGGAGCTCTTTTTGTTTTAAAAAAACTAATAACATGGAAGACCTCTGTGTTAAAAACTGTGCAAGACCTCGGCACCATTTTTCGATTTTTAAAAAATGCCATCAGATTCGGGGTGTGTGTGTGTGTTATTATTTAAATGTGTGGAGGTACAAAAATACCTGCTTGCATGCCCAGAATGGGAAAAGGTAGAGGAAGACGGAGGTGCAGGACCAGAAAATACACCCTAAGAACATTCCACCAAGCACTGCTCACTGGTACAGATGGGATACCGCAGAATGGTTATGAAAAATGTGTGGACACTTGCATACCAATTGCCCACATGGAAAAGCAGATCAGAACAATCAAATTGAGAGGTTAAGCCCCCATCTGGAAGTCCCCTAATGGAGCCATTGTTAAGTCTCATGTGCATTCTAGCCAATGGTAAGTGTTACAGTCTCAGGAGGTGCAAGAAGTACATTCAGTTCTGTCTGAAAATGCCTCATTTACTGCCCCCCACTTACTACACTGGAATCATCGTGGCTTAACAAGCTTATTGTGAGCCTGAATGAGATATGGAGAATGAACCGCAGGTGGAGGAAGGCTGGGCCCGCAAGCAGCGAATTTGGTATCTCTTGCAGAATTCAGCATTGTGCGAAATCTCTTTAAAAAGTAAAGCAAGTTTCTAGCACTCAGGGCTAAACATTTCTAGCTCATATGAGGTAAAATCATAGAATTGTAGCGTTGGAAATGTCCCCAAGACTCATCTAGTCCAACCCCACAGCCATCCCTAGGTGGGCTTGAACCCCCAGCTTTGTGGTTAACAGATGCACTAACCCATTGTGCCACTGGGGGAAATCTCACACATTGAGTTAGGGGTTTAAAGAGACTTCCCGCAGAACAGAGGTGGTGAGTGCTGCAGAGCTCATTGCCCCCTCATGGAAAACAGAAATGGAATGTATTATTCAAATGAGAGCGAAAATGCTCTAATTTGCATAATTTATTCCATTTGCAGAATCTGTTTCCTTGGTGCTAAATTTGGACCAAGTGTGCTTGTGGGCAGAGTGTACAGCAGTCCTGGGTACAGGAGGAACTATAACTCTAACTAATAATTATTTCTGAAGTGCTCTTAATCGATATTAAATTTATTTTCTGAGTGTTGCATACTGCCTGGATTCCTGCATCTTACAGCAGTAGCCGAGGTGCTAATGTTAGGAACTATGCATGATTGAAAAGCTGTCTCCAAGAGACCGGAGTGCTGGCTGGTCTCTTTCCAGCCATCTCCAGAGCTAATATATTGCCGAACAAACACACTGTAATTCAGATTGAAGCTTTCCAATATGACTCATTTCCCTCCCTTTTAATAACACTCCCCCTGCTGCGGCCTTTAAACCCTTGGCTGCGAGCAATTCAATAAGGAGGCACACGACCCCGTCTGCCACCCCGAGACAAGCGCTGCGCATATCGCAGGACGCAGCACATCCATCTGGAATAGAAACGAACCAGCGGCTGGGAAGCTGGGGCTAGACTGGGGCAGAATCCGACTTCTCCTGACAAATGCCACTTGCTTTTTAATAAGAATGAAATATTCTTCCTTTGCCATCCCCCCCCCCTTTGCGGTTGATTATTTTTGAGAGCATTGCAAGAATCAGTATAAACAGGGAGGCTGGAGGTCAGAACTGAGGGGCACCGTCAGAGCTAGGTTATCAGGAGGTGTGGGAGGAGATTGACAGACACAGGATGTTATGGCCAGTAAGCAGAGTGTCCATGGAGGGCGGGGGGCTCTTTGCGTTTGCATTCACTGGAAGTTCATGTGTGAGCTTGTCTTATTCAGAAGTGCGGCTGTGCAGATGAGGGTTTAGAGCTCCTTTATCTGTACCTGGAGCAATGTGGTTGCTGATGCTTCTGTGGTTTCTCCCACATCACTCCAGGAATAAATGTCTGTCCACATGGTTGTTTTGTTTTTGCTTTTGCTTTATAACAGAGAGATGATGCCCACACTCCCTTGGGAAGTGTATTTCTTCTCTGTTATACAAACACCATAAAGCAAAACTTCATGGTCAAAGATGTCCAAAACTTGTAGAGGGAGTAACTGCGGAGGCAGGAATATTCCATGCTGCCCCAGGAGCCTCTATAAAGTGGGCCTTAGACTTGTTTCCAAGAGAGGAGAGTTCAAGTCCTACCTCTGCCATGGATTCATAATATCAGCCAGGCTAGTATTTCTGAGGGTTTCCCCCCAAAAATGCTAAAAACTATTTGAGCCTTCCGTATTGCACATGGACACTGGTTAATGCAGGAGAGAATTGGGATGTTTGTGTAGTCAGAGTCAGCTGGATTTAAAGATTGTGGGAAGGTTGGTGCCTCTTTCGTGAAATGCTAACTTTAATGCCAAGAAATTCAGAAGTGGAGTGGTGGTTAGGGGCAAGACTGTGCTTTACCTCTCCCCCGCAAACCCCCCACAGTTGAGGAAGATATCCCCCAAGCTAACAATGGCCAATATTTTTTGCAAGTGTGCAACAGGCTCAAAGTGTTGCTCTGGTTAATGTTTGCATAAGTATTTAAATGTCGTTTGTGAATTATTTGGAAACAGTGCTATATTATGTAAATGTTTCTGACGTCGTAAGATGTTGCACAAGGTTTCTGGTGGAAGAATGGCATGCAAGCTAACTGATTATGAAAGTAGACATGCAAACCCCTCTCCTCTGAGCCATTCGTGTTAGTCTGCTGAGCCAGAAAGAAGGCTGTAATGCAGAACAGGAGAGGCAAGCGGGACTGTAGCTCTGTGGGCCCCCCAAGTGTGCCAGGCCTATGGGACCCCTCTATGGGTGAGAGTGGTGACACTCAAGCTGCAGGCTGGCTATCACACCCATGTCCTAATAGATGTCTGCGTTTAACTGGAGGACTAAACTAGGAAGAGTCAACAGTATCATATTGAACACTCCTCTCCAAAGTGTCCCTGAATTCTGCTTTTGAACCCAGTTATTTATTTATTTTACATTCTTAGCCCACCCTCGCTTTAGGGAACTCAGGGTGAAGTACTGTACACGATTCCCCTATTATATTCACACAACAACCCTGTGAAGTAGGTTAAACTGGAAGATACTGACTGACCCCAGATCATTTAGAAACTTTTGTGGCATGTATTTAAACCCAGTTTTTCCTCTCTTAAGTCTAATGCTAGCCATCACACAATACTGGCTCTCACTTGTAAGGCTTTCTATACTGGATCCCTTGGACGGAAGACTATTGCTGCAGTGTTTGTTGGTGAGGGAGTGTCCAGTGTTCAGGATGACAGGAACCCACCTCAAAGGGGTGAAGCGCAGTCAACTGATTTTACTTAAGCTGAAAGCAAAATGTTCATCAGCAGAAACCTGGGCTGTGTATCCACCATACATTTAAAGCATATTCCCTGTCAAAAAGAATCCTGGGAACTGTAGTTTACCCCTCACAGAACTACAGTTCCCAGCACCATTAAAAACTATAGTTCCTGGGATTCCTTGGGTGAAAAATGTGCTTTGAATTATGGTGTATATGTCAGCTTACTAGAGCTGTGGGACTAAAGAATGAAAGGACGCTGGCTGCTCTGTGGTGAAGCAAGATGTGCATTTGCCTTCCCCTGTTACACACAGCTTGGCTTACTTACATGAGCCATCCTAGGCTGTTTCCTCTCTAAGGACATTGGTACCTAGTTCCTGAGTGTGTGCTGCTGGTGTGGATTGCAGAGAATGATATCTATGTTAGCTGATCCAGCTTTGCGGCAAAGGGCTGAGATGGATGGCCTCTGAAGTCCTTCCAACTCCTGCAACGATTGCGTTGCCATGCGCCTATCGCTCCCGTCACCATAATCTGCTACAAATGAGCATTCAAGGCAAAATATTATCCCTCCTTAGCAAATCCTCATGTGTCGGCGACACAGGTTTTTAAAGGTCGCCAGCGTTGGCGCGAGACCCCGGGAACAAATGGTTCGTGTCTCTTTTCTTTGTAGGTGATCGAAAAGCCCTTTCCTCTCCCCACCCCAGCCGAATCGCTTCCCCTGTTCAGCATTCCTCCTCTGCTGCCAAGGCTAAATGGCCCCGAGAAGATGAAAACTTTTCTCCGCGCCCGACTGGATTGATGCTAAAGAAATAATCAACCCCCGGATCGCCGGGCGAAAAGCCATTCGGCAAATGAGCACCGGGACTGCAATCTCGGCTATTAAGAGCCGCCAAGGCTCACTCTAGGATTGGAATTAATTTCCCCCTTCTTCCTCCCAGGGCCTGTTGTGGGGATGCTATAAAAGCTGCTGCTTCAGCTCTTGAGGGGTTTTGGGGGAGGGGGGAACTGTCCCATGGTGGACCGGCTGTCTCTTTATCTCTAATCCCTCCTTCAGTGCTGGTCGCAGGCAGCTGAACTCACACAGTTAGCACTCACAGTGGACAAATACTTTTTAATTTCTTTCGCTCCCCTGAAGGGCAGAAGAACATCTGCCATATATATATATATACCTTCTCTCTCTCTCTCTCTCTCTCTCTCTCTCTCTTACACACACGTATCTACATCTATATCACAGTCACAGAAAGTCTATGCTCCACTAGGTCATTGTGCACGTCCGTTTTAATAAAGCTCTTTTGAATCTTGTGAGGGTGGGAATGTGTCTTCCTTATGTAGTTTTTGTTCTACGCTGAAGATGCACATCTTTACTCCAGCTTTATATATACATATGTACATATGTAGGGCCCACCCTATTACCTTGACTGTAATTTTTTTAAAAAAACTATTTTAATACTGCATTTTAAAGTTGTTGCAGCACTCCCTGGGAAGTTACGGTGAAGGGTGGGGAAGAATTCTAATAAATAATAAGACTGACAAATTAAGTTTGTCAAAGGAAAAGCCTTTGAGAAAAACGAGGGAAAACATCTGTCTCAGCCACGAGATCCTTAAAATACAGATGATTTAGCTCTCTGAATAAGGTATGATTCACAGAGATCAAATCCAAATCCCAAGAGCAGCAGCTCTGAGGAAAATCTGTAAGGGGAGATTTAATTTGTCACCCCAAGCAGCAGCCTGGGCTCTGACCTGGAACAGAAGTGGGTGACCAGATCCATCAGGCCAGCATAACCAGAAATAAAGATGGCAGAAACTCACCCAGGGCCTAAAGAGACCCCTGGAGTTTTTAACCGTGAAGCCTGACCACCCCACCGCCAGGAACCAACCCCTTCCACTCCAGGGACCCACATCCAGTGTTAGAAACTCAGATATATAAGCTAATCACCAAAGGGCACCTTAAACAGAGGTTGTAGTCATCACAATGGAATATCTAGGCACCATTTTATTTGCAATGGATATTATTATTATTACAGTGGTACCTCGGGTTACATACACTTCAGGTTACATACGCTTCAGGTTACAGACTCCGCTAACCCAGAAATAGTTCGCCAGAAGCGGCTTAGTCATTCTGGCCACATGACCTGGAAGCTGTCTGCGGACAAATGCCAGCTCCCTCGGCCAGTAAAGCGAGATGAGCGCTGCAACCCCAGAGTCTTCCGTGACTGGACCTAACAGTCAGGGGTCCCTTTACCTTTATACCACTTTGTATTTAAAAGAAAAAAGATCTCAAAGCAGTATACAACACATTGAAACATTAAATCAATCCAGAATAAAATAATTAAAGCTTCAAAGGAAATATTTCAGATCTAAGTGACATTTTGCTTTCCCCTTATTTATTTGCCTACTAAATTTATGTAGCTGCTCCATAGCAGAAGTACTCTAGGACAGTGGTTCCCAATTAGCTAATTACTGAGGACCCCCTATTTTTCAAAAGCCAAGCCATGGACCCCCTACTTTTGAATTTTTTGATAACCCTATGCGCTGGGGGGGGGTGCGCCCAAGGTGAAGCACAAGTCCCAGAGCCCAGTGTGTCACTCCCAAAAGCAGCGCCACTCAGGACTGGGCTCTTAGCACGCTGAGCAGCTGTATCCCCCCCCCCAGCTGCCAGAGGGCAGCCGAGAAGGATGCAGCTACCACACTGGAGGGCAGCTGAGGGGAGCAGCGGGCAGGTGCCCTGCAGGCTCTGTGCTGCTCACGGTACGCGCAGACACACCGTCACATCTTGCGTTCCATTTGGGATGCGAACGGGGCTCCGGAACGGATCCCCTTCGCATCCTGAGGTACCACCGTACAGTTGCATTGTGTGTCTTCAGACTATTCTCTGGACCCTGAGAAAGGTCTTTATGGCACTGTCAGCAGTGAGGCTGAACAAGCACAGAGAGACCAAAATATAATCTGAACACCCTCCACTTACAACTTCTTTCTTTTTGCAATAATTGGGTTGCCACAAACTTAAGCAGGGGTTACCCAATGCTCATTAAATACTTGTTCAGTAGCCCAGAGTAGATCCAGTGAAGTTTTCATTTTTCAGAGGGCAAAAGGGAGGTTGAAGAGTCCACAGCTAAGCTGAGGTTTGAACATGATACTTCCAGGGTCAAGAGTCAAAGGGTGGTTCCTAAATTACAGGAGTGGCGTGAGGTATGCTGCTGGCTAGCAAGGGAACTAATTATGCCAGATCTTCCCAATTGACTGTTCCCACCCATTAATGTGATTGGAGTCTCATGGGATGGAGCCATAGGGAAACAGCAGCCAACAGTGGAACCGTCCCTGTGGCATCTTACAAAATGCATAGTTATATGCATGCAAGCGCACTCAAATTTCTCACATCCAGTAATTCATGACTCTTGCCTCCAAGCCCTACTAAAATGAGAGATTTTGCACAAGTATGACTGCGTACTAACAACTCTCATCCATTTCACTGGGGCGAGAGACGTTTCTAGTGGATGGAGCCTTGTATGTTTAATGCCAATACCACCCAGCTGCCCAAATAAGCCACGTTACACCAGTGACACACCATATTTAATGTGAACAGCGCTCCTGCATTTCTGCAAGCATCTGTCTGCTGCAAATGTTGCTCCTTTCTCTTTTTTTAAACTGGAGTACTGGAGCACTGCGTGGTTTTTAATGGGTAATAAACAGAAGAGCAGAATATCTAAAGGTAACTCTGTGACCTCCATTAATGTCATGTCTGAACATGTTAAACAGTTTAATGGCCCCATTAGGGTCCCAGCTAATGGTCGGAAGGCACTAGATATAAATGGTTCCATCTCTGAAGCAAAAGTAGAGGCTGCCGTAGCACCACAAAAATGGTGCTCGAATGAACAAGGTTCTGAAAGGTGCATGGTACCCCTTCACCTTCTGTTGCTTTGATTGGAGACTTTTTCCATTGTGATGCATTTTCAGGGACTATATTGCCTTCTACTGAGCAGGTATCAGAAGACTTCCTGTATCCCCAGTCTACAGATTGGAGAATGGATGCACAGAGAAATTGATGCCTCAGTATCACATGTTCCGTTTCGGTATCTGCTGATTCCTATATTAAAGGCTAGAGAGGGGAAAGGAATTGAAAAACAAACTGCTAATAGTGCTTAAATTTTATGGATCACTATTCCAAAGTGTACATGATTTCAGTCATCTTAACAGGAATCCCATAAGGTAGCCCAATACAATTCCTTCTGTATTATAGAATGCCTAGGGGCACCTGCTGAGGGACAGCAGCTTGCCTAAGACCACTGATTCGGTTCCTGGGGTGAGCCAAGGTTTGGACTGTGGACTCTCTACTTGTAGTTCATCCACTATGGAGGACACTGTAGCTCTCCAGATGTTGCTGGACTCCCTACTGCTGTCATCCTTGACCACTAGCCATGCTGGCTGGGGCTGGTGGAAGTTAGAGTCCAACGATGTCTGGCATGCTGCAGGTTCTCTATACCTGCTCTGCTACCCTGGCACTCAGGAAGGACCTTAGGCTAGGCAGCGTGAGGGCAGGAAGGGCATGTTTTTACCCCACATAATGTCGGGAGTGAGATGTGACTTGGTGCATTTGTTTGGTGGGAGTTGACTTCTCTGGTTGAGATGAAAGGGAGTGAGTGGATCTGGGCAAGTGATGGATGCTTTGGATTTGCCCCCCCCCTCCCAGCATTCTGAGAGAGGTTGGACTTTCAGCCTTCTAATGCTTCAAAGGACATTTTGGGTAGTTTATTACCAGAACTTTTTCTGAGTCACTGAGATAAAGGCTGTATGGAAATCTAAAGCAGAAATAAAAATGAAGAAGAGCATCTTTTCTTCCAACTCTCATCACTGCAGGTCTCTTCCAGTTTAATCTTTGGAACATCGGGGGGGGGGAGGTTCGCTTCCAGCTACCCCTCTGTCCTCGCCCTGTTCATTCCGGGAACTGAACAGAGAGAAGAACAGGACATCATCACTGTTGCCCTGCCTTGCTTTCCTAAAAGTCTGGCTCTCCCTTTTCTTCCAGCTCAGTCATCCTCTTCTGACTGTACTTGTCCACAAAACAAATCATCCCTCCTGGTGCCTCTGCTTTGATTTCTTTTTTAGCAATATTTCTCACACGGTGATTTTCATCTGTGTTCCTGCTCTCCCTCCCGTGGCCCCAGGAGAGAGCAGGGCTATGTAGCTAGAGAGGGTGTGCAAATAATATATTGTCCCACCTGAGCCAAGCGAATCAACTGTCTCCCCAGAGGGCCTTTAAGATGCAGTGGGGCTGCTGTTTGTTTTGTTTAACTCTTTAAAGCGGATGTAGCTGAACGAAATCAATTGGGTAGGCAAACATGGTATGGGGGAGGGGAATAGCAATCCTGGGACTGAAGATGGCCAGAGGAATTGAGGGCCAGGGGTGGGCCTGAGATTCCACAAAGACAGTCTCCTGCTGTTTGGGTGTGTGTGTTGGGGTAGGGCAATGGAGGCCGGAGGGAAGGGCGAGCAACCGAGGTGGGATGGCCTGTGGCTGTTTTCTGTACGTTCACCAATATTGTTTGTGTGTTCTGGGAGCAGGGAAGGTCCTTGTTATTTCAAGCTTTTCCCTTCTTGGAATTACTTGGGGAGCCTGGGGAGGCCTTTGCTCCCATCGCCACCCTCTGATGCCCCACTTTTTCATTCCGACGTCTGACCTTATGTGCCACCAGCAATCGGCTCTCATACAAATCAAGGGGCGTGCAGCATGGCGGGGGAAAAGGGAACTTGGAAATGCAATTTATGACCCTTCCCGATAAGATCTTATAAAATTTCCTGGGCACACTCGAAATTACATTTCCATAGCTCCGTCGCACTGATCTCCTTGAGTATATGATACTTGCCACTTTTATGGCTACATTTATTGCAATAATAAAGCGAAATGGTGGGGCCGGTGGTGGCAACGATGGAGAAACGGGGAGCGTCGAGACATTTCATTTCCCCCATGGCAGCAGACAAAACTTTTGCTTTCCAAAAGGAAACACCCGCCTGGGAGTCAGGCCTCTGTTTGGTGCCCTGAGCTGGGGGTGAGCCATGGTGCATCCCAAACCACTTTCCTTTCCCTGCTTTATGTGTGGTGCATGGAGTAGAGGAGTGAAGGAAGAGAAGGAGCGAAGGGAAGACCCGCAGCTCCGTGGCAGAGTATTTGCTGTGCATGCAGAAGGTTCCTGGTTCAACCTCTGGCACCATCAGGCAGGATTTTGAATCTCCCCAGTCTGAGACCCTGGAGACACAGGACCATTCAGTGCCAGCAGTACTGTGAGAAAGGGTTGGTGTAAGGCATCTTCCTAAGGCATTCTGTTTTCTAGTTCTTCATCTTCGTGGTGTTTCTGCAGCTCCACATTCGGGTTCTGTGCCAAAGCAGAACAAACCCTTGCCAGGCAAGTGGCACTGCCCTACCAGGGTCTGCCTGAGACATTTAGTTGGGGTCTGTATCAGCTCTATGTGTACCCCAAATTACAAGGTGGCTCAATATTCAGAGAAGGGTCTCATAGAACCATAGAATTGTAGAGTAGGAAGGGACCTCGAAGGTCATCTAGTACAACCCTCTGCAGTGCATGTTTCCAAGTCAGATGGTGCCATTAACAAGGCTGATCTGGACCCCCAAACTTCTGAGTGGCTCTGTGATTGTTGGTTATTTTTCTCCCCTGAGAAATAGAACCAAGCTGACCTGGGTGGGAGGGGGAATCTTTTGCTTTAATGGGCAGGTCCATCCCGTCCAACATTTCTCTGATGAAAATAGGGACGTCCCATTACATAATGATCATTTTACTGTTTATACCCCACACATCTTTCTGGGTTGCCATATATATATATATATATATATATATATATATATATATACACATACACACACATAACAAAGCATTAAACATTTTTTTAAAAAACCTTCCCTATACAGGATTGCCTTTAGATGGCTCAGGGATTGGGTAATTCCATACCCTCCAACATTTCTCAAATGAAAATAGGGATGTCCTAAGGAAAAGCGGGACATTCCGTGATCAAATAAGAAACTGGGACTGCTTCTCTAAATCAGGGAGGTCCCTGGAAAATAGGACCACTGGTAGGGTGTGCAGGTCTAGCTTTAAATCACAGCTAGCTATTTTCCCAGTGCACTCCAATCAAAGTGATTCAAAGTAGTGTCTGTTTTTCACATGGATCTATGGCTCTCCCATGGCAAGTCAATGGAGAGCTTTCCCATTGCACTCCCCAAAATTGGAACTTGTGTATGGAACTCTTCCCCCAACGGTCCTTGGGTTAACAGGGTCATTGTTGGAGCTGGGTGGCCAGCTGGCTATGAGAAACATAAAATCATAGCCAGGCTAGTGGTTTATCTAGGTCAACATTGTCTACATTGACTGGCAGTAGCTCTCAAGGGTTTCAGATGGGGAGACAGTCCCAGCTCTACCTGGGGGGATGCTGGGGAGTGAGCCTTTTGCTACCTCACCTTCTGCTTTTGGAAGTCTATAAGAAGCTGCTGCAGGAAAGGGGCTGTGAGCATCATCATGGAAGGCTGTTTCTAAGACTAAGGTGAAAATTTGACACTACCTTGTTATTTCTGCTAGGGGATGGTGTGTGCTGTTTAAGTAGAGCATTTACCGTACATAGGCTTTCAGAAGTTTAGAGTCTTAGTGTTCCTTATAATACCCTGTAAAGCAGACGGGTGGCGCTGTGGTCTAAACCACAGAACCTAGGACTTGTCGATCGGAAGGTCTGCGATGGGGTGAGCTCCCATTGTTTGGTCTCAGCTCCTGCCCACCTAGCAGTTCAAAAGCACGTCAAATGTAAGTAGATAAATAGGTACCGCTCTGGCGTTTCCGTGTGCTGCTCTGGTTCGCCAGAAGTGGCTTAGTCATGCTGGCCACATGACCCAGAAGCTGTCTGTGGACAAACGCCGGCTCCCTTGGCCTATAGAACGAGATGAGCGCGCAACCCCAGAGTCGTCCACAACTGGACCTAACGATCAGGGGTACCTTTACCTCTAAAGCAGATCAGTGTCGGCCTCCCTCTCCCACTGGCGGTATTTAAGAAGAGCGCTTCTGGACCAGACCAAAGACCTACCAAGGCCAGCCTCTGGGTTCCTGCAGTGGCCACCTGGATGCCTCTTGGGAAGCCTATGGCTCCATGCTAAAGTGCACATTGCAAGCAAAAGGGTCCCGGTTCATTTCCTGGCATCTCCAAGTGGGGTAGGAATATCCCCTGTGTGAAAGCTGCTTGTCAATGCAGACAAAAACTGACCTAGATGAACCAATGGCCTTAATTGGTACAAGGCAGCTTCTTATGTTCCCACTTGCAGGATCCAGTTTCAGACAGGGTATGTGTGCTGAGGTTTGCCCAAGGCTACTTGCTCAGTTCAGGCCAGAGCCCAGATAGTTTACCACTCATTCTCTCATAAATCCCTGCTCAGAACTGCCTCCCACTGAGTTCAGCGGGACTTAACCCCAAGTAAGTGTGCACAGGAAAGTATTCTGCCCCACTATGGCTGCTTTTCCATATTCCTTCCCCACTGTGTTAGAGCTGTAATAGTTCCATCCTACAACTGCGGCCATTCCTTGGAGGAGAGAGATTGTTGGAAAGTAGCAAGCTCACATTTTTTTGCTCCTGCTAATCAGCCAAGTCTAGGCTGCTTGGCTCTCAGGGTAGGGAATCTAGCCCAGGGGGGATTAACCCCCCAGCCTCACAGGCGAGGATGAGCCGGGCCGCAGCCTGGTTGTGTTCTTACAAGGGAATAATAAGAAGTCTTAATAACCTGCCAAGGTGTGCGCTCAAAGGAGAGAGCGGTGTGGAGATTTCGAAGTGATGAGCCTCTATCGATCTCACTGCTGCCGGGGATAAAGCGATGGATAAGGTCTGCTTTCCCAGAAGCTGCCTTCTGCCTTCTGCCTTGGCTTTAGGGGATTCTGTGTTCATGTGCCTCGATCCCAACCACCTACAGCTATTTGCTGTCCTCGTCGTGGACTCACCCTCCTTTCTCCTGATCTGATGCTGAAGGCTGCACTTGCAAGTTACTCTGCCGTTCCATATCTGTGCTGTGTCTTTCTAGGAACACCCTGGGATTCCACTGGAAATTTGATGCATTGATTATGCCCTACTAGTCACTGCTAGCCCACTTGGCAGACCAGAGGAATACATGGGTGGCCTTTCAACATTTCATAGTTTAAAATGGGGTTATTCTTGTCTACTTGTAACAGTTCTGTTCACACATCCCCAAACACTGACTTATCTCCTAGTTAGCTACTTGTCTTTATACATACAGTTTCTCTCTCTGCTGCCCATTCATTCTGCCAGATTCTCCTGCATTCACTTCTGAAGGAGTGTGACTAGACCATACCAGTTTGATCTTTGCAATTTTCTCGAACACTTTTAGCAACCTTTAATTTCTCGATAAGCAAGAGAAATGGAAGGAAGGGAAGGAGCACACTGGTATTTGGGGTCTACATATGCATGCATTTTTCTTGCTTGAAATAGGCATTGCCCAGCCCCCCAGCCCCTTCAGAGGTGTACAGCTTAAGACAAACTTGAGCAAACTGGTGTTTTTCAGATGTTTTGGACTACATCTCCCATCATCCCTGACTAGGGGCCATGCAGACTAGAGATGGTGGAAGATGAGGTTCAACATCATGTGGAGGTGACCTGGTTGGAGTGAGGTGGAAATCCTATGCATGCCTACTGAGAAGTATGACTTATTGAGTGGGACTTACTCCCAGATAAATGTAGACTGGATTGCTGCAATCCTATTCCACTTTGCCTGGGTATAAGCCCTGTTGAATTCAGTGGGACTTACTTCTGAGTAGACATACATAGGATTGAGCTTTTGACTTCTAGAAACTCTAGGTGGTAACTCTAGCAATTGACACAAACCGGTTTTTTTTTAATTTAAAAAACAGCATCCTGAAGTCTCCCCCAAAGGTAATTAGAGGCAAGGACAGCTGCCTCCCCTGGTAAATGCAATCCATGTGGCACAGTAGATACAACTGAATTGAATAACAATAAATAAATAAGCCAGGAGAAGCTGGGTTTGCACAGGACTAATAGGCCAGTTCTGTATCAATCAACCATAAAGCAGCTTTCCCCTCTCTTAGAGCAAGGCTGTGATCAGCTCTGATTGGCTGGCCTTCATATCAATCAGAAAGCCACCTCCCTCTCTCCAGACACATCTCAGTGTGCCTATATAAATAACTTAATCAGATGCCCATACCAGATGCTTGAATGAGGAAATGCAAAAAATCAGAATATGTATGGCACCATGGGTCATGTGGTGTATTTATTGTGCCCATTTATAAATGTTCATAGGGGGAAGTGACATGGGTCAGAGTTCATAGGCTTTGGTCATTCCAAGTTTTTAATATATGGGAGCATCAAAGATTGCAGTCTCATTGGCCCCCAGTTAAATTCAGTAACATAATAACATGCACAATACCATACAGCAGTATGGTACCTCATTTTTTGTGTGTGGTGTCCCCAGTTTAACAACAAAGCTCTTGAATCAGCAGGGTGGGTAGATCTCATGTGGACATTCTCCCATCCCAGCAGTTCTTGAAGCATGAGGTAGGCATTCCCTAGGGAAGCATTGTACATCTAAGAAATCCTGGACAGCCTGAACAAGCAAGCAGGTGGATGCACAGAAAGAAAATGGCAACCGCTTCACTCTTCCTCCAGTCCTAGTACATGAAGCCAAGCCATGGTTTGGCTTGGTGTTATGTCTGAATCTGGGTTCATGGTTTGTCTCTCCCAACCCATGAGCAGTTTGCCAACAACAAACCTCGGCTATAACTTTTTGTCTGTTTGGAACAAAACAGACCACAAGCCCAGATTGGCTCGCAGTGCTAAGCCAAACCATGGTTCAGGTCTGGATAGCATGGCAGCAGCACAATGAGGAGAGGCGGGAAGAGGTTTCAATTTCTGCTTTGTGCAGCTGTACATTTGCTAATTAAGCTATAGTTTGTCTTAGAATTGCATGCAGGTTCTCTTGGATTTCATTACTGTCTTTTCTTTGCCAGGTCACAATTTGCAATGATGGTAGAAGCCCTTATATGCTGCAAGGTGGTTAAGGCACACAAGAGCCCTCTCAATAGACCCAATAGACCTTAAGCCATGTTGTTGTTTGGCTTATTGTCCCTAAGCCTTTTTTCCATGCCTCTGCCTTTCTCTGACTCTTCTTCACAGGTTCCTCTATCTCATTCTCCTGCCTGTTCCTCCCCTTCAATCTTTCAGTTACTGTTCTTGACCCTCCTAACTCTTAGGTTCCCTATAGTCTAGAATTTGCCAGCCAGCTTTATAATTTTTTAGTCTGTTCCTTCTTCCACAGGACATGTGTGAGGTTTTAATGGTAGATTACACTCTCAGCTATCCATTATCATAGGAGCTGGCCTGTTTCTGACCACTTTGTGCCCTGAACAGTTGGAATGTTTAAACACGTTCTGTGACACCACACCAGTTTAACCAATCAGATGCCTTGCAGCAAGTGCAACACAGCAGAGATTTAATCTGTATAGGCCTCAAACATAGTCAGGTAGAGAGAAGAGTCTTCTGCTGGAGGTGTTTCTGTATTTCTTTTACTGCAACTCATCACCTGGAAGGTTGGATGAGCTGACTATATTTAAAATTGGCTTGCCTTTTCATCCGGGTAATCAGTTGCAGTAAAAACTCAGAAAACGCCTCTAGCTGTACAAACACTTTTACCCATATCTGTACAAATGACTGTCTGGGATTGTGGCCTAAAATAATTTTTTTCAGCTGTCTACAAAACTAGCTCCTAGAAATTTGAAATACATTTTCCAGCCTGATCCCAACCCACTATTCACCTGTCCTGCAGTCAACATGCAGTCTCACATGTGGGTACACTGTGGGGATTCACTTCATGTGTTGAAAGCATGTGTGAAGGCATCGCATGCATAGCGCTTCTTCTCTTCCACCACTGACGCATCTTCTGGTCATGCTGTGAGCAACTGTGAGCAGGGGCCTACAATCATACCAACAGACACATGTAGGGGCCTCCATGAAAAGGAGGACGTCAAATGACTCATGACTCCCTCGTGTAATAGGTAGGCATGTAAGGACTCTTCTCACAGAAACCCAACACACAGAAGATGAGCACTGGGCATACCAGGCAGTATTAGAAACTCAGATATATAAGCTTGGCACCAAATGGCTCCTTAAACCAGGGTTACGGGTGCCAAAATGGAATGCCTAGTTGCCATTTTTGAGCCAGACGACTTTTTGGTTCCTGAATTCCTTCAGATTGTGCAGATAAAATATAATGGATAGAATTCTACAGGATGTGTTGCTGGTGTGTGAAAACAGTCAAGATCCAAGGATCCCCAGGCACACACCTCCAGATGGTGGAGGCAGAAGTCTTCACTTGGTTGCAAGTGGCTGATAGCCAGGTGCAAAATGTGCCTGGCAAATTTCGAACGCTGAGGGCAGGAATGGGACTAACCCCCACATCGCCCCTCACATATGCTTTTAATGCATGAGAGGCCTTCTGTGACTCACTGAGGAGGCTGGATGCACCATCAGCGTTTTGTCCTCCCTGCCTCCGGCAGAGAAATTAAATAATGATATTTTCGTATCTGGGAGCAGTTTGGGCTTCCAGTTTTGCTACTTCTGCGGCAGAAGGTTTTAAACCACTGATATGCCAACAGCAGCAACCTCCTATTTCCTTTGA
This sequence comes from Podarcis raffonei, assembly GCF_027172205.1. Classification (NCBI taxonomy): domain Eukaryota; kingdom Metazoa; phylum Chordata; class Lepidosauria; order Squamata; family Lacertidae; genus Podarcis; species Podarcis raffonei. The sequence goes on from NC_070603.1 coordinate 3,815,516, forward strand.
CCAATTGGCTGGTAGCTGTTGCCAGCTTTTTATGTATCAAATCCAAAGCTTTCCTTTCTCTCTCCATTTACTGGGTTCACTGTTCATTTATTCCTTTCTCTCCCTCTTTTTTTTTAAACCACCCGATGAGTCACCCAGCTCAGATTCATTGTCCTCTCGGCGGCTGCTTCCCCTCACTGCTTTTCCATTTTGCAGAGTTTGGTGGTTAATAATGTGGGAAGGGGTGTGTGTGGAATTGAGTGGTACCTCCTCTCTCTTTCTCTCCCTCTCTCATTCTTCTCCCCTCCATTCCTGATTTCCTCCAGGCCAAAGATGTTCAAACACACAGAGAGAGAGAGAAAAGAAAGAAAGAAAGGGAAAAGGCAGGAAACAAGTGACAGGGATAAAGCACAGTAGAAGAGGGTGGGGGGAGAGCAGTGATGAAATATTTATTAGCTGGCATGCGTTCCGGGCGCATTAATAAAGCAACCACATTTGCATGGTGCTCCTGTCAGGGGTGGTGGTGAGGTGTCTTATTTGAGGGTGGGGAAAAGGAAAGAAATACACTGGGTTGTGGCAGAGGAGTGGGTGTGAGAGAAAGAGAAGAATGTGACGTCCTTACAAGAGAGAGATTTAGGACCTGGACACTATGTGCAAAATGCATGCTGGATGGTTCAATCAGTGGCTGTTAGTCATAGTGGCTACGTGGAGCCTCCGGTTTCAAGGACAATATGCATTTGAATGCTAGATGCCGGGGTCAACAGCTGGAAAGGGCTCTTGCCTCCAAGCCTGCCATGTTTCTGGCTTCCCAGGGCAGAGCTGTAGCTCCCGTGGGGGGTGGGGGAGAGGCTAGCCAGGTTTTTTGCCCCAGGTGAAGTCTCCAGAGGGGAGCCCTTGAGGCTTCCAGCATGTGTGTGTGTGTGTACAGAAATGCGCATGGTGGGGTGCCATACGGGGTCTTTGACCTGGGTGAAATAAAGCCTAGTTTGCCCCTACCCAGGGGCACTGTAAGAGGCAGTGCTGGTCCAGAATATAAGCAGGGCTCTTCCCGCATTCCTCTTTGGTTCTGATGGAACATAGGAAGCTGCCTTATTGCTCCATCTAGCTCAGTATTGTCTACAATGACTGGCAGCTGCTCTCCAAGATTTCAGGCCAGAGTCTCTCCCAGTCCCAGCCCAGGACTCTCCTGGCCCCAGCCCCAGGGACTGAACTTGGGAACATCTGCGTGCAAAGGGTCAAATGAAAGCTGAGTGGTTTCTGCAAGGGCCTCTTGAGTGTCAAGCAGCAGGAGTTTCTGTGGCCTGCATTCTAGGAAAAGCATCACCTGCTGGTTTTTTGCATGTGTGGCTGCCATTAGAGTCACAAAAGCAACACTGGTAAAATAGTTGGCAACGCTTGAGGTATGCTGCCGTTGAATACATACATTCAGTTCTTAGCATCATGGTCAACAGGCACTGATATGACCCCCTTGGGGCTACCTAATCTTCATGAATTGAATGTTTAAACCTTAAAACAACAACTGCTCATGTAACACCTTTTAGTCATTTAATTCCCTAGGTTTAGTTTCGCTTTCTGGAGAAGTACTTCCTTTTATTTGATGCACAAAGGTTCCTAACTTTTTTTCCTCCAGAACTCATGCGCCTTCCGCAGGTGTTTACCATGCAGAATTTCAGCCACCAATGCTTTTCATAGCATGTGGGTTTAAGGTTGTGGGAAGAATCAGCTGTTGAAGTTCTGAGTGTGATGTAGCTTGGGAAAAGGCTAAACTCAGTGTGAAGGACAGAAAAGGTGAAGTAGGGGTTGGTCGTGTTGTATGTTGGAATCTTGGTACTTCCCTGATGAGTAGGAAGTTTTCAGGAGTAAACCTTTTAAAAAGTTGGCTGTTTCCTTGTGAGGAATGAGAACTAGAGACATGGAGTGTTTTTGTATTGTTGTCTCCCCTCCCTGCAAATGCAAGCTGAAAAGTGGGAAGCATGCAAGCATCTAGACAGATGGTGCTAATCTTCAAAACAGTGTAGATTTCCACCCCTCAAGCATCAGCATACTCTTGTAGCCCTCCAGATCTCCTTATCAGCCAGCTGCAAAAGTTGTTGGTTCTATTCCAAACTGTCAAACTGTTGCCTTCAGCCTGCACTTCAAGCAGGAAAGATGTGTGCTCAGTAGCTTGGTGTCACCAGCCATCAAAGGCCATCTGGCAAGCACATTCAGCTCCAAGTAATACAGAAACGTGAAGGAAAGGTCATTTTGTGCGTCTGAAAGAGAATGCCTGCAACAATCCTCTTTCCCTTGTTTGCATTCTCTCTCTCTTCTTTTTCAGCCTGTGTTGTTCCCTTCCTTCCAGTCTTCCCCTCCCTGCATCTATCTTTACTGTTATTCCCTCTCTCCCCCCTCTACGTGCTTTCCCTAGAAACTGCTCAGTCCCCCTCTTTTGCTCTGAACACGGTGGTTGGTATGCCACTCCTAAGCAGACACTCCGGAGTTGCACCCAGGACCCCCCTTGAGAGGACCAGCGTCCTGTTAGGGTCCCTTCTACATTTCCATCCGGCACTTTCGATCTTGCTGTAGTGAATCCGATTTCCTTTCTGCGTTGGGGAAGGGCAGGGTGGGAAAGAAGAAAGCAGAGAAGCCCCCCTGGCGACGGCAGCTCCATTAGCGCCCACGACTAATTGTCAGGGTGGTTTTGAAATTAAGATCAAAGCCTTTGAAGTCGGGGTCGGGAATAAGCGGATAGGCACCAAATGCCAAGCGCAGGGAGTCCAGCCAGGAGCTGGTTAACCCGCGTTTAGGAAGGAGCAGTCGGGATGTAAATGAAATGAGTCTGTAGCTGGCTGGTTCCCCAAACAGACGGCCAGAGACCGAATCTCTTTCAAATGCCTTTGATTCTGGATTTACTTTGCAGAAGGTTGGCCGTGTCTTTACTAGAGTGCAGCCCATATGAGAGAAGGGGGGGAGGGTTAGGAGCGCAGTTCCTTCGGAGTGCAAAGGCAGGAGGAAAGATGGGGGGGGGGAATATCAGTGGGGGTCGTTTGGAGCGGATCAAGAGGAGGAGAGCTCCAGACGCAGCCCTCAACTCCACACTTTTTAAAAGGTCCAAATTGTTTAGTGTCAACATTTGCATATTAATCAGAGAAGGATTTTTCCATAGAATGAGTATGCAAATTATGCAAAAATCAATGTGGTTCCACTATTTTCCCTCCTAGTTATGGAGACAAAGCACTGCTCATAGAGAGCTGTGAAAAAAAGCCAGTGTGGTGTAGTAGTTAGAGGGTCGGACTAGATCCTGAGAGATCAGGGTTCAAATCCCCACTCAGCCATGAAGCTCGCTCGGCGATTAGGCTAGCCACTGCCTCTTAGTTGGGTAGTTTGTCATGTTTTAGGGCGCTCCTAGCAACTTAAAATAGGGCTCTGTGTGTATATGCAATTTATATGTAGCGGTTTAGACTTCCTTTCAACGGATTTCTGATTAGGGGCTCATCCACACTTTCCAGGCATGGTCTGCAATTGAAAGTTCCATCTCCAAGCACCCTTTTTTTGCTCTGGTGCTTTTTCCGCAAAAACCCACTCTTTAAGGCTCAATCAGAGCAAACATCAATCCATGAAAACCCGAATTGACGTTTGCTCCGATTCAGCTTTAAAGAGCAGGTTTTCATGGGAAAAACTCGGGGCAAAAACAAACATATAAATGCTCAAACACCTCTGCCTGAAAAGAGTGGAGCAAAAGGTAAGTGTGGATAAGCCCTAACTAACCCTCCCTGAATTTCACAAAGAACGGGATGCTTGCATGATGCATCCAGTCTTCCTGGATCATAGAACAAAAGCTAATGAAATCTTTTCTTGCCTTTGGGTTTTCTGACCTTTGTTTGTGTGTATGAGCATTTGTGCGACCATTAGCTACAAACTACTGATGTACAAACTATGCATTAGTTGATCACCAAGCCTTGAAATTGCAGGCAAACTTGTTATGGAGGCTGCAAACTGAAATGGGTCACGAGGAACTTATCATAACATGTGCACTCAGCCTGTTATCCTAGCTCTCTTGATCAACTTGATGTATACCTCCAAATAAAGTACAGTATGCGACTCTGTGTGATCAAATGCTCCCCCACGTAAATCAAAACCAAACCTCCCTGCTCATGGAAAACCAGCACATCACTGAGATAATGAGGCTTGGCCCCTTCTCCTTAGCATGCTGGCATTCCATAGGCTGGTCTTCCTCAATCTGATGCCTGGCAGATAATTTGGAATACTACTCCCCATCATCCCTGGCCAACAACCTCTTGAGTGAGGGTAGCAGATGGGGGAAAGCTGCAAGAGGGAGTTTTTGTGTTGAAAAGAAAATAGCACAGGAAAAAACATCCCTGTATTGTGTTCTCCCTCTCTTCCATTGTCATATGTAGTTACTAGTTGCCAGATTTCAGGACTACAGCTCCCAGCATTCCTGATGGTTGGTGATGCAGGCTGGAACTGATGGGAGTTGTAGTCCAATAACATTTGGAGGGCACCACATTGACAAACCTTGCCTTATGCTGTTGTGCCAAAATGTTGGGTGCTTCCTGCCTCAACTCCTCATCATTGGCTGGTGGTGTTGGGAAAATGCTCAGCACCATGTCCATGAGGACAGGGAGGAAATATGTTGCAGAAGGTGGGCAATTCAACACTCGGGCGCCATCTTCAACCATAAATTCCATCCCTTTTGACTCCCTGCCAAAGTCGTCCAGTACCTCTGTCTGCATCCCAAAGTGGTGCAGGCACCGGAGGACTGTCTCACTTGCATTTTCTCCATGCTTTTGATCTACCTGCTCCAGGCTCTGGGCAGCTCCTTTCAGCTCTCAAACTGGCACCCAACCCTTGTGCCACTCATTCCGCGCTTTGGTCACCCACCTCCACCTTGAAGGACTTGCCCCAACTACTTGCAGCTCTGGCCTCTCAGGAGCCTCTCCATATGCAGTCATATGCCTACTTACCTGAGAGTAAGCCCCACAGAATTCAGTTGGACTTACTTCTGAGTAGAAATGGATAGGATTGCATTGTTAGGCACTTGATGTGCATATATTTGATTTGTGTACACTTGATTTGCATGTTTGAGTGAACAAACTAGTGCTGTGTGTAAATTTTCTACTTCATTTTTTGTGTGGGGGGGAAGGACCTTTCTCCATCAGTTAATGAGGAAAGAAATACCATTTGAAAATTATCAAAAGTGGGGAGGGGGAGAAAATGTTGGTGAAATTCTCATGGATGAGGTGCAGGTTTTTGGTTGCATTTAGCTTGCTTTCAAGGGAGTTGAGGGATGTTTGTGGGTGTCCTTTCTTTCATTCTGCATTTCAGATCTCTCTGGTGGTCTGCACTCTGAAGCTTTCCTGAGTGCCTGTGCTTCCTGGAAACCCAGTGATGTCCTCAGCCAGGCTTTTCTGTACACACAATGTAGGAGTGCACCTGATGGCTGCTATTGTTGCTTTAAGGCAGCGGCAGTCAACCTTCTTATACCTACCGCCCACTAATGCATCTTTCTTGATGGTAAAATTTCCTTACTGCCCCCCAGTGCTCAATGGAAGGAGGATTCAGCTTGTGCCCTAGAACCTCCTACCACCCACCTAGAATCCTGAAACGCCCACTGGTGGGCGGTAGGGACCAGGTCGACAACTCCTGCTTTAAGGTGAAATCTTCTTTCTTTTAAAGAAATTGGTGCAGAAAAAATAGAAAGAAATTGGTGCAGAGGCTGGCCTTGCCTCTGGCTCTGCTGTCCCTGACTCTTGCTCCCCCTGCCGCTGGTCTTCCTGCGCTCTGTGCTGCCAGTTCCAATGGGCACCAGGGGAAGGCGCCATGAGGTAACTTCTCACATGGGGCTTACTCAGATCAGGATTTCTGAGGGAAGGTTAACTGGAAAAATAAAACACACCAGCACCCCTCTCTCTCACACACCCAACAAAAGTAGAGAGAAGTGTCCTGTGAAAGAGTCAGAGGAACAGAGGGCACTTTCACAGGTGAACTAAAACTTCTGGGAAACTGGAGGACACATTTTGGCGCAGAGCATGGGAGCAAATTGCTGGCGCGTCTTCTCTTGCCTCCCACGTGCATTCGCAACAGGACTCCCCTGTGGCTGCCTTGTCCCTCCCTCCCTCCTGTCTGCCCCCCCTCCGTGTCCCAGCAGCGGTTTGTTCTTGGGCTGCTCTTGTCAGGCCCTGACAGATGCAGCTTGCTGTGCCATTTCTTCTGGCCTCATTGAGGCAATCGCATTAAAACCCTCTCTGGTGTCCTTCCCCTAGCCAAGATAAATGGGATCTGTCACCAGCTGTGTGTTCACTCCTAACCCTTTGGAAATGCCACGCTGCCTGGCTCTGAACTGCAGGATGGAGCAGGGGGAGGGGAGGCAGGCGGGAGGGGGGCAGGAAGGGCCAGGGAGGGATGTCGCTTGCAAGCGCCAGTTAATCTCATTACACCCACGTAGGTGAAGGTATTAGGGCTCTGCTGGGTCATGGTGAAGTAGAGAGGCTAATAATAGGAGTCCTGAGCGTTTATATCTCGCTTTGAAGAGTTCACATCCATTATCTCATTGTATCTGTATTGGTCAGTGTTATTATTGTAGGTCACTGGTGGGCAGGAGGGAGACCAAGGCTGAGAAAGAATCATTCGTCTAAGACCATCTAGGAAGTCTATGGAAGAGGCGGAATTCGAACTAGGGACTTGTCTTGGAGGACAGTCTTGGAGGCTGAAGCTGCCCAGTCACATTTATCTTTCCCCCAAAGTTCTCTTTTAAACAAAAAGCTGGTGCAGGGGGCTGCACACAAACGAGTGTTTGCAAGGATTTGTTTGGACTAAGGAACATGTCACCCTCCAGAAGTTTCTGGACTCCAGCTCTTGACACCTTCCAATCAGCATGGCCAATGACCAGGGATGATGAGATTTGTATTCCAACAGCACCTGGAGGTCACAGGTTCCCCATCCCTGCCCTAAATGGACTGGGCCTGGCATGTTCCAGGAACAGCCTGCGCCCCTCTCTGTCTTCTCAAGCATGGTGATCCAAGTCAGGCCCTGCTTTAGAGCTGAAGTCAAAGTAGGGTGTGTTCACGTTGCCTCCTTAGGGTGCAGTGAAGTCCTCCCCCCTGTAATTTCACACCTCTTCCCCCCACTAGCTGTTTATATCAGCACAGCTTCATGTCCTGACTCAATATAAGGCAGCTTCCTGGGCTCCTAAGCAAGGGGCTCCTCTGGGTTCTTCCCTTCCACGTCTTTGCTTCATGAGAGGCAGTGCAGTGTACTGTGGTACCTTGGGTTACAAACACCTTGGGTTACAGACTCCGCTAACATGGAAGTAGTACCTTGGGTTAAGAACTTTACCTCAGGATGAGAACAGAAATCATGTGCCGGCAATGCAGCAGCAGCGGGAGGCCCCATTACCTAAGTGGTACCTCAGGTTAAGAACGGTTTCAGCTTAAGAACGGACTTCCAGTATGAATTCAGTTCGTAACCAGTGGTACCACTGCACTTCTCAAGGTTGTGAACTGAAAAGCCCCAGTTCAGATCTTACCTCAGCCACAAACCCATGCCCATGCCCCGGGGTGCCAACTTGAATAAAATACTATATTGTGGGCGGGGGCAGGTAATCAATGCACATACACCACTTGAATGGCCACTCCCCATGAAGTTTGAGGTCCCGACCCCCTCAAATATTTTATTGGGGGGACTGAAGGGACCCCTAGGAATTGGCTCCTGTGCCCATGGCATTAGGCAGGATGCTGCTGTTCACAAAGCTTCAGCCCCTTAATTTATAATGCACAGATAATAATACTGACCTATCTCACAGGGCTGCTTTAAGATTCAAGGAGACCATGTATGTGAAACACTGGATAAAGGCTATTTTCAAAATTCGGAGATGTGCGAGTTTTGAAGGATAATTGTTTTTCACTTCACGTATTGGTTTGTGAAGAGTGTGAATTAGGCGTTTCTCATAAAACTGCAAACAAAACTGAATTTCTTCCCCATCCCTAGTGGAAGGTTAGGCTGAGAGGCAGTGCTTAGACCCAAGTCAGCTTTGTGTCTGAGGGATTTAAACTCTAGTCTTCCTGGTCAAAGACCAATGCTCTAACCATTACACCATAAACTCTAGCAGCAATACAAGCCTAATCAAGACCAAAGCTGTCATATATTTAAGTACCAGCTCAGTACAGAAAAAAGGGGGTGGTATTTAAAATATGTATCATATTTTCGGAGCTCTACTGACCAGGCATCTAGGATTTTCTCCTGCCCAGCCTGATTCCAATTAAGTTCACTGGGCTGACACATTTGCACTGGTTCAGTACACTTCACTGCACACTCCACGTAACAAAAAATATGTGCTCATCCCACCAAGAATGTCACAGGTGTAGTTTATTAACGTACACACCATAACGGCTGAGAAACCCACAGAAGGTTGTATGTAGAATAAGCAGCACTGGATTAAATATTGAAGCCGGCTATCCACATGATGTGGGTCCCTGGGCCTTGAGTTGCATTCCTTGTGTGTTTGTGGGTGTGTGTTTGTGTGTGTGTGTGTGTGTCAGAGAGAGAGAGAGATTTTAAAGAACCTAAACTCAAAACACTATCTAGGGAAATAATTGCTGTTGCCTTTGGCACACGCTTCTTGCAGGAGCCTTCTCTAGGGAGACTGTCACTGTGAGTAAGGGGCAAATGACCTGTGAATTGGAACCAGGTGTCACCAGCACCAGGTAATTGCTGGGACTCCTGGCTCTCTTCCTCAAGTACATGCATGTCCAATGACCTCCTCTGCCCCACGTGCCATCGACCACACTGCCTGGGCTGCCAAGTGTTTTGCAATTCCCTTTCATCATGCCCATTGCAAACTCTTGCTGTGAAAGGGAGTTTGGAAAAGGAGAGAGAGAAAGTGGGAACATGAGGAGCTGCAGTTCCCTCTGTGCCTGGGCTGGTGCAAGCGGCCTTCTTTAGAGGAATCTGGAAAAGGAGATTGATGGATGCTCCCCTAGGCTGCCCACTTCCACATCACCAGAAAAAGGGGACAAAGAAGCACCGATTTGCATGACATTTGCATATGTTAATTTGTACATATCATGGCAAATTTAGAAATATCTGAAATTTAAATAGAAATACATCTCACTGCAGGAAAGACTGGCTAGTTGACCTCTACTGCTCCACTGCTCAGACTGCTGTCTCAGTGCTACCCGATCCTGATGGGCAAATTCAAAGCCCCTTCCTCTCCCTTCCTATGTTTCTTTATCTGATAGCTCTTCAAATATGGGATGGGGAAACTGCCACTCCAAGGGCTACATTCCCTTCTGGATCACTTTCCATGAGCCACCCAACAGGGGCCAGAGCAAAGGTGGGCAGAGCAACCAGTGCAAAGTTTGTCTTTGCACAGTAGGCCACACCTGAGGCAAGCAAGAGGCATTGCCAGAGCTCAAGGACGCATTCCAGCCAGGCAAAACACTCCAGGAGACCAAGAAGCAAGGCTGGCGATGGCCATGTCGTAGGGAGCCAGGGGTCTGGTATGGCTAGAGTTCTGAAGTCCAGACTGAGAGGCTCAGAGGGCCACATTTGATCCTTGGGCCTGAGGTTCCCACACACCTGAAATTGAGGACTGTCCTCTGCAAAGTGGGTTGCATGCCCTTCTAATGCCTGTTGCCACAGCAGGTCCTTCAGGATTGTCCCAAGATTTGCCAGTCTTGAGCTCAAGCACCTGATTTTGAAAAGCTACTCTTCCTTCATTTGTTATTTAATTCAGTTTTAAAGAAAATCTATACCCTCCCTTTCCTCATCCAGTTGAAGATGCGTCTCAAAAAATAGCAGCCAAAGATGCAACACAGTGAAGACAGCAGTACAAAAAAGAAAACAAACAACAATGAAAGCCATCAATGAAGGAGTTTAAGAGGAACTGCAATCAACAGCATGATAAAATGTAGTAAAAGCCAGTTTAATACACACACACACACACACACACACACACACACACACACACACACACACATGCATCAAAAACAGAGGGATACACGGATACACACCCACAAAGCTTCTCAAGGGCAGTCTAAATTGGGAGGTTTTAAAGCTGCACTGGAAGGAGAGAACAAGTAGCAGCTCCCTGTGGAAGCAGTTCCAAAGTTTGGGTGCAGCAGCCAAGAAGGTTTAATGCTGACGCTGTCTCTGGTTGTTCCTCTGTGTTCCCCTTTCTGCAGGTGGGGAGAGGGGAGAGCTGTCATTCTGTTGACGGCTGAAAGTTTAGGACAGAAGAAGCCTTTGCTTCACTGCTTTCCTCACTCAGATTCAACAGGCAGTGTCAGGCAGGTAGCCGACACAGGCTTCTGTAGAGGAGCCAAGGGTGCTTCAGTTGTTTCCCCCATGGCACTTTCCCAAGCAAGCCACTTTTTAGAGGCACACGGGGCTCACCTGAGGCCCTCCGTAGGGTTTGTTGGTTTGTTTGGTCTTTATCCCAGCTTTCCTCCAAGGACCCCAAGGCACTGGAGGAGGAACGGGCACCATCGGGGAGGGGGGTACCATCGCAGCCACCCCCCAGACACACGCTGCGCCCCCTGTCCCCCCTGCCCCGGGTGCCACGCTCCTGGGACGCACGCCATGCCCCCGGGACACGTGCCACACCCCCGGGACGTGCACCAGCCATGCCCCCGCCTGCTCTCCGCCCCCTGTGCCGGAGCATGCAGTTTTGCCACTGCCCCAAGGTGGCCTACATTCTTCTCTGATTTGCCATTTACCTTCACAATAACCCTGTGAGTTAGATTAGGCTGAAAGACAGTGATTAGCCTAAGGTTACCCAGTGAGCTTCATGGCTGAGGGGGGATTTTTCATTTGCTTCCACTTTCAATTTGCATACTGCAAATAGCAATTCTATTTTGCTACTCACAAGGCAGTTTACAAGGCAGTAGAAACAGCAAAATATACAACGATCACACATTCTATAACAATCCAATCCAATGCAAATAAGTCATAATAAAAAGTAAGACTTTAAAATAAACAACTTATATCAAGCATAATCCAATTAGAATATAATATGACACATTAAATTGACTCAGAATATCAGCAAATAATAATTAAACAGAAATTCACTCCCAGCAATTACAATAAATCATTGCTAGACTATAATAAAAATAACAGCAAAGTTACAATAAAATACTATAATACATAAAAGACCACGTAAAAGGATCAAATTGAGCAACAAAGTTGCATAGCTTATAAAATTACAAAATACACAAACGTAAATCACCCTGTGGTCCAGGTCCAATATTTATTGCACAAGACTCCTGTGTACATACAGGGATGGGAACCCTGGTGCCTCAGGGCCTCGTCTAACACTCGGAGCACTGTTGCTGGACTCCAACTCCCATGAGTCCCAGCCAGCATGGCCAACAGTCTTGGACCATGGGAGATGTAGTCCAGCTGCATTTAGAGGGCCACGGTTTCCCCATTCTTGCTTTATAAGGAGGAGAGGATAATGGAAATTTCAGGTGTTTTGGTAAGATCTGTTCATTTGGGGCTCCGACAGGGAACAGACAGACACATGGACATAGACTGCTGGTATTTTAAACAGCACCAGTTTCCTCTCCCTACAAAAGCAACAATATCAAGTCTTTGTAGCTGCCCCAAAGGCTGCTGCTTATTGGCCAGCTACAAAACCCAGACATTCTTTTTCACTTTCGGTGGCTTTATTCCAAATGGTCAGATTTTTTCTTTCATCTCTGTATTGAATGAGAGGAGTTAGCTAGTGGCCACCAGGTGTCCGAGGCCATTAAGCAGGTGCAGGGGCACCAGCTGCTTAGGGCTTGCCGGACACATTTGGAAATGTGAAAATCTGCTGCATGCACCACCACAGAATGGCTGCCATGAGAGTCTGACATAGTCAACAAGGGACAAGTAACTTGTGAGTGCAAGGCAGAGCTGGGATCTGCAGTGCACCCTAGAACACAAAATCACTAGCGTTATCTTGAAGCCATGCACAACTGAGCCTCCCTGTGTCTTATTTTCTTGCCAAGGAATCCAAAGACCTGCTGCCATCCAGCTGCTGGGAATTGCAAGTGGGGAGAAGACTCTTGTGCCCAGGTTCTGCTTGTGGTCTCCCCTGTAGGAAGAGGATTAGATGGGCCTTTGGCCTGATCCAGCAGGGCTCTTATTTTGTTTCTATGCCACACAATAAGTAGCCAGCTGTGTGTGTGTGTGTGTGTGTGTGTGTCTGTCTGTCTGTCTGTCTGTCTGTGTCTGCAGGGCTAGGGAGAAAATGGGCCGAAGAAGCTACAGGTCCCGCTCCACTGGGAGATTCAAAGTGTGTGTTCTCCATCTTTGAAAAAATCTGGTTACTCCAGAGAGTGGCAGTGGCCCAGATCTGTCCTCCATATTTGGGCTTCCATAAACTCAGCGAAGCTTATGAAGAACCATTTTATGCTATGTGACAAATATGTTTGTGGCATATCTGCCAAATGTAAAGCAGTGAGTTTGGAAAGGGAGGCGCACATCTCTAACCATGCAGCAGAATTGCACCATCCTTATTGGGTCTGTTCCAAGAAGCGCACATGGTAGACATGTGGCAGATGGGTCTGCCAGGGAAAAACTGTAGTAGCATTAGTGGGAAGCCCTGTATAGCAGTTTGTGTATTGTATTCCCTAGATTTCCTTAGCTGAGGCATCTCAGTAAAGGGAAAACGCACAGTTTTCCTGCACAATTGTGATGCATTTTCAGTGGTGGTGGCTGAGAGAATGCTGTTTGGTAGCCTCAGCCCTGACGGCATATCAGCCGCAACACTAATTTCCTGGTAATTTCCTGTGCTGCCGGCGGGGTCCCCTGCACCAGGTATCGGGAGGGCCCCATAAATATGCATAAGACGAGGCTTTAATAACTGCAAAAAGAGATGGTGGCAGATTATCTCTCCATCCCCAACTCTTGTACTTTCATTATTTGTTTATGTGGCAGCTGTGCTCTTTCTCAACCATCCATCTGCAATGCACCCCTGTTTCTCCCCTGAGTCAGTAGAGGCAATGATACCCAACAACTTGGTTGGCTTTAAAAGAGGATTAGACATATTCATGGAGGAGGAGAGGGCTATCAACAGCTACAATTCAAAGTGTTGGTGTTGACCTTTAAAGCCCTAAATGGCCTCAGCCCAGTATACCTGAAGGAGTGTCTCCACCCCCAGCGTCCTGCCCGGATGCTGACGTCCAGCGCCCATGATCCAGTGAGCTGAGCATGGCCCCACTGGCACTGTAGCGAGGCCTACCAGATGCATACCAGCCAGTCCTGTCTTCCCAGTCCCAGTCAGAAGATTTTTCGGGCCATCAGCAGGCTACCAAACAAGTTATAAATTCTGTTGGTTTGGCCTGGGCTAATCTTTCTTCTCCAAGGCTAAAATATACCATTGCATGCCACTCCAATCTCCAAGTGGTGCAAGATTCCAGGGGTTCCAGATACTTACCCAAGATTTGTGTTTCCTTTTGGAAATGAGGCACAACAGAGACTGTGGTCTCTTTAGGATATATGGTTTATTTGCACATATATGCAACCTGAGCCTAGATAGAGGGGTTCATAGCATGAATACCCCAAAAGGGTCTTGTTTCTCCCATAGCCACAGCCTTGGATTCAGAAATCAAACATTGTGCTCTGCCTCTCTAGCTTTCCAGCTTCTAGCTCACATAACAACTAACACTAAACTCTGGCTTTACTCCTCCTCACTATCTGCAAGTTGAGGGAGGGGGTTCACCCATTTGCCATCTCCCACAGAGCCCCTTCCTTGGCTCTCTTTACACCTCACCAGGAGGCTAGTCTGTCCCTTTCCCAGAATCTGAAGGCTTGATTAGCTTTTGATACTTGCTGGATCCAGGGATTAGAGACGTCTAGCACCCCTCTTAACACCCCAAGACTTGATTAAATTCTAATACTTGCTGGATCCTGGGATTAGAGGGGTTTGGCACCCATACCCTCATAATGCTACCTAACTCAGCTCCCCACTTATCACCACTGCCTTCTCAGCTCTGTCTGTTCCTGATCACTGGCCACGCTCATTGAAGCCGATGGGAGCTGTGCTGCAAAACATCTGGTGGGAGCCATTTTGGCTACTCCCAACCTAGTAAGTTCTTGGCAGAGGTAAATTCAAACCAGATTTGTTGCTTTTGGTGTAATCCTATTCATGTCTATGCAGAAGTAAGCACTGTTGAATTCAATGGTACTCCCAGATAAGTGTGTATGGGATTTTAGTCCTGGTCTCTCAGCCATTATACAGCACAATCTTTCCTAACAAAGAAGTTTTCTTTGTATGGTTGCTAAAAAGAATCAAAATAAAATCAAAATTCTTTGCCAACATAAACCAAACTCTGGCAGGAAATTTAAATTCCCCATGATTTTGTTTAAAATATGCAAATCAAACATATACCTTTTCCTAGTTTAGAAGGGCAGGGAGATATAGGGGGCACTGAGACTTTGACTCTTGATCACTGGAAACATTCTGCTGAGCTAGATATTTCCCTATACATTACCCACACTCAAGTTTTATTGGGGAGCACTGAGTCACTCCAAATCTTTCTGGACACAAACTTATGTCCTCCCTGACCATTAGACATGCTGGCTGGGTGCGGATGGGAGTTGGAGTCCAATAGGACCTGGAGAGCCATAGGTCGTCATCGTCGTCGCCCCCCCCCCGGCCTAGGCTCAGCACCAAGTCCTTGGATCTCTTCCATGGAGAATCAAGGCAGAAAGCTTGGGCTCCTTGACTGCCTGCTGCACTTTCCCACTTTCCACAACTGAGAGCAGGACCTGTGAATTCTGACCCTTCTCCCCAGGAGGGCAGCTCACGCTCTTCAACCCACTGCAGCCATTTCTCTTATTTCCACATCTGCCTCTTTTCCTTTCTCTGGACTTGGCCTTTCTCCCTGTTACAGATTTGGCTCCCAGTGCTACATTTCCATCCTCCACCTCCTTTCAGCATAGTTAAGGTACTCCTCCCTGCTCTTCAATTAGCTATTAACCTTGCCTGCCTCCCCCCTCCCTTTATCTCCCCATCTCCCACACTGTCTCTCTCTGCCTTTGAAGATGCATTGAAATATAGATAAGGCCCAATGCAGCAGAGAGAGAGAGAGAGAGAGAGAGAGAGAGAGAGAGGAGGCAGAGGGTGGAAAGTAGAGGGGGGCATGGCAGCCTAGCTGAGATTGTCTTGTACTTGCCTTGGCCACTTATTACCACACCCCCCTGGTTCCATGATTTCTTATACTTAATGGCTCAGCCCTAAACTGGGTCAGACTAGATCCAATCCTGAATGCATGTTGGACTAGGACTTGGGAGATCAGAGTTCAAATCCTCATTCAGTCAAGAAGTTCACATCGGGACAGTTGCAGTCTCTCAGCCTGACCTACCCCGTCAGGGTGTTGTGAGGATGAAATGAGGAGGGGAGAATCAAGTGTGCCTGCTTGAGCTCCGTGCAGGAAAGGTGGGAGTGATATGAATGTAATAATAAATCTCTGCACTATACCAGCCATATCCCCATCTTGACTCATCATAATAAAGGCCATTTATGCAAGTGGGAAGTAATACTAAAGAAAACAGTATGTTTGACCACATGCAAAGTTTATTGATACGGGGTATCAACAGTTTGTTCTTACACATCAAGGATTATACTTGAACCCCACTCACTACCAAAGAAGGAGAAAGAGAGAGAGAGAGATGGATTGCTGCAAGAAGTCAAAGTTCTGTGTTCAGAATGAATCATGAAATTTAAATATATATATGCAGTCATTTGCCTGGCTTTGAATGATTCATTCTGCTTTCACCATTCAGGTTCTCAAATCCACAATGTTATTTTATGGTATTAGCGAGAAAGGGAAAGGGTAACGGCAGGAATGGGAAAGTCTGATGACCTTTTCATTGGGGCTTTGCAACTAAAAACGAAATCTGAGATTCCCAAGAGACCAAATTCTAGGCCTGATAGCAAACCTTGCATGTGTGTTCTTTATGAATTGGCAGCCACAGGCACAATGCACACAGCCCTCACTGTCAAGTAGAGGGAGGGGCCACACAGTTATGTCCTTGCTTTTAAAAATGTATTTATATAGGAGATTTTCTACCACTTTTCTCCTTATGCTCCCAAGGTGGCATATATGACAGTAGTCACATAAAACACATTTAAAATCAATATCAAAACAGCAATCAAACTAATTCACTGAACAAACATCTGCAACCAATTCAAGCAGCAGAAAAGTGCTGGTAATGGGGGCCAAGTTCCTCAGCAAAACCAAACAGACACTTCTTTATAATATTATTTGTTTTGTAACGTGTAGGAATCTGATTGAAAGAACATAAGCTTGAGACTGCTAATGGGAGAAGGAATTATATTCTGATCGCACTTGTCCAGGGATGGGGAACCTTTGGCCCTCTGGACTACAGCTTCCATCATCCTTGACCATTGGCCATGCTTTCTGGGGCTGATGGGAGTTGAAGTCTAATAGAAACATACTGAAAGACTCTGAGCTCCCTAGTGCATTCTGATCTCCCGCCTCCTTCACTTTCTCTTCCGGAAGTGTTTAAGTGTTTAGCTGAGAGCTAAGATAGACCAGGAGCATGGGGGCTTGTTTTAATAACTCAGTGGTGAGGGAAGGGTCCTCTTCTTATCACTGTGCATTGGTACTTCATAGAGCTGACCTTCAACACTGAATGAATGCAGAATCAGTGTGCTAATAAGTTCTAAGTCAAATGAAGCCCTGCTTCCAGAGAAGGCAACTGGAGGGAAAGGAGTGAGTGTAAAGAGAAAAGTGTGACAGAGACCCAAAAGGCACTTGGGAAAGGAGGAAGAAAAGGAACAGGGAATAAAATATTGAGGGGGAAGAGAGCTATTGGGGAAAAGTGGGGATTGAGTCGAAGAAGCATTGTGGTGGATGGCCTGCAATTTTGCTAGTTTCGAAGACCAGGCAGAAATAATCACCTAGTTTTTTCTGGCTTCTCAATGAAAACCCTGTGTGTGCACATATATACAGAGAAACATCTATATAAAAAAAAATTCTAAAATTTATATCTTGAACCTCATCATCATAGATGATCCCAAGGCCAGAAGCAACAATATAGTAAGATATAGTAAGATATAAGATACCATTAAAACAGTCTATACAAGTAATTATAATAGAAAAAAGCATTGATCAGTATCTCACTGTGCAGGTCCTATCCTATACATAGATATTCAGAGGGCCGGGCGGAAGAGAAAGGTCTTCAGCTGGCAGCAGCCAAACCTCAGGGGTGATGCACAACTGGGCTGCCATTACTGAGAAGATGCTCTGGCGAGTAATAGATCCTCTGACCTTACGTACTGATGTTGATCCAGAACTGCCTCACAGCTGATCACGAAGTGGGATGGTCTGGGAAGAGGCCCCAAGTTGTGTGGACTTTATAACTTTGAAGTGAATTGGCTCAGGTCTTCCAGGGCTGGTGCTACATGATTCTGTGCCGAAAAGCCCATTAAAGCCTTGTCTGCTGCATTTGGCACCACTATATTAATGCAGAGCAAATCATAGTAAGTGGCTTAGGCTCCCCAGCTGATGTTTCCAAAAAGGAAATAGGGTCACAAATACTTTCTGCCCATGAGCGTAGCCAAGGGGAGGCAAGGGGGCAAGTGCCCCCCCAATCAATACAAATCAATACAAATCTTAGGTTCTGCCCCCCCAACAAAAGCCTGCCTATCCCATAAAAATCCTGACCATTCCCATATATTCTGCTTCACATAAAACTATGATTCAGCAGTCACCCTGACTTGCCTAAGATCCAGGACAAAGCACCTGCTTCTGGAAATCCCCCCCCCCCATGTCTATGTCTAGAAAAATCCAGGCGTGTGGCAGCCCTAGTTAAAAGAAATGGAAAAAAGCCCCCAGGCTGTCTCTATTACCAGTTTAACTTCATCCACAAAGCACAGGAAAGTTGCTTTGTGGTGTAATACAACTCCCCTGAGAATACAGTGGGTTTAGGTTAGGGGAGCGTTCTGAGAGAGAAAGAAATGGCACAGGAGAGGGGCCAGAACTGAGCTCCAGTGAGATCTGGCTGAAAAAAAGGCCCTTGTGAATAGTTCTAGAGCTGTGAGACCCTCAGTGTCGCTCAGCTGACCTCTCAATCTGGGGATATTGCTGATTTAACTTTCAGTATTGTCTAGAGGATTAATTTTTTTAAAAAAATAAATTTTATTAATTTTCATCCAGTTATACATTTTATCCCGAATACAACAAATTATGACTGTTTTGGACTTCCTTCAGCGTCTCTGACAATCATCCATATTTATACCTTTGATACACATTCCCTTCTTTCGTATTGCCATTGTTCCTCCTTACTCCCATTATTTCTAATAAACAATACTTATTTTTTTTTTACAGTGCCTCTTGAAATCCCACTAGCGTTGTGTTTACACCACATATGTTTTTCAGATAATCCACAAATTTTCCCCAGTCCTCGATGAACTTTTGATCTTTAGTATATCTAATTTTCCCAGTTAATTTATCCAGTTCCGCATAGTCTATCAATTTTAATCTCCATTCTTCTATCGTCGGTGTCTCCTCTTGTTTCCACTTCTGGGCCAACAGGATTCTGGCTGCCGTTACAGCATATTGGAAAAGCTTACAGTCCTTTCTTCTTATGTCCTTTCCTACAATACCTAAAAGAAAAGCTTCGGGTTTTTGCACAAAAGTATATCTTAACATTTTTTTCATCTCATTATATATCATTTCCCAAAAGCTTTTCACTTTCTTACATTCCCACCACTGATGAAAGAACGTACCTTCTTTATCTTTGCATTTCCAACATTTGTTATCGACCTTATACATCTTTGCTAGTTTTACATATACCATCTATAAAACATTTTCATCACGTTCTCTTTCAGTAACGTACATGCCGTAAATTTAATATTTTCTTTCCACAATTTTTCCCATTCCTCAAATTGAATATTGTACCCAAAATCCTTTGCCCACTGTATCATTACAGATTTAACCTCTTCATCTTTTGTATACCACTCTAACAATATCTTATCCATTTTTGACAGGGTTTTATACTCATTATTTATTATGTCTTTTTGGAAAATTGATTCTTTTTCTACGTAACCTTTGTCCTTCAAATCCTTTTTAAAAATTTCATTTACTTGAAAATAATGTAGCCAATCATATATATATTCTTTGACTTGTTCATATGGCTTCAGTTTCCATTTCCCTCCTTCGTTAGTTACCAGTTCACCATATGTACCCCATTTTTCTCTCATATTAATCTTCTTGACACTCATTACCTCTAGCGGGGACAACCAATGTGGTACTTTTGGCTCCAATATATTTTTGTATCTTTCCCAAACCTCTATTAAAGAACCCCTGAAGATGTGGTTTCCAAATCCTTTGTGAACCCGTTTTTTGTCACACCATAAGTATGCGTGCCACCCAAATCTGTTATCAAAACCTTCAAGGTCTAATAATTCATTGTTTTCTAACTTTATCCATTCTTTTAACCAGCATAAACATGCTGCCTGATAATACAATCTCATATCTGGCAGGGCGAAGCCTCCTCTTTCTTTTACATCCGTCAATAACTTGAATTTTATTCTCGGCTTCTTCCCCTGCCAGATATACCTTGAAATCACTTTTTGCCATTCCTTGAAGGTTCCTGTACCCTTTAGTATGGGTATGGTCTGAAATAAGAACAACATCTTTGGTAGCACCGTCATCTTTATCGTAGATATTCTTCCCCAAAATGATAGTTTCATTCTGGCCCACACCTCCAGATCTTTCTTAATTCCCTTCCAAACCGGGATATAATTGTTTTGATACAAGACAATTGTCAGGGAACTGCCATCTGAGGCGCAGGAGGTGAAAGGGCTCACGGAGGGTGAGAGAGACCATTCAGCTGGGGAGGGAACCAGCAGGGGGAGAAGTGGAGTTCCAAGGGAAAGTGAGTCGGAGGGAGGGCTCAGAGACACTTCAAGCGAGAACAGTGGGGAGGTTTCAGGACCTCCTATAGGGACACCCACTCCTCGCCGGAAACTGTCACGCCGAGAGTCCAGAAGACGCGTTTCCGTTAAGGAGCTTTTATGCTGGAAGAAGTTCCGTAAACGCCCACTGTCCGATTCAACGAGCAACTGATGGAGCCATGCTTAAGGAGCTCCGTCACAGACAGAGGTTTGTGGACTTAGCCAAACTCTGAGGGACTAGGATTTTACGCACAAGCAGCTCACCATCCCATCACAGCAATCGGACAGTCCCTGAAAGCAGCTTGTGCAGAGAGGCATCATGAGCAACCCAGCCGGAGCCGGGGGAGCAGGAGGAGCTGGAGAGGGTCCAAGCCTGGAAGAAAGGTACAGGGTGTTGGAAGTCCAGCTAGCGCTGCAAACGGCGAGGCTAGAGGAAAGGAGGGCGCAGGATGCAGAAAAGGCAAAAGGCGCTACACTAGCAAGAAAGATGCCAGGATTGGTGCAGAAGTTTGGGGGGGACCCCAGGAACTATCAAGCCTTTAGGACAGAGATGCAGTATGCTCTCGAGCTGCAGTTTGACGACTTTCCCGGTGAGGCATCGCGAGTGGCGTTTGTGATTGGCCATCTCGAAGGGGGGGCGAGAGACTGGGTTAGACCCCTGATGGCAGGGAATAGTGAAATGCTGAAGGACACGAGGAAGTTTTTTCGCGCCATGGATTTGATGTTTTCCAGCGAGATTGAACAGGGACTGGTGCGCAGACAATTGATGGCTTGCAAACAGGGTAGCCGATCGGTTCGTGAGTACTGGACTGAGTTTACAATGTTGATACATAAATTGGGGTGGGACCTATCGGCGGAACCCATTCAAATGCTTTTTGAAGAGGGGCTTTCTTCGGCGGTGAAAGATGAACTTTCCCGGGCGCCCAGGGCGGAGTCTATGGACCAGCTGACCAAATCAGCGCTGACCATTGGAGCGCGCCAGGAGGCAAGAGCCTTGGAGAAGCGGGAGGGGAAAGGAGAGCGTTGGAGGGATTTCCGCATTCCAGAGATTCCGGAGCCAAATTTCCCGCCAGGAGAGCCGATGGAAGTTGGAACAGCGCGCGCGCGCGCGCAGTTTCAAATCCCAGTGAAGGGAGGAAGAAGGAGGGGAAGAGCGCCAAGAAATGTTATCTCTGCCAGCAGCCAGGTCACTTTGCCAGAGTCTGCCCGCAAAGAAAGGAATGGCAAGGGATGGCGGGAGCTGTTGGGGGGAAGGGGGAGGGAGTCCAGGAGCCAGTAAAAGCCAACGCCTGGCTGCCACCGTCAGGGCACTGCAGCCAGGCCAAGGAGCAGTAAAAGTGCCCACTCCGGAACCTCCAAGGCCAGCCCTGGTAATAGAGGTGTTGCTAGAGCTGGCAAACGGATACCCACTAAAGACAAAGGCGCTGTTGGACTCAGGCAGCTCCTGTAATTTTATGAGTAAGGAGTTTGCAGCTGAACACCAGATACAGATACTCCCTTTAAGCAACCCCCTGCAGGTGACCACGATCGATGGGAGGGAGCTGTTGGGAGGAGAAGTTAGCCTACAGACCGTCCCAATGGTTATGAGGGTGGCCAGGCACAACGAAAGGATAGCGTTCAATGTGGCCACCCTGGGAGGGGCTCCCGTTATTTTGGGAATGAGCTGGCTAGCGTTGCATGATCCGCTAGTGGGCTGGCATCAGAGAGTGGTTTCCTTTGGGTCAGCACATTGCCTGGAACACTGCAGAGAGGGAAAGGTGCCAGAAGGGGCAAAAGCCTTTCTAGCAGGGACGGAAGTGGCGGACAAAGGGAAGGTGCCCAAACAATACGCTGACCTGAGCAAGGTCTTCAGCGAAAGGGAAGCAGATAAACTACCACCGCATAGAGCCTTTGACTGCCAAATTAACCTGGTCCCTGGGGCCCAGCTACCCGTGGGCAAGCTGTACGCCATGTCAGACAGGGAAATGCAGGAGTTAAGGGAGTTTATTGATAAAAACCTGAAGAGGGGCTTCATCAGAGAGTCCAGAGCGGTGGGGGGGAGTCCAGTGTTTTTTGTGGACAAAAAAAACGCGGATAAACCCAGGCTTGTAGTGGACTACCGGGCCCTAAATGCCGTGTCAGAACCAGTGACTTTCCCCATGCCCAGAATTGATGACATTTTGACCAGGGTGAGGAAGGGAAAGATATTCACGAAACTGGACCTGAGAGGGGCATACAACCTGATACGAATAAGGAAAGGGGATGAATGGAAAACCACCATGTTCACCCCTTTGGGGGCTTTTGAATATTTAGTTATGCCATTCGGATTACAATCAGGCTCCGCATGTTTTCAATCGCTCATGAACCATGTCCTGGGACCTCTGCTCTACAAGAATTGCGTGGCCTTCCTCGATGACGTGCTGATATATTCAGAGAATGAGGAGCAGCATGTAAAGGATGTCAGGGAAGTGCTGAGCCAACTGCAAGCAAACCAGCTGTGGGTGAAATTGGAGAAGTGTCAGTTTCACACCAAGGAGGTGGAATTCCTGGGGTACCGCTTATCAGACAAGGGATTAGCCATGGATCCAGGCAAGGTCCAGGCGGTGCTGGAATGGAAGACACCGAAAACGAAAAAGGATGTGCAAAGGTTCTTAGGGTTTGGGAACTTTTACCGTAAATTCATCAAGAACTTTGCCCACTTAACGGCTCCCATCACGGACTGTCTAAGCAGCAAGAAGAAATTCGTTTGGACGGCGGAGGCGGAGCAAGCATTTGAGGAATTGAAAAGGGCATTCGCTTCGGAAGAACAGCTCCTGCATGTGGATTTACAAAAACCCATGAGAGTGGAAACTGATGCCTCAGACCGGGCGGTGGGGGCGGTGCTGCTTCAGCCAGGGAGCAATAAGTCGGAATGGAGACCGTGTGCCTTCTTTTCGCGTAAGCTGAACAAATCCGAGAGGAATTACACCGTATATGACCGAGAACTACTCGCCATTCACGAAGCGTTCCGGAGATGGAGACATTTACTAATTGGTGCACAGCATAAGGTGCAAGTGTGTACGGACCACAAGAATTTGGAGTATTGGAGAACGGCACGAGTGCTCAACCAACGACAAGTGAGGTGGGCCCAGGAGTTCTCCAAATTCCATTTTGAAATTTGCTAT
Source organism: Podarcis raffonei (assembly GCF_027172205.1). Lineage (NCBI taxonomy): Eukaryota > Metazoa > Chordata > Lepidosauria > Squamata > Lacertidae > Podarcis > Podarcis raffonei. The sequence goes on from NC_070603.1 coordinate 3,838,550, forward strand.
GTGCCAGGTCCAGAAAACATCAGGGCGGACGCTCTCTCACGCAAACCTGAATATTTGGAGGGGGAGGGAGCGCCTGAAGAGAGACATATTATCCCAGAGGACCACTGGGTGTGTGGGGCGGCCTGGGTGGGGCAAAGGGAACTGGTAGAGGGAACGGTGAATGATGAATACGCCCAGAATAAGCTCAGAGGTTTAAGGAGAGAGGGAGAAGACCCCGGAGGTTTTGAAGAAAGAAACGGGGTATTGTATTACAAAGGGGCACTATATATACCCGAAGGGGAATTGAGGGGGAGAGTACTCAAACAGCTGCACGACAACCCCACAGCAGGGCATTTTGGGCAACACAAGACCATGTGGTTGGTGACCAGGGAATTTTGGTGGCCCAAGGTGAGGGAGGATGTACGGGAGTATGTAAGAGGGTGTGACCAATGCCAGAGAGCCAAAGGAGAAAGGCGGGCGCCAGCAGGGTTATTAGAACCGTTACCCACACCAGAACGACCGTGGGAGGCGGTATCGATAGATTTTATGACTGATCTGCCTAAATCCCAGGGGAAAACCGCCATACTAGTCGTAGTAGACCTGTTAACTAAGATGGGTCACTTTGTAGCTTGCTCACATGCAGTCACGGCGGAAGAGACAGCGAAATTGTTTGTAGAACATATTTTTAGGCTGCATGGCGCCCCCTTGAGGGTGGTCTCCGACAGAGGGAAACAGTTCACGTCCAGATTCTGGAGGAAACTTATGAGCTTGTTGCACGTAGAGGTCAACTTTTCGACTGCCAGGCACCCTGAGACCAATGGGCAGGCGGAGAGGGCAAACGGTATCCTCCAACAATACCTGAGGTGTTATGTCAATGACAGAGAGAACGATTGGGTCGAAAAGTTGGCGCTAGCGGAATTTGCTTACAATAATGCGGAGAATGTGTCCACCGGGATGAGCCCCTTTTTGGCTAATTATGGGTGCCACCCCAGGGCGTTTCCAGGGGGAGGAGGGGAGAGATGGAGTGTCCCGGCCGCTGAACATTTTGTAGAAGAAATGGAAGCGATCCATCGTCAACTCCAACTCAACTTAGAAAGGGCCAAAGAAGAATATAAGAGGCAGGCAGACAAGAGCAGAAGGGAAGGTGAAACCATTAGGGTGGGGAGTTAGGTCTGGCTATCAACCCAAGGGTTGCCGTTCAAGGGGGGTTGCAAGAAATTGAGACCCAAAAGATTGGGACCATTTGAGGTCATCCAACAGGTCAACCCAGTGGCTTTCAGACTCCGGTTACCGAACCACATGAAACTGCACCCAGTATTCCACAGGTCATTACTGTCACCATATAGGGGGGAAGGTGAAGGGGTATCCACACAGGGGCCAGTCTTAGAAGAAAGGGAAAGCAGCAACCATGTGGCGGAAATCATCGACTCCAGGTGGAAGGGTAATCAGGTGGAGTATTTGGTCGCGTGGGAAGGGGAACCGGAGTCGGAAAACACCTGGGTGACGGCAGAGGAGGTCCGTGACGAGATCTTGATCGAAACGTTCCACCAAAGGTTCCCCAGGAAACCTCAGCCAGTAGCGAGGTTCCGGAGGGAGTACTTTGGCACCACCGACGATGAGGAGGAACTGGAAGGATTCAGGGAATCGGAGTTGGAAGAAGGAACAGACTCCGATGAGGAGGAGTACTTGGAAACCGGAAACAGCAACAGGTGGAGGGAAGTGTTCGAAACTTCGGAAGATGAGGGAGGTTCTTTCAGGGGTTTTGCTCCCTCGCCTCTCGCAGAGGAGGGGAGGGAAGGGGGTGAAGGGGGCCCTGGAGGGGAGGTGGATGTCAGGGAACTGCCATCTGAGGCGCAGGAGGTGAAAGGGCTCACGGAGGGTGAGAGAGACCATTCAGCTGGGGAGGGAACCAGCAGGGGGAGAAGTGGAGTTCCAAGGGAAAGTGAGTCGGAGGGAGGGCTCAGAGACACTTCAAGCGAGAACAGTGGGGAGGTTTCAGGACCTCCTATAGGGACACCCACTCCTCGCCGGAAACTGTCACGCCGAGAGTCCAGAAGACGCGTTTCCGTTAAGGAGCTTTTATGCTGGAAGAAGTTCCGTAAACGCCCACTGTCCGATTCAACGAGCGACTGATGGAGCCATGCTTAAGGAGCTCCGTCACAGACAGAGGTTTGTGGACTTAGCCAAACTCTGAGGGACTAGGATTTTACGCACAAGCAGCTCACCATCCCATCACAACAATATTCTTAGGTGATAGCCAAATTCCCAAATATTTAACCTTTTTCACCAATTCTATCTCAGTTCGTTGCTGCAATAATTCAATCATATTTTGTTCCATATTTTTTACAATGATTTTAGTCTTTCTCTTGTTCAGTCTGAATCCTGCCACCCTCCCAAATTGTTCCATCTCATCTAGTACCTCCTTTACACTTTCTAATGGTTCTTCCACAGTCAGTACCAAATCATCGGCAAAGGCTTTAACTTTATACTCATTTAGACCTACTGCTACCCCTTTTATTTGCTTGTTTTGTCTAATTGCATTTAAGAAGACTTCCAGAACCGTTATAAATAACAATGGCGATAGTGGGCAACCTTGTCTTGTTCCTTTAGATATTTGTATATCTTCAGTAATAACATTATTCACGATCAATTTTGCTCTCTGCTCTGTATAGATTGCCTTTATGCCATTGTAAAACTCTTGTCCCACCTCCATATGTTCTAAGTTTTTCAACATAAATTCCCAAATTACGTTGTCAAAGGCCTTTTCATTGATTGTCTAGAGCATTAATAAGCATATTTCTCTGGAATTGACACAGTTGTTTATCCAGTTGTTGTGATGCATCCAAAGGATAACACCACCAAACATTTGTATTTCAAATTTGCCTCCCCATCTTTTTGAAGAAGAGCTTTGTTGCAATTTTTCTGAGCATTTTGTTTACGTAATCCGGTCCTTAAAGTCAAGCCCTCCCGAAGCAACTTGCAGGTGAAAAATGTTTTTAAAAAACAAAACTATAAACACAATATTAATTCCAGCCTTTTCCATGTTGCCTGGCAAAGTGCTGTTGACGTGCCTGGGGGGAGGGGAGGTCCATGGAACAGGTGGCATGGGGCTGGTGATGGGCCACTTTTCTGAAGTGCTTGCCCTGCATCTCCTGGCAGAGCTGCCATCATGTCACACTATATGGTCCCTTCCAAAGCCAGAGTTTTGTCTTTTTAATATCTTTTCTTCCTGCTAAAGCACAATTAAACGAAAGTAAAATGAAATTAAAATAAGCAAGCAAATGGTAGAATTGTACTGGCTGCAAATAGGAAACGAGTCATTAAACAGCTAATGTCAACAGGCCCAGTGACTTGAGTTAAAGGGCCTGTTTCAGTTATGCTGGGGGGGGGGGGGGACGGGACACGGACGACAGGATGGAAGGCAGCAGGAAATGGCTGGTTATAAAGGGCTGATTTTGTGGGATAACCAGCCTCATATAACCAAGATGCTTAAATCTATGCATGCTTAAGTTAATATGCTTGAAGGGGTTAAGACCACAGAGTAAGCTTCCCTGCCAGGCTTAGCTCCCTTGGGAAGGACTAGGTAATCCAGCTTTTGTTTTCTTCCAGTCTACCTGTGGCTAGGCCTGAGCTGGTGAGCTGGTTGCTCCAAGTCTCTTAACAAGCCTCTCTGGAGTTGATCAACTTCACCACTTAGTTCACCACTGTAACTAAGCCAAGTTTTACTGCCTGTGCAACTTTTTCTGAATGCTGTATGGAAAAGCACATGAGAGTTTGTAAGTAAACCATGGTTAACTTACCAACTGTCTCGTCTTTTTCTATGTTGGGGGGAAAGGGAAATTTTGGAATTCACAATAGCATATTTTAAATGTCTAACAACCTATATTCCCATGCTTTACTTTGCTGCATAATTTGTGATTTCTGATCTCTGCAGGAGTTCTCTCACTTGCCCCAAACTTGGATCTTGGCATCCAGGAATTCTCATTTTATACCTATTTTTTCCCCTTGAACCAACAGATTTCAGTAATGCTGGCATTACTGAAGGCCATAGCAAACCAGGAGATCTTTGCTGATTAAAGGCTGCAATCCTAAGCGTCCTTCAGGTTTTTAATGAAAATGGTCCCCAAATCTGCTGCCCCATTCGTGGGTGATGAAAATGGAGGCAGAGGGATTGTCAATTTCAGGAAGAGTTATTTCAAACTATTTGGGGATGAGGGCACACTTACTGTTGGCAGGTAGCTTTAAACAATAACAACAACACCTTTGTAAGTGTTAGTGGTGAAACACATCAAGCCAGCTATGCTGGCCGCCATGGTTCTCCTTCAGATGCCCCTGGAAATGATGCTGTGAAGACATTCTGAGTGAGAAAAATGGCAGCTACTTGCCATCACAAGGAACTCCATTGCCATGACTGGTAGAAAAAAGAAAGAAAATGGGCGAGGCTACAGAAAGAAGAAATCACCCAGCTGCCAACTGTAAACCTCCCCTCCCCAAATAGATAAATCATTCCCATTTTAGGTGTCTGTTTCAACAGTGGGGTAAAAGAAGCATTTTGAGTTTAAAATCTGAACCATCAAGTTTTTGACACAGCCTTATTCCCTGTCACTAAATGGGCCTGGCTTATGAGTGAACAGGCATAAGAACATACCCACAGGGGCATACATTACAGGACTGTTACTGGACTAAATCTATAGTGCTATGTGGAATCAGAGTTTTAATTCTGTTTCCAGTTGAATGCGGGAGGCCAATGCCTCCACAATGCTAAAAGGTCCTGACACAGAAATGACCTGGAGACATTTGAGCTCTCAAAAAAGTGTGCTTTAAATCTGGCGGCTGCTGCAGCAGCAATCATAATCAGTTGGCTCCACTCTTCCAGGTAGATACAAAATCCCAAAGTCTTAGTTATTGCCCTCTTTGCCTATGGTATAGAAGCAGTTAACATGGTGCTCTCCAGATGTTGTACTACATCTGGGACTTAGTTGACCTTTGCGATAATGTATGACTTGGGGGGGGGCAGGGTATTTTCAGTTTCTCTATAGCTTTTTGTACCATCCACCATTGTATCCTTCCAGACTAGCTCTGCGGGATGGTTCTACAATGGTTCTACTACTGTCTTGAGGATCTGCTGTAGTCAGTAGTATGGGGAGACTGCTCTTTGTCCCCTTAGCAGTCATGGGGTTCCACAACGCTTTTTATCCCCAATGCTCTTTAAAAATATGAAGCCATTGGGAGTGATCCTTAGTGGGTTTGGAGTGTGGTGTGATTAGTATGCTGATGATGAACAACTCTTTTCTCCATTGCACCTGAATCAGGTGTGCCTGGGCACAGTGGTGGGATGTGTGACCATGAATAACCTGAACTTGAATCTTGGTAAGAAGGAGGTTCTGTGGGTGAGCTGTTCTGAGGTCCAGAAAACAGTCCATATGCCTGTTCTGCATAGGGTGGCACTCCCTCTAAAGCTGGGGGCTCCTCCTACATCCATCTTTGTCTCTGGAGGCTCAAGTAGCTTCAGTGGCTAGGGGCTTATTCATACTTCCTCTTGTCCCACTGCTTTCCCCCGGGGAAACTGCTCTTTAGTGCGCAATCAGAGCAAACAACAATCAGGTTTTCCATAGATTGCCATTTGTTCTGAGTTAGAGCTTAAGAGCAGGTTTTCCCTGGAAAGGAGCAGGGCACAGGACAAGCAGAAGTCTGCACAAGCCCTGAGAGTGGCTTCTACCAGCTTTGGTTGGTGCAACAGCTACAGCTGTTTGTAAATCAGGAAATGCTTGCTGAAATGTATTCATGGCATGCTGAAATCCATAAAATGTCAGCCTGTGCTTTCACTGAACATCAGACAGGCACCTACAGTATTGGCATTTAAACCCCTGCTTAAAGCTCAGCCTGTTCAGCTGGGCTTTCCTCTGCATGGTGGTCCAGCTATAATAATAATAATAATAATAATAATAATAATAATAATAATAATAATAATAATTTTATAATTTATACCTACCCATCTGGCTGGGTTTCCCCAGCCACTCTGGGTGGCTTACAGCATATAAAAACATAGTAAAACATGAAACATTAAGAACTTCCCAATACAGGGCTGCCTTCAGATGTCTTCTAAAAGTTGTGTAGTTCTTTATCTCCGTGACATATGAAAGGAGGGTGTTCCACAGGGAGGGCACCATTACTGAGAAGGCCCTCTGCCTGGTTCCCTGTAACTTGGCTTCTCGCAGTGAGGGAACCAGCAGAAGACCTTTGGAGGAGGATCTCAGTGTCCGGCCTGAACAATGGGAGTGGAGATGCTCCTTCAGGTATTCAGGGCCGAGGCTGTTTGGGGCTTTAAAGGTCAGCACCAACACTTTGAATTTTTCTCAGAAATGTACTGGGAGCCAGTAAAGATCCTTTAAGACCGGTGTTATATGGTCCTGGTAGCCACTTCCAGTCACCAGTATAGCTGCCGTGTTCTGGCTTACTTGTAGTTTCCAAGTCACCTTCAAGAGTAGCCCCACGTAGAGCACATTGCAGTAGTCCAAGCGGGAGATAATCAGAGCATGCACCACTTCTGTGGGAAGGTAGGGTCTCAGCCAGCGTACCAGATAAAACTGGTAGATGGCTAACCTGGGCACAGAAATGACCTGCACCTCCATGGACAGCTGTGACTCCAAAATGACTCCCAGGCTGAACACCTGGTCCTTCAGGGGCAGAGTTACCCAGTTCAAGACCAGGGAGTCCCCCACACCTGCCTGCCTCCTGTCCCCCCAAAACAGTACTTCTGTCTTGTCAAGATTCAACCTCAATCTGTTAGCCGCTATCCATCCTCCAGCCACCTCCAGCCACTCACACCGGACATTCACTGCCTTCACTGTTCTGATTTAAAAGAGAGGTAGAGTTGGGTAACAATAACAATAATTTATTATTTATACCCCACCTATCCGGCTGGGTTTCCCCAGTTGCTGGGTGGTTCCCAATAGAATATTAAGAACAAGATAAATATATCAAACATTTAAAACTTCCACATTGGTGGTATAGAATTGTTGTATTTATTTATTTTGCAAATATATAATCCTTAAGCACTGGCCAAGGGGAGTCCAGTAACATCTGGAGGGCACTCCGTTGGCTTCCTCTGCTAGAGTATAAACCAGCTGTCTCCCCAGTGGCAGCCACTGACATGTTCCTCTTAGCTGCAGAAGCTCTCTCACCACCAGAAAACATGTGCTCACATGCACACGCGCACACAAACCTCCCACTGTACAGATCATCGTGTCAGACAAGATGCACTCACTCAGTAGCGGCTAGGGCATTAGTGGGGAATAAAGCAATTGAGCTGGGAGCAAGAAGCCTTACAGCTGGTTAACAGAACAGATGGGGACTAGGATTGAAAAGCAAGCAATTGCTTGAACTCGCCACCTGGCTGGAAACAAAAGCCAGAATCTTGAGTTACTTTCTCAACAATTCCATAGTTAGCTTTGCAGCAGGTCTTTCACGCCTTTCTTATAGAGAGGCGAAACTGAGGCCAGAATGATAATCGGATCACTTGCCTAAGGCCACCCAGATTGCCTGAGGCGGAACAGAGGGTTGGATTCATTTGTTTACTGTGTGGCTGTGATCAGTGTTATATATAGCTGAGTTTGATTTCCACGCAAGAGCATCTTCTTGAGAATCCTGGCATTCTGTTATACGTGGAAGTTTTTACCTCTTGCATATTTGCTTTTCATTTTAAAGTGATGACACTGCTCTTCAAGAGCTGTAGGATTAAATAATGTCTGGCAAGGGCTTCCGGTGGCTAGGGTGGAAGATCTGTTATCCTTCACACTCCTCTGTCCCTAGGCTACGGCTCCTGGTCTCAGGTATTCTGCCTTTACCTACTCCTTGTCAGATTTGATTGTTCATTTCTCTTTGCTTTTATGCAAATTAAGAAGAGCTTAATCTAGCATAACTCAAAGTGAGTTCTTCCCACCTCTGCTAGTGCTGAATAGAGCACCTATTACATCAAATTTAACTGATGCAAACCAGGGGTGGAGAATCTGTTGCCCTCCAGATGTTGCCAGACTACAATTCCCATAATTCTTGACCATTGGACTGTTGACTGGGGCTGACAGGAGTTGGAGTTCAACAGTACCTGGGAGGTCACAGATTCTACATTCCTGCATTCGACAAGATATCATTTTTAAAAATAAATAAAAAATCTGCATAAAATTTACATAAAAATATATTTGCCTTGGTAAACCTGTGTATTTTATGTTTTCCTGGATTGCACAATTTTGGTTTCCAGATTTGCAGTACGTTTATAGCTTGTCAACCTGAGAAGGCAGCCTATCTAGGAGAAGGAAACCTCTGATCCTATACTGCTTTTGAGAGAAGAAAAGGCTAAGAAGTAAGCCATACCCAAATCCGGAGTGGAGTCCCTAGGACAGTTGAATAGCACTTTGTACGCCTCCTTCTGACAACTCCTGCAGCCTAGCTGCTTTCCTTTGGACTACATCAGCGAGGCCAAGAGGCCAGCCCACCACCTCCATACACACTGCCCAGGCTTGCGCCTTATCTGGTGGTCCTGACTGAAATATTTAATCGCGTGAGTTGGAAGAGAGGAAAATGTCATTTAGACCAAGCCCTACACAAAATAAGACTATCCACCATCCATAGATCACTGCTCAGTGTAGACCACAAGTACACATTCTGACAAAAAAAAATACTTGCTCACAGATAGCATGAAGTGATTGATGCAAGTAGCGAGTGAGAGAAACATTACCCATAAATTACACCTAGGGAGAAATTCCCTTCCAAGCTCATGGAGTGGGGTGGTTTGATCCGCTATTTTTGAGTTGGGAACTGGGCTTCATGGTCTTCATCTCAAATGACATTTCAGCCAGTGCCCTGTTTTCACACACACATCTGTTTAAATGTGGCTTCTTCTTTGTGGCCTCTGTACAGTCCCACTTAGACAACTTGTTCCTGAGCAGGCCCAAATTTGCTGAATCTTTCAGAACCCTGGAGGTTCACAAGATGCCATCAGGTACTTTCCCCCACTTTCCTGCCAAATTCCTTCCTGATCCACCACAGAGTGGGAAACAAAAGCCACTCTTGTCATCTCACACCCTTTGGAGCACATTGGGGCTGCTGCTCAGTAGTTTCATGTGTTCATTCATTTCAGGGAGCTCTAGATTAAAAATTGCCCCCTGCTTAGGGGCTCAGTCTCAAACCTAGCTGGGTTTTGCAAACATATGAAGGAATGAGAGGTAGCCAGAACTCTGTATATTGGAAAAGAAAATCACAATCCTTACAGTAATAATATAAATCCTGAAAGTTTTTTGGGGGGCAGGCTAGCGGGGGAGTTCACAGTAGGAAAGGAATGGCTCCTTTAAAACCAGCTAGGCCACAAGCCTAACAAGACTTCATGTTGACAAGGAGTTAGGCTGAGAGACACAAGAGGCTTGCTACATCAGCGGGAGAAAGGGGCTTCCAGTCACAGAACAAATTGGAATGGATATAGGTACTGAGCCACACAGCCTTGCAGTTTTGCTCCACTGGTGATCCAGCCCTCCTGCCCCCTTTTTGCTTCCGAAAAGCTCAGACACATCAGTTTCTGAGATGACGGGTTGTCCGTGGCCAAGCCAAGAGATTTTTTTTTTTTAAGTCCGCCAAGTCAGATGCGACAGTAGGTGACAATGATTGACGAGCCTGACATGGGCCCACATGATGATCAAAAGCCATCGGAGCGCAGCTGAGGAACAAGCAGCGAAAAGCAGCTGGAAGGGAGGAGGAAGCTGTTTGAGGGGTGAGGGAGGCATCGCATCAGAGCGGACGCCCACATGATGGATAGGGAGAACGGAGAGCGCTGTAGCCGGCTATCTTCTGTTGATAGATGGAAGAGGCCAAGGTAGAGAATGGGAGCTGTGTTGCCTGTGGCAGACTTGGCAGTGGGGGGGGGGGTGAGGCAGTAGCAAGACAGAGAAGTGAGCAATATAAATTGAGATTGATAAATGGTCCATCTGGTCAGAAGGTGATGAATAAGCTCGATACTGCTTAACCCTAGACTTATCTAAGTAGGTTATGTATGTTTTATAACACTGTGGTACAGCGGGGCTGGAAATTTTGACTGGTTCATCTGCGTCTTGAATTATGAAGTGGTAGGGGGTTATTAAAATCTACAAGTCCCACTCTCTGACTCCCCTGATTGTAGCCAAATCATGCCGCCAATAGCCTTCTAAAAAGAGTAACCAAGGGAGCTGTTGCAGAAATAAGACCCCCACTGCCCCAGTTGTAATTTGAGCTCTGTCTCTTTCCATAAAGGTGGTTATGTGGATTCATCATTTTGGGTGATGGAGGGAATATGTAACCTTACCTTCAACCCAGTAAGTAAGAAAAGACGACAGTGATTCTCAGTTTGTTGGCATCTGTCTGTCTCGAGAGACAATGGAGCTGTGTTAGGCTGAGCAGTGTGCATGGAGGTTCTGGGCTACCCAGATGACAAGACCCCCCACCACTTGGCCTCACCGATGTGATCCAAAGGAAAGCAGAGCAATACTTTTGACAGCCGCTTGGCAGCAGGAGTTGCCAGAAGGCTCCACCCACCTGCCTTTGGGACTTCTCGGGTCCAACACTAGGGTTTTCCATGCTTGATGGTTCTATGTTGGGTGGCTGCTTGTTTTTATCTTTTCACTCCAGAGGTGGTATGTAAACACTCTTTGCCATACAGTCTTTGCTCTGTGATAACCCTTTCATATATACAAGTCACTCACTTGTTGTGGTCATGGATAAACCAGCAGCACATAGAAAGGTCAAAACATGCAACACAGCCTTTCCCAATGTTTGTCAAGCCCTTCTCTTGAACCTGCACCCACTGGAGGAAATTCCACAACCTCAGTAAGCAGCGTCTTATATTAAGGGAGAAATCCCTAAATGGCACAAAGCTAGCTGGTGTAAGACAAACCAGACAAACCAGGAGCTGGCTGAGCTGGCCTAAGCCTGGCAAAGAGAAATCAAACTTTTACAATAGTGTTTGAGTTACACCACCCTTTCTGCCAGATTAATTTACCCTGGGTGGCCTGGTCACATGTCCAAGCTGAATGGGCTTAGGTCAGGATCTAGCCCAAGTCCCCACTCTCTGGTCCTGCCTCTGCCACTCCTCTGGAGTGCCCTATTATCAGGACTTAGGCTGCCTTGATATCCACTGGATTTGGCTCAGCTGGCTGGGACCCAGCTGAGCTGAACTGGGGAAAATACGGTGGCGTATCTCCAGCTGAGCCAAGGAAGGGGTGTTATATTGGTGTATCCCAGCTATGCTTGGAACCTCCCAGCTCAGCCAGAGATTTGCTGGATCCTAACCCCGCTCATGCTGGCAGATCTTGCTATATTCTGCAGTGGGCTGCTACCAGACTAAATAAATTTTAGTCAATGAATCATATAAATTAATCAAACAAGTTGATTATGAATAAAATAAATTTTGAAGTAGAAACGGCTAATTATAACAGTAATAACAATGAGATTCCTGCATTGCAGGGGGTTGGACTAGAAGACCCTTAGGATCCCTTCCAAATCTACAATTCTATGATTCTAAGTCATATTACTGTTTTTATTAGATGATGCCTGGTCATGTTGCAGCAGGCACCACCTTAGAAGAAGTATTTCATCTTTGGAAACAAAGTGAATTATTTTAGTTTCAGTTCACAGTGCATTTTCAGACAACCTGTTTATTGAGCATTCATCTGGTTTGTTTGCACAAAGTTCTCATGGAGGTCATACAACTCCAGCTGTTTATTGGGCATTCACCCTGATCTGTTTACAGGGAATTTATGCAATGTTTCTTCAAGCAATGGTTATTCCTTATTTTTCTGTGCTCCCCCCACCCCATCACTTCTCTTACCACAAAAAGTCAGGTGGGGTTTTTTTAGAAGTGGGTTTGTTGTGCATGTGTGCCAAATCCATTTTAAATGTGTTTGAATCCCACCTAAAATAGCAACAGTTCGTTGGAGAATTTGGCAGGGAAGATGTTGGCAAAGCCAAAGGTTTGTTTGTCAAAGAATTGAAAGAACAGAATGAATTAAGATTGAGAACTGCTTAGCTGGAAGGTCACTAAGCATAGATAGCCAGCCCTGAGATTACTGGATGATATGTTTTTAACTGAATCTGTTTTTATATGCTTTTAACTATTACTGTTTTTAGAATGTTTTAACTGTTTTAGAATTCATTGATTTTTTTAAAAAGAAAATTTGTGGGTGTGTTTACTGTCCTAGGCATAAACGAACTAAATAAATGTACACCATCCTTGGAGGAAAGCTGGGATATACATGGAATAATAATAACAATGATGTGCTGCTAGAGAATTGCTGCAAGAAAGGAAATTTGGAAAAAAGTGCTCCATTTTGTCTTCATACTTGCTCTCTGTTGACCATGTGGTCCAAAGGGTGGCCAGTGTAGGATGGAACATAACCAGAAACCCACAGTACTGAATTAGTTTTTCGAGCAAAAGCCCCTCAGCATATGTAAAAAGCAATCATTAAAACACACACACAAATGAGCAGATGTGGCTCACAGCAGGGAGGTGCAGATTTCTATGGGAAGACAGAGTAGAAGATGTGGAGACCTTTGTTGTGGTCCCTTTGGCAATCTAAGTTAGATATTCATGTTTGGTGAAATCAAAACCAGCAAGCAGATTGATTGCTAATTACACAAATCAGCATATACTATTCATTAATCTGTGTTATGCATGTACTTGGGTACTTTCAGCTGGCTACCCAAGTCCAAACTCACCCTTGGAAGGGTGTCACCTGCTCCCTAGTGGCAAGGAAGAAGGGTGGAGGAAGTGGTGGGTGTAGCATTGTGGGACCTGCTGGCTGGTCCTTTTGGGTGGCTAAATGTTGAGCTCATGACCCATCATCCTCACAGAGGCCCACGTGCAGAATTAGTTACTAACCTGCACAACTCATCATTGTCTTGCTGTTGCAGTATCCTAGAGAAATTGTGAGGAAGCTTTAGTTGTGTAGAACATAGTGGCCTGCCTCTGGTGAGCATAGGGCAGCAGGAATTGCATATGTGCACCAGAGTGCTGTGGAACGAGTGGCTTCCCTCTTACCTTCTGGGTTAGGGGTGGGGGAAGCTCAGGCCCTCTCTGGCCTTTGGGAATCCCCCCAAGCAACAGCCCTCACTGGCCCTGCTCCAGACCCTTAATCATCATTCTTCCTGATTTACTTGCCAAAACTTACACAGAGGTTAGATTATATATTTATTGAGCATTCACCCTGCTTTGTTTGTGGGAGAGTTATATGACAGTGAACGTTCCTCCTGCAATTGTCCTGATTTGCTTGTGGGGTGTCTATATGTTTTCCTGTTAATAATTGGTTCATCCCACACTTTTCAACTCCTTTCTACATCACTTTCCTAACTGCAAACAGTCCGTTTCTTTTTTAAAGCAGTCCTGTTATGCTAGGGTGACAAGAGCCCTTTAATCCATTGTAATTGCACATACCTCCTGATATGCACCTATAATAGAATCATAGAATTGGAGAGTTAGAGTGGACCATGAGGACCATCTAGTTCAACCCTCTGCAATGCAGGAATCTCAACTAAAGCATCCATCCAACCTCTGCTTAAAAACCTCCAAGGAAGGAGTCCAACACCTCCCAATGGAGTCTGTTCCACTGTCAAACAGTTCTTCCTGTAAAAGAGTTCTTCCAAATGTTTCATTGGCATCTCCTTTCTTGTAACTTGAATCCATTTGTATGAGTCCTATGCTCCAGAGGAGAAAACATGCTTGTTCCATCTTCCATATGATAGTCCTTTAGATATTTGAAGATGGCTATACTATCTCCTCTCAGTCTCCTCTTCTCCAGGCTAAACATACCCAGCTCCCTCATAAGGCCTGGTTTCCAGACTCTTGATCATATTGGTTGCTCTCCTCTGCACACGTTCCAGCTTGTCAACGTCCTTCTTAAATTGTGGTGCCCAGAACTGGACACAGTATTCCAGGTGCGGTCTGGCCAAGGCACAATAGAGTGCCTTCCCCTGATCTGGACACTAGACGTCTCTTGATGTCTTTAATCCCTCCTGCAAACTAGTGGCACTCTGGGGGTGCCTATAGTTTGCTTGTTGTTGTTCTTTGCCTAATTTACATACATTTTGATATTTTGCTACCCAGATTAGGCTGAGTATTTGTCCTCATTTGCCTTTTATGAAACTCACAGGCCTTATGGGTCAAACTAGACTCTGATCCTCCTATCCACAGTGTTATTTTCCTCCCCCTTGTCTTTGTTTTTGAAGTGTAGGAAATAAATTCGTCCTGACAAAGGAGGTGTTGCAAAGATGAAACATCACACGTGAAAACAACTGTCCTTTATTTCAACATGTACGTGAAGACACCAGCCTAATTTGGGGCCTTGGGTGCTAGACTGGTTTTTTCTTTTATATATAGGACTTATGGGTCTGCTTTCAAATGTAGTCAGGAGGTTAGGTTTCTATTCAGGGTTCTGGAGTTAGGACTGGCAAGTTGGAACGATGTGTGTGTGATGTGGAAGCTTTGCGGGCATGTGTGTAAGTGTGATAAAAAGTGAGAACCAGAAGCATGGGCTGCTAGACTGTACTTGCAGCTTTTGAAAGGTTAGGGCTTTTTGTTAGGGCTGGCAAACAGGTACTGGTCACCAAGCCTGAAAACTCCCCAAGAGACAGAGGAGCCAGGCCAGGGTCAATAGCTTTCTGTGACCAGGTGGCCTGTTATTAGCCCTTTTGGATTGTCTGGTCCCTGCCAAGTTTGTGGTTGCAGCACCACTCTCTGGCCATCAGTAGTGGTGGCACTGAAGCACAGTGGTGAGCACTTCGACAATTCAGACAGGCTCTCCCTCAGGGTAGACTAAAACCCCTTTTCTCTGATACCTTCACCTTCTGGGTGAACAAACTTGTTGTTTGTAACTTGGAGAAACATTCAGACACAATTCCCACACCTGAAGCAGTACTGCCTGGAGGCTATACCATATGACATTAGTGGATTTGTAGTTTGACTCTCAGAATACCTCTGAGTGGAAAGTAGGTCTGTCTTCCTCCTCAAGGTCCTTTAGAACAGCTCCTGCCACCTCTGAATATGAGACAGTGCTCTCAACAGATGAGGTGGCCACAACCCATTCTGTAGAAGGACTTAAATACTTAGCAACCTGCAGAGCACGGATATAATGCGCTGCTTGATATTGTCACAGGCCAATGCTTCCTCTAGCACAGTGCTGACAGTGGCTTTCAGAGTCTCATCTGGAGGTCTTTTTAAGTACTGGTACCCGAGGTCCTTTAACTGCAGGTGCCAAGAATTAACCCTCTCAGGAGCCCTCTTCAGGCAGCATGATCTGTCCCCATGGAAGCAGTGTGGTGTGTGGCAGAGCAGGGATATGCATGCTAAGCTCTGCTTTCGTCCCTGTCACCCTCTGCAAGTTGAAGGGGGCATCTCCAAAGCAAGGTGCCTCCTGTACTCATGGAAACTCACCATGTGATTTAGAGCCCAGTCTTCAGTAAGTACAGGAGGCTTCCTGCTCTCATGGAGGGCAACAGGGAGGAGCTTAGTGTGCTCCCCCCACTCCCCCCCCAATGATGCTACTCACATGTGAATAAACCCCCAAAGCAGACTAGGGATAGAAAAAACATTTTTGTCAAACAATTGCATTATAATCTCTGTGCTATCACCTCTCATGCAGAAGCAGAACCCAAGGGTTCCATTCCCCAGCCTAGCGCCCTCCAGGTGTTTTGGGATACAAATCAACTTTAATTTTGCAGCCTGTGTTTGCTGGTATGCAATTGAATCCCACCCCCAAATAGTAAAGGTCTGGAAGCTCCTTGTGTTCTTGCCAATTTGCCAATATGGGTTGTAGACCTCCCTTAGCAGTTACAATGCTCAGAACTTCATGAGATTGCACATTTCTGTATATTTCCTAAGTGAAATTAGCAGGATAGGGAAACAGCATTGTTATTATTTAAAGCTGCATTTTTGTGCCAGTTCATATGCCCATTTGCAGCTCACAACAGCTGTAGTTTTTAATTTTGGTTCATTATACAATTGTAGAGCTGCTAGGGATTCAGTTCTCTAACGGCAAATCTACCTCACACTTTCTGAAACGATATGCAAACAGAAACAGCCACCCTTCAAAATCCACACTTCTTCAATTTTTTCAATGCAATTCTCTAGCCAAGTGGTGTGTACAAAGCAAAGCAAAGCAAAGCAAAGCAAACAAAACACCGAACACATTCCTCCTCTGAGAAAGAGAAAACAAGCTTGCTCCCTTTTCCATGTGACAGCCCTTGAGATATTTGAAAATGGCTATCCTATCTCCTCTTAGCCTCCTCTTTTTCAGGCTAAACATTCCCAACTCCCTCCTACCAAACTCCCTCATTTCATTAATATTGCTGGTAAGTTGGGTAGGTTGTGTCTGCAGCTGTGGAGAATTTGTAGAGCCGATGTGGGGAACTTGTGGCCTGCCAGACGTTGCTGAACTCCAGATCCCACCATCCCTGACTCATGGGCCATACTGGCTGGTGCTGACAAGAGTTGGAGGCCAATATCTGGAGGGCACAGGTTCCCCAATCCCGGCTTACAACGCAATCCTAAGCATGTTGCCTCATAAGTAAGTCCTACTGAATTCAGTGGGGCTTACCCCCAGGTAAGTAGGGTTAGGATAGCAGCCTTAGAGGTGGATAAGAGGCCTCTCGGGCCCTGCTCTTGCTTCTAACAAAAGGCAACTCCCCCCAGCTCCATGCCTTGTTTTTCTCCCCTCCGCAGCATGAAGTTCACACCAGCTGCCCTCTCAAGAGCGCACGAGGTTTAATTAGTGCTCTCCAAACGCCTGTGACGAAGCATGCAACATGAGGTTAACCCACGTGCAGCTGCCAGTGGCTGCTTGCTTCTTTCCCAGGAGGACTTCTGCTTCGATTCCTATTCCCTCCTTTCCCAGAAGAGAGGCAGGCAGCAGGACCACAACCCTTTGCCCACCCTGGAGGATTCACAACTCGGCTCAAGTAAAAGCTGAGGCCTGTTCCAGGGCAAGGCTTCTCCCATTCCTGCTTGCTTATGCTGGAGAATGGAGCCCCCTAACAATGCATGGCATTGCATCTTCACACTCATGGGTCAGCTCCCCCCTGCATGCAGTTATTGCCCAGGGAGGCTCCATTTTGCCCAGGCACTGCACACTACCCTGGGGTGAGGGCAGGGGCTCTATGAGTCAAGCAGCTTGTCAGAGCTTTTTTATAACGATACAATTAGGGGCCTTCTGCGCTTCCCAGCTGCATGGTGTGCTGGCTGCCCTCCTACCTGCCTTTTCGGCACTTCCCTGAGCAGGTGTTAACAAACTGCTGGGCGTATTTTCCACACTGAATGCTGAGAAGCAACTGGGGGGGGGCTGCTTAGCAAACAGCACCTTTCTTTCAGGCATGGAAGAGCAAGGACTCACCCCCACTTCCGCTTGCCCCATGCCTAGAAAGCACAGGCCTGGGCTGTTTCTGCTTGTCCTGTACTTTCCAGGCACGGGTCCAAGGGCTTCTGTCTTTGCACGGCTGCTTTCCCCTGGAAAACCCACTCTTTAAGGCTAAATCAGAGCAAACATCAATCCAGAGAAAACCTGATTGAAGTTTGCTCTCATTCAGTAAACAGCGGAAGTGCGGATGAGCCCTAAGTCTCTTTTGGGTTTGTGGCAGGCTTAAATTTTGTCAGGCTGTACCCTTGGACCTATTTTCAGTGTCCTAGACACTTGAGCATGTCTGGAGTGCCCCTGTTTCCTCATTGAGGCTGTGTACAGTGGTCGCTTTTAATTTTAAGAACTAAACTGCCAGTAGGCTGGAGCTCTGTTCAATTGGCATAGCCAAGATTTTTGTTGGGGGGGGGCAGAACCTCAGTTTGCTATGTATTTTTATTGATGGGGGCCAGCTGCCCCTCCCTGCCCCCCTGGCTATGCCCATGATCTATTCCCTCAACTTATGCATGGATATTAACAGATAAATAGTGGTCGTGGAATCACACCTGCCAACCCCAAGCTCCTGCAAAAATTCTTCTTTCTCCAGAGCTGTGATGTCCTGCCTTCTGAAGTGGAATTATCAACATATAGTCATCAGCACATCAAAACAAGTCAATCCACCCATCACATTTGTATCTTGCTGTTCCTCCAACAAACTCCGTGGGCACCTTGAGCCGACCTACTTACTGAACGTTCATCCTGATTTAGTTTACGAAGAGGTTGGATTATATTGGTCTTTATTGAGCATTTGTTCTCATTTATGTGTGGAGTGGTTATGCAAGAATAATTATTCACTCTGCATTTGTCCTTATTTGCTTGCAGGGTCTTTATACATTTTCCTGTTAGTAGTCATTCACTTATCCCACATGTTTCAATTCATTTCCCTGTCATTCATCCTAACAGCAAAAAGTCTGCTTCTCTTTTTTGAACTAGATTTGTTATGCTTGGGTGAGTGAACACTTTAATCCACTTTAATTGTGCAAACCTAAATTTCCAGGACACATTTGAATCCCTTCTGCAAAATAGTGACAATATGGAGGTGGCTGGCGTTGCTTACATGGGGGCTGTCCTATTTTATCCTCACAACTCTACCCCCCCCAGGTTAGGCTCAGAGACAAGGATTTATCCAAACCTCCTCTTCGCCCCGCCAGACGGACAAGCTGGGCATACTAGCCAAGTGGGCAGTTGAACCGGGCCTCCCTATATTGCCAGTCCGATTGCTCTCTACATTAGAATCATGCTAGCTATCAAATCAAAATTCTGGGTATCAAGAACAGCATGTTAGAGCAATAGAGTTGTGCACCTATTGTTACATTCCAACCATTCAAAAATCAGAATTTGTGTACACACACACACACCCCTCCACCCAGGAAAGAAAAAGTATGATTACAACAAGAATATGTTCTAGCCAAGCAAAAGCCCTTGAGAGGGTGTGTACTAGGGCCACTCTGGGGTGTGTGGCTTGAGGGAGGTGCATGGCCCAGACCCAAGATGGTGGGCCAGGTGGAGAGGCCTGGAGGTTCGCATCAGCTCTGGGTCTTGAGGTTCTCCACTCCTGCTGTACATGATGGAGGAGAGTGTGCCCCATTACAAAAACTCTCTGAGAGCCTCATGGGTTGTTGCGGATGTTTCCTCCCAAAGTATTTCACTTTTGCCTTTCCCCCACCCCAACACACAATGACAAACAGCAGATGCATTCTGACAAATCCACTTAGACAACTTGCTATTTCCCTGACGGTTTGGGTGCAATGAAATAGCAATTGGCCCCTTTAAAAATGTTGCAGTGGAAAACCGCTTGGCCCATTACATAACTGATGTTTTTCGAATATGTCCATCACATCCAAAAGACCTCACAACAACCTGTGAAGTAAGTTGGCCTGGAAGATGATGCCTACCAGACACCTGGTGCGCTTCAGGGCTGAGTAAGGAATTGAACCTGGGTTGCCCTAATCCAGTGCTCTAACCACTGCACCCCACTGACCCTGGCCATGCTATGTGTGGCTGAATACATAACCGCTTAGGGATTTTATTGCTATTAAGCAGTAGGTAAAAGTTGTGAAATAAATAAACTATGGGCGTATGTATGTCCTGTTCCTACATGCCAGTCAGAGAGGTGGGCTTGCTGCCATGATCCCACTTCCCATAACATATATTTACTGTATGCGCAATAGTGCACATCTGAAAAGTGCATTTGCCAGAGTCAGTTCAAGACCTTTTGGCACCTCACTCTGCCTCATGGCTGGGCCTGCCCTGGCTTTTGCAGTCATGTTATGTTATACAAATTCAGCTCTTTATTTCTTAGCCAAGGGCCACCAGCAAATCATACAGTAGCGCAATTTAAAACATAGTGCATCACTGAGAATATAATTAAAACAAACTAGTAGCATAATCCATTGTAGTATCTAATCCATTGCAGCATTCAGTATTTCCCCCCAACAACATTAAATCTACAACAGTGCGAAAGTGTAACATTCACTACAGAAGAAGGGTCCTGCCCATTTACACTTTAGCCCAGCGCTTCCAGCAGCAGAGCTGACAGTCCTCAGCCTTGCTCCAAATCGTGCTGGCAATCAATCTTACGGGATTCGGCCCATTCTTTTTTAATAGACAAAACCACAGAAAGCTAGCTAAGTCAAATATGATCCTGTGGGTCTGGTTTGTCAGCAAAATGACCAATATGTCACCACCTACCCAATCCTTTATGTCCCCCAGCCATTTTTGCTATAAATTTCTGCCTAGGGCAATTACAAAGACTGTACTGCAACACAATTATGTTCCAGAGTTTCCACTGTTGGTTGTCCACACTTCTTCCATGGCTGCTCCACAGAAATCCCTCTGAGCCATCCTAAAGTGACTGCAGAAAGGAAATTGTTTGGTGTTGCCAAGCTGATTAGTCTTTGGCACTTTGGTACCTATGTTTTGTTGAGTATGGGGGAAGGGAACTCATGTTATCCAATCTTGGGTAGAAGGGAGGTGTTATTTGGGTAATAATCTCTGCCAACAGCTCATGAAAATCCACATCCATGATATGCTGTCTCATCACATTGAGAGCTTTATTTTCTCCCAGCATGAACATAAGATGAAAATCCTATCCTGAAAAATCCTGTACTGGCTATCAGATTAATGGATTTCAGATTAATGGATCAGATTAAAATTTAACCCAATCAAAAAGGTTTTAGCACCCAGTACCTTCTGCCAATGAGCATATCTATATTCCATACTCTCTAAATGCAGAACCTGTTCACCACTAGGCAGGCAAAGGCAAGTATCCAGACAGATTGTTTGGCAGTGGGTGAGAAAGTAATTAACCCCAAAAATCTTGAGTCAACAGCCTGACCGCAGATTCCCACGCCCTGCCTGTGAGGGAGTGCTACAAGGAACCAAAGCATTCCACTCCAGCCATGAAGTGTCTTCAAAAGAATGTAGAGCAGTGGAATTATGTCACTGAACTATGAATAGTTTTACTTCTTGCCTGGAATCATTGGGCCAGAAATGCCAACAGCATTTCCTGTGCCTCGTCCACTGTATGTGGATTGGGCTGCCTGCCCCCGCAGTCTATTGATGAGCTGCTCCCTATGTATATATTAGGGGCTGTGCCCCTGCTCACTCTGGTCTCCAACCCCTCATTAGCCCTTCTGAGCTTCTGCTTCCTGCCGCATGCAAAGTACTAAGCTCACTTTTGATCTTCACCATCCCATTTCTGAAGGCTCTTCTGTTTTGCAGTCCTACTTTTCACCCCTTTTTCACCTTCACTCCTGTATATATGCCTCTTGTGCTTGCTTCTGTGCAATCCCCCTTGAACACAAACCATGCCCCTGGTAACTTCCTGCATCTTCCTCCTTCCAGGCATTATGTTAAATGCTGACCATGGGATCCTCCAGTCTGGAGCTTGGCCTTTGCATCTCTGCATTAGCCGCGGCTTCTGGACCGACCTCAAGGGTACCCCCACATACAGTAATCAATTTCCAAGGTGGACAATCTTCCCAGCTTAATCTAGCCAGTGCAACCAAGCTAACATTCAGATAGCTAGGTGGTGGTTTGGTGCAGATCAAGGTTCCAGCCAAACATGAACGCTGAGCTGATATGCACTGAGGCACTTGCTGTTGGCTCATATAGAGGTGGCTACACATACTTGGCCAATTGTCCACCTTCGCTTGGAGAAACCATTAGGAACATTCTTTTTTTAGAGAGAGTGAGAGAAACACATTGTAGCCACTACCAATTTCAAGAAGGAAGAGTTTCAGGAGGAGCTGTATCTTCTGTTGTGCACCATATTCAAGGCCTTTGAAATATTTAAAGATAATGGGATGGAATTCAACATCACACTCTTTGTTTGCTCCATCTGGGCAAACAGTTTGGCGTTCTCCCCGTCCCCAAACCTCGAGTCAATTGCGGTGTGTACGAAAGGAGAGGAGGACGAAGCCCTGTTGCACAAGGGACAGTCCTTGCACAGGACTTCCACTTATGGTGCTCATTAGATCAATCCCACTCAAGAGTCACCAGATAGGATGTATGTTTGCATGCCATGGACCTCTAATATTAGACCTAGTGCTTCTGAATGAATCCAGCACCACTTATGGCTAGTTCACACATTTAGGCTCACCACTTGAAGTCTGTAGCAACCAATGATGACTCAGCATGTGTGAATGAGTCATCACAGATGAAGTTGCACAATTTTCATACCTCCTTCTGCCACCCAGCCCAAGCCCACCGCAAGGAAGCTTCCCTCTGGGCCAGTTCAAACATGCAGCATCAAATGGTGATTTGTATGCCTAAATCCACCATCACAACCAGTCAGACACCATCAAGGACCTCACACCCAAGACCTTTCAGTGGAGTAACATGGTCACACCTTCATCTGCCAGTCCCCCAAACTGCACAGTAACCATGTATAGTGGAATCCCATACATGCATGTGTGAACTATGACACAATCCTATGTGGATTCACTTGGAAGGATGTCCCCCTGTAGTCAGTGGGCCCTACTCCCACATGAGTGTTTATTGTAAAGGCTGCCATCCTAAACACAGTTACATGGGAGTAAGTTTCATTGAGCTTAGAGCAAGCGTGGGGAACATGAACTGTTCATCTTGTGTCTGCACTATGAAGATAGACTTCTGTTCACAGATGGGTTACTTCAGAACAGATGAGTCTTAAAGCCTGCCTTCTCTCTCATCACGCTGAGACAAAAGAGATGCTGCAGCCATGATTTTCTGCCCTGGCTGCCTGAACTAATTACAGTCAGTGATTGCAGAGTTCTCTGCACTTTGATTCCATGTGCTGAAGAACTGAGTGGGGAGGACAGAACACTCTCTTGACTCGGACTGCATCTTCTAAGACGGCTTACAGTGCTTTCAACTTTCATTTAAAATTTGATATGCACAAACTCCTTAGGACTAATGCAGACTAAAAGCACAGTGTGAACACACCCCAAGAACCAAACAAGGAGAGAGAAGGGGCGTGGGTTTTTTATATTATTATTAAACCTTTGATCTTAAAATCTACAACATATGATTTCTGGCTCTCAGCAAAAGGATGAAAGCAAGGATGGAGGATGAAATGCTGTTCCAATGCATGCTCAGAAAGTAACATTTGAAATGACAAAGTCCCTGACTCCTTTTTGAGGAAATGCAAAAGACTGGTGTAGCCTCCAACATTTTCCCTTGCGAAAAATGGTGGGATAGGTATCATGCCCCAGTTGCTGCCCTTGGATTCGGAGGATGTGTTCCTTGTTGTTGTTTTTTAAGAGCTCCAGAACCTCAAGTAGGGCAGTGTACCCATTACCTCTTGCTATGGCTCCACTGCTGCTGTTTGAAGCTGAGTACACATGACACTAGCCACAATCCATAAGTATCCTACAGGTAGACGAATGGGTCTGACTCTGTATAAGGTTTCTGTGAGGTACTGAGGTGATAGAAGCTGAAGCAGGAGAGGTGAAAAAAACATGGGGATCCACAAGTTGCGGCTGGGCTTGATTCTAGGAGCCATTGCAGATGTGTTAGAAGGACCTTTGAATTCATGGATGTGGTGCCACGATGCCTACTGAGCAACTGCAGTCTGGTGGTTCCTCAAAACGGAATAAGGTAGTAGGGCTTAAGAACACGGATGGAATGGAAGACTTTTAAAGAAATTACAAAGCAGCCTCATATTATGTGTCTTCCTTGTTAGACAGTGCATCGGCAACAAATTTCAAGAGAGATTGTAACGCAAGTGCATACATTCATCAAAGTAATTTGTTGCTTCACCATAGGTCATAACTAGCAAATGCATGGATTGGAATCCTTCCAAAGAGATTTCAGTTCTGGAATAGATTTAGTGGAAGGAGAAAAATTCAAATATGTGTAGCGTGTTAAAGAGCAGGAGAAGGGAAATGGAAGAGGCAAGAGTTAGGAGCCTTAACAAAGCAGCCTGTGTACAACTTCACCAGCTTCCAGAAGTAGCAAGTCAATCAAAGTAATTTGGATGCCCACCTACCCAAAGTGGCAGAGGAGTTTGCTCTTCCGTAGCTTTTTCATGGTGCATCTGCTCTGGAGTTTGTGACCAACATGGGTTGATCTAGAGGTGTGGGTCTGTGTGGGCACATATATGGCGCTGCCCTTTGGCCCTCTGATCTTTCCCTGCCCTGTGCTGTGGCCATTTTAATAAGCCAGCCTCTCTGTAGCAAGCAGAAGGGTGGAGGAGAGAACTAGATGACCTCTCTCTTAGTATCTACCAGCTCAGAAGAGAACAGAATTGTCATTAAGGAGGGGAGGAACCGGGATTTGCTAATAGGCTGACTTGACCAGGTTTACACCAGGGCTGGCCTTGGCCCTTGCTTCTCCAGCCTCCCTGGATCTTAAGCTGCCAAATCTCCCAGCGGTTTCAGTCATCACCTTTTGCAGCTCCTGTCTCCCTTTTAATGAGCATCCCTGCGTGCTCCCTGTACCTGTGAACAGCTCTGTGTCTGTAGCTCCTCCACCTGCTGCGCTTATGCCTTGCTGCCTTGGGGGATTTGGGCTGGAACCAATCAGTCAAGAAGCATTGGGCGTAAGAGTTGGTGGTGGCTTACATTCAAGGTGCGTGCAGCTGCGGGGGCTTTTATTTCCTCTCTTTTCTTTCTCACTCTCCACATTTTTCCTTTTATTTGGGATGGCTGCATATGGCTCTCTGTGCTGCTAGGCGAAGTGGGTCTGAGATCTGTGAGCCACAGGATTCAGTCCCCAAGGGCCGCTCCATGTCCTCGGGCAAATAGCTGCAGAAGTGGAGTATTTCTGGTCAATCAAGGCAAAGTGGGTGAGGGAGATGGGAAGGGCCATTCATGTGGCATCATCAAGGCTTCACAGAGCTCTGCCAGGGGCCTGTCGCTCACTCCTGTGCGGCTTGCTGCTGCTGTCATCAACTTTCTCTGAGTAAAGTCTTATGACAGCACACAAGTCCCTTCCCTGGGACAAAGCATCAGGCGCTAATGGGCTGTTTAATCCCGGAGAAGGACCAGTGCTGGGATGAGCAGTAGGAAGGCAAGAGCACGGACAAAGACAAATCTTAATCAAGGCAGCTTTTGGTGCCCCGGGGCCAACCCACAAATAGTTAGCCATTGGGATAGTGTGCTGTGAGAGAGACAGCTGTGGAGATTGACGGCACCCAAAGAATATCACCCCACTCGTAAAAAACCCACACAAAAACCCCCAAAGCAAAACCCACACAATGTACTTCACTGCATTCACAGTTGAGTAGCACACACATTTATACTGAATTTATTTCCTTTATTGGATTATCCCTGGATTGGGAAAATCCAAATGTAATGGGGGAAAGTGTGGACTGCTAGTTGGATGAAGAGGACATAATGTGAACAGCGCCAAAAAGAATGGAGACACAAGCAGCTTCAAATCCACATTAAATTTCTGTGTGGACTAGTTAAGGGGTGGGGAATCTTTGGCCCATGGGCCATATTTGACCCATCTGAAGTCCTAATTTGGCCCTCAAGGCTGTTCTTTGGAAGCCACGCCCACCTGCCCCACACCTGACATCATATATGACGTCAGGTGAGGAACAGAAAGCCATGGAATAATGGGGGGCTTACAGTGGGCTCCCAATCGTCTCCCCTTTGGAAGGGTTCATCCTCCTTGTGTGCCCAGCGTTGTCGACAAGTAGCCCATATGCCTGTGATACAAGCAGCTCTAGTGATGGCAAAAGAACCAGCAATCCATCACCACCTGTCATCCAGCTGCTGCGTTGGCACAAAAACTTTCCTGGGCTTGAGTGGGGGAGAGCAGATGACGAGAATTTGTGAATAAAGCTAAACTGGAATATGAGGAAAGGTTCCAATAAAGTGGAAAGGTTTAGAAGAAGAATAGAGAAGATCAGGGAAGCACAGAAGGTTTAAACTTGGTTAGAGGGACTGATTGCTCCTATCAAAGCTGCCAAGTTGGGTCAGTCTAGTGGTTCATTTAGCCCAGACTCCTTGCTTTCAACTGCACCAAATGTTGCTGAGAAACAGAAGGGACCCACACCTTATTATTTGTTCCTAATATCTGGTACTAGCCTTCAGTGACCACCTTGGCCAGTGGCTTTCAGCAGCAGGGTGTTGTGTTGTGGAGGTGCATACCTGGCCTCCCAGAAGAGGGAGAGGCAAAGAGGAGGCCGCACTGACAGCACCATGCAAAATCAAGGCCGTAGCACCTGCCCACTCTAGTCTCTGGCACTGGAAACAGAAACCCATGAATTCTGGTCCTTCCCCCCAACCCTGCGGTCACTTTGTGCCCTTGCCAAACTGTTTGGCTGCATACTAAACCTTCCAGTTTTGCTTGTATTTTCACCCCTTCAGCACAAATAAGCAAGTACAAGTATACTTCCAAAAAACTCATTTTCCCCACTTCCCTCAGAGCCTTTCCCTCTGATTCCTCTCCACGTCTGTTCGCCACAGTTCAGTGCAGAGATGGGTCTGCCTAAGTCCACTGAAATCAGGAGGCTACGAGGGCACATGCTGTAGCTCAGCCTCGGATTATGATCATTGTATCTTAGCACTGCATGAATAGTCCAACCCCTCCTTTCTTCAGCCTCTGCTACCGACATTGGAATGGACCTTTTCCTAACTACTCCATACAGTCTAACATTTCTCCGATGGAAACTGGGACATCCCATTCCATAATGAAAATCTAGCTAAGTTGCCCCAGCCACTCTGGGCAGCTTCCAACATACAAAAATAATAATAAAACATTAAACATTAAGAAAAACTTCCCTATACAGGATTGCCTTCAAACAGCTCAGAGGCTGGATAACTCCATTTATTTATTTTATTTATATTCCGCCCTATACCCGTAGGTCTCAAGGTGGTTCACAGAATAGATTCACACGTGGGTCCCCTAACTGTAAAATAAAAATAAAGATTAATGCACTTCTAATGTTTTTATTTTAAATGTGCTTCAGTTTTGAATAGAGCAGTGGCACTCCTGGAGGGGATATTTTCCCCTATGCCATTTTCTTGCTCTGTATTGCTTACACACCACCAGGAAAAAAAATCAGAAATGAATAAGTAGAGAAATAGCAGCTTGAAGTGGGGAAAAGAGCATGGGTGGGATTTAGCTAAGTTGCATGAATGGAACGAGGTCTGTTTTGTGCAGCAAAACTTCTCTTCCCCCTGTTCTTGTGTGCACTCCCTCTTATACCCACTAAACTTGCTCTGGATTAGGTTTATTTGGGGGCGCAGTGGAGAGGGGGAGTTCCATTGTGAAAGTGGTCCTTGTTCCCTGCATGTGTGCCCAGTGCTGTGTTTATTTCCAAACCATGGTGGGAAAGGATTAAACACTCCCCCAGTTCTGCTGCTCTGATCAAAATCAGAAGCCTACCAATCACCCCCACATGGCAGGTTTAGGTTCAAACTATTTGTTCATTTGCTTTATTTAAAAGCATTTATAAACTGCTAAATATATCAGAAACCTCTAAGCAGAGGTCTAAAAGACAAATATTTTATCAGTAAAACATTAAAACAAAAACACAGCTTAAAACCAATAAAGTAGCAGTATAGAAGACATAAGAGATATCAAAGCAAATAAGAGAGAAATTCAGAGGATTCAAACACGTGGAACAAGGCCCACTCTTGTGGTTCAAGGGAAGCATGGGCAAAAAGGTAAGTCCTCACAAGAAGTCTGAAGCAAGGGATCGCTGCCACTTCATGTGAGCTCAAGGAAAGGGCCTTCCACTATGCAGGGGCAACAGCAGAAAATGTTTTCAGGCCAGACAGTGTTGGCATATTATGGAGCTCACATGTCACAGCTATTGTGACTTGTAATAAAGGCAGAACTTCACATCTGCCAAATGAAGTGTGTGATATGAACAAATGTGCTCACCTGTTTTCTGGGTTGCATGGTTCGTGGAACTGGATTTTTCTGTGTTGTAGAATTTCGGGTGCAGAGCTGTTGTATTTTAAGGGTAACACTAGAATAAAGCAGGGCACCACCATTTCCCACTGTGGTCCAGTGTACACATTACAGAGAGATGAAGCACTCTTACAAGTCCTTTTTTAAACCTATTTGTGTCCTGAAGATACCTAGATGCTTTCTCTGTGCACAGGGCAGGGTACAGATGCACCATGAGTACATGATGGATCTCAGAGCACACCTGTTTTAACCCAAATTCCCTATTTTATCTACCTCTTTGATAGGTTGCGTGTGTGAAAGGCCATGTGACCAAGACCCTGAACTACCTGGAGATGAGTCCCTCAAGTGTCTTGAAGGGCACTGCTTTGAAACCTCACCCACTCAACCCTGCTCGAATATTTTCCAGTGAGCCATCCAAAGCCAAGCTGGACCCATACAGTGGTGCCCTGAGTCCCTGGGACTGGACCAAGAACCAGACGGCCATGGAGCACTTCAACCAGCGAGCTAAGAGGAAGCCCTCCATGAAGGCGGGCCGAACCAAGAAGATCTTTGGCTGGGGTGACTTCTATTTCAACATCAAGACCCTGAAGTTCAGCCTGCTGGTGACAGGCAAGATTGTGGATCATATAAATGGCACCTTCAGCGTCTACTTTCGTCACAACTCCTCCAGCCTGGGCAATGTCTCCGTGAGCATTGTGCCACCCACCAAGGTAGTTGAGTTTGATGTACTGGTTCCCCCTATCCAAGCCCAGCACCTTCACCCTCAGCAGTCCACTTTAGCTGAGCCCAAGGAACCCAAGACCTTCAACTGTCATGTGGAATATGAGAAGACGAACCGGGCACGCAAGAACAAGCCTTGCCTCTATGACCCTTCTAAGATCTGCTTCACCGAGCACACGCAGAGCCACGCCGCTTGGCTATGTGCCAAGCCCTTCAAGGTCATCTGCATCTTCATCTCCTTCTTCAGCATCGACTACAAGCTGGTCCAGAAGGTCTGTCCAGATTACAACTTCCAGAACGAGAACCCCTACTTTGGCTGATGAGGGGGGAAGACTTTGGGAGGGGGGACTGTGCAGAGGGGTGTTAAGTAAGTTGCACTCTTTTTATCAGGACAGGAATTGGAAGAACTTTGGCTGGCAGTGAAAGAAACAGGAGGCCCCCCCCCGATGCTTAGTGAGAGAAGGATGGCCGGTTCTGAACAGGAACTGGATTCTGCTCCATCTCATAAGGCATTCCCTTCCCAGTGGCAACTAAACTTCCCAGGACTTTAGGAAAATAGAAACTGGCCAAAAGGACACTGTTGCTTTTGCTCCCCACTGTACCCCCTTTCCGATGCTGTTTGGGTCATCTCAAGGGAATTCCCAGCAATATGAAGAAATGGCTTGCTGTGGCTTTCATCTCTTTTGTGCATAAATGGGCCCTGCTGCTTCTGTGGGGCTGTAACACTGACTTACATGAGAATGTCTTTCAGGATCATGCCTCCCATCTGGAATATAAGGTTCTGGTAGCAGCCAAAGGTCCCTCTGTGCATCTCTCTGTCTCTCTTCTCCTTGGACTGAGCCACAAATTGTCAGCTGAGTTGCTACTGAAGCTATTCATTGACCTGCCTGGGATTGTGGAAAAAGCATATTAACCCACAGGGCCAACTCACCTCTTGCCAGATGCTCTACAATGGAAAGGACCAACAGAGGGCAGAAATTGCCAAACTCGGGAGCTTCTCTGTTCATATAATACAGGAATGTAATGTGCAATGGATCAGTCATGTTAAATTGGGAGGGAGAGTGAGAATGTGTGTCAGCTGGAGTTAAGCTGAATGCAAACAGGGAGATTGGGGTTCGGTGGGTGAGATCATGTCAGAACAAAGGGTTTGCATGAGAAACTGAAAGATTGGGAGGTGCATAAGAACACATTGATGCAACCGGGACTGTAACATTTCAGTGTGCGCACGTGCATGTCTCTCTCTCTCTCTCTCTCTCTCTCTCTCTCTCTGTGTGTGTGTGTGTGTGTAAGTGGAACTTTATGTTCATAGCAGAAGCCTGAGTTGAGTGTTAGTAGAAATTCAAATGAAATTCTATTAAGGACTGTGAGAGTCAACCGAAACACGTATGTGTGCACAACTTAGGAAAGCGTGTGTGTGTGTGTGTGTGTGTGTGTGTGTATACACAGCATGACAGCGAGTAAGGATGTGTGCTACATTAGGTGTGCTCTTTTGGCCTTAATGGCATATGTATTTGCAAGTACATTTATTTAAGTCTGTATAACTAGGAATGCATATATGCCACCATGACAGTAATGAAGTGTGTGTGTTTTAATTAGGGCTGCAAGCATTCATTGATTTATTCTGCAGATTGATCAACTAGAGCTTTAATCTCAGATTAAAATTTGTCCCCTTTGATTGAGTGGCGGGGTTAAGACTGAGCGGCACACTGCTGTGCAGTCCTTGCAGGTGTAGCAGTTTCCTCTTTGCTGCGGATGGGTTTGCTTTCCAGCTGACACCCAGAGTTTCCAGATCTTTTTTCATTTCAGGGTGAAAACCCACTGGGGTTTTCCTGCCAGCTATATGAAGCACAAAGCAACTAAGGCTGACAGTGCTCATTTGAAAATCACATCAGTTTCTCTTTTAACTCTGGATCTTCCGCAGCACTTACAGGATTTTGAAGTTGTTCCTTTTTGAAGACATTTTGGTTCTGATGACTTTACTGTAACAGGGAATGCTCTGCACAAGAAAGAAAAATGTAAAGGATGATCAATCCTTCTTAATAGTGCTGAGCGGTAGCTTTTGTTGATTAAATTTTAAGCTATCTCACATTTAATAGGAGGCCATGCCTATCCTGCTGTATCATAAAAAGGCACCTGCATTTTTGTGGTTTAGGTAAGATGCAGATTTATTTAAAGACAATTGACAACCCTGCTTTCAACATATATATTTCAGTGTAAAGATTTCGTTAAAGGGTATTGAAGAGACATTTGAGTTTGCATATGTAAGTATGAGTGTGTGCTATCAGGAATCTGAATGCTTGAGTAAGGAGTGTCCGCATAAATCAGTGGCAGCGTAGGTGAGATGGTGTTAATGGGAGTCTGCATGTGATTGCATGTGCTGGTGGGGTGTGAGAGAGAAATTGGCTTACTAAGCTGTATGGGAGGGAGAGAACAGATTCATTTTTTGTAAGAATGTATGGCTGGGCTTGCTTACATGAGTCCTCTAGAGCAGTTACTTTGAAAGCAATTTCTGCAATGCTCCTGCGCTCCCCTGCTCCCTCTTGCACATGGTGTGTCTAGAGGACTTTGGGTGTTCCATGAGAGGCTAGTCTATTGTCTGCCCTGGCTTCAGAGGGATGGGTAGACTCTAGTAACATTGCAACTACTTTTAACATTCTGGCTCAGCGATGCTCTGAATTCCCTTGATTCCTTCCTCTTGCTTATCAGCCTCTCCCTTCCACCCACCCTTCCACTTGCAAGTATTACAAAGGGTTTCAAGTTGGTTTTTAGTGGTTGCCACATGCCAGGTATAGAAATGAACAGGGGAAATGATATGCTTCTTTTTTTGACAATCAGTATTGTTTGTTTGTTGGTTGGTTAGTTTGTTGGTTAGTTAACAGCAAAACAGTAATATACGTGTGGCTCTTCAGGTTTGAATGCATACAGTAAAAAGCAACTACAAAGTAAGGAACAATTTAATTGTGTGCTGCCATTACAAAATCAGACAGTTGGAATATTTTCTGATGTACAACTTCAAAAACATTTATTGTCATTAAGACAGTCATTTATTCATTTTTAAAAGCAACGTGAGTCAAGTACTAGTAAAAGAAGTATGGCAATACCATATGGTTCAGTCATTTCTGGACTATGACATTTGTTAAAATGTTTGAGTGCTCCGTCCTGCAAACAAACATTCAGCTTGCATGTGAGGAAGGAGCCTAACTATCTCTCTCTCATGCTAGCTTCCTCCCCCTACATTCTGAAGTAATACAGTTCTAGGAAGGCAGTATCACCTGATGCTTCCAAATGTGCAGTTCAGCTGCAAGAGCTTAAACACCAGAGATGAAACTTTAGATTGCTTTTCAAAATTGCAAATCAAATCAGAGGACAAAATGTGACTCATTGGAGAGTGGCCTGAATTTTAACTTGCACCTTTTTATGTGAAGGTAGCTTTGACTGAGAATAAGTCACTCTGCCTTCACCTAAAAACAACTTTGTTTCCATGAGTGAAGGACATGTGACACACATCCAGCCAGTTGTGGAATATGTTAGGCAAGCTGCATCGTGCTGCATTCACACAAATGGTGAATTATGAACTCACACTAACAGCGGGTGATGAATTCAGAAACACAGCCAATTCACATATAACCAAGTGACTGATGTCTTGGGGACCTCTGTGGGTGATGTTTACAAATGAAATAAAAGATTCATGTTGGAATTCATGAGTTGTAGATCATGAATCTAAAGGCTCATCCCAGCTGTAAGGGATCCCACCTGGAATTTGCATGGCCAAATGGTGAATCATCCAGTTCTAGAGGTAGAGGCTGTACCTTCGCTACTCTCCTACTTGTTGCAGGAGACGGGTGGCACTGTGGTCTAAACCACTGAGCCTCTTGGGCTTGCTGATCGAAGGATAGGTGGTTCGAATCAGCGCGATGATGTGAGCTCCCATTGCTCTGTCCCAACTCCTGCCAACCTAGCATTTTGAAAGTGCACCAGTGCAAGTAGATAAATAGATTCCACTGTGGCAGGAAAGTAAATGGCATTTCTATGCACTCTAGCTTCCATCACGGTGTTCCATTGTGCCAGAAGAGGTTTAGTCATGCTGGCCACATGACCCAGAAAGCTGTATTTGGACAAATGCCAGCTCCCTTGGCCTGAAAAGCGAGATGAGCGCCACACCCTATAGTCGCCTTTGACTTGACTCAACTGTCTAGGGGTCCTTTACCTTTACCTTACTTGTTGCAGCAAAGCTAGAGAAGTACAGCAGCCCAGCTGAAAGTGTGTGCAGGCTAGTGTCTCTGCTGTTGTGTTTTGTGGGTGTACACAACCATGAACAGGGATGCTCGTGCGCATCAGCTCATGTGATAGGTATGAATCTCACGCAGCTGTCGGTGAATGTAAGTGATTTTGTGAGTGCTTTCAACAATGTCTGATGTCTCTGTGGCTGTATCGGTGTACTTCCTATTGTGTTAGAACTAAGCGTAGATGTGCTTAGTCTACACAATCACCTCAGTGTTACCTAAACTTCCCAAATTCTGTCCCCCATCCCGCCGCTTCCACTTAAAATTGAAGGCATACTTCACCTGTATTCTCAAATTGAGATATATATTTCCAGAACATCGGGGAAGCATTTTCCTTGGAATGACAGGTTATCCTAGTCAGTATTCTTTCCCAGCATGCTTCCCTTTGCACACTTGCACTCAGGGTTGGGACTATGACATGCTTTTGGGATTCCCCACATTTGTCTACTCTAGTGTAGGCTGCATTAGTGAGTCTGAATCCTCCCTGACTCCCTCCCTCAGGAAGATGTTATTTCAGAGAAAGGATCCATGTTGCACAGAGCTTTTCTGCATGAAAGGTAGAGAGCACAGGCGGGCAATCTGTGGCCCTCCAGATGTTGCTGAACTACAACTCCCATCATCCCTACCATTGGCTGTGCTGGCTGTGGCTGATGGCAATAGGAGTGCAGCAACCTCTGGAGAAAGCCACTGTTGCCACTGTCTGCACATGCCCCTGTTTACGTGTTTGGTGAACTTGCAAGTTTATACATGTTGCCAAGGAGGCATGTTATCTGGAATATTTAATCCAGAGCTTGTTGTGCTCTGTCTGATTGCTAGGGCGGACATTGGCAAACAACAAAGCCACATTGCCTGGATCAGCAGGTTGTACTAAGCTTGTTGCTCTGAGAGAGAGAGAAGCTGATGGAGCTTCAGAATCTAATGGCTACTCTGCAAGGAGTGGAGAACAGTGCTGGGGATCTGGCCTGCTGAACCGGAGGCCTTAAAGTGCCCAGAAGAATGCTTGAACACAAATGGTATGGGTTTGGACCATGCAAGGACAGAAGGATGTTGAGATAAGAGAGAAAGGAATATGTTAATAATGTTCTGAAGAGGGGGAAGGAACAGGTTTTGCCATGACCCAAGACTTTGGGATCGTCACAGCTATGTAGTGGGACACTTGGGACGACTGGGTGCAGGTTTTGTGGATTTGTATGCTGCAGTCTGCAGATACTGCGTGGTGGGATGATCTCTATCATTGGTTTTCAACCAGTGTGCTATGGCACCCTGGGGTGACTCAAGGAACATTCCGGGGAGCCGGGGGGATCCTTTCATTAAATTGCAGCCCATATCTTTCTGCATTATCTTTCTCTCTGAGGAACATTCAGGGGAGCCAGGAGCTTTAACTTGCAGCCCATTATCTTCCTGAAATAAAACAGCGGCAAAAAAAGTGGGGAAACACTTTTGCAAGACTGTTTATCTTCTTAAAAACTTTCCCCCACACCAACAAAAATCCTTCTCAGCTTCAGTAACGAACAGTTCCTAGTTTTACACAGAGGGCTTGAGAAATACAATAAAATAACAAAGTAGCTTGATAGTGTGTGTGCCTGGATGTGTGTGCGCTCTATACAGTGGCGTAGGAAGGGGGGTGCAGCGGGTGGGGGCCACCCCGGGTGTCATCACTGAGGAGGGTGACAAAATGGCAAAAAAATATGTGTTTTAAAATAAATTTTTAAAAATTGGGCTCACGACACTTTTTTTTGAAAAAAAAATAACTACTGCATCCCCCTTCCTACGCCACTGGTAGCAAGGTGAGGTGGGGGCACTGGGCGCCACACCGCGGGGCCTGCAGCGTGCCTGAGCCACTTGTCTCTCCTGAGGGTGTGGCGCCGGGTGGACTGCCTGCAAGCTCCACACTGCTTTTTTTCTTTTTCTTTTTTTAAAAATAATTTTTATTAACAGGCCAATCACATCACATTATTCAAATCACATTGGTTCTGAATTATACAGCCAAATTTTAAAGTTTTGAGGGTACCCATATATCAAGCTCCGCACGAGTCCAAAATTCCGGATAACTCCAGACATCACTTATTTTACTGTATTAATTAATCAGTTCTATCCAGTTCAATCCAGATAGTCCTTTATTACTTTCTTTCTCATCTTGTTGTAGTCATATATTCCTTTCTTTGCGATCTCTGATGATTCTCACAAGCAGACTGAAAGCTGGCATCTCTGTGTGGGTTTTGTACTCTTCAAAAGCTATATCAGTCCAGGACAGCCTCTGTTTAATGCTTCCATAAACAAGGTTAATCTCCGGTCTGTCCTTTATTTTTCCAGGCTAGCCAAATAAATCAAATAGGTCAGAGGGCTCTGTCAGGTCAAACTTTCAATTCCGACAGTCCTCCTCTTTCCAACATTCCTGATTCTCCTCCCCCGTCCTTCTTTCTCCGGCAAGCCTGTCTTGGCGAGATGCCATTTTTTAACTGTGTCATAAAAAATTTCCACTTTCTCACCGTTCAAATCTTCTCTCCTGTTGTAATCCATCCCCACACAGTTCTTAAAATCCTGCTTATGATTCTTAAAAGACGCGACGATCTTGTTTCTGGGGTGGAGGGTTATTTTATCACATCATATAAAAGGGGGAAAAGGGGTTTTCCTCCACCCCCCCTTCGTTCCAAACATACAGTCTCTTAGTGGTGACACATCAAAAGATTTACTTATCCATCCATCGCTCCCGGTCACAGAGATCCATTACTCAGCAGCCTTATCGTCGAGCTTTACTTGATATATGTGTTTCAGCTTCATTTCCAATCATATGTTTCCAATTATAATTCCGAGCTGAAGCAACCAGCACGCGCTAATTGGAATCGGCGTCAGGAAGAGCTGACTTCACCGAGGGCTCGTGCCAAGTGTTCGGCACCCCCATCTCTCAGATCAGGGGGTGCATTATGAACACCGCTGGCAAGACAGGGTCCCCCCACCTCTTGGGGGGAAGGGAAGGCTGCCTACTTCCCATAGCAGCCCCTGAATTACCTCGTATGGGTCAGAGAGATGTTATTGTTGGCCATCTTCCAACGCGCCACCTGGTGGCCCCCGCTCCACACTGCTTTTTCGAGCAGCGCAGGGCTTGCGCCTGCCCACCGCGTCAGCCACCCTACATCTGAGGGGGCGGTTGCGGAGAGGCTCCATGCAGTGCGCCCTGCCTTGGCTCACCCCGTCCCCATGGGCAGCTCGCTTCACCCCTGGCTGCAGGACCCGTGCACCGCACCGGGCACCTCAGCAAATAGCTACTCCCCTGGCTCTATAAGGAGGTATTTAAAAATAACTCTGAAAGTGAGGAGTGTCTTCTGTGTTTCTCCCTCTATCCCCTGCCCCCGACATCCCTCTCCCTGCTTCTTCTTTGCTTCTCCCTCCAGGCAACCACCCTCCTCCTTAACAGTCACCCAGCTTTATGGGCATGGAGGGAATGTTGCAGGAAAGGGCCATGTATGCATGTGTGTCCTGTGCTGTGTGTTTCTCACTTGCCTCCCCTGCAATAACAGCATATTTCTGCTTCTGATCTTAATCTTGCTTTGCCCTCTCCACCCTCACTTCCACCATGTGCACACTAATTTTTGGAAAGGCAGGCTGGGGCTGCCATGTGGAGTGCATCAGCTCGGCCCTGCAGAGCAGTGGTTGGGGTCCTGTTGACACACGCGCTCCCACTTACACATGCACCAAAAATGGCACTGGCAAGGGGCGGGGTGGAATGGTGCAGGGGCAGAACACTTACACATGTCCTGTAACGGAAGCTCAGTGTCAGCGGCTTCCACAGGGAATCCGCAGAAAGAATGTGGTTGGTCAAGGGAGCCGGGACTCAAAAAGGTTGAAAACCACTTCTATGGATCATTCAGGACCCTGGTAAGGATAAGGGAACCACAGGTCAGTTTTTTAAAATTCTCTCTATGTAATTTCAAAAACAGCCATTTCTACAAGATGGAAGATGTGGAAGTTATGTTCCTCTGCAGTTCCTGAGTAACCCAAGGAAAAAAAACCAGGGCAGCAGGACAGAGGAGGCAAAGGAATGGAGCTAGCTCAAGCGTGGTGTGGTGATCTGCTCTCATGGGGGTTCCCTGAGGTCAAGCATACTTCAATCAATGCTTAAAGCAGCATGTTTGAGGAGGGGGCTCACCAAGGATGAACAATGTGGTTTCTTGGGGAGAGATGTTGACTTCCTGAGGGAACATGATAACCTGAATCCAAGAATTATTAGACTGAGGCTGCAAAGGAATATTCCAAAGTCAACGGGGAATGTGCTAAATTACTGCAAGGTTCCTGCAGCCACAGACTGACTGAACTGTCCCAGCGGGCAAAGGTGAAGTCAGTTGGGACAAGATGTTCCAGGCCCATACCATGCTTGGACTTGGGTGGGGATCAGAGGTGTCCTACATGGAAGCAGATGTAGGGGTCTTAATCTTTGGAGAAGCAAATGGTTAGTGATTAGGCTACTGGCAGAGCAGTGCCAGCCAGAAGGAACTTCTGGTCTCACTAGGGCAAAGGGAGACCAAGTGGTGGCTTGTGCTGCCTTGTGTTGGCAGTTGGCTGATAGCTTAGCCTCAAAATGAGGCATTAGCATACATCTAGATGTGGTCACTTCCTCTGTGCTTGATACGAATCCACACTCACAGCACAATCTCCTGTTGAGCTAAGCTAAATGAACCACACAGTGCTGGGCTTGTGCTGAGTGCCAGCTCACCTTCATAACACAACTGGTTGCTCACCCCCTATAAAGAGTATGGCAGGGGTCTCCAACGTGCTGCCCTCCAGATGTTGCTTGACCAAAGTCCCATCATCCTTCACTTTGGCTAGCTTGGCTGGGGGCTGATGGGAGTTGGAGTCCATCAACATCTGGAGGGTACCATGCTAGGTATTCCTGGAATATTGGATGCATCGAACATGCTTTCTTCATTCTTTAAGGCCTGGTTCAGCTCCTCTTGTGGCAGGCTAATTTGCCCTAGCACACAGTTGGCATTCAGTGGTGTATCCTCCCCAGTGTGTATGTGTGTATTGTTATCTTCAGTCATACCTGTTTTGTGTTTTTATGTGCATTTCCGTAAGCATCTCACGCTAGTGCAGAAAGAAATCTCCAGTCACTTCCATGTGGACGTACTGCACACACAAGTCCAGCTTCCTGCATGTATACATGTTTGGAAGCCACTGCCAATTGCAGCTTCCCAATTGCACATGGCCAAATAGATTCATGAACAATCTTCACACATCATAATGTATACATGGTGGTGCATGCAATCTGTACATGCGAAGGAAAACCTGGGAAGCAATTCTTGGTCATTGCGTCTCAGTCTTGTTTTGTGTGTCCTTTCTCTGTCCGTACAAGTTCAGATGGTTGCTCTGTTTAAATTAGGATGCAAAGAACACCTTACAAGGAGTCAGATTGTTACGTTACCAAGCCCAGTGCCATGTACTCTGCCCAGCAAAGCATGTGCTCTGCTGCTGAGCTGTGACACTAGTAGGGGCTCCTAATGAGGAAATATCGTGAATCACAACTGTTTTCATTTGGAAAGGCCAGGCAGTTTTTAGCCAGTGAAGTAGTGAAGCTTGAAAACACGCCAGCAGCTCTTAATATACTCTTACATCTCTGAACTGTGAAGGAACCAAATATGTTTGTAAATACCTCATTACTTTTTAATCCAGCCTTTAGGGAGGAGGCAGGCAGGGAGGGGGAGGCAGGAGGTGGAAGGCGAGAGGCATGGAGTCCACAGGTGGTTGTGTCATTTGGAGTTTGTACTGCCGTGTACTCGTGTTGTGTATTGGTATGCATAACTATGCCTCTTTCCAAACATGGAGCCAAAGTTTGTACAATTCATTATCAACAGATTTTCTCCATGAACTCAGCCCCCTATTGCAGCTGATGGCATGAGAAGCATCATTATGTGACTCTTTGCTGTCAAGATCCTGTTTCACTGCCTCCATTCATTTCAGGCATCAGATCATACATAGCATCGAATGGCATAAATCCCCACGTCAGTGGCAATTCCTGACCGGTTGCTGGAATGCTACTTGTTTCTGCATCTACTGTTGTGAGAAACACAAAGGGGTGTGTGTGTGTGTGGGTGGGTGGGTGTGCGCAGATGCCAAGGGAGTGCATGCACATCTGTTTGTATGTGTGAGTACGTATGCATGTAGTTGCTAGGTGTGGCAAGGGTGTGTGCAATGTGTATGTGTAATTCAGACAGTACATGGCAGAGGGGACGCGGGTGGCGCTGTGGTCTAAACTTCCAAGCCTCTTGAGCTTGCTGATCAGAAGGTCAGCCATTCAAATCTGTGTGACAGTGGTGGTGAACTCCCGTTGCTCTGTCCCAGCTCCTGCCAACCTAGCAGTTCGAAGGCATATCAGCGTGAGTAGATAAATAAGTACCCCTGCAGCGGGAAGGTAAATGGCATTTTTGTGCGCTCTGGCTTCTGTCACGGCGTTCCGTTGCGCCAGGAGCATTTTAGTCATGCTGGCTACATGACCCGGAAAGCTGTCTGTGGACAAACGCCGGCTTCCTCGGCCAAAAAGTGGTGATGTGTGCCACACCCCTTAGTCGCCCTTGACTGGACTTAACTGTTCAGGGGTCCTTTACCTTTACCTACACGGCAGAGGTTGCAGGAGTTGGCAGAGGCTGATGAGCTGGTAAGAGGCCTTGCCTGTGAGTGCAGTCTGGGAAATCAGAGACGGGAATTGTGACAACAACTTCTTCTGCCCAGGGACTAGAGAGCTGTGCCTGCAGATGAGGTCAGATTACAGGAAGCTAGAAGGAACTGTCACCACTCCTGGGGAATCACCCCCTGCCCTGCCACC
Source organism: Podarcis raffonei (assembly GCF_027172205.1). NCBI lineage: Eukaryota > Metazoa > Chordata > Lepidosauria > Squamata > Lacertidae > Podarcis > Podarcis raffonei. Next base: position 3,878,161 of record NC_070603.1, read on the forward strand.
CTCTGGACTATCAGCCATTCATTGTTGTCATTATCTATAGAATGTCTGTATTCTGTGAAGAAGCAACAGGCCACTGGATGACGGGTTGAGAAGGGGGCAGCAGCTAAGTCTACTTCGCCACGGCAGGGTTGCTCCCTTTGCAGTAGTACAAACCCACACCCTGCCCACCTTTGGCTGCACCCTTGGCCAGGGTGAAGACTTCTTCATATTTTTATATATTTAAATTAAATAAATGAATAAATGAAAAACTGAAGAGAATTCGTTTTTTGGAAAGGGGTGACTTATGAGTGTTGAATGTGGCATCACTTTGAAGTTTTATTACAAACAAGTGGCGTATAAATTGGGTGAAATAAAAGAAAAATGATTATCATTATCATCACCGCTTAATATTGCTTAATTGCCAAGGTGGCTACTCAGCGGTTCACAAGTATAAAACCAATTACAAAACATACAAACAAGCATCCATAAAACACACAATACAAATATACTTTTATTTTTTTTAAAATGTTAACGTATCTAGATGTGGTGTTAGGAACATAATGAGCTATGTTACATCATCAGCTCAAGCTATTTGTCAATCTCTCCCAAAACTGGATCTAAGCAGACCGGCAGCAACTTGGCCTCAAGGGTTGTCTTTTTTGGGGATTGTCGGTCTTATTCAGCCACTCAACTTCAAGGCACGGGCAAAGAGCTCTCTGGCGCTCATTTCAAGACAAGAGCAAATGGCTCCCAAATCCATGTGAACAGGTAAGGAGGGTGGTTGTGTGTGTTCTTACAGGCCTCTGCCATTAGAAATACATTATGCTGGAGCTTTGTTCACAGAGAAACACAAAGGCTCTGCAAAAAGGTGTGTGTTACATTGTGTGTGTTACATTGTGGATAAGGATTTGGGGTAACACACATTGTGTGTGTTACATTGTGGATAAGGATTTGGGGTAACACACATTGTGTGTGTTACATTGTGGATAAGGATTTGGGGTAGTCTGTGCTTGTCACTTGTTGCAACACAGGAACTAGCCAACCAGTGCGCTGCCTGTTCCACACAACAATCACATTGCACTGGTTCGCTACAAGAGCTAGTGCTTTGAGAGTTCTGGGGGTGGGGGGAGCCTCGCAGCAGATACAAAATGGGAATGGCAATAGAAGTATTTGCAGAAACTCCTCCGATACCCCTGCCCCTTTGGTCCTGCTGCCAGGCCATTGTTTCCAGAGCTCTCAAAGCACAAGCTTCTATAACATGGGTAGGCAAACTAAGGCCTGAGGGCCGGATCCAGCCCAGTTGCCTTCTAAACCTAGCCCGGATTTGTCTGGCTACAAAGTAGTTGGCATACGCCCTTTCAGAGTTGGTTACATTGGTTGGAACCCTAAACCCAATTAGCTGGAAATATATTTCACTTATATCAGTGGGTCTTAGTTCTAACTAAACATGTTGAGATGGATTCTAGAGCATGGGTAGGCAAACTAAGGCCCGGGGGCCAGATCCGGCCCAATCGCCTTCTAAATCCAGCCCGCAGACGGTCCGGGAATCAGCGTGTTTTTACATGAGCAGAATGTGTCATTTTATTTAAAATGCATGTCTGGGTTATTTGTGGGGCATAGGAATTCGTTCATTCCCCCCCCCCAAATATATATAGTCTGGCCCCCCACAAGGTCTGAGGGACAGTGGACCGGCCCCTTGCTGAAAAAGTTTGCTGACCCCTGTTCTATACTCAAGTTGTGTGTTAATTGCACTATCAAGCGAGCCATAGTAGTCAATCTTTATTGTTATGATGACAGATCAGTCAGCATTCAGCAGAAAGCCCCAGAGGTGGGACAAGAGCAAATCAGATGGAAGACGCCATCATCTGTGAAACGGAAGCCCTCTGCACAAGAAGGTGGTCACTATAGCTACCCTTCAGATATGTTGGCTCTATTCTATAGTAGTTTAACTGCCACAGTTTCCTCCAAAGACTTGTGGGAAATGTGGTTTGGTATTAGAAGAGGGGAGCTGAGAATTCTGTCTCCCTTGCCCATCTCACAGAACTACAGTTCCTGGGGTTCCCTGTGGAGCAGGAATGACTGCAAAGACAGTTTTAAGTTTTGTAGCGCAGCTGTGCCATAAAAATCTGCATCTTGTTTTAAAGTAAAAACACAGCATAAACTTCAGGGGAGAATATAGAAGCCAACAAGCAAGCTTCCCAATTGCTGCTCTGACATATTTTAGTGTGGTGCAATTCTTTCGTGCTTGCAAGTTGTTGTCAAATATTAAATATAATGCTTGTGTCAATTCCAAGATCCTCTGTGGTACATATGAGCTTCTCTGTCACCAAACAGATTCTTGCTGGTCCAATCTTCTTTTCTCTCTTCCAGCATTTCATCAAAAGGAGCTGGCTGTTGTTGTTACCGATTCCTTTTCTCTATGCTCCAGTGGATTCTTTTCACCATGAAACCAAGTGGAACCATCACCAGAAAAGAGTTTGTGTAACCTCTGGCTCTGTGTCACTGATGTGTCCCTAGCTGGGCTAGACCAGCCCAGGAGATGAGAAGGGGGTGTGTGCAGTAATTTGTGGGACTTGAGTCCATGGCTAGGTATGGAGGTGCCTCTTCGCATGCTAATTTTTGGCTGTGTACTCACCACACTTTATTGTATAAACAATGGAGACTGAGTACTTGCTTGTTTCCATGTACTCCGCACACAATCAAGATCTGTTGCATATTTTTTGCCCCAGAAGTGGTTTCATTTTGGAAAGAAAAACGTGTTGCAGGTTGATTCTGCATTGCCCTGCAGTGTGTCCATTTGAAAACAGATGAAAACAAATGTTGACAGTCCCATTGATGTCGGGTATATCAGTGTCTGCCCAATAACACTGTGGGTAGGCAGACGCCAAGAATCAATCAGCACTTCCTCCTCCAGTCATCTTCTAGGGCATGTGTGGCACGGGGGGCAAGTCCGCCTGTGCAATAATGGACATCTGGCTCTGCTCAGACTCCTGGCTTGTTTTTTCAACTCTAACTCCCTGGGACGACTCCTGGTTCTCCTCTGCTACCTCGTGTTCAAGCCTTTAACCAAGACACCATCAATTTTAGAGGCAACACATGCCAATCAATATTCAGTCTGCAGGCTGTACCTGCAGACAGCACACAACTGATCCAGAACTTTGCAGAAAGGAAGGGTGAGCGTTAATGTGGGATGAGTGTTAACATGGGATGCACTAAAAGTAGTGACACCACCAAACATCAGAACATAACATTGGTCCCACTCATAATGCTCATCTCTATTATGAAATGAGTGGCATTTCCGTCCCAAAAAAAATATTCTCCAAATTGGAATGTAAACTGGAATTTTTTTGCACATTGTTATAATTCAGCAGACATACCAAAAGCCTGTTGCTTTCCATGTGCAAAAGCTACTTTATGTCAATCCCTTTTAATTATAACTGAAGTTTTCATTGATTGCTGTGAACTATGCCACCAAACCCCTTGTCCAACAAAGCATCATTTCAGTTAGCATTTTCGGTTAGCATTTTCTTTATTTGGCTCCAACACCCAAAACCCTCCCTTGTTCCTAGGGGTGTTTGTATTGTGGGAAGGGGTGAGTTGTGTTTCCAAGTGGCTCTAAGCCACAGCTGGTGCTGGGAATGACAATCCTTAAGGCATAATATGGTCTGCAACACACAAGGCCTTTTGGTGCAGCGTTGTCGCAGGACGGCAGAGGCTCCACTGGGGCCCCGACAAGGGAGGCATGGCCTCGGTGCCCTTTCCTATCAGTGCCAGGGGGCGGAGCGGGAAAGCTTCCCTTGGGTCCGCTTCCTGGCCATTTAAGCAGGCCTCGCCTGGGGCCCTACCTGCCTTTCCTTCATCGGGCTCCTCACCTGCCCACCCTCGGTTTAAGCTGATAGTCAAGGACTTTGTTGTGGTTACAGTGGTCACCGTTTTTTGGGGCCAAGTAGGAATTTGTCCACTGGGCAGATTGGCTCCAACCTGGTGGTTTTGCCTACCTCATAGCAATCGTCAGAACTGGGTTGGGCATCGGGTCAATCTGTTGTCTTGGATGCAGGGGAAGGTGTAGTCTGCGCCTGCCCCTCCAAATGCTGGGGTATCTCTTTAAAGGGATCCAGGGGGAGTGGTCATGTCCAGGGCTGAAGGAACTCCCACAGACGGCAGTCCCTGAGGGGGTCACCCTATTTGATGTAAGTCTTAGGAACCCCCACTTGGAGTGACCTACACATCACTTCCGGTGTGCGAGCTTGAAGTATTTTGATTGTCCCATGCCCCAGCCAAACCTCTTTCATCTGTATTCAATAAAGTTGTGGCCAAACTTTATTTCGATCCAAACCAATCTTCTTCATATGGGTTGGGGACTGAGGAGCACAAGGCCTGGACCTGCAAGCACACCACAACATCTTGAGCTGGGGGAGAGAACTCTCAGGACTCTTACTAAGTATGTGGAGTCATTTCTCAGCCAGTTGCAAATTTACTTGGTGGGAGTTTGTCGATTGCTGTGTGAAAGTGTGTTCAAGTTCCTTCTCAGATCTCCACTGTAGGACACGCCGTGGCCAAGTCCCTTCTGTCTTTTCTAGATTCCCTTGGTCACTTTTCCAGAGTTGTGGTGGTGGCAACATCCTCTTTTTTCTTCTTTCCCCAAACCACCCCTATTCCTCCTGCTTTTTTCTTCAAATCAATGTGCCAGCATTAATCAAAACCTTAGTTTCCCAGGCCCATTAATGATGAGAAACATACTGGTAACTGTGCAACAAATTAACTACATGTGGAAGGTACTGAGGGACGTCGCTATGATTCTCCCCCTGGAATGTCCATTAGACTGGGACAATGTATCCCTGTTCAAAGCCGCACTAGCAGTGACAGATAGAGATGATCTTCCCCCAAATGGCCTCTCTCTCTTCCTCTCTCTTCTCATCATCAGCTCTTGCGCAGCGCTTCTTGCTAGCTGACGCATCACGTGAAATTTATCTTTTTGCTTCCCACTGCGAAAGCTTTATTTCCTGAGCCCAGATGTTTGGTTTTGTTGTTGTTCTAATTAGATTCTGTTCAGTTAGTAGTAGTATTGCCTCAAGCAAGTAAAAAAAGAAGAGGTGGGGGGATTAGAGGAAGGGAAGGAAGAGAGTTGTAGTGAAAGGAGGAGGAAAGGCTAGAAAGGGGGAGGAAAGAGCAGTCTCAGTGCAGAGAGCATTCAAGGTGGTGAAGGAGTTATGGATCACACATCTAGGACCTTTTGCTGGCAGCAGAAGGAGCCCTCAGTAGCCTTCTAATAGTGCTGTTAACTGCATATACACCACATCAGTGCCCCCCAGATGTAGGCGGACTCCAACTCCCATCAGCCCCAGGCAGCATGGATGATGGGAGTTGCAGTCCAGGGACATCAGGAGGGCCATAGGTGACCCATCTGCAGAAGAGGTGCAGCCAGTGGCATGAGCAATGGCAAAGGGGTTGTGGCACCTTTGAGGAGGAGCAGGGGAGCCTGCAGAGCTTCTGCTTTTTGCAGAAGGACCCAGATTTAATCCTGGCATCTTCAGGTAAGGCTGGGAGAGACCCCTGTCACTGCCTGTCATTGTAGACAACACTGAGCAGAACGGTCCTGATGTCTGTTTCTGCCTAAGGGCTAGTCCACACTTAAAAACTTCCCTCTTGTGGCCTCTCCCCACAACACCTACTCACTATGGGCCCTACTAAAGCAAACAGTCTAATTGGGCAACGTCTAAAAGATATCAAGCATCAGAACAACCTGGCCACTATAAAGAAATTCTGCCCTTGGTATGTTCATTTTCCAACTCTCCATTTTGATTTTCTGGCCCCATATCTGCACAAACTTATTATCCCAAAATACAGATGTGCTTTTACACTTGCAAGACTGGATGTTTTGCCATCTGCAGTACTTGAGGGTCGATTCCAAAAGATCCCACCTGAGAAACGTCTTTGCCCCTGTGGAGATGGTAGCACCAAAACAGTGGCACACGTCCTCCTGTCTTGTACTCTCTACAAAGACCTGAGGAACGAGATCATCACTCCACGCATACTAACCATCCCAGGGCGCTCAACCACTGCCACAATGGCCTTTCTTCTATTAGATCAAAATGAGCAGATAACCGCAAAGGTTGCTAGGTTCATAGCAGGGGCAATCAGAATAAGGGCCACTAACTGATGGCTGATTCAGGACTTTAAATTGTGCTCTTATATCAAATTTCCTTTTCTGCGTATACTGTAATGTTTTACTGTTGCCATGGCCATTGGCTAATGCGAATAAAGTTTTATCTTATCTATCTATCTAGTCTACACTTCCATTTGCCCTGCCACTTTCTCCCAGGAAATCCTGCTCTTTACTTCTGAATCAGAACAAATGTCAACGGGGCTTTCCATGGATTGGCATTTGCTCTGATTCAGCAGTAAAGAGCAGGTTTTCCCAGGGAAAGCGACAGGGCAAAGGAAAAACTGCTTGGACTCATACTTTCTAGGCATGGGACAAGCAACGTGTGGATGAGCCCTAAGGCAGCTTCATCTCTGCACTTCTGCCTGCCTCTCTGGTTTCATTTTGTTCTCCTTGAATTAGTAGTTCAGAGGCAAAACTTCAGTTGTATTTTTAAATAACAGCAACAGCAAAGCCTCAATGCTCCTAAAACAATATTGGGTCTGTATGTGTTCTACTGGAGCGCACACTGGAGCATACATGCATCGCTTAATATACAGAACCATGGACATAAGTGATGCAGAGGAGAACCCAGATCACTCACATATAGAAACAGGAATATATAATAAAGCCTTCAAAGGGTATGAGCTGTGCTTGCAAACTGCCAGTCATATCCTGGTTTAGAAAATGTCAGAGAAGAAGTGAAGACTTGTAGTGCTAGATCACACTGTTCAAATGAAAATGCAAAGCATAAGCCCCCAAACTGGCATGGATTCCTATAGTTCATTATTAATTATCATTATGTTTTAATGCAAATTAAATATACTTAAAGCAATCTAAAACAATATTTTACTTAATAAAATCAATAAAGAGCAATGAAAACAACAATATTTGCAATTTTCCTACAGGTAATTCCATTTTTTTAATTTTTAATTTTGCAGATGTCATCGGCATGGTACATCTTACTTTACAATCTTACGCAGTGATAGATTCTATTTCTTTTTCAATAATGGTTGTTCACATAGACTAATATTTCAGGCTGCAATCCTAATCCCATTTACTTGGATTAAGCCTCGCTGAATTCAATAGGACTTCTGAGTAGCAATGTTTAGGATTGTGCTATTAATCATTCTTACATCTTACAGTCTCGCATAAACAAATATGTGTTAGAGATGGTTCCCACCCCCAGCTTCTTTCTTGTTTGTGTAACAAACAAAACCACAGCATAAGTCAAAGCAGTATACAGTGGTGCCTCAGATTATGAACTTAATTCACTCCGGAGGTCCTTTCTTAACCCGAAACCATTCTTAACCTGAGGCGCGCTTTTGCTAATGGGGCCTCCCGCAGATGCCGCACTGCTGGCGCACAATTTCCGTTCTCATTCTGGGGCAAAGTTCTCAACCCAAGGTACTACTTCCAGGTTAGCAGAGTTTGTAACCCAAAGCATTTGTAATCTGAGGTACCACTGTATCAGTATTGATCCCTATAGTTGTAGCCTCCTCCTCCTCCCACAGAGAAGTCTGCAAACGTGTCTCCAGTGGTTATAGGAGATAAAACTGAAGACCTTACTGATCACCTCCCTAATTTCAACATCCTGAATTGCTGCTGGGGTGGACTCACTGCTGGCACTCACTTGAAATGCAGCCAGTTCTGGATAAGGTCAGTACAACCAATGATTCAGCAACATCCACTTTGTGTGGGTGTCTCTATGGGAAGCAGAAAGGGTACTTATGGGGGGAGAAAGCAATAACCCAAGTTGGGCTGGAGCCAGGGGGGTGTTGGAATTAAAGCCACAACTCTTGCAAGGAATGATCTTTAGTAGCTGGGATATGTTTGTGCAGTAACTACACCATAAAGCACCTTTCATCCTGAACAAGAGACCCCTGGGGCACCTTAGTGTGAATCAAGCAGTGCAAGAACATAAGAGCTGCCAGACAGCATAAGGGCAATGATCCATCTAGCCTGGCATTCAGCTTCTCCAATGGTAATGGAGGCTGGAGAGGAAAGGTCTGAGATGCAGCAGGTGGTCTGTCCACTGTGGTTTATACCTGGTATCCAGATGAACTTGAAAATGTAACAAAAGCACATGGGAAGATCTTCACTATTCAAATGCCCTCCAGTGTGGGGGACTTCCTGAAAGCTAGAACAGTGCTGTGCACCAGGAGTTTCATTTGCAACAGATTGACCCAGACCAGGATGTGTCCCATCTGTGCCAGGGACTCAATGGATGTTTTGTCTGACCATTTACCTAATGGCATTTGATTAATATTTGGAAAGTGCATCATCAGATGCTTGTTGTTGTTGTTTAAACCTTAATGTTATTCCTTCACGTTAAATAAAGACCACCTTTTAGCAGCTGCCAAAAGAGCTCAGTCAAACAAAGGGTTCTTTCAAAATTCTGATGGGAAAGTGAGGGAGCTTTTTACTCAAATACAAAACTCATCACCACCAGATTCACCTTCCTTACGAATGGACCAGGGGTGAGGTGGGGGAGGCAGCTCCAGCAAGGTGGCCTTCAAAATGGATTAGGCCAATTCATGAAGAGACCATCAGTGGATAGTTGCTATGAGATTCCTCCTCCTCCTGTTGACATTTGAAACCCAGACCATGGAGACAAGCAATGTGGAAGGTTTGTTGCCTCCACCATGCTTTCCTGATGGACACCTCAGAGGTAATGGTTACATGGCTAGGATTCATGTTTTGAAACTCCTATCAGATTTTTTTCAAAAACAACCATAAAATCTTACACAGGTGGAAGCACGCAGGGATGAAATAACGTCACAATTACAAATGAGAAAGAACGGCAAAGCAGGATAGGCTCAGAAATTCATGAAAAATGAACAACGCAAGATGGAATCCTGAATTATACCCCCAGTTGTCACATTTCACATTGGAAGTTACATTGTAAACTTCAACTTTTTGTCCCACATTGAGCAGTTCCGGGGGAAAGCAGATCATAGCACCTAGTAGAAACTTCTTGAATTTCTCCTTCTCCAAACTTCTTTCCAAGTCTCTCGCCCCGGCATACGCCTAGAAACACATACACACAAAACCTACCATAGCTGCCTGTTTGATAAGGGAGTGTGGGGAGATTGCTTGCAAGCAAAACTGCATCCCACTGCATCCCACAAGTTTCTATGGCAGGGATTGGGAACCTCCTCCTTGACCACTGGCTGTATTGACTGAAGCTGATGAGAGTTGGATTCCAGGAACATCTAGAAGGCACCACCCTGATCTATGGATTGGGGAAACTAGCATGCTAAATGCCACTATAGCCACCTGCTGTGAGAGTATGGCGGAATCTACATCATACGTTTAATACACAATTATGCCACTTCTCCCAAAGAATCCTGGAACTGTAGCTTACCCCTTGCAGAGCTACAATTCCCAGCATTCTTAACAAACTCCAGTTCCCTGGATTCTTTGGGGTAAGCTATTACTGTTAAAATATAAGAGTGTTTTAAATATGTGGTGTGGTTGTGACCTAAGACTCCTTTGGAAGCTGCAAAGATGCCTGCATTGCAGAGTGTTGGACTAGATGACCCTCGCAATCTCCTCCTTCCAGCTCTACAGTTCTCTGATTCTCTGATTCAGCACTTGTGGCTGCTCATTGACTCCTTATTTCAGGGTCCTTACCTGCTTCTTCTTTCTTCTTCTTCTTTGGCGATCACTCATAGCCGAGTAAGATTGTGTTCCATAAACACGGTTTTAACAATGAGTCCGTAAGTGACTGTGGAGGCCAATTCTGGACCCACACGTCCTTCCACAGTGGGGACATTAGTTCCCGGATGGGAGTTGATCACGGTGTGGATTTGCCAAGCGTGCCTTCCTCTTAGCACATTTCTCCCTTGCATTCTGAGTTTGAGAGTCTTCAAAGCCCATGGCACCTTTGGTAAAGACTGTTCTCCAACTGAAGCGCTCGCAGGCCAGTGTTTCCCAGTTGTCAGTGTTTATACTACATTTTTAAAGATTTGCCTTGAGACAGTCTTTAAACCTCTTTTGTTGACCACCAGCATTACGCTTTCCATTTTCAAGTTCGGAATAGAGGAGTTGCTTTGGAAGACGATCATCAGGCATCTGCACAACATGACCAGTCCAACGAAGTGTGAGCATGACCAGCTGTTGCAGCAGAGGTGCACAAGGCACTGCCTTCACATTTTCGAGTCACAGCAAGACTCTTACATTTTTTATGATAGCCATTTCTCCCTTTCTGTTGTAATTTCTTTAGAGCTCCATTTTATCATTCTTTTACCTGCCAGTTCATTGTCCATTGTTAAATAGACTTGTAACAGACCTGTTTTCATAATAATGCAGTGTTATAATGATGGTGGAGGAGGAATGTGGGTTTAATACAGTGGTACCTCGGGTTAAGAACTTAATTTGTTCTGGAGGTTCATTCTTAACCTAAAACTGTTCTTAACCTGAAGCACCACTTTAGCTAATGGGGCCTCCCGCTGCTGCTGCGCTGCTGCCACGTGATTTCTGTTCTCATCCTGAAGCAAAGTTCTTAACCAAAGGTACTATTTCTGGGTTAGCGTCTGTAACCCGAGGTACCACTGTAATATAGAAAGACCCTAAGGCTGTAATACTAAGCATGCCTACTAGAAAGTGAGCTAATATGGGCTGCTGCTACTCAGAGTAAACACGTGGAAGGATGGGTGTGCTTTGCTGTCATAGTCAAGGGGGGTGGGAATCTTTTCCTGTAATAGTCAGCTGGTGATCTGCTTTGATTTTTGTGCAATTTTTAATTGTATTGTAATTGTTATAAATCACGTTGATTTTTTAAAAATTAACTTGCAGTAAGTAAATAAATAAAATGGGGGAATGGATCCTAATTGTGCAAGTTCACTCCAATGTTTGAGGGATTTTATGCTTGCTTAGTTTTTGTTTGTTTGCAAATCTTTTTGCAAAGAGCATGTCCTCAGTGATGTAAAATATTTCTAGGGTTGCTAACTGCCCAGCACAACCCCTCACCAAACAATATTCTAGTCTGCTGCTGTGCAGTTTGATATGCCCCCCCCAATGTCTTCAGGTGAAACTTTTCACAGCATGGAGATAAAACACGATCCGTCGCCATTGTCATTTATCAAATTATCTCATTTATTTATTACCTCAGATACGTATGTAACACCATTTGAATCCACTAATAAATGATGCCCGAACCCTGAGTTGCTCTTAAAAGCACAGCTACAGTGACAGCTTGCAAATTTGGCAACCCTGTGTTCCCATTTTTAATGCCTGATTTGTAAGTGAGCCACTATAGGGCATCACTGATAGCAAGCAATGCCATATGTGACATTAATTGCCTCTCTGTTGAGGCTGTTGTGTTACCGCACCGGGCCTGAGCACACAGTAATTGCCTAATAACAATAATTAATAGATAATGCAGCCCTATTACAAGACAGCATGAAATCTCATGCTCCTGTACACTGCTCATCTATTGGCCCTCGCCCTGCAGAAACACACACATGAATAATGTCTTGGTATATGTCACGAGAGGGGGAGAAATAAATGTATTAACTGAGTCTATGGTTTTGGTTGATTAAAGTCATCTGACTTTAGCATGCCCACCAATTAATCAATTAAGTACTAAAACTCAGCAAAACCTCAACGCAACATGACACAATTTTCATAATTTTCATTGCAGACAGGTAGATTTCCTTTATTCAGTCAGTTTTAATCTGCAAGCAGTGCGTTGCTCAATGAATGTTTGCAGGCCTAATGATAAGTCTACACTATCCATCATTTTAATGGTACTTCTGTACTGAGATGCAGCAGCAAATGCGGGGACAGGAACTTAAAAAGGGGACAACTTCCCACTCCCCCACCCCAAGAATTTTCTAAAAAGAAAATAAAAGTGGGAAGCTCAAGATTGCCTGGCAGTCATTTTGTTGTAGGGTTTTTTTTGGGGGGGGGATTCCATCTGAATGATGCCTTGAGTCACTTTCAATTCTTGGGGTCCTGTATCCCATGGAGATTAGAATCTGACAAGAGGATTTTGTTGAACTAGTCAAATAGGTTTCTTTGCAAGCCAATGGCCTTATACTCAGATAATTGTTCTTCTAGCCCTGCATTGTCTACTCTGAGTTGCAATGACTCCCCAAGGTCAAGGACTGGCTGAGCTGGGATGACAAGAGACCTCTCTTGGGCCCTCATCATCCTGATTCAGCCAGTCCATGACAGATGAATGCCCCCTTATCCTTTTTACTGGAAATGCATTCCCCCCCGCCCCACCAAAAATCGAAAGGGTCTCAGGAGGGACTCAGGAGGGCCACACAGGCTCCCCATCCCAGATCGAGGGGTTTCCAGACTTTTCCAGTACCTCTAGAACGCCTTCCACACTGTGCTATCATCAGCTGAAGAACCCTGCCTGTCTATCACAGATCTCCAGTCCTGCAGGCTGCTGAGGATCCTGGGAACAGGCCATTCACTAGAAAGACCATCTCTTTGTGGGAGAAACTGGCCCAGTTAATCAAATCTCTCTCTTTGCTGTGTTAAGTGAGAAGTACACTTCAGAAGACTTCCAACATTCCAATGTTTTGTAGGGGAAATCCCTCATTTCAGGGAACTGTGTTTGCCTTTTACTGGTTTTCTCACTGAGTAATCCCAATAACCTTTCCTGTATTTTTGTTGGGAGCTGCCCAGTGTAGCTGGGGCAAGCCAGTCAGGTGGGCAGGGTAATAAATTCAAACACAAACACTCCAGGGTGACCCAGAACACAATTTGTGTGGTTAGGTAATTTTAGCCTCTGGGCTTAATTGATGATGGTAGTACTGTGTGCTGAACTTCCCTTACTTGTAAATGTGGTGAGCTGAGTAGGGGCCCTAGACTTCTGGCCTAAAGTCCTGCCCGGATGGCACCACCAAGAGCACTGAGTCAATCAGGCAAACAATAAATCAATCGTGTACTCCTGACAGCAAAAGACTTGCAGGGAACAAGCTACCAGAACAGTTTACATTGAGCCCTGCTCCTTCCTGCAGTACGAAAAACCTCCAAACAATGCAAGAAAACTTTTTGTTATTGGCTGAACGTGTCCACCCCTTATAGGGGAAGGAACCATTCACAATGGCTCACAGGGTCACGAGAAGCAGCAGCACTGGCTCCATCTATCACAAATCACTGCAAGATAAGAAAGAAAACCTGTAGGTGGGGCGGGGGGGGGGGAGATGGCACCACTGACTTCTTTCCAGCATTGCTGCTGGGGCTGAAGAAGGCTTGGATCAGCAGAGCAAAAAATTAAAAATGAAAGATGTGCAAACTGCTAGATCAGCAACTAGCATGCACACTTCACTGAGGAAGTGTGGGGGAGGGGAGATTTGAAGTGAGAAGCCTAGAATGTTACAGAAATATTGCACTGGTAGGCTGCTTTGGCAAAAGTGAATTTTGCCAGATTTATGTCAGTGTCTAACCTATTGCTGAGCCAGTGACCTAAAATTGTAGTTATCAGTGGGGAAGTATAAAATACAAGAAGCAGTCGGGGGACCAGTTCATGTTTGGGGGTCGAGGAAGAGATTCATCATAAAGGTTCATATTGGGACTGCTGGTGCCCTTTCCCATGTTCATAAATGATCTGAAGTGAGCGGCAGGATGGCTGTGTTTGCCAGAGGTTATTCAGTTATGAAAGATAGTGAAAGCCAATGCAGATTGTGAAGTGCCCCAAAAGCAGCTTTTGTAGCTGGAGAAGGGACAACAAAATGGTAAATGAGCTCCAGTGTCTGAAAGCGTTGCATGTTGAAATGAGACACAATTCTAGCTGTGTATGTACTATGTACATGTACTATGTACACAGAGATGGGGCCTGACCTAGCAGCAACTAACAAAGGAAGTGATCTTAGGGTTGTGGGAGTAACCCAGTTAAAACTTAGAAGAAAGAAAGAAAGAAAGAAAGAAAGAAAGAAAGAAAGAAAGAAAGAAAGGCAGGCAGGCATATTTCATGCTAGGGATTATTAAGGCTTGAAATTATTATTACGGTTTGAAAATAAAACTGTCAGTTTCGTTGTACCTTTGCACAAATCTATGCTGCCGCAATGTTGGAATACTACTTACAGTTCTAGCTGCTCCATCTCAAGAATGCCATTTCAGAGGAAGAGGAAGAAAAAGGGGTGACCAAAAATGATCAGAGGGTTAAAGTACCTTCCCTACATACAAAAGTTAAAATGGATTTCTCTTTTGGGAAGTGGGGCTCTTTATACAAGTACAGTGGTACCTCAGGTTAAGTACTTAATTCGTTCCAGAGATCCGTACTTAACCTGAAACTGTTCTTAACCTGAAGCACCACTTTAGCTAATAGGGCCTCCTGCTGCTGTTGCGCCGCCGGAGCACAATTTCTGTTCTCATCCTGAAGCAAAGTTCTTAACCTGAAGCACCATTTCTGGGTTAGTGGAGTCTGTAACCTGAAGCATATGTAACCTGAGGTACCACTGTACAGCTGTGTCATACCTCACCTTTTCTATAGTGCAGCATTTGGTTCTTTGAGTCCGAGGCTGGGAGAAACCGAGCAAAATTCTGCTTTTCCCATTGCCCAGAAGTATGTGAATGTGCATGCCTGTATGCATTGTTGTTTATGCGCAAAAGAGATAATGTGGTGTACACAGGGAAGTGACATCTGGGTGGTGTTTGAAATAGCTGGTATCAAGGGAAGAGCTTTGGAGCATGAACTTGTCCACTATGGGGGTGGGACCTACTGGTTAACTTAAAGCAGGGCTGGGGACCCTCAAACCTAGGGGTCAAATGTGGCCCTCCAGACCTTTCCCAAGGCCACACATATCTCCAGCTCTGCTTTATACCCTCCATGAGTGTTTCTACCTGTCTGGAATGTGTCCATCAACTCTGATGAAGTTTCTTGCTTTTCCTGGACGGAGAATACAAAGGTGTGTGTGAGAGTGAAGAAACTAGGTAGAATTCATATTAGTTGCTCTGCCCACCTTTGCCTCTAGCCCCACCCATCCATGGAATGTGGCCCCTAGAAGGTTGCCCCAAAGGGAGCTGTGGCCCTTGAACTTAAGAAACTTAAAATATCAGTGGTTTGCTCACTGGAATGCACTCTGATGCCCACTTACTGTGGGATTTCCTTCTGAGTAAACAACTCTCATGGGATTGGGCTGCTGGTTTTACTGTGTTTAATGGCCAAGAAAGCTAGAATATAGCTAGTAGCTAAAGCTGGTGACTTTTCTCCCATAAATTTGGGGATGGGGTAAATACTGTTATGAGTTCATGGAGGGGGGCAGATTTCCCAGAATTCTTGGATTAGGTAAAAGTTAGAATTAATCAAGTTTTGATTAAACAGTGCCAAATGCTGAAACCCCCTAGTTTAGTTTATGCTAACAACCAGCTTGGCAAAGCTGCTAAGGTGGACCATTGGCAGCAGACAGGTGATGACCCATCAATGTAAAGGTGCTGTCATGGGCTCCCAGCTGGTTGTCCAGGAAAGTATAAAGACAAGGAAAAGTTTCTTACAGCCCTTTTTTATTTCAAACTTTACAGAGAAAGGCTATAGAACCCAGCCTCTTGGATAATGGTGTAGTCCAGAGTGAATCTCCACCCTCCCATCACTTCTACATTCGTCATCACCATCCTCTCCCCTACGGGTGCTGCTACGTGTCCTCTGTCTTTGAGCTCTTTGCTCTCCTACTTTTAAGGCTTGCTGGGTTCTGGGAGATGGTGGGTCTGGAATGCTTTCTAGTGACAGTGTCATCTGGCTGCTGCTCCAGCTCTGCCTGCTCCTCCTCTCCCATGATTTCCCAACTTTCCCCCTCATCTGTCTTTGAGCTGTGACCTCCTGCAAACCACTGTTGTAAATCTATACGGTCTTCCTCTTCCTCCTCCCTGAAAGGGTCAGGATAGGGAGGTGGTCTCCACCACTCCTCCTCATCTGCCCAGCCCCTGACCACCAAGGAAACCACCAGAGGGCCATACAAGGAGGGGAGGGGCTCCTCCTCCAGCCAGGGGCGGACGGACTTTGGCAATATCACCATATCACCAGCAAGGACAAAGTGGCACTCTCCCCCCACCCCCACCCCAATTCTTATTTTCACAATAATTCCTTTTGGTACATTTGCTTTTTTATGGATCTTCTCAGTAGGTACCTGTATAAAAACAGGTTGTTGTGGTTGTTTTGCACCCCCTTGGCTCAGTACCCTCTGCAGGAGAGCTGCTTGTACTGCCTTAAATTCAGTGTTGCAAGGGAAAGAAATGGTTTAAGATTGCAGTGCTAGATGGTGGAGGCTGAAGGAAAGTAGCGGCACTTTGTCCATGGGTGATTGTGGGTCATTTCTCTGTGGTACCTTATCTTAAAGTTTTTAAGTGTCTATACGCTTATCACATTTATAAATTTAAATTTACTGTTGTACATTGTTTTAAATGTTTGCTTTCCTTCTGGGATTGTACCCCCAAGTGTGTTTTATAAGGTGGTCTCCGACCGTAATAAATTATCTTTCTATTTAGTGGCACTTTGCAAGAGGTTTGAAAAGTGGGGAAGAAGGGGGACCAGCAGAATCCTTGGTGGGCTGGCTGCATCAGGCTGTAACAAAGGGATAGGCTGCATGGCTGCATCCTCTCTTTGCAGACCTGAGCCTGCTGCTCCTAAGTGAGGAGCAAAGAATCATCTTGAGATGGAAATCCCTCTACTCTAGACACAGGTTGTACATGTGTAACTAAACCATATGTCATGAAGACACCCCAGTCTTTGCTGTGCCTCATTTCCGAAGTAAACACAAACCCTGGATGAGCACCAAGACTGCTGGAATCCTGCACCATTCAGAGATTGGAGTGTCATGTAAAAATACTTTGCCCTTGTGCCAGCATGCATCTCTAGTGCAATACAATGGCTTAAGATATAAAGATCTTAAAACACAAAGAAGCAACACGTGAATGCTTGCAACTCCATTGTTTTGGGCGTGGAGTGAGATGCTTTAATGTGGTCTGTTTGTTGGGAATCTTCTTACACTGACAGGAGACAACCACAGAGTAGCTGAAATTCAGGGAACGCCTGCATGAGGTTTTGTTGGGGCTCAGATGGGCTGATTCAAGAATGCTGATAGAGCATCGTGGTTAAGAGCAGGTGCTGCGAAAGGCAACTCTGCCACGAACTCACTGATTATCCTTTGGCGAGGTGCCTGTTCTCATCTTAAGCTACTCGCCGCGTAATAATGGGCGTAATAAGTACTGCGGCCACTTAAACAGTGCCAAAAGGAAAGAGGACAGAGTTTTCCCACAAAACTGGCATATAGAAATGCAATATATCTATCCATAATGGAGAAAGCTTTGACCAGGTGATCTATGTGTGCTTGCTCAGGTACATCTTTTGAATTTGGCCAATTAACAGGAACCCTTCCAGGGGAGCAGGAAAAGTAAGCCGCCTATAATATGCAGAAACAGTAGGGTTGCACATCTTTTTATCCGTGCCTATAACAGTCACGTGACAGACAGAAATTGAACAGGTGCAGCCTTCTCCTGCATGCCGATGCAGCAGTGGCAGAACCTGTACGATTGAATTTCTAACTCTTAAAGCGACGGAAGCTTGGACAGGGACAATATATCTGTGCACGAGCAGCTGTATAATCCTACATGTGGCAAGGCAGACTGTGTACGTATTAAATTCAGTTGCTGTAATAACAGGCAATATATAGTTCTGAAACTGAGCCCAGCAGCAACACCCCTCGTTTACAGAATTGCAAATTTCCCCGACACGTTACTGATGCATATACTTTCCCTTTATTGCGAGAGGAGAGCGGGAGCTTTTGTCCGTTCCGCGGTTCAAATGCAAGACAAGTACGAGCTACTACGCGCAGCCTGCAGGGCGATCCGCTCGGCTGACTTCCAACAAAAGCGAGAGAGGGAAAGGGAGGACTACATTTCCCATGATACCTTTTGAACCCGGTAGTAACTGGCAGTGGCGGAGGAAGAACCACGTGTTTCCCTTCCTCCAGCCCACCGTCCTCCTTTCAGATCTTGGAGACTCACTTAGCGTGAGCAACAACTAGCAAAACAGTTTGGGGGTTTTGCACTTTCTGCACCTTAGGCTGCTATGCTGCCTTTTCCCTTTAGACACTTTGCTAAGGTAAGGCGGGGGATGCGAATGGCAGGAGGTGGGGTGGAGGTTGGATCTGCTGGGATCTCCTAAGTTGAGTGTAGGGAAGAGATGCAAAAGGAGGGGGGGTTTCCTTAGACCCACGCGCAACTTCACCGAAGTGCTATGGAGTTCAGTGGCTGTGGATGTTTGGAGCAGCTGGGCGAGTGCGCGTGGCTTGACTTGTAAAGTGGAACTGACCTGAGCGACACCTCCATCCTGCGCCCTCTCTCCTCCCTCCCCATATGCGGGGCGCCAGGAGGCCTTTCCCTAGACAGTTCAGTTCTGGAGTGTCTGGGGAAGTACTTTTTTTGCTCCTCGAGTGAGTGAAGATCTGTCCTCACTGATGGCATTCCCCCCCCCCCCCAAATGGGACTGTTAAGTCGTGCAAGTTTGGAGAGGCAAGCTTCTTGGGTAAGGAGTTTATATACCCGCCTGAGGGTTCAAAGCCAGGGATCTGATAGCAGCACCGATCTGTGCGCCATTCTGCAGCTCAATTATTATTTAATTCTGGCTTAATGGCTCTTGGATGCGGCACCGAGCGAGGCGAAGAGTTATCTTGACGTTCCCAAGACTGCTGGGAGAGGTTTCAGCTGATAATAGAGTCTCGGTCACGCTTTGCTGACTTTTATAGGCTAATTTTTGTAGCATCTCTTTCCCTTTCTCACTGTCCTATCTGACATTGCAGCTTCGAGGGAAAGAAAGAGAAATGGGCAGAAAGAGGCCCAGGTTCGGAGTGGGGGGAAGTGGGGTGGGAGGAGCAGGTACAAACGCAACTTGGGCAGCTGCTTTATCACCTTACCAAAGTCTCTTTGGCAGAGGCTTCTCTCTGGCACCAGCTGCTATTTGAGCTCTTGAACCCAGTCAATAAAATGACATACCCCCTGAAAACGGCTTCCTGATTCGCAGGCTAAAGATATCTGCATTGGGTAACATGATTACAACTCAAAATTAAAAGGAAAGAGTTTCTACAGCCAGTGAACTGTAAATATTTTGTAACCCTTCTATCCAGCAGTCAGAAACAAGTTTGTGCCTGCACTTTACAAGAAAAAACAAACAACCTCTGCAATTTGTGGAATCACTTTTTGCTTAGAAAACGATGATGGTTTTCAAATGATGCAAGGAGTGTTTCATTCATAGGCCAAGATACATTATTGAGTTTTCCCTCCTTGCTGATGCAACCGAGATGAGCCGGTTACATCATCTGCAGAGGTGATTATGAGTTTTAGATGCTTTTTCAAAGTACAGCCTTTTTTATTTAAAAAGAAAAGCTGCCTCCTTTAAATGCTGTTGGCTGGCATTTGTGTTGCCTTTCTTTGAAACATGTGGGAAAGAAGTAGGAAAGAAAAAGCAAACTGTGTGTGTGCACATGCAACTCCCCCCCCCCCAAGCTGGACTTGCCAACTCAGCATTCAGCAGCAGCAGAAGTTGTTATGTCTGCTGTTCTGCACAAATGAAGCTCACTTGACCATCTGCAATGTAACACCATAACAAAGCCAGCTCTGTTTCAGCAGCCCTTGAAGCAGCTCCTCCTGCCACCTCACCACTCCAGCTTTTTCTTTCAAGAATTCTCACTGTGTTGCTTTTTCAGTGACGGAAGTGGCAAGAAATTACTCCTTTCCCCAAACTCTACATGTTAATGCAAGCAAATGCTATTCTGTAGGTCCATTGGGGCAACGCGGAAAGAGGCTGATAAACTTCAAATATTTGCTGCTTTCTAGACTTCTTTTTTATATATGTTAGTTGGTTGGATGATTTATCTGCCTGCCACCCCCCAAACTTCATAATCTCCCACTGGGCTCAACAGCTGCCTTAGATTACAGAAGGCTGTAATATAAATTCCTCAGCACCCATCTGGTTTGCATGATAATAACCTAGTTCTGAAACGGACATAACTGCTAGGGAAGGGGGGCAGTGAGGAAGCCCCAGTTGGCAGCTCCAAGATCTAGCATGGCATAGTGGATGGAGTCTTGCAGCTGGGCTGGGATGTGAAATCCCTGCTCCGTCACAAAGCTTGCTTGGTGATTTTTGGCTGGTATCCATAGCCGTATTCAGGCATTATTCTCTGTGTCAGCCTTCCTGAACCTGGTGCCCTCCAGATGTTTTGGAACTACAGTTCCCATTAACCAGAGCCAGTGCGGAAGGGATGTAGCAGGGGTAGAGGGAATGTGTAGCTCTCCAGATAGGGTTGGACTACAAGCCCCATCATTCCTGAAAACTGCCCATACTGGCTGGAACTGATGGGAGTTGGAGTCCTAGCAACACCTGGAGGGCCACAGGTTCAGGAAGGCTAACATGGAGGATACTGGCTGGATATGGAATATTGTTGCAGTGAGCTTTTTGCAGTCAAGAGACCACCAGATGCTCCAAGACTCATGGTTCTTTTTGTGAACGTCTATTGGTTTGTTTTTTTGAATGGTAGGGAAGCCGGTGAATGCCAGTAAACTCTCTGTGTACTGCTTATGGTGGGACTTAATCCCAAATCCAAGATGGCTGTCTGCCTCTAGAATGAGGAGGCTTATATTGCACAGGCGTACTTTCCCCATGTGGGATGATACACAGCGAGAGAAAGAGAGGTTGGGTGGAACACACACACACACACACACGATGGCAGGTGGGGAGAGAAATCTACACAATTTTGCAACATGTCACCTATTTGCTATAGACCTGATTTAATTGCAACTTTTCATAAGAAAAAGGCTCCTACTACTGGTGTCAAGCAGGTCTCATGGGATACGCAGTCAGGGTCTCCTAGAAATCCAACAGGTTTGATGTATTCTTTGCTCTGGTAGAGCAGGTGCCTGGATTGCAACATGCGCAGCCGAACTTCCAAGATGGATTGTGCCCTTTGTTCATTCTAATGTGTGGAAAGATCACCATTTGGACCCCCTGCTTGAGTCCTCAAAATACTTTAGGATGGCCAGGCTAATATAACTCACTCTTCCTTCCTCCCTCCCTTCCTTCCTTCCTTTCTTTCTTTCTTCCCTTTTGCCAGCCCTTGCGGAGATGCTGCCAGGCTGCAGGGAGTTTGCGGGCCCAACACAGCAAAGCAGCTGCTGCATCAGCCAAGGAGACGCCAGGCTGGACCGGGCAGGAGAGCTTGGCCGAGAGTGACCCTGAGATGTGGGCGCTGGTGCAGCAAGAGAAGGATCGCCAGTGCCGGGGTCTGGAGCTCATTGCCTCAGAGGTGGGTGTCTCCTTCCTTAGCCCCGGAGTACAGCACAAAAGGGTCTTATCGTTTGGCTGGCGAGTGCTGTCTCCTTCCTGGTGTAGTGGAGAGCCAGTGTGGTGTAGTGGTTAAGAGCGGTAGTCTCGTAATCTGGGGAACCGGGTTCGCGTCTCCGCTCCTCCACCTGCAGCTGCTGGGTGACCTTGGGCCAGTCACACTTCTCTGAAGTCTCTCAGCCCCACTCACCTCACAGAGTGTTTGTTGTGGGGGAGGAAGGGAAAGGAGAATGTTAGCCGCTTTGAGACTCCTGAAGGGGAGTGAAAGGTGGGATATCAAATTCAAACTCTTCTTCTTCTTCTGTTAAGGGACCTCTCTTGGTCATACAGGCCTTGGGTCTGATCCAGCAGCTCTCTTACACACTTGAGAGTGTCGTAAGAGTGTATTCAGCCCCAGCTGCCTAAGCCACTTTTGGCCCTTGTGCCTTCAGGCTGAATGCTTGACTACAGCTATGGCCTTTTCCAAGGGATGTCATTGAGCGTTCTTTCTTAGTAAATTACAGGAGGAGAGGCTTCCTTTAACCTCATTTGAAGTATGCAATTTGAGAAATAAATAGTTCATGAGGACTAGCTGCTGTGTTTTTAAACTGGGTTTTGGTTTTAATTCTTCCCTTATAATTTAGTTGCTATTTAATGAATGATGTTTGATTAAGTTTTGGTGTTGGCTGCTTTTGAGCTCATTAGTTTTAAAGTGCCATAATAATTTGAGAAATAAATAATAAAACATTTGTAATGCACAGTTTAAATGCAAAATGTTTAAAGTCAGGACTGTAAAAAATATTTCAGATTCTTAGATTTCAAGAATGAGGTCTTTTTAACAGGGCTGGAAAAGCTTTCAACCTAAGCGTCCAAAGGAAAAGAAAAAACGTTTTGGGATTTTCTACCCCCCGCCCCACCCCCTCTGCTTTTATAATCTTTACCTGGATGTATGGGTTATTATGAATACAAAGGAAAGGCAGTTAATCTGGGTTCATGAATGCAGAATGCAAAGGGGTTGGATCCAGATTAGGTCATGCTTAAAGCTAGACCCACTGACATCAATGGAGCTTGACTCCCATTCATTTCATTGGTTCTGCTCTAAGCATGACTAAATCTGGATCCAGCTCACAGTTATGGTCTTGTATATTTGACATGCATAGCTGGCCCAAGGCATTTTGCTGCCAGAAGCAAAGGGCAAGAGGCTTCCCACCCCTATTCTACATACAAAAGCTGATTGACTGACAGCTCAATCTTACTTCAGTGCTGGCAATGGGACAGCCTTCTCCCCCACAACTTTAGGCATCAGGCTAATTCCAGGAGCACAGGGCTGGCAGTGTAGTGCACACACAGCTCTGTCCTCAAACACAGCGGAGTACCAGGAGGGATCAGAAGGAATGGCCAGAGAGGCTGTTGCTGCCCCCAGCCCAGCGCCTCACTCTGGCTAATGCTAGGGCCGGCCCTACTAGCTTTAGAAATGACTGGAGTAATAAAATAGCGTAAGCTAATGAAAGGAAGAGGGATTCTAATCTGACATAGAACTAGTCTGAGTTTTTCATTTTTGAATCCAGATCCTGGTGTATGGGCAGGAGGAGATGTCTGACATTTCTCTGCATGTCTTTCTACCCACTGTTCTGATCATCACACCCCCAGCTGCTACTTGGCCCCAAAGTTGCACCTCACTGTGGCCCCAGCCTGGATCAGTCTCTCTCATCTATTTGGCCTTCCCCTTCGGATGCAATTCCTATTTCTCTTTTCAAAATGACAAGCCTGGATAGACTACTGCAGAGCAAGACTCATTACCTTGTCTGGGTCTTAGTTATATCTTATTGCAAGGTGAAAAAGTTACTCCATTTTTATTCACCTGGAAAGAGAAGCATACAGTCTGAGGAGCATCGCATAAGAGGGGTGGAATGTTTCTAGCTCTCTATCTATTGCTTGCGTGTGATTCCCTTCTCTCTCTTTTTTCTCTTTACCCCTCCACCTCTTTTTTCTTTTCAAAATACTGTTTATTAATTTTGCACAAATTTTAGAAAACAATAAAATACAGTAGAAGAGAAATGGCAAATCACATTTTGATAAACAGATATAAGTAATATTGATGACTAGTGTATCTTATACTTCACAGTAGGAATACAGACATAGGAAATGAGCTAAAAAGAAAGAAAAAAGGGGGTGAAAAAATATCAATACAACTCTACAAAAATCATGCAACTTTAACACATTCCATATATCAAGGAGTATGGGAAGCTTTTAACTTTTGAAACTCTTTCTCCCAAATTCCAGAATTTCTGCAGCCGAGCTGCGCTCGAGGCTCTCGGATCCTGCCTCAACAACAAGTATTCAGAGGGCTACCCTGGCAAGAGGTAATGCCATTGTTTAGTAGTGAGACAGTCTGGGTAAAATAAATCAGTAATGGGTTGGGATGGAGGGTCCTGAAAGCGAGTGAGCAGAGACTGACCAGGTTTGATGGCCTGCAGACTCTTGCAGTGGATAAAAATGATGCAAAGATGTTAAAAACTTGCCAAGTAAATATCACTGGGGCTCGAGTTGCGGAGATGTTAGGCCTGGTGCCGTCATATTTTTTTGGGCTGCAGATAAAACAAGGGCAAGTATGCAGGAAAAGCACCCTGAGAGTCAGGGTGGCATCGTGGTTAGTGCTGGGCTAAGACCTGAGAGACCAGGGTTCAAATCCCCACTCAGTCTTGAAGTCCACTGAATGACCTTGAGCCAGTCACAGTCTCTCAGTGCAACTTACCTCACCAGGCTCTTGTGAGGATAGCAGTGGAGAGTGGGGGAGAACCACAAACATTGCAGAAGTGCCATTAAGGAAGAACAGCAAGGGGCAAAATAGTGGTTCTCATTAGATGGGGGAGTGGTGGCCCTCCGGATCTGGTTGGGATTCACAGCCCCAACCGGCATTGCTGTGGGCCTTTAAATGTCAAAGTGTGTCACAGGATGAACCTAGGGAAGAGCAGCTCACACTGTAATGTCTAAGGGCACCAAGGAAGAGGGATGGAAGGGGGTGAAAGGAGGAATAAGCCAAAGGAAGACTTAGCATTAGTGGGAAGAAGCTATGGCTGGGCAGGGGAGAAGGTGTACAAACTGTGTATGAAGAAAAGTCCTCTTTTCTCTTCTTCCTGAGACTGCCGTGGATAGCTTGGGGCTTGTTTCTTACAGTGAAGAGACAGAATGCAACCGCCCCCAAATTGTCCCGGTGCGCCTGGTGTTTGCTTGACGCATGGAATGGTCCTCCCTTGGAAGAGGCCTGAGTGAAAGAGACTTGGGCAGGGCCCATCTTGGGCCTGAGCTGTTGCCTCTTTGATTGGTAATCACCCACAGAAGCATGTTAGGATGAAATATTAGGAGTGAGGAGAGGCGGGGGGAGGGGCGTTTTGTCATCTGGGAAAAGAATATGGTAATGAAGAGGTGGGCGCATGAAAAGTCAGCTACGGAGCACTGGGGTGGCAGCAGCAGGCTTTGCTAGGGGATGGTGGTCTTGGCAATTTCCTTTATACATTTTGGCATGGAGAGGCGAGAGAGGGGTCTCTTTGTTTCTTAATGTCTTCTTCTCTGCTTCAGAGATAATGGTGCCACCAGGGCAACGGATGTGTGGGGTGTTGATGTTTTAATTCTGCTTTCCCCTTTGCCTCCTGACACAGGTATTATGGTGGCGCTGAGGTGGTGGACCGCATTGAGCTGCTGTGTGAACGCCGGGCCCTGGAGGCTTTTGACCTGGACCCCGAGTGCTGGGGAGTGAATGTCCAACCATACTCTGGATCTCCTGCCAACTTTGCTGCCTACACAGCTTTGCTGCAGCCCCACGAGCGGCTTATGGGCCTGGACTTGCCTGATGGAGGCCAGTACGTTTGAAGTGGGGTGTGGAACTGGCATGGCTAATAAAGGCGCAAGTGAGGAAGGTGTAACTGAAGGAACCGGGATGGGGAGGTAGAAGGAGCAGGACTGCAATGCTGACACAGTGGGTCTTTGTGGGGGGTTCAGGGCATTGTGCTTTTTCTTCACACTGGTGATAAAATCCTCCACAGGATAATGGTCCCCTGAGAAAGCGAAATGTGCTGGCCCTTAGTCAGTTTAATATAGCAATTGGTTTTTCAACCTTGTGTCTGTAGAAGCTTCTGGTTCCCTTCTCCCTCTGGTTTGTGGAGATTTTGAACTTGTATTTTTTGGGGACATACTTTGCCTCGTGTAGTTACTAGATCCTACTCTGCCCCATAGAAAATCCCGCTTGGAAGTGACTGTCCTACTTGAGGACGGATAATTAGTTAATCTGTGGGTCCATTTGGGTGGGAAGGTTCTTACTTGGTCCCATGGTCAGAGTTCTGCTATGACTGGGGCTTAGATTATCTCCTGACAATATGTCTTCCCTATTCTTGCAGCCTAACGCATGGGTATATGTCTGACATCAAACGTATCTCGGCCACGTCCATCTTCTTCGAATCCATGCCCTACAAACTGAATGTGAGTGAACAGAAATGTGTCCCATCCTTCCTTATTCCAAAATACCCCCAAAGCAGCTTATATTCATAAATGAAACATAAAACTGAAACTTCTTGTTCCAATAAAATTCAGTCCAATCATTAAAACAGCAGTTTAGCAGGATTTCACAGACAATCATGGTGCTCATAAAAACAATTTTAAAGCATTTTAGAAGAAACAGTTTTACAACCAGTCATGGTATGAGTGGTTAAGTAATCAAAATTTAGCTTAACCTTCCAACTGAAAAGTAGCTGCAGGAGGGATTTACACAAATATAGGGCCACCACCAAGTAGACCTTGCTTGTAGTACTTGCCAATCTAATTGATTTCAGCGTGGGGAAGCTGCTGATGATGATAATAATGATTTGCCTTCATGTATACAAAATGTACGGCGTTGTGTGTGAAGTGTTAGCTGTGGTTTTCTTAAAAATAGTTTTTATTAAGATTTTTCTGTGTTGCAAAACAGATAAACAGGGAATCACCTCCACTTTCAATTCATAGTCTTTTTCACAGTTCGTTTACATTTAGTGAGTGTCACTTTTGTCATAGACATCTTGCTGCTGGGGGGAGAAAGGGGGCAAGGGAGATGGGGGGCATTGTACTTTTGTTCTGTTGACTAGTGTTAGTGTGGGGGTTTGTGTCGGCATCATGTTGGTAGGTAGGGGGTTTGGCACCTTTCCCCCTCCCCACCACCCCACCCATTTCCTCTGTGCTGAGAGTCTGTGTAGGATCCTGCCTGCAGTTCTACAGCCCTTCTACATACCATCAGCTGCCTCTACCCTGTAGTCAGCTCCCTTGCCTGGAGAGGGAGACACCGTTGTGTGGTGTGTCTCCCCTCCCCTCCCCCCCCTTTGTATCGGCAGATGAGAACTGGATCTGTCCAGTGGCCCAGATTGTTGTCTCTCCCACCCTCCATGGAGCACGGTTGACAGGTGTGTGGAGCCACCCACCTGCCAATCACTTTACATCATAAAGATGTCAGGTGACCCATTTTTGCCCACATGGTTTGAAATCAAACAATGCAGGCTCCGTACAGCCTGAACGGAGCATTTTGCAACACCCTTGGGTAGCAGTCGACAAGCCTGACTATCAGGTGATTGCTGGGCCTTCTAAAGCCCACTGTAGGGCTGGGCAATGTTAGGTTTTCAACACTGCGATGCATCACCAGCCAAACATTGTGATCTGGTGATACACCGTGAAGTTGAAAGAAGTTGCATTGGCCCCAACCCACCAGGCATGGGGTGAAACTGCCGCAGTGCTCAGCGCTGGAGCTGAGGCACTTTCACCCAAGGACTTCATGGGCCGGGATGATGCAGCTTGTTTGCACTGCTCAGGTGGGGGGCAAGAAGGCTCCCACCCCCAGCTGAGCAAGCCCAGTCTCTCCATTGAGGGGCAGGCAGCTGTGCGCCCCTGAACAGATAATTTTAAAGGAGCCACCACCCCGCCTCTGGCTCACTCCTCAGGACTCCCTCTGCCTTTGGGTTCGTGGGGGGCGAGCGAGCTGCCTCTTCCTCTTAGCAGAAAGGGTCAGCCCACTCGCTCCCCACTTGCTTGAAGATGGTGAGAGCCCTGCCGATGTCGGGGTGAGGGGCAGGTGAGCTACCTCTTTCTCCTAGGAGAAGGAAGCAGCCTGCTCGCTCCCCACTCACTTGTAAACGGAGGGAGCCTGATGGGCTCAGTTCTCAAGGCTCCCTCAAGTGTAACGGCACCTCCACCTTGCGCAAGCCAGAGGCGGGTTGAGGGCACCGTTACACTTCCCCGCTGAGGGACGGGAAGCCAGGCAACCCCAGAACAGAGAAGTTTAAAGGAGCCACCTGCCCAAGCGGGCAGCCAAGGGAGGAACAAGCTACATCGGCCCCTCAACCGTATGAGGGCCAGCCAGAGTGCAATGGCACCTGAAACCGCTGCTGCTCCCAAGTCCCTCTGCTGCCAGCAGCTTCTTTCTCCCTTGCGTGCTGAGCGCTGGTGGCAGAGAGACTCAGCAGTGGCAGTTTCACCCACAATATACTTCCGGGTGAAGCAGCCATTGCAATCCAGTCCTGGGTGATATATCAATACACTATGGGTCAGCTGATTGTTGGGCATTTGTGCTGGTACACAGGGCTTTGCAGTCCAGCTGATTGACTGTTCCTGCAAAATCTCTTTCTGCTCAGCCGTGACCTTACCTGCCCCACATCTGATGGCGTTTATGATGTCAGGTATGGGGCAGGTGGGCATGACTTGGCTGAAATGGCCTGGCAGTCAAAGGGGAGGGGCCTGTTGAGCCTGTTTTAATGATGCATTTACTATTGCTGTAACCTGTCCTGGGACCTTCGGGTGAAGGGTGGATGATGGTGATGATGATGATCTAGGTGCCCTCATAGTCTTCTCCCCTAGCTAGTGTTTTTGCAAACAAGGGCCAGGCTCTTTTAACCACATACAGATAATGCTTGGAAGTAATCCTTTCAGGAATCTGAGAAGAGGTCTTCCATAGCCTGTGTAGCTTCTTGTTCCTCTTCATAACTATCCAAATTAGAATACATTATGCACAGTGCTAAAGAATGCAGATTAAATCACGTAGAGAAAAGAGTTGAAATTTGGCAGATGTGCTCAGTTTGCGAAGCATGTATGGATTTGGATTTCTTGGGCACCTGTTGTTTTAATACTGTCAAGATGGCTCTGTGCTATTCCTTCAGCCTCTTTTATCTTTAACCTCTCGCTCCTTGAGTGCACTTTGCCCACTGATTATCCCTTGCACAAGATTACGGGTGAAGGAGATAATTTCACAGTTCACTCACATCCACTTTTCCTGAGTGGCTCTGAAGTGTAGTTGCTGTTTTTCCCCAAGGCAATGTAGAGAATCCTCTCCTCTTTTCTACTCCCCAAGAAGTGTCAGTTCTCTGTGTGCTCGACCACTTGGCCTGCCTCTGCCAGCTACACAAAGATGCCTGAGGTTGAGAAAACATTCTCGCAACAATGCTGCCTTGTTCTGGGAAGGAGAGGCGGCGGCAGCGTCTTTATAGTTCTACATTCTCAGTCAGTATCGGCAGCCAATGAAACTGGTTGTGGAGAGGCTACCTGGTGGCAAAAAAAGAAAAGATCTCTGTTCTGATTTATTTATTTTGAAAATTACCACAAATAAAATGTAACAGCATGCAGAATTCAAAACTAAGAGTCTAAGTCCAGGGTAAGCTTGGGTAAACGTAAGGCTTAAAGAGCCTTAAAAAAAAAAGCTTTTCTGTTTAATCATATCATCAATGCATACTGTGTTACAGTCAAGCACAAGGTAATAACAATAAAAATAACTTAAACATTTTAGCTCTGGATCGTAGCATTTTTCAAATTGTGATGGTTTTTATGCAAATCCCAATTTCTTATCTATCTTAAATTTTGAATTGATTTGATGATAATTTAACCGATACAAATTCTTTAATCTCTTCTATTTTTCTCATTTTTGGCTCTCCTTCTGAAAAGTCTAACAATTCATTATAGGTACCCAGTTATCACTCATATTAATTTTTTATTTGCTTCCGCTTCTATTGGGGATAACCACCTTGGTGTTTTGTTTTCTAATAAATTTAAACAGGCATTTAAAGGTGGTTGCTATTATTATTTCATTTCATTTATGAGTCTCTTCCCATGAAGCATCTGAAAGTGATTTCACATTACAGTAGAAAGATCTGTTAGAAATTTCATACTGTATTCTGGTCTCTGCCTCACAAGAGACCCGAGGGAGGCTATTCCAGAGGGTGAGCCCTCTGGTGGAGAAGGGCTTTCATCCATGTTGCCACCAAGTGACAATCTGCTGGTCATGGACTCCTCAAAAGATCTCAAATATCAGCTGGTCTGAACCAGAGAAGGCAGCCTGCTAGGCATCCTAGTCTTTTAGCTAAAAGAATCCCAACTTGACTCGCTGCAGTCCTTTCTGGGGTTTCATAGCCTGGGTGTTCCTGCAGCCATCTCTGTCTTAGAAAGGCAGGACATCAGACTGTCTGCAGCTTCAGCCACCTACAAGCATCTTAACAAGACATTAGGCAAGGGGGCAGTTGAGACGTAAGATAACTCGTCTTCATATGTGGGCTGGATTTGGTGTGATTTGCCACCCTTCTCTATGGAACCTTTCTCTCCTGTGTGTGCATTTATGGGTGAAGGGAGAAATATTGGCTTAATCCCCATGCGTTAACCCATCACTTCCCTCCCCGCCCCCTCCCTGCAGCCAACAACAGGATTGATTGATTATGATCAGCTAGAAGTAACGGCCCGACTCTTCCGCCCGCGTCTCGTCATAGCTGGGACCAGTGCCTACGCCCGCCTCATTGACTACGCCCGCATCAAGAAGGTAGCCCCTGGGGGCAGTGGGAGGGCAGGCAGTTGTAGGGCTTTGGAATGCACCCCTGTTTTGTTGTAAGCCGCTTGGAGCATGTTTTTTTGGGGGGTTGTGTGGAAAAGCAGCATACAAATAAAATGAATGAATAATGTTTATTTTCCCTACCCCATAGTAAAATTCAGTGGAAACGTGAGTGTTAGGGCTCAACTGGAACCTGTTTGCTTCTAATAGTTTTGGATCTACAAGTAGCTGGCTTTGGGCTGGAGTGCAAGGGTGCTTGTTCCTTTTGCTTCCGAGGCGTGTGGCAAGGAGCATGTGAGCAGGAGACTGACCTGTTCTTCTCCGTCAGGTGTGTGAAGAGGTGAAGGCCTACATGCTGGCTGACATGGCCCATATCAGTGGTCTGGTGGCAGCCAAAGTCATCCCTTCTCCCTTTGATTATGCTGACCTGGTCACTAGCACGACTCACAAGACACTGCGTGGAGCGAGGTGAGCATGACAAGGACGGAGTGTGGGGTGGGGAAGCATCAGTCCTCATCATTTGGGGGTGGGAACCTGATGCCCTCCAGGTGGACTCCCATCAGCTCCAGCCAGCACAGCCGATGAGCAGGGATGTTGGGAGTTTCAGCTCAACAACATCCAGAGGGTGTCAGGTTCCCCCACCCCTGCTCTTTGTGGACTCAGTGGAAGAGTGTGGGCTTTGCCCGCAAAGTGTTCCCCACCACAGGAGGAGAGGGCCAGAGGTTCCTCACTCATTTTTCATCTCTTTGGGGGTTGTGAAGACCCTCTGTGATGCCTTAATAATGGTACTTAATCTGCTTGGGAACTGTGAACATGGCTAACATGGTCCAGTTGTGAAATCTCTCTCGCTTCACCTGCAATCTTGTGCCTAGGGTAATTAGAGGGCAAAGTACTCTCTGAGCGAGAGGTCAAAAATACTGGAGTTAGGACTTTTGGCAAAAGGTGTTGGGGAATATAAATGGAATTCTTTGCATCATTTTTAGTTTTGCTGGTTATGGGAAAGGCAAGGACTGTCCTCAGCTATTGGAAACCCTGTTCAGCTTCCTCTCTGGTTTCTGAAGCTCCAGTGAGCATTGCCCTAACTAACCAAAAAGCTTTGTACGCTTGGGACCTATATCTGAGGAGCCCTAGTGATAGATGTACTTTCATGTTCACACTTCCACACTCTTGTCACATGCAGGTCTGGACTGATCTTCTACCGCAAAGGTGCCCGTTCCATAGACAAGAAGACTGGCAAGGAGATTCCCTACAATCTGGAAGAGAAGATCAACTTTGCTGTCTTCCCTTCTTTGCAGGGAGGGCCCCATAACCATGCCATTGCAGCTGTCGCTGTGGCACTGAAACAGGTGGGAAAGGGAAATAAGAGCCCCGCATACCCGTTTGGACAGGATTTTCGACGTTAACTTGTATCACCACTTTGGCTCCCTCCATGGCCTGAAATGAGCAACATTCACTCTTGGTTTCCCAGCAGCCCCTGAAAAAGAAAGCTGTTGATTGGCTAATCAAGTGCATTGCTCAGTGCAAATGATCTGTACCCCATAGTAAGCTATTCTGTCTCCTTTTGAAACCCGCCTTGCCTTCACGCTTTGGCGTTTGTTGTGTGCTCACTTCTTGTCTCTCTTGTCCTGCCTGTTTGCCTTGGTGGTCTGGACCAAGGCCTGTGTTTATCCTGCCCTGGACCTCAGTCCTTTCCAGGGTCCTGATTCTGAAAATTCAGCTCATGAACCAGTGAGCCTGATATATATATGCTGTTCCATCAAGTTCTCTTATGTCTGAGAGGAGCTACCTTTTAATCAAAAATGTTGCCTCACAGGAGCAGTAAGGGCCCTTTGCTCCCCTGTCCTGCTGGAGTTGGGGCACAAACTCCCCATTTAGGGGTAGGCGCCCCCTGTCCCGCTACTCTCCTAGCAAGCTTCTCTCCTCCATATGGTCCAGTACGTTCGCTCTCTTAATTCTGCTAGGAGAGGCTAGATTCCTGCATCTTTTAGAAGATTAGCTTTGATTTCTTTTTATTTCATGTTTTGGTATACTGCCCTTCCTATCCGAGGGTAGTTCCCTCTAAGCATTTACAGTGCTATACAATGACATAAATATAATGCTACCCAAAAAAAGCAATTGAAAGAGATGTACTTTACAAATTCACCACAACTTCAGAACCCATTTGGAAAGCGGAATGGGCAACTCATTGTTTAAAACATCATTTTCTTTCTTCTTGGTTTCATTTAAAGTGCTTGAGAGAATAAAAAAATGCCATAGCCTAGTGCCTAAAAGACAACAATGTAGGCACCAGATGAACTTCTTTGCAGAGAGGATTCCACAGCTGGGTTGCCACTGATGAAAAAGCCCCCTCTCTTGTTTCCAAGAGCATAGCTATTTCTGTTACAGTTCTAATAACTAGTATTGGTAAACTAACTAGTATTAGTTTGCCAATATTGTGCCAGCTAATTGACTGCCCTCCTTTTGACCAGTTAAGTGCCAGTGTTGGAGAGTGTTCCCTAGAGCAGGACGGGGGAATATCAGGCTCAGGAACCAAATGTGGGTGTCTAAACCCTTCTACCTGACCTTTGGGAACACTCAGGCCATGCCCACACCCCCAGCCCAAACACCCCTCTCCCCATCCCACAGCCCTGAGCTGCGCCCTCCTTGTTCAGTTTTGCCTGTCTGGAATATGTATACCTGAAGGAGCATCTCTGCTCCCATCGATCAGCCCGGGCACTGAGGTCCAGCTCCGAGGGCCTTCTGGTGGTTCCCTCCCTGCGAGAAGTGAAGTTATAGGGAACCAGGCAGAGGGCCTTCTCGGTAGTGGCACCTACCCTGTGGAACACCCTCCTGTTAGATATCAAAGTGCTAAACAATTAAACAACCTTCCGCAGAAATTTGAAGGCAGCCCTGTATTGGGAAGCTTTTAATGTCTGATATATTGTGTGCTCTTTCGTATTTTTTGGGAAGCTGCTCAGAGTGGCTGGGGCAACCCAGTCAGATGGGCGGGGTACAAGAAATAAATGGTGATGATGCCCTTGAAATGTGATAATGCCTCTTGCTTGTGTGGATGGAGGAAGACGGGTGTAGAAACATGTGGCTTTTTTGCATGGCTGTATAGAGGCCAAAGTAATGTGCGTGGCTCCGCCCACTTTTACTTCTGGTCCCGGCACTCAATCTTGGCTCGTGGCCCAAGGTAGTATGTCCGTCTGGCCCTTGTACTGAAAAAGGTTCGCCCTCTCAGCCCTGGAGTTCTGGGCTGGGAAGAAACTGAGAGAGTGTTGCCCCTGTGGAGTGACAAAATGCTGCAAGCTGTGCTGCTTAAAGGAGAAGTGCTGATTCTGGCCCACTTTGCACCCCTTTTTCCTTTGTAGGCCAGCTCACCTATGTTCCGGGAGTATTGCCAGCAGGTGCTGAAGAACGCCAAGGCCATGGCAGAGGCATTGCTGCAGCGAGGATACACTCTGGTTTCAGGTATAGTGAGGACCCTCCGTTTGCTTCTGAGCAGAAGCACACAACCAGAGGAGTCACATGGCGGAAGCTTTTACTGGGCTGTACCATTTCAGTGGTACAGGTCAGTGGATGGCACATTTTAGGCATTCTCCTATATTAAAAGCTCCCAGCGTATACAGAAATTGGTATGTAGGGGAGAAGAATTCTAGGCTTAGTTATATCTCTGATATTCTAGTTTAATGGTAGGCACAGGGAATTTTTAATATGGGATGGGATTCAAACATGTGCTTCCCCACCTGTGGTCTGAAATGGCACATCCCAGCCAACGGCGTGCCATCTGACTCTTCTGCTTGTGTGATTTAGCTCTGGGTCTTGACTTTATTTTGGTGCAGTGGGAAGGGAAGTGTTGGGGGAGGTTAGCCAGTGAGTAGCACATATGGACGCGGGTGGCGCTGTGGGACGCGGATGGCGCTGTGGGTAAAACCTCAGCGCCTAGGACTTGCCGATCGTATGGTCGGCGGTTCGAATCCCCGCGGCGGGGTGAGCTCCCGTCTTTCAGTCCCAGCTCCTGCCCACCTAGCAGTTTGAAAGCACCCTTAAGTGCAAGTAGATAAATAGGTACCGCTTTATAGTGGGAAGGTAAACGGCGTTTCCGTGTGCTGCGCTGGTGCAGGATCGACAGAGCAGCTTCTTTTTTTTTAAGAATAATTTTTTATTAACCGACCAATCACATCAAATCAAACCAAATTACATAAGTTCCAAATTACACAGCCGAATTTTAAATTTTTTTGGGGGGTACCTATATTTCAAGTTCCGAAGGAGCAGCTTCGTCACGCTGGCCACGTGACCCGGAAGTGTCTCCGGACAGCGCCGGCCCCCGGCCTCTTAAGCGAGATGGCGTGCAACCCCAGAGTCGGTCACGACTGGCCCGTACGGGCAGGGGTACCTTTACCTTTACCTTTTAGCACATATAGAGATGTGAAAGCCTGTAGCTGTTTGCAGAAGCATGCTATTTGGAATGGGTGGAATAAGAACAGCTGTGGGAAAGTTTTAAATGCATTTTGATCAGTGAGTGGAGTGCTGGTTCAAATCCCTCCTCTGCCAAGGACCATATAGTAGTCTCAATCAAGAGGATATCTTCACCTTGGAGATAATAATAATAATTTTATTTATATCCCGCCCTCCCCAGCCGAAGCCGGGCTCAGGGTGGCTAACAACAATAAAACAGTACAAAAGTACAGCACAAACAACACTCTAAAACCATTCATTATAAAATTAATTCAAATCAAGCCGCTGGCAACCATTGGGCCAGAGCTCCGCGAAGATTGCCGAGGGAGGGAGGGAGATGTGAAAAAGGTGCTCATATAGGACACTTTTTTTGAAACTGCTGGTGTTCAGTTGCATGAATCGACCTCTGAAACAGGGATGCCTTGCCTCTAGCCCTCCAGATGTTGCTGGACTCCCTCTCCCATCAGCCCCAGCCAGCATGGCCAATGGCATCTCACAACATCTGGAGGGGCCACAGGTTAAGCATCCCTGATCTAAACACAGTACTACTGCTTCTACAACCTAGCAGTATATAAATTTTATGAAATAAATAAATAAAAATACATGGGATAGTTTATGAATTCAGTGTCACAGTTTTTCTGGGGGGGGGGGGAGGTGGTCACTAGGATGATTAGATAAATTCATGGTGGATGGCTCCATCAACATGTCTGCCATAATGAAGAGGCTGTGTCGGCAAGCAACTATGAAGGTCTTTAACCCAGCAGGGTAATTCTAATGATCATCATAATTGTTATGAGATGGACCTATTATTTGAGTGTTGAGAATGGATGTGAGTTAGGAAGGTTATACTCTGTCTATCTCTATCTCTCTGGTTAGGTGGCACTGATAACCACCTGGTACTTGTGGACCTGAGACCAAAAGGCATTGACGGGGCCCGGGCTGAGCGGGTGCTAGAGCTGGTGTCCATAACAGCTAACAAAAACACCTGTCCTGGGGACAAGAGTGCATTGACACCTGGTGGCTTGCGGCTTGGTAAGAACAATGACTTAAATAAAAAAGTCAGGTGCATGGCTGTTTCTGATGTTCAGAGCTGCATATAATTACACTGAAATAATCCAGATTCTGCCCAAGAAAAGCTAAACTCTGCTTTGAGATGCCTTCTTTTTAAATAATATCAATTATTTTTGCTCAGGACTGTTAGGAAGAAAAACAGTGGGAAGGGTGTGGAAATTTGGGAATAGGTGCACTACTCACATTCCATGGATGCATCTTGTGAGCGCTGAAATCAGTACTGGGCCCAGAGTTCAGGAAGCTCAGAATCTTATTCATGTAATAAAAAAACAACTTTCTATCCCTTAAGGCTGCAAAAATAGGCTTGAAAGTATCCCAGAAATTAGAGTGAGGAAAGAACGTTCCAGTATCTTCTAAATTTTTGCCCTTAACTAGTATAATAAATTAAGCAGAGCAAGCAAATCGCTATAAATCACCTCATTTCCAGGTTCTTGTTTTCTTGGCCCAAATTACTTCATTCCTTCATTCACTTTTAGTGCAGATTATTTATACTAATGGGGAAGGAAGGCTGAACTGGGATAGGACACTACAATCCATGATGACTCTTCTCTTCTCACCCCCTCCCCCGCTGTGTCCTCCCCAACACACACCTGGAATACCAATTGCAGAAAATGGTATTGGTAGGTATTGCTGATGTTTTTGTAGGCAATCTGTCAATATGATTAAGAAAGAGAGTAAGGAGAATGGAGGTCTTTCAACTCCTTGTCAGGTCTATGTGTGTGTCCTTCTCCTGCTTATGAGCTTTCACACTGTCCAGGATGTTTATTCTTTCAAAGAGAAGAGCTGTTCTCTTCCAATCCCTCACAGGGGCACCTGCACTTACCTCCCGGCAATTCCGAGAAGGCGATTTCCAGAAGGTGGTGGAGTTCATGGATGAAGGAATCCAGATTGGGCTGGATGTCAAAAAGAAAACCTGTAAGTTGTTGGTGTGTTATGGAAAAGCTAGCAGGTTGAATTGGGATGGGTTGTTTGCATGTTGCAATTGCTAGTACATGTTGACTACCACTAACTTGAGACTTTGACTTCTTTAGTGGGACAACTAGGTGATCTGTTTGATAGACTCATTATATTCAGGGCTTTTTTTCCCAGCTGGAGCTCACAGGAGCTCAGCTTTGGCACCTCTCAGGTGGGTGCCATTGCCATTCTAAGAGAACAAGGGAGAAGTTTACGGTGAGCTCTAGCGCCTCTTTTTCTAGAAAAACAGCACTAATTACATTTGCTGTTTCTGAATGATGGATTTCCTTGATTCAGCTGAGACCCAAGAGGTCACAGAACATCCTCTGAAGGTCAGGTCGTCCCCAACTGCTTTACTGGCCCTGCTCTGTGCCTTTTAACACAGAGAAGTTGAGCAAGTCAAGATTTTTCCACCATATGTGTCTCTATGTAACCAAAAGTTGGTTAAACTGGTAAAATGGGGGTTCCTGATTTCTCAGGCTTGGCCCCAGATTTAGGAGTGAGTACATTCTTAGATAATTGAAACTCCTCCCTCTGTGCCTCAGTCTCCCTGTGCTTTTGCAACTCCTGGTTTACTTATATCCCTGCTCTCCTTCTTCTCCCACAGCCAAGCTCCAGGACTTCAAAACCTTCTTGCTGGCTGACCCAGAGACGAAGCAGCGCCTGTCTGACCTTAGGCAGCGAGTTGAGACCTTCGCCCGTGCCTTCCCCATGCCTGGCTTTGATGAACGTTGATGTTATGCCCAACCAGAGACTGTCTGATTACCCCCAGATGGGCGGGGCTTGCCAGAGGCCAGGTGCTTGGGGTCCCTGTAGTCCTACCTCTGAGAGCCAGCCAGCAGGTGCCCTTTTCTGGAAGGGTGATTGCCTTGGCCACCTTTTCTCCTTCTCCCAATGCCCATTTTATAGTGACTCAAAAACAACTGACCTCCTTTCCGTTTTATAGCAGGACTAGTCTCTGATCCACGGTACCTGTGTAATATTTCCGCCTGCCCACTATGCAAGATGGGTTGTAAGAATTAAACAGCTTCATCTCTCTCCCTTGACTAAACCAAAACAGAGCATTTTTGAAACTACCTTCTAATGTCGTGCCCTTTGCCATCCATATTTGAGAGTGTTTATGTATACATGTGTACATGCTCACAGTACCTTCTCTGCCCAGAAGCACACAGCCAGCGATGTTAACATGCACACTTGTGGGCTTCTAAGTACCATGCAGACAGAATTATGCTTTGTGAGATTGTAAGAAGAGCCTTGCTGGATCAGGCCAAAGCGCACTTTGCTCCCAGTGGCCAACCAAGTGCCTCTGGGAGGCCCAAAGCAGGACCTGAGAGCAGTCACTTTCTTCTGCTGCTCAGAGGCCTGTGCCTTCCATCTTGGGGGTCGGCTCAGATGACTTTAAAAGGAGATTGGACAAGTTCATGGAGGACAAGGCTCTCGGTGGCTTCTGGTCATGATGGCTGTATGCTACCTCCCGATTCAGGGTTTGTGTGCCTGACTATGTAAAGAGAGCACTTTTTCTGTTAATTATAGAGCTTTAACATTAGCTTGTCCAATGAGAGCACAGAGAGGAGTCATTTCCTTTGACAGGGTGAAGGCAACATGATTTGCTTGTTCCCTGAAATTCTGCTGTGGGGAAGTGGTTCTGTCAATGCTCCCCACAGGAGCCAGAGATGGAGCCTTTGCATCCAAGTGGTTCTTGCAAGTTTTCCAGTACGTTGTCTCCTTGTTAGGGCATATATAAGGCTGCTTTCGCAGTGGCAATATTGCACAAAATATCTACTTGCTGTAGGTTTATTGCGTGAAAAATGGATTCATGGATTGGCCCTGTTTCATTAAACAGGAGCACATCCAGCCCCCCCCCCCCCAATGTGAATGTAGGTAACTTTACTACATGGAAAGCTGGTCTTCTCATAAATCACTGTCTGCTTTCCTTCATTTCTGGTTGGGTGAAGAAGTGTGGTTTAGGTATTTGCTCTGACCAAGTGGCTTAATGACAGGATTCTACATGGTCAATGGACCCCACTCTTCCCATCCACTACAGACAGGAAAGGAATTGAGAACACACTCGTAGAGGAGCACTGCAGAATATTCTCACATGCCAACGCATGCAACCTTTTAAAAGCTGCAAACATAACTCCCAACTCCTGCATGTTTTCTGTTTCTCAGAATTAGGCTCCTTGCTTACTTCTGCATGCTGACTCTGCCTTCTGTAGAGGGATGTTTCTTGTGGAGAGCACTCACTACATGAATCTAATAACTAGATTTTATTTGGATGAAGGATGGTGAACACAAGCTTCTCTAAGTCTGGCAGTGGTGTCTCTGTGAACAATCCAGAAGATGAATGGGGAAGCTTGCAGCAGCCCTTCGAGGTGTTATTGAACTGCAGCTCCCAACATCCCTCGCCAGCTTGGGCTGATGGGAATTGCAGTCCAACAACATCTGGAGGGCCTGCGCTAGATGGAAGGGCAGTTGCTGCTGCATGCCTCCCTGGGGAAGTAGCAATCTCTGGCCATCTATTATTTGTCCTTGGGGCACAGTTTGTGTGCGCATGCATGTCCACAAATGCAGTAGTCATGACATGTGGTGAGAGGGAGAGATTCTTTTCTATTGTGTTCTAGAAAAGCATGTTTCTGGGCCGAGGCTTGCTGCATTCCTCAACTTGACTCTTTCCTGGTCCTGCGCACTGGGATCTTTGGTGGCATAAGGTCACCAGTAGGGACCATGAGTGTGTGTGTGTGTTTTGCTACCCAAAAGTAAACAGTTTTCAAAAGAATTAATCTCAACACACAGCTTCCAGCATCTGTGTCTTGCTCACTGTGTGTGTGTGTGTGTGTGTGTGTGTGTGTGTGTGAGAGAGAGAGAGAGAGAGAGAGAGAGAGAGAGAGAGAGAGAGAGAGAAACGTTTGCCTTTTTTGGGGGGGAGGAGGAATCTGCATATAAAATTTGGAACACAACACAAATCGCATGACTGGGAGCATCTCTCGGCAGCATTGTTCTCGTTTCCTGCCCAACCCCACTCCCCCAATTTTCTCCTCATCTTTTAGATTAATGGTCAAAGCGGCAAATAATCCCCCTGAGACAGTCTTGTCTCCCTTTCTTTCTCCTACATGCTTGGGAATTCCTTCTGCTTATTACTAAATCAACTTACTACATTTGTTTCTAGTTTTATGGAGGGAGTCTATAAATATTCACCAGAAGGCTTCAAGTTATGGGGAACTGTTCTCTCTTCGCTTCCTCCAGCCAATGGCAGCTTGTCCTGATGATTAATTGCTCTCACTGGTGACAATTGGTGCCTTATTTCTCATTTGAATGGATCCTGCTTTAACTTCCATTTGTTCTTGTTCAGTTTCCCTCTGCCACTGCTTGCTTTTGATCACATAGTTTGGTTTTAAGCTTATTTTTGTGTGGTGCTTCCCAACATGCAATGCTGCACACATGTAAACACAGGAGAATAGTGGGTGTACTATGGTTAGCTGTAGTGACATTCCTGGTAGGTGGAAGCATGTTACTGTAGATAAACACATTCACTGTCTTTCGGATGGGGAGGAGCACACTGTACCAGCAAAATTAAGCAGACATGCAAGTTTTCCCTAAGATAAGAGGCCCTCAAGAATCAGGTCTAGAGGGGCGTGTGTGTGTGTTTGTTTGTGTTTGAAATCCAACATCCGACAAATGTGTGCATCTTATGCAAAAGAGCAACATGCACCCATTACACTGCCAAATTCATTCTACCTACAGAATTTCCTAATGTTCAATTCCCGTGAGGGCCCCAGGACTGCGAAAGGGGCCAGTTGCAGGGCCTCCACCACCGCTGGAGGCAAGACTCATGGTGCTAGACCCTAGACTCACGGTGCTACAGTTCCCAGGTGGGCACAGGATGCAGAGCCCTCATCGACTCAGGTTCCTCGGCAGATTTTCCAGATGTAGAGTTTCCTGGGCAGAAATTCAACAGTTTAAGCCTTTACTTACATGGAAATATAATTATGGGGAAATACTCACTGTGATTGTGCTTTCTCTAATTTTGCATTTTGCCACACACCCATGAGAGCCATTTTGTGACTGCTGCCCCCACGACACTCTCAAACAGTGCCAGATTACCAAAAAGGCAGATTAGGCACCAGCCTATGGGCCCCATGCCTTTCAGGGGCTCCATGACAACGGATCAAGTCAAGCTCTCTTCGTTCAATGTCATCCCACTAGAGCGAGAGCATGAGAAACCTCCAGGTACAAGCTTTCTGTGAGTTAGTGTGTCATGAGTTCCACTGACTCCAAATCCTAGTAGAATATTAATGAGTATTAGGAGAGAATTTGCAAGAGCTTCTCTCTCCCCCCCATGCAATTTCGACTGACTAGGGACCTCCACAGGGTTTAATCTAGCACTGCTCTCAAAATATGCCTCTTGGTCCAAAAAGGTTGGTGGCTTCTGCAATGAAGAGATAAAGGGCAATTGCATGAAGGTGCTTAACGCTGCCACATTTTATGTCTTGAGGTGGTATATTTATGCTGCTGGCACTGTTAATCTTAAGCTCAAACATTGATTTTTCATGTAACCTGTTGCAGAGGCTTGTCAAATGCACACCTGATGCTCAAGCACTGCAAGGAGCTGAGGTTATTAGGGAGATGCCAAAATATTACAAGGGGCTCTGCTCTGACATAATACCTCATGGCTTCAAAAAGCTTGTTCTTAAATCAGGTTGCAGAGATGGTAAAGTTTTTGCAGTATTGATCCAGGAAATGTAGCCTTTAATGATGTTTATCTTAATTGGCAATATAACATTGTTTAGGAGGCAGACCCCAGCAAACAAATGTACATATTCTGCCCCTTGAGTGAAATCGACTGCATGAAAAATGAACAGGGAGGCAAGATTTCAGATTCAAATGAAGAGGTAGAACAGCATGGACATCTACAGCAATAATGTAGAATTGTGGCTTGTAAGGTTGCTAGGTTGCAACCTGGAGAACAGACTTCTTTCTTTAATGGTCTTGGAGAAAGAGGATTCAGCTGCAGCTTCTTCCTTCGCTGACTGACCTCTTTGCCTTCCTTTCTCACCCATGTGCTTTGGGGAACAGTCTTCTTAAATCAGTCAAGACTAGAGAATCTTGAGACTGAGCCCCATTTTGCTGCTGTTAAAGCATCTTTTCTCAGACTTCCAAGAGGCATGCTGAGGCACACTGTTCTCTTGGAATTAAAACAGAAGGTACACTTAAACCAGGACTGGTGGGACTGGCAGCAAACTATTGCAGCGTGAAGTGCTTCTGTTTAGGTTGCCAGCCAGGCATACCATCTTTCAGGATACTCCATTCCATTTCCCTTCCCCAAACACCAGTTCCACAACCACTAATATGCTCGATCCTCATTGGACGGTTTTTCAGGTCCCCACCTTTAGGCATTAACTTGAGAGTTTTTGTACTTCTGCAAGCTTACAAATACCTTCCTCTTATGTGTGTGGATGGGGCTACTTTCACTACGTAAGGATCAGCATTCTGAGGAGTTCTTCCCCCAAAGAATCCCAGGAACTGTGCTTCACCCTTCACTGGCTATAATTCTCAGCACCCTTAACAAACTGTAGTTCTTACGATTATTTGGGGGAAGGCATGTGCCTTAAATGTGCAGTTTCCTCTGAGGGCAGATACTTTTGCTGCCTCTTCATTTAGTGCAA
Organism: Podarcis raffonei; assembly: GCF_027172205.1. Taxonomy (NCBI): domain Eukaryota; kingdom Metazoa; phylum Chordata; class Lepidosauria; order Squamata; family Lacertidae; genus Podarcis; species Podarcis raffonei. The sequence goes on from NC_070603.1 coordinate 3,920,502, forward strand.
TTAGCTCACTCCAGATGTGAAAGCACAGCAGAATGACCAAGTCCTAATAGTAACAGCTGCCTTATACAAATATAAGCCATAAGTTCATCAAGCTCAGTACTGTCTGCACTGACTGGCAGCAGCACCCCAGGATTTCAGTCAGGAGCCTCTCTCAGTCCTACCTGGGGATGCCAGGGATTGAACCTGAGACCTTCTGGATGCAAAGCAGATGCTCTGCCCCTGAGCTGTGGCCCTTTCCCTGTTAAAGGTGGTCTGTCCATTTGATCTCTATGTGAAGTGCGGAGGGGTTCCATCCTGTCTTTGGTCTCAGGCAGCAAAATGTCTAGGATCCTCACTGTCCTTAGGGCTCTCCACGCTTGCATGAAATTAGGCCAAGGGGGTTCTTAAGATGCAAGTGCACCACAAATCCAAATTAATGGTGTAATGTTGGAAAATGTTGATCATTTTTCCTACCTAGGCAGTTATCTTTCCACAAGGACTGGCATTGATGCCAAAATCCAGCATTGCCTGAGCTCTGCGAGTGCAGCTTTCTCCTGCATGAAGAGCAGAGTGATTGTGGACCGGGACATTTGCAGGGAAACCAAAATGCTTGTTTACAAAGCTATTATACTACCAAGCTTACTGTATGCGTGTGAAACATGGACCACTTATAAATGCCATCTCCAACTCCTTGAAAGATTCCATCAACTGTTTCTTAAAACAAAAATTACATTATCACTTGGAAAGACAGGCAAACTAATGTCAGTGTACTGGAAGAAGCAAAAATCACCAGTGTCAACGTAATGATTCTTCAACATCAGCTTAATTGGACTGGTCATGTTGTTCAGATACAGTATCTGATTATCGTATTCCAAAGCAACTACTCTATTCCGAATTTTAAAATGGATAGCATAATGCCGGTGGACAACAAAAGAGGTTTAAAAACGCTCTCAAGGCAAATGTACTATAAACACTGGCATCTGGGAAACACTGGCCTATGAGCGCTCCAATTAGAGAATAGCCTCTACCAAAGGCGTCATGGACTTTGAGGAAGCACAGACTCAGGACAAAGGGGAGAAATGAGCTAAGAGGAAGACACATTTGGCAAACCCTTACAGTGAACAACTCCTGCCCGGAAACCTATGTCCCCACGGTGGAAGGATGTGTGGATCCAGAATTGGCCTCCATAGTCACCTACGGTCAGTCACACTGTTAAGGCCATATTCATGGGAGATAAACTTACACCGAAGAAGAAAGAAGAAGAAGCCCACTTCTGGGCTACATTGAGTCAGCATAATCTGCTCAGCATCATGGTCCTGTCTCCTGAGTGGCAGATCTGAAATGGAAACCTGAAGTGCAGACTATGTGACACCCTTGTCTTCCACCACCCAGCCCTCCATCGCTATGGTTGCCTCAGCCATACCTGGAACTGTTAGGGAGGTACAATCAAACAATTCTCTAGGAAAAAATTGTGCCCCTTTGGTGGGGAAGGGGAGAGACAAAGCTAGGCTTGGCCAGGCCAGTGTGTGGGGATGGTTAAGTTTCCCACTCGCTCCCTTCTTTCTCTGCTTGGCCTGAAGCCTGGATGCTTTTCAGAGCGTTTCTGACGCTGCCATCGCTTAAACCAGCAACAAACTCTATTAGCTGCTACTGCAAATTGGATTTGTTCAATGCGATTGGATTTTGCCTCAGGCCTATGTGGCTTTGTTTGGGTGCGGGGAGTGGTGGAGAGTGGGGAGGAGAGGAGAGGAGGGTGGAGGGCGGCGGCAGCCACTAATAATAGTGACTGTTGCATTTGTCTCCACAGTTCAAGCAGAACAGTAATCTGCTCCTAGAGGGCTGGATGAAACAATAGATTTGGGGAGCAGCAGAAAAACCACAGGTGACTGCAGAGGCATTAGACAGTGGTGTTTCCTACTCCCTTCCCGAGCATCCTTTTTAGAGCTTTCACAATGTGGAGCATGGATGAAAGCAACTGGTGTGTTTTTAATAAAAAGAACCTGGTAATGCTTATCAGTTCTGCTGAGGACCAAAACAGAAATGATGCAGAAGATCTGTGGTTGCATCGCCTGACATTCTCGCTCCCTGCCCCCACTTTAAAACAGCTGGAGTGGTGGTGGAGCCCTTTCCCCTCTGCAATGTTTTCCTGGTAAAAATTACCCTTTCCCAAAATGTTTTAGGCTCCCTCAAGCTCCTGCTCTGACTAAAAGCAGAGCCCCATTTCCCCCAACTGCTTTAAAGGAAGAGCAAACTGTGGTCACATCCACACCATGCATCTGAAGCATTTTAATCCCACTTTAACATTCATTGTCCCCCCCCCAAAAAATCCTGGAAAGTATAGTTTGTGGGATAATCAGCCTCATATAACCAATATGCTTAAGTCTAATTAATGCACAAAAGGGTTAAGACCATTGAGTAAGCTGTCCTGCCAGGCTTTGCTCACCTTGGGAGGGATTAGGTAATCAAGCGTTTGATCTCTCCCAGTCTACCTGAGGAGCTCAGCGTATGAGGTTTGAGCTGCTTGCTCCAAGCTCAGCCCACATGGCCCTAACAAGCCACTATTCAGTTCCTATATCAATAATTTAGGAACTATCACCACTGTATAACTAAGCCATGTTTTATTGCCTGTGCAACTTTATCTGAAAGCACATGGATCTGATCTTTGTAGAGTTTGTAAGTGAACCATTTTTAACATACCAAACAAGAATGCTGGGGTAAGAGGGAAGTTTTGGAACTCATGCAGACATATTTTAAAGGTCTAACAGCCTATATTTCCATTCTTTGCTTTGCTGCATATTTTGTGATCTTAAATCTCTCCTGGGGTTCTCTCACCAAAGAGTACTTGTCTCAAACCTGTATCCTGGCATCCAGAAATTCTCCTTTCTACATAATATTTTTTTCCTGCACCAACAGTTTGTTAATGGTGCTGAGAGTTGTTAGGGGACCCCTCACATAGATGCAATTCCCTGCACCTTTAAAAAACTACAGTTCTGATTATTCTTTGGGGTAAGCCATGATTGTTAATGGTGGCATAACAGTACTTTAAATGTATGGTGGGCGTGGACCTGTGAGAGAACTCATCATGGCTTCACTGTGCCATGTCTGTTTTGGCTCCTTAGCTACAGGTGGCATCTGTTACGTGTCTTCAAAAAGCCCCATTAGCATCTGCAGTGCTTCCAGTAGCTGCCTGCACAGCAGCACGTCCTGTTCTCAGATCTGGTCTGTATTTGTTTTTTCTTGGAGCCAAACCAAAGAACACAGAAGGGAGGCAGGCAGCACTTTTTGCAGAGAGTTAAACAGCTGCTTGAAAAAAGAGGATTTCTGCTTTTGGTCTGTATGCTCACATTCCACTTTGGTAAGCAGGTTGTGCAGGTTCTTATATTTGTTTCAAAAATCCAGAACCCCAGTTTAACTGGAGCCATCAGTGGCCCAAAGCAAATATGTATGTGTATGTGATGTGCCTGTGTCTGTGTTTGTGGTGAACATATACCACAGAAAAGTAAAGTAGCTTTCAGATGTCCTGTTTACCAAGCATTTGTCTTGTTTGCAAGGAAAGTATAGAAGGCACCAGCTATTTATTAAGCCTTCATTCCAATTTCTTTGTGGGGAGGTTGTTGATGGTGTTGCCCCAAGTGTCATTCCACACCTCCCAGTGCATTTTACTGACACTTTGCTTGTTGCAGAAAGTCCAGTCTTTGGGGGCAGTTGGTTTGTTGTGCAAAGACTTCCAACTCAGCCTTAATTTCATAACCTGAATTTTCTGCTATGTGACTGAACCCCATTTTAAAGTAGCAAAAGTCTGTAAGTGCCCCAAGGGTGCTTCCAGATGGGTGTTTTATGATCAATGTTGCTCATGCATGCTTGGTTTGGTTTGGTTTTTCCCCACATCCACACAATGTCATTGGAATCAAGATTATCTGGAATTTCCCCCAGATAATAAGTTCTTGCCACCTATTTGCAATATCTCAATAAAACATAGGTAATATTGAGGCCTCATCTGGAAGCACTCCAAACCTCTTTCAAAACACTTTCAACTCTCTTTAAGAATGCATTTCTTCACTCCAAGCTCAGTTGCTTCTAGAGGTTGGAACCACCTTTATTTTGCACTTGTGTGATGTTTGTGCTTCTTCCTTCACACGAGTGGTTCAGAACAAGTGCCAGACTGCTTGCATTTGCCATATAAAATCTGTATTCAAATTTCTGCTCAGTTAAAGGGCTACTTGGATGGTCTTTGGCAAGTCCCTCTCAGGCTAACCCAGCTGGTACAAGACTGAAGCTGCTCTCTGGGCGTCTTTGAATGAAGGTGGTCTACAAATAAATAAGCTTTCTTTGGCTTTCTGGATTTTGGCTGGAGAGGCAGCATCTGCCAAAAACAATACTCACCCATCATTGCACAAATTATTATCGCTCAAATGCTTAATTCTTACATGCATACATAAGCAACCTCCAAAGGCATCTACTTACCATTCAGGTATGTAGTTCTGCATTCATGTATGTGTAATCAAGACTGCTGTTCTTATGCATATGGGGCAGTATCCAGTGCACTCATTCCACTAGTGCAAGGCTTTATGCTTTTGCAACTGTACATTCCGCTCTCTCCTCTCACTGTGCATGCCCTGCACCCTCCCCAAACAGATTATTTAGCACTGCATTGGCTAATACCTACAGCATGCATTTGCCTTGTGTACACTGTGTTCATATACACACAGAGAAACATGAGAGAGGAGAGAGGAAATGTTGGGGCTTAATTTGGCTGAATACAAAAACGGGGACTTATTTCTGCTTAACCCACATGTGTAGAAATGGGTTGTGGTTACTTGGTAAATGAAATGTACTCTAGAGATGCTCTACAGTCTTTGTGACTGCTTTGCATATTCCAGGCCTGTATGTCTTGGCACAGAAAACAGATTTCTGGCCCTGGCTCAAATAAAATAAAAGCCTGGTTATTCATGTGTAATACTATATACCGGTAAGTAGTCTCCATATATGCCTAGTTGCATGGATGCTAGGTGTATGATAGTATGCTTAGTATACTTATATTTATATAACACTGTGTACCCAAATAACTACGTGCGAAAAAAGAAGAATAAATTAACACATGCATGCATATGTTAGTGAAGATTGTACTTGGAAGGTCAATACAGCCCAGGTGGTCAGGAAGGCCCAACAGAGACTTCATTTCCTTAGGGTCTTGCGAAAGAACAATGTTAGATAGCAACTGATGATTTCCTTCTATCGGTCCACAATAGAAAGTGTTGTCTCATACTGTATTATGGTGTGGTTTGCTGGTTTGCCAGCCATGGACAGAAAGTCCCTACAGAGGGTGGTGAAGACAGCACATGATATCATGGGCTGTCCCCTGAGTCAGCTAGATGCCATCGCAGGAGACCGTTGCCTCAGAAGAGCGAGGAACATTCTCAGGGATGACTCACACCCTGGCCAGCACCTTTTTAATCTCCTGCTCTTGGGCAGGAGATATAGAAGCCTAATAAGCCGCACTAACAGGTTAAAGAACAGTTTCTACCTGTGGGCTGTGAGGCTGCTGAATGGAAGACAGCAACATTGCATCTGTCGTTTGGGGTTGGTGGTCGTACGACAGCACACAGAGTGTAACAAGGACTGAGACATTGTGGGGGGAGGGGGAGCTCGTTTAATCTCACTGTAAACAAGTGGTATAATGACAATAAAGTATTTCTATATATGCTATGCCAATACCTATATAATTATCCTTTGATACATAGGTAGAGCAGTCCAGATCACCACAGTATCTAACTCCACCAACTGCTGATGAATCCCATGAAAATGTCCTATAACATTTACAGCTTGTGTTGCACTATTCCTAATGAGCCTTCTCCCACCAAGCCAGTTCCTCCAAACCAGGAGTTGCCTGTCTTATGGAGGGCACCTCCCCAAAGGCCTCGGTAAGCATGATCGACTCTGGGGTCTATTATTTGGTGCTGTCCCTTCTCTGTGGGAATAATACAGTTGAGCGTGGGAGACAGGAAATGCAGCAAATTAGGTTCAGCAGGGACATTCACAGGAAGGGGCTGGGAAACACTGAACCAAGAAGCCTCTTAGGACTGAAAGGGAACACACTTTGTTCCATTCCTTCTCATTTTCTCCCTCCACCTCTTTTAATAAAAGAGCTGTTTGTTATCCAAGGCGTTTCCTAGAGAAAGAATGGGCTAATATTTTGCTTTGCATCTGCTGAATGGGCTGTAGATATTTTATTGGCCATCTGTAGTGTGGCACCAACGAATCAATACATAGGCAGGCAGGAAGCAGTAGCATGTGTGCAATTTTAAGGCATGTACACAATTTAAGTGAAAGATGATTAAAGACTCAATGTGAGAGCGGAAGATGTGGCTGTGCAGAGCAGCAAGTGGTTCTTCCCCGGACATGGCAGGAGCTGGAAGATGGCCGTGGCACCCTCAGAAGTCTGGGCGATCTTTCTTCAGGGTTTTGTAGTCCGTGGAGACAGCCATGAACTATGGAAGAAGGTGTTGCTGATGATTGATGGTTTGCTCTCTTTGCCCCATTGGAATTACTATGGCATGATGTGTCATCCCTCAATGCCCACTCCCCAGCCTTTCCAGGGTTCTGACTCTTCCCACTCCACCCTACATTTGACATGGTCCAATTGGACATTTTCTTCATTCTCTTGTTTTTTAGCTGGGGTGATCAAAACATGTAACCTCCCACATACCTTGTACTGTTCATTAGGACTCAGTTTATTCCACGGTTCTGGATTATTCTTCCTATCCCAACTGAAAGGAGGAAAAGGAAAGGAAAGCCACATATAATAAGTTTTACACATCTGGATAGTGCCATTGAGTATAACCCTCCCACCCTGAGGCAGGTTTGATTTCTTCATCTTTTCTCCTCAAAGTATTTTATTACGAAGGATTCATCCAGTCACATTCACATCATTTAAAGCACAGGGCTTCCCACTGCAGAATCCTGGGATCCATAATTTGCCCATCACTAAGCTACAACTCCCTTAACAAACAATGATTCCCCAGTGGTTCATTGTGCTTCAAATGTGTTTTGTCTCTAACCACTGCTCCTCTGAGGCTTCAAAACTCTTATTGGCCCAAGCACTGGTATTCCTAAGCTACGAATAACACGAGAGGACAGAAAACCAGGCAGGGTCCTCTCTTACTTTGATGGGTTTCTTGGCAGTGGTAGCCAATGTAGGATTGCTCTGAGGCATCATGGAAAATTAAAATGGAGCCCAGTAGACTTGGCTGCCTGATGTAGAAGGCCCAGGGCAACTGCAAACACTGATGGGTCCTGCTGTGGGACACGAGCTGAGCAGCTGCCCCAGGATGCCACATGCTGGTGTTGGTCCAGATATTACATTACAGCCTGGCTCCAACTACCTGGCACTTTTCTGTGAAGGGAGTCTCTTCTCTTTTTTGACTTACTGCATTACTTGTGAATTGGTTGGAAGGTTCCAAGTCCCATGTATAAAAGACATGAGATCAGTGGTGGGGAGTGCAAGATCTTCCTTATGAATTCACCTCACATGTGGTGATGGTGGCAGAAGTAGCACATGAGGCCAGAAGCATTTGATCTTGTCTGCTGCTTCTGGCATTGTTGGTGCTGCTCATATACTTCTAAGCTTATCAGCATGCTAATGCCTGACCACTGCTCTTGCTGCTCCTCATCCTGTTTCTGCTGTTTCCCAATACAGTGGTACCTCAGGTTACAAACACTTTGGGTTACAGACTCCACTAACCCGGAAGTAGTACTTTGGGTTAAGAACTTTACCTCAGGATGAGAACAGAAATCGCGCGCTGGCGGCACGGCGGCAGCGGGAGGCCCTATTAGCTAAAGTGGTACCTCAGGTTAAGAATGGTTTCAAGTTAAGAACAGACTTCTGGAACGAATTAAGTTTGTAACCAGAGGTACCACGGTACGAGGTGAGCAAGGAGGCTGAGGTCAATCTGCAGCTGCCATCCTTGGAGGACTGGGGCATGACAGGTCTCTTTTAGTCACCATGAATGAGCTTGTGAATGCTCCTCTTCCAGCATGGCTGCAATGAGGCAATTGGAAGTGTTTGCTCCAATTTTTAACTAATCACAGGATTGTCCCTGAACCTGAACAAACTGTGGTTAGTCTAAAAAATGATTTATAAATTGAAACAAGCCAACTTCAAGCCTATGTTTTCAATAAACCATAGTTTAGCCATAGTTTAAGGTTCAGACATAATGCTAAACTGCGGTTAACTGAAAATAGAAACAAGCACTTTCATTCTCCTCTCCTGTGGTGAATGAAGGGAACTTTGTACATGTTCAGAGGTGCTTCTATATACCCTATGGCATACAACTGAACCCTGACATGAAATCTGGATTCTGGAGCTAACCATGAGTCCTGATTTTCAAATTTAGCCTTACATGTAAGCTTCTCAGGACTTGTCTTTAAATGTTGTCATGTACATTAAGAAAAAGTGTCTTGTAAATTAAGAAGAATAAAATGTCTATTGTTGTTCTTGCAAAGGACTAACAAGTATCTCACATGAAAATGTGGCCCAGATAAAGTTTGAAACCAGGTCCCCCAAGGCCCACACTGACATCTGGACAACCATTTTCTCTTTCCATTGAGTGATGGAGACCAAGGCTATGGTTCTAGCTCCCTGGATTGGGGGTTGGTTTTCAAACATGTGGTTTGGCTGTGGCTGCTTTTATCGAGATGTGTACCCTCATATAAATAATGTGTACACACATGAGGGTCCCTCCTGTGAATACACATCTTCCTGCTGCCTTCTGTAGGGGGTGAAGCACCCCCCCTTTCCCTCCCCTCCCCCCCTCGCCACAATCACAGACTCTTCAGGGTGTTTGGGTGTTTAGCTGCTGACTCTGGTTCCTTAGCAAGTAATGCAACGTGCTAACAAGATGATGGTTGTAAGCCACAAACTGCCAAGTCTTGTTACAACCCTCTTCTGTCGACTGCACTAACCATATAATCAATGTGGAGAGGGAGATTTTTGTTTCGTTTTTTGTTCAGAATTGCCTTTTGAGGCATCAAAGTATTAAAAGTGAACAAGAAACCATTTGAAAATCTTAGTTCAACAACAAGGTGGGGGGTGGGGCGGCTTCTGCAAGGTCAGGCTAAGACATATTGCTGCCTCCCCCCCCCCAGCACGTAAAGCTAGCTAAAGAAGAAAATCCCACAAGTGCCTCTCCACGGTCCCAAGAAATGAGAACGCAGCCATTATTATTCTTTTGCCCTGATAGGGGGCTCAAATCAATGATTAACAATTTCCTGCTCTGTCTTTATGCTAGGGTAGCCATGTGAGTGACCTACGTTACAGAGAACCATCCTCTATTTTGAAGGGTTATCAGAAGATGCTCTGCTCTTTGAAGGTGTCCTCTCTTTGAGGACTGCCCAGTCCTGGTCTAGTTTAAATAAAAGGAACTTTTAAGAAGAGAAAAGAGGAGCCCTGAAGTTGCCCATCAACAATCAGGAGCTCCTGGTCAGCTGACTGAGCAGTCACACAAGTCACCTGGTGTCATCTCAACCACAGTGATAAATGCATTTCCCTTCTCTTTAAATTACATTTATTATTTCCAAATTTGTGCCTATACATATAAAGGACCACATGCAAATCTCATACACGTTGGTGTCTTCTATTTGTGCCCAAGGGTAATTTGACAGTGGAACAGCCTACCAAGGTTATGCATAAAGAAATGTTGGGGCAGAAGTAGTTCTTTAGCAATACTGGGCTCCATATGTTCTAGAGCTAAAACAAAATTCTGCGTAAATGTGAAATCTAATTTATTTTTTGGGGTGAGGGTACAGAACCATTAAGATGTAAACTGGCAATGAACCTTACTGCCTGAACTGTGGGTGTGAAGTGAGTTCATTGCATCAGTGATTGTCTCCACAAAAGGCTTGACAATGCTGCACAGAGTGGAGCACACAGGGGAGCATGTGGGGCGCCCCGTGAGACTGAAAAGAAACACACAAAGATTCAACAGAACCAAGGAGATAAGGAACTATACAGTGGTACCTCTGGTTACGTACTTAATTCATTCCGGAGGTCCGTTCTTAACCTGAAACTGTTCTTAACCTGAAGCACCACTTTAGCTAATGGGGCCTCCCGCTGCCGCCGTGCCACTGCCACGTGATTTCTGTTCTCATACTGAAGCAAAGTTCTTAACCCAAGGTATTATTTCTGAGTTAGCGGAGTCTGTAACCTGAAGCGTATGTAACCTGAAATGTATGCAACCCGAGGTACCATTGTACAACCTTTAGAAGACATCTGAAAGCAGCCCTGTATAGGGAAGGTTTTTTTAATGTTTAATGTTTGATTATGTTTCTCTGTGTGTTGGAAGCTGCCCAGAGTGTCTGGGGAAACCCAGTCACATGGGTGGGGTATGTAATAATAATAATAATAATAATAATAATAATAATAATAATAATGGATGTCCCAATTTTCATTGGAGAAATGTTGGAGGGTAGGGTTAAATTGACCAAGGGTCTGAATCAGTAAAAGCCAGTTTAACATGTTCACATGGGCTGACTCTCTGTGAAAGGCAGGAATGGGGAACCTCCAGTTGTGGCCAGACTCTAACCTTCATCAGCCCCAGCCAGCCTGGCCAATGACTAGGCATGATGGGAGCTGTAGTGCAATGCCCCCTGGGGGGCCCCACAGATTTCACCGTCCCTGGTCATAAGGTGCCGCACTTATCCACTGAGCTTTCTGACATGGTTCGGAAAGTAGAATAACTTAGAGCCAGCACTGACAGATCCTGCAGATTGTGAGGCATTAAAAAGAAGAAGAAAGTGGGGCGGGGGGGGGCGGGGAGCAGAATAGGTGGATGTGAAGCATCATATGACGGAGTGATGGGGAGGTTTTGTGGGGTTTTTTGAAACATTAGACTGAATGAGTCAATAGAGACTGTTGAGAAGAATCACACAATAACTAAAACAGAGAGAGCTAAATGAAGCCCAGGAGAAGATTTCTAGTGTAGTTGTGCGAATTTATCCCACCACAATGAAAAAGTTAATGAAAAAACACGATGCTGAGTATTTCTGAGTTATTCTTTGCCCAGTGCACAAGGATGTAACTTTGCGTCCGTTGGTAGCACCAGATCACACTTCCACTCACCTTTTGAATGGTTTCATGAACTTTGTGGGTGGCTGGGGAGTAGTCTGGGATACCTGAAAGACATCTGCCTAACCTGAGGGAAGAGGCAGCCCTAGACTATCATGGTAGATCAAGTCAACTATTCCCCAGTCCCAGTATGTCACCCCTGGAACTGACCAACAACAGTGTCTTCAGAGAAAAAAATACAAGACTTAGTCGTGTGCATTCATTTCAGTGGTTTTACTCTGAGAATGACTTCATTGCACTCAGTCCTATCCATATTCAGCTGCATGTGCATCGGGTCTATAAAGTGGCAGGGATCTAACTTGTCTGCATGCCCATAGAATACCTTCAGTCTATGGTGGTTAAGGGTGGAGCCAACAGATACAAAGAGGCTGAAAGGCAAGGTGGGCCACTCAGAGTGATCCTGGTCCCTCGCCATACTCTATGCTTGGATCCAAGTGTGAAAACCCTTACCTCATGGAGTAACTTGCAACTGCTTGAATGAATGTTCATATGCTATAGTCTGCTAGCAGGACGTAGTGGAATTGAATGGTAGGATGTGAAGAGGGAAATTATATTTGAAAAGCTAGACTGGTGTGCTAGCATGGAGTGTGCCAACTTTGGTTTAAGTTAAAGATGGCACCCTGGGCTGGTCTCAAGGCTGACCAAGGTGGGCAGGCACCGTGCATCAATGGGGAGCTAAGACAGATTCTGGAAAACTGATGGAGCTAGGTACAACTTGGCTAAATGAGGATTTCTTGGCTTTTTGGAGGCCAGGATGGGCTACCTGACAAAATGTGGTTTTACTAGTGGTCATTGTGGTCAGGCCAGTAAAATGCTGGCAGACTGGCAAGCCTCATTTCTAGATTTTGGTTTCTCATTCACGCAGGGGGACCAGAGAGTAAATATGGTAAAATAAAATATATTAAGGTGCTTAGATATTATGGTAACAGAGGCTGTTGTAAGCTGGGTAAGGTATAGACTTGAGGAATGGCATTTTAATGCATATTTACCTGTCAGGCAATGGCCACAGATCGTAGTGAAGTGCCCGGGGGAAATAACCTGCATCTTTCCATTTAAATGAATATCCAGGACAACGGCTGACATGATATTGAGGCCTGACAGGAGATGGAAAGCTGACTGTCAGCTGCAGGCCTGTCCTTTTATAATGGGGCAGCGTTAACTCTTTTCAGGTCATCACTGAGCCTAACTCACCATTTAAAATATAATACAATCTTAAAGCAGAGGGAAGATTGTGGGGTGGGGTTTACTTCATTTGAAGCTATAGATGGCAAAGTAATCCCTGCTTTGGAAGGAACCTGATAGGATGGGAAGACATTTTAAAGAAAATAAACTTGGCTTCAGAATTTAGACTCTGGGAACATGGAGCTGTTGTTGTTATTGTTGCTATAGTGATGACGATGATGGTGATGATGATTAATCAGCTCCCCCTTCCTCCAAGAAGGTCAGAGGAAAATGCAAAAAGATAAGTGTGCCTGCAGCTCACAGTGCAAAATATGCAAAACAAAAGGAAAAAGGAATGGGCAGGGAGGAAGAAAAGGAAGCTTTATCTCATATTACCCTTGCAACTGCCCAATGAGGTGAGGCTGAACAGAGAAATAGTGGCTTGTCCAACACTCTGCCCAATACCCAGCACAGGCCCCCTGTATTAATTTTCATTTCTTCTTACTTTGAGGGAGTAACAGCAGTCACCTCTAGGTGATCAGCTGTTGCAGGAATAGAGTTGTACACCCCTACACTCTGTTGGCTGCAACCAGGGCTCTGTCATTCTCTTTTCTGTCCTTAAAACATAGCTGGCTTTTTAAGGTTACAGAGGAGATGGGAACCATATGCAGATCACAGAACCACAGACTCACATAATTGTAGATTTGGAAGTGATCCAAAGGGCAGGAGCGGAGGAAGGGGGTGCAGTGGGGGCAGGCCGACTCGGGTGTCACCACTGAGGGGTGTGACAAAATGCCGGGCGCACTCACTGCGGGGCCTGCAGCGTGCCTGAGCCATGCGTCTCTCCAAATAGTCCGCCCGCTGCCTGCCCCTCAGCTGTAGGGCGGTTGAGTGGGAGGAGGCAGGCAGACTCCTCAGAGGCCCCGTGGAGCGTCCTGCCCCAGCTGGCCCCACCCCACAGGCGGCTGGCCCTGCCCTTGGGCACAGGGCATGCACACTGCCCCAAGCACCCGGTCGGCTTGCTCCACCACTGTCTACAGGTCATCTAGTCCAACCCCTTGAAAATGCAGGAATATCTACCAAAACATTCCTGGCAGATGGCCATCCAAATTCTGCTCAAAAACTTCCAACAAAGGATAGTCCACCACCTCACACTGGAGTCTGTTCCACTGCTGAACAGCTCTTACTGTCAGAAAGGTCTTCCTAATGTTTAGTCAGAATTTCCTTTCTTGTAACTTGAAGCCATTGGTTCGGGTCCTGCCCTTCACAGAAGGAGAAAACAAGCTTGTCCCATCCTCCATGTGACAATCCATGATATATTTGAAGATGGCTATCATATCTCTTCTCAGTCTCCTCTCTTCCAGTTGACTCCATCAACTGTTCCTCATAAGACTTGGTTTTCAGACCCTTTATTATCCTGGGGCGGATCTACACTCATGGTTTATAACATTAAGAAAGAGTTAAGGCATGGTTTTCAAAACGTAAGGGTCACATTACATTTTGCTAAGAATGCTAAGAATGTGTTATTAAAATGTGACACCAGAGGGCATTGCAAAGCAACCAGGAACCAGGCAGTAAGAGGAACTGTTATGGAGGAAGAACGTTAAGGTAATTAACTTTTTTAAAAAAACAACAACAACAGTATGCCCTGGGACGTTTTAGAACAATATAGCTAGTATTGTTTTAATAATGTTAAAAAGGTCAGTGTAGATCCAGCCCTGGTCACTCTCCTCTGCACACGTTCTGGAGCTTGTCAATATCCTTCTTAAATTGTGGCGCCTAGATATGGACACATTATTCCAGGTTTGGTCTGACCAAGGCAGAATTTCTGCTAGAAGTTTTAGAGCTACATATAGTCAAAACATGTGGGTATTGGATTTGGGACTGTAGTAGTAAGCCCCTCCCTGACCCACATGCATTCAATTGTATGCCCACAATGGGGTGAGCTCCCGTTGCTCAGTCCCTGCTCCTGCCAACCTAGCAGTTCGAAAACACGTCAAAGTGCAAGCAGATAAATAGGTACCGCTCCGGCAGGAAGATAAACGGCGTTTCCGTGCGCTGCTCTGGTTCGCCAGAAGCGGCTTAGTCATGCTGGCCACATGACCCAGAAGCTGTACGCTGGCTCCCTCGGCCAACAAAGCGAGATGAGCGCCACAACCCCAGAGTCGGCCACGACTGGACCTAATGGTCAGGGGTCCCTTTACCTTTACCCAGGATTTAAGCTTAAGGGCCACAAAGTCTAAGGCTAGAAAGAGACAAGGAGAGCCCAGTCTACAGCTGCTATAGTACTGCCTTGTTTGACACAAGGCTATGCTATGAAGGCTGTGTATTTCGGTCCCTGCTGTTGCTTCTAGACAGGATGAGGGTGGGACAATCAGGAGCATAATGGGTGGACAGCATTGAGGTGGGTGATAGCTACAACCTGAGCAATGATTTGCAGGCAAGTTGTGAGATCCTTGCTCACTAATATCTTGGGATATTGTGGAGTATCCCAACTTGCCTGGGTATAGCTGGAGTAGGTGACTGCAAATCATGACATACTCAGTGGGTAATTCAAATTCTGAATGTGAAAATTTACCTCAGTATTTTAGAACACGAGACACTTTGGCATTTCCTGACTGCTTTGATTTTGGCAGGTATCAAATATGAAATTTCATCAAGCTGTTAACTGTCAAACACTAATACTACCACATGACATCTGTCAAATACAGGCAAATATCCATATGTCAGCTATAATCAAATACGGTCAAATATTATTTATCACATTTTTATCCCAATCTTCCTCCAAGGAACTCGTGGTGGTGTACATTACTCTCCCCACTGCCTCATCCTTGTGATAACATTATGAGGTAATTCTGAGAGAATACATGGCCCATGGCCATGCAGAGAGCATCATGGCTAAGCGGGCTTTTGAACCCTCATCTCCCTGATTCTAATTTGACATTCTAACCATTACATGATGTTGGCACCAAATAAAGAAATACTATTAAAATGCTATTGTATGCCAACTGTCAAATATAAAATGCCATTGTGCAATGGCTCTCAAAAATTGTCCAGTACTAAAGACTCAGATCAAATACAACCAGGTGTTGTATGCAGATGCAAAATATTCAGAGGAAGTCCAGTAAATATTTGAATATTCAGAATACTGTGACTATTTTGCATACCAATTCTCTGATGAGATATTTTCAAGCAAATTGGTTTCAGCTCCTACTACTTGTCTTCTAACTTCCAGTCAAAATTCCCCCCCCCCCGCCCAGCAGTCCTTACTCTGAAGCAGTCACAGCTACCTCACACTGGGTGTTAAGGAGAACAAGGACAAGATCTCCATGTGTGAAGCTGAAGAGATGGAATTAAGCCTTCAAAATTAACACTAAAAAAACTTGAGAGACTCCTGTGAACTCCTGTAGCTATGACAACTGGCTGCTGGGGAGACTGCCAGGCATGGAGCCATATTAGAACTCCAGCTGCTTGTAGCTGTGGATCCAAAAGGAGGAAATGAACCGAGCACGTGGGTCCCCTGGAGAAGCCACATTTGCCCTCCGCCACACAGGCACACGCGTGCCTCTCTCCAGGATATTCGGTAATCTATACGGCTGGTCTCACATGTATAGATATTTAGGTATCTGCCTGTCAGTGAGCAACAAACGAATATCCTGCCATCCCATCTCAGTCTTTCTCTTTCATTCTGTGCACCCAAACACAAATCCTTTTATGCTAGGGCTTCCCAGCCTTTAAAAATAACAAAGCCACCCCATCCTAAAGTTGCACCTTGTACTCTGAGCTGCGGATAAATGAATCTGTCAATTTAGGTTTCTCTCAATTTCCCATTTTTTCCAAGCTTCAATTCAGTCTGCCTATTTCCACAGCAGATTTTTTCTCTTTAAGCCCCACAAAAATTAAGCTTTTTTGTACAACTTTCTCCTAATATGCACATTTTTAATGAAATTTTGCCCAATACATACATTTTCCTAAATATTGCTTCATAATTGCTGTATAGTTTACTTACGGCATTTTTACATTTGCCCCGATGCACAAATATTTGTATGCTTTTTTGGCATTAAAGATCCCAAATTTTGTAGAAGCACAAAGAAGAATTACAAGGTATAGTTGTGCTTCAGTTCACATATTGGTTCAGGAAGTATGAATTAGGCAGGTGCAAACTGAATCAAATGAATTTCTCCACATACCCCCCGCTGTCCCACCTCTGAGCTCCTCTGTGGAGTCTCCTCAGTTATTAATGGTATGAGTTCACAGGCACCTTAGGTCATTCTTTGCCTCTGGTTTGCTTTGTCCATCTAGCTAAGATCCATGTGTGCCTCCTTCTTGCTATTTCTTCCATTGCTGGTTGTCTTATCCATGTATTTTCAAATTAAGTTATGCTGTTGTGCTTCAGAAGAGGCAGGCAATTAGAATTTCATCACTAGAGTGACCTGATGCCAAGCAGAGCAGGGCTCTCTCTTGTATTCCTAATAGATATACAGCAAAGGAAATTTCAACAGGTCCAGCTTGGCTCACCTGTGCAGCGCTGGGAGATGAAAAGCTGACCCCTACCAAATCCCATCTTCTAAACAACTATTAAAAGTATAAATAGGAGCTCTGTTCTCTTTTGCATCTGGCTACCCTAAATTTCACTAAACCTGACCACAGAATTTACATCCCCCCAGCTCTCCTGTTCATTCCATTGGGATGGGAGAGAAATTCTATTCAGTTTGCATCTAAAAGTGAACTTTCTGAAACAATATGCAGACCAAAACACAGCCATCTTTTGAAATTCACACTGTTCCATAGTCTGCTGTGTGGTTCTCTAACCAAGTAATGTGCACAAAAATGCATATATTCATGAAAATAACATAGAAAAATGCATTATATTATGGGAAATTGGTTCGCAAAAATGTGTATATTGGGCAAGACTGCGTACAAAAATGAATATTTTAAGAGACGTTCACACTAAAATGCTGATGAATTTTCATGATGAGGTTTTAAAAAAACAAAAGTTGATGTGGAAAATTTGAGATCTGAATGTAAGGTTGGAAAAACCTTTTCATAAACCGTGCTGAGGTTTCATTACAATCAAGCAGTATATAAACATTGTGAAATAAATAATATAATATAATAAATAAAAATGAGACACTGAGAGAAACTGAAATAGACAGATTCGGCCACCCCTTCATTCCAGTCTGGCAGCATAGGCTGGTCCATTAAGGAAAATGGGACCTGGACCACCAACCTTAGCCTGCCCCCATTTGCCTGCCTCCTTGCTTATATCCAGTCCAGGGGGTGGCACTGCCTGTCAGCCTGCCCCCTTCTTGGTCTCTGTCCTTGTAGAACTCAGCAGGGATGAGGACATTGGTTCTGTCATTAGTTCTGCCTCCACCTTCTGTTGACCTCTCTACCTTCCACCCTACCAGACCCAATGGGCACCAGGCACCAGTGGGCCATGTTTTTCTGATTAGTTGTGTATATATCTTAATCCCTATGGTCATTGCTTTGTTTATCCACACATTCCCTCTGGACTGCATTAATCCAGCTCTGCTTGCTCAGTGCCCATGAGGAAAAGGATCCCCAGAAACGGGGAGAGTTGCTGATTGGATCTCTGTGGCTGTTTGTGTTGATATTGAAAATGATTACTGATAAAACTCTTGCAAGGTGCAGAAGTGTTTACCACCTTTAGTGAATCTGTGAGTTGTCATTATTAGTCCCTACAAAAGGGAGACGGGGGCTGAGAAACAGCAACTTGCCAAAGGCTAACCTTGCAATGTAATGACAGAGCTGGGGATTATACCTGTGGCTCCAGGACCAGCCGCAGATGTGTTCTGCTGGGGCATGTGTGAGCAGGTACATTGGAGAATAAAACCTGTAGAGAGAAGTAGCCCCATGTGCTGCTGCGCCTATTTTGCCACAGAGGCTGAAGGTGACTGTACTGATGCCCCAGGTATGATTTGCCCCTCACACCTCATTGCGGAATGAGTGTATGGTCCTTGCCACTTGCTTGTTCATCCACCATGCCTGTGGACCTGGCAAGAAGACACTATGTCAGACCCTGTGGTGAGAACATCAGCAGCTTGGGTTGCCCCCAGGTTCTGCAGCCTCCTGCTTTCCCACAAAGGTGAGATTCCGTTTCTTCCTTCTGGGCAAGGTCATGGGAACTAGGTCAGAGGCTAGATAACCATGGATTTACAGGGATATTCAATCTTTCTCAATTATGTGTGTACCAGTGACAAGACCTATGCAGGTCTTAGTCACAGATCTCCCTCTGTCTCTTTCAAATCTATAACCATTAGGCAGCATAGGACAAGTGCAACAGGTGGCTGTTCCTCCCAAGGCTCACAGCCATTCTCGTTTGTTGCCACCTAGTCTGTCCTGGGTCTCCTAATGTGGCTCTCTATCACAGATGTGGTGCAGAATGCCAGTGCTGAAGTAAGAGTCAACTGCCAACTCAGTCAATGTAGAGGGCACCATTTTGTTTTTTTCCTCAGGCAGCAGCATGCCTTGGGTGAGCCCTGAATCCATCTCTCCCCTCCCATATTTCTTCCATTGTGTCCTTCCTCAGCCCTGTCCCAGAAAACACTGCTGTCAATATACAATAATAAGAGCAGCCTACCACCACAGACAAACAAACGAACAAACCAACATCCTTCTCCAGAATGGCCTGGTGCCTTTGGCAGCAATGCAGCTTGATCTGCAGCATATGAAACGCTCCATGGCAAGGAGCTAAAGATGGTCACCTACTAATGTCTGTGGTGAGGTGTATTTAACACTCTGTCCTCCTACCAGTCCCTACCTTGGGATGCGGGTGGCACTGAGCCTCTTGGGCTTGCCAATCAGAAGGTCAGTGGTTTGAATCCTTCCGACTGAATACATAGCAGAAGGTTATATCGAGCAAGTGTCAGTCGATTTGGGAGAGGAACATCCTTAGCTAGTTTGCTCTCTTCTGGTACTTTTAAGGATTTAATATGGGAAAGTATGGTATTGGCTCTAATTCCAGAGTGCCCAACTCCCCTAGCAAGAGTCATTTCTGCACTACAGACTCCAATCATCATGGAAGTCCTGGAGGCAGAGGTAGAGGTAGGGCCAGGGCTAGGCCTTAGAGCCAGGGCCAGGGCCAGGACCCGGGCTAGGGTTAGGGCTTAGAACCAGGGCTAGGGCTAGAGCCAGGTTTAGGATCAAGGGTTAGAACCAGGGCTAGGGCCAGGACTTAGAGCCAGAGGAATATTTAGCATCTTCCTGAATGACAATCTCCAGGATTCTTTGCAGGAAGTCATTTCTTTAAGAAGGTATCAAACTGCCGTAACAATATTTGTTGATTCTGCTGCAACTGACTAACACTGATATCCCTCTGGTATAAAACTGATGCAATTTTGTAGTTTAGACATGCCTATGAGCTGCTGAAGACACACTGTGGTTCAAAAGAAAAAAAAGATAACAGATGATGGTTTGACTGTAAGGAGAAAGGGATTGGTGGACCAGTGCTTGAGATCTTTCAGATCTTGGAGTTAGGACTATGAGATTTCAAGAGACACCAGCTAAGCTGGTGGGGTGGGGCGAATCTGTCCTTGTCATTTCATCTCCTTCGGGTGATTGTTGTTGAAACATTAAGTATCTCAGAGCTGTTTTTCATTTTAGCTTTGAGGTATTTGTGAACAAGCAGCTCAGGATGTGGGTTGGGACGGGGAGAGGTTAAGCCCAAAAAACAGTCCTGGAGATCAAGGCCAGGAAAGTTCCCACGAGAAACTCTTTCCCACACACTCATGAACTCCTTCCTGCTCCTTTAACACTTTGGCCCTGGACAGGAAGCAGGAGACCAAACTTTCCATGTGGGAATCAGGCACTGATGATAAAAGAAGGCGCTTGCATTGACAGTGGCAGAGAAACCAAATCTGGATGCTTCTACCTCATCCCACATCCGTGCTTGGGGTTGTTTCCAATGCTAGTCCGACTCAGATTAGATCCATTTAAATTAATGGACCTAAGACATTTATGGTTCACTAATTTCAATGGTAGCAACTCTTGGGTTTTATTTTTTCCTTCATTGCTTTGGCCAGAACCAGCAGTTAGTAGTGACAGACCTTTGCTGGGAGGACTCTGTTAAGGGGATTAGCCTCAGTTTCCACTACACAGAGAGGGCAGGGGGCATGAGAAAGAGAACGAGAGAGAGAGAGAGAGAGAGAGAGAGAGAGAGGTGCTACAATTCCCTGACCACCCTAGCACAGGGGATTTGGGTTCAGATCTACACAGATAATAAATAGAAATTGATGACACGAGTGGTGGAAATAACCGCCTTTGCCTTGGAAGTCCCTCCCTATTCCCTGGCTTTTGAAGCTGACTGTGGTTACACAGTGGAAAGGGAAAGCACACTGTACATTCTCTAGGACATGGTCTTCTCTTGTCTAGGGGCGCAATGGGACTAGGAGGGCCCATGGAGGGCCTACAAAAATCCAGAGCTGGCTTTGCCAATGCCTGTTAAGAGGCTGGTGAACATCCCCGGACGTCTGTTCAAGTGTTGTGTGCACAGCTCAATCCCAGGCACAGGGGCTCTAGAGCTGATAATTGCTTTGCTAAGTGCCCTGGGCAGATGGTGTCAAATTGAATCAATGATAGTTTTAGCAGAAGCAAACAGATATTATAAAAGCATTAGGCATCTTCAAAGGGTGACTCACGGTGCACTTGCCAGAGGCACAGCGGCCTGGTGTTTGGCAGGCAGGCATAGGCAACTGAGAGAGAGGGATGAATAGCCATTTGCCCCTTTGCTGTTCCTTCCTCCATTTTTTTCCAGGGCAGTTTTGCACAGGTGCAAACTGCAAATCCACCCATTAGTTCCACCTTGGCTATTTGCCAGTATGCTATTGGGGAACTACAGGGTCTCAATAGCAGAATGGAACAACCAGTTATTGGGACTGTGCAAGGGCTTGCAGTGGTGTCAGGGCAGGTCAGTCACACCCACTGTATAGACTCTGCCACCGCTGCAATGTGGAAAGCAGTGCTGGAATGATGGGGTTGGGAGATGTAGGTCTATAGTTCACACATGTACGTTGCTTGATTACTATAGACCTGTTTGCTGTACACTTGATGGCTGCTTCATCTGTGGCAAGATAGTTTCCTTAAAGATGCAGATGTGCAAAAATAAATAAGAAAAGTACTCTGGACATGTACAAAGCCTCTTTCACTTACCGCTGAGCAGCTGAGCAGGGCTTCCTCCCCAAGGCAGACAGTACATCTAGCATACCTGAAGGAGCGCCTCCACCCCCATCATTCAGCCCGGACACTGACGTCCAGCGCCGAGGGCCTTCTGACCGTTCCCTCACTGCAAGAAGTAAGGTTACAGGGAACCAGGCAGAGGGCCTTTTCGGTAGTGGCGCCCACCCTGTGGAACGCCCTCCCATCAGATGTCAAGGAAAGAAACAACTACCCGACTTTTAGAAGACATCTGAAGGCAGCCTGTTTAGGGAAGTTTTTAATGTTTGAAGTTTTATTCTGTTTTTAATGTTCTGTTGAAAGCCTGTTGAAAGTGGATGGGGAAACCCAGCCAGATGGGTGGAGTAGAAATAAATTATTATTATTATTATTATTATTATTATTATTATTATTATTATTATGTTTCCTGCTTGGCAGGGGGTTGGACTCGATGGCCCTTGTGGTCTCTTCCAACTCTATGATTGTTATTATTATTATTATTATTATTATTATTATTATTATTATTATTCAGAGGCACCTTTTGCTTTCAAAATTAAGCACTGGCTAGACCTTCTTGACATAGTTTTGAGAACATGGATCTATTTCTTTAAAAACTATTGAAACATATGGTGATACCCTCAGCTAAACATTATGCTAGATTTACTTGGTCACTTCCATCTAAGTCTACTGACATCACCATTTTATGATTGCCAATGAGTCTTCCAGGTGATCGTAAGAGGTGCTTTGGCGATAGTTAAAGGCTGGTGGCAAAGCACCTCTGGGAGGCTGTGCCTGCAGCCACAGGAAGTGTGAAGCGGTGAGGGAGAGAGGGGGTGGGTGGGCAGGCAAGTGGTGGCAGGGGAAGGGGGGGTGGGGGCATGGATGTGTAGCAGCACCTATTTTTCTTGGGGGGGAAACTACTGGCTGCACCTGTAGAAAGTGCACTACCCTTCCATTTCTTCTGAAAAATAAGTCTCCCTGGTCTGGAAAAAACCTGTAGAGAGCGCACTACCCTTCCATTTCTTCAGAAAAATAAGTCTCCCTGGTCTGGGAAAAAAAAAGTGGGAAGAAGCACAGGGAGAATTCAGGATGACTATGATTGAATAATGGTATTGTGTGGATGCCCTACCAGAAATGAGTGAACAAAGCATTACAAATCCACACAGGTCTATTAACAGCATCAGGCTTATTACTATCTGTATTTTATTTATGTTTTGCAACTATCAGTGAATGATCTGGAAATGTTATTATATTTTATTCTGTAAACTTTGCGAATGTGAGTCGTTCTGAGCATGGTTTAGCACAGGAGAGTGGCATACGAATACACTGATGATGATGCCTGCGACTGTGCTGCAACTAACTCATTCTCATAGTGATCTCCCTCCAGAAACGTACCTCACGTCGGGGCTGTAGATGGCCAGCCTCAAAAGGTAGAGGGCAGCGCTGCCCAGTCCCAGTCCAATGAAGCCAATGAGGGGGATGAGCTGGAGAGAGAGAGATGAAAAATACGTAAATAAAATGAATATTTATCAGGGGGACCGGGGAGTTAAAGGGAGCCCTGACACATCAGGAGATTTACAGGGAAAATATGGCACAGCAATCGTATAGCCAAGCTCTAGTACACAGTGTAGCTGTCAGTTTGAGTGACTGAATTAAAAGAGGGGGAGAAAATAGAAATATCTAGGGGAGGAATTGGATCTGGGGATGAGAAATTGCCTGCCACTCCCCATACCTCCTGGGATGGGGGAGAGCAAGGCCTCTTAAGACTGGATATTGGAGCATATTGGTGGGTGAGTGGGGAAGTCTAGGAGGGGCAGTAGAAGGAAGCATGCATTTTCTCCCTCTGCCTGCTGAGCCCTGAGGGAGATGGTTATGAGGGGCGTTTTGTCAACAGCGATGTAACTGATGGAGCTGTGGTTGCTATTTGTGGGAGATGAGAAGATGAGCACCTTTGTCTGGTAAATGAAAGCCATTATTTATTGTGATACACTTAGTATCTTCACTTTTGCACTTCTCCATCCAACTCAGATTGATTTTTATCAACCCACTTACCCATTCTTGACCTCTTTTGTTCACACTGAGTTTTCTTCCTCACACCCCAATCCAATCTTCCTTCCTTCCTTCCTTCCTTCCTTCCTTCCTTCCTTCCTTCCTTCCTTCCTTCCTCAATGTCATTGAGGAATGCTTAATGGATCAATGCTTATTTCTGGTACAGGCATTCCTACAGGAATGTCTCCTTCCACACAGTCCTGCCATCCATTGAGGACAAGGAAGTGGGCAGCCCTTTAGCATATCCTCCCACTGTCTTAAGCGTCACTGTTGTGAAAGTGTGGTGAAGGGCCTTGCCCACTGTGGCACCCAAGACATGGAGCCTGCTGTTTGGTGAGATTCAACTGGTTTCCTCTTTACAGGAACCAGATTGTGGAATGAGGTTTAATTAACACAGAATATAGGGATACGGTCTTCTGGAGAGGAATAATCATTCTAACAATTTAGTAGTAGTAGTAGTAATAATAATAATAATAATAATAATAATAAATTTTATTTATACCCCGCTCTCCCCGGCCAGAGCTGGGCTCAGGGCGGCTAATACCAGTAAAATTACAATAAAAACATAATTGGGGGGGATTTTAAATACAGGTTAAAATGCAATTTAAAATTTCAGCTTTCTTTCAACTTTTTTAATATATAAAAAGTTCCTGGTCCATATGGTTACAACAGTCTGAAAGTACATGGGCAATGCATGATTAAATCTTAAATGCTGATATAGAGGACATGGTAGAGAAAGTTTTCTACTGGTCAGGAGGCACAGCTGCATCCTTGCTTTCCCCCATGTGCAGTGGTGCCTCGGGTTAAGAACTTACAGTGGTACCTCGGGTTAAGTACTTAATTCGTTCCGGAGGTCCATTCTTAACCTGAAACTGTTCTTAACCTGAAGCACCACTTTAGCTAATGGGGCCTCCCACTGCTGCTGCGCCGCGGCTGCATGTTTTCTGTTCTCATCCTGAAGCAAAGTTCTTAACCCGAGGTAATATTTCTGGGTTAGCGGAGTCTGTAACCTGAAGCGTCTGTAACCTGAAGCATATGTAACCCGAGGTACCACTGTATTTTGTAAAGAATATTTTCTCTTTGCTTGCCTTGAATATCTAGTCAGGGTCACAGCTGAGCCACCAACTGAAGCTGATGGAAAGCACTTCATGACACCAGAGCTACTTGTGCCTTGAGTGACCATAGTGGATCCAGAAGAACCCCCAAACTGAGCACTAGCCCCTTTAGAGGGAATGCACCCTACCTAAAACAGGTTGACCCCACCAGTACAGTCAAAAGAACCAGATGGAGCTTCAGTTTAACCAGCATTTATCCAGTCCATCACTGAGTCTAGACTGTCCACTGCCACAACTGCAGATGCAAAGGATAAATAGAGAGGTGTTTCATCTGCATATTGATGACAATGCCGTTCAAATTCCCGGATGATCCTCCTCAGTGGTTTCATGTAGATGTTAAACAGCATGAGGTATAAGGCTGACCTTTGCGACACCCCACATTGGAGGGTCCATAGGGTGGAGCATCACCTTCTGGAGATGTCCATCCCAAATATTCCGAGCTAAAGTATTCTCAACTAATCAAGCTGGGCATTATTGGTTGCTGCTAGTGGTTTGGAATGGGGCATAAGACTCGACACAGATGACTGCTGCTTTCCAGAGTTTTGAAAGTGATATAATAGAGTATGGTTGCTGTTCATGTTGTGTACCCCATCCCAACTTTTGCCTCTGGTAGACAGGTTTTGCAGATTTGGGTAGTGTCACAAAAGCCTGCAAAACTGGTTCGATCAGAGACTACTGTGGAATGTACAGCAAGGGGAACAATCCTATTTCCACTATCTGGTGCACTATTGCTTGCTTTCCAGCCAAACTTGATGTCCAGTGCCGAATACTCTTCCTGCCAATAGTTTTATTTTGAGGCTGTTTTCTACAGCAACACTTCTCTCCAAATCCCTGCAACACACGTGCACACCCACATACACAAAATGTTTACGTTTGCTTGCCTCTTGGGCTCCAGCTACCATCCCTATTTAACGAAGCTGCCCTGAACGCCAATAGCTTTTGTATCCAATTCCAAGGTAATTTCCTTCCTAGCCTGCTATATGAATCCCCAGGAGGCTGAAGGTGCAAAGCCTCAATCCAAACAGATACAGCAGCCGCTTGACCTTTCCCAAATTGCACTGGCCCCTCATGCCCAGCTAGATGTTTAGAGCATAATGAACCTCTGTGTCTCCCCCCCTGCCCTCTAGGAAACAAATAGCCAGGAGTTTATAATCCTAACTATTGCCATAGAAGCAAATCAAAACATTGCCTACCCCAGAACACAGAGTGGAATCTGGGAAGTAGAGGGGCAAGGCGTTCACATAAATATGAGTTTTCTGATTGATTACGGGCTGTGACCTTTGACAGGGCTAGGAATCCAGGTACTGAAAACTCTATCTGTTGGGGTATATATCCCAAAGATATTTTGTTCTAAGATCTCCCCAACAAATGTCACTTCACATAATTTTCTCTGAGGGTTGATGTAACACAAGGGGCGAGAAAGGGTTGGGAATAAGGATTCGTAGGTTTTATTCCCATCATGGAATATTTTATTCCAGTCCAGAAAGGGCCATGGCTCAGTAGTAGAGTACCTGCTTTGCATGCAGAAGGTCCCAGGTTCAATCCCCAGCACCTCCAGGTAGGACTTGGAAAGATCCATTCCTGAGGGAGCATTCCTGAGCAGCCACTGCCATGAGCTTGATGGACCAATGGTCTGACTTGGTATAAGGCAGGGCAGCTTCCTGGGTTCCTATCCATTCTTAATCTCCCATTGGGAGACTTGTTGACATCCTTCTGGAATCTAGAATAATTTGGCCACCATGAACCCCACAACTTTGCTTGTGACCAGGCAGCGTCCCATTCATTCCCCCATTTTCTTTTAACATCTCAGCATGCTCAGTCTGAGGCACGGCTACCCTCCCCACCTCACACCCTTTGGCGCATCCAACTTTCAGCAGACGCCAGGTGCGATTCAGGAGGTTAGAGTTGTCGAGAAATAATGATTTTCCTTTTTTCACATTGTGTGCCGGCCCCATGCCAAGTGGACCTGGCAGTGGCTTCTAGCTGAAACACACCGGATAATAAAGAATGACGCCACAGTCCCAGGGACTTCTGGCACCTCTGCAGAGAGTCAGGGATTACAGACGTATTTCACCATCTGCTGCTGGCGTCTTCTGGGTTATTAATTCTGGGGGAACATCTGAGGATGGGCAACTCACTGGGGATAAACGTATAAATTTGGCTGCCACTGGGAAGAAAGCTGCTGTGGCACTATGGCAGTAGGCATGTGATCCATGCAGAGGATAGAAGAACGTTGCACTGCTGATAGGTTTTCCAAATGGCTTTCCTGTTCTCCAGGATTTCAGAGGATGCAAGTTGTTCCACCTCAACCCACCCCATTCAAAAGCCTTTTGAAGTGTGAGTTCCAGAAAGTATCTCAGAAAATGTTGTGTAAACAAAGCATGAGGGCCGCTTAATATTTAAATTTAGCCATGAAGGCTCTCAGATTGTCCTCTTCTGTGTTTTCTAAAGGCTTAGCAAGGGGTGCTAGTTTTCAAGGGATCTAACAAGATAGGAAGCTGGTGGTAGTAGCAGCCGCAGTGAGACTGCTCTCTATATTAGTTCAGAGAAAAGGTGAGGAATAGGCTTGTATAACATTATGCATGGCATGGAGAAAGGACAGGGAAAGGTTTTTCTGCCTTACTCAGGACATCAGAACTCGGGGGCATCTAGTGAAGTGGAATGTTGGGATATTCAGGGCAGGCAAAATGAAAGGAAGTCCTTCCCACAATCACATAGTTAAACGAGTGAATTTGCTCACACATGAGGTGGTGGGGGGCACCAACTTAGATGCCTTAAAAATAGGATTAAACAAACTCATGGAGGAGAAGGCTACCCATGGCTACTAGCCAGTCAGAGGCAGCATACGTCTCCATCCCAGAGGGGAGAGTACTGTTGCATTCAGGTCCTGCTTGCAGGCTTCCCATGGGAATCTGGTTGCCCACTGTGAAAACAGGATGCTGGGCTAGATGGGCAACTGGCTGGATCCAGCAACAATCTACAAATGTTATTATGTGATGCACTAGTCAAATTTTAAAAATAAACTTAAATATATAGATTGATAGATGATAGATAGATGATAGATAGATAGACAGACAGACAGATAGATAGATAGATAGATGATAGATAGATAGATAGATAGATGATAGATAGATAGATAGATAGATAGATAGATATAGATAGATAGATAGATGATAGAGATATATAGATGATAGATAGATAGATAGATAGATAGATAGATAGATAGATAGATAGATGATAGATAGATGATAGATAGATAGATAGATAGATGATAGATAGATAGATAGATAGATAGATAGATAGATAGATAGATAGATGATAGATAGATAGATGATAGATAGATAGATAGATAGATAGATAGATAGATAGATAGATGATAGATAGATAGATGATAGATAGATAGATGTCCTGGCTGGCTGGTGAGAGGCACATCCCAGCGGAGGTGGCCTGGAGTGAAATCCTCCTGTGGACAGGCTGGGGTAGGCTGCCCAATGGACAGAACCTTGCCCTAGGCTGCACTGAACCAGTGGAGTGCTGTCATCAGTAAAATTGTGGCCGTGCTTAGCCCACTCTCCTGTCTCTGGCTCGTCATTGCTCCCAGACTCCTGCATTTTTGTGAGGATGTGACTGGAGTACTTGTGCAGGTTTCTTCCTGACTCCTCTTTTTGCATGTTTTCAGATGTGTGTGTGTGTCCCCCCCCCCCCCGCTAACTTGATGGAATTACCTATTGCAAGTTATGAAAAAGAAAATGAAAGGGAATGAAGAAAGGAAAGGTAGAGAGGTGGGTGGGAAGAGCAAGTACAATTTACCACGGCACTAAGACTTGTGTTTTAGTGACAGAACACCTGCTGTGCGTGCAAGAGGCCTCAGGTTCCATCCCTGGGATCTCCAGTCAGGGCTGGAAAAGACTCCTTCTCTGAAGCCCTGGAGAGCTATTGCCAGGCATTGCATACCTGCCAAGTGTCCCATTTTTACACATGAGATCATGGTGGCCATTTTGGGTGCTGTAATCTTGCTTGCTCTTATGCTGTGCTCTTGCCCCCTCCCCCAAGCATTGGGGAGAACTGTGACCTTGTGCAGTGCTCAAAAATGTGTGTTTTGGGGCACCACACGAGATCACGCCCCCCCAAAGTGCTTTGAAGGGGCAAGAACACCGCATGCTACTCACCTGGGAGTGTGTCCTGGGACTCGACTATACAGCTGCAAATAAAACGTTTTAAGTGTGTTGTAAAGTGCAATATATCACACTAGGTGGCGACAATGAGCTATGGCAAATTCAATATATTTTTCAAAACGTTTTTTGAAAAAGCATTTTCACAGCATTATTTATATGCGTGTAGATTCCACCCTGGTATCAGTCAGAAAAAGTTGGGTGGTATGTCATTGCGGACAGTGCTGAGGGTGGTGGATTTATGGTTTGTCTTGTCATAAGGCAACTTCCTGTGTTCTTATTTTGCTGAGAACTCTAGTCTAGAGACATGGTGGTGCCTCCATTTATTACTGGACTTCAACTCCCAACAGCCCCCACATTGTCTGGCCTTGTTCTCTTCCCTTGCCCTAGGAGTAGGGCAGAAGAGCAAAGGATGCCAGTTGTGGAAAGAAAGTGCAGGAGTGTGGCTGCCATCTAGGAATTACTGGATGTGGGAGTTTTCTCCTGGCTTTGGGCGTACCGGGGGGGGGGGCACCTGGCCCCACAGATCAAGTACAGTGGTACCTCGGGTTAATTACTTAATTCATTCCAGAGGTCTGTTCTTAACCTGAAACTGTTCTTAACCTGAAGCACCACTTTAGCTAATGGGGCCTCTCGCTGCTGCTGCCGCGCTGCCACCGTGCAATTTCTGTTCTCATCCTGAAGCAAAGTTCTTAACCCGAGGTACTATTTCTGGGTTAGCGGAGTCTGTAATCTGAAGCGTATGTAGCCCGAGGTACCACTGTAAATCAGTGAAAATAACTGAGGTTCTGCCCCCCTAACATTAAGCCTGCCCCCTATCATCAATCCTGGCTATGCCCAAGATCCTGGTCCAGATTTTTCTTCTACATGCGCAAGACAACTATAGGGCTACGTCTCTGCTACTCTGAGAGAGAGAACTTCACAAAATCCCATCACCACCAGGCAACACTGCTACTGCTTCTCATCAGACTTGCTTTGTGACAACGGCATGTTTCTGCTCTGTTTCTGTACCACCAGCAGAGTTCTGGGGTTGCAAGCCTTTTCCTGCCTTCCTTCCTTCCTTCCTTCCTTCCTTCCTTCCTTCCTTCCTTCCTTCCTTTCTGCTCAGTTGGCGGTAGATGTGGAGTTGGCATTAATCATAGGCTGAGGCAGTTGGGCTCCCTGGGAAGTGCAGCCACACAGCAGCAGGAGAAGCTGTTGCAAGGTGAAAATGCTGATCCACATGGATGGTGCAAAGAACAGCTGATGGTGGATAATGGATGGTGTGTCAGGGCTGCACCAATCCCCCTACTTCTTTCAACCTATCACAGGCAGGCAGAGCTTGGCGCTCACAGTTAACCCTTTGCACCCTCTTCAACTCCTGCTATTTCCCAGGGACAGTCCCGGTTTTCTAGCATCTGTCTCTGGTAAATCATTGTCTCCTTTTCTCTCCTTTTTGCCTCTGTGGGACGAATTTGGGAATGCCCTTTTTAAAACGTTGATAATGGGTGCACATGTGCACTAGAGTTTGCTTGCTTCCCCACTTCCCCATAATTGCTTACCCAAATAGGAAATCTTGGTGAATACAGTGGTACCTCAGGTTACAGACGCTTCAGGTTACAAACTTCACTAACTCAGAAATAGTACTTCGGGTTAAGAACTTTGCTTCAGGATGAGAACAGAAATCACGTGGCAAGGCCCCATTAGCTAAAGTGGTACCTCAGGTTAAGAACAGTTTCAGGTTAATAACGGACCTCCAGAACGAATTAAGTTCTTAACCCGAGGTACCACTGTATCTGAGTTGCAACAATGGTGACTTCAGGGTGTGTGTGTGTAAAAACTGAGGGGACAATTTCAGAAGCAAAATTCTTCCAAAGGCTCCTCTGGACGACCTGTTTGTTCAGCAGCCATCCTGATTTGCTGGCACAAAGCTTTTAAAAACATACGCAGAGGTTAGACTTTGCGTTAGCACCCAGTGCTTGTTCCACACAGAGCAGACCATTGAAATGAACAGATAAGATCAACTTAAGGTGTTTTTTTTTTCATTTTCAGTGGGTCTTCTCTGAGTAGGATATGACTGTATGTTCAGTCTGTATTGAGCATTTGTTCTGATTTGTTTGCAGGGAGCTTTGACGACAATGAGCATTTGCCCTGCATTCATCCTGATTCCCTCGCAGGGTGTTCATTAGGGTTATAAGCAGCAGCAGAGAGGTAGGCAGCGGCCGGATCATTTGGGGCAGCGCAGAGCCTGCGGGCGCTCAAGCCACCGCGTCACTAGGAGAGATGCTTGGCTCGGCTGCGCTACAGGCCCCGCGGTGAGTGCATTTTGTCACACCCCTCAGTGGTGACACCGCGCCCACTGCACCCCCTTCCTCTGCCCCTGGTTATAACTTTTTGACTTAAAAAATAATAATTCCTGTATCATAAAGGAATGATGTTTTGCTTAAAAACACTAAAAAAGGGACTAATTCTTCTCATTTGTGAAAAATATCACCCTGAAATGAAAAGTTGGAATCACCATA
This sequence comes from Podarcis raffonei, assembly GCF_027172205.1. Classification (NCBI taxonomy): domain Eukaryota; kingdom Metazoa; phylum Chordata; class Lepidosauria; order Squamata; family Lacertidae; genus Podarcis; species Podarcis raffonei. The sequence continues at coordinate 3,951,775 of NC_070603.1, forward strand.
TATCTAATGTTACTACTCAATGAAAATGAGTTCAAGAACCTGCCAAAAATATTGAAACTTACAAAAAAAGCATTATGGGTATGGAGAATCACTGGAAGCCGGAGCCATCCATACTCCAGATACCAAGAAGTAATCAGTGCGCAGAACACACAATCAAAGTGATATGGAAACTTTATGGTGCTTGCAGCAGAAACAGAGACAAACTGCAACCTCGACTTATTCTAAGCAATAAGAAGTGATGTACAATGTACAAAACATTGTACAAGTATCAGAAAAATTGCAAGCTCTATTTTTCCTGTATTTTAAAACATAATTATCATTATGATGTAAAATTACATAATACATTATACAGTCATATATACAAAAATCAATTTATTGATTTTGGGGTGACCTTTTTTCAAAAGATTTGGAAATTACAGTTCATTCCTTTGTTTTTAGGCAAAAATTCATCTAACTAAGCTACAGGAACATGAGGTTGTAAAAAAAAGTTATAACCCTAGTGTTCATACACATCTTCCTATTAATCATTCATTCATCTCACACTTTTCAATGCCTTTTGTTGCCATTTCCCTAACTGCAAAAAGTCTATTATTATTATTATTATTAGATTTGTTGCACCAGGGTGAAAGAGCCCCTTAATCTGCTTCAATTGCACAAGCCTAAATTTCCCAGTATGGACCTGAAGCTCTTCTGCAAAATAGTGACAGTTTGGAGGTACCCCAAATACTGGCGGTTTGGGTGGGTGGGTGTTATAGTGACAGCATTTCTTTTTTCTTCTATTTCCCCCCATCTTTCATTTACTTTTAGCACTTCTCAGCAGATGTTAACTGCAACCTGCTGTTAGCACTGTTTGGGACATCTATGTTGTGAAAACTGGTGGATTCTGAGAGATAAACGGACCTTCCAGGATGCTGCTTGCTGAGAGTGGCTGTGGTCTAGAGGTGTGGGGTGGGGTTGTTCCGAGAGTTAGATTGTCTCTAGGAGGTTGGTTAGATTGTCCATTTGCCAATGCTTGAATAAAATTCCTCGGATGAGACCAAGTGCAGATCTATAGCAAGCGAAAACCAGTAACCTTTAAGAGAAAATCTGGTTTTATGTGTTTATGTATCCTTCCTTGTATGGAATGGGAAAGCTGTGCTCCTTTATTCTCCCCTCCTCTGTGTGTGTGTGTGTGTGTGTGTGTAGCCAGCTCAGGCAAGTCCATTTCCCCCCTCCCCCATTTTTAGCCTGTGAGAGGGGAAATTGTATTTATATCAAGGCCTCATGGGCATATATAATTTATCAGGGTTTATTCATATTTGTAAACAAAATCCCTGTCATGAATTTTTGATGGAAAGCGAGACAATGGCTTTGGGAGACGGGATAAAGGGGGGGTTGGGGTGGGCTGTAGGTTTTCCATTCTGTCACTGAAATTTCTGAAGTGGGGGAACAGTTAGATCACAACATATGAGGGGAAAGATGGGGGCGGGGAACCACCTTAAGCTGGCTTTCGAATTTGATGGGGGGGGGCGAGGTGGAACCTGCTGTGTGTTGATTTATTCCTAGAGTGTTGAAAAACCCCTTAGAGACATCCGATATAACAAGGTAAATAACAACACATCAAATCTCCCCTCCTGCCAATTGCGCACCAGCCGTCCACGGACATCTAGGGTTAGGGAACAAACTACCAAGAATTAAATATGCATAAGCTTGCCTCTATGGGTGGAGGGAGAGAAATGCTCAAAAGCCTGGGCTAGCAAGTAAATAAATAAATATTTTTGGGAGAAAGAGAGAAAGAAATATACCTTTGAATCCCATGAAACTATCCACCTGCCCTATGCAGTCAAAGCACAATTATGTCACTTTAAACAGTCATGCCCCCACTGTCAAAAGAATCAGGGGATTGTTATATGGTGGGTAGGGCTGCCATATGTCTGGATTTACCTGGGGGGGAATTGTCCTGGATCTTAGGTAAGTCAACTGACAAAATTGAGTTTTTCAAGCCCAACAACTTTCGGGGGGTTCTGGATTTTACTTTTTGAAATATGGCAACCCTAATGGTGGGGCGTGGCATAAAGTCCAGAGTTTAAAATAGGGATAGGGAATCTAGGGGCCCTTCTGACAGGGCCGGCCCACCCATGAGGCAAGGTGATCCAGAGGGGCGTAGCTAGCAGACAGTGGCATAGCTAGCTGCTCGAGTGCCCGGGGTGGCGCACATGCCCTGCAGCTGGGGGCGGAGCGAGTTGCCCATGGGGGTGGGGCAAGCTGCCCATGGGGGTGGGGTGAGCCAAGGCAGGGCACGCTGCGTGGAGCCTCTCCACAGCCTTCCCCTCAATTGCAGGGCGGCTGAGGCGGTGGGCAGACGCAAGCCCTGTGCTGCTCCAAAAAGCAGCGTGGAGCTTGCCGGCAGTCCACCCACCGCCTCAGGAGAGACGTGTGGCTCAGGCCTGCTGCATGCCCCGCGGTGTGGTGCCCAGTGCCCCCCGCCTCACCTAGCTACGCCTCTGGATTAGGCAGATTTATGGAGGCAAGAGCTGTCGAAGACTGCTAGCCATAAAGGCTGTGCTCTGCCTGAAAAGTTGGAGCCAGCCAAATATCTTCCTTGTTCATCTTTAAAAATTAGTTTCGGTGAAAATTTCTCCTTTGCATATATCACCACTCCTCTCTTTTTGACCTTATCAGACGACCTTATCTTCTTCTTCTTCTTCTTATCAGACGAAATAAATTCTTGTCCCAATCTCTTATTGATAAGTATTTTCCTGTGTAACCTCATTACATGTGTTTCCTGTAGACAAATCAAGTCCAATTGTTCTTTTCTTAATATATGAAAAACACCTTTTCTCTTTCAAGGGGAGTTAAGTCCATTACAATTCCAACTTAGAAGTTGCAGAGCCATGGTGAGTTACTTAGTCTTCCCTCCGAGTTGTTGCTCTTCTTCTGTCGGTGGTATGTCTTTCCCTGGGCCAAAAAGTCCGAATGATAAATTTGCTATGTCTAAAATTCCTTTTCCTGATGTGGTTGGTTCCTCTCCAGCTTCCACTTCCTTCTGTAAGTCCTCCTCGTGATCTTTCAAAAATTTGTCTTTATCATTCACTGTCCTTATTCTTATTTTTCTTCCTTTATATTTAAAAGATAGACCTTGGGGAAATTCCCATCTAAAAAGTATTCTGTTTCTTCTCAGTAAAACAACAAGATCTCTGTAATAGGCCCTTACATCCAAAATATATTTTGGAATATACTTGAAGATCTCCACAAATGAGTCTTCAATTTCCAAAGTTCTTTGATAGTGCAAATTTAAAATTTTGTCTCTTTCTTCTTTTGTTCTTAAGGTAATCAAACAATCTCTTGCTTTGTTCTTTCTTTGTCTTCTACCAAGCCTAAATGCACTCACTATCTTAAACTCTTCCTTCACCAGGTCCTGTTGCCAAAAATCTACAAATTCCTTTGTGAGGAAGTCTGCCAAATTGTCTTTCTCACTTTCCGGTACTGCTCTGAGTCTTAAATTCCTCTCTTTCCCTTGTAATTCAATCATAGACAGTGTCAAATCATGATCCTCAAGTTTCTTATATACCGGTGGTATCTTCTCTTGGACAGCGGTTGCAATTTCCTTAGCTTCCTCAGCTAACTTCCGAGTCGAGGCCGATTCCTCCAATAATTTTTCAATAGACTGTGTATTAGAATTCACCTTCTTTCCCAGTTCATTTATACTTGTAGTGTTCAAATCAATTTTTGCTGAGGCCTCAGCTACTTGTTTATTTGTCTCTGCAACCTGTTTAGCTAAGTTTTCCAAAGATGCATTAATTTTACCAAGTGCCTGAGCCAATAAGTCTTCAGATGACATAGCTTTTGGCTTAGCTTGCAAAGCAGCAGCTCCTACTATGCCTGCTGCTCCGGATGTTGAAGCCCTTCTCTGATGTGTAATATCAGTCTTGTATTGTCTACCGGACCTGGTAGTTTTTTCCTGTGGCAGCTCTATCTTCCCTTTCTCATTTGCCATAGCACTCCCATACAAAATCCAAGGTCAGTCTCACGCCTGGTAACTTTGTTTTGAAAAGGAATTTTCCAGGCTAAGTTGCTTAGTGGCTTAATAGTTGTTACAACATAATCTCCTCTAGGGGGACACACTTCCAACTTCACTTGCAACTTTTAAAACAAATATAGTTCTTATAAGTCCCCATTATCGCTTAAAAGCCACAATTTCAATGTCCTTAAAAGTTACTTTTTGGTCCAAATCAGTTCAAAAAACAATGTATCTTTTCACAGAGTATCAATATTCTTTACCCTTAACGTGCTGACAGTTCTTCCCACTAATCAGCTTCCCCTGTCATAGGCAGTCTGTTCCCAGATTTTAGAGGCAGCAGATATAACTTTACTTCCCTCTTTCCTTGCAGGTATATAATGCTCAAATTTCTCCCCTCCACTCCTGCAAACAGGAGGGGAATCGCTTTTTTGGTGTTGGATTTTGAGTCTTTAAAGAACGTCTTTCAAAGTTACAGCTTTACAGTCTCTTTGCTTTGATCTATTTACAAGCCGGAAAGGCAGACTTCCTGTTTATGCCTTTCCCGTTTCGGTGCCAAATTTACTCAATTTTTCTCCAATTATTTTGCTTACTCCTACTCACGGGTAGTTGCTTTAAATTCCAATTGTCCAGAAAGAAATCAGCGCTCTCCGACCATGGCTTGCGGCTTCACTCCGCGAAGAGGATAGACGACTCTCAGCTCCGCGCCGCTCACCCCCGTTCCGTTCCGAAGCCTTTAAAAAGGCTCCTTCGCAGCAGGGGGGGGCGCAAATGGAGCCCGCCGAGTCTCCGGGTTCACAGGCTTCACCGCCTGTGATTTCTTTGGGTCCCCGCTTCGCCGCAGCGGCCAGACCCAGTCCTCGCAGAGCCGGTTCCCTCCGGAGCTCAGAGGGAACCCGCCATTAGTCGCTGGCTATTGAAATTCAATTTCAAGGAGAGAAATTTCTGATTGTAGGGGTGTATGCACCAAACGAGGGGAAATCTGAATTTTTTAAGAAGTTGCATGAGGTTCTTTTGGACTATATGGACTATAATATAATCTTGATGGGGGACATGAATGGAGTTGTATCTACAAATATGGATAAGGCACAAAAACAGGTAGTCACCAAAGATGGTAGACTACCAAAAACTTTCTTTGAATTGACTGACAATATGGACTTGATTGACATCTGGAGAACTAAAAACCCCCTGGGGAGAGAGGGAACTTTCTTCTCTGAAGCTAAGATGACATGGACTAGAATTGACCAAATTTGGATTACTAGAGGAATGGCACCAAAGATAAAGAGAGTGGAAATCTGCCCTAAAACTTGCTCAGACCATAACGCTGTAAAGATGGAGATGAAGCAAATAACACCCGGCTCCTTTAGATGGAGGATGAATGATACTTTATTTAGAGATGAAGAAGTATATAAAAAGGCCCAAAAAACTTTGAGAGATTATTTTGAAATAAATATGACTATCAATGTTGAAAAAAGAGTAATCTGGGATGCAAGTAAAGCTGTGATGAGAGGGTTCTTGATCCAACAGAATGCAATAAAAAAGAGAAGCCGAAATGAGAAAAAGGATAAAATTTTGGAGAAAATAAAAGGAGAGAAAAAACTGAGAGTAAAGCCAAAGTCGCAGGAGATCTTGAAAGAAATAAAGTTATATCAAGTACAATATATGGAATTGATGAATCAGGAAATAGAATGGAAAATTAAACAAATGAGACAGAAGACATTTGAATCAGCGAATAAATGTGGGAAACTACTGGCTTGGCAATTGAAAAAAAGACAAAAACTAAATACCATCACAAATTTGGAAGTAGAAGGAAAAGATATACACAATCCAACTGAGATTAGAAATTGCTTCCAGAAATACTTCAAACAATTATATGCACAAGGGCTACAGAATGAAATGGACATTGAACGCTTTTTGAAAACAAATGGATTACAAAAAATTTCACAAGAAAGCAAACTAATGTTGAACTGCAAAATATCTGACCAGGAGATAGAAGGTGCCATTCAAAATATGCAATTAGGCAAGTCTCCGGATGGGCTGACTTCCAGATATTACAGATCTTTGAAAGAGTGGTTATTACAACCTTTGAAGGAAGTCTGTAATGAAATTTTGGAAGGGAAAAGGGCGCCAGAATTGTGGAAAGAGGCTTATATTACACTAATACCAAAAACAGAGACTGAAAAGACTCAACTTAGGAACTACCGTCCCATATCCTTATTAAATGTGGATTACAAAATCTTTGTTGATATTTTGGCTAAGAGATTGAAAAAAGTATTGATTGAAGAGATTCATAAGGACCAAGCGGGCTTTCTACCGGGAAGACATTTATCTGATAATCTGAGGAATATAATTGACATTTTGGAAAAGTTAGAATTGAATATAAACACTAAAGCAGTTTTGATATTTGTGGATGCGGAGAAGGCCTTTGACAATATTTCTTGGAGTTTTATGAAAAAGAACTTACAGGGTATGGGGGTAGGCCATGGCTTTGAGAATGGTATAGGTGCAATATATTCTGAACAAAAGGCCAAATTAATTGTAAATAATGTGGTTACGGAACAATTTAAGATAGAAAAAGGGACACGACAGGGATGCCCAATTTCCCCTTTGCTTTTTATATCGGTCCTGGAGGTCTTGCTGAATATGATCAGAAGAGACCGGATGGTTAAAGGTATACAGGTCGGAGCTAAACAGTATAAATTGAGAGCATTTGCAGATGACCTAGTTTTGACGCTACAGGAGCCAGAATCTAGTACTAAAAGAGTTTTAGAATTAATTCAAGAATTTGGTCAGGTTGCAGGGTTCAAATTGAATAAGTTAAAAACTAAGGTTCTTGAGAAAAACTTAACACCGATTGAAAAAGAGAAGTTTCAGAATGAAACAGGCCTGACTGTGGTTAAGAAAGTGAAGTACTTGGGGATTAATATGACAGGTAAAAATGGGAATTTGTTTAAAGATAACTATGAAAAATGTTGGATGGAAGTGAAAAAAGATTTAGAAATTTGGTCAAATTTGAAGCTTTCCTTGTTGGGTCGAATTGCAGTTATAAAGATGAATGTATTGCCTAGAATGTTGTTTTTGTTTCAAACATTGCAAATTTTGGACAAAATGGACTGTTTCAAGAAGTGGCAGAAAGACATTTCTAAATTTGTCTGGCAGGGCAAGAAGCCCAGAATAAAATTTAAGATATTAACTGATGTAAAGGAAAGGGGTGGATTTGCCCTGCCAGACTTTAAACTTTACTATGAATCAGCAGCATTTTGCTGGTTGAAAGAGTGGCTGCTTCTTGAGAACACAGACATTTTGGATCTAGAAGGTTTTAATAATGTGTTTGGGTGGCATGCATATTTGTGGTACGACAAGGTTAAAGTACATAAGGCATTTAAAAACCATATTGTCAGGAAAGCATTGTTTAATGTTTGGACAAGATACAAAGATTTATTAGAAAATAAAACCCCAAAGTGGTTGTTACCAATGGAGGCTAAGGCTCAGAAAAAACTTAATATGGAGGCCAAATGGCCAAAACATTGGGAAATTTTGGAGCAAGAAGGGGACAGATTGAAATTGCAGAGTTTTGAGAAACTAAAAGATAAAGTGCGAGACTGGCTTCATTATTATCAGATAATGGAGGCTTACAATTTGGATAAGAAAGTTGGCTTCCAGGTGGAAAAATCTAAATTGGAAACAGAACTGTTAGAACCCAAAACTAAGACTTTGTAAAAAATGTATAATTTGCTGTTGAAATGGAATACTCAGGATGAGACGGTTAAATTTGCTATGATTAAATGGGCACAAGATGTTGGACATAATATTATGTTTGCTGACTGGGAACAGTTATGGACCACAGGTATGAAGTTTACGGCATGTAATGCCTTAAGAGAGAATATTATGAAAATGATATACAGGTGGTACATGACCCCAGTCAAGCTTGCGAAAATCTATCATTTGCCCGATAATAAATGTTGGAAATGTAAGGAAACCGAAGGCACATTCTTTCACCTTTGGTGGACGTGCCCTAAGATTAAGGCTTTCTGGGAAATGATATATAATGAATTGAAAAAGGTATTTAAATATACCTTCTTGAAGAAACCAGAGGCCTTTCTCTTGGGCATGGTCGGCCAGTTGGTGTTAAAAAAGGATAGAACCTTCTTTATGTATGCTACAACAGCAGCAAGAATACTTATTGCAAAATATTGGAAGACGCAAGATTTACCCACTCTGGAAGAATGGCAGATGAAGATGATCGACTGTATGGGATTGGCAGAAATGACTGGCAGAATCCGTGGCCAGGGAGAAGAGTCGGCGGAAGAAGACTGGAAGAAATTTAAGGACTATTTACAGAAATATTGTAAAATTAAAGAATGTTGAATGATGTTGGATTGAAATTAAGGGGTTTCCAGCTGCAATGTTTTGAGATAAGGATTTGCTGAGTAAATAATTTGAATTGGAATACAAGAAGGGGAGGTATGAGGAGGTCAGGGAAATATGTCATTGAAAATTAAGTATTGTGAACTGTATGTGTTTTTAAACTTTTTTGCTTTTTTTCTCTTTGTTTGTATAAAATTGGAAACTTAATAAATATCTTTATAAAAAAAAGAAAAGAAAAGTTGGAGCCAGCAATGCTTCTGGTTTCTGGAAATCACTTGAGGGGAGAGGGCTCCTGCAGCAGCGTAGGAAGGAACGTGCAGTGGGTGCGGGAGTTATTTATTCAAAAACACATATTTCTGCCACTTTGTCACCCCCCTCAGTGATGACACCCGAGGCAGCCTGCACCCACCGCACCCTCCCTCCTACACCACTGGCAGCAGATCCTGATGTAGATCTTCATTTCCCCCTTGTTCCTGGTGTAGATCTTCACTCAACCCTTATTCCCAGGTGGGGAAGTGGGGGTGCCATTTTGTGGTCCTCCTGCACCAGCCCTGCCTTCAGATATTTTGAGGCTACGGTTCTCATCATCCCTGACCGCTGGCTATTCTGGCTGGGGCTGTTGGGAATTCAGCCCCACTATGACTATATAGCAGAGGCACCAGCTTCTCAGGATGATTGAACAAAAAAAATCTGAAGAAAAAAAGGCCCCCTCAACCCCCCCCCAAAACCCCATGGTGGGTCTTCAAGTGCTTCAGCCCCTAGGAGCCAGCGCCTATGGTCTACAACTACCTAACTGCATCACTGAGGGTAGGGGCTTGATAGGAATCCAGCTAGCAGAGGAAGCAGGTATATTTTCTCCTGAGTGAGCTTAGAAGGAAGCAGTTAGGGATGAGATGCTCCTCTTGAATGCAAAGAGTTAGGGTTAGAGTCTTTATAGTGTCTTTATAGGGTTAGAGGTTATAGGATAAGGCTCAAACGTGGCTGGGGGTAGAGGGACGCGGGAAGCTGCCATCTACCAAGTCAGACCCTTGTGTCCATCCAGCACATCACTGTTAACACTGAGGGCTCATCCACAGTTACCTTTGCTTTGTGTTTCTAGTTATAGCTCAAGGCTTTCGAGGTCCAGGTCCAAGGGTTCGTTGCTTGGCTGGTTTTTGTTCTCATGCTTTCACCATGAAAACCTGCTCTTTACCATTGCGGAAAACCCGAATTGCCTTTGGCTCTGATTCAGTGGTAAAGAGCGGGTTTTCCAGGGGAAAGCTGTGGGGCAAAAAGAAAAAGAAAAGTGCTCCGACACGGGTGGGAAAGTGCAGATCTTTGCCTAGGAAGCCCAGGGCAAAAGGCGGCAAGTGTGGAAGAGCCCTGAAGAGCAGCGATTCTGCAGGGTTTCGGACAAGGCGTCTTCCCTGCCCTGCCTGGAGATGTTGGGGATGGAACCCGAGACCTTGCGCGCCGTCAGTGCTCTCCTGCTGCGCTGCTGCCATTCCCCATAGGAAGGCAGGAGTGGGAGCCTGACAGAGAAGGGGAGCGTGGAAGAAAGAAACCTGGAACACCTCGCTCCTTGGGATAGGGGAAATGGAGGTGGCTGGTTCTCACGTTTCATTTTCATTTAAAACCAAACAAAAGCTATTAGGGGAAAGCTGCACCTGGCGAGTTTCTGCCTGCGGCGATGCTCAGCAGTACTTTCTGTGCCGGGGGCGGCGAGAGAAGGAAAGAAAGGTTTAGGGTTGTGGGTGCTGAGGGTTTGGGGCTACTGTGCAAGTGGGCGGGGGAGTGGGGTTGGGGGTCACTACTCTTAGGCTAAGGGGTCAAGCGGGAAAGAGGTGACTCACTCCTGGATGTCTCTTGAGCTGCCGGGAGAATCTGCCCCTCAGAGGGGCGCCCTTCGCTCCGGGGCCGGGCTGGGCAGTTGCGCTGGCTTCCTTGCCTCCCATCTCCTCGGCTCCGGCGGCTCCACAGCAGCCCAGCGCGTCCCAGCAGCGTCTGCGCCCGCCTCCGGGACCCGCGGGGAGGGCGGCTGGGAGCGAGCGGGCGGGCGGGCGGGCGAGGGAGGCGCCGGGACCACGGGAGGGAAGTTGGGGGACCTCAGGCAAAACAAGAGCGGAGGGGGAGAAAAGTTTCTTTGATTCAGCTGGTGGAGGCGGGGGTCTTCTTTTGAGGCCAGAGTGTCTGCACGAGACCCTTAATGTCAGGTCCTGGGTTCGAGTCCCCTGTTGGGCAAATGATTCCTGCATTGCAGGGGGTAGACCGTCCTATGATTCATTGGGCTGATCAGTTCCCCGAAGGAGAAACTCCCGTGGCGTGGAACTTGGTGAGGGGAGGAAGTAGGGTCACCTTTCTGGGGGCCAAGAAGCAGTTGAGAGGCGCAAGAGGCGCCCTGAGTGGGTGGCACGAAAGATGCTCTTCGCGGGAAGTCCCCGTCCTGTGGGGGAGGTAGCTTAGAAGGTAGAACATGAGACTCTCAATCTCAGGGTTGTGGGCCAAAAAGTCCCTCCTTGCAGGGGGTTGGACTAGATTACCCTTGTGGTGCCTTCCAATTATATGCTACTTCTAGGGAAACTTACTTAGACTAATGAAACCTCGGTAGACTCTTTTGTGGATGGTTTTGCAAAGAAAGAGGAGACAAAAGTTATTGCTTCTTGGTGTGAGCTGGTGGTGTTTCTCCCCTTCCCTTCACCTTTTTCTCATTCTCGTTTTTCTTTTCTTTTCTTCCCCCTCCCTTCATTAAATCAGGGTGGGGAGGGGAAGTAATGTTAGACACAACTATATGGCAAAGGGGGGAGAGAGAGGCTGGGGAAAGTGTGTGCAGAGTAGGGACCCACTGTGAGAGAAGTTAAACAAAAAACCCTCACCCTTTTTTGTAATATGCTTGGGAGCCCCCAGCTTCTTTGGGCCCCTGCCAGTGTTCCACTTTGCTGGCTGTTAGCACCAAGATTGCCAAATGGCCCGAGGTTTGGGGGAGAATACCTTGCCATGTACCTATGCTAAGCACTCCAGGTGCTGAGTACTCCTGAGATACTGGGCCAAGCAACCTTTGGGAACCTCAAATGGCCTTCCTCTGTCAATATTCTGGTTTCACCTCAGATCGTATAAATCTTTCACCTTTTACTAAAAATGGCCTTCCTCTGTCTCACTAGGCTCTGGGTTCTCCGAGTGCACAAGGATGCCTCCAGCTGCAAGACTAGAAAGAGGCTGGAGGCTTGGAGCTCACATGAATCACCCACAAGGTTCATCCTGGGCCTAAAAGACTTAACATGTGAATTGATCCTAAAGAGGCACGGAGCTGTTTCTGTGCATCTGGAAGATGCTATCACTGTGTGTGTTGGGGACCACAGCCTGTCAAAATCTATCCAAGCTGCCTACATGCTTCTCAAAATGTCATTGTCTTGAAATTAATTTCCTTGTTTGCTTCCCCCTCCTGAAGGGGAAAAAAGACACAGAAAGACAAAGCACTTTCCTGGGAGATGTACATACATCTCTCCACCATAGAGCTGAGCTACATGTTACACTGATCACACAGCTTGCATATAGCTTGGCTCGCTGCCTTGTCTGTGCTATGCACAGCCTTCAAGAAATGTACAGTTTTTGTGACTGCGTCTTCTCCGCACCCCTTGCAGGGCTGAGCCGGGAATATTTGCCAAGGCCGACAAAATGCACGTCTCTCCACCATATGCCAGCCTGCAATCAATTTATTTTTCATACAAACAAAACGCAGGTATGTTTGCTGCTGGGTCCCTACACTTCACACCAGGCGAGGGTGACATTTATAACTGATGGGGCCATCAACCTGCATTGCTTTTTCACACACACACACACACACACACACACACACACAGTGTTTCCCCTCGCTTTCCACCTGGCTTCTTGAATGGAAACAAAACTTTCCTTCATTAGCAGCAGGCTTGCTGTTGCTAGTAGAGACTGCAGAATCCAGTAGTTAGAGCAGGCAGGGGGCAACTAGGGCAGTTTGCGTCCCAACCTTTGGCAAGGGATGGGATGTGGGCTATAAAATGTAATGAGATGGGATGGGAAAGCAGGATCCTCGGCCTTATTTCCTGCTCTTGTAAAAACTAGTGCAGCCTTCTTCCAGCTGGTGCCCTTCAGGTGATGCTGGACTCCCAACACCCATCAGCTCTAGCCAGCAAGTCCAATGGTCAGGGATGATGGGCGTTGCAGTCAAAAACATATTGCTAGAGTGACCGTGTGTTTGATGTTGGGATTTAGGGGGAGCAAAGAAATGGACAATGTGATACCTGGTAATTTCTCCCTAGTAGGCTCAGTCAGAGTGGAAATCTGATTGTTAGAACACAGAGATCCATGTTTTCTGCTCCCAGATCTAGATACGTAATAAAATATTTTGGCCAGAGTAAGGTGGGGCAGATTGAGTCAGCGCCAGGTTTGAGGGCCCCTGGGCAAAGTGTCAGTGGGGCCCAGTATCAGTGGGCCCTGGTGGAGATAGCAGGCTGTGGTGGCACTACTCCCAAGCGGTGCTGGACAACTGGGTCTAGCCACCCTTTAAATTTCCCACAATGCCCTGGAGTGATGCCAAGACAGGAGCATTGTGGGAAATTTAAAGGGTGGCTTGTAGGGCTGGGCCTGATGCTAGTCTTGGGGCAGGATCATGATTTGCTAGCTTCTGCTTCAAGCTGTCAGAAAACATGGTGAGCAACAACTCCTATGGGGCTGGCTTTGACTTTAGGCAGAGTGAGGTGACCCACCTCAGGAAGAAGATTTTGGGGCATCCAATTGTCAGTTCTTCTGTTTATTTTTATGACCACATGGAACACTGTTTAGATAGGCAGCCCCCAAAATATCACGGGCCATCTCTGAACTCCTGGATTTTGTTGTTAGCTCTAGGATGGGAGCAAAGGACAAAGTCAGAAATGATCACAGCTAGACGGGTGAAGTGGCCAGACTGTTCAATTTAGACATGAAAGATGCCTCACATCACATCCCATTTTCATTCACGAAGCGCACCAGATGTCCTTGAGCAACGCATTGCCACTCAGCCTAACTTAGCTTGTGGATGTGTTGGAAAGCTAAATCATGAAGCACTTTCTAATGTGTAGTGAAAGTGCCATGATCTTTCTATATTGTATTGAGCTTGTGGTGGTGAAGCCTCTGACACTGATTGACTGAGCTAGTGTGATGGCACAGGATGTTCAGGGAATAGCTTGCAATTCAGCTTCTGTGAGGAAAGGAAAAGCTGTCAGTTTGGCTGAGTTGCTGTTGTTGTTTTAAATTACACAAGGGATAACAGGACAGGAAAGAAATCTAGGATATAGCAGAATAAAGGGGCATGGAGCTTAGAGTCAGGGAAGCTGAAGGAAGGCTACGGAACAAGCAATGGACAGAAAAGTGGAACCTATAGAATGAGCAGAGAGAATGAGACTTGAGGAGAAGAGCAGAGGACACACGGAAGTGAGGGCAAGATAGAGATGGGAGGGTTGTTGTTGTTTAGTCATTTAGTCGTGTCTGACTCTTTGTGACCCCATGGACCAGAGCACGCCAGGCACTATATGCCTGTTGTCTTTGTCCATTGAGTTTTCTTGGCAGGGATACTGGAGTAGCTTGCCGGTTCCTGCTCCAGGTGGATCACATTTGGTCAAAACTCTCCACTATGACCTGTCCATCTTGGGTGGCCCTGCACGGCATAGCTCATAGCTTCTCTGAGTTATTCAAGCCCCTTCGCCACGGCAAGGCAGTGATCCATGAAGGGGCATGGGAGGGTAGAAGAGAGAAAGAGAAAGTGCTTTGAAGAAACTCCACAGTACTTAATATTTGATGACATATCTATAAAAGCCATTTCCCAACACCAACATTCTGTTCCACCCTATTCGCCCAATGTTTGTTATACTTCAAAGTGACCAAGAAACTGGATCAGGACTCTGCAGAGAAGTCCTGCAGAGAATGTTCAGTGAATTTTATACAGGGCAAAGTAGATGGGATCTTACCAAGAGGGTGTAGTTAAATAGGGGGCAAAGCCAGCTTCTTCCCCCAAACACTGAGATACTGGATGCAGAGACAGCAGGTTTAGCCCTGAGTCTTCCCTGTGTTCCTGAGGGCACCCTGTTACATTCTTACTGCATAAATGAATGGTTGTTTTTTTACCCCTGTTGACAAAAATCAAAGGACATAATGGGTAGCCCAGCCCCACTGCAGCAAACCTGGTTCTTGTACTATATGAGCCGTCATTCTGTGAGCATTTCCACACACTAACCATAATGCTGCCATTTTGCTGCTACTGATGATGATGATGATGATGATTAGTATCAAACAAAATAGGCTGTATCTGGCAATAATGGAATGTACTGATAAAAAGGTGGAGAAAATTGAGTTATGTGCATTTCCAGGTTCTTGCATCAGCCATATGTAATTGTGTATTCAGGGCTGGTCCACACATGCACATGAACCACTTTTGAGGTCCAATGAAATGTGGTTGGATTCCCATTAGCCCCAGCCATAATTGTCAATGGTCAGGGAGGGAGGATGGGAGCCATAATCCAGCAACACCCACAGGGCCACAGAGTCTTCCCTCCTCAACCCAAATCCTCTTCTCTTGCAAACACAGCTGCATCAGAGTTACTTCCCTGTGCCACAAGGAAGGTCCCTGCACTGGCAGAGGAAGAGGAGTGGGGGGGGGGGGGAGAGCCACACCCCCAGGATGTGCGCCTGCCCCGCCCCGCCTGCTCTCCGCCCCCCTGTGCCAGAGCATGAAGCTCCGCCACTGGTTACCTGTATGTTTGGACTAGGCTGCTCACCTGGCTTTTTCCCAGCCAATTGCCACCCCTCCAAAAGGGTGGTCAGATGGTAATGAGTCATGTAATGAGCCCAACCCATATTGTTGTGCATTGTCACATATATCATAGCCGTATGGGACTACAGCAGGAGAAAGCTCTTCCTAAGTCTCTGTGGGTCAGTTAGAAACGGTCCTTGATTAGTGTCATGGCAAAAGTCACCTCATCACTAAGGCTGAGCTCACAATCCTGTTTACTGTGCATGCATTGTGTTTCCAGTGCTGGGCTTTTAATCCGTGTTCACAACTCATTTTCCAAAAATGCATATGTATCCTGTATATGTATTATAACACTAAGATCCTGCTGTTTTTGCATTGTTTCTCCAACCAGCTTTGCAATGATTGAAGTCCTTAAGCCATTCCTAATTCTTCTAATTCTTCTCTGTACAAGATATGAACACCTCTGCATAGGGCAAAGACATCCTTTCTCCATCAACACCCCCTGATGTGTACACAAAAAGAAATTAATTGCAGCCCTGCTGATGGGAACAGCTGGGGGGGAGCTGTGAAACACTTCCCCTTCCAAAACCCAAGTTCACCATGGTCTAAGGTGGTAATGTGAACACCCGCTAGCAGTTACAGGGACATCATCTTAAATTACTATTTAGACAACAGTGATCTGTTTTCATCTTCTGGATAAAAGCTGAATGAATATGTGAACAACTTCCACCAAAAGAGTATTGGCTGTGTGGTGTGTTGCTAGTTGGAAGATAAGAGACTTCTGCCTGGGTGCTTGATCTAGGAGGAGTGATTCTCACCTGCAAGCCACTGCTTGACTGCTGCAGTCAGATTGAGCTGAATATGCATGTGTGAATCCACCCCAAATCTTTCCCCTGTTGCTTCTTTGGCCTTTGCATCTGTGGCCCAAGGTCACTATTGTCATCCATCCATCCAGATGAATAGAAGGCAGCAGAGGTAAGGAAAGTTACTTCCTTCTTAGGTCACCACCCTCTTCTCCTTCTGTTTGTCTCATCAGCATTTGATCTCCTTTCTTCCCCCCTCCCCAGCCCCTTCTTTTTTGATAAATGACATAATACGCAAATTACATTTAGCCATGCAAATTTTCCTGGCAGTAACAGATGTTGCTGTGCATATGGAAAACAGCTATTTGTATCCATTTACTCTTAACAAAAGATTTGTAGATTGACAGAATGTGTGCCTGAAAGGAGGGCTGTTAAACTATTATATGAGCAAGGAACAGAGGCCTGGTTTGGCTTGAAACGGAGCTTTAATTAGTTTTTTTAATATTCCGTGTAGCGGTTGGATAATATCTCCTAATGGGTATTTAGAATGAGATGAGAGAGATGGGGGGGGCAGGTAGAAGGCACAGATAACAGAGCAAGAGCATGTGCTGTGCCTGTTCCCATCGTGGGGGCACATGACAGATCATCTGTTAGATGCACATCACTAGTGGACATGTGCTAGCCAAGGACACTGTGCCAGGCAAGGTCATATTTGGTTCATGCCTAAATTTTGAGTGACGACTTTGTTTCCCTGTCAAAAACCCTAGACTTGGACCCTTCTTTTCCGTTTCTCCTTGTGTCCCTCAAAAACACCCCTCCCAAAAAAACCTCCCTCTGATTTCTCTGTAGCTCTCATGATAGAGTTGGGAGGGGGAGGTTGCTTTACTTGAGGCTGGGAAGGGCTTGCTCAGGTCTAGCTGGGGTGGTAAACCTTTCTGCGGGTGATACTTCTTCAGACGGACTGCCAGGGTGATATATATTCTATATACATAGAAATGTAGCATGTCCAGGAGAAGGCTAGGCTAGATCCTGCCTCTCAGATATCTATTTTTCTATTTGGAGAGGGCAGGGAGGGTTGTATGGCAGAGCATTTAATCATGTGGACCCCATTTATAGCCTGAAGTAGTACATCCCAGATACAGGTTTACCATCTCATTGAAGGCTTACACAGCAGTTACATGTAATACCTCCCTCCCCCATTTTTTTAAGAAAAAAGATTATGGAGATGCTGTCCTGGTAGGCTGCAAATGTGATTGGAACAGCCATGGAGAGGATTTCCCCTTATGAAAACTGCCCTCCCAAAGCTGCTACTTATCTTCTCTCCCCCAGTGGTGAAGAGATGCTGAAGAAGGACTGGGGGGGGGGGTGGGAAGAGTCATGTTGGGTGAAAAAGCAGTCCCACCCTCTGCTTTGCCATCGCCATAGTCTCCAACAGCCCTGAAAATGCCAGGACTGTAAAAAAATACCTTAAGCCATCATGGCTTCTCACTATGTCATGCAGAGTCCCTAATTCTGCAAGTGGGGAAAGGGAGCGGGGCAGGGGGAGGGCAGGGGGAGACGGAGGAGGCCTAGCCCCTCATGGTGGTGCAGTGGGACTCACAGGGAGGGGAGGGCAGGGCAGGGCAGGGGCGCCAGGTGCTCCCACTGTGCTCTTCAGGGGGGACGAGGCAGCAGCACTGATGTATTTTTATCTGAGGAATGTTGGATGGTATGCATCTCCTACATGCAGGAAGACATGTGCCTGCATCTCCCTGAGGTACTCACATCTGCTTGGTCCTGGAGAAGCAGGCCTCCAAGGAGCAGAGGGAAGAAATGTTTAACTCTGGAGATAAGAGATGCTCTGACAAGGAGTGAATTCATGTATATTGCATGTGGAACCAATATGAGGGTCTCCAAGATGTTGGTGGACTCCAACTCCCATCATCTCTGAGCATGAGCCATGCTTTCTGGGGAGTCTAGGAGTTCAAACCAACAGCATCTGTAGGGCATCAAGTTGGCTAACCATTGGGTATGTTTGAGATGATTCACAGCAAGGTTCAAATGCCTGCTCTCAGGTATATTCAAGATTAAGTTGCAAGAAAGCAATGCATTTTGAGAACTTTTTTGTGGTTGTTTTATGTATACCTCATAATAACCCAGGGTGCTTTGGGTGGGATTCATACACATAATGGCAAATTCAGGTTGTGCATTTATCATTGATTGGAAGGTTTTGTGCAATAAACCTTCTTCTCCCAAAAGCCTGGACTTCTTGCAATAAGGAAAGTATTGCACTGAAAGGCATAGGATAATGTTTGCGTGACACATCATCATCATGCAAACATCTGAATGTTCATTACATAGCTGGTGGCGTGCAATCTTTCTGCAAACCGATCGAGTTGGATGCTCTGCAAACAGGTTGTCTGATAGTGCCCCCAGACATATAGATACTCCTGAGGAATTAATGGTGTGGGGAGTCAGTAGCACTGAAGACCCACCCTCTCTCAGGGACGCTTCCTCTAGCTAGTATGCTACTTTCTCTGCTGTGAACTGTCCTGAGATATTCGGATTGGGAAGGGTGGTATACAAATTTAAGAATTAAAAAAAATACAAAATATCTGAGCTGCATGTTGGGAGGTGTGTGAGTGTATGTGGGGTGGGACAATTGCAGGAGAAAGGCAGGCAAGTTTTTAGCCTTTTCCACTTGCAGTTGTGACCTCCTTAATGACCACATTGAAAAGGGCATCTCTCAGAAGAAAAGCCTGTTTCCTGGGACAGAGGTGGGGAGGCAACTGGGAAAACTGAAAGTCTAGCTGGAAAGGATTGGTGGTCACCTGCCAGTGCCTTGAATTTCTACCCCACAGCTGTGCTAATGATAAGAATAATAACCATAAAGCCTTTGCATGGTCCCTTCACGGAGGCAGGTGGCATTCTGTGGCAGGGTCTTCTCTGTTGTGGCTCCAGCTTTGGAATCCTTTCTGAGGGAAGCTCCCCTGGTACCAGCTCTGCTTTTTTTGTAACACCAGGTTACAAAACCTTTCCTATTGGCCAAGGCTTTTTGGTGTGCTTCATCCCCAGATGAAAGTTGAGATTCCCAAGAAACCAAATTCAGCCATTATGCTTTGTTCATACATACAGGATTGTGGATGACCGATCACTCTACCACTACCATGTTTTCTATGCATGGCAGTTCTCTGGTGCACATGGAATGCCAGACGCAATCGTTGAAAGAAGAGAGAATGTGTCCACCCCCCAAACCATTTTTCATGCTTCTCCCCATGCTTCACTATGGTTCCTCCCCTGCCATTTAAATCATGGACTCCCTCATCTGTCTTTCCATTTTGATTCGAATCTCTTTATTAAATCTGACCCCAGTGTTGGCTCACTTTTGCCAGTGGTGTCCATTTCAACCCACTGTCCCTTCTTAACTAAAAATGAGAGCCGCTGCAAGTCACACCCTCTAGACAGGGTGTCTGAGAGCTGGTTGGTCATCTATTGCTATGGGAAACGCACTCTGAACATGCTCAAATGCAGTCTCTTCCTTGTTGAATCACATATCCCAAAAATGAATAATGGTACAAACAGGTCCTGAAGCAAAGCCCTGGGTGACCCTGGGTTCAAAATGAACCATGTCCACGTGTCTCCCATGCCCAGTTATTCAATTCCTCTGCTTTCTGAATTCTGGACTGATTCATACCTGCATGTAACACCATTCATTTTCTCTGTACCTTTAGTGACCACTGTGCAGCTGAATGTGTGGACTGACTCCATTAAAAAAAAAGCATTAGGCAAGGAAGTTGACTCTTACTCAGTCCATTGGTCCATTTAGCTCAGGACTGTCTACACTAAGGGGAAGCAGCTCTCGAACTCTACCTGACTGGAGATACAAGGGACTGTGCCAGGGACCTTCTGCATGCAGAGCAGGTGCTTCGCCACTGAGCTATGGTCCCTCTCTACTGTCTATGGTGTTAGATCTGTGATGGGCTATTCACACATGCAAGTAATTTCCGGATGTTGCAGCTGTGGTCTGGCAGCCAGTAAGCATGTGGGAAACAGCTCTGTCATTTCACTACGGTTCCCGCCTTTCCTTTCCCTTCCCTTCCCTTCCCTGCAGACCCTGAATATCTCAGCCTGCAACTCCCCCCTTCCACCATTATTCCAGCTCTGCCCACATTTCACCCCCATCTGTATTTATAGCCCCCAGCAACCCGCCCCCATCCTTCCGTCTTCCCGCAGCCTTCCCCCTGCATGCGCTGTTATGCTGATGCGCCTCCAACCTGACCTCATTTCTTCCAGCAAGTCTAAAAAGGACAAAGGGGAGAACTTCTTGGATGTGCATGGAAATAAATAAACAAAAACTTGAATCCCAGCCAGCAGCGCCGTGTAGAGCCCTTTGTTGATATAATTAGAGTTTTGAAATAGAATTGATCAAGTGCCACTCCCAAAGACAAATTGCATCCTTTCTTCCCCCGACGCAGCTCCCGCGCTGCAGAGACGGGGCTTTAGCAATCATCGGAGTGCAGAGCAATCTTTCCTTTTACTTCAAAAAACATGATGGGCAATATATCGGGGGTGGAGATGAGGTGCATATATCTTTGCTCTGGCGGGTGTACTTGCCAACTGCGGGGGCTCGTATAACTTCCCCAGGTGCTGTGGAGCTCTTCCTAATTGATTGGCTGAAAATATATACACCTTTGGGGGATAGAGTGGAGTCCTGGGGAAGGGGAGCATTAATATCCCCTTGTTTTGTGTATGTGCATGTGTAAAAAGCAAAGCTTGTGCAAAACAGGGCGTAGGGCTCCCCCCACCCCCAGTGCATTTATTCGGTTCTGCAATGAGTTTTGATTTCTTGTTCTTGCTTATTTGGTTTTATTTATTATAACATGTATAACTTTTCATTCAAGGGGCTCAGGTTGGCATGCTTTGTTCCCCTCCCTTCCCATTTTCTTCTCACAACAACCCTATGAGGTAGGTTAGGCTGAGAGAAAGAGAGCAGCCCAAGGTCACCCTGTGAGCCTGGTGGCCGAGTGGGGATTGGAACCTTGGTCTCACAGGCCCTGGCTTGATGCACTATCCACTGTGCCACACTGGTTAGATGATATAGGGGCTTTCCTTCCTAGGAGTAAAGGTTAGTTAACCAGTCTGCTTCCCAGTAGTGTCCCATTCATAGCAGTTCACCCATAAATCTGTTCTGTTAATCAATCAATCTATGATTTTTAAATTTTGTGTTTAAATATACATTTCTACATTTCTCAAAATATTTAAATAACAAAACCCAAAACTTATTCTGATGCAGTTTTTGAGCAGATAGCTGCACTGGAATATGCATTTTTAAGAATGTGTTTTTCGGCAGAGAAGTGCATCAGAACTGTAAAAATGTTGCCAGAGAACTAAATTCTGGGTCAATTAGTATCAGATTTTTTTGGGGGGGGGGAACCCTCCCAAATTCCTCCTTTGGGGACATTTGCACAGAGGCTAACACTACTATTTCTTGTGAATGGGAGACTCTCTAAGAAAATTCCTCAACACTTCCCTCCAGGGGCCATTGTAGGATGAGCAAGGGGCTACACACTCTGCATGGCTTTTTAGCCAGAGGGCATCCCTGAGCTGAATGCATCTGTCTTGGCGGAGAGGCACCCTACCTGCCAGGGCTGCAACTGTGCTCTTGTACAGCTTCCATTCATTTCAACAGGGATTATGCAAAAGAACTATGCAGATAACAGTGTGCGTTACTCCCCTTTCTTCCAAGGTGCACCAAACCTGCCATATGACAGAATTCTTGCATCTTGCCTCTTGGTAGGGATGGTTCTGCTGTTTAAAT
The DNA here is from genome assembly GCF_027172205.1 of Podarcis raffonei. Classification (NCBI taxonomy): domain Eukaryota; kingdom Metazoa; phylum Chordata; class Lepidosauria; order Squamata; family Lacertidae; genus Podarcis; species Podarcis raffonei. Next base: position 3,973,476 of record NC_070603.1, read on the forward strand.
CATCATCATCATCATCAACAACAACAACACACATACACAAAAGCCAGTAGACTTGTATATGTTTATTACAATGATTCCAGAATTTATTATAACTGTGGTATGCACCCCCCTCCCCAAATTAAAACTGGAGAAACACTTTATTTGTCCCTTGTAGGGAGTGGGATATTTTGCACCCTCTATGAGTAACATTTTAACGATTCTCAGTTGCTATAAGAATCACCATTCTGGGCACAGTAATAAACGCCAACTTCAACTCCTTGAAAGATTCCATCAATGGTGTCTCCGAAAAAATTTACACATCACTTGGGAAGACAGGCGAACTAACGTCAGTGTACTGGAAGAAGCAAAGATCACAAGTATCAAAGCAATGATTCTTCAACACCAACTTCCTTGGACTGGTCATGTGGTTTGGGTGCCTGATTATTGTCTTCCAAAGCAACTACTTGATTCCCAACTCAAGAATGGAAAGCAAAATACTGGTGAACATCAAAAGAGGTTTAAACAGTCTCTCAAGGCGCATATATATATATATATATATATATATATATATATATATATATATCAATCACATAAGCACTAATAACTGGGGAACACCAGCCTGCGAGCACTCCAACTGGAGAACAGCCATTACTAGGGGTGTCATGGACTTTGAAGAAGCCTGAGCTCCAGCCAAGGAGGAGAAACGAGCTAGGAGGAAGGCATGTTTGACAAACCCTCACCGTGATCAACTCCCGCCCGGAAACCTATGTTCCCACTGTGGAAGAATGTGTGGATCCAGAGTTTGCCTCCACAGTCACTTACGGACTCACTGTTAAGACCGTGTTCATGGAAGACAAACTTACTCGGCTATGAGTGATTGTCAAAGAAGAAAGAGGCAAAGGGAACTGCCTTATGCAGAGTTGGACCACTGGTCCATTTAGCCTAGTGTTATCTGTCCTAACTGGCAAGGACTCTCCAGTGCTTCTGACAGCAGCCTTTCTCAGCCCTGTGTGGACATGCTGCAGATCAGACCTGGGGCTTTCCACATGCAAAGCATGAGCCAAGAAATGAATTATCCAGCCTCAGCGGAGGCTGATGGGAAGAAAGCAAGACAAGAACAATGAATCACACAGAGACACAGCAGGCAGCATCCAGAGCGGATTAGTGTACTGAGATCACAAGAGCCTATAACGACTTAATGAGTTCATTTCTCATGGCACACTAACAGTTCTCCCAGATCTGGAAACAACTCTTCCATGATAACAAACTTGATTCATAAACTATTGGGGAACCATAACCAAGAGTACTGCACAGATGTTTCTTTTGATTTTCATCCATCTAATCAATTCGTTTATGAGACCCATTTGTGCTCGGCCTGTCTCCTATCAGCCATCTGTATGTTTATTTTGCTCAGGACCCTCCCAAAATGGCAGTCGCACACTGTACAATCTGCTTGCTCCAAGTGGAACCTTTGATAAGGTTTGCTATTTCCCTGCCACAATAGTTTGCAATAATTTCCCATGCTGTTGTGCAGGAGAATTATTTTCTTGGCGGTGAAGGGGAGAGGTAACCTTCTTATACAAGCATCTCTGCCCTTAAACATTTTACTTAGACACAAACCACACACCCTTAATCATATACGGTACCAGACCCCACCTCCCATTTGTCCACCCTTCCAAACTACTTGGCCGGGAATCAATCCCTGTACATGAGAGCCTGGCAAAATCCACGCATTCACCATATCAGATAAGTTTCCCCTGCCATTCCAGGTGAGCTTTGATATGAAAGGTGATGTCAGTGATTGAGGCAAGTCTTTGGTTAGAGCTGGGCTTCATCCTGGTGATAAGTGTGGGGCAGTAGCATTGATAGAGATATTGAAACTGTCCCTGTAAATTGTGAGAAGCTCAGACAATTTATTCCAGAGAGGGGATCAAGGGAAGAAAGAGGACTGTGTAGTTTAGGGATAAAAGGAGTGGCTGAATATCAGCATACTTTCATCTAGGTGCTTCAACGGGTGATTTTTAATGGAAAGCGGTACCTTTGTGGGATATAATTGCTGTATCATTAAACTAGGACAGGGGTTGAGAACCAATGGCCCCCCACAAGCTCCCATGAGCCCCAGCCAGCACAGCCAGTGTAGGATTTAGGGTAGTGTGGGTGGTTCCCCTGCGCAGGGCACTGAGCCAAGGGGGCGCAGCAATAGTAGTAGCAAAACCTAGATTTATATGGGTATCAACTCAGAGTTAGGCCCATTGAGAACATCCATAAAAAACAATGGTACCAAAAGGAATTATTGTGAGAATAAAAAATATTTGTGGGGGTGGGCGAATATTGTCCTCAAGGCTTCATAGTACCAAAGCCCACCTCTGATGGCTGACAATGAAGGGTGATGGGAGTTGTAGCCTAGCAACCTCCACTGGGCTACAGGTTCTTCCTCCTTGAACTAGGGGTAGGATTGTATCGGAAGTAGACAGGCATCTTATAAAGGCAAGGAGGGAGTACAACTTGTGCAAGCCTTCCCGCCTTTTTGAATGGGAAGGGTTGGAAGTACCGTGTTTACTCGAGTCTAATGCGCCATCAAATCTAATGTGCACCTCAATTTTCAGAACCTTGAAACCAAAAGAAGTATTTGCTGGCGAATGTAAATGTGCCATTGAATCTAATGCACACCTTAATTTTTGCAACAAAAAAGGTGAGCATTAGATTTGAGTAAATACGGTATATACACACAGTTCATAGGATTGCCAGATCCCTTGAGGATGCAGTTTGTAGGATGGAGAGCCACTCCTTTGAGGGCTGCAAAGCACATAATGGTTTCTTCCCTGTTCATTGATTTTTCTAGCCCGGACATGCATGAGCTCTGCTTGAGTAAACTTTTTTGCTTAAGGTCACATTCACAGGAGCACATGGTGCAGATTATCTACCCCTTATAATCTTTAACTGCCCTGTTGAAATTAGAGTTGGGTTGTTAGAAGAGTATATTCTACACACTCCCTCTCAAAGCACGGGTGAAACAGAGATTCTAATATCCATTTGTGTGTTTGTGAATAAGAGTTTGGAGGTTATCAGAATGATTGAGTGCAACTTTATTGCATTAGCCACAGGCTAAAGCAATTTGCCAAGTTTTTAAAAAAATACTAAAGATAAACATAAAAAGTAAAATAGAACATCCATATGAAATCCACAGATCTTATGCCCAAATAGTAAGTAATCATATATAACTAAAAGTCCACTAAAATAAACTTAATGAACCCTAGACAGAAAAACACCTAAGGGGCACAATCCAAGCAAACTTTAATAGCACATTCCATTTCATGTTTACTCAGAGGTAAACCCTAGTATTCATAAACCTGCAGTCTTTTTGCTATGTTGTGCTTTCATAATTTTAGGCAGCCCAGGACCTCCAAACATTCTGCTCAGGCTTGTGTTTCAGAGAGGTCACTTCGGTGATGTGGTCCAAACGAAAGCAGAGCAATATGTTTGGCACCAGCTTGGCTGCAGGAGTTGCCGGAAGGAGGCACACAAGACTACAATTTCTATAGAATGGAAAGCCATCTCATCATAGTGGGGAAGATTGTGATCAGGTGAGCTGTGTGCTTGCTCAGTCTGCTGTCCAGGTGCTAACTAACCATTTGAGGCAACTTCAAGGCTCCTGTTCTCCCTTCTTAGGGTTCTTTTATCTTTAAACCAGATTTGGACCAGGTACCCCCTCAAACAGAAGACTGCCAATAGCTATAGGGCATAAAGGTAAAGGTAAAGGTACCCCTGCCCGTACGGGTCAGTCGTGTCCGACTCTAGGGTTGTGCGCCCATCTCACTTAAGAGGCCGGGGGCCAGCGCTGTCCGGAGACACTTCCGGATCACGTGGCCAGCGTGACAAAGCTGCTCTGGCGAACCGCCAACCATGCGATCGGCAAGCCCTAGGCGCTGAGGTTTTACCCACAGCGCCACCCGCGTCCCTGCTATAGGGCATATTAGCATTCTAAGCAAGGCAAGTTGGAGCAAAAGCCACAAACTTGCCACTAAGGAGCTCTGAAACATGTGAAGAGGGGTTCAACGTATGCAAGGGGGCTACTTTAGTAGAAAGAACCCTTAGACCAGGCGTAAGGGGTTGTTATATGGAATTCCTCTCTCTCCTCTGCCAAATGGCATGCACAGAAGAACAGGTGTGCCACACAGTGGTAGCAGAGAAGCACAGGTGCAGCAACTTGGGATAGCTTCTGGTACACCCAGGGCCAGCAGGAGAAGACAGATTTTCCAAGCTGCTGCATCTCAATCCGGACCATCGTGACCATTTATTAATTTGCAGCTCAATACAAATCCCATGTTGACTTGAATGAACTCAATATTTCTTTCCGCCACATACCAGGCAGCTGGGAGCCATTCATGCAAACATCTTTTTTTCTGGGTGTGTGGTAATGGACTTTGATTCCTATTTGATGCAAGGTCACCTATTGACTCCAGTAATTTTGATTTCATTTAAAAAAACAAACTAATCAAAAGTGAGTTTGATGCTAGTAACGTATCCTTTTTGAAAACACACACACACAAGAACCACGTGAAATTGAGTGGAATCCAGCAAAGCTTTCAAAAGGGCATGAATGCTAATGGAAGAAGGACCTGCATACCTGTTGGCTAACTGAATGAAGGCCAGGGCGCTATGCTGAAATATATTTTACAGACACCCGACTTTAGACATTGTTATTGGAAGGCATGCTAATAGGAAATCTGCACCTGATCACCATCTTTCCCATGCTGACAAAGGAATAAGGATGTGGTACAGCATAGTTTCTAAAGCTGGGAGAACTTAAATCTGGGGGAACCAACATGATGCCCTCTAGATGTTCATGGAATCATAGAATCTTAGAGTTGGAAGGGACCAACCCCCTGCAACGCAAGAATCTCAACTAACGCATCCTTGACAGACAGCCATCCAACCTCTGCTTAAAAACCTTCAAGGAAGGAGAGTCCACAACCTCCCGAGGGAGTCCGTTACACTGTCACACAGCTCTTAACATCAGAAAGTTTTTCCTGATGTTGCTGGACTACAGCTCCTTGACCATTGATCATGTTGGCTGGGACTGATGGGAACTGGAGTCCAACATATCTGCAGAGCCACCACGCTGGCTACCAGCTCTTCCCATATTCACATTCCCAAATACTCAGATCAACGTCTGAGGCTCTGTTGTGCAGTACTGGTGGGGGGGGGGCGGGCGGTACTTGGAGCAGGGCCTTTTTTAGTTGTGGCACCAGTGCCGTGGAGTGCCTTCCAAGGTGGGCTCAACTCCTGGCACTTTTGTGCCTTGCTATTTGACAGCCAATGAAATCATGGTTGTTTCTGAAGGCCTTTGGGGATGATGCTGGCTCATAATGCTGGTTTTATTGCTACCTTAGCTTCTAGTTGACTAGGGACGCGGGTGGCGCTGTGGATAAAACCTCAGTGCCTAGGACTTGCCGATCGTATGGTCGGCGGTTCGAATCCTCGCGACGGGGTGAGCTCCCGTCGTTCGGTCCCAGCTCCTGCCCACCTAGCAGTTCGAAAGCACTCTTAAGTGCAAGTAGATAAATAGGGACCGCTTTATAGCGGGAAGGTAAACGGCATTTCCGTGCGCTGCGCTGGTGCTGGCTCGCCAGAGCAGCTTCGTCACGCTGGCCACGTGACCAAGTTTCTCCAGACAGCGCTGGCCCTCGGCCTCTTAAGTGAGATGGGCGCACAACCCTAGAGTCGGACACGACTGGCCCGTACGGGCAGGGGTACCTTTACCTTTACCTTTTTAGCTTCTAGTCTGGGTTGGTTTTTTTTTGGTTTTTTTAAATACTGGCTGGTTCCCTCTATGTCCACAGCTGTACCCACCCTCAGTCCAAAGCTGCTCTTTCCACTTCTACTGTTCACCACTTATTTGCTGCCACTTGCTGCGAGAAGGAAATACATTGCTGCCCTTCCCCTCTGCTTCATGGCTCAACTATCAGCAACAGGACCTTGCTGGTCCTTGGTTGTGCTACTCCTTCTTCCCAAAGAGCTGATATTCTCTCTCTCTCTCTCTCTCTCTCTCTCTCTCTCTCTCTCTCTCTCTCTCTCTGGCTGTTCCAGTCCTCAGCGTGGAGACAGGAGCAGGGGGAGACAGCAAGCAAGGGAAGGAAGGGGCTTTATGGTGGATGAGCTTGTGCAGAATAAATTATTCAAATCAATACCATATATGCAAAATTGCTTATTTTGCATAAATGCCTTCAATTTGTATGCTGCATTCTGAGCTCAATATTTGATGTTCAGAAAGTGGATTTTCTTTTTCTTTTGCTGTTTCTTTTTTCTTTTTAATTCTGCTTTTGCACTGAGAGCAGTGAGGCACAAGGTGGAAAAGTCTCTGTGAGTGGTGGGCAGTCAAGGCAAGATGGTTAAAAGAAAGTGACTGGAGGTCAGGGAAGAGGGGCTACCTAATCACACAGCGCACAGGATCTGCCTCCTTAAAACACCAAAGAAGCTGCTTACGGGCCCTGCTTGACCAGTCTGATACAGCCCTCTGCACCAGTGAGAGTTATTTTTGTGCCAAACACTGTATTTCTTACATGCAAAGTAACAGGCATCAGCATACCCTCCAACATTTCTCTGATTAAAATAGGGATGTCCTATTCCATAATAATATTAATAATAATAATTTTACTTGGGACGCGGGTGGCGCTGTGGGTAAAACCTCAGTGCCTAGGACTTGCCGATCGCATGGTCGGCAGTTCGAATCCCCGCGGGGGGGTGAGCTCCCGTCTTTCAGTCCCAGCTCCTGCCCACCTAGCAGTTCAAAAGCACGTCAAAGTGCAAGTAGATAAATAGGTACCGCTTTATAGCGGGAAGGTAAACGGCGTTTCCGTGTGCTGCGCTGGTGCTGGCTCACCAGAGCAGCTTTGTCACGCTGGCCATGTGACCCGGAAGTGTCTCCGGACAGCGCTGGCCCCCGGCCTCTTAAGTGTGATGGGCACACAACCCTAGAGTCGGACATGACTGGCCTGTACGGGCAGGGGTACCTTTACCTTTACCTTTTAATTTTACTATTTATGCTCCACCCACCTGACTGGGTTGCCCCACCCACACTGGGTGGCTTCCAACCTATATGAAAGCATAATAAAACACTAAACATTAAAAACAACAACTTCCCTTCACAGGGCTGCCTTCAGATGGATCAGGGGTCAGATAGCTCCATACCCTTCAACATTTCTCTGGTGAAAACAGGAATGTTCTAAGGAAAAGCGGAACATTCCAGGATCAAATCAGAAACCAGGAAAGCTTCTATAAATCTGGGACTGTCCCTGGAAATTAGGGACACTTGGAGGATCTGCATTAGAAACCCGCAGTTGCAGACAGCAATGCTTCTTGAATATCATTTGCTGGAAGTCGCAGGAGGGAAAAGTGCTGTTGTGCTCAAATCCTGCTTGGTCACTATGAGAACACGATGCTATAGTAGACGGGCCATTGGCCTGATCCATCGGGCTCTTCTTATGTTCTTGAACCCCTTAATCCAGGCATGGTGAAACTTGGCCCTCCAGATGTTTTGGGACTACAATTCCCATCACCCCTGACCACTAGTCCTGTTAGCTAGGGATGGTGGGAGTTGTAATCCCAGAACATCTGGAGGGCCAAGTCTGGCCATGCCTGCAATCAGTAAGGAGTAGAGAGGACCATATTTGCTGTGCGGGATGAGAAGGTGGTGCAGTTGATCACTATCAATCAAGGTACACTTGCACAAAAACGATGGCACAATACTGATAATAAAAGACTGGAGGCTTTAGTTGGGAATAGGATAGAAACCAAGGGGCCTCTGCATATTCCACTGCCCCCTCCTGCAGAGCTATAGCCTAAAAGAAAGGAGTAATTATTCTGCAGTGCAAGTCATGGCCTTAAGTGCTCTCCAGCACGAGTAAATATTTGAATTTGATTTGTGCACCTGAAAGGGCTATGCATTCCCCTACTAAATGCGACGCTAACCATAAGCTTGTGCAGTCAGATCAATATCTCCTGGTAACAATAAAGCTGCAGCTCTGTCTCACAGTCGGACCAATTATATAGAGTAGCCAGCTCAGGTTTTGCCCTGGTTTCACAGCAATCAGGATCCGTCCCATCACACTAATCTTCCCCAGGAACTCACTGGGTTATCTCTAGTCATCCAGTGCCCCAGGGTCTTTCTATCTTGGCAGGGACTGCCACACGGCAGAGATTTACTGCCTCTGCAGTCGGGAGGCCAGAGGCATCAGGTCCTGGGGCTTTCGTGATGTTCTTTACCTACTGCGGTTCCTGTATTTAACTCTGGCTGCTTTCCCGTTCTGAGAACCACTGGCAGAAACCCACAAGGTTCACGTAAACACAAGAATTTGCATGCACAGACAGGAATGTCAACAAGATTTTCTGGGCCACTGTATATGGATTCCCTCCCCAGCAATCTATTGACAAGAACTGCTGCTCATTCCAAATATAAAATGGAGAGGGGACAAAAACATACACAACCTTGAGCTCCTGAGTGGGAAAGCAAGTGACAAATCTACGCCACCCAGCGCATAGTTAAACTAGGGCATATAGTCCCACGAATGGCTTTAAAAGAGTATTAGACAAATTCATGGCTCCTAGCCAGAGGGGCTATGCTCTGTCACCATGGTCAGAGGCAATAACGCTAATAATAATAATAATAATAATAATAATAATAATAATAATAATAATAATTTATTTGTAGCCCGCCCACTCTGGGCGGCTTCCAACAAAGATGAAAAATACACTAAAATGTCACATATTAAAAACTTCCCTGAACAGGGCTGCCTTCAGATGTCTTCTGAATGTCAGGTAGGTGTTTATCGCTTTGACATCTGATGGGAGGGCGTTCCACAGGGCATTCCAGACTAATAATAATAATAATAATAATAATAATAATAATAATAATAATAATATATTATTATTATTATTATTATTATTATTATTATTATTATTATTACCATCATTTAATTGTTTATTTAATTTTCTATACAGTGGTACCTATGGTTACATACTTAATTCGTTCCAGAGGTCCATTCTTAACCTGAAACTGTTCTTAACCTGAAGCACCACTTTAGCTAATGGGGCCTCCCACTGCTGCTGCGCCGCCGGAACACGATTTCTGTTCTCATCCTGAAGCAAAGTTCTTAACCCGAGGTACTATTTCTGGGTTAGCGGAGTCTGTAACCTGAAGCGTATGTAACCTGAGGTACCACTGTACTGCCCTTCATCTGCAGATTTACAACATAAAAATGCAATACAAAACACCAAATACATAATAAAAACAAGAACAAAAAACAGATCAATAACCCCCTCCCCCTTCTAGCAGTACAAGTTGCTAGAAACTGTAACAGGCTTCTCATAGGTATCTGGTTGGCTACTGTGGGTGGAATTCAAAATGGTGCTATGTCAACGCAAACACTGCAGCTTTCCAGGTGGAACAGTCCCTCTCTTCTGCCCACGTGCTATTTCAGGGGTTCTCCTGACACCCCCTTGCCAGGGGCATCAGGTATATGGGGCGCAAGGGGCTTTAGCCCCCCCCCCATATTTTGGGGCAGGTGGCTTTACCCCCCCCCCAATATTGAGGGGAGTGCCCCCCGCTGCCAAGTGCCCTGCATGCATCCCAGCCCCTAGTCCGGGAGCCCAGGAGGCAGGCGGGGGCTGGGACAAGCAAGCATGAAGATTGCCCTCCACACATCCCGCCCCCACCCGGCGTCACATGAGACGTGGCTGTGTCCCTTCAAAGGGGCAAGTCGGTGCCCCTGCCCCTTGCAGCCAATTTTGGATGTGCCAAGAAGGTGCAGAAGCTCTCACTCAGGGCATTGGTTCTTCACACACATCTCTCTTTCCTCCATCCAGGTAACTAAGAGGCATCATCAGAGTGCAAGGACACATTCCAGCGAGGCAAAACCATTCACACAAGGTGCAAAATAGGGATGGTGAGGAATGTGGCCTGGAAAGAGGCAGGTTTTTCCCCTCCCCAGTTGGAACTCATAGGAACTCAGTTCTGGCACCCTCAGGTGGACACCATTGCCATTCTAAGAGAACAAGGGAGGCGTTCATGGTGAGTTCTGGCACCTCTTTTTCTAGAAAAATAGCACTGGGAAGAGGAAAGTGGATGGTCAGGCTGTGTGACCTGGGGAAGTCCTCATATGTGAGTGAGCCCTGGTGGTAGTAAGCCTGGCATACATGCTCAGATCAGAGCCAAATGGCTTGGCACTGCCATTATTTCTCACAATGCCCTGAGGCAACAGTATGTTGGCTCCCAGACCAAACCAAGTGGCACTGATTGGAACACTGGATTTATTTTTTTAAGGGGGAGCCTAGGTAGAGCTGTGTGATCCTAAGAGCTCCCTCAGAAGTTTTTATTCTGATGTTGAACCTACCCTGTGGGCTCATCCAGACTTCCATTTGTAGGCACAGGTCTGTGCTTTCCAGGCATGGATCCAGGCAGTTGCTTCCTCCGGGAAAACCAGCTGTTTACCACTGAATTGGAGCAAGTCTCCATCTGTGGAAAACCCAATCAATGTTTGCTCCAATTTTGAGTAGAAAGTGGGTTTTCCTGGCAGGACTGAAAAAAGCCAACAGCAACTGCTTGGACCCGTGCTTGGAAATCATGGGCTTATGAAGTCTGGATGAGCTCTGTGTCTGCTGTACCCTCATCAACACTCCAGAAACCTGGGAAAGAGAAAGGAATGTCAAGGACTGAATGAGAAAATAAATAGCATTGGGCTAGTATTAGAGCTGTGAACCAATTGAACAGGGGTTTTTTTGGTTGGCAAATCTCTTGCCTTTTGACCCATTAATTCAGTTAAGTTTGAATAATCTTGCATGTTACTTCAGCCTCAGTGTATTTAAGTTACCTCACATTCCCTTCAATATCTCCACATGACATCTGTATTCAGTATAAGCACCTTTCCGAGATTCTGAGGGAAGTATGAGATAACTTAATAAGCAAAAGCTACTGCTCAATATTAAAAAGAAAGGGCATCTTTCATATTTGCTTCTTTTCCCCATATTTCCTGACAACAGTATCAAAGCAGCAAAAAATATTGAAAACAGCTTTAAAACAAACTAACAGGTGTGCTCTTAACTTGCAGTTCTTCTAATTAAAATTGCCTATCCCCACTCCTTAAATCTTTAGTTGACTAATCTACCGATCAGACCTGTACAATGAGTCTAACGCTGTGTTGGACTTTGGGGTTGACAGGTCAAAACTGAAGGTTGTTCTCATGTACCTTTAAGTCTCCCAAGACAGCAGGAAACAAGGTAACTTCTCCTACCTGTTTCCTCCCTAGTCATGATGGCCACTTTGCTCTGTGACAAAGCTTGGGGCCCTCTTCAATTGCAGCAGGGATGGGGAAACTGGATCCACACAGCTGGCCCAACCCCCCATCCCACACCACTCCAGTGGCCAGCTTTGACAGGAAGTATGAATTAGGTAAACTCACTTCGAAGTGCAAATTGAATTAAATTTATTCCCCATTCCCAGTGAGTGACAATGCTTACATGGCCAAAATGGCATCACCCATCCAGAAGAGGAAAGTATCAACAGACCTGGGTGGAAACCCAGGCTGACATAAATATTTAGAAAAACAAAACAAAACTCTAGATAGGAAGTTAAGTGGGCCTCCCCCCCCAAAAAGAGCCCAGTTAGGATTGAGCATGCTCACTGGGCATGGAATGCTGATTGGCTACTGGGGGTGGAACAGACAACCAGGAGGACAGAACAAAATGGTGTATCCTGGGAAAAAGCATGGCTGGCTATGCAGATGTCCTGGCATGATTGACTGGAGGAGGAAAAGGACTGGGATGACAACACTGTGTCTGATGTCAGGGCAGGACCCAATAGTGCACTGGGAGACATCTCCACCCCACTACTGCTGTGTCCTGGACTGGTTGGACGCAGAGGAATGATGGGAAGAACCCGCTGTGGAACAACCAAGAGAAGAAGTCTTAGAGCCCAGGGAGTGGTGGTGACTGTGAGTGGTCACAAGAAGAAGAGGAGGTGTTGGAAGCTGAAGAGGTGACGGGGCTTAGTGAGCTGAGAGAGTCTGTGGCAGAGAGAAGCTTAGAATCAGAAGCTGAAAGAGGAGAAGTGGGATGAGGGAGGTTTACAGGCAGAGATGAGTCTGACTGGTGAAAAGCCACAGGTGTTTCCCACTCCTGCTGAGACAAGCTTCCCTCCTACTGATCTCCCAGAACCAGGAGAGGCATGAAACGGGAGGAGCAAAGACAGGTATGCAGGTGCAGTCTTTGATTGCTTGGGGAAAGCCCTAGGGAGGAGGATACATAGACATCTGTGGGGAGGCATGGACCTTCACTCTTGGCAACTGCTTCATGGGGGGCAAGACCTGCCAGGAATGAGTTGCTGTGCTCATTAGGCCTGATATTCTGCCAGGTCTGGGTGGATTGTGTTTTTGCTAATGAAGAGTTAACTCCAACCTGTGATTTACTGCCAACTTGTTCTGACATGCTGGATCTCTCAGCAGTAGCCAGTCCTAGGTATGCCCCTGGACACACTGTTGGATGTGCTGGTGTAAGCAGATCCAGCCCATGTGCAGGAGTGCCCGCTTGCTTGCCCAGTCCCAACACCTAGGATGTGAACCATGTGAATGACTCCAGTTCTTCAAAAGGGCAGCCCAAGGGGTGTGTCTTCACTTGGGCCTAGCCATGTATCTTAGAGCTCTGCTTTTAAACTTCTGAAATGTGTAGCTTGTGACCTGATCTAGGTATAAACAGCACACAGGCTTGTGGAACAAAGCCTTCAGAAGTCATGGGGTGGAGAGTCCAAGGACTGTGTTTGAGACTGGGAGCCAGGACAGGCTGCAATCCTGAACAGGTGCACTCCACACTGCAACACTGAACAGCTTGGTAGGTTTCTGGAGGAAACATCGGCATTAGATCCATTTCCGTCCGGTTTCCGTCCTGGTTTTGGGACGGAGACGGCTCTGGTTGCCCTAACAGATGATCTCCATAGACAACTGGATCAAGGCGGGTCAGGACTGCTGATCCTTTTAGATTTGTCAGCAGCCTTTGACATGGTCGATCATGATCTTCTGGACCACCGCCTCGCAGACGTGGGGATACAGGGCATAGCCTATAACTGGCTGTGCTCTTTTATCTCTGGTCGGGGACAGAGGGTGGCACTAGGGAGGGAAATGTCGTCGCGCCACTCCTTGGTGTGTGGAGTGCCGCAGGGCGCAATTCTCTCCCCGATGCTTTTAAACATCTTTATGTGCCCCCTTGCCCAGATTATCCGGAGCTTTGGGCTGGGCTGTCACCAATATGCTGATGACACTCAGCTCTATCTGCTGATGGATGGCCACACCGACTCGGCCTCGAACACACTGACCAGATGCTTGGAAGCTGTGGCTGGATGGTTTCGTGGGAGCCGATTGAAACTAAATCCTTCGAAGACAGAGGTCCTATGGCTAGGTCAGGATGGCATGGGGATGAGAGACCAACTCCCTTCTCTTGTGGGGGCCCAATTAGTGCCATTGCCTTCCGTTAAGAGTTTGGGTGTAATCCTTGACACCTCCCTTTCCATGGAGGCGCAAGTTACAGCAACAGCCAAGGCGACATTTTTCCACCTTCGCCGCATCAAGTAGTTGGTCCCTTACCTTTCCCACCCCGACCTGGCCACAGTGATCCATGCGACGGTCACCTCCAGGCTTGACTACTGTAATTCGCTCTATGCGGGGCTGCCCTTGAAGCTGTCCCTGAAACTCCAGCGGGTGCAGAATGCTGCAGCGAGGCTCCTCACGGGGTCTCTGCCATGGGAGCATATTCACCCAGTGCTTTTCAAGCTGCACTGGCTCCCGGTGCAGTACAGGGTCAGATTTAAGGTGCTGCTTTTGACCTTTAAAGCCCTTCACGGCCTAGGACCCTCGTACCTACGGGACCGCCTCTCCTGGTATGCCCCACGGAGGACCTTAAGGTCCATAAATAGCAGCACCCTAGAGGTCCCGGGCCCTAAGGAAATTAGATTGGCCTCAACCAGAGCCCAGAGCCTTTTCAACTCTGGCTCCGGCCTGGTGGAACGCTCTGCCTCATGAGACCAGGGCCCTGCAGGATCTGATTTCTTTCCGCAGGGCCTGTAAGACAGAGTTGTTCCGATTCCCTCCCTCCCTCTCTTTCTTTTTTCTTTTCCTTCTCCTCCTGCGATGAGGCTACATTTTAATATTTTAATGTTCCATTATTTTAATGTTGTATTTTATTTTTGTTTTTAAGTTGTAATCATTCATCTTGTTTTTATTATTGCTTGTAAGCCACTCTGAGCCTTGGCTGGGGAGGGTGGGGTATAAATAAATTATTATTATTATTATTATTATTATTATTATTATTATTATTATTTTATTATTATTATTATTATTATTATTATTATTATTATTATTATTACATTGCTTAACAGCTCCTACTTGTAATCAATAATAGGAAGAAAGTGTGGCAAATGAATAAAAGCATTCCTTGCTTAGCAGATGACAACACTGATCAGACTTGGATGACATGTCTACCTCCCATGAGAATGTATCTCGAGGGGGTTGAAAAGCAGGATAACATTCCTTCCAACCTGGCAGTGGCCTTGTTCTCCTAAAACAGTAAGCTCATACAGGGATGGGGCAGAGAAGAGGAGATGAACAGAGGAGATGGACACTGTTCAGACACAAAGAGAGCATCCACCGGAAAAGGCTGCCTCAAGGCCCTCCCTGCTCCTGTTTCACATGTGAGCACCTGGAATTGCAGAGATGAAGAAGCAGATCAGCAGATGCCAGATGCTGGCCAGTTCAGAAAAGGCAAAGGCTGACACCAGGCAAAAACCAGAAGTGCCTTTGAAAACTTCTCCACTGTCCTTGGAAATCTCGCTCAAGGTCACACGCACACAGGTTTGCAGTACTTGGAGCCAAGCCCAGATCTTCTTGTCTTGTGGCCCAGTGCCCAAACGGCTGGCCCTCTCCAGTAGCAAGGCAGCAGATCACACACGGCAGATGTTGGCTGTGATGCTTAATGTGCTCTCAGAAGATGCTCGGACAGCGGAGGGGGAAGAGGGAAAGAGCTGGTGTTGGCGGTGGGCAATAGTGAGAGGAGACCACAGGAGGAACCAGAGTAGTTAACTCTGCAGCTCTGAAGTCCCTCTGCGCCCACAGAAGCTTTTATTTCCTGCGCGCTAACCCACAACCTCAGGCAGCTGTGCCCTCCATTGTTAATTATTATAATTAAGATCTGCTTTAATTTAGACCAGTCATTTCCCCCTCTTTGTTAATTACAGGCAGAGAGCCGAGCGCTGTTTTGGTTCCTCAGGAGGGAAATGCTTTCAAGAGCAACTTTTACAGTTCAACTTTGAAACGGCTGAGTAGAAAATACACAAACACACACACACACACACACACACACACACACACACACACACACATGCCCTCCCCCTTCTCCCTAAATATGGAATGCAATAAATAACAGGCAAAATGGAATCTGCTTGAATTTCCTATTCTTTTATGGATTCCCTTCCTGGCTTCAAGTTATCTTTGAGATGTGATGGCTCAGCAGTTGTGGAGGGGGGGGGAGGTGAGAGACAACTTGAGAATTTTTCCCCAGAGATGAAAGAATTACTGTGCCTGACCTCAGCAACACACACACACACACACACACACACACACACACACACAGTTGCAGCTGGAGGAAAATAGATTTGGGGTGGGTGTCATTTTGATATTGAACCAGTGAGGTGAAAAACAAAACTCCCCCTCAATAATAACCCCTGATCAATGGGATTTCAAATGTATGCCGTTTGGCAAGGGTCATTTGATTTTATTCTCATCATCAATAGTCTTCATTGCTTTGGGAGGGAGGCTCCCCCTCTCTAGGGAAAGTGTCTCTTCGACCCAAAAAAAAATGACAATGATAAAATGCCAGTGAGCCAACTGTAGGTTAACTGGATGTAAAAGGGGGCACAGATCCGTTCTTGGACTCAGTTCAGTGCAGATCCTGGGAGCTCGCGACCAGACCTCACAAACAGGGGCATTTAGCGGGGGAGTTTAAGGGGGAAGTCCAGAGTTCTGTCTCTTGGTGTGCATAGAACCAGAGACATGGAGGGCGAGGGAGCTGCTGCAGTGACCTGTAACACCTGTGCCATGTTTGTCATTCTGCCGGAGAGCAAGCAACAGCACACCTGTAGCAGGTGCAACCTGGTTGTCTTGCTGAAAGAGAAGGTGTAGCAACTTGAGGCCCGCCTAGCCACACCTCAAGCAACAGGACAACATGTAGAGTTGCTTGATAGAGCTGAGTTGACTGAGATTGAGCACCAAGATAGATGGGATGCCCCCAGTGTGGAGAAAGATTGCCCATTGCAAGAGTCTAACCCCTGGAGAGATGTGATGCTCAGAAGTAGGACAGTCACAAACCACACTTGGTCTTAGAGTTGCAAAATTGCTTCCGTACTCTCACCTTGGACACAGATTCTGGGCCAGAGGAGCTAGGACAGCAGTTGCCAACCTCAGAAGACACGAAGGTGGGTGTGAAAGACACAGTGTGCAGCATGATTATTGCGACCCTCCCCCCCCCCCAGAGAAAAAGACAGGAGGAGATAGATTTGGAGGAGTCTTTTTCCATTCTTGACCTAACTCCTTCAGATGCAGGGCTACTGACCATGGATGAGTATACTGATAATGTACTTGCTACCTTCCATGGAGATGACATTAGAGAAAGGGAATTGCAGCCTAGACATGACAATCTGGGAGGAAGGAGTAGGAAGTACTCAAACCATAAGTTTCCGGCCTTTGTAACTTATCCCAACAATATCAAAATAAGCTCCAATAAAGAAGAGGGGAAGACTCACGAACAGAAGCAGACCTCAGAATACTCCAAGCAGCCTTTGGAAGGCACAGCCCATAGAATGATTCCAGCTACTCCACAGGGGAGGAGGATATGAGTCGGGGTGATAGGGGACTCCCTGCTGAGGAGAACAGAGGAAACAGGATGTCACAGGAAGCGTGCTGTCTTCCGGGTGCAAAGATTCACGATGTGACGGAGAAGTTGCCAAGTCTTCTAAAGCCCACTGACCACTACCCCCGGGACCTCAAGGTGCATCTTGGGAAGTTGTCCCAGGTTGGAGGTTTTGTGGTGTGTCCAGCCAATGGTGCCATCAGGGTGGGACTCTGGGGCACAGGTCCAGGGCCACACTCACTAGAAGGAGCAGGGAGGACCCCCCCCCCCCAAATGCAGCAGGGATGGCTTACCCCTATTTCAAAGTCCATGAAGGTGATGCATCTTCTCACCTGGCTGTCCCCATAAGACTGTTCCAACCACAGAGTCTAAAATGATGTACCGTAACTGCAGTGCTTTGCCCAGAGCCTGTTGTCTGTTCCAAAATGGCGCTGGAATGGGAAAGTGGGATTTAAAAAAACAAAATGAGAAGCATGACCACTCAAAAAACATTTCATTCTTTCCTTTCCTCCCACCTCCCTGACACCACTTCTTATCTCCCATTACGAAATACCATTATATGGCTGTGAATGGAAAGAGCATTGCTCTTTCTCCACATGCCTGATCTGTACACAGCCGGGGGATGTTATTACTGCCACCAGCCGCAGGCTAATAAATAAAAAAGAGGTGTCAAGGTAAAATATACCCTTCCCAGGGAAATGCTTTGTGGGGGAGGGGTGGGGTAGAGTTGGGAGTGGTGGAGAAAAACGACAGAGAAAATAATGGCATGAAACAAGCGCATGGACCCTCCTCCCCGCCATACACACGGGGCGGGGGGAGGGGAGAGGGAGAGACACACGCAAGTGATGGAGAGGTGTTGGGGCTGAGGCGATGTGAGCTGACTCCATGATGTTTCTGTCTCTCAGTCTGTGCAGAAAGGTTTTTCAGTTTGTGTTCCTAGTCTGGTATCTCTGGTCCCTGGTATACTCCCTTTACATTGCTGTTTTGCAAGCCAAGAGGAGGATACCATCCAGGTTAAAATAAAAGCCTGGGCTTGAGAACAACCAGATATGCCTAGCTTCTGTTCCATGTGGAGAGGGGAATACTTATAAAAAGTGATTATCTATATACATTAATCTAATCCTGAAACACACACTTTATGATAATAGTCAGGGCTGAGAAACCACAAGCAATTCCTTGGCACTGGTGTCAATTTTAAAGGAGCTCACCTCAACGTTTTATGTGCTGTGCAAGGCTGATGGCTAAATAAATATTTCAAACCCCAAGGCACCTGAGATATTTCCAACAGTGGTAATAGCGGAGTTTTAACCCTTACTCCCTGCATCCCTGTGGTACCAAAACATATAGGAGATACCAGTGCTTGGAAAGTCGATTTTAAAAAGGAATTAGTTCCTGTTCAGACCCTCCAAAAATGAACTAATTCTGTTCAAATTCACTTCACAGTTCGTTCACATGTTCCTCAGCTTCCCCCCCCACCAGCCTTCAGAATTTTACAAACTGCTCTGCTATTGTAAAAAATATACTTGAGAGGACTTTGAAAACTGAAACACACACATACAGTGTAATATGAACACTGGCGGAGGAAGAGGGGGGCAGGGGGAGTGCACCGCCCCCAGCACCATGATCCCGGAGGGGTGCCATTGCAGTTGCCTCCCCCCCCCCGTGCTGGGTGCCACACCCCTACAGATGGCGCGCCACGCCCCCAGGACACGCGCCACATCCCAGCGGGCAGCGCACCACGCCAGCCTGCTCTCCACCCCCAGTGCTGGAGCATGAAGCTCCGCCACTGAATATGAACAGTTGTTTTATTTATTTTCCCCAACAACTATGATTGTATAAGCTTAAATAGCTGCATCACTTTTCAGACAAGTAAAAATGGTAAGTGAAGTGAAAAATGGGAAGTGAGAGCTGGACCATAAAGAAGGCTGATCGCCAAAGAATTGATGCTGTTGAATTATGGTGCTGGAGGAGACTCTTGAGAGTCTCATGGACTGCAAGAAGATCAAACCTCTCTGTTCTTAAGGAAATCAGCCCTGAGTACTCACTGGAAGGGCAGATCCTGAAGCTGAGGCTCCAATACTTTGGCCACCTCATGAGAAGACAAGATTCCCTGGAAAAGACCCTGATGCTGGGAAAGATGGAGGGCACAAGGAAAAGGGGACAACAGAGGACGAGATGGTTGGACAGTGTTCTCGAAGCGACCAGCATGAGTTTGACTAAACTGCGGGAGGCAGTGGAAGACAGGAGTGCCTGGCATGCTCTGGTCCAGGGGGTCACTAAGAGTCGGCCATGACTAAATGACTAAGCAACAACAAAAATGGTAAATGCAATGGCCACAATCAAACACAGAATTAAGAGTGATGAAACCTCCATGCAGTGCTTTTTTAAAAAAGAATAATTTTTTTAAAAAAGGTGCCAGTACTCACCATGAAGTTGTTGCAGTAAGTGTCACACTTTTAACATTTGGAAGAAAAGGTGCCAGTGCTGCATATGCCAGGGGGCAGGGAAGCACTGCCCCTACATATATAAATTATTGAATTCAATTAAAATTCACCCAGAGCTCCAACACAAAAGGAACTCAATTCACGTTCGGTTATAGGAACCACTTTTAGATGCAATTCAAGGATTTTTGAATTAATTCTGTCAATTAGTTAATCTAAATTAGTTTATTTGAAGTCCTGGGAGATGCAACCTGGGGGGGGGGGTGGCTGTCCAGCTGCAGGTGTGCCTGAGGGAAGAGATCATCTAGACCCATTTCAGATCTGGACTCAGGCCTGGTTTTAGCACTGAAACAGCCTTGGTTGCCCTGATTGATGGCCTTTATCATCAAGAGAGAGGAGAAATGCAAATCTGCTGCTTCTCTTTGATCTCTCAGCAGCTTTCGACCCCTTTGACCAAGGTGTCCTTCTGGAATTATTCAAGGGATTTGGAGTTGGAGGCACTGTATCACAGTAGCTCTCTTTCTTCCTGCAGGGTCATTAGCAGAAAGTAGCACTAGGGGACTGAGCTAGTTTTGAGCTCTGTGGTTCTGCAGGGGCCCATTCCATCTCACATGGTATTTAACATCCATATGAAACAGCTGGGAGTGGTCATTCAGGGATTTGGAAGAGGGTGTCTTCAGGATGTGAGTGACACACTATCTCTCCATTCCATCTGAATCAGGAGAGGCCTGGAAGCAGTGATGGGCTAGATGGGGTCCAATTAACTGAGACTCAACCCTGATGAGGTGGGAGTGTTGTGGGTGACAGATCCCATGACTGGATATTAGGTAGACCATGTATAATGATGGGGTCTATCAGTTTTATGAGGCATGGACAATAAATACCGTATTTTTCTGTGTATAAGACGAGCTTTTTTGACCCAAAAATGAGGTTCAAAATTTAGGCTCGTCTTATACACGGTTAGTGCTGAGGGGGGACAATCAAATGGTTTTTTGGTGCGAGCCCGAGATTGTAAGTGGCGATTGGCCGCTTGATTGTTGGGGGTGGGGATGCCGAAAATTGCTCACCCGTTGGAATGAAGTGCGAGCCCGAGATTGTAAGCGGCAATTGTAAGCGACGCGAGTGGTTGTATGCTGAGTTCTGGTGGGTGAGCGATTTTTGGCATTCCCCCCAAATAATCCTCCCCAAAAGCTCAATCCCCCCTATTTTCTAAATTTTGAGGCCCCGTCTTATAGACAGAAAAATACGGTAATCAGCGACCATGATGTGCTCCTGCACAGCCTTCATTCATGTTGCCAGCTTTCGCCTGTGGGTTGTGCTTAGAGATGGAAGGATATACGATACTGACAATCATGCCTGGAATCCCAGAGAACCACTGCCAGTCAGTGTAGACAATACTGAACTAGATGGACCAATCGGTCTGACTCAGTCTAAGGCAGATTCCTATGGTCCTATATTGGGGAGAGGAATGAGCAATGTCTGCTTTGGCTCTCTAGCCCTCCCACTGCTCTAAACCTGCATGCCAAGGTAGAACAAGGACAAGGGGTACAGGTCTGGATAAAAGGTGCCTGTACTCATTTCCATCTGTCAGGCCTGCCCCCCAGCGTGTGCCCTCCCCTCCAAGCCAACCTGCCATTGGCCAATTTGGCAGAGCTGACCTCTAGCATCCAGCTCTCGAGTGTCAGCAGGGGGTGGTGCTGGCCGTCCCGCAAGACTCCCGCACCCCAAGAAGGGGACAAGCAGACTTAGAAGCAATTTCTACCATTTAAATAAAAAGGGTTCTTGCTACAGAGGGGAAGACTCTGTACCGGATGATCTGTGGCTCTCTGCTAGGGTTCGGGGACAAATTTAATTCAGTCCGTTTTTAAAGTCAAACCTACCCAATTCTCACTTTTGGAAAGAATGTGTGAACTGAACAGCAGCCATCCTTTGAAATTTACACTTCTCTGGATTTTCCAATGCAGTTCTCTAGTCAAGTGATGGGTATATATTTAAAAAAATGCACTGGGGCAAAGTGTGCCTAAAAATGCATATATTGGTGAAAATAGCCACCCAGATAATACATTATATTATGCAAAATTACATTAAAGCGTATCTATCTTACTAGAAATTCACACTAAAATGCTGGTGAATTTTCATGAGGGCTCTGTGGAAAAAAAGTGGGGAGAATAGAACTTAAGACTGTGAAAATGAAAATGGTGAGAAACCTAAATTGACTGATTCCCCCACCCCCGGTGTCTTCTCCAAGTGCTCTCTTAGTGCTGATGAGCATCTTCAAAGCCCTGTTCCCTCCACTCCCTTATTAGGGATCTTTAAACCGGGCTTAGACTCTACTTCTTCAGATAGAGAACTGCCCTCTGCCAGCTCTTCCAGCAGAGAACTGTCCTCTGCAAAGCTGCACTTCCCCAAGGACCAAACCAGACATGGTGTGGGAGACCCAAAATCAGGATTTCCTGTGAGTTTCTCCCCACCCCCTTTTCTTCTCTTTAATAATTAGCACTGCCACACAACTGCTTTGAAGATTGCAGAAGAGGCTCGTGGGGAAGGAGGACACACTCTTTCCCTCTGAAGCTGTTCTTGGCTCCGTGTGGGAAAACAAATAGGCACCCTGGGGTTGCGTACATGCTTCTGCCTAATAGCACCTCAGGGAAAGTGGGAAATTAAACATCCCCACAGTGGCTTCTCCCTTAACAGGAACACAGGAAACTGCCTTCTGATAGGTCAGACTATTTGTCCTTCTAGTCCAGCATAGCCTTTGTGCTCCTTTGGGAAGAAGGGTGGGGCATAAATTGATTTAATCATCAACATCATTTTACAGAGTCTCAGCCTAGCTTGGCTGACCTCATCCTGGGCTCAGACATTTTGTTCCCCGAGGTGCAGAAGAACCCCACCCCCAATTCAAGGCATATTGTACCCAAGGTCACTGAAGGCTTTTTTTGACAGTTGAAGCAGACAGTTCCACAACCACCTCTCCTTCCCCTCCCAGGGACAAAATACACCCGTAACAAATTGCTGCATGTTTCTCTATTTGTTTATTTTTCTAAACAACAAAAATGGATGCTACACACTGTGCCTGCTCCTAACACTGAAAACCTCATTAAGGATGGGGAAAGAATTTGATTCAATTCATGTTTAAATGTGAATCTACCTACTTCACACTTTCCAAAACCATACGAGAATCGAAACGCAGCCATCCTTCAAGATCCACACTGCTCTGAATTTTGCAGGGTAATTGTGCAGCCAAGTGATGCACACAAAAACAGAATTGTTCATGAAATAACAAACAAAATTTCATTAAATGAGGGGACATGCTTTCAAAAAATGTGTCTGCTGGGCAAAATTGCACAGCAAAACATGTATTAGGACAAATTTGCACTAAACTGCTGATGAATTTTCATGCGGACTTTTATAACTAACTAACTAGCTAAATGTAGAGAACCGAACCTAAGGTTGGAAAAATGAGAAACAGAAATTGATAGAATTGCCCATCCCTATGCCTCATTCTGCCTAATGATAGGGCTGGCCTCCGCTCCCCACCACTCCCTTGCCCCAGACACCTTTTGCCAACTAACCCCACTGCCATGGCTGGCTGCTGAGTCTAGGAGTGCTGGCATTCTCTCCACGGAACCACTTCCAAGTGGCATGTTTTACAGCCTCTCCAAAAATATTATTCAAGATGAAGGAGAATCATAGCTCGTGCAGGCGCCAGACTGTCGCTGGGAATATATCATTCCGAATTGGGACTCCTCTCTCCGCACCGTGATGAAGTGCTTCATTAATGGGAGATGCGGCAGCTCAGATGCTGGCTGATTCAACAGCTTCCCCGACACCTGACATCCCCGTACATCCATTTATTCAAAACCCTTCCCCCACCCTGACAGGAGCCCCCACCTGCCTCTCATCCCTGAGAGGTTATTAAACTAGATTCTTATAGCACCATGGTTTCCTATTAGCTGAGAGTTATCCAGCAAGGTGCAGCACTAGGGTCCACTCCTCAGACTTCCACTATGAGCCATGCTGTCCCCTCCATGCAAAACGGCTTTGTTATGGCCTAGATGCTGATGGGTGACAATGGGTGCTCATGGGCAACAGGCTGCAATGTGTGGGTGCAGGGAGAAGGGAAGCTTTGTTCTAAGCATCTGGAATATACCTTGAATCTTATCAAGTTGGCAGTTGGGAGAGTGGCGGGTATTTGGTCTGGGGTGGGATTTGATCCCAGGATACTGCTTAGTAACTAGGATGTGCTGTGTGCTTGCTTCTGGGCTTCTCCCTAATGACTGTTCAGCCTCTACATTTGTAAATGCATTATGAGAACACCAAAATATCTCCACCGCCCTAACCAAGAGTCAGAGAGAGAGAGAGAGAGAGAGAGAGAGAGAGAGAGAGAGAGAGAGAGAGACTGCAGCTTGGTATCCACTAGAACAAACACACAAAGCTGAAGATGGCATCAGGGTCATCATGTGTCCTACTTTGCAGAGGGCAGTCCTCTCTTTGAAGGACTGGCCAGCAGTTATTTCTCAGTTTGTATTTATCATATGCAAATAGGTGTCTTCTTCTGTTCCATTTTGGGTGATGCAAATTCTCTCTTTCTTTTAGCAATGTCCAACTGGCCACCCTATAAAGGCATTTGCCAGCAGAAGGCTTCCCTGGAGTTAGGAAGGTCTTCAGCTTCTGCTGTCAGAGAGGATCAGGAAGAGACAAGCACACACCACTGATTGCAAAGCAATTTAGTAATTAAGATGTTGTCATCCAAAAGCTTTGGAGGAAGTGGCAGTGAAGTGATTAGCCTGAAAAAAGAAGAACTTGTAAAAGCACAATAGAGATATCTGCCCCCACTTCTTTTCCATCTGACGAAACCAAGGAAGGAGGAGATGGGGTGGTGCAGGCAGCAGTGTGGCAGGGGCCCTGCTTGAGAGGAAGTTTCTCAGCAGGCTGAAGAGAAGGGACCATCTGCTGCCCTTGTTTCTTCTGTAACAAAATGAGGCTGTGGAAGAGAAAGGCAGGCTTCAGAAGCAGCTCTTTGGGTCAAAATACACATAGGATCAAAGTCAATGTTCTGTTATTTGAGGGCCCTGCTTTCAACCTTGCCCTTGAGATAGAGAATTCTCATGAACACGGAAATGGAAGCGGATATTGCCAGTGGTCACTTTTTAATCTAGAATGGAAATCCATCCAGCAAATACTAGATTGCTATATGCTTTCATTATTTTATATATATATATATATATATATATATATATATATATATATATATATAATTTTTTATTAAATTTTCTGTTTTACAATTTAGAATACTCATTTAAACACCCTTAAAATATCAATGACTTCCCTTCTTCTCTTTCCATGGTTCATTTTGCACACATAAATCCCTGCATATTTTACCTAAACTAAACCATTCAGTATTCCATTATTACATCCATCAAAACTTATTTACACTGTTGAATTTATCTTAGTGCTGCCAATGTTTTCAAATGTACACAATCCTGCCCCCATATATTCTATAAACATTTCCCAATCTTCTCTAAACGTATATTGCTTTCCATCCGCAGATGTGGTGTAAGAGATGACGTTCTCCCCTGCCCACAATTTGCATTACGTTTCCTTTGCATTGAAATGAATGGGATGCAAGAATGTAATGGCAAGATAATTTATGTGGTCAACATAATGACATAGGGTATGTAATTTTACCACAGTGGATAGTGAGACGAATAATGTTATTTTTGGTGGAATATGAACTGCAGCAAAACAGCAGCAATGCTGCAGGTGATGAATACAGGGCAGAACAGGAAATGATGCCTTCTCACATTCCTAGTCCAGACTGGGGAGGGAGGGCAGGGTTTAAAGCAAGGATGGTAGGGATGGAAGCGAAGGCTCAGAAAAAGCTCAATATGGAGGCCAAATGGCCAAAATATTGGGAGATTTTGGAACAGGAGGGTGACAAACTGAAATTGCAGAGTTTTGAGAAACTAAAAGATAAAGTGCGAGATTGGCTTCATTATTATCAAATAAGGGAGGTCTACAACTTGGACAAAAAAACTGGTTTCCAGGTGGAAAAATCAAAATTGGAAACAGAACTGTTAGATCCCAAAACTAAGATATTATCAAGAATGTATAACTTGCTGTTGAGATGGAACACTCAGGATGAAACGGTTAAATCTGCTATGATAAAATGGGCACAAGATGTTGGACATAACATAATGTTTGCTGACTGGGAACAGTTGTGGACCACAGGTATGAAATTCATGGCATGTAATGCCTTAAGAGAGAATATTATGAAAATGATATACAGGTGGTACATGACACCAGTCAAGCTTGCAAAAATATATCATTTGCCCGATAATAAGTGTTGGAAATGTAAAGAAAATGAAGGTACATTCTTTCACCTTTGGTGGACGTGCCCAAGGATTAAGGCTTTCTGGGAGATGATCTATAATGAAATGAAAAAGAAAATGAAGAAACCAGAGGCCTTTCTCCTGGGCATGGTCGGTCAATTGGTGCCAAAGAAGGACAGAACTTTCTTTATGTATGCAACAACAGCAGCAAGAATTCTCATCACAAAGTATTGGAAGACACAAGATCTACCCACCTTGGAAGAATGGCAGATGAAAGTGATAGACTATATGGAACTGGCGGAAATGACTGGCAGAATCCGAGACCAGGGAGAAGAGTTGGTGGAAGAAGATTGGAAGAAGTTTAAAGACTATCTGCAGAAACATTGTAAAATTAATGAATGCTAAAATGATGCTGGATTGAAATGAAGTGGCTTTAGCAATAAGGTTAAAAAGAATATGTAAAAATGGACTGATAATTAGACGAAAATATAAAGTTATAATATGTTAAGACATAGAATTAAGATAAAAAAAAGAGGGAAAGGATTTGCTGAATTAACTATGTGAATTGGAATACAAAAAAGGGAGGTGTGAGGAGGCCAGGAAACAAGTAATTGAAATATAAGATATGAAAAGATTGATCTGTTTTTAATTGTTTTTTATTTTTTCATGTATTTTGTATTTTTCTTTGTCTTTTTATTTTTTTATTTTTCTTTTCTTATTCTGTAACTTTCTTTTGTCTGTAAAATTTTAATAAATATCTTTTAAAAAAAATAAAAATAAAGCAAGGATGGTAGAGGCTTTTCCCAGCCGTGTAATCTGAGATCTCTTAACATTAGCAATGGGACACCTGGGGTCCTCTGGATGTTGTTGCACTACAGCTCCTCTCATCCCTGACCATGCTGGCTGGGGCTGATGGGAACTGGAGTCCAACAACATCAGGAGGCCACCGCTTCTCCATGCCTGATTTAGAGGAAAAAGTAGGGTGAGTGAGGGATCAATGAAAGAAAAAGCAGGGGCTGTTGCCTGGCAAAACTTTTTGACTTGCCTCTGGTCTTGTGCCTTTAACAGCAGCTTGATTGGCAGACATTATTAGCAAGCGATCGTGCTTATCTCCATGCCTGTAATGGGAATTTTGAGGAGAGTCCAGACAGAGGCATCGGGGCTGTGAGGCTGGTGTCTGGATGTATGCATATGTTTGGGGGAAATCAATGACTGTTATTTGAAAGGGAGACAGGCTAATGGCAGCCACATTGCATTAGCAGCTGTTGGCTTTATGAAGATTTTTGTTTTGATACCCTTTCTTACAGTACGTTCTTTCTAAACAGATCAGTGCTAAGTCTACCTAAAAGCCTTACCATCTGACTGGACTGGAAGCCCTGCCCCCAACCCCAGATGTGGTGTGTGAGTTGTGGACCCTTGGCCACGATGGGAACACTCTCCACATGCTGAGTGTGGTCCTGTGTTATGATCACACACATCCCTGGGCTGAGCTCAGACTCTAACTCTTAGGCTTAGGGGTCTTGGCCATCCCTGTACCATGCAATCTCAAGGTGGGGCGACTGTGGCTGGACTGCCACTAGCATAATATTTTACCATTGGCCATGCTGGCCGGGGCTGATGGGAGCTGGGAGTCCAACAATGGTTCTCCACTCCTGCTGAAATAGTGACGGTGGCAAGGAGTTCCACAAATCGTTCCTGCACTTTATAAGAAAACATATTTGCAATGAGGAAGAAATATCCATAGCTGCCTACAGCTACCCTGGGCTCATGTGGAAGGAGGAGCAGGATAGAATAATTAGAAATACGAATATTAATAAATAATAGTAGTAAATAGCAGTAGTAGTATTACCCCTCTGCTTCAGGTTGCTGCCACGAGCTTTGTTCAGAGAAGGGGAAATGATAATGGAGAATATTGCAAGATCAGCACATACGATTTGGGTTCCAGGCTGGTGGTGTGTGTGTGTGTGTCGGGGGGTTGAGTGAATGAAAGAGGTGGGGCGAGGTGTGCTTTCAAGCCACTGCTAGGATGCTAGGGAGGTCTGGGGCCCAGTGCACCCCCTAAGTCACCTCCTCAAAAGGTGCAGTCTCCGTTGACCTTCTGGCTGCAGTTCCAGTGAGATCTGAATGGGAAACCGTAAGACCAGCGTACAAGAAGGACCTCTCCATGTGGCACTGAGGGGGCTGCTTAAAGGTGCGGCTGTTCCTCCCCTAGGCAACGCTTGCCCACTTTTTGAGCACCAGACCTCTCATGCCATGAGCGAGCATCAGGTCCCTGGCCAGGGGTCAATGGCAAACAACCCGGGGGTTCAATGGCAAATATGCCCAGGTTTCTTGGTAGGCATGTCAATGTGCAAAGGGTTCCTGATGGGAGAAAACTTGAAAAGTGCTGCCAGCGCCTGTAGTAATCACACCTGGGGCAGTCTGACCTAGATGCATCAAAACAGAAAAACCAACTGAGCTTGCTTCAACTCCATAAACAACTTCCTGGCATTTCAGCATTTCAGCTGATATATTTCAAACGGTGAGCCATCAGGTTCTGTTTCATGACTATTTATTTCCTCCTTCCTCCGTGTAACGAATCTCCAATTGTCTCCTCTGTTATTTAGTTCGGCTCGCTCCAGAATGGGATCCTCGCGCTGTAAATCTTGGGAGGCTTGTTTTCTGTCTCACAATAATAAAAAATTCATACGGACTAATGCAAACAAACAATAAAGCAGCAGGCAATAATTAAACAGTGAATTAACAGGATTTATTTCCATCGACGACTTGGGCTGAGGGATGGAGCTACAGCAAAGAGATGTTTCTTTCTGTGCATTGATTGCAACACCTGATGCTGAAGGCTGCAACACGTGGCCCATCCTGCCTCTGAGGGCACCTTTTTTTGTTTGGGACCTGTGGCAGACTCAGGGCCAGCCCTGTCCTTAGGCAGATGACATG
Source organism: Podarcis raffonei (assembly GCF_027172205.1). Taxonomy (NCBI): domain Eukaryota; kingdom Metazoa; phylum Chordata; class Lepidosauria; order Squamata; family Lacertidae; genus Podarcis; species Podarcis raffonei. Next base: position 4,002,109 of record NC_070603.1, read on the forward strand.
CCTGCCTCAGGCGGCAGATATGGATAGGTGAGGGTAGTGGCTGCCCCTTGGGCTATTCCTCCTCCAGAGGAATATTCTGTCCTCTGGAGCAGCTCCCATCTTCCTGAAATGCTGCTTAAAGGTGTGTCCATACTATCCACACTTACTTGTTATTCCCCACCCCCTTTTGGTTCCAGAATTTTTTAACCACTCTTCTACTCAGAGAATAGCCATGTGCTGTACCTAAGTGGCATTGGTCTGGTCACCTCACAGATTGTGCTTTTGAGAAAGGCACCTGAGTGAGTGAGCAGGGAGAGAGGGAGCCGCATGGACACCAGCAGACACCATGCACCTGCATGTATCGCTCTGCTTCCCGCTGATGCACACGAATGCCACCATAGTTGTACTGCGGCATTTATTTTGGTGGGGCAGAGAGCAGGTTATTGTGAGGTGTTCAGGGGGAGGACAGAGCTGTGCATGTTAGCTGGTCAGCTAACCCACTAAGTTGGCCTGCTGCTCTCGGTGGCAGCCTCCCAGCTTCTACATGTGGAATGGGAGGGGCTCCATCTAGCGTTTCACTTCTGGCAGCAAAACATCCTGGGGCATCCCTGCAGTTGCTTGTGGCAAATGATCCTTGCTGGCCAGCCGGTGTCCCCACAAGGCATTGGTTTTCCTATCCAGCGGCAGGGAACCTTGTTCAGCCTGAGGAACCACATTCCCTAATGGGGAGCCACTGATGAAAGAGGGTGGAGCAATGGATGCAACTCTCACCTTTGTGCAATAGGCTACATTTCAGTCATGCAAAAAGCCAGAGCTTTCTGCATGCACCCATCTCCATCCTCCATCCAGGACAGAGAGTGGAAGAAGAAGAAGAGTTTGGATTTGATATCCCACTTTATCACTACCAGAAGGAGTCTCAAAGCGGCTAACATTCTCCTTTCCCTTCCTCCCCCACAACAAACACTCTGTGAGGTGAGTGGGGCTGAGAGACTTCAAAGAAGTGTGACTGGCCCAAGGTCACCCAGCAGCTGCATGTGGAGGAGCGGAGACGGGAACCCAGATTACGAGTCTACCGCTCTTAACCACTACCCCACACTGGCTCTCAAAGGTCACTGGAAGGAACTATTTCCACGCAGGCACAACAAAAAACAACAGTGCAGACCTGGGCCCGTGAGGGGCATGGCCTAGGGAGGCCTGAGGACCAACCAGAGGGGCCTGGATTAGGACCATGTTTGTGGGGGTGGATTTAGATACTAGGAGAGAATACATTGTTTAGATATTGTCCTTTCTTCCTCACGTTTGTGAGTACGATCCTTTGCAGCTTAAAGTTGGAAGCTAAGACAGGGTTGGTTTAACACTCTTCAAACAATAATCCAGGATGCTGGATTTTCCTGGTATTGCCTCTTTTCTCCCCATTAAAAACAACAATCATACACACATTGTTTTGCTAAGAAATAAAACATATTTACAAACATAATCTTATGTCTTGAAGTAACAGTTTACAGTAGCAAAATGAAGGCAGGCTTAAAACTACAAAAGTGCAAAATTGAAGTTAAAAATGGTGTCTGCAGCTCAGACCTACATACATGGCCAGCTTGGTGCCATGATGAAGAGGAGGCTGCCCAGGCAGAAAGGAAATAGATAGACAAAGGAAGTGATCTCGTAGTTCTTTCTAGCCAATTTTCAGGAAAGCTCTGTGAGCCTCAGCCCTTTCATGTGCCTATGTGGCAAAACATGAATTGTTTGTTTGACAGTAATAATGTCCCACAATGTTTGCCCTCCTCCCCCTGGACCTGAGGTCAGTGGCGTAGCGTGGGTTGTCAGCACCCGGGGCAAGGCAAGTAATTTGCACCCCCTAACCCATGGATTTGCGCCCCCTAACCCTAACCCCCAGATGTTGTGCCCGGTGCGGCCGGCCCCCCTACACCCCCCACGCTACGCCACTGCCTGAGGTTCCCCACCTCTGTTCTAGTCCATGTGTGGATTCAAACTGTACAAGAAATCACCCCCAAAAGATGCACCTCTCCAAATGTCAGTGTGAAGAAGGGATGGACAAACCAGTCTGTTGCTAGTCACTTTAAAACATGTCTACCCTTAAATGCATTTTGCCCCATTCTGCCATAGACTGGCTGGAGGCACCAGTAGGAGAACCCACTGGGGAACCCCCTAGGGAGCAAGGCTCTGAGCCAGGGGATTGGTGGTGGGAGGTTGATGCCTGGTCAGAGGGAGAAGGAGCAGCAGAACGAGGGGAGGCTGGGGAGGGGGGTCAAGAGGCTGAGTGTAGGCAGACTGGAAGAGTCTCCTTTTCCTGCTGCAACCAGCTCCTCTCCTCCCTGGTCTCCCAGAACATGCAGAGAAATGAAGAGGGCAGAGCAATGAGAAGCAAGAAAGCGAAGTCTTAAGCTATTGGGGAAGGACCCGGGAAGGAGTCCTAGAGAGCAGAGGGAAGATGGGGACATTGTCCACCTAGCTGCGTCACTGGGGAAAGAATTGCTGAGACTACCATGCCTGAGCTGTGGTTTGTTTCCTTGAATAAAGAGTTAACTTCACCGGACTTTATTGTCATATTGCTGATCTATGCCTGACTCCCAACCTTGACACATTCCAGCAATAATCTGTGATGGTGATGATTGCAAGTTATTACATGTCCTGCACCCTGAGCTCCCATATCAGCATTAATCTTTGCCTGGCATTGACTTGGTCATCTCTCCCGTGCCAGGCAAATAGTTCTCCAGACCATGTTGGCATCCTGCATCCCTCCACGCATGCATGTTCAATGCACACAGACATTTGTGGACAGGGCTAGCAGGGCATGTAGCTTGGGGGTGGGGAGGGTGTGTGTGTGATCTGACGAGACCCCGCTCCCTGTGAGCAAAATGTCCCAAAGGCCCCTCTCATGTCTCCCCTGCTCCCTTCACAAAAGAAGGAAACTTGGGCAGCCTGTCATTCCTCCTCCGCTCGTCCTGGCTTGAATTCAGAGTGCTAACTGCCCTGACTCGAGCAATAAGTACAAGAGTGTCTCTGATGATTCCGAGTAATGAGGGACTCGGGTCTCTGTCTCATCCAGAAGATGGAGATGTTGCATTCCTTTGGCGCACCTGCCTCTAGTTGTTTTTTCCACCGCAGCCAGGAGCTCATAAAGCCGCGCTCCCGAGCTCCTATTTCACATTGAGTATTGGCTATTATATAGCGCTAATATTTCTTTGATTTTCCTCCCCTCTTCCCCCCTTCCTTTCTCGCTTCCCCCTGTCCGTATTATGGTAGTTTTGATGAGTCCGTCCTTGCTAGGCGATTGTGCTTCATTCCTGAGCTGCCACCGGCTCTTGGAGAGAGAAATGAGCTTGTGTTGGAGGCATATTCATTCAGCAGAGCTTCCCAAAGGACTCTGCAGGAGAGGGGGAGAGAGGGAGGGAGGGTTGTATGACACGGTGGAGATAACAGGCCTTGCTGGCTGGCTGGTGACCCCACATGGAATTGATTTTCCACTCCGCAAGGAATTAACCGTGGATTCCGACATTATGATGAAGCGCCCCAGAGAGGATGCATGTCTCTTAATGTCAAGGCAGAGTGTCAACCAAATACAAGGTTGTGATAGAAGGAAAACAGAGGCCTATGTGTTATCCCTTCCATTAAGGCCAAGTAAAAGAGCCTTTGACAACCTGGTGTGCTCCAGATGTTTTGGAACAACAACTCTCATTGTTCTCCACTAGCTGTCATCCGAAACATTGTGGGTGGATGACACGGGTTGGGGAAGGCTGAACGAAAATATTACAAAGTTGTGAGCAAGCTTTCAGTTTTCCCAAACTCTTTTTGAGGCTAGATGTTTCATTTCCTTGGAGTAAAACTCATGTTTGAGCAGGTGGACAGGGATGAGTGCACCAAGCTCTGCCTCCTGCCATCATCCCAACCCACGGATTGTGTGCATGTGCAGGCCTGGATGAGGGCGCCTCGTTGGGAGTTCCCCAAACGATTCAGAACCCTAACCAGGTTTCTAAATCATGTGGGGAGCCTCAGCGAGTACAGCAGGGGATGAAACAGGTAACAGTATGTGAAATGTTATGATCAGGCTAGATGAGAAATAACTAAATGACAAATGTTTCTCAAAGACACTTACGAAATTTGGCACTCAAGTCAAATTAAGGCAGCAGATGTAGTGTGACTTTGGAATGTGTATTTTCAAGTGTGAACCTGGAACAGTCAGCAAATATCTAAATAATTCCAAATATTTGTTTCAGTGCTGGGGCTGATGGGAATGATTGACTGGAATTAATTTTTTCCGATAGCAGAATGGTGAATTTTCAGACTGATGAGTGATCCACAGGTTAGAATGTGCTGCTGCTGCTGCCGCCAAGTTGGCCCTGCCTTGGGAGGCCTACAGGATTCACATCTGGCTGGTTTGGACAGTCTGGAAGGGCAGGTCCCCCCTCTGTTTTCCCTTTTTTCTTATTTAAGACAGGAGTAACACAAAGGTCACACTAAAAACAGCCCTGATGGCTACATCACATATTACATTTTGCAGTGCACCTGTAAAATCAGTATTACAAGTATATCTAGGAATAATATAATGAATGAAAACAACAAGCATAGACCTGCAAATGTATATATTAGATATTTAGGGTCACTTCCCAGAAAGGTGGGGTTGGGTGCAGCTCCACAGCTGGCCAACATGTCATGTGGAAGAGATCCCTTAGGCTTTAATTTTGGTGCAGCGTGGCTATGAGAACCCTTTTCTGGTCTGTGGGCCAAGCAAGGCTATTGGAATTTATTCAGCTGCCATTTTTATGTGAAGCTTCCTAATTTGTCCTTCCGTGCAAACTGAAAAACAACTATCCTTCAAAACTTACACTTCTCTAAATGTTGCAGTGCAATTCTCCAAACAAAAAAGGGGTGCACTAAAAGGCACATAATAGGGGGGGCAAGGTGAAAATTGACAAACACAAATGTAGCATATTGGGAGACAATTGTTTGCAAAAAATTGTATGTTGCAGGCAAGAATGCATGTTAAATCCATAAATCCATAGGGGAAATGTGGAAATAGGTACAAATTTTCATGAGGGCTTTTATTTTAAAATGCCGGTTGATGTGGAAGTGGGGTGAATGCAACTTAATATTGGAAAAATTAGAAACCAGAATTATAGATCAGTCCATTCCAAAAGCTAACCAAGGAACTTCCACATGGATGGGATTTGTGTCTCCAAAAATGAAGAAAGATGGGCATATCCCTCAGCTGTGTGGTGAGCCCAACTACCTCTTGCCTTCACAGATGGGAAGAAGTTTTCTTGGTGCCATCAGGGAATTGTCAGCCAATCAGCCTGGCCCACAGCTGTTTTTCATGGAAAACTGAATAACTGCCCCCCACCTCCCCAACACAGATTGACCCTGGGAAGTGCTAGCCTAAAACACTGTGCTGCCTGAGGTATTACAGCAGCAAATGGCACTGCCATTCAAGGCGAATGGTACCCGAAGCTGATCCAGCTATTTTGCAGCTGAGGCAAAAAAGCCTACAAGTGCCTCAGTAACAAGAAATAAAATAAAATGATGATTTGCCATTCTTTTCATAGCACTTGTAATCAATCAGCAGTCTGAGAAAACTGACTCACCCAACCTAATGGTAGAGCCGGCCCACAGCTTCTGTTTGGGCTGAATGCAGAAAAGTGTTTCCAAATGAGACCCACTGCTCTGAAAACACTGCCTGAACCAGACAGATCACCCACAATCCATGTATTCAGGCATAAGACTCTGATTCTGATCATTGTTAACTTAGACATACAAATCAAGGTCATTAACACGTCTTGCCAAAACAGTACAGTGGTACCTCTGGTTACGTACTTAATTCGTTCCGGAGTTCCATTCTTAACCTGAAACTGTTCTTAACCTGAAGCACCACTTTAGCTAATGGAGCCTCCTGCTGCCGCCGCGCCACCGCCGCATGATTTCTGTTCTCATCCTGAAGCAAAGTTCTTAACCCGAGGTACTATTTCTGGGTTAGCGGAGTCTGTAACCTGAAGCGTCTGTAACCTGAAGCGTCTGTAACCCGAGGTACAACTGTAATGGTAACTCTATACCTGTGCAATAAAAACCATTTTAATGTGGTACTTCCTACTTCCATTTCTGTTTGCTGGCGACTGTTGAAAGAGGGAGGTGGGGCACATTTATTTGACCTGCACCAGAACCGGGGGCAACCCCCAAACCAGCTAGGGAGACAGCTTGCCATAGTTCATAGCACTTCTGTGGGTGGTGAACATGGCTCTTGACAAACCGGCATCTGTTCAGGGCCGCTCCAAGTCACCAGGCGACTTACTGTAACAACTTAATGATGAGTTCCAGCACCTATTTTTCATGAAAAAAAGCACTGGTACTTATACAGTTCTCCAAATGAATAGGTGTAGAAAGTGGAGTCTCCCAAGGACGGGTATTGGGACATGTACTTTTAAAACTGTTAATAAATGATGGATCTAGGGGTGAGCAGTGAGGTGGCCAAGTTTGCTGATGATATGAAATGTTCAGGCTTGCTTAAAACAAAGGGAGAACATACCCTCCAACATTTCTGCAATGAAAACAGGGACATCTTAAGGAAAAGTGGGACATTCTGGGATCAAATAAGAAACTGGGACGGCTTCTCAAAATCAGGGGTGTCCCTGGAAAATAGGGACATTTGGAGGGTCTAGAAGAATGTGAAGAGTTCTCAAAGGGTGTATCCAAACTTTAAGTAATTGAGTGGTAAGATTGCAAATGCAATTGAATCTAAACAAGTGCAAAGTTATGCATGCCAGGGCAAAAACAATCTTAATTTCACATATGGGGCCTGAATTGGTGGTAAACTGACCAAGAACGAGGCCTTGGGGTCATGGTGGATAGCTTGATGAATATGTTGACCCAGCGTGTGGCAGCTATGAAAAAGGCAAATTCCATGCAAGGGATCATTAGGAAAAGAATTGAAAATAAAACTGCCGATATCATAATGTCGTGTTATAAATCTATGATGCGTCTTCATTTGGAATGCTGTATACAGTTCCGGTTGCCTCTTCTTGAATATTGTAAAGTTGGAAGATGTTCAGAAAAGAGCAGCCAAGATGATCAAGGGGATGGAGAGACTCCTCTATGAGGAAAGGTTGCAGTGTTTGGGACTTTTTACTTTAGGGGAAAGGTGAATAAGATGTAACATGATAGAGTTACACATGGCATGGAGAAAGTGGATCGAGAAAGTTTGTCTCCATAATAACACTGGGACTTGTGAATATCCAATGAAGCTCAATGCTGGGAGATTCAGGAGCCATAAAGGAAAGTCCTTCTTCATGCAATACATAGTTAATCTATTGAACTCGCTCCCACAGGAGACAGGGATGACCACTAACTTGGACGGCTTTAAAAGACGAAGCAACAGGTATGGCAGTGGTGGTGGAAGCGGCAGGGCAGGGCAATGTTGTGCTTCCTGTTTCACTTCAAGGAGTGAAACAGGATGTACCAACCCTACTGCTGGCTAACATTCATGAGGACTTTAAAAATAATTCGCAAACTGACATAGAAATGTGACAAATCGAATTTAAAACTGGAAAAATGAGATGCTGAAATTGACAGATTTGTCCATTCCCAGAAGCACCCTAAGGGCACCCTCGCCCCCTTGTGTTTTCTTTTTTGCGAATTACAAAGATGCCAAGTGACACCCTTGTTGTCTACCATGCAAGTATAGAACTCCAGTCCATCCAAGAATCTTTCCCTTTTAGCTGCCTTTTGGCATTTAGCTCTCTTTGGGGAGTCTCAGGTGTGGAGAACCTTTGGCCCTGCAGATGTTGCTGAACTAAAACCTGCACCATCCCTGGCCATGCTAGCTGGGGCTGATGGAAGCTGTTGTTCATCTTCAGGGCAAAGGGTCCCCCATACCTGAGCTAAAGAACTGGGGGATTTAGTGCTGTTACGTATTTAGTTGTTGCTGCTTTCTAATTGACGTTTATGTTTGCTTTTTATTCTGCTCCCTGTTTCATGTGTTTGGTTGGGACAGCCTTTTTTAATAAAAGGTATGCGAGAGGAAGAATTAAACATAAAACTGGGATCCTATCCCCCCCCCCCAAGGTTCAGGGTAGGTAACACAATTAGACACACAAATATAATTATAGATCAAAGAGACAGTTCCCTATCCCTGAAGGTCTTCACAGCCTGTTATCTCCATATCTGTAGCCTGGCCTGATGGCCACCTTAGCCAGGGAGCAGCTTTGCTTCTTCAAGCTTGTCTCTCCCATCTGCATTCTCTCCCCGCGCCCCCGCTGCACCCCGAGCCCTCCTGCCTGTGCGCCTGTTGCTATCTCAAATCCAATTTGACTATTGTTTGTGCTGTGCGTACGTCTGTTTCTCTCTCGCGCACCCCCGCTTTCGCTTTGCGCTTTGTTATTTTAATGGATTCTTTATTCCAATCCCGGCGACGCGGCGGGCGAAGGCTGAGATACTGCATCAAATTGCATTCCTCTTCTGTAGATTTCTCTCTCTCTCTTTTTTCCTGCCCTCCATCTTTGGGGGAGGAGGGAGGGGGAAACAATGGGAAGGAGAAAATTAAAAAACAAAAACAATTCCAAGGTACACAGCCTGCAGCTGCGCTGAGGTTTAATAGAAACTCAGAGTCCCCCTGTCACTCGAGGGCTTGTGCCTAGGTTCCTGAGAGGCTCCGAGAAGCAAACTGATCACCTGGGCCTCTGAAGGGAAGTAGCATGGGATGGCCGCCTGGTTAAGCCTTCCCCACAGTCCCCCTATGAAAATTTCAGGGTTGGTTTCCCAGCCTGGCACTCGAAGCTCACAGGCTGGCCTGCTTTCATGGGCCACTATCCTTCTCCTTTTGCAACATCTCTGTCCCCTTCCTCACTCCAGTTTCCATACCTGGCTGTCACATGGAAGGGATAAGGGATATCCATATGCACCAATAAGTCAGGCTGTATATATTACGAATGTAAGCAGGCTCCAAGATTCACCTATAGCAGTGGAATGTTTTTTCCCGTTTTCCATTTTAATTCCAATCTGTTTCTGAGTCATTCTGTATTCTCTCTACTTCAACCTGTGCTTCAGGTTCCCAGCCAAAACTCTGTTTCCCTATTCACTGTAGTGGGAAATCTGAAAAATCTATAACAATTTCCAGTTGGGGCCAAAATGAATGAAATTTACCAGCGCAGGACCCTGCCAGAGATGATTAAGCCTGTCAAACTGCGGACAAATATGTCCAGGGGCTTTTTATGGAGGAATTCACTTTCCTCCACAATCTCTTATGAGGGAGGAGGAAGACGGCTTTTGTCTCTTTCTTACTGTAAAACAATTTATAGAATTTTCTGAAGTTTCTGAATTTTGCAATGGAATTCTGAAAACAAAAAATGTGTACAGGAATGTTAGTGAAAGCAACATATAAAAATGCATCATATATGGGAATATTGTTTGCAAGAACATGTATATTAGTCAAAACTACATACAGAAATATGTTTATCAAGAGAAATCTGCACTAGAAAGCTGACAAATTTTAACAAGAGAGAGAGAGAGAGAGAAAGAGAGAGAGAGAGAGAGAGAGAGAACCAACCATTGCTGCAGAAATGCAAACTGAATTTAATATTGGGGAAATGAGCAAATGAGAAACCAATTCCTATTAGCAACCATGACAAGGTATGTCAGTTTCACCAGATGACAGAGAATGCAGACCAGAGAAGGAAGTCTGTTCAAGTGAAACTGACAAGGGTTTTCTCAATTTCCCATTGTCTATAAAACTATAGAAGATTAGATACATATAGATATAGATATAGATATAGATATAGATATAGATATAGATATAGATATAGATATAGATATAGATATAGATAGATATATAGATATAGATATAGATATAGATATAGATATAGATATAGATATAGATATAGATATAGATATAGATATAGATATGGGTGGAGCACCAAAATGGTTGAAACGCAAGTGGAAGGCCACCCTTCAATAGGGAGAGAGACTCAAAAAGCACTGTCAATGGAAAGATCCTCATCAGTCACCAGCACCATAATCACTGCAAGTGGTCAGAGTGGGGGACTGCATTCTTCCTAGCCTTACGACAGAAAACTCTAGGCAAGCCCTCCTCGCTGCAAAGTCAGGTGATCAAGAGCAGCCTACCACTTCCCACTCTCTCCTATATTAAACCCCAGAGCCTGCACCCTTGTGCTCCTTGAATTGGTGTCTACTTCTGATTATAGTTATGCAGCTGCTTGTGTGTTTTCACCTTCATTGCCCTAACCTGGCTCTGCACTGCGAAGACTGTGTGAAGACCGTGGCAATGAGCACCCGAGGTACTGGTGGTGTAATGTATTGGGCACAATGAAGCCCATCATCACATGTGCCGCTTGGATGGCATTGTGCCAACAGATGCTGCTGATAATAATGTTCAACATACGCTGTAGTACTTCTTTTGTATGTCTATACTGTCATATAATGACATCATCCGTGCAAAAGGTAAGTCCAAGCAGGGAATCCCAGGGGAATCCCAGGGTCTTGAATCCCATCCAGCTCCCCCTCGTTGCTGTTTCCCCTCTCCCTGGCCCACTGCTAACTTGTTTCCTAGCGCACACAGCCTCTGGCAATGAGGAGTAGAATGTACCCGCATCCATCATCTGTGCACAGAAATACATCATCTCCAAGTGGCACCTTCATTTAAAGGGCTATTATCAGAGTAATTCCACCCATTCATCATTGGGGCTCAACCTGGCACTGTGCTGTTTCTTTGGCCAGCCCTCTGAAAGCTCCAGGACAATAACAGGAATCAGAGCACAAGCCAGCATGTCAGGGGTCCTACCCAAGAGCCTCAGGACAACCCACTTCCCCAGGGGTTGGGATCCAGAGTAAACGGGACCCTTGAGAAGAGGTGCCAAGCCTAACTCAGATGTTCATCTCCTTCAGTATGTCTGCTCTTTTGAATCGTCTGGGTTCCATCTACACATAACCTTTTACAATCTGTCTTTAGGCAAGGGTAGCCAAGCTGCAGGTCAGCTGCACCCCCTAGACAATTCAAGAAAAAAACTAAGAACAAGGCTCGGGCTGTGCACACACACCAGACTTTTAAAGCACATTTAAAGCATGTACCCCACTGAAATACTCCTGGGAACTGTAGTTTGTTATGGGTGCTAGGAATTGGATATTATTCCCAAGCATTATAGGCTGCTGGCTTGAAATTGATAGATCCTGAAACAAAAACACAATGAGGCTTATAATGTGCAATTAACTTTTATTGTGAGCCCGTAAAATGATTTCCAACCATTTTTGCTTTCATTGTAATGCTAGAGTTTGTATGTATGTTCTGTTTTTGTTAATGTACTATGTTTACTCCTGGTTGTTTTGTATTTTAGTTGTTTGTATATGTTGCAAAACAATTCAATGAAGATTTTTTTTTAAAGGGTGCTGGGAATGTTAGCCTTTGAGGAGTAAACTACAGTTCCCATGATTCTTTGGGGGAAGCTGTGTGCTTTAAATGCATGGTGTGTCCGCAGGCAGAGAATTCCCTTCCTCTCAAGTGCTTGGTGGGACTAAGGGATTTTGGGAGGAGAGGGAGAGAGACTGCAGTAGCAGAGCCTGCAAGGTGTTACATGATATCGTCACTAGGGATGATGAATTGGTGTTGTTGCCAAGGGAGGAAAACAGAACAGCAGGAGTCTGGGTGGACAGGAGAAGGTGGAGATCAGATTAGGAAAAGCAGTGGGAAGTAGGAAGCAATTAGCAATTGGCCAACGAGACTTGGATCCACCAATTTTCCTTTGCTAGGCCAATGCCTACTATATCACCCAGGCCCGGTATGAGGGGCAGACCGTGATGATGACTTCACTCAGCATTACATCGCGGGGGAAACTGCCTCCTCCTGAGTCCCTCTGCTACCAGTGCCCAGCGGCCAAGAGAGAAACAAGCTGCAGCAGGCGCTGGGGGCACAGGGACTCAGGAGGAGGAGGAGGTTCAGCTTGGCTGAGGAGTGCCAGGCTGCCCTCGCCTCAGCCAAGCAGTTTTACGGAGCCCCCTACCTGCCACCGGCTCGCATGAGCCAGCGGTGGGGTGGGGGCTCCGTTAAAGCGCTCCCACTCCCCAGCTGAGGGAGCCCTGATCCTTCTCCTGCTCACGTGCAAGCAGAAGGATTGGGGCTGCTCAGCTGGGGAAGGGGAGGCTTCTCACACACCCCAGCTGAGGAGCACAAACAGCTTGTGTGTACTTGCTCAGCCAGGCGGCAAGAAGGCTGAAAGAAGCCCAGCTCAGCCTCGCCAGTCCCGCCCCCCCCCCCGTCCATGTCAAGGCAGTGGCAGATGCTGCCTTAACCACTACAGCTGCCTTGGCATAGGTGGAGGGAGGCATGAGCAGGCCGTTTCTATATCTCGGGAGGGGACAGCCAGCCCGCTCGCCACCCCCCCTTGCCCATGCCAAGGCAGCGGCTGAGGCAGAGATGCAAACGGACATTCCTGCTCCTGCCTCATCTGCTGCTGCCTTCACACGGGGGGGTGGGGGTGGAGGAGGAGGCGCTTTGGAAGAGGCAGAATCTTCGCACGGTGGCCAACAACTGCCTTCCTCCTTCCTGCCTCCTCTCCAACATTGTGATATTGCGATGTTTAGCTGGCGGTTTATTACGATGTTGGGAAGCAGTTATTGCCCATCCCTACTAGGCATATGGGGAAAGAGTGGGCTACTAGATTTTTCTTCAGTGTTCGGCTAACAAAATGATGCCCGTCCTTCAGTCCCAGACAATGTGGAGATTGACCAAGGGGGGTGCAAGTTGTAGTTAAAAACATCTGGAAGGCATGCGGATGGCTACCCCTGCTTTAGTGGTTGGCAGCAAAGTTGAGGGTGCCATTTCCTGTTATTTGCCATGTATTAAAAACAAGTTTGTGGCATGGGTTCTTCCTTCTTACATTATATTCATGCCATATGTAATATTCTGCCAGCTCTGCATTCAGAGATATCTGGTCTGAATTATTAGAGCCCCTTTGGTCTTGAGTCTTCCCCCCTTGTTTCTGGGCCTGTCTTGGAGCTCACCTCCCCTTTTCTATTCCTCTCTCTTCTTCCTCTCTTTTGGCTGTCCCTGCTCTTTCTTTTCTTCTGCGCTTCTATCGTGTTCGTGTCATTGGACAGTTTAGGTGATCCAGGTTCCGTAAGTACCATTGTGTTTGCTTGTTTCAGATATGCATATTAACAAGAATGTGGCAATAAAAATACATGCTGATGGTAGCATCAGAGATTTCACTATTTGCTGTACTCTGTGTTTTATAATTTTCAAAAGGTATATGTGCTGTTTTACTTTGAAATGGCCAATTGCAGTGAATTAGATCTACTCCTGGTTATGTTCTTGCCCCCCCCCCACCAATATACAGTACTGCAAATGACATGTCACCTGCAGCTGTTTATACACAAGGACACACAAATGCAACCTCTCCAACCTGTCCAATGTGTCTCCCGGCATTCTCAAAGAGTCTTCTACTCCCCCAGCAGCATTGCTTCCTTTTTTGCCACCCAGGGCACGCACGCCCAGGCGTGGGGGCATGCCGCAAAGAGTCAACAGAACCCACCATGCCAGGCCAGCCCATGCCGCCAAAGCCATGGAGCGCATGTGCATGGGGTGCATAAGGTTCATGGAGCCCACACAGCAGCTCAGCCCTGTAGGGAGGAGCCTAGCTGGCCAACGCAACCCTTGGCAGACAAATCCTCCCCTGGCCAGATGACCATTCAGTGAGGGGGTCAAGGATGCCATGGCGAGGCCAGGCTGGGCTCCAGGGCCCACAGACCGCTGGTGGCAAGCAGGGTGGGACAGGACAGGGCTCCCTGCATGGGGGCACCTAGCTGATGCCCCCAAAACATCCTGTGCCCTGGGCTACGTACCTGGTTCCCCCTGGTGAGCAGACTATCCTCAGTATTGAAAATCTGGTGAGATGGGGACTAGACATTGCTCATCTTCCAGACAGATGGCATCAGTATGTTGGGAGCAGCAGGTGTTTGTTTGTTTTGTTAACTGGAACATAGGAAACTGCCTTATACGGAGTCAGAGCATTGGTTTATCTAGCTCAGAATTGTCAACACTGACAGCAGGAGCTCTCCAGGATTCAGGCAGGGAGCCTCTCCCAGCTCCACCTGGAGACCCCAGGGATTGAACTGGAGAACTTCTGCACGTAAAACAGAAGCTCTACCACTGAGCTATGGCCCAGTATGAGGGATATGACTTGAAATAAAGCAGCTTCTCTAATGGTCATAGAAGTCCCAATTGAGCTGGTGCCCCGTTCACAGGAAGCACTTAGCATTATGGCTATCCCAGCAGAGGGAGCTACTCCCAGAGGCCGAGCTATACAAACCAGGATGTCTCTGGATTAGACCTCACCTTTGCCAATGAGTTTATTTAATTTACTATCTCTCAGTCTAGGGGAGACAACTAACCCTCCCAAAAAGTTTAGTTTGCTCCTTCACCTTTAACGGCAGCTCAGTCTGCAGAAATCAGCAGGTGAAGCTTTTCAAAGAATGGAAAGAAATATGATCCCAAGCTGATTTTTGTATGGGCTGATTAAGCACCTGCTCTCCCAACTGAAATACGGGAATAAGAATGCTGATCTACCCCAGAGTGGTGTCATAAAGATTACTGAAAGAATGTCAGCTAGGTGCTTTGAGGACTCTCCTGGTGCAATATTATGCACACCTGATCAGAAGTTAGCCCCACTGGGTTCAGTGGGGTTTTCTCTCATAAAAGTGTGGAAAGGATTGCAGCCGCAAGTGCTTTGCAAATGTTAATAAAGAGGGCTTATTTTTGCCCATGTGACACCCCCCCCCCAATCTTGGTCTCTGCTCATTCTGCATTTTGTCTGAACCTTTGCTTGGAAATAGGGAGAGAATGTTGGACCAGCTGCAGGACCCCCGGTTCCTTTCCTCCTCTGCCCTGGCGCTCCTATTCTAACCCTGCCATAGCAGCTCACTCCAGCTGGGACTGTCAATTCACCAGGTATTCTGCTCCTCTCTGCTCTCAATGCCTCCCAGGAACAGGGATGATGTGCACATCATCCCTGGGGTTTTCCCATTAGGCAAGGCTCAAGGTCCAATCTCCCAGAAAATCCAAGCAAATTGCCTTTGTTTGGTGGAGCAGCTCTTCATTCGTGGCACCAATGACAATGTTTACTAATAAAGTGTTTTATGATTACAATATTAGTATGCATTTAACACAAAGTGCGCCTTTGTTTTCTGATGGTAGTCTGATTTCCCCCCCTTTTATAATTGCTGGCAAATATGAGCTTGGAAGGTAGTATGGGCTAGGAGTATTTTCATACATCAGGTTTTAAATTGCCTTTGAGCTTTTCTGCACCTACTTATATTACATTTGACTGTGGTGCTGATATAGAAAACAGAGGGGAGGCGTATCTGATGCAAATGAGCATCCTGGTGAATGTAGGTCTTATATCCATGCTACTACAAGTCCCATTAAAGCAGTTTGTTTGTTCCACATGTTTTTACCCCACCTTTTGGCCAATGGTTCCCAAAGTACAACACAACAACAATATATTAAAATTTGGTAAACCTACAATTAAATCAGTTGATAAAACCAGGCTTTGCAATCACAAAGAATAATTCAGCTATATTTAAGGGAGGGAGCAGCGAGCCTTCAAAAACCTGGTGAAATAAAACCATATTAACACACTTCCTGAAAATAATCAGGAGCCTTGTAGTGGAGAAAGTTGGTTCCAGAGGGATGGTGCCACTTTCAAAAAGGCCCTGCCTATGTGATTGATCACATGCTAGAAAGGGTGCCCCGAACAGGGTCATATTCAAGTATCTTAATATATGAGAAGCTTTATATGGAAGGAGGCACTCTTTGTCATCCCTGGGCCACTGAAGGATTTACAACAATGCTGCAGACCCTCAGGCCAATGAGCCAAACACAAAACCACAAGTCTTTCTAACCAACCCATTAGCAAAACTGGAACAACAGACTGAGCACATGGTCACAAAATTCTCCACTATGGTGTGATGTGTAGCCATTCAACTTACATTACGATGATGATTTCTGAATGTGCATATAGACGTGCATATAGATCTGCATCTCCTTTTGCCCCTTTATTGTGGCAATGCATTTCCTCTCCTTTGGCGATGTGAGATTGGCCACCTTAGCCCCAGGCTCATGTGCTGGGCCCACAAAGATTAAAGTGTTCTTGTCTGAGAATAACCACTGAAAATAAATTTGTCACCCCTTCTTGGTTCTTCTCCATCTTCTTTGAATCAGTAGAAGAGCAGTGTTATTCTTTGGGATTTAATGAAGGGCTGCTGATATCATGGCTATATGCTGGGATGGCAGAATACGGAGGGCATTTAAGAATGGCACAAAGAGGCAGGGGGTGGCTCTAAGGAGGAGCGCCAACAGAGCTAATAAGTGGGTGTTCAGTGGGTGGGAGGGTGTTGTGTTGGGCTGGACAAGGAGGGTTAATTCATGTAGCTGCTGTTTTGGTATCAAGAGAAATCAGCAGGCGGTGTTCTCTGTAAGTGAATATCAAATTAAAACCAGATTGGCTTGTGCCTGGCAATATTGATCCCTCCCCCCCCCCCCCACCAACGTATTCTCAGCAGCTAAAATCCAGCCCTGGGAGCTATGTTTCCTGATGCCCATTTCATAAATAACCAGGGTTCCCAGCTGCCAATTGCTTTAATGTAGCCTCAATACAATTTAATAAACATAATAGCCTCTTCCCTCATTGTGTCAGAAGCGCTGGCTGGGGGAGATCTGTGCCGAGCAGAAAACGCTATTGCATCTTGCAAGTGCAAAACACCTGCAAAATGTAAGCGCATGGTACATATGCAACACCTGCTCATGTGCATACTTGTACACTACATATACAAGCATACAGACATACAAACACTTGCTAATGTTTGAAGGGATGTGTTCAAAGTCACATCCACACCATGCATTTAAGCCATTATTTCCAGAGTTGTTTAAGAACCAACCCATCTTCAAAGGGAACTCTGGGAAATGTAGCTCTGTGAGGAGGGAAAGGTATCTCCTAACAACTCTCAGTATCTATAACAAACTACAGTTCGCAGGATTCTTTGGGGGGGAGCCATTTTTGCTTCAAGTGGTATGGTACTGCTTTAAATGTACGGTGCAGATGTGGAATGCTACTGTATGCAAACATGAACATGCCTACATGTGCAAATGATAATATACGGAAAAGTGTGCACATTTTCCCCATTGGAAAGAGGGACAGCTAAATTGGGACAATAAGATGGTAGTGGGAGGGTTAAGTTCCTCCCCTGTTTTAAGTCAAAATCAGTCACAGATCTCACATAACATACCCCATAATTTAGGTGTTGTCTGTGAATAACACCTGATATCAGGTACACTTTTTTTAAAAAAGTGCATGGTGCTGGCTGCCCTTTTGAGAAGCATCTGCAGGGGCCCTGGTCCACCCTGTGACCACGATGTCTAAGGTTAATATTTCCATCCCACGCCCCTTCCTACCAAAAATTGCCCTGCCCCTGTCCATTTCTGATATTTCCCCTGAAGGTGTTGTCTGCAGTAACAACAGTAAAGAACTGTGGGTTTCTGTTCCTTAGTGCAGTTCTTTTCAAAATTTAAATCTGATTATTTCTTTCTTCCTCTTACAAAGGCAAAAGCATAATTGCACAGACCCGAAGTACACATATGGGTATGTCCAAAAATGGAGAACTCACAACCCGTGCAAAAGCACGCACACTGTGAATGCATGCCCAGACAACCACAACGTGCGCACAGATATACAGAAATGCTTATGCAAATGTGAAGACTATAAATAACCAGGGCTAACCCTTTGCTTCCCTTTGTGCTCTCCAGAGGACGCTAAAGTGCTTCACAGACTTCATTAGCAAAACTACACAACCCACTGGGAGAAGCAGTTCTTATTATCCCCGCCTTGCAGAGTCTGCCGAGGTCAGGCAGCAGTTCAGAGTGGAGGCAGAGAGAAAGCCCAGCAGGCCTGGCTCCCAGACCCCACTCTAACCCACTGGAGCTGCCTCCCCTCCCAGAACTGGGAACGGAACAAATAATGCAGCTTGTGCAGGATGTCACGAAGACCCTGGTCCCTGGAGACATGGGCTAGTCTATGCAGCACATGTGTTTCGTTTTAGACACATGAAGCTAAGGCAGGCAGATGTGGCTGAACAGGGAAGGCTACAGGGCAGAGAAGCCTCACGCCCCAACACTGACACGCGTCCCCAGATAAAAGTTGCGGCACAAAATATTTTCCTTACTTCTTCTTCTTTTCCAATCTCGGTTTTATTTTAACTTTCAGAGCACAAAATATTTTCTGCCTTCATCCTGAAAGCCAATCCCTGCACGTTCCAAGTGGCATGAAGTATTGGTCTGAATTTTACATGGTGTGGGGTAGTATAATTTGGTACTGTGCCACTTCGGGGATTCCAGGTGAAGGGGGTCATTTTTTAATGCTCCCCTAAGTATTTAAAAAACAAAACAAGAAGAAACGCGTCATCCGCCCCCCCCATAACCTGCAGATAGTAAACTACTACACCAGGCAAGGGATGTTTTGTTTTTTTACAGTTTTAGTCTCAGAAGCTGAACGTTTCGATTTTCGAATGCCAAAAACCCAGAAGTAATTGCTTCCCTTTTCGAACACACCTTGGAAGTCGAACGGCTTCCACTGCATGTTTTTCAATTTTTCCTAATTGAACTTGCAGCCAGCCCTTTGTGCCTTGGTTTTCAAACGTCTCGGAAGTTGAAGGGTCTTCCAGAACGGATTATGTTCAAGAACCGAGGTACCACTGTATAACACTCTTATTGAAAAGACGACAGATAAGGATGAAGGGATATCCAAAGGTGATGTGCTCATTCCTTCCTGCATTTGTTCTGCATGCTGCAGCAAACAGAAGCAGCATTCTGAGTCCCCTGTTGCTCAGGTCAACCCGCCCCATAAGCAACCGTGTCAGCTTTTTGAGGGGAAATGCCAGGAAACAGTCATTGCAATGCAGAGGAAGCCTCCCAGATCCTGATCACCCAAGTATTACTTGAAGAGCACATAGCCCCAGCCCCAGAGCCAGTGTGGTGTAGTGGTTAAGAGCGGTAGTCTCGTAATCTGGTGAACCGGGTTCGCTTCCTCGCTCCTCCACCTGCAGCTGCTGGGTGACCTTGGGCTAGTCACACTTCTTTGAAATCTCTCAGCCCCACTCACCTCACAGAGTGTTTGTTGTGAGGGAGGGAGGGAAAGGAGAATGTTTGCTGCTTTGAGACGCCTTAAAGGGAGTGAAAGGCGGGATATCAAATCCAAACTACTACTACACCTCCTCCTCCTCCTCCTCCTCTCCTCCTCCTCCTCCTCTTCTTCTTCTTCTTCTTCTTCTTCTTTGTGCCTTGAGGTTTAGCCCAATGGGGATGAGGGCTACCATGGCCTTGCCTCGCTGCTGTCCTCTGCAACAAAGGATGGAGGAAGAAATTCGATTAAGTTCAGATTTGAAACCAAATCTATCAAATTTGCACTTTCCAAAACAATATGAAACCTGAAACACAGCCATCCTTTGAAATGTGCACTTCTCCGATTTTGGGGATGCAGTTCTCCAAACAAACAGTGTTTACAGAAATGTATATATTAGGAGAAAGTGAGTATATTAGTAAAAATAACATGCTGTTTTAAAAGTGGGGTGCCACCCCCACTTTCTGCCGAGCTGCAACAAGAGTCCATGAGGTTCCAGGGACTCACCCGGGGTTTGTGTTCCTTTCTAGAACTGAGACACGGTGGAGACTGCCACAGCTTTAAGAAATATGGTTAATTCACCTATTTACACCTTCAGTCTGCATGGAGGGATTCCAGCTCTTCAAGCATGGTCATTTCAAGAGGGGCTTGTGCCCTACAGCAGTGCTGCACTTGAGTCCAAAGCATCTCTCCCAACCAGCCTTCAGCCAGGCTGCCCAAGATGGATCCCCAGTTCTCTTCTTCCTGCTTCTTCCTTCCAGCAACCCTTGCTCAGGACTCTTTTCCTATCACCTCACACCCATTAACCCCCCCAGTCCCCCCCAGTCTCTGTTCACACCTCAGGGCAAGGGGGGCAGACAGTTATATTACATTGCCAGTGGTCCTCAATGCCCCTGTATTGTTTTTTTAATGGCCCTAGCTCTTGGCCTTGTCATTTTTGCACAGGCTAACCCAAGAATTCATCTGCAGCTTGTATATCCAACATAATAAAAATCCTACCATTTATTAATTTCTAAGGTTTGGGGTTTTTTGGGGGGGTCCCAAATAACATAATATTTGGAGAAAACGTCTTGCAAATATGTGTACATTATTACATACCCCAAAAAACCCCGCATACAGAAATGTGTCAATTAGGGAAAAATTGCTGATGAATTTTCATGAGGATTAAAACAAAAACAAATAAATGTGCAAATTGCTGCACTAATGTGGAGAACTGAATTTTAGATTGGAAAAATGAGTAAGTGAGAGGACCTAAACTGACGCATCCTTCCATCCCTCCCTGCAACGTGTGTGTGTGTGTGTGTGTGTGTGTGTGTGTGTGTGTGATTTATGGTCCATCCTGGCCCTGCCAACTGCATGGCTCGGCATCATCATCCCTCAGCGCTGAAGCACCATTTTGTGCTTATTGTGCACCCTTCCCTGCTTGTGATCGCATGTGAGAGACACGGCTAATGAGCTGTCGACTTGACGCCCAGGAAACAAGGCTGTTGAGTTGCAAAGCCTGGGGGCAGTGCAGGAGGGGAGAGAGAAAAAGGTTGGGAGGCAGGTTGTGGGCCTGGTATAGACGCCTGGATTGTTGAGGCGATTAACTCTGTGAGTCTTGCGCAGTTGAAGGGGTCTCATGCCCCACTTCAGGCTCAGAGTTTCTCAATGGCTAAACTACACATGACAGCTGCAGGCCTATGTGTTAGAAGAACACTGATTGCTACTAAATTTTATGATACAAGATTCAAAGCAGAGAATCAGTGGCAGGGATGTGTGAAAGTGTCTCAATTCGTTCTGACATTCATTCGCATTTTCATCCACCATGTTTTGTTCCACTGCAATTAGCTTATTTTGCAGAAGCCTTTATTCTGTTTCATCATCCACTGATGTGGAAATATCCTTATTTTTAAAAAACCTATATTATAGCACACAATAACCATGTACTGTACCATCTTAGCCATCAACAGATATTTACAAATGAATGATCTTCCCTGTGCGTTCCCTTTCAAACTTAGTGAATTTCCAGAGTGGTAGTCCTGTAAGTTTTCTTCAGCAAAAACAACAATGAATCTTCAGGCACCTTAAATGTAAATTTGATGACCCACCACAAAGCCATTTATGGCTGCAATTTTCACGATTTCTATTTAGAAGTAAGTCCCACTGAATTCAGTGGGGTTTACTCTCAGGTAAGTGGAGTTAGGATTGAAGCCTATCTCTCTAGCTTGAGTTCAGTGTTTATATAATAACAGAATCATAGAATTAGAAATTTGGGAGGGATCCCAAGGGTTAGCTAGTCCAACCCTCTGCAATGCAGGAAACTCAACTAGATTATATAAACTTCTCAGCCTGTTTCATTTTTCTCATTCAGGGATCAGAGAAGGACAGTTTAGCACCCAATTGACATTTTATTCTTTGTGTCTTGGATTACATCAATTACTCCTTCACTTGGTGTAATGCTGATTAGGCACATATAAGTCCTTCTTTTATTGCAACATTTTATTTTATAAATGCACTTTTAATTTAAAAAATGGTTGTGTGCTTGTATCTGCTAAAGTAGCACTCAAACTAACTTGTGTTTTAAATGCTTGCAGTAAATGTGATTTTGTGTTAATAGCAATGCTCTTGTGCAACCTAACAATTTATTTTCTATATTTATCATTTGATTCTCTGTTTGTTTGTTTGTTTGTTTGTTTTAAAAAAGTAGATAGTAACCTTTCAAGCTGTACATTTTGTGTGAAACCCACCAGCTCCGCTTCAATTCCTGTGTCTTGCACTGCTTCACTATACAAATCTAAGGGAAGGTCACTTTTAAAGCAAAGCAAAGCAAAGCAAAGCAAAGTAAGCAGTCAATTTCAGAAGGTTCTCCCCACATTGAGAAAGCGGTTTGGACAGGTAAAATTTACAAGTAACAAAAGAGAACAGTTCTTTCC
The DNA here is from genome assembly GCF_027172205.1 of Podarcis raffonei. Taxonomy (NCBI): domain Eukaryota; kingdom Metazoa; phylum Chordata; class Lepidosauria; order Squamata; family Lacertidae; genus Podarcis; species Podarcis raffonei. Next base: position 4,024,184 of record NC_070603.1, read on the forward strand.
AGGTGAAGAGGACAACAGTGAATAGTGCAAAACTCTGGTTTTTAAAATATACAGTAGGATCCAGAGTAAGGCTGCACTCCGAACGCACCATACTGGGAGTAAGGCTCATGGAATGGCTGGGCAAAGAACAACCAAGTCAACAAACAGCACTTCAGAAAAAGCTGCTGCTACACTAAACAGCCAACTGCTTGCAAATGCAGAATGCAGTTTATAAATGTAAAGCACATTTAAAACATTCCCCCAAAGAATCCTGGGAACTGTAGTTTGTTAAGGATGCTGTGAATTGTAACCCTGTGAAGGGTAAACTACAGTTCCCATGATTCTTTTTTCGGGGGGGTGAGCTTTAAATGTTATGGTGTTTACACAGCCGTCAAACACATTTCTCTTTAATATGAACTGTGTTAGCCTTTAAAGTGCCGTTCAGCTCTTTGTTGGTTTTACCTGAAGAGTGAGGCCTGTATCCCTTGAACCCATACAGATCATCATTTTACCACACATCTTAGTTCACATCTGTACCTGACAGGTGGCCGTCTCCTCCATGCCACTTGGCAGGGTCATACAGGCCACCATGGAACCCCAGGTTGAAAGAACATGCCCCCAAGTAGTTTGGTATAACATACAGTTGGCTCTGAGGTCCATTGGGGAATGGACATATCTGAAAAGTGAGGAACTGTTTCTGCCAGGTTTGATTAAAACTATCAAACGCAAATACACAAACACATATATGTATCTCATCAGGTATTTTTACAAAGCGAGTTTACACCTAATGATGTCCTCAAGTTTAGAGCCTAAATAAGAGATGGGTGGCCTCAGCCCTCCAGAGGTTTGCTGGACCTCAACTCCCATCAGCCCCAGGCACCACGGCCAGTTGCCAGCAATGATGGGAACTGGAGTCCAGCAGCATCTCGAAAGAACCACGTTTCCCATTCCAGGCCTAAAGCATCCTATGTGTCACCAGAAATTATATACACAACCAGAGAAATGAAGCCTTTTAAAACACAAGTTTGTTTAGCTGCACTGTGATATTTTTCAGGAGAATCTGGATTCACTTTTTTAAACAACAGCACATTTCCCCCTTAAAAATGCAGAATGACCTTGTTGTGGTATCCACTAGAAAGAAATAACAGGTAAAATGCACACCCTCCAATATTTATCCAATAAAAATAGGGATGTTCTATTCAACAACAATAATAATTTTATTATTTATACCCCACCCATCTGGCTGGGTTTTCCCAGCCACTTTGAGCAGCTTCCAACATATATAAAAACATAATAAAACATTAAAAAAAATTTTTTTAACTTCCCTACACAGGGCTGCCTTCAAATGTCTTCTAAAAGTTGAATAGTTACTTTCCTCCTTGGCTCAGGAGCCCCATGACTTTATACCCTCCGACATTTCTCCAGTGAAAATAGGGACATCCTAAGGAAAAGCAGGACATTCAGGGATCAAATCAGAAACCAGGACAGCTTCTGTAAATCCAGGACTGTCCCTGGAAAATGGGGACACTAGGAGGGTCGGAAAATGGTGAACTTCAGTATCTGCAAGTGTGCGTATGTGTGTGTATGGCCAGGGAGGGGTGTGTGTGGAAAACACATGAAAACATTTGTTAAGAGTTCACCTACTTTGGGGGAGGGGGAAGACAATTTCATTTCTCAAACTCCCACCAGCCCTCTGATGTACCAATCAACCTTCACTGAGGCAACTGCAATTTCACATAAATTGGCAGAACACTACCAGTGAGAGGCAATGCTTTTCACACGATGTCAAGCAAGAGCAATTGTGAATGCAAGTTTACTAGAACAGACTTCCATATTTTCCACATTGCCCAAGCTAAAAAAACCTACTTTCTCATGCACACACACCTACACTCCTTTCCCCCTCAAACAACATACTGAAACCCAACATTTTGTCAGATACAAGTGCAACATCATCACTTCAGCAAAATGGCAGAAGGGTTGCAGCATTTAAATCAGGAAGGAGGAGCCTCTCTCTCTCTAGGTGTTTATTGTTGAACTCCAACTCCCATCAGCCCCAGCCAGCATAGCCAATGATCAAGGGGGGGCGTGATGGGAGTTGCAGTCCAACATCGTCTGGAGGGCCACAGGATCCCCATTTCCTGTTTAAAAGAACAAAAGTATAAGAAGAAAAAAAATAGGAGGGCTGGAAAGACATGAGACAGCTACGGCCTCATAAGCAGTGACCAAAATATGGAAAATTCAGGACTGGTGATGGGAACTGAGGTAGTGGACAGAAAGGAAATGACAGACAAGGCAGCCCTTTCAAGAATGGAGAATGGTTGTTTGATTGAACCGCTTTATTTGCAGAAATAAATGCAGCAGAGGCTGGTTCAGTAGGGCAAATGGCGCACTACTCCACAAACCCTCCTCCTAGGTTTATTCTAAGCTCCACCACCACCCCACCCAATTTCACAAGCGCAATGCCCACCCCTGATTTTTTATTTTTTATTTTTGTAAATGAAAGAATGTGAAAGAAGGAAGAGACAATAAGAATTACGAGAGAGACTGGAAGGAAGGAAAAATAACAGGCAAAGAAGGCAAGACAGTAAATCTGGGGAAATGAAAGATAGTGATGGAGCAAAGTTGGATGAGTGCACATTTTGAAGGACGGCTGTGTTTTGATTCTCATATTATTTCAGAAAGTGCAAAGTAGAATTTCGTTATCTACTGACTTTTGCACTTCCCTAATGTTCTGAAGTCATTCCGGGCTCAAAAAAGTTCCAAAATATGTTTAGAACTTATAATTGTTAACGTTGTTGTAGTTATTGTAGTTGTTAATTGGAGGGCACAAGGAGAAGGGGACGACAGAGGACGAGATGGTTGGACAGTGTTCTCGAAGCTACCAGCATGAGTCTGACCAAACTGCAGGAGGCAGTGGAAGACAGGAGTGCCTGGCGCGCTCTGGTCCATGGGGTCACGAAGAGTCGGACATGACTAAACGACTAAACAACAACAACAACAACAGTTGTTAATTACCCATCCTTCACCTTAACAATTAAAACACAATGTTAAAAACAGTTAAAAACAACTTACAATAACGCATATTTTTTTGAGGGGGAATTACATATTTACACCATATTTAAATGCACATCTTTTTAAAAAAGAAAATCTCTGATTAATGTTGAAACGGGACTAGATGAACTTAGGGGGGAGCATCGACCATTCATTCATCTCTTGAAGAATCCCTGCTATTTTTCTGAGGGTCCCAGGGTCCCTGAGAACATGGACTGAAAACCACAGCCCTAAGGTCAAATGTGCACCATCAGCATCTTCTAGAATGAGTGTGTCGCCTTGGGAATAAAAAGCAGCAGGACCAAGTGCAGGAGGGCCACGTGGATATCAGCGCACTGGCCAGACCCACCAGGGGAGCAGACGACGTGGCTGGCTTCTTCTATCTGGGTGCATCTACTATGCGGTCGACCCACAGCTGAATGTGAATGTCCCATAATTAGATTGCGGCTCTGCTGTAAAACTGATTGATTTGTTCTGAGGCAATGACTGTATTAAAATTCTCCTTGCTCACTAACAATATTATTGTGGCATTGTACCATTGTTTGCTGTCCTCACTGTAAATATATTCTTGAAAATTAACATCCCAGAATCCATTATAAGGCTCAAATCAATTACATCGCTTTGATGGCACATTACAGGCTAATGTTATGAAATTAAGTGCTGTTTTAATTAGCCACATTAATAGCATGGCGCTTGTAAGCCTCTATTGTTAGACATGAGCGAGGAATAAGAATGGATTGTTTTGATATTGGAATATTGTAGCAGTAACAGCATAAGAAAGCAACACGTCTCAATCCTTCCATTCCATTTGTGAGTGCCTTTACTTGCAGGGTTACTTCCTTCCTTCTCTATTTAGCCCAGAGCTCGCCATGGCGGTTCTTCCGTCTCTTAGCAAACTTGCACACACGCACATACCCGGCACTTCAGTTCCAAAATGGGAGGTGTATGGGCTCAAGCCTGGCAGAGACGGCTGTCCTCTACTCTTAGCTGAATAGGAACTGCCTAGGATTACTCAGTAACAACAACAAAACATTTTGCACCCAGGGGAGCACCTGAAGTTTCAGTAGAGGGGCAGCAAAGAGATTTCAGCAACGGGAGGCATGATTCTCAACAAGAGTTAAGGGTCCACTCCTAGATAAACTCAAGATGAAACTGCTAAGCAAATTAATAAATCACTTCATAGAATCATAGGGTGGAATTCCATGGTGTGCTCTATTGAACGTTTCATCTGTGCAAGCATATCAACTTGCCAGACAGAATGAGCCTGCTCCCCCCCCCCCGGGAGCTGTTCTGGAGCTTCTCCTGATCCCCCTGTGAGAACTTCGGGGCAACGGGGACGGAAGAAAGCCCACCGTGCAAGAGTTGTCAGGGTTCATTGGGTGAATTCCGCCCATAAAAGGCTACTGAGGTCATCTAGTCCAAGTCCTGTTAATGCAGGAATTCCCACTGGCCGTTATGAATATGTTCTTACCTCCCCTGTTGCAGCCAACATGCCTCTGAATGCCAGCTCCTGGGACTCTCCAGCGGGAAGGGGGCTGTTGCACTCAGGACCTGCTTGCTTGTGGCCTCCCCATAGATATCTAGTGGACCACAGGATTCTGAATTCTTCCTTTGTTTCATTGCTACATCATCTCTAAAACGTGCACTATCAGGGACTTAGCAACCCTGACCCATCTAATAAGGATGTAACGGCTCCCTGGTGCAAACTCAAAACCAAGATTCTTTATTATTACTTAATAGATGTAAAAAAAATAATAATGATCTGACATATGGTAAATCTGGATGAACCCATGCTAGCCGTATTAAGTCCTACATATATCTATCTGTATAATGGGTAGCCATTGTGTTGTCCTCTGGATCTTTCTTTTTGAACTACGACTCCCATCATCTCTCACCCTTAGTCATGCTGACAGTGATTGACAGGAGTTATAGTCCAACAACATTTGGAAGGTGCCACATTGGCAGCCCCTGATTGCTATATGAGACTTTATTTGTTATGTACTGAAGTTCTCACCCTGGGCCAGCAGGGGGATACTGTAGATAGTTATGCCAAATGAAGGATTGAAAGTGACGTTCAGTGATTGAATAGTTTTAGAAAGTTGCTACAGTAACATTGTACTGGAGCTCTATATAAGCAGGCTGACTGAACCCTTCAGTTCAGTTCTGTTCTGGCCTCTGAATAAACAAGAGCTGTTTGAAGAATCGCTGTGTCGTCTGATATGTTCACCCACAACTTAACACTATTGTAATTAGCCACCCAAGGTGTCTTTTCATAAAAGACAGAAAGGTGAGATATTTTTGAATGAACACTGCATATGTATATGGATAGATGCAAGATGTTCAATGCTGTAATAGATCTGTTAGCATTTTAAGGAGCTGCAGAACTCTTCAGTACACAACTTCTAGTTCAAATCAGTGTTTCTCAACTGGTGGCCATATGGATATTCCAAGGGGGCCACAACAGAAAATCTCAAAAATGGGGGGGGGGGGCACAGCATGAGACTATGGGGCTACAGAGGAAAGTGAGAAGTGAAGAAAACGAAGAAGTGACCAATAAAAGAAAAGACAAAAGAAAGCAGAAAACATAGAAGTGAAGTAAATAGAAACAGAGGAGTAGAGTGAACAGAGAAGTGACTGTGCTTCCCAGTGGATGGAGCGCCATGCGCACTCTGCAGCAAGGCCCCTTCCTCTTCCTTCTCCCTCCCATTTTCGCACTCCTGCTGCCCGCACCAAGTGTATGGGTGCAGCAGGGTTAGCATGTGGGGTGCTATTTCTTTGTGCGAGTATTACTGCAAAAGGAAGTGATCTGTGGGTATCCCTCACAGCAATAGAGCCGGATATAAAGAAGCTTGTTTCTGGTCATCAAGCACAAGGGACATATTGATGGAGATATACTTAAAGTATACTGTCAGGGGCTCAGGAGCAGAAGCACAGGGGAGAGAGGAAATGGAGAGCGAAGGGGAGGAATCCGAGGGGAGCATAGGGGAGTATGACAGTGACCCGAGAGATTCCATGAGCTTCTCCAGCGAATCAGAAGATTCCCAGAAGGGGACGCCGATGGTGAGGGCAAGGGGGGTCCCAGGGGGGACGCACCAGAAGCAAGGGGCCAGCGGGGACTCCCAAGGCAGCAGCTGGGGATCAGGACCAGCTTCACCACCAGAGCGCAGTGGGGGGGAAGAGTCACATGTGTCAGGACCAGCCTCTCCTCCAGCGGGGAGAGAAGATGAGTCAGGGCTGACCACGCCCCCATCGGAAAGTGGGGAAACGGAGGGGAGATCAGTTCCAGCTAGCCTCCCCGAAGGGGGGAGCAGTGACAGCAGCAGTGTAACGGTCAGAAGGAAGGTGGGAGGCTGGGCGCACACGCCAAGTTCAAATGTACAGGCGCGCGGGACAGCAGGAAACCTGGATTGGGAACCAGGTCCTAAAGCCCGACGGAGGGAGGGGGAAGAGTCAGGGGACTCAGCATCAGAAGAGTCTAGGAAGGGAGAGACCCCGACGGGCAGGCGGACCCAGAGGAGGAAGGAACAAAGGAAGAGGTGGAGCAAGGCTAGAGTCTTAAAGTGGTGTCAGGGTGGAGGAGATTCAGACGGAGCTTCAGCGGTCTAAAGTTTGAGACGTAGTGCTGCACGCTGCGGCTGTGGAAGTGAAACTGAACTTCAATAAAGACTTTTATACTAAACAACGAAGCAGCGTTGGTCCTTTGTGAGCTGGGACCTCGGGCAGCTCTGACATATACATTTTTGCGTAATTGTATTTTGTACAAATGATAAAAATTATAAATAAAACATGTTCCATTTACAAACAAAGCAATTGCACTGGTAGGATGGGCAGCCACAGGAAGAAAACCAGGTCAGAAGGGGGCAGGGTTGGGAAAAGGCTGAGAAGGACTGGTCTAAATTACTTTGTTTTAAAAGTGTGTTTTTGTAGCAGTGGCAGTTAAGAGACAAGGGGCAGGGCAGGCTGTGATCTATTTGCGAAGAAGTGTTCTCCCTGCTCTAATTTTGGAGGTGTGGATATGTCCATTCCCCTTCCTTCTTTATTGAAGCCCACATATTTAATATTCACACATTACTGTTTTCTTCCTCACATTTACTTTTTGATTAATGTTCCCTTCCCTGCTGCTTTTCTTCATGGATGGGGGAAGGTACCTGGAAGGAATATTAATCAAAGACGGGTAGAAAATAAGAGGAGAAAAGGAGGATTTGTACCAGGTAGCTGATCAAACTAATAACAGGATAGGCAAGGCCACTGAGGGCAACCCTCTTTGGAGAGTATTGAAACTAGGTCTGAGCCAAAATTTATCAGAGAAGACTTTGCAAACATTGGGGGGGAGGGTATATGTGTGTTCTTTTCGAAGCTGCTCCTGAACTCTGGAGACTTTCAGGTTTCCCCAATTTTTACACCTGTGGCTTTTTGTGTGGAATTGTGGGTCCAGTTTTAATATGTTACATGTAACAAAAAGTTAAGGTTGTTATCACACAGTGGTTTATTTACACATATATACAACCTGAGCCTCTAATGGAGGGGTTCACAGCATTAACACTCCTAGAGGGTCTTGCTTCTCCCATAGATGCAGTCTTTGATCCAAAAAGACACCAGAACATCATGCTCTACCTGCTGCTTTGTTTCTCAGTCACATAAATCCTAATTCTGCTACTCAAAGCACTGGCTTTATTTGTTGAGGGAAAGGCTCCACTCATCTACTGTGTCACACGGCGTCCCTTTGTGGTCTTAAGGACCCATCAACCAAGCTATCACCTCAGTGCAGAAGACTAGCCTGGCTTAATTAGCTTTTGACATGTGCTAATTCCAGGGGATTCCAGTGTCTAGTACATGACTCAATACACACAGGTTCGGCACCTAGTTTTAACATCATAAGCATTAATTAAATTCTAACACCTACTGGACCTAGGAATTTAGGGATGTCTACTACCCACAAACTCATAACACTATGATTGTGTTTATACCTTTTACTCAGCTTTAGTTTTATATTGGTTTCTATATATGTGCTATTTTTTGTTTCCTTGAGTTACATTTTGTTTTAAAAAAGTGACTGACAAGTTCATTTGCTTGATGGCCCTGAATGCCTGGTGGTTACATAGCCTTTGAAAAATTTTGGAGACAGGTGAGGTCCCTACAGTCTGGAGGTGGGAAAATGTTGTACCCATCTTCAAAAGTGGGGGGGGGGGGGAGAAGAGACCCAGGTAACTACTGACTGGTGAGCTTAACATCAATACCAGGAAAGGTCCTGGAACAGATAATGCAACAATCGGTCTGTGAGCTTTTAGAAAAGGATGCTATGATTACTAAGACTCAGCATGGGTGTCTCAGAAATAAGGCATGCCAGACCAATCTGATTTCTTTTTTTGATGGAATTATAAACTTGGTGGATCAAGGAAAAGCTGTGGACATAGTGCATCTTGATTTCAGTAAGGCTTTTGACAAAGTCCCCCATGACATTCTCCCAAGGAAGCTGGTAAAATGTGGGTTGAACAAGGTAACTGTTAGGTGGATTTGTAACTGCTTGAATGACCAAACCCAAAGAGTACTCATTAATGGTTAAGTGACAAGTGGGGTGCCGCAGGGTTCTGTCCTGGGCCCGTTGTTGTTCAATGTATTTATAAATGACTTGGATGAAGGAATTGACATGAAACCAAACTGGGAGGGGCAGCTAATGCCACAGAAGACAGAATCTGAATTTAAAATGACCTTAACAGATTAGAGAACTGCAAGCTAACAAAATGAATTTCAATAGTGACAAATGTAAGGTTCTGCACTGAGGCAGGAAGAACCAGATGCACAAATAGACCACAAGCTTAAGGTGAGTCAACAGTGTGATGCAGCAGCAAAAAATGTGTATGCTGTTCTAGGCTGCATCAACAAAAGTACAGTGTCCAGATCAAGGGAACTCATAGTACCACTTTATTCTGCCTTGGTCAGACCACACCTGGAATACTGTGTCCAATTATGGGTGCCACAATTTAAGAAGGATGTTGACAAGCTGGAAGGTATGCAGATGATCAAGGGTCTAGAAGCCAAGCCTTATGAGGAGCCCTTGAAGGAGCTGGGAATGTAGCCTGGAAAAGAGGAGACTGAGAGGAGATGTGATAGCCATCTTCAAATATCTCAAGGGCTGTCACACAGAGGATGGAGCAAGTTTGTTTTCTCCTCTTCTGGAGAGATTCCGACTAAACACCAGGGGAAACTTTCTGACAGTAAGAGCTGTTCAACAGTGTAACGGTCTCCCTCGGGAGATTGTGGACTCTCCTTCCTTGGAGGTTTTTAGCAGAGGTTGGATGGCCATCTGCCATGGATGTTTCAGCTGAATTTCCCGCATTGCAGGGGGTTGGGCTAGATGACCCTTGGATCCCTTCCAACTCTAAGATTCTATGATACTGCACATACACCACACACGTGCATGTGAGTGCACATTAAACAATTTTGACAGTTTGGATCCAGACAGAGAAGAAGAGAGAAGCCTTAAGTCTATGCAGCTGGCTGGCAAAAGGGAGCCTTCGGAAGTTGTTTGCAATGTTGCTGCCGGGGGAGGGCAGCTGCTGTAAGGATGAGAGCTGCCTGCATGTCTGCTTGATCCCCCATTCTCAACTTGTATGTCTGTAAAATAAATCAATATTGGAAAATACACCATAGCGCTCCAGTGTTCTCTGCTATAAGGAGAATGACCCCATGTAAGTGGCTGCCCTGGATCTTCAAGCTGCTCAGGCAAGTGGGGAGAACAAAATGGCTGTAAACATTCAGCGCCTGTGCTTGTAGTTCTTGACATCAAAGCACTTTGTTTTACATCACCTGGGGAGGTAGCCTCAAGTAAAGTACTTTAAATGTGTTTGGGTTTTTTTGTATAATGCTTTGAAACAGTCAATGTGCATGAAAATGCTTACTGGTGTTAAACCGCTTTGAGCCATTTAAAATATTTGAACCATCTAAGTGTTGGATGCACCATTAGGGAATTTCAAAGCACAAGACTGTCTTTTATCTCCCCAGCTCCCCACTCCCAAATTGTTGCCTTTAGCAGCAACCCAAACCCCTTTTGTCCTTGCCTGTGCTATGGATTCTGCTCTGCAAAACCGCTCTCTTGTTTCAGCCCAGCATGCTCTTTTATTTTTTGTGTTTAGCAATGATGCCTGCCAGCTGCCCACAGAAGGAGGAACACTGACCTTTGTAAGCCAGTGAACTTTTTTTTCTCTTTCACCCCCCCATTAGCTACCTGCAGAGGGGGGGGAGGGGGGGATCAAGCCACCAATTTATTAGAAGACTACAAGGTGAGAAGCTGAATAACCAAAGGGTTACTCCAAGGCAGCCTTAGATAAGGAGAGTAGGTTTGGGGCATTGAATTAAGCTAGGATCAACAATTCCATGGGGTAACATAAACTTCATGAAGCCAGTCTCAATGGCTAGCTGGCTGGCTTACATACATGCAGCAGAAGGCAGGAATAAAAGCCTGAGGTGGGAGAATGAACTGCACCACTTCAGGATGCAGGTGGGGAGAACACATTGTTGAATGCTCCTCTCAGGGTTAGCTCTGTTAGGATCGTCCTACTCGCATGTAGGACCCTGGCAGAGACACATGCCCGACTGGCAAGTTCTCTCCCTCCTTCAAAAGTTTTCTTCAGCCTGAACACCACAGCGACTGATACCAAGAAGCATCAGCACACTTAGGTGTTAGGATATTTCCGTTCCACCTTAAAAGGGAGCAGGATGTTTGTATAACAGCCTGCGTAAGTTCCTGTCTCACAGGATGTTTATGTTGTAAGTTCCTTTCGATTTTGGCTGTTTTGCCTGAGCAGTCGGAGCAGACGGTCATGCTTTTCTTTGTTCTGACCAACGCCTAATAAACTGTAAATATGCATGTTCTGCTCTCATGCTGTGCAACTTCTGTTGTGTGAATTCTGCTGATAGAGTGTGCACAAGTCCAAGAATGTGGCTATCTTTTCTTGAGGCTTCGTGTCGCTACAATTGCTAGATACTGCGTGACTAAGGGAGGTCGATGGATCGTCCGGCACCGAGCTTGGGGCCTCAGACGGATTTTATCTCCCTGGCAGTATCCCAACAACAGGTTCTGGGCCCAGATTCACGGCACTTGCAGGAGAGACAGACTGCTGAGGTATGTGTGGGAAAAGCGAAAGCAGAGGCTTTTCTGTTGCCGCGGCAGCCTCTTTGATGTCCGGCTGGCCTAATTGGCCTGGGAACCGAGCCAAGCAGGCTTCGTGATTTATGGGTGCCAAGATAAGGAGTCTCTGAAGTGAAGAAGACTCACGGCTGACGTTAAGAGCTGGAATGGAGTTTTTCCAAGCCTCTGAAGCTGCTGAGTGCCCAAAATTAAATCGGGACAATTATGAGACCTGGGCAAAATGGTGTGAGAGTTTGCTGCGTCAGTTTGGAGTCTGGCAAACTGTCAGTGAAGCCCCTCCAGTTCCTCTGACAGGGAGATGGGAGGCTCAGAATTCGAGAGCCATAGACATAATAGTCTTGTCCGTCTCTCTGGAGGAAATTGCTACGCTAGCTGGCAACACGACTGCACGTCAGATGTGGAATGCTTTGAAGATAGCCCATCTGCCAGTCATCCCAGCCCAGAGTTTGACTGCGTCGGAGGTCCTGGCTGTTTCCCAGAATGCAAGTGAATGCAGAGATGCCGAGGGCACCGGTTGCAAGCTGCAGGGGGAGCTGACTGTGATGTCATCCCAGGCAGCATTCCAGCCTCCAGGGGGAGCCAAGGAGTCGGCAGCTGAGAGCTCTGTTTCCCGTGAGAACCAAGGTCAGTGCCTTTGCAGAGGCCGGAAGACCAGATGTAAACAGAGCAAGATGCTTGCAGGTGGCCAGGAGCGGGGGGGGCAAGTTGCAAAAGCCCACGCCAGTGGAAAACAAGGCTATGTTTGCTGGCACAGCTCTACCAAAGGCTAAAGGCACGTCTGATGGCCAGGAGCAGGGGGGCAAGTTGCAAAAGCCCTCGCCAGTGGAAAACAAGGCTATGTTTGCTGGCACAGCTTCACCAAAGGCTAAAGGCAAGCTGCAAAAGCCCACGCTGGTGGAAAACAAGGTTTTGTTTGCCAGCAAATCTGCTTCGAAGGGGAAGGCCAGGTTTATTGTTGACTCTGCGGCCACGCGCCATCTCACCAAAGACCGCCATCTGTTTGTCTCCTTCACACCTCAAGATGGAGAGGTCCAGCTGGCTGATGGAAGGACTTTGCAAGCTACAGGAGTTGGGACTGTGAAACTTGAAAGTCTGCATACTACCATTAGCAATGTACTTTTTGTTCCAGGAGCTGCGGACAATTTGATTAGTGTACCACAGCTGACTGGGCGTGGTTTTGAAGTTTCCTTCAAGAGGACTGTCTGTGTCATCAGAAAAGGCAAAGAGGACATGTGGCATGCAAAGTTGATGGATGGTTTGTTCTGTCTAACTTATGATGATGTTGCTGTATCTAATGCTGATACTTGTTGTGTTGCACAAACTAACAAGGTTCTTCATGCAGGATGCATTCACGATGCACATAGAAGGTTTTGTCACCTCTCTTGGCAAGCGCTAGCCAAGATGCCTGAGTTGGTTGAAGGTTTGGACATCAAACCCTGTAAGTTTCACATGAAATGTGTCTCTTGTGCAGAGAACAAGGTGAAGGTTGCTCCAAAAGGCAAGGAGTCTAGCAGGCAGGCTTCCAAACCCTACCAGCTAGTTCATGCAGACCTGGTAGGTCCTCTAGCGCCCTCTTTGGGTAGAGCAAGGTACTTCATGGTTCTAATTGATTCTTTTTCCAGGTACATTCATGTGTTTATGCTCGAGCAGAAATCGCAAGCATTTCCTAGGTTCAAGGCATTCTGTGCTTGGTTGGAGAATGCTCACGGTAAACGTATTGGTTGTCTGTTTACTGATCGAGGCGGGGAATTCACTTCTCAGCAGTTTGAAGCTTTCCTGACTGAGAAGGGAATCCAGCATGACTTGTCAACGCCTAGATCGCCATGGATGAATGGGCTTGCGGAGAGAGCAAATCAAACGTTGCTGCAAGGCATAAAAACCTTGTTGCATGATGCCAACCTCCCTGAGAAGTTTTGGGGGGAAGCTCTCTCGAATTTTGTTTACAGTTTTAATCGCAGACTGTCATCACCTATTGGTTGCACTCCCTATGAGAAGATGTTTGGTAAGAAACCTAACACCAAGCACTTGAGAATCTTTGGTTCTGACATGTGGGTACACACCCCACAAAGCAACAAGCTTGGGAAGCGTGGGGCACATGGTTTGTTCATGGGGTACGAAAAAGGTGCATACAGAGTATGGATGACTAACTCTAAATCCATAAAGTTCACAAGGAGTGTTGAGTACAATCCTAAGTGGGGGGAAAATGTGGGAATTTTCCAGAGTTACCCAGAGGAGGATGAAGGTGATGTGAAGAAAGCAGATCATGCTGAGAAAGCTGAGGAAACTGAGGATGAGGATGATGATGATGATGATGATGATGATGATCAGAGTTCGGATTCCAGTTCAGTGGGCGGCGCTGCTGCTGCTGTCAGTGACAGTGATGACACAGCAGACTACAAGAGCGCAAAGGCCTCAGTCAGACCATCTGATGCGTCTGACAATGAACTGGAAGAACCACTGTTCACCATTGGTCACTTTTCTCCTAAGAAGGAGGAGATGAGTCCAGAAGACTTGCGTCTGGTTCGCAGGTCTGAAAGGGCGACCAAAGGCAAACCTCCAAAGAGATTTGCTGATGAGTTTGCTAAGATGGCAACTGCTGTTCTTAGTAGCTCAGAGAAGGTGTGGGAACCTTCAAGCTTCAAAGAGGTCCAGGAGTTAACCTCTAAAGATGCTGAGCCTTGGCTAAATGCCATGAAGGCTGAAGTTGATTCCTTGAACAGGAACCAAACTTGGGAGCTGGTACCGGTAGTCCCAGGAATGAGACTGGTTGGCAGCAAATGGGTCTTCAAGGCCAAGACAGACCAGAATGGCAAGGTTGTCAGACACAAAGCCAGATTGGTTGCCAGAGGTTTTTCACAGGTACCAGGGCAGGATTACCACGAGACCTACTCACCCACGGTCAAATATGAGAGCATTCGGCTGATGCTCAAGATCGCTGCGGAGGAGAAACTGCATGTTTCCCATCATGACATTAACACAGCTTTTTTGTACGGGATTCTGGGGGAGGAGCTGTACATGCTTCCACCTGACGGGATGCAGATACAGAAGGGAATGGTCTGTAAACTGCGGAAATCCTTATATGGTCTCAAGCAGAGTGCCAGGTGTTGGAACACAAAACTCACTGAAACGTTGCTTTCTCTAGGTTTTCACCAGGGCAAAGCTGATCCATGTGTGTTTGTCAAGGAGGAGGGGCAAAACAAACTGTATTGTTTATGTTTTGTTGATGATCTTCTGATGTTTTGGAAGAATCAGGCTTTCTGCCAAAGCACCCTAGCTCAGCTGAAGGAGCACTTTGACATGAAGGATCTTGGTGAGGTATCCAACTATCTTTCTCTGCAGGTGGAGAGGGACCAAGCAGGTAATTTTCTGGTACACCAAACACAGAAAATTGCTGATGTATTAACCAGGTTGAATTTGGTTGATGCAAACCCAGCAGACACACCGATGGTGACAGGTTACCAGGTAGATAGTACTGCTGAAGCGTTTTCTGACACAACGCTGTACAGATGCATTCTAGGCAAGTTGAATTTCATTGCTAGATGTTCGAGACCTGACATTGCTGTAAGCACTAACCTGCTGAGCAGACATGCTAACAATCCTACTGTTCAGGATTGGAAAGCTCTGAAGCGCATAGCCCGGTATTTGAAAGGGACTATGCACTACAGGCTGAGGTTCACCAGTCAGAAGACTGGAGGTCTTGAAATCTTTGCAGATGCAAGTTTTGGAAGTGACACCACGGATGGTACAAGCACTTCTGGAGTATGCTACATGTACAACCACTGCCTGTTTGACTGGTTGTGCAAAAAGCAAACAACAGTTAGCCTAAGTTCCTGTGAAGCAGAACTCAATGCTCTGTCATTTTCACTCATGGATTGTGAATGGTTGATGCAACTGTTTAAGGACATTGGGGTTTCTGTGAAATGTCCTATACAAGTGTATCAAGACAATAGATCTTGTTTGGCTTTGCTGAACTCGGAGAGTTGCAAGCAAAGGACCAAGTACTTGCAGATTAAGCTACATCGTGCAAGAGAGTGTATTCAGAAAGGACTCATTCAGGTGTCCTACATGCCAGGAAATGAAATTCCTGCTGATCTGTTGTCTAAGGTTGTTAACAGAGAACAACTGAAGGTTTACGCACAAAGGTTGCAATTGGGTTGAACCACAGGTACTACAGGTTACACGGAAAGGGGGAGGATGTTAGGATATTTCCGTTCCACCTTAAAAGGGAGCAGGATGTTTGTATAACAGCCTGCGTAAGTTCCTGTCTCACAGGATGTTTATGTTGTAAGTTCCTTTCGATTTTGGCTGTTTTGCCTGAGCAGTCGGAGCAGACGGTCATGCTTTTCTTTGTTCTGACCAACGCCTAATAAACTGTAAATATGCATGTTCTGCTCTCATGCTGTGCAACTTCTGTTGTGTGAATTCTGCTGATAGAGTGTGCACAAGTCCAAGAATGTGGCTATCTTTTCTTGAGGCTTCGTGTCGCTACAATTGCTAGATACTGCGTGACTAAGGGAGGTCGATGGATCGTCCGGCACCGAGCTTGGGGCCTCAGACGGATTTTATCTCCCTGGCAGTATCCCAACATTAGGATCCTGCAGCGTATCTGCGGTTCGCGTAACAGACTCAATAGCTCTGCATCTTGGCTAATCTACTTTATTTAAATATAATACACTCAGGGCATTCTGACTTAGCTCCTTCCTTTTTCTCATCAGACAGCAAAGAGAGAAAGAACCAAAGGACAATAGTCCTATTTTCCGGAACACAGAAGTATCAAAACATCCTGTCTCCGTCACTTCCCACACTGTGGAATGAAAACATACACCGTCATTTCATAGACAACAATCTCATGACTGCAAACACGGAGCAAGAATCCTAACAAGCTCACCAATGAGACAAAGTGAGGGGACTGCCCCAGACTGCTGGATCCACTGGGGCAGCAGATCCCAATGTAGATCTTTACCCACTCCCCTGCTCCTGATGTAGCTCTTCACTCACCCCTTCTTCTCTGGCAGGCAGGAGGGTGCCATTTTGTGGTTCATCTCAGGTGCCAGAATGTATTGAGCTGACCCTGGTTCCTCTACATTCACTGCAAATTAAAAAAGAAAAGAACAGCACAGCACAGGAGAAGTTGAACTTTCTCTCCCCAGTGTGCTGTGTTTCTTTGCTTTCATTTTTACATTGAATACCATTCAGAAGCAGCATTCCTCACCTGAAGTCTGAATGGTACAGTACCACATTAGCCCTCTGCCACCTCCATCTGTAGCACATGCAGACTCATCCTATGCTGATGACTGGCACTTGAACAAGGAGCCTTAAAAGTGGGTCCCAGTGGTGTAGCATGGGTTGCTGGCACTCAAGGCAGGGTAAGGGCTGCGCCCCTCTGGTGGACTGGGCAGCTGGAGGAGGGGGGTTGCAAAGAGCCCACTTGGAGGGTGAACAGAGCCTGCCTCCAACAGGCTCCTCGCCCACTGCCTCTGTCCACCTGCCCACTAGACCAACCTGCCCACCACTGCACCCCAGCTGCCTGTCCTGGGGGCGCCTGGTTGTGGCCCCTCAAAAATGTGCACCCAGGGGCACGGCCCCCTGCCCCCCCACTATACGTCTAGTGGGACCTGAATGCAACAAAATGTTGAAGTGTGGAGTGTTGCAGCCATCCCTTCTTCCAGGTCACTCTATTCCAGAACCCTGCCCTGGTTTTCTGTTCTCTCCCCCTGCCTGCCTCCCATCTCCCTCAACAGTCAGCCACCATTTTGTGCAAATTCTTGTGGTCGGGATATCTGCTATCCTAATGGAGTGATTACAAGAGGTATCTGCACAGTGAGCCCAGCACTCAGTCTCATGTTGGGACAGGAGAATCTGGGAATCCAGAACAGGAGGAAATGAGAGAAACATAATGTGCACTAGGGTGCCCTATAAATAATCTCCCCACTGTGTGGCAGCCACTCATCCATGAGCACTTTCCATGGGGCTGAGAGACTACTAAATGACTCAAATGCATGGGTCCTGCTCATGCCAATTCCATAGGAAAGTCACACTCGATTTTGATGGAGGAATGTGATGTAGTGGTTAGAGTGTCAGACTAGGGCCTGCGAGACCAGGGGTGGATCTGCACACAGGGGAAAATGCTATAGATAAGTCAGAAATTAAATCGTTATAACAAAAGGTTTTTTAAAAAAAACCCTATGTAAAAATGCTATAAAAAAGTTTTGTGCTCTCTGGCACCATCTGGGGTTGTATGTTTATAAGACATTCAAATCACTGTATTTTGACTAATGTAGCTTCCCCCCAGGATTCAAATCCCCACACGGCCATGAAGCTCACTGGTGACCTTGGGCCACTCACTGCCTCTCAGCCTAACCTCCCTCACAGGATTGTTGTGGGCATTAAACGAGGAGGGAGAGGGCCAGGCTCCCCACCGTGAGCTCCTTGGAGATGTAAACACTGGCTGCGACAAATTTCATTTGTGAAATAACAATCCAGAAAATCTTCCTTATCCTAAAGCATTAGCTGCAGCGCTACTTGAGGAATTAAGTTGCAGGTACATTTGGCATGCTTTATTTTTCTGCACAGCCGTTGCCGTCTGTGCGGAATTGAAAGTGAGTTCATGAGCTGCCCAACAGGGAAACATAACAAAGCTATTGCGGAGGCGATTGCATTTTGATGACGCCAAAGAAAGTTGGGTTGCTTCTGTACTTCTGGCGGGACCTTGGAGGGGTGGGAAAGAGGCATTCATTGGTGTTCTCTGTGCTGTTGTTTTTCCTCTCTTTGAAGCCTCGAGATGCTCTCTTGGAGGATTTCAGATATCTCTGATACTGGGGTTAGGGATGGACAAACCCATCAATATTTGTTCACCCAATTTCTCACTTTTCCCAATCTTAAATTTGTGAGAGATTTATGCAGCCCAACATACCTGTGCATAAGTGCCAGTAAGAAAGGGGTTAAGGATCACAGAGTTCTTAATTGTTAGAGAAGGCTCAAATTAGTCATGACCCCTAATCTGAGGGGGGAAATAACAGCTGTTCCCTGTTCCTCTCCCTCCTGTTTGAACCATTTAACTGACCACACGCATGAGGCTGGAGCCCAGACTCCATGCCTGAAGATACTTTTTGTATTTTGCCTGTGTTGTTTCTGTTGTAGCACTGAACGAGGCATGAGTGAGACCTGTGATTACTGTAAGTAAAGCATTTCAACATACTGAAGTTTGTAGTCTATTCACTCCGAGGACAGCAGACGTGGAGGGAGCTCATAGGCAGCCATTTTACTTTTGCAGTTTCTCACACATGTGGGACTTCAGAATTATTTGGTATTCTCCAGTTATTTCCCAACAAAATTCACTTCTTCACATTTGCCAATTCATCCGCATTTTAGTGCAAATTCCTTTTGATGAGCACATTTTGCTTGTATGCAGTTTTGGAAACAACACATGGGGGATGGAGGGCCAGAGCTTTTTCCATTCCTGGAGTAAATAATACAAGGCTAGATGGACTAATAATGGTAAAAAGACTCCATATGAGGCAGCCTCCAGCCTTCCAGATCTTCCTCCCATCGTTTGCTGGGTTCTGCCCTGACTAGGTCCATGGAGAAACTGATATGCCAACATCATCCAGATGCAGCTTGGCCCCAACCAGGCACTTTGTATTCTGGGACTCTTTTTCTCTTTCTGGTCACATTTAAAGGACACCACAAGATATAAATTAATGCAAGGCAGAGACGGAAGAAAATTCATTCTTCTTCCTGACAAAGTGCCGCAGGGAGCAGGGATTCCACAGTGACCTTCAGATAACCTTCATCTAGTTCGGCAATTAGGCGTTTTCTGGAGGTGCTGATTGCAAAACAACGAACCCCCTCATCATCCCTGTGCCTGGGACCTGGCAGTGACAGCAGAGCGTTATTTTTTCCCTGGCAATTACAGCCATGCATCCAAGTTTCTCCTTACTCCTGCTGTTAATTACTTATTTTGACAGTCTTTATATGTCATGAAACAAAAGAGGAAGAAGAAGAAAGGAAGGGGGGTGAACCTCTGAACCTCTTGACAGAAAAGTTTATGAATTCTTCTCCTTCGCTGTCTTATTCCCTATTTTCCACCCTCTGCTCCCTCCACTGCCCCCCCAGCTCTTTCCTCGCAGTAATTTGCTACCTACCCCATAGCTCTGCAAATGAAGGGTATAGCTTCCAAGGAGAAAATGCACACAGAGTCCATGTGACTCTGTTTCTTAAGTGCTGTGCTGTAGAATTAACTCTTCACACCTCTCCACAGCATTTCCCTTCTATAATGCAAGGGTCATACACCCAGGCATCTGTGTGTAGGCCCTGATGGCAAATTAAAAATAATGAGAAACCTCCCCAAAATAAATATAAATGTTGTGCCCAGATCACTACATTTTTAATTGTATTTTATTTTGCAGTTTTGTTGCATAGCCTCAGCTGCTATTTTCTATTGCTAGGAAGCTGAGATCACTTTAATCAATCTGAGCTAGGCAGTGGGTGATAGGGTGTGTGTTTTTCCTGCCAGAGGGTTGAGGATGGCATAATGGATATATCATTGACCCAAGTACAGATGTCTGCTTTATCTGCCCAAGCATGGTTTCTGGTCAAATAGGTTAAATAGGTTTTTGTCATCTTTAGAAACCTGCAAAACTCATTTAACTGGGTGATGATAGCTTTATCATATTGCTTTAAAGACCATACCCACAGAATAAACTAATATTCCTGGCCTGTTCTAGGTGTTCTAGAATCTTCTTAGAACAGTCTTCTCTTTGTGTCTCTCAGAGACACACTACATATGACAATCCATGTAGGAGTCTGCATGCATCCTAAAATCATAGAAGAGACTCCTGCTGGATCAGGCCAGTGGCCCATCTGGTCCAGCACCCTGTTCTCACAGTGGCCAACCAGATGCTTGTGCGAAACCTGCAAGCAGGATCCCAGCGCAAGAGCAGTCTCCTCTCCTGTGGGGTTCAGAAGCATTACTGCCTACTGCTCAAATCCCATTGAAGGACATGCTTTATGACCTCCTTATCTGATGAGATCCTTGGAGCAATAGAGACGCTTGAAAGAGTCAAAATGACAGCAGTAACAGAATCATTTATTTTGTCATGACAAAAGTGGTACAGACACACATTTGCCCAGTGTCTGCCCCCGAATTCAGAGCAAGCCAGCTTTTTATACATTTGCAGAATACAATACCACCTGATTTCTTGTAAACCACCTGATTTCTGGGAAATCAAAAGTTATAGTAAGTTCCTATTACCATGTAAGGTCTTGGCCTCCCTCCTCCCTGCAATCATCTCCCACATCACCACAGCCATGTGCATTCCTGAGTTTGCTTGTCTCTTTACAACCTTCAATAATAAACATTTGAGCCTGTTCTATCAATGCCAGCCTTGTTCTCCTGACGGACCTCTCCTTTCTAAAAAAGGCCTTTGGGGGGTTTGCTATGGCCCTACACCATCGATAGACCTCTCCTCCAGGAATCCTGCATGTTGGTTGCTAACACGCCAGACATACAACAACATGTGTTAGTCGACAATTTGTTCAGATTACTGCCTGGAAGTGAATCCGCTTTCAAGCATTTTATCCTCATTTCACACTCCGCGCTGCACACACTCTTGCAGGTGCTGCTAGGGTTAAAGCCAGTAATCTTCAGTTCTTTGTGGTTACTGGTCTGGCCCCACCCACTCAGGCTGGCCATTGGGTCTTCTGGACAGGAAGGGATGGAGAGGCCCTCCTCTCTGCTGAGGTTGGCTCACCTCAGCCTTCTCTCTCTCTCTCTCTCTCTCTCTCTCTCTCTCTCTCTCTCTCTCTCTCTCTCTCTCTCCCTCCATGTGTCATACCAAGCAGCTCTTATGTGACATGTCCTGCCATTTTGACACCCACAGTAAGAACTGTAATGATCAGCCTCATTGTCACAGTGGATTTGCAGTGAGGCTGCTGGTCTAGCTCTTGCCTTACTGCCCCCCCCCCGCCCCCCGCAACAAAGGCAACAAAGAGAAATGGTTTCTTGGGTGGAGCAAAGCTTCCTTCACTTTTCTTCTTGCCTTCAGTCCTTGCAGCCACAGTCTGCAGAGTCTTTACCTAGAGCTCTCCTTCCTCCTTAGCCAGCTCCTCAGATGGCCTCTAGATCAGGAGTGGGGCTCCTTTTGTAGCTCAAGGGCCACATTCCCTACTGGGGGCCACATGACAGGGGTGGGCAGAGCCAGAGGCAAATGTGGGTGGAGCAATGAATGCAGATTTTACATTTTGGTGCATCGCCCTGGCTGCTACACATACTCAGGCACCCCTCTCTACCCTCCATCCAGGCAAGCAAGAGTTGAATCCGGCCAGGCAAAAGCACTCAAGGAGAGTGTGAAACAGGGCTAGTAGGGTGGGTGTGTGGCTTGGAGAAAGTCCCGTGGGGCAGATGGAGTGGCCTGAAGGGGTGCACTTGACCTCTGGGTCCAGTGGCCCAGACCTACTTCCCCAAGTTCAGTGGCCAACACTCTCCTGTCGTCTGGCTTCTTCCCTCTTGAAACTGCCTGCAAGATAGACACTGGTTTCCAGCCAACTGACATTTGCATGTTAAAGTTAATTACAAAAGACACAACACAGGTAAATAGCTTTGGCTGGACCAATGTTTGCTGTAGCAGGAGTATGCAAGCTTCCTTTGGAAGGATAGATAATGAAACCTTAGATATATACATATGAAAGCTGTTACAAGAGACTGATTCAAGCTTGCTTCATCTAACATGTCTAACACTTTTTCTGTCTTTCGATTCTACCTTGTTTAACCTGTTTTTATTACCAATTTACCTCCTCTCACATCTCCTATCCCTTTGGGACTAGCAATCCAACTGTCTACTGGAAAAAAATATTAGTAATGAGAGCTGTCTGTGTTCAGATAAATCAAGAACTTCAAATTCTGAGTGAATGTAATTCCAGCTTCTGCACTATGCAAATAAATTGAATTTGCATATATTTATTATGTATAATAAATAAATAATATGCAAGACACTTTACATAGCAAATTGCAGTCTGCAAAATACAAAATGGAGGAGAAAAATGACAAGTCCTATCTTGGGGAGCTTTACAATACAGTGGTATCTCGGGTTACATACGCTTCAGGTTACATATGCTTCAGGTTACAGACTCCGCTAAACCAGAAATAGTGCTTCAGGTTAAGAACTTTGCTTCAGGATGAGAACAGAAATTGTGCTCTGGCGGTGCGACGGCAGCAGGAGGCCCTATTAGCTAAAGTGGTGGTTCAGGTTAAGAACAGTTTCAGGTTAAGAACGGACCTCCAGAACGAATTAAGTACTTAACCCAAGGTACCACTGTATTAAGCTGTGGTTCTTTGAACATGTCAGAGATGGAGAACCTGCAGCCTTCCAAATGTTGTTGGACTCCATTTCCCATCAGTCCCAGCCAACATGACCAGTGGTTAAGGTTGATGGGAGTTGTAGTTCAACAACAAGTTCCTTGTCTCTGCCATATGTTGAGTTAGCTTTTTTTTTAAAGTGCTAGGGTGGCAGATGGAAAATAAGAAAAGTTTTGGAATAGATGGAAATAATATGGGGTAGGTTGTATTGATTGATTGATCGATTTCATTGCATTTGATTGCATTGCATTATATTCCAGCCATATAACTATAAATGCCTCTGGGTCGTTTAGACATATTATTCACAATACAACCTAAACTTTAAAACAATAAAAACAGTTGTAAACAATACAGGAAACAACCTAAAAGCTTGGGATATATATCCCAAGCTTTTAGGTTGTTTTCTGTATTGTTTTTATATGAAGAATCTATAAAAGCTAACGTGTGTGTGTGTGTGTATGAAGGATCTAGGGTTAGGGGCAGGAGATTTGATTCAATTCATATTTAATGGCAAATCTACTGAATTCTCACTGTCCAAAACAATGCATGAACCAAAGCACAACCATCCTTCCAAAGTTGTACTTCCCCAGATTTTGCAGTGCAGTTTTCTATATAAGTAATATGCACAAAATGCATGCACTCAGGGAAACTCTGAATAAAAATGCCTATGTTACTGAAAACAATTTACAAGAAAATGCATTATATTGAGGAAAATTTAAATATTAGAATACAGTTTGCAAAATTAGGCAAAATTGGCTGCAAAAAATGTGCATATTAAGAAAAATCCACACTAAAATGCTGTTGAACTTTTTTAAAGGCAATCACAAAGTGATGTGGAACCAAAGACAACTGAATTTAATATTGGAAAAACGAGACAAAGCAATATTGACAGATTCTCCCGTCTCTAGTGGAGACAGAAGGTACTGAAAACCCTTCTCTTGTTGAAAATACCCCAAGCCTAAAACCTTTGGTTTCTGGAATGTGCAGGTCTGTTCTGCATATCAATGAGAGCTAGAAATTCTTCTTTAAAAATAAAAACTGATAGGGGTCAATGTAAAGGTACTGCTGGGCCTTCACATACAATAACATGCACACACACTGACATACTTCTGTTTATGCAATAATTGATTTATTGGTGCCACAAGGGTTCTTGCTGCAGAAGTTGCCCCTTTGAAAATCCCTGTAAGCAGGGTTGCATTGTCTGTGCTGCAACATTATCAGTGTTCCGGATGCTGTCATTAGACTAGCTCTGAGTTGGGTCCTTCCATGCAAATCTGAGTTATTTTGTCCTGAAACTGCCTCTCACATTTGTTACAGATATAGTAATGTTTCTCAGATTCTGGTTTCTAGGTTGAATTTGGATCATAAATAGCTTTTTAAAACTCTATAGGTGGTACTCAGCCACATTTTACTCAAAGTAGACCCACTGAAATTAATTGACCTAACCCTAAGGCTTTTTGCAACAATTGCATGAATCTCAGATATATATATATATATATATATATATATATATATATATATATATGCCTCAAGTTTCTAGCCCTTAGGACTTATAAAAGTTTTGTAAGGTTCTTCATAAAAGTCAGACATCATCAAGTGTACAGAACTGTCCTTGGTGCTGCAAAACCCAATAAGCGAAATATGGCTTAATTCAGATCTATGGCCCAGCAGTACCATCTCTCATCTCTGCACCAGCCCCAGCCCCAGCCTACAAACTCAGCCTTGTAACTCAACACACACACACAAACAAACAAACAAACAAACAAACTCAAAGAAGCATTATGTACACCATGTTCTTCCCCTGCCCCAACTCCACTTGGCTATTAACAAATTCAGTTATTTTGTCTGTGTGTATGATACATAGTAAATACAAATCAAGGTTCTGAACTATTAGATGTGTACAATGCTGTGATCATTTCCCTGGAAAAGACGTGGGCGCAAAACCCCTCAGGTGGTTCAAGATTGAATTTGGGGGAAAATAAATGAGGCTAGGTGTTTATTTCCATCCTAGTGCTTCTGTTGTTTCAGACATCAAGATTAGGGAGCAATGTACGCTTTTATATATGTTGTTAATTCCACCCTCCATTTGAGTAGTGGTCCACCAAATGTCGGACTCCAACTCTCACCAGCCTGAACCAGAACGGGCAGTGAACAAGGTAATGGGATGTGTAGTCCAACAACAGATTCCCCATCCTTGCTGTTGTGCATCATAAGAGTATGTGTAATGCTGTGAATGAACTAGCACTGGGAATTCCCCTTGATCCATCAAGCCATCCACTATCTCAGCCAAGACTTCCTCCCAGAGTTGGTTTGATGATAGGGAGGTAATCATGCATGTCTTCCTAAACTCATTGGGAAAATATCACATAAAAAATAACAAATTGTGGATTAACACAATTGAAAAAGAGGTTTGGGTGTGCAGTTATGCTGGAGGGACATTGCTGCTGCTGCTGTGAGGGCTGGAAGGAAGGCTGCTTCCTTCTGCAAGGCTCCAGGGAGGCCACTGGGACATTGCTGGAACAACTCTTGGGTTGGGGCAACTGGCGAAAATGTTTTACAAAGTTTTAAACGGTCCTAATTTTGGTTCCTCTGTTTTGTTTTTGTCGGGGTTGATGGTTATTTTAATTTGGGTACAACTGTAAACTGTTTACTATTGTTGTTATTATCATTGTTATTGGTTTCTATTGATTTATTGGTTGGTTTGTTGCTTGCATAGGATATTCTGTTTTTCAATGTTTAATGTTTTGTTGTGTTTTTATATATGCTGTAAGCCGCATATTATTAGTAGTAGTATTAGTATTATAGCATGATGGATTGCCAAGGTTGGGGCTGGGAAGGACTTTCCTCCAAAGTCAGACTTGCTTGCTTCATTCTACCCATATAACACATGACTTCATTCAGTGCTTTGAGTCA
Organism: Podarcis raffonei; assembly: GCF_027172205.1. NCBI lineage: Eukaryota > Metazoa > Chordata > Lepidosauria > Squamata > Lacertidae > Podarcis > Podarcis raffonei. The sequence continues at coordinate 4,049,632 of NC_070603.1, forward strand.
TCTGAAACTATTCCTCTTCAGGCACGTTTCATCAATGAACAGGTACTCTGCTTTGCATAGGCCAATCTGTGAAAAGAACAGGTTGACTGATGGCATTTCTTAGCAATGGCTCAAAGCCCCCCTGAGAAATCTACTGCATAAGCTCATCCCCCTCAAACAGAGGTAGCCAATGTGGTGCCACCCAGTTGCTGTGGACTACAGCTCCCATAACCTCTTACCATTGGCCCTGCTGGCTGGGTCAGATGGGAACTGTAGTGCACTACAGGTGGAGGACCCCGCCTAGCCCCAAGAAGTGGTATTCCACCAGGAGGGTCATGTCCATGGTTAAATAGTGGGAAGTTGTGCATACTCCAGAAGGCTGTGTTCATCAACCTTTTCCATCTTGGCTAAGGTCCCCTTCTAAACTTATTCTGCCAACTCCTCCTCATAGCCCCAGCCATCTAGTCATAGCAAAGTGCACAACGATCCTTTCATGCAACAACAACAACAACAACATTTATTATTTATACCCCGCCCATCTGGCTGGGTTTCCCTAGCAATGTTCTGCAAGCAGCCTTCTGTTTTGTGCAAAGATCTGTGCAGCAGCGTACTAATCCAACACTGGTATTAGACAAGAAAATACTATTTGGTATTATTATAGTTCTGCCTTTTTTCCATTGTGGTGATCAATGCAGTGTATATGGACCATGCACTGACAAGACCTAAAACTGCTATGTGGCTACATTGTTTGCTCTCAGGGCATGCACAACAATACATAATTGTACACACTATATTGCTCAACCCTTGTAAAACAGCACATCAGTAGAGCAAGTAGCAAGTTGGGAGCCTTCACCACCCTCACACACATCCAATATGAACTTAGAGCAGTCAGCACCCACCTCTTGGCTAGTGAGGGGAGGAAGTGTACAAAGGCCTCAGTCAAAATCCTTGGAATTTTGTAACCCCTTTCAAGACATTTCATCCCTACAAGGAGGCCTGCTCCACAGTTTGAGGACAGCAGGTTCATATAGGCCCTAAAAGTTGTTTGGGGTGCATGGAAACCATAGCACTGTATCCAAAGCTGTCACTCAACTGATGGTAAAGTTTCCTTCAGCACAATGAGGGAGAGCATTTTGAAGGGAATCCATCTCCCTACTGCAGCCCCCAGCCAAATCCGCTCCAGAGGATTGAAGGACCCTCCAGATATAGGGGGTGGGAGAATAGCTGAAAACTGTTTCCTTCCCTCTTCTGCTGACAGAAGCCTCAGAAGTCTCAATGTTGCACAGGTATATATGATTGAGTTTACACTGCAGCACAGAGCTTGTACTGTTTAAAGCTTTGCAATCATTTGTTGTGCATGTGTAGCTTGAAGATGCACTGCCACACGGGATATAGAGACAAGATGAAAAGGTTTCACAGGAACAAGATTTAAATGGCAATATTATGAGAATACAGAATGGAGTATAAAAACAGACACAGCAACTCCCTGGACAAGTAAGCACAGCAGGTTTGACTGATGTGATTCAGATTCCCATAATGGTTGTGTCTGTCACTGTATTTCAAAGGTCAGCTGGGCTTCATATGTTCCTGTACATGTGGCAGCAATTAGTCAAGTCACAAATAAATCCTGTGCTTGGCCACTTCCAACCACACAGCCTCACAAGCAGCAGAGCCCATGGCTCGGTTCCCAGGTGACTGCTGCCTGCCTTATACACTTTTCCCTCTGACTATGTTGCTTGCCCACCTGAGGATTAAGAGTGGGAGGGCAATCAGACCTGATCTGTTTGTGTTATAGATGGTTTGGAGCAACCTGCGGGGCTGTGTGACAACCTAGAGCAATTGCTCTGTGAGAGCATCCCTGGCTATCCTGGAGTAACTATTTATACTCTATCCTGGGGGGGGGGGGGAGAGAGAGAAAGAGAGAATATACCAGTCTTCTAGAAAACATTAAGAGGGACCTTATTGTTCCTTGTTTCTGTAGATTCTGTAGATTCTTGTTCCTTTTGTTCTGAGAAGTTTGCATAGCAGAGTCCAGTTCTATGGGTACATGCTCTAGTTTTGTTAGGATCCAGACCTTGAATGAGAAAGCAGAGCTTTCTGACTATCACGGTGTCCTTTTGTGCAATAGAAAAGGGAGCAAAACTGCACAGATCCTTACAAAAGGCCAAGGGCCATAGCGCAATGATAGGGTGCACGGCTTGGCAAGAAAATGGTCAACAAAAGAACACAAGAAGAGCCAAAAGCCCAGCCAGTCCCACCTCCTGTTCTCACAGTGGCCAACCAGATGCCCCCTGGGAAGCTCACAATCAAGTCCTGAGTGCAACAGCGGTGCTCTCCCCTCCCATAATTCCCATCAATGGGTATTCAGAACACAGCTCTCATGGCTAGTTGCTACAGTATTTCTTATCCTCAGTGAATTTGTCTAATGTTAGTGGCCAGCACCAGGGGCGGCACATCCCAGTTCGCCAGTGAAATGGGAAGTGCTGCCTAACTCTGCCACCGCTTAACTGTTCCTGCCACCACCTGCTCTGCTGCCACCATGTATCCTGCTGCATCCACTCCTGGTGGTGGAGAAGCAGTGCTGCCATCGGCTAGCGTTGCCATATTCCCAAGAGCAAAAAAGAGGACACATTTGCTGGCAGAGTGTGTGTGTGTTGCAGGAGTGCACATGTGCACCAGGCACACCACAGGCCTGTGAAGCCACACAAACAACAACAAGAGAGAGAGAGAGGCTCACCCTGTTCTGACTGCACCACGGTCTTCTCGGTGGCACCAAGTCCCAAGCTTGGCTCATGGCATCTGGCAGTGGCATGGCGTGGGAGCCAGCGAGGAGGAAGCTGCGGCTGGGGGGGGACATGGGGCTGCCAGGGATTGCTGGTGGTGCACGGGCCTTGCACACGCTCATCTCCAGCCAAAGCAACCACTTCTGCTTCCAGGGCAAACTCTCTCTATCTCTATCTCTATCTCTCAGACCCGGACATTTCCTATAAAATGTAAAAATCCCCCCAGGCATGTTGGCCCTCCAAAAGAGGATATGTCTGGGGAAACCCAGACACATGGCAACCCTACCATCGGCACCAATTTGAGGCAATATCACATTGATTGGGGGCGAGATATCACCCTCCACAAATCTTGCACAGTCTTGTCCTAAATCAGGACTGATGGCAGAGCTGCTTATCGGCTACTGGTGGTGGCGGTTGGGCAGGCGGGGCAGCCATGGACATGCCACCTGGGGGCTTCTGCTGCCTGAGGCTGCGGCCTCACCCTGCCTAATGGCTGGGCCGGCTCTAGCCATCACAACCAACCCCACAGTTTGACTCTGTACTGTGTGAAAAATGCCTTTATGTGCCCATTCAGCTTCACTGGATGGTCCCAAGTTCTAGCCTTCTGAGAGAAAGGGAATAACCTTTCCTTCTCCACTCCGCACAAAACATAATTCTGAATACCTCTGTCATGTCTCTCCTTATTCACCTTTTCTCCAAAAAGCCTCAAATGCTGTAACCTTTCCTCATAGCGGGAATTACTTCAGCCCCTTGATCATTTTGGCTGCCGTTTTCCAGCTCCACAATATCCTCAGGTGCAACAGCAGATTCAGTCACTGCCAATTCTGGGTAGGGCTGGGAAAGTCCAAGTCTGTAACCCTGGAAAGTCACTGTGAGTTGATGTATACAACACTGAATTACATGGACCAATGAATAGTTTCACTAAGTTCCTCAACATATACAAAGTGACCTATAGTAGGTGAAGGTGGCGATGGATGAATATGTATCTCCAAGTTATTCATTTTTCCAATCTTAAATTCAGCCCACCCTGTTGGTCATTCATTTTCAGAAAACTGTGAGTTTTTGTATGTAAGACAAAACTCTGGCTGTGAAGCTGGATTGTTTACACAGCTGCAAGATAAGACAGGGGAAGCGTGGACATATGCACTGTGTTATGTGAGCAACGGAGAGAACTTTCGTTTTTGGCCTGCAGAGAAGATGCAAGCAGATCTGCCGCTGCTGTGGGATCCACAGCCGTTAAGGACTATCTCTGTAAATAGCAACCAATGCGCTTAATGACGGGCAATAAAGTAATCTGCCTACAACACTCTTGTGTTGCTGGTCAATCAGACTCAGGATTATTCTGTTCACTTTGCTGCCAACTGTCTTCTAACTCTACTGGAAGCCTGGTGGAAGTGTGCCGGGCAAAATCTCTTTTATGGCAGCCTTCACGCCATAAACAGCCACACACCCTTATTTTGGAAACATTTTAACAAACAATTTTTTCTTCTAATACAATGCATTTTCATATGCATTGTTATGTACACTTCCTCCTGATATCGATGTTAAAAAAACACTTTTGGTTGGAGAACTACATCACAAAATTCAGAGGAAGGAGATTTCAAAGGACAGCTTTGTTTTGATTTGTGTTCCTTGGTGAAGATTTCTTTTTTTGTTACTTTAACAGCACAAATCTAATAAGGTGTACTCAGAAGCAACATCAATCAAATTCAATGGGACCTTGTTGTTTAGTCGTTTAGATGTGTCCGACTCTTCGTGACCCCCTGGACCAGAGCACGCCAGGCACTCCTGTCTTCCACTGCCTCCCGCAGTTTGGTCAAACTCATGCTGGTAGCTTCGAGAACACTGTCCAACCATCTCATCCTCTGTCGTCCCCTTCTCCTTGTGCCCTCCATCTTTCCCAACATCAGGGTCTTTTCCAGGGAGTCTTCTCTTCTCATGAGGTGGCCAAAGTATTGGAGCCTCAGCTTCAGGATCTGTCCTCCCAGTGACTTACTCCCAGGCAAGCCCAAATATGAATCTTATCCTCACTTACCAAGGGGTGGGCTCCATTGAGTCACCGGCACTTATGAAGGGAGGTGTATTACATTGCACTGTAAGGGTTGTAGCCAATGCAAAAGAACTTATCCTCCCTCTCCTGCAGTGGCGTAGTGTGGGGGGTGCAGGGGGGGCGGCCGCACCGGGCGCAACATCTGGGGTTTAGGGTTAGGGGGCGCAAATCCACGGGTTAGGGGGCGCAAATTACTTGCCTTGCCCCGGGTGCTGACAACCCACGCTACGACACTGCTCTCCTGTCCCCTGTGCCCTCCACCTGTGCCCCCCAGATCTGCACTGGAGTATTGAAGGAACCCATTTTAGGCAATTCTGAGGTGGATGGACCAAAGGCCTAGCATTATAGAAAGCAGCTTTCTGAGAAATGAAGCCCAGGTAATGCTTCTAAACTGTAACCTGTAACCTGCGACCTGAAACCAGCAACCCTTCCTTTCCCTCCAGATTAGCCCAGACCTGTTATTGTAAGCATGGCCGTCTCTGAAGTTCTCTCGCTTACTGCCTCACAAGCCTGCCCCTTCTGCAGGGGAGAGCCCTCTGAGGTCTTCCATCCAGGCCCCTTTTTCCCAGCGCATGTAGCTGAAGTTTTGCTGTGGGTCACTCTAGGTCTCCATTATCCAGAAGCGAGGCTAGTTAGCCTCTCTGACCCTCTCCATCTCGCCCCCTTCCCAGCTGCCTCTCACCCTGCTAGTGAGTAATACGGTGCTGGAGTCTGCAAAATCAATTCCTATTCCAGCCAGGACACGAATGGAATGCGACAAATCAGAGCTCTAGTTCCGTAACGAGATAATGTCATTTTTCTTACTGAACTTCATAATAGGAAATCAATGGGGAGTCTCTGTGCGACTGGCTCATCATCCCCCACAATTGACTACCCCCCCCCCGGAGCAAGGCAACACTTCTGGGAAAGAAACCAAACTCAAGCAGGTGGTGGCACAACGAACAAAACAACTGCCAGCCCCACTGTGATCTTGCACCCTGCACCCTGCCTCTGACAGTGGGAAAGGAAGGCATCATTAAAATGTTAAACAATAATCTGATATAGGCAACTGTTGACAGGCTGGTCTCAGAGTACAGATGGATAAATCTGTCAATTTCAGTTTCTCTTTTTTCCCAGTCTCCAAAATCCAATTTGCAATTTTAAAAAAATCTACACAAAAATACCAATGTGTGCTTTTCCATATGCTATTTTCACTTATCTATGCATATTTGTGGGCACTTCCCCCAAATATAGACATATTTTTTTTGGTATGCATTTGTGGGGCAGGGATTGGAGAACTGCATTGCATGATTTGCAGAAGTGCAAATTTTAAAAGACAGCTGTGTTCCAGCTCATGTATTGCATGTTCAGACCCAGAAACCTCCCCCCTAAATAAATACACATTTGACTCAAATTTTAGTTTTGGTTTTTGGCAGAATTTAAGGCCACAACTTTATTGATTACAGAAAAGTGAATGGTTGCATAGACTCTGGTTCGACTAGCTCCCTGCACCCTTGCAGGCAGCGCTGACCCAGGGCACCAGCATAGGTCAGCCAAGGGTGAATACCTGAGGTAGGTAAAAAGCCCGGGAACAGACTTTGTTCACTCCCCAGATGCTCCCCTGGACTCAGGCACGGGCACAACCCCCTCTCGGGGGTTGACCAAACCAAGTTGAGTCCCTGAATTCCTTTAATGGAATACCCTTCACATAGGGATGGTGAGACCGTTCTCCAATCCCTTTCACCTGAACCAGTGTCTATCCACAACCTTACAAGTTGTGATGATTTGCTACGTGGCAGGCGAAACCCAAATGGCACCAGCCAATTAGCCAAGCAGGGGAAATTCCTGCCGTACCCCTGTCCCAACAACAGACGACACACGACAGCATAGCAAGGTCAATCGCAAAATGCCCTAAAAGTAGGGAGAGGTGGGAGGTTGTTCCGATTCATGAGCTGAAAGAGGAAGCTCTGGGTCACATGCATAGGTATATATAGATCCCTCGATCCGTTTAGACTGCACCCCATTGGCCAGATTAAACCCAGCAACGAGGGACCTACCAGTCGAGTGTTGTGGCTGTCCAATATACTCACCCACAACCAGGAGGTCAGTCTCCAGGTCTCATCGCAACACGTGCCCTCTATCAGGGAGGACACAATTTGGTTCAGGAAGTGCAAATTAGGTAGGTTTGCATTAAAATGGAAACTAAACCCCCAATCTCTACCCCAGAGAACAAGATGAGAGGACTGTGCATCCTTTATTGCGATCAGCCAAATATTAATAGTTTCTGACTTCAGGTGAGTTCTGCTGAACCCAAAAACCTGGACTGTTTTACATAAGCACTCTATGAAGAAAGGAAGTATAGAAAAATAGCCGCTATAAGGTCCTCACCACACACAGAGAGAGAGGTTTAAATCACCTTTAAGCATTTCACACACAATTGGAGAGGGTTTTGTAATGTGAATGATCATTTGGGGGCCAAGGTAGATTTTACATTTACATTATCAACCTGATTGATATCAAAGCTACATTAAGTCAAGTCACATATGAAGAAGTTTCCATTAGTCTGTAGCTGCAAGAAGGCCTAAAGTGATGGGGCAACAAAGAGAATGGGCTAGAGACCAACTTCACTGGGTATCTGCCCTGACTCTCAGGTAGTTTCCTGGCCATACCTGGAGATAGTGGGGTTTGAACAATCCTGAGATGTTTTAGTGCGCATTGCAGATGCTCCACGACTTAGGCCACACCCACACCATATATTTAATGGACATTACCCCCCCAAAAAAAAATATATTATTGGAACTCTTTGGTTTATCCCTCACAGAGCTACAATTCCCAGCACCTTTAACAAAAGGACGTTTCCCAGGATTCTTTGCAGGAAGTCATGTGCTTTAAATGTATGGTTAACTATGGCCATTTCCCATGCAATAAAAAGTTGTCCTGTTAACATCTGCAGATCAAGCTGCTGTCTTAAAACTCACAGGAAGAAGAGCAGGTAGAATTACTGGCAATCTTCATTGAAGCACAATGGATGATAATAATCCAAATTTCAAAAGATATTATTGCAGTGGTACCTCAGGTTACATACGCGTCAGGTTACACACGCTTCAGGGTAAGGTAAAGGTAAGGTACCCCTGCCCATTTGGGCCAGTCTTGCCAGACTCTAGGGTTGTGCGCTCATCTCACTCTATAGGCCAGGAGCCAGTGCTGTTCGCAGACACTTCCGGGTCACGTGGCCAGCGTGACAAGCTGCATCCGGCGAGCCAGCGCAGCACACGGAACGCCGTTTACCTTCCCGCTGGTAAGCAGTACCTATTTATCTACTTGCACCTGGAGGTGCTTTCGAACTGCTAGGTTGGCAGGCGCTGGGACCAAACGACGGGAGCGCACCCCGCCGCGGGGATTCGAACCGCCGACCATGCGATCGGCAAGTCCTAGGCGCTGAGGTTTTACCCACAACGCCACCCGCTTCAGGGTACAGACTCCGCTAACCCAGAAATATTACCTCGGGTTAAGAACTTTGCTTCAGGATGAGAACAGAAATCGTGTTCCGGTGGCGTGGCAGTAGCAGGAGGCCACATTAGCTAAAATGGTGCTTCAGGTTAACAACAGTTTCAGATTAAGAACAGACCTCTGGAATGAATTAAGTACTTAACCCGAGGTACCACTGTATTTGTAAAACTCTCCAAATGGTGTACAAATAAAATATGGATAAAAAGCACAGCTCAAATCCACAAGCCATTGAAAAAACAAAAACTGAAAATCAATGAGATGAAATGAATGAAATATATTTTGCAAACTGCACCCTGTTTTGAAATCTGGCACACAATCTAAGTTTTTTTGCTGGAGAATTAGAGCATTGCCTAATAAACAACTCCTATCACCCTAAACAGAAATCAATTCCCTGTTGGAGTGAAGGAGCCACCCTTAATTCTTATTGAAATAACAAAATTGGAACAACATGTTTAAAAGCAAAAAACAAGTAGGACTTGTTTGGCGTGGAAGAAGAAGAAGAAGAAGAAGAAGAAGAAGAAGAAGAAGAAGAAGAAGAAGAAGAAGAAGAAGAAGAAGAAGAAGAAGAAGGTCCTGAGCCAAATCTGCAACCTTTTAAGATCTGGGCATGATAGCTTAATGTCAGAGCACATCCCTGAGGAATAGGAAAGGAGCAATTGGGAATCCAGAGTTTTAGGTTGGCAGGGAGTGAGTCATGCAGCGATTCATTTATTATCTGCACTCTGGGCAAGACAAGGTGTTATCGCTAGGGAACTAGCAGGGATCCCTTGTGGTACAGAAAAGAGCTCTGATTATCCAAAGAGTTAAGGCAGAATTCAAACACAGTTTTGCACAGGTTGGATCTGACTGCAGTTTAAGCTTTCTTTTGTTTGAGTCATGATCATGGTGTGCTGCTGAGAGATTCAAATGAGGATGTGTCTTGCAGAGAGTTTGAAAAGGCCACAAATCTCAGTGAGATAGATACACATGCTTATGGAGGTACCTAACTCAGATCAATGCCTTGAGAAGGCTCTGAAGGCTTCCTCTGGTGGTGGTGGAGGATGCGGAGAGTCACAAACACTTAGAACAGAGGGACCTTTTGAGTAATAAAAGCCATGTGGGGTAAATGAGTCACAGCTGTGGTTTTTAGGAGCCAACACATGGTGGCCTTCATTGTGGAATCTGGTGTTCAGAATGGAACCTAGAGAAATGAGAGTCAGCATGGTGTAGTGGTTAGAGTGCTGGACTAGGACCGAGGAGACCAGGGTTCAAATCCCCACTCAGCCATGAAACTCTCTGGGTGGTCTTAGGCCAGCCGCTGCCTCTCAATCTAACCTACCTCAAAGGGTTGTTGTGGGGATTTAATGAGGAAGTGCAGAACCATGTATACCATCTCGAGCTCCTTGAAGAAAAGGGGAGACATAAATGCAATAACGAATAAATAAATATGCACTGGGGCAGCTTCCTTTTAAGTTTGAAATAGATGAGTGCTAGTTTCATGTAAGTTTTTTCACTTCTGGAGTAAAGTTGCTATCACCTGGTTTCCTTCCTGCTGGAAATCCCTCCCTACCCACCCCCAACCCAGTCTGATATATTCATTTTTAAATGATACCCCCCCCCAATTTTACACACTTGGTTTCAAAATACAGTTTATTCGCACTGCATTCTCGCTTTAAAATGAATGTTAATTTGTTTGTGTTTACGCTTAATTGTATGTTGCACAACTGCCATGTTGATGCAGAAGCATTGCATAGTACAGAGAACCGCTTGCCTTCACAAGCCTTTGCAATTTCCAAATATATAACTATTTCCATTCAGCTGGCGTGCAGCTTTTGATTAGAAAGAACCATCCATTCAACAGGATCCTTCTAATCAGAACTGGCACCATCTGGCTCTCTAAGAGTTTTTCATGTGCAGCCACAGTGACTGTGGGTAACTTGTTAGGGATGTTTAATGCAGCCACCAAGGCATGGAAGTGGGAAAGGGCACTTCTTTCAGGTGGACCATACTAAAACTATTCCCTTTAGTTATACAGAGCAGCGTAAGGTGGATATTACAACCAGTGATGACAGAAAGCCTAAAACTAGAGATGCTAGTCATGTTTGCCAGGTTTGGGCCCATAAATGAACTTCAGGGGTCCAGAAATGCTCATCTCAAAGGAGAGGTGACCACTAAAACAGAGACAGGGAACCTGCGGCCCTCCAGATATTATGGGTTATGACTCCCATCTGATCATTGGCCTTGTTGACTGGGGCCATCTGAAACTGTTCCAGAAACATCTGAAAAGCCACAGGTTCTCCACCTCTGCGTTAGGACCTCCTGAATTCTTCTTTGGATCAGATTAAGATCTGAGCCAGAGAATAATTCCCAGCCTGCCACCCACCTCAAAATGCTACAAACAAACCAGTTTGCAGCATTTCCTATTGATGTGGTTTCATAGAAATGAAGGGATGACTGCATAGAGATATTACAGATTGGCTAGTGCCTGTGATGTCACCAACACCGCTTCCCACCGATCCCCACTATTTTCCCAAATATGCTAAAGGATAAACATGAAGGTATTTATGCCACTTTATTTAGTTTCAAAAAAGCTAGGCACTGGACAGTCGTTTGAAACCCAAGAGCTAAGTTAGCATGCAATGTCCTTTTGCAATGTAAATGGCAAAACTAGGTTCACACCATGTATGAAGAACCCACTATGGGTCCTGCAATCCACTGCAATTGTTAAAATGCTGGGCTATGACCAAGAAGATCTGGGTTCACATTCCATTAGTCAACCTCAAAGGTTAGCCAAGTGACCTCAAGCTAATCACCACCTCTTTGCCTAATCTACCTTGCAGTCATGCACACCAGCTATGGGACTGAGGACAAGGCTGAGCTCCCCCCATCTTGAGGGGCTGGGCCCCACCAGGCCTCCCCACCTTGGCGGAAGGCCTCTCTGGGCCTCATGGCCTCCTACCGATACACGTGACGTAACACATGTGTGTTGCACATGTGGTGTCAAGCACACATGACAAGCCCCCCTCATGTTGTGCAGAACTTGAGGCTTCTGCTTCAATGATGGTATTAAAAGGAGAGAAGGAGAGAGAGAGAGAAAAAACAGCCAAGCATGCTCAACTGAGCTCCTTGAAGGGGGGGCAGAATGAAAAATGTGAGCTTAATCGTATTCATCTGATCAATATGTCTGACTTCCCCCTCAGCTGCAGCCGGTCCCACTGCATGCCACTGCATTGCACAGAGCTGCTTGCCACTTCGTGGTGTTAGTGCTGCATGGTGAGCTTCCCTCTGTCATATATCACAGGCACCTGCGTGGCACTGAATTGCACGGCAGTGAACCTAGTGCTTTCACACATTTGCGCATTTGGCTGAGCCATGCTGGTGCCCCCCCCCCACACACAGACGAGGGGGAAAGGCTCAGAAGCCTCTTCTGAAAGGAGACAGCTTCCTCTCTGCTCCTGCCAAGCCTAATCTTATCCCTTCATAGCCTTTAAACTACCAAGCAATAATTGTGGGCCAATTAGCCTGTTAAATGCAGCTTCCTTTCCAAAGCACTGCTTTGTTGCTACCTGAGGCTGTCCCAATCCACGGAGGGAATTTATGCCAATTAATCGTAGTCTTTAAAAGAGAACAGCTTTCATTTGCTTGGGAAAGATAGACATTTCTTTTTATTTTATTTTATTTTAGTTTTTTGTTTTTAATATACATGCGTGGTTCTTTGGGAGGAAAAAAACAACAACCTTCCAGTTTACTTCCAGCCAAACATCTACTTATTAGCATGGAAAGAAAAATGCAGTTCTCTTTCTAAGTTTGAAACAGGGAACAAAATTCATATCTGCTCCCAATTTATTGTTCTAGTTTTCAGATATTGCTGGACTGAGCTGCTAAAAGTCTAGGGCAGTGGTGGGAAACCTCAGGCCCAAGGGGTTAAATGTGGCCCTCCAGACCTCTCAGCATGGCCCTCGGAACTCTCCCCAGGCCACATCATTCACTGGCCCTGCCTCATCCTTGAATGTTTTTGCCTGGCTAGAATGTGTCCTTGAACTCTGAAAATGCCTCTTGCTTGCCTAGATGGAGGCAATGGCTTCTTCCACCTGCCTTGCCCCAACTTCCAGCCCCAGGAGCCTTTCCCAGACTGCGACTTTAAGAAGAGCAGAAGCAGCTAGGAAGAGAGAAGAGGAGAGGAGTTCAGAGAATCCTTAAAAAAAAAATCTAAGTTTTGTTTCTTTGTTTCTCATTTTGACCCTTTTTCATGGTTTTGTGTGTATTGTGGTATTTCATGCATTGTTGTAGCACCCTGCTTGTGGTTAACGCTTAGCTGGAATGAAATATTCAATGCAGCAATAGAGAAATTAAAATAATAATTTATTTGTCAGACAAATAAATGATAGGCACAGTGGTATATGGTTACTGTCAGGGAACTGCCATCAGAACTAGAGGAGGAGGCAAGGCTCCACAGCGATGCTGGAGAGGGGCCAAGCAGGGAGAGAGGCAGGTCTCCGGCTGGGGAAGAAAATCAGCGCAACACCAGGGATAGAGGGGGGCCGATGGGGGAAGCAGAGAGGAGGCTCCAGGACTCTTCTCAGGAGACCAGCAAGGAGAGCACAGGTCCTCCGCTACCCACACCCACCCTGCGCAGAAGGCTTCCGCGCAGGGAAAGTAGGCGGCGACTTGGCGTCAAAGAACTTCTTTGCTGGAAGAGGTTCAAGAAACGCCCACTGACGGATTCTGCTAGCGACTGAACAGCCACGGAGTGGATGGCTGTCCAGACAGAAACGGTTTAACCAGGCAACCTAGCCCAGAGTGGCGGTAACTTATGCACAAGCAACCCCTAAAGCCATTACAGGTTACCAAAGCTCTGCCTACTCCAGCCCTGATGGCCAGCACTTATATTTCCTCAGCCCAGCCCCCTTGCTCCTCCTTTGGCTGCCTCTGTCCAATCAGCCTGGTTGAAATTCCTATTGGCTATTTGCTAGAACCAATCATAAAAGATACACCCATTTCCTATTACCTTTTATGGGAGACAAAGAGCTATATTTCCTTCTATCCATAAATGGCAGACAAGTAGCCATATATCTTACATTTGCCTCGACAAGGCACCTTAATTACCAGATCACCTTTTGCCCCTTTCCCCTCCATTCCAAAATAGGTGGCTAAAACAGATGGTTCATAGTATTAAATTTTTGTCTAAACAGAGATCTTGGGTTCACATTCTCACACACCATCAATGAAATAAGAATCTAACATAAGAATCTAACATTTCTTACTTTCTAAATCCTTTGCATAATTACATTTAAGCCAACAAATCTCATACATTAACATAGATAGCTTTTAAGAAGAAAAGGCATTTTCAAAATAAAACCTCTTCAGTTTACACCCCCCCTTTCCCGGCCAGCTGCTTTTCCCATTAGCTCTTGCCCTTTAACCTTAGGAAAATGTGGCTAAAGTCTAATGGGAGGCACATGGTATTATTTTCTGTTAAACAATAAATCTTACTATTTACAATTAATTAATTAGTGTTTTTGCAGCTTGATTGTATTCTGTAATATGTAGGGTCAGTATAACCTTTGCTCCCAGCCTGTAATTCCCTTTTACAACCTTGAGAAACCTGTCTCCTGCTACTGCTATAAATCAGGGGGGCCCTTGTCCAGGAGGATAAACATCTGCCAAAGTACTTAGCCAGCTGCTTTTCTGCCTGGCATGAAACATTTGCAAATCTTTAAGCTCATTTTAAAATACAGGCCTTGATCAGATGCCTCATTGTGACTTGCTGTTATTTTAATATATTATAGCTTAGTAATTATTTATTGTAATTTTCCAGAACTAATTTCTGTCTACTTCTTGCAGAAATTTATTTTGTTGTGTACTATTATGTACTAATAGATTACTGAATATTAGGTAAAGGTAAAGGGACCCCTGACCATTAGGTCCAGTCGTGACCGACTCGGGTTGCGGCGCTCATCTCGCTTTATTGGCCGAGGGAGCCGGCGAACAGCTTCCGTGTCATGTGGCCAGCATGACTAAGCCGCTTCTGGCGAACCAGAGCAGCGCACAGGAAAGCTGTTTACCTTCCCGCCGGAGCGGTACCTATTTATCTACTTGCACTTTGTCGTGCTTTTGAACTGCTAGGTTGGCAGGAGCAGGGACCGAGCAATGGGAGCTCACCCCGTCGCGGGGATTCAAACCGCTGACCTTCTGATCGGCAAGTTCTAGGCTCAGTGGTTTAACCCACAGCGCCACCCGCATCCCTACTGAATATTACTTTAGCTGATAGAAGTTGTTTATTTTAAAGTTATATATTTATTGCATTGGATCTGATTGTTATAAGGTGTGTGATCTTTCTTGTATATTCTGTTGTTTCTTTGGCTTGCAAACCACCTTGTGTACAGTAATATTGAAAGGCAGCATACAAATTAAAAATGAAATGAAATGCAGGTAGAGAGGGGTGTGTGAGTGTGTTCAGAAGCTAGCCTACAGTATAAAGAAAAATCACATTTGTTGCTCTACCCACTTTTGCCTCTGGCCCCGCCCACCAGTGGCTTGTGGCCCCTGGAAGGTTGCTGCAACCGGAATGTGGCCCTCAGGTTAAAACACATTCCCCATCCTGGGCCTAGGACTCAAAGTCTCTGCACATGTAAAGATGTTCAGGAGAGGGATTATCAGAAAGGGCAGCTTTGCCTACTGAATTTACGCTTCTTCCCGTTTTATAGATAGGAAAACTAAGTATCCTAAGCCAGCGTTCCACTCTTTGGAATCTCACTGGCAAAGGAACAGTATAATGTGTAGAGGAAGGGCTGGTGCAAGTATTGAGACAAGCTTTCCCTTCCTCTGCAAATATAACCTGTTCCTACAAGGAATGTTTATGGTTTAAAACTTGGTTTAAAAGATTAGCATCTCTCCTAAAGATTGCAATCCAGCAAAGCATACGTTGTGATGAAGTCCTGTTTCAAGCAAGGAAATGAGATTTAACCATGAGAAATAGGTTTGCACCGAAGAGCAGACAGTTGATATTTGTGTTCCCATGAAGTTTGGAATCCAAGGAATTGTGAGAATGCATCCAGTTCTGTTATGTTTTAGGTCTGTTCAAGGACAACTGGAGAAACAGATGGGGCTTATGTCACTTGATTCCAGAGCAGGAAGTGGAGAGCCGGCTATACACTTTGATGTAGCATATCACAGTTTGCTGACTGTGTGAATAATCTACACTAAATGCATAAAGTGTGAAGAAGGGGGTGTACATCTCCAAACAATCAGGAATTGGTTGTGATGCACAGATGCTTGTCTGCTCTACATCTCCTCTCCGCACATCATCCTGCTCCTCCATAGCTATGGGTGTATGTGCCTGAAAGGATGGCATAAGTAGGCACACAAACAGGGGCTGGGTATACTGGTTTTGGCCAGATCTAGCAACCAGGTTGGTACATGCACAGTCTGTCAGTTCATCTGCTTAGTATGGGGAAAGAGGAGGGTAGATTCCAGCTGCCTGCCCCCAGATCTGAGTAAGGCTTGATCCTGTGGGATATATTCAATTAAGTCCTATTCAGAGCAGACCCTCTGAAATTAATGAATGTATATTAACTTCAGCAGGTCTGCTCTGAGTAGGACTTGCACTGCACACCACCCCATATGTTCCTAGAAACAATCTCCTTGATGCATCAAATGCACAACAGCTTTTTAAACCCCATTTTCAGCAGGGGGTAACTAACGCCGTCATTGTAGGGGCTTGTTCATTGTCTTGTGCTTCCCCCTGGTGGCTGTTCCGCACCACAACATTTGAGAGACAGGGCTAACCCCCTGCGGGACCACGGACTTCCCCACTGCAGGTGGGGGTTAAATTACATTAAGAAGAATGGATCTATAGGGGATGCTTCTTGCCTTGACATACCCATTCCTCCCAACCCAGTCCAGTAGCAAAAGGAACCCAGGGGAAGTCTAAGAATGGTGCTATTGTCACTTTAAAAGAGAAATTGATTCTAAATTCCATGAGGGATGCCAAGGTACCACTGTCCGTTCCCCGTCTGGAAATAAAATCCGTGAAATGCATCCGGAAGAGAGTTGGGTTTGCAATTTATTTTAATTATCCTTGGTTCCAAAACACAGGCAGAAATAATACAAATGCCTACGTGCATCAGACTGGCAAAAGCATTAGTGGCAGCGAGAAGTCCCATAACGCGGGATGGGAATACATTATCTGGCCTCTTGTATGCAGTGAAACTGAGGCATAGATCAAGGTTCACCTGGATACTGCTACCAGCTCTTCCAAAGGTAGGTGGTCTCCCTGGTGAAGACGTGGAAGCTTCTGTACAAGTTCTAGTTCACTGTCCTGTCTGTGGCCATTGTCATATTGAAGGTATAGAGGCTGCGGCAAAATAGAATCTATTTACTATAACAAAACCTCCATGTTCTGCTTATACATTTGCAGGAGCCAAACAAGAGCAAATAGCTAAGTCTCCCATCACTGCCCAGGAGCATCGGACTGTCCATTTCACATAGCAGGTCATTAAACCGTGGGATTCTCTACTACAGAAAACAGTGACAGCTATCAACTTGGACAGCTTTAAAAATAAATTAGACAAACCCATGGAGGCTCAGGCTATCAGTGGCTACTAGCCACAACAGGAACTGGACCTTAGTGTCTGGGCTGAACGATGGGGGTGGAGATGCTCCTTCAGGTATACTGGACCGAGGCTGTTTAGGGCTTTAAAGGTCAGCACCAACACTTTGAATTGTGCTCAGAAACATTTCTGCACTCAGATTCCTCAATTTTATTTAAAGTAAGTGTGTTTGTGTGTGTGTGTGTGTGTGTGTGTGTGTGTGTGTGTTGGTGGGAAATGTGGACTGATAAGACAAATCCATTGCATATTTTTCAGTATAGAATTGGTTATTGAGCCCATACATTTTTCTTTTTTAAAAAAATAATATTTATTACTTTTAAAGCTTACAAAAAAGGAAAAGAAGAAAGAAAAGACAAAAGAGAAAGACAAAGGAAAAAACAATACAATACAATATATAAACAATACAAAACACAACCTTAGCACATTAAACAAAACACATTAAACTAAACAAAACCCTAACCCTAACCCTAACCCTAAACAAAGCAAAACAAAACAAAAACAATTTAAAAACATACATCACACCTTTTCCATACTCTATCTTTCATTCCCTTGTTTCATCGACCTCCTCTCACCTCCCTTTTTGTATTCCACTTCTATTAATTGTTTCAGCAAATCCTTTCCATCTTTCTCTATTTTCTGTCATATTATAAATATCTTAACATATTTTTAACCTTATTTTCCATTAAAACTAAAATACTTATATATGCTTAACTCCTTATAACATTTCTACTAAGGCCATAAAATTTCATTCCAACATTTTTCTATCACTCATTAATTTTACAGTATTTCTATAAATAAACTTTAAATTTTCCAATCTTCTTCCACCCTCTCTTCTCCCTGGTCTCGGATTCTGCCAGTCCTTTCTGTCAATTCCATATAGTCCATCAACCTGGAGATCTTATGTCCGAGGCTCTTAACTCTTTTCCAAGTCCCTTCTGCAGGTCTTCTTCATATTCTTTAATGCTAAAGAGCAGATCTCGGGGAGATTCCAACCTAACAATGCTTTTATTCCTTCTCGACAGGTCAACCAAATTTCCATAGTTAAAGTTAAGATCCATAAAGTGTTTCAGGACATGTTTCAAGATTCCTCCAAATCCAAAGGCCCCCATTTTGGAACAAGAGGGAGATAAATTGAAATTGCAGAGCTTTGAAAAACTAAAAGACAAAGTGTGAGATTGGCTTCATTATTATCAAATAATGGAGGCATACAATTTGGACAAGAAAATTGGCTTCCAGGTGGAAAAATCTAAATTGGAAACAGAACTGTTAGAACCCAAAACTAAGACTTTGTCAAAAATGTATAATTTGCTGTTGAAATGGAATACTCAGGATGAGACGGTTAAATCTGCTATGATTAAATGGGCACAAGACGTTGGACATAATATTATGTTTGCTGACTGGGAACAGTTATGGACCACAGGTATGAAGTTTACGGCGTGTAATGCCTTAAGAGAGAATATTATGAAAATGATATACAGGTGGTACATGACCCCAGTCAAGCTTGCAAAAATCTATCATTTGCCCGATAATAAATGTTGGAAATGTAAGGAAACCGAAGGTACATTCTTTCACCTTTGGTGGACGTGCCCCAGGATTAAGGCTTTCTGGGAAATGATATATAATGAATTGAAAAAGGTATTTAAATATACCTTTCTGAAGAAACCAGAGGCCTTTCTCTTGGGCATGGTCGGCCAATTGGTGCCAAAGAAGGACAGAACGTTTTTTATGTATGCCACAACAGCAGCAAGAATACTCATTGCAAAGTATTGGAAGACACAAGATCTATCCACCTTGGAAGAGTGGCAGATGAAGGTGATGGACTATATGGAATTGGCAGAAATGACTGGCAGAATCCGAGACCTGGGAGAAGAGTCGGTAGAAGAAGATTGGAAGAAATTTAAAGACTACAGAAACATTGTAAAATTAAGGAATGTTAGAAGGATGCTGGAATGAAGTTATGTGGTTTTAGCAGTAATGTTACAAAGGAGTATGTAAAAATGGATTGTTAATAGGTGAGAATTTAAAGTTATAATATATTAAGATAAATTATTAAGATAAAAGCAAAAATGGAAAGGATTTGCTGAAATAACTAATTGAACTGGAATACAAAAAAGGGAGGTGTGAGGAGGTCAGGGAAACAAGTAAATGAAAGACAAGACATGGAAAGATTGATTTGTTTTTAATTGTTTTTACTTTTCTGTATTTTGCATTTTTTGCTTCTTCTTTTTTCTTTTTTCTTATTTTTGTAACTTTCTTGAAACTTTAATAAATATTATTTAAAAAAAAAACAAATCCAAAGGCCCCCAGAACCTCAATCTCCTCCTGAACCAAGTCCATGTCCCAAAAGTCCATTAATCCCTGCATAGAGGGATCTTTCCAACTTTCCTTCTCCAGTCCAAGCCGGGCTCTGATCCTCAAAATCTGACTTTTTCTAGATTCAATCATAAAAGGCCTCAACTTATAGTCCTCAATTTGCTTCTGTAAGGCTGAGGATCCCGCTTGTATTACTTTAGGTTCGACAACAACAGCTTTCTCCTTCTCCTCCACAATTTGTCCTGCCAAAGTAGATTCCTGTACCAAGTCCTGAATAATTTCTGTGTTGGTGCTCACTTTTTGTCTCAAATTAATCGCTTTTTGTCCTAAGTTGTCAATTTTAGTAGTCATATCATCTGTCTTCTTGTGAAGCTGTTCCAGTGAATAGCTTATCTTACATAATGCAGTCACTATGGCTTCTCCTGTCAACATTTTTAAATGGTCCAAGGTCAATCCCTGGTTCTCACAATTTCTTATCTTGCAGCTGGAGATTCCCCAGTTCCACTCCTATAACAGTTTCAAAAGCTCCCTCTAGAGGGAAACAGTCTCCACTTGTATCAATCCTTTCAAGCACAACTCAAGCAATAAAGATAGTTTCAATTTTCAGTTACTTTTCCTCCTTTTTAAACGCAGAAGAGGACAATGGAAACAGTATATTTCTCTTATTTAGCTAGCTGTCAAATACGTTCTGTTCACAGTCAATGAACTCTCCCAAAATGTCACTCTTTCTGGCAGCCCGTTTCCAGGTTCAGAGCAGTGGTAATTTGATTTTTGACTCTCTCCTGCAGGCTCGCTAGGTCCAAAATTTCCCCCCTCTTCTCCTGCTTCCAAGGGAGGTTTGATAATTTTAACCGATGGAGATTTAATCCTTTGCCAAAGGCTTTTCAAGACTTTAGCTTGTAACGTCTTTGCTTCAATCTATTTACAAAAGAGGAAGGCGGACTTCCTGTTTAAAACCTTCCCATTTCGGTGCCAAATTAAGGTATTTAAAGATCCAATTTTCCGTTCTACTCACGGGTAGTTGTTTCAAGTCCAATTGTCCACAGGAAAAAGTCAGCGCTCTCCGGCAACAGCAATGCGGCTTCACTCCATGAAAGAAGCAGTCAATTCGAAGCACCGCGCCACTCACCCCACGTCGCTCCGGATCTCCAAAACAGGGTTTCCCCGCGAGTAGGGGAGGCGCAAAAGGTGCCAGCCGAATCCCAGGTTCACAAGCTTCTCCCGCCTGTGATTTCCATGGGTCTCCGCCTTCGCCGTGGCGGTCAGACCCTGATTTCCACGCAGCAAGTTCCTCCCGATCGGAGGAGCTCCGCCATTGCCGGAGGTGCCAACCCGGAAGTCGAGCCCATACATTTTTCATGCTATCTTCATTAATATATGCACACTTTACCCTAGCATATGCATTTTTGCACACATTACTTAGCTGGAAAATGGCATTGCGAAATTCTTAAAAGTGAAAATTTTGATAGATAACTGTGCTTTGGTCCAAGTTAAATTCTCCATTAATTTAAAAAAGGGTTAGGGTTAGATACCTCCCCCATTCCTAGAGGAAACAGCACATTACCCACAAATTACCCACATTGGGTTCAGTGGCGGGTGGGAAGGCCAAGGACATTTTTCCTCGAACCCTGCCCACATTCCGCTTTTTTTTAAAAAAAAGCCACATGCAGGCTTACTGTACAGAAATGCATTATATTAGTGGAATTTGCTTTGCAAGAATGTTCTGTTAAGTAAACTTGCAAACAAACGTGTGCATTAGGAGAAATTTGCACTAAAATGCTGCTGAATTTTCATGATTTTTTTTTTAATCACAAACTGATGTGGAAATGTGGAGCAATTGAACTTAAACCTGGGGAAATGAGAGGAACCAGAATTGACAGATTCAACCATCCCTAATTGGGACCCTCATGTGTGCATAATGGGTGGGGTCAAGACTTTAACCCTTCATTCCCCATTGTAGTACTAATCCAGAATGGACTTCCTGCAACTGCAATTTGCAATGTGGGGGAAAGCTCTCCTCTCCAATTAGTTTTCCACACAAATAGTTGGTGATATGGGGATCCCATCTGGATTAGGACCATTCCAAGAGGCAGAGGGATAAATCTCGCCTTATCTAGGGTTGCCATATTATTATTATTTTACAAAAACACCAAATAAAGTGACTTGCCTAAGATCCAGGACCAAGTGCCACCTTTCAGGTGTGGAGGAGAGGCTGCCATTTTCCCAGACATTGCCAGGGGGGATGTTGCAGGCTGTCTGGCCCTCAGGAATGCCTCTGCTGCTGTGTCAGATTTCTGATCATGCAGGGGCTGCCTAAAAAGCTTCTCTGCTTTTCAGGCCCTGCCACCCATCCACCCACCTTTCTTTAAGCTTTGTTACAGACTATTGGCCTTTGCTACATCTTGTGGTAACAAATACACACACACACCCAGCACACACATGCACATTAATAATGAGCTGTGTGGAAAAAGTAGTTAGTTAGTTAGTTAGTTAGTTAGTTAGTTAGTTAGTTAAAGAACCAGAGGTTCTTAAACTTAGGATCCTCTGTCTGGCTCTGGCTTCTGAGCCTGCTGCTTGTTCATCTCATTGTATCCCCCTAGAGCTGGTGCTACTGACTGAAGGTGGGAGCCCCTTGTTTCCCACAAGCAAAACCTTTCTAGGATCTCTTCCTTTGAGGCCTAGTACCAGGCAGCCCCCGTCCTTTGACTACCATCCCACAGTGCTGTCAAGTTTTAAAATGGTGCATTATCTATTGAACTATTGAGCTCTCCCTGTGCACCTTTTTCCCAGCTGGGGGTGGGTGGTGGGTGGGAAGCAACTTCCTAAGGCTTTTTCTCTTTGAGCAGCTTGTGACACCTGTGTTGGTGGGGGTGGGGGGTACAGGCAGAGGGATGATGGGACCGACAGTGTTTGCAGCTGCTCACAAAATGCCACCAGATACAGCTGCACAAGTTCAGGACTCAGTGAGCTTGGGAGACACTTTAATTAGCTCTAATAGCACTTCCCTGCCGCGCTGACATCGAAAACCTACATAATTACCAGCAGCGACTGGGAGACAGGTACAGTAGTATGGTCCTAATTGAGTGTTTACTGAAGGTGCACAGACAAAAGGGGGGTAGAGAAGGAGAAACCCATCAAAAAACAAACTCCCTAATACAGCGGGGAAGTCTGCTCCTCCCTGTCACCACGGCGTTCGGGAGAAGCACAAAGGACGACCTGTGCGTCAACCTGCTTAATTGCACATTTGACATTTTGCGGGGGTGGGGGTGGGCAGAGGGTGCACTGGGAAGCAGGGGTGGGGATTCTGCAAAATGGTTTGAGTCAGGAATGGGCTAGGCCTCCAGAGACCAAACAGGGAGAGATGAGATGTGTTGTTGTGTCTTTATGTGATGGTATTTGCAGCCTGACTTCATTAACAAGGAGCCAGAAATGATGAGAATGTCTCCAAAGGAGATGGCATACCCTCCAACATTCCTCAGGTGAAAATAGAGCTGTTTTTCACTCCCCCTCAACTGACCCTCCTTGGACCCCCCCATTTTTGTCCCCCCTCCCTGCAGAGCATTTCCACCATGATACAGCACAGATACCCTCCACTGTCCTGAGAAAACCCGTTAATCATGGTTTTATTTTATTCTTTGGTATGAGTTGGAAGCATATTCTGAGATGAGGGTTGTGCTGAAAGTTTGCCTCTTTGAGGTTTTCTGTTTTAGTTTGGGGGTGTCCCTAAAGTATTCTCTAAAACAGCCTCCCCCAGCCTGTGACCCAACTCCCATCACCCCTGGCTATTGGCCACACTGGCTGGAGCTGATGGGAGCTGGAGTCCCAACAACCATCTGGGAAGCACAAGGTTGGATGAAGGAGGCTGCTCTGTGTAGCTATTATTTGCAAGCAAGTTCACTGCTATGTTTCTTCTCCTGATGTAGAATCATATGCTCTTCTTGATCCATTTATTTCTGCAGGAACCGCTTCCTGCTTTATCACTGATTGGAAAATAATCTGTTTTGTACCCATTTTCTCACCCTGGACCACACTGCTAATCCATTGCCTGCCCATCTCTCCTGGATGGGCTGCATCAGAAACCCATTTTGGGACCTCTCTTGCACCACAAAACAGTACCACATTTCTTTTAAGTTGCCAGATTTTTGTTCATTCTCAGAGATTCAAGGTCAGCAAGAGTCTTTTCTCTCATCTGGAAACCACAAGAGGGAAGGATATGTTGCTGAATCTCTAGGGGATGCTGAATAAACAGAACTATGCAGTCCGCAATTCTGCAGAAATGCGGAGTGCAGGATGTAGTAGTGGGTGTATAAATTCAACTTCTTAATAAATGTCTGCTTTCATTTGGAAAAGAGAGAGCACGCAAGTTTCTAGTCATGATGGCAGCAAAGCTGATCTTGAAAGTATGTGAGCAATATTTGATGAAATCTCAGAAGCCTGGAAGATGGCTGAATGAGATTTTCAGTAACGGGGGCTCCAGTGTCCTACCCATAAAGAGCACTAGAAATTAAACAAAGCAGCAGTGGCTGATGAGAAATCATGCAGATTTGCTCTGTTGGCATAATTCATACAGGTCAGAGAGTTCAGCACTTGGTTGCAAAATTTGGTGGAGAGTTTTAAATTAATTTCTTTATTTGCAGGTAGTATTCAGAAGTCTGCCAATAATTTCCTCCAGCTTGATGCTGTGGTGAAATAACATAGGTGAGGGCCATCCGAGATTCGTTCAATATCCTTGTGGCAGGGCAAACACTGCAACTGACAGATTTAAACATTTATAACCCACCCGCCCTTCCTCCAAGAAGCTCAGGGTAGCATGCAAGGTTCTTCCCCATTCCTCTTTTATCTTCGCACCAACTCTGTGCGGTAGGGTGGAATGATATTGCGACCGGCCCAAGGTCACCCAGGGAGCTGCATGGATGAATACGAATTTTAACCCAAGTCTCCCTGATCCTAGTTTGGCGCTCTAACCCCGTAGGACACTCTTCCTCCCGCCCTCCAATCTATGCCTCTGCGGGAGCTTTCCTTGGAGGGATCCTGCTTCTGACCATCTCCTAAGCTCTCTGCGCCAGCCATCTGCCACCCGCACCCTGAGTTTTGTCCTGGCACCTCCATCTCCTCCACCCGCCTGTCTTTGCCTGTCCTCCCTACTTGGTGTCTCTTGTTTGACTTGCTAATGCCGATCTCCACAGCTGTTGTAGCAAAGGTCTGGGTGCCTGTCAGCCAGGCTGAAATCCCCCCGCAGGCTTTCCTGGGGGTGCCTGTCACTTAGCCGTCCGACTTGCTCGCCTTTCTGGTGGCTCCGCGTGTCCTTTCTCCTCCTGACAGGCAGGCGCAGCCAGGTTGAACGGAGACGCCGTCACCGCGAAGGGGAAGGAAGGTTGCGGAGTTGCTCCTTCCCACCCACGACGCCCCTTCATCCTGGGACGGGGGGGCCCGACGCTGCAGTCGGCCTGGCGGCTCTGCGCCCCTGCCTTTGGGAGGGGGCTGCAGCACCTGGGCGGAAAGGGGCCTCCGAGGACTTGAAAGAGGAGCAGCCCGCCTTTGGGACAAGCATGGCTGCAAGTCAAGGCTAAAAGAGAAGGATCCTTGTGTGCACAGGAGACACTGCTGCGCAGGGGCACCGACTTGCCCCCCACATGGGCGCCACGTGACGCCACCCGGCAGGCAGGAGGAGGATGGGGATGGGGCGCATGGAGGGCGATCTTCGCCCTCACTCATCCCAGCCACCTCCCGACTCCGGGGTGGGGCTGGGATGCGCGGAGGGCGCCCGACGGTGCATGTCGGGCCCCTCAACTTTTGGGGGGGCTGGAGCCCCTTGCACCCCCTATACCCGGCGCCGGTGCTGGTGTGCACACAACACTACTGCATTTTACACTTTTTAATGGGGTGGGTTGGATTGCTCCGTTAGTGAGAGAAACCCCACTGGGTGGTATTCAGCTAGGTCTTACTCATAGTCATTCATGGACCTAGCTTAGTCATGCTCATTCATTTCAGTGGGTCTACGCTGAGTAATACTTCGGTGACTGTTTAAATCAATGGACTTAAGGGCTAGACTCAACTGGGCCCGCTAGTCTGTGCCCATGCAAGGACTTCTGCTAACACAGTGGGGCTTTTCCCTTCCTCTCCTCCACATACCCCATGCCTCCCCCCAAACTGGTTCTAGGGTGGTCTTGATAACTCCTAGAAGAGGGGGGATCATTCCCTCAGGCAAGCAGAAATGTTTGTGCTGATGGACCATCTGCAACAGTGTGCTTGCTACTGAATTCCACCCTAAGTACTTAAATCTCTATGATTGGCTATATTGGCTATCACTCAATATGACGAGTTCATAGCAATAGTACTTAGCCTTCTTCTTCTTCTTTTGGTAAGTACGTATAGTCCTCAAGATTGCAGAGAAAAACCTCCAAAGAACATTTGGGTAGATCCTGCTAAATGCTTAGGCAATCAATATATATGTCCATAAAGTAATGGAGGGGCACTCCCAGTAGACAGTGGATGGGACAGTCTCCCTCACTGGTTGCCAGTGGTGTCACTCTCACTGCACATCTCTTGCTCCTCAATTTTCTGCTTGTCCCAACTTTCTTTCTCCAGTATGTGAATCCATCACCTGAAAAGGCAACTGCCAGTCATAAAAGGGTTAAAACATAAATGGGCAAGGAGATTAGGGCTGCACTCCCCACCCGGTGCTTACCTGAGAGCAAACCCCACCAATGCAGTGGGACTTCTGCGTAACTATGCATAGGGATGTGCTTAAGAATACAAATCAAAGCATGTGGTTGAAACCCTGGTTTTGCTTTGAATTTTATCTCTTATTGCAATGTAAGTCCACTGGGCTTTTGTCCTTCCTTCTCATGATTGCATTTTCGAACTGCCCAGGACTCTCAGCCTCTCTTCCTAGACATTGCACCCTAAAACCTTGATTATATTTGACACTCTCATCAGAACTCTCTCGAATTGGTTTACTGTGTTTCGGAAGAGCAAACCCCACAACACTGTCCTTTCTTGGAGGTCTGACCGAGGCTGCACACAAGGTCTCCAATGTCTTATGGGGGGGGGGTTGATTCAGTTCACATTTAAAGGTGAACTTCCCTAATCCACATTTTCCAAAACAAGATGCAAAGCAAAACATAGCCACCGACTTTGCAAATTTTGAAATGTACTTCTCCACCCAGGTAAAGGCATACAAAAATGCATATACAGGTGTAAAATGGTATCTATCAGTTCAAAATAACATACAAAAATGCAATGTGTTAGTGGGGAATTGTTTTTCAAAAATGTGTATGTTAAAGCAAAACTGCATACAAAAATGTCTACCTTAGGAAACATGCGCTATAAAAGTGAGGCTGATAGGCGCTGGAGTCCAATGACATTCAGAGGCCCAGAGGTTCCCTGTCCCTGTCCCAGTTTAACTGGAATTCAGAAGATGTGGAACATAAGGCAATGGGAGCCAGATGGGGACCAAGAGAGGAGAGCGAATCTTTCATCCTTCTCCCTTGGTTTCCCCCCTGATGCCTTTATACTTCCTACCTAGCACAAAAGGTTCTCATCGAAGTACTCAGGTGAGCTTGTTCTACCACACTGGGTCCATGGTAGAGCTTTACTGCTTTCACGAGTTGATCCACAGGAGGGATTCCCACACCACGGTGGGGGAAGAGGAAGCTTCCAGTCAGCTCTGCTGAGATGAGAGGAGACACTCTGCTGTATGAAAGATCAAGGGGAGAGTTAAAAACAGGAGTCACTGCACTCTGTTAATAAGTTCAGTCACTACACTTCTGACATTCCCCCAAGCTTTCTCCAGGATCAGCTGGGTGTCATGACACTATGGAGCAGAAACTGGTTATGTATTGTGCTGATTGGCAGGAGGGCTGTGATGTCAGAGCAGGATTGCGGGTGTCACAAAAGCTGGTTTGGGGTTTTTTTGAATGTCATTTTGTATTATTAAAAAGTTTAAAAGTACAAGCAGTGTTTTAAAGGAAAACAGGTTTCTCTAAACTTGTGTGCAGGGATGGGAAAAGGCAATTCATCATACATGTGCTACTTGTGGTGTGACCATGTGCTATTTGCATGAAGAATGTGGGGAAATTGGGCAGCTAGGCTCATGCTGGCTCCTGTTTTAAGTTATGTCAACTCCCAACAAGGAAAACAGTCAATAGCTCAGCTGGGCAGGACATTCCTTCTAGTAAGCAAATACACTAATGGCAACAAGAGCCATACCATTAAGCAAGTCGAGTTGGCCTGTCTCGCGTGACAGATTTGAGGGTGCCATTTAAAGAACAGCAGATTGTCAATTACATGCACTCCAACATTTTTCTGATGAAAATAGGGATGTCCATTCCATAATAATAATAACTTTACTATTTATACCCCACCCATCTCACTGGGTTGCCACTCTGGGTGGCTTCTAACATATATAAAACATAATAAAACATTAAACATTAAAAAAACCTTCCCTATACAGGGCTGCCTTCAGATGGCTCAGGGGTTGGCTAGCTCCATACCCTCCAACATTTCTCCCATGAAAATAGGGACATCCTAAGGAAAAGCGGGACATTCTGGGATCAAATCAGAAAAGGGGAGGGCTTCTGTAAAATCAGAAAAGGGGAGGGCTTCTGGAAAAATTCTGGAAAATAGGGACACTTGGAGGGTCTGCGATTATTTAGTCAGTGTGTTATTGCCATCAGCAGGGAGTACCCAAGTATCTGCTAATGTGGTGGCCATCATTCAACCCAAGACTTGGGTACTCCCTGCTGATGGCAATAATACACTGACTAAATAATCGCAGACCCTCCAAGTGTCTAGTACTTTGACCTCAGATTATAGAACCTAGTTAGGCTCATATGGTACACCAGAATTGCCCTATCTGAAATTATTCCAGACCAGCAGCATATTAGTTGTTAGTGCGGATGAATATTTTATTTATCAAGGGAACTGGTATCAGATAATTTACAATCAATTTCTGTTTTTACCATTTTAAAATGTAAACATCATGTAGGGAGAGAGGTAAGAGGAGCTAGGGAAATGCATGGAAAGAGTGGGCAGTGCTCCTTGTTTGGTTTAAACAATTATAATTTTAAAAATAAAATTATTGCTTATTGTAAAAACATTATATTTATACCCCACTTTTCTTTGAATAGAATCCTGGGAACTGTCATTTGTTAAGGGTGCTGAGAGTTGTTGTTGTTTAGTCATTTAGTCGTGTCCAACTATTCGTGACCCCTGGACCAGAGCACGCCAGTCAAACTCATGCTGGTAGCTTCGAGAACACTGTCCCACCATCTCGTCCTCTATTGTCCCCTTCTCCTTGTGCCCTCCATCTTTCCCAACATCAGGGTCTTTTCCAGGGGGTCTTCTCTTCTCATGAGGTGGCCAAAGTCTTGGAGCCTCAGCTTCAGGATCTGTCCTTCCAGTGAGCACTCAAAAAGCAGAGACATCACCTTACCAACAAAGGTCTGTATAGTTAAAGCTCTGGTTTTCCCAGTAATGATGTATGGAAGTGAGAGCTGGACCATAAAGAAGGCTGATCGCCAAAGAATTGATGCTTTTGAATTCTGGTGCTGGAGGAGACTCTTGAGAGTCCCATGGACTGCAAGAAGATCAAACGCATCCATTCTTAAGGAAATCAGCCCTGAGTGCTCACTGGAAGGACAGATCCTGAAGCTGAGGCTCCAAGACTTTGGCCATCTCAGGAGAGTCCTTTAATAAACTACAACCTCTGGGAGGCTGCCAGCTCATCTTACCAAGTGCCTGATGCTGGATCAGGCCTCGTACTGCAGCAGCAGCAACAGCAGCAGCATGGCAAATGGTCCATAGAAGTTATTCCCTGTACACAGGTTCTGCAAAACAGACACTTTGTCAACCTGAAGCATTCCTATTACTAAATGGACCTTGTCTTGGAGGATTAGCCCTCCTAAAAATAAAAAGGCTGTGCACTATGCATGACATCACGCAAAGCCATTACATATTTGGCAAGAGCCTGCCTCAGCTTTGCACATTTCACTTCAAGTGTTGCACAGCATAGGTGAGTGCAATTCTTCTAAACCAGAAGCTGAAGCTTGCACAGCTTGTTCAAACTTTCAGCTCCTCCTTCTTCTTCTTCTCTTTGTCATTTTTCCAACTTGCACATTTTCCACAGAACTAGCTTTTCTGAATCCTTTTCTCCACTGCCCCTGGGGCTGCTTGCCCTTTGCTGCACTAGAAGATTTCCTGCTCCTACCCCCACCGAGAAAGGATCCCTTTGGGTCCTTGAGTGCTCCATGTTCCCTCCCCATCCCATCCAAGATCAAAGTCGCATCCCTTCCCTAGGCAGCGTGGCGGACTCCAGCAATCTCCATCCTCCCCCACCCCTACACACACATACTGGTTAATTTTTCATGAAGCATTATGATAATAAACAGCACCAGGCGACCGCGTGTCTGCGTCCCATACAAATGAAGTGCTTAAGAAACCCACCAGACACAGGGAAGGAGTTAATCATGGGAGTGCATATATTTCCAGCTGCCAAAAGGTCTCTGAAGAGGGCGCAACCCAGCCCCTTCCTCCAGAATGAGAATACTTGGTGGCTACTTGGCATGCAAGGGTTGCCATCCTTCTGCCGCACTCCCTCCTCGCCCCTCCCTCCACCTGACCTCCTGTTTGGAATGTGTAAGGTGCTCTGCCTTTGGAATCTAGGTAAATTCACTCTGAGTGCCTCTCCTGATCTAATTTTCAAAGTGATGGAGGAAGGAGAAATTGAAAAGGCAAACAACACCAAGAGGGGCTCAGCCAGCCTCCATCAAGACCTTTTCCTATAACACTCCCAAACCAGAAGAGCAAGGCTTCCACACCCTTTGGAGAGGGGCCATTGCTCAGGGATTGGAGCATGTGGCTGGCATGTCTAAGATGGTCCCTGGGCTCTCCTGGGCTCTCTCTCAGGTAGGAAGTCTTGGACGGCAGCTTTCTAAGCCCGAGTCCTTAGACATCAGCTGGTGGCTGGAGTGGTTGATACTAGGTCAGACGGACCAGGGGGTCTGACTCAGGATTAGGGATGGGAGAAAAAGTCTCTCACATTTGAGTACAAACCTGTCTCATTGCATTCCCTGAAACAACCTGCAGACTGAAACACAGCTATCCTTTGAAATTCACGCGTATCTGAATTTTTCAATGCAATTCTCCAACCCTATCACATGCACAAAAATGTATATTTTTTGTGCACCAGAATATGCATGAAAATGCATACATTAGTAAAAGTAAACTTTCAAAAATGTGTGTTATATATGGGGCAACTGCTTGCAAACACAGATGCATTATGTGTTTAGTTCAGATCCTCTTGTATGTATTACTGAAACACAATAAGGTCTGTTGTTGGTTGTTTTTCAAAATGCATTTTCCTTCCTGTCTACTGCTTTTTCTGAGAAAATTCAATAAGCACCTTAAAAAAAAAGAATACATTTGCAAGGGTTGAGCCTGGTCTCCTTTCATGTGCTCCATAATACAGTTGCTGCCATATAGAAAGAAGGACTTTGCTGCTTTGGTGAACACCCGTTTGGGCAAACAGGCGAGACATTTGATCTACAATCCAAAAGGTGATGTGGACCCTCTTTTTATAACTCAGAAACATTTCTGTGAGTGAAAGTGGAGGTAAAGCTTCCGCTGCACCAAGACCAGCAGATCTTGCTTGGGCAGCCAGATGTGGCCCACAAGGCTTGCCGTTGACTAGGCCTCCTACTAGCAACAGCAATACAGGATTTAACAAAGTAGCACTGGAGAAATGCAAGCTTTAGGAGTGACATCATTATTATTATTATTATTATTATTATTATTATTATTATTATCTTTCTTGGTGTGGCAGCCAGGAGATAAGAAGATGGG
This sequence comes from Podarcis raffonei, assembly GCF_027172205.1. Taxonomy (NCBI): domain Eukaryota; kingdom Metazoa; phylum Chordata; class Lepidosauria; order Squamata; family Lacertidae; genus Podarcis; species Podarcis raffonei. The sequence goes on from NC_070603.1 coordinate 4,080,681, forward strand.
ATCCTCTCCAGCCTAGACTCTTGGCAGAAGCTAGTAGAAATTAATATATCTGGCTCAACAGGAAATGTTAATTGGCATCCAAGGGGTGCCTCCTTACCTGGAGAAAAATCAGACAGTACAAGTTAACTAGTTTATTTATTGTTCCATTGCATTTTATTTTTTAATCTCTCCCTTCTTCCAAGGAGCTCAGGGCAATGTAGTAGATCATCTCCACCCCCTTCCCAGCCCACATCACCCTCACAGCAACCCTGTGGAGTTGGGTTAGGCCGAGAGATGGTGACTGGCTACTCAGAGCATTGCAGGAAGGTGCTCAAAGAATCTGGGATTAGTTTACAACAGGGGTCGGCAAAATTTTTCAGCAGGGAGCCGGTCCACTGTCCCTCAGTCCTTGTGGGTGGCCGGACTATTTTTTTGGGGGGGGGGTGAACGAATTCCTATGCCCCACAATAACCCAGAGATGCATTTTAAATAAAAGCACACATTCTACTCATGTAAAAACACCAGGCAGGCCTTACAAATAACCCAGAGATGCATTTTAAATAAAAGTGCACATTCTACTCATGTAAAAACATCCTGATTCCCGGACTGTCCGTGGGCCGGATTGAGAAGGCGATTGGGCCAGATCTGGCCCCCCCGGCCTTAGTTTGCCTACCCATGGTACAACATTTACTCTGCCTTGCTTCCAGGCATTGCACAATCAACAAAAGTCTCGCACCCTGATCCTTTACCACGAGTAGCCTCAATTGGTGGCCATATTACAGAGCAGCAGCACTTTGTTTATTTACCTCTTGATTTTACTAAATGTAAACCTTGTTTTGCCAACCAAGGGTGAGAAGGGAAAAGCAGTAGCTTTGAGATAATAGTAGAGCCCATGCTTTGCATGCAGGATGTTCCAGGTTCAATTCCTGGTTTCTTCAGGTAGGCCTGGAAAAGACCCTCATCTCAGACTTTGAGAATCCCTGCCAGTCAGTTTGGGAAGGACTCAGCCAGAAGATTCAATAGTCTGTCAAGGTATAAGGAAGCTTCCTACATTTCTTGGTTGTGGTAACCATGTTGTGGCACTTTCTCTATTCCACTGAGCTCCCTTCAGACTTCTAAAAGAGGAGATATTAATACTAAAATCTTATACTTTGTTCCAACCACCATGGTCATTATGATTCTCAAACCCCATAAATAAAATAAAATCATTGACAATGCTTAGAGAACACTTTCCACAGAATCTGTGACGTTCACACAGAATTAAAATCAATACGCCTCACCCTTAGAAAAATGTGATTAAGATCCATTTGGGTCTGCAGGGTTTTAAGAGATGGTTAATTGAACCATTCCCTTTCTTCTTCTTCTCGCTGCTGTTATGTTGTATTCATTCGGCCTTACTGTATTTTAATCTACAGTGGTACCTCAGGTTAAGTACTAAATTCCTTCTGGAGGTCCGTTCTTAACCCGAAACTGTTCTTAACCTGAAGCACCACTTTAGCTAATAGGGCCTCCCGCTGCTGCCACGCCACCAGATCACGATTTCTGTTCTCATCCTGAAGCAAAGTTCTTAACCTGAAGCACTATTTCTAGGTTAGCAGAGTCTGTAACCTGAAGCATATGTAACCTGAAGTGTATGTAACCTGAGGTACCACTGTATTTTGTTGGTTTTTGTTCTGCTTTCGTTTAATTGGTAATTATTTCCAGCTGTTTTGTGATGGTTTGGGGTTTATAAAGTTAGGATTTTAACCATGAACCACCTTGAAGGCCTTGCTAAGTCAAAACAACTTGTAAAGGTAAAGCTAAAGGGACCCCTGACCGTTAAGTCCAGTCGTGAACGATTCTGGGGTTGTGCGCTCTTCTCGCTCTATAGGCCGAGGGAGCCGGCATTTGTCCGCAGACAATGGTCATGTGGCCAGCATGACTAAGCCGCTTAGAGCAGCACACGAAAATGCCGTTTACCTTCCCGCTGGAGCGGTACCTATTTATCTACTTGCACTTTGATATGCTTTCGAACTGCTAGGTTGGCAGGAGTAGGGACTGAGCAATGGGAGCTCACCGCGTTGCGGGGATTCGAACCACCGATCTTCTGATCGGCAAGCCCAAGAGGCTCAGTGGTTTAGACCACAGCGCCACCCACGTCCCTTAAACAACTTGTAGCTACATATAAAAGCAGCTGCCCCAACTGAGTTCTAGCCGCAGATTACAATTGCTAGCCCACACTGAGGGGTGTGGGGTGTGGTCCAGTTCACATCGCACCACTTTTGACAGAACCTGGATTTGCATGTTTGCAGACATGGAGATCTCTCTCCTGGATTGGAGCAAATGATGCCTGATCTGTGCCTTCAAAGGTGAAGGCACAGATCTGTGCCTTCAAAGGTGAAACGTAGATCAGGTCAGCTGCCAGCCAGTGTGATCATGGCCAGCCCCTTCCAAGTCCTCCCCAGGCAGGAGAGGGGTTTTTTAATGGGTTGTGTTTAAAAAGCAGAGTTAGTTTGGTACCTGATATTGCCTAATGGATACATCCAGACAGGCAGGCCCTTAGTGAATGTTTTCCATTAGCTCCCCCTCTAAGAAACCGCAGATGCTCACAGTGCTGTTCTAATAATCAGATGGTGTATACAAACCATAAACACACATGTTGTCCTTGCAGGCAATGCTAAATAAATATTAGTTTGTCAGCCCTCAAACTGTAAAGAGATGTGCAGGCTGTGCACGCTTGTTCAAACTCCATGTTCAACGCTACATACACCACAGATGTGCATAGGGCAGGTGTGGGGAGCCTCTTCCAGCCTGAGGGCCACATTTCCTTCTAGTGGCAGCTGGAGCCAGGAGTAAAAGAGGGCAGAAGAACAAAGGTGAATTTTGCCTTCATACAGTAGGCTAGTTTCTACACACACATACACCCCTTTCCATCCACCCTCCATTCAGGAAGCAAAAGGATTATTCAAGGATGCATTCTGGTCAGGCAGAAATACTCAAAGAGGCTGCAATGAGAGATGTGAATGATGAAGGAGGTCAGTCCCGAGGGCCAGACAAAGATAATTGTTGTTGTTGTTGTTGTTGTTATTTGTTATTTGTACCCCGCCCGTCTGGCTTGGTTTCCCCAACCACTCTGGGCTGCTTCCCATAAAGATTAAAAATACATTAAAATGTCACACATTAAAAACTTCCCTGAACAGGGCTGCCTTCAGATGTCTTCTAAAAGTCTGATAGTTGTTTATTTCTTTGACATCTGATGGGAGGGCGTTCCACAGAGCGGGTGCCACTATCGAGAAGGCCCTCTGCCGGGTTCCCTGTAACTTTGCTTCTCACAGTGAGGGAACCGCCAGAAGACCCTCGGCGCCGGACCTCAGTGTCTGGGCTGAACGTTGGGGGTGGAGACACTCCTTCAGGTATACTGGGCCGAGGCCATTTCTGGCTTTAAAGGTCAGCACCAATACTTTGAATTGTGCTCAGAAATGTACTGGGAGCCAATGTAGGTCTTTCAGGACCGGTGTTATATGGTCTTGGCGGCTGCCCCCAGTCACCAGTCTAGCTGCCGCATTCTGGATTAGTTGTAGTTTCCGGGTCGCCTTCAAAGGTAGCCCCACGTAGAGCGCATTGCAGTAGTCCAAGCGGGAGATAACTAGAGCATGCACCACTCTGGTGAGACAGTCTGCGGGCAGATAGGGTCTCAGCCTGCAAACCAGATGGAGCTGGTAGACAGCCGCCCTGGATACAGAATTGACCTGTGCCTCCATGTGAGTCCAAAATGACTCCCAGGCTGTGCACCTGGTCCTTCAGGGGCACAGTTACCCCATTCAGGACCAGGGAGTCCCCCACATCAGCCCGCCCCCTGTCCCCCAAGAACAATACTTCTGCCTTGTCAGGATTCAGCCTCAATCCGTTAGCTGCCATCCATCCTCCAACCGCCTCCAGGCACTCACACAGGACCTTCACTGCCTTCGCTGGTTCCGATTTAAAACAGAGGTAGAGCTGGGTATCATCCGCATATTGATGGACACCAAGCCCAAACGCCCTGATGATCTGTCCCAGCGGCTTCATGTAGAGAGTCCTGGGGGGTGAATTCCCCCCCCCGGGCCTAAAGTTCCTCATCCCATATAGTATGGCAGACTTAAATCCTGAATGTAACAACCCTGCATGATAGCTATTCATCAGAGAGTGATAGAGTGCTAGGTCCCCAAACGAGGAAGCTGATGCTTAGGTTCTGTTGCCAGGATAGAATGAATGTCACAGGAAGCACTTAACATAACAAGCACGCAGCTTCCTTGAGTGGGGTGGGCCATGCATGCTTTTTTTCAGTTACGGAATTGCTGCTTGTCTCAATTCCCCACCCGTGAAAGAGCCACATCCTTCTCTATCAGGCAGGTATGTTTGCTCCTCCACATCTGTGCATTAACTGTCTCAGCTACTCTCTGAAGAACTGCCCACTAGGGAAATTAACAGGGATTGATCTCTGATGGAAACTGGTGTACACCCTGCAAAAAGGGTACCCAGCACACCTGCTGTACAATGAAGAACACTCTTCCCCCCACAAGCACACATGCCTTCTTGGGAAATAGCATAGTGCTTCTAATAAGCCCAAGCAGAATCACTAAACGCCCAGAACTTAGGAGAGATTAATTTTCAACTCCCCATGCAAATCAGCCATAATTAGGATGGATTTAGTTCACACAGCATGGGCTGAGATGATGGAAGCAGAGGAGGTGAGCTCTGTCTATCAACCTTTCATTTTTTAAATCATGAGATAATGATTTTGTGTGAGCCAAGGATCCCACAGCCCAGGCTCCTGGCACATGGAACTGGCTGCATGTGGAACTGACATTTGTTGCTGCAAGGTCCCAGGGAAGTAGCAAGCAGGAGGCAAAAGCATCATCTCCTGCCCCTCACTGCTCACCTCCAACGTTTTGATTCAGATCTGTGGGATGTATTATTACTAGAGCAGTCAAGTACAACATTTTCCTTTTGCCTAGAATGGACACACAGGGGGATGTGGCTCCAGACACTTCCTGTCATACCTGCTCTGGAGCTTCCTCCCCCTGTGTGTGACCAAGTAGATGGGCATGACCCTAGCTGACCAGATAAAAGGGTTGGCCACACAACCACCTCTCTCTTGGACCTTTGGCCTCTTGCTCTCCTGGCTCTTAGCCAGCGCATGGCTCAGCCTTCACAAGCAGGAAGTCTGAGATGGAGCTCAGACTTCTTTTCACTGTAACCACAAGATAAAGCCTGACTTCAGATTACTGCTGTGAACTGAATGTGAGTAAAACTTTATTCTACTTTATTTTAAGAGGGAAATAAAGGGGAAACTTACCAGGAACACTCCAGACTGGACAAGCCAGACTGAATTACTTAATTACAGGATTCTAACGAATCATCAACTTGCTTCCAATAAGTTGCAGAGGGAATGTGCTCTGCTGTTTACTCATGAGCATGAGTGAGGAGGGATAATATCAAAACAATATATCCTCTCCTACCTTCCTTAATATTCCCACAAGATCTGGGGATTTCCCCAGAGCTGTGGGGAGGGGGACTCCATGGCCCTATCCTGAGCAGAAGGGATACCCTTGTTCTCACCCCTTAATTGGGCTCAGGGCTCTCTCTCTCTCTCTCTCTCTCTCTCTCTCTCTCTCTCTCCACCTACTGTGACAACGGCCCTCCATTCCAGATCTGGAAGCTACTTCTTATTCAGTATTTAATTTAGCAAAAAGAAAGGTGCTGATTCAAATGCATCAAGAAACCAGCTTCCATCCCTTTGCTCCACCAACCACAAATCCCAGATATGCTGAGCGCTGAGCGCACTCACCATTTTGAGCTCCCTGATATTTGTTTTCTTTCAGAGATTGGAGGGTGCTTCCAGATGGGGACTTTATAGTGCAAATGGGTATTTCAGGCATTGCGGGTCATTGGCAACAAGGTTTGTTTGTTTTTATTTTATTTTAAAAATTTCTATACTGCTTTATATTTTAAAGAAAAGTCTCAAAGCGGTTTACAGCATATTAAATCAATAAAACATAAATAAAACAATCTGAAGAAAGTCAAATATAGAGTATACAGTCAAAGCAACATAACAGAAAACTAAAATATTATCTTAAAGGTTTCAAAATACAGTGCTACCTCAGGTTAAGTACTTAATTAGTTCTGGAGGTCTGTTCTTAACCTGAAACTGTTCTTAACCTGAAGCACCACTTTAGTTAATGGGGCCTCCTGCTGCCACCGTGCTGCCGGACCATGATTTCTGTTCTCATCCTGAAGCAAAGTTCTTAACCCAAGGTACTATTTCTGGGTTAGCGGAGTCTGTAACCTGAAGCGTATGTAACCCGAGGTACCACTGTAAAACATTGCAAAGGAGGTCAACTACAGAATACATATTTAACATAGTAGGGCTTGGTGAGTCCCCCTAGGGCAGGTGGAAATATTTTCACAGAAACTCTAAATCTATATAAAATGGGAGCGATACAGGGTAGCATACTGGTGCCAATGATGTCATGTGGATGCTGTTAAAAGCACTAGTTTGGAAGCACCCCCAGCAGCATCACATCCTGTAAGACCAATTTCAGTGTTTTTATGCCTGGGGAGTGGAAATCAGGTGTCTCTTAGATGAATACCCAATTCAGGTTTCATTGCCCTTAATTTTAAGATGCTCCATCTCTGATTGTCCCTTTTTAGAAGAGGGGTGAGCCCTCCAGGCATGTCTGGACTATAACTGCCATCATGCCTGGCCTTTGGGCCATCCTGGCTGAGCTTGTTAGTCCAATGGCACCTTGAGGGCCACAGGCTCCTTATACCTGCACTGAAAATGTCCTGGCACTCCTCCATGGGTGTTGGGAAGAAATCACACACACACACACACACACACACACACACACACCGTGCATTAGTGACAACAATGTTGTGATGGAGTACTGAGCAGTGAAAGGTACAAGCCACACTATTTAATTTTAATTAACACCAGATCCCTGAGTGCCATTAGCAAAACCAAGAAGTAGGCAAACAGCTGAAAGTCCTGCCTGTCCCCCAGCAGTTATCACAATCCTGGCAGCGGCTGTTTTAAGATTCCAAGGCACCTCATAAACCCATCTCCAAATATTTAGCTAATTAACACTGTCTACCCCAGCCTCAGCTCCTGTTTATGCATCTAGTTGTGGAGGCAAGCATCTGATTACACCAGGCAGCTAGAGAATCCACAAGAGGTGAGGAGAGCTCCACCTCTTCAAGAGATAAGGTGCAGACTCTGCAAACTATTTGGAATGAGCCAAAACTGTCCGGCTACATACACGCCACACATTTAAGGCACTCTCCCACCAAGGAATTCTGGGAACAGCAGTTTACCCCCACAGAGCTATAATTTTGAGCACCCTTAATAAACTACAGGACGCGGGTGGTGCTGTGGTCTAAACCACTGAGCCTAGGGCTTGCCGATCGGAAGGTCGGCGGTTCGAATCCCCGCAATGGGGTGAGCTCCCGTTGCTCGGTCCCTGCTCCTGCCCACCTAGCAGTTCAAAAGCACGTCAAAGTGCAAATAGATAATTAGGTACCGCTCTGGCAGGAAGGTAAACGGTGTTTCCGTGCGCTGCTCTGGTTTTGCCAGAAGCGGCTTAGTCATGGTGGCCACTGTCTGCAGACAAACGTTGGCTCCCTCAGTCTATAGAGCAACTGAACTTAACTGTCGGGGGTCCTTTACCTTTTTAACAAACTACAGGTCCCAGTGTTCTTTCTGTAACATGTGGACATTCCCTGCTTTCTTCCACCTCCCTGGCCCAGGGTCAGGTCCTGTTCTCATGGGATTTGCATGGCCTTGTGGGGCGTGGGGAGCAGACAAAATGTCTTCCAAAGAGCAAAGCAGAAGCTTACATGGAGCCAACCAGAGCTTAAAAGAACCATGGCTTGATGCTGTTTCTTTTCTTAACAGAATGAAGACAAGATAACACCAATGAGGTTTGATAATTCTCCCACTACTGAGTGGACGCCAGGCCCAATTCTATTCACCATGCACATTAATTCCCTGCTTTAGCACCAAGGAGCAGATCTTTCTTCGCTCCTGCAGAGGTGTCAATGCGATGTCGGAGCTGGTGAGAGACACAAATAGGGCAGTGGGGCTGGCAGCCTCAACACTCACAGAAGCACCTCCGCCTGAAGACCTGAGCTCACCTGCTAGGAACCCCTGTTCCCTGCCCTCCACAGTAGCTTCACTGACATTCCCTCATCCTAATGCATTGCTGTCCAAGTTCTGCTGATGCTTCTTACTGAGCTTTCCTCCAAAAATGGAGAAGGGCACACACCCTGCCATTGAAATCTTCCACAGCAGAGAGAGAGGTCTATTCAGCTACCAGTTTCTTCCTGCATCTGGAGACATGTCTCCTGCTTCCCACACATAGAATCTAAGTTGGAAGGGACCCAAGGGTCATCTAGTCCAACTCCCTGCAATGCAGGAATCTCAACTAAAGTATCCATGACAGATGGCCATCCAACCTCTGCTTGAAAACCTCAAAGGAAGGAGAGCCCACAACCTCCCAAAGGAGACTGTTCCACTGTTAAACAGCCATTACTGTCTGAAAGTTTTCCGGTATGTTTAGTCGGAATCTCCTTTCTTCTAACTTGAAGCCATTGGTTTGAGTCCTACTCTGCAGAGTAGGACAAAGCAAGCTTGCTCCATCCTCTATGTGACAGCCCTTCGGATATTTGAAGATGGCTATCATATCTCCTCTTACTCTCCTCTTTTCCAGGCTAAACATATCCAGTTCCTTCAAGGGCTCCTCATCAGGCTTGGCTTCTAGACCCTTGATCATCTGCACATGTTCCAGCTTGTCAACATCCTTCTTAAATTGTGGTGCCCAGAATTGGACACAGTATTCCAGGTGTGGTCTAACCAAAGCATATCAGAGTGGGACTATGACTGTTAGGATTCTTGCCCTGTGCTTGCAGTAATGGGATTGTTTCTACCACTTGATGGTGTATGTTTTCATTCCACAGTGTGGGAAGTGACGGAGACAGGATGTTTGTATTACTGTGTTCCGTGATGCGGGACTATTGTCCTTTGTTCTCTCTCTTTGCTGTCTGATGAGAAAGAGGAAGGAGCTGAGTCAGAATGCTCCGAGTGTATTATATGTAAATAAAGTAGTTTAGCCAAAATGTTGTGCTGCTGAGTCTGTCACGCGAACTGCCAATACTCTGCAGAATCCTGAAGTTTGCTGATGCCTCTCAGAGATGTCAGTCGCTGTGATGTTCGGGCTGGAGAACGCTTTTGAAGCTCCCAAATGAATGACCAGGAAGGAGAGAACATGCCAGTCGGCCATGTGTGTCTCTTGGATGCCTACTCCCATGTAGGACGCTCCTGACAATGACTTCCCTTGATCTGGACACTATACTTCTGTTGATGCAGCCTAGAATAGCGTTAACTTTTTTTGCTGCTGCATCACACTGTTGCCTCATTTTAAGCTTGTGGTCCACCAATAACCCTAGATCCTTTTCACATGTACTGCTAGTAAGCCAGGTGTCCCCCATCTTATATTTCTGCATCTGGTTTTTCCTACCTAAGTGCAGAACCTTACATTTGTCCCTATTGAAAAACATTTTGTTAGCTATGCTCCAATCTGTTATGGTCATTTTGAATTCTGATCATGTCTTTTACAGCATTAGTTACCCCTCCAAGTTTGATCTCATCTGCAAATCATGCAACCCACATTTTACCAGCTTCCTCACGAGAATATCATGGGGGACTTTGTGAAAAGCCTTACTAAAATCAAGATACACCATGTCCACAGCATTCCCATGATTCACCAAGTTTGTAATTCTATCAAACAAAGAAATCAGATTGGTCTAGCATGACTTATTTTTGAGAACCCCATACTGGGTCTTAGTAATCACAGCATCCTTTTCTAAATGCACACAGACCGATTATTGAATTACCTGTTCTAGGACCTTTCCTGGTATCAGTGTCAACCTCAAGGGTTGGCTGTTACTGGGGCTTCTTTTCCCCCCTTTTTGAAGATGGGGACAAGATTTGCCCGTCTGCAGTCTGCAGGGACCTCACCTATTCTCCAAGAATTCTCAATGGTCATCTCAAGGCAAAACTCCCTTAGGACTACATTGCCAATCAGGGCACATGCTAGTAAGGACCATTCTGCCTATTCTGGTTGCTAAGCAACACCCCGCTCCCCAGTTAGCCAGTTTACTGGAAAAATAATTAACTCTTAAGTTTCACATGGAATGATCTCTTCTGTTACACTTCCAACAGGGGACAGAATAGACTTATGAACACATCCAGAATTGACATGAACAGAAATTAGATTGATTGATTGATTGATTGATTGATTGATTGATTGATCGATCGATCCATCCATCCATCCATCCATCCATCCATCCATCCATCCATCCCTCCCTCATCTACAGAGATTTGAGGGGCTGAGTGGGCCCAGAACCTGCTACAACAAGGCATTCTGAAAATGCTTATACCCCCACTGGCACTTGGGGGTTCCTGCCCAGATGCCAGCTGGGTAGAATGTGGCAGGATCCCTAACTCAGTGCTCTAAGAACTCTGCCTAAGACTGCAGCTCAGGGAGCCATCTGAATTTGCTCTCCTCGTAAAAGAACTATTGTGTTAACAGAAGGGAAAATTGCATTAGATTAACAAGCATTCCAAAGTGCATTACCACGCCCCTTCCTGAAGCAGTTCTTTCTCATTTATACTCGCATTAGGGGTCCATCTTCCAGCATGCAGATGGTTCCCAGGGCATTGCATTTTTGAAAACCAGATGGGAATTGTGTGTTTCAGGGAAGACACTGGAGAGTGGTTGGGAATGGAGAGGTTAATATTTATCCTTGCCATCTGCACAATGCGAAAATGCTTTCATCAATCCTGCCCTCTCCACGGTTGCAAGGGGCCCAGTACGCACAAAAATAAAAAAAGGACTTCTTGGACTTATTCACATAGTGTTGGGTTTCGTCGCTTTTTTTTCTTTGCCCACCTCCCACTCCTCTCCTTCCTAGTCCGTTCCCCCCTCCCAAAAAGAAGCAAAACACCAAAACGTTCTTTTGACGTAATTGGACCCGACACCACGGTTTTTGCAATAATAGAGGGGGATTATTGAGGCGACGAATATGCTACTCTTAATGCATTGAAAATGGCGAGGAAAAATAACAACCCAAATAAAGCACACACGGTCACCTCGGATTCTTATTTTCACATTGTTCCCCTCTGGACAAAAAACAATTACATTTGTATTGCAGGGGAGGGAAGGGGGGACCCAGAAAGAAGCAGCCAACCCCCACTAGCCTGGGGGCTGAAATGCAATCGCAGTATGCAGGAGCTTCCGATTATTCTATGATCTGTGCAAGATAAAAAGGGATTCAGCATCCAGCTTCCAAGCCGCTGAAGGTTGATCCTTCTGGCTTTTATTTTATTCAAACCCACTTTCAAATGAGACCGAAGATTGGCCTGAAGACAGATCTGGCACCAGCACCTCAGTTTCCAGAAGACTTATTATTTAAGGGTTTGGGAAGGGCTGCCCCTTATATTTCAGAGTCCCACGGGATAAAAACCCAGAGGATTCCTAGAAAATACATTCTGTTTCCCTAACCCCCAGCACAGGGGGGCACCAAGCTGCCTTATGACAAGCCAGACTGTTCGTCCATCTAACTCTGTATTGACTACTCTAACTGGCAGGAGCGCCCCAGTATTACAGGCAGGGAGCTTTCCCCTCCATGTCTGCAGACACTGGGGCTTGAACCTGGGTGCAAAGCAGGTTCTCTGCTAATGAGCTAACACCTCATCATTCCAATTAGATTTACGAGGATCCAGAGAAATCATTCCATCCTACAAAGTAGCTTAGAAAACGAAGTCTTGACTACAAAACCAGTTTGGTCTATTGGACAGAGAGCTTCACTGGGAACAGGAAGATCTACTTTCCATGTCCCAGCTTCACCAAAGATTGCTTTGGGGCCTTGGGCAAGATGCTACCCATTAACCCTTTGTACCATTGGATTAGGAGGGACAATCTTCAACTCTTAAGGCTGCAAAATAAACCCCAGGAGTTGCTAAGGGTAGAACCAGAACCCCATAACTCTGTGCACAGTTGCCTCATACAATCTGCCATCAGGGCAACAGGCTTATCTCCCTCTAGGTCAGAGGTGGGAACCAGCTCTTGTTGGACTACAGCTCCCACCTTCCCTGACCACTGACCACGGTGGCTGAGGCCGATGGGAGTTAGAGTCCCACAACATCAGGAGGGCCATCCTTGCCCAGTAACCAGCATTTCTGGTTACTAAAGTGACTCCCCCCACCCTCACAAATGCAGCCTGAATCTCATTTACATGTGGACTTCCTCACAGCACTGTGGGGCCATGAGGCCCAATTAAAAATGGAGGCCAAAGTGAAGTGAATAATATTTGAAGTCCAACAAGCATTTTTCAATACTGGTGCCATTCTGACCTGGCTCTGCCACTCTTGGAGGCCAGTAAGGTTCCCAATCTGCCTTGTTGCCACTGACCTCTATTTAAACTCCAGGTGCCGCCCCGTGTTCACTGCCAGCATCCTGCCCACGTTACTGCTTTCCTTCTTTCGCTCAAACATCACTTTATTATATGCAAATGCTCTTGTCATATTTATCGCTTCCCACTGCCTGCCCTACCAATTTCCTCTGTTGCCCTGAAAGCACACCTGTGGGTGTGCGTGCGCATACAGAGAACCTTAAATTGAGGGGGGTGGGTAGAAAGTAATTTGGAACAAGCAATTTGGAAATGGCCATCTTTTGCGTCCACAAAGCTTCTGCTCTGAATCCTGGGTTCCATTTTTTATTATCTCTAGCAAGTCCCTTATCAAGAGGCACAGCCTGTTGGGGCTGCATTGGGACCAGTGCCCCCTGTTAGCATATGCAAAAATCCCTATCATAAGGTCTGACAATGCATGTCAATGCTTCTGGTCTCCTGAGGCAATTGAGTTGTTAGGGACAACTCCCGCTCCCCAGCTATGCTGGCCCTCTTCCTCCTAGCAAGGGACAACTGGATGACATTTCCAAAAATGTGTAGCTGAAGTGCTTAAATTAAAATATGGGACCTTCATTGCGCATTTTGAAACTTTGAATCTGAAATAAGGGATCAGAGCTATGTGGGATCAGAGATATCTGCCAGTCTTCTCTGGTGCTTACTCAGTTTTCTGTTGGCTGGCTGAGACAAAATAACCAGCACTCATTTCTGGAGTCTTTCCCCTCCCACCCACCTCTCCCGTCTACCACAGTAGAACCACTGCAGGCCGGTGCACATGTTGCATTTGCTGTGGAGATGCTGCCACAGACAGTGATGGTGACTGATTCCTCCATCCCCTTGATTGTGTGAGTGGTCAATTGGTCGCCTCTAGGCTACAAAATGTAAACATGAAGCAAAACCCGTCTCCTGAGAACCTACATGCCATCAATACTCAAAGTGGGGTGGGATATAATCCCACTTCTTTTTGAAGTGGACATAAATTTTAAGTCTGGCTTAGCTCATCCCATTTCCTTTTTGCTCCTACTTTGGAAGCACCCCATTTCTTTCAAAAACATACCGCTTCCTCTCCCACTTCAGAGACTTCCTACAGTGCAAACCCACATTGGTTTTGCTCCTGCTGAATTGTCATGGTTTTCCTGAGAATCCTGGGAATTGTGGGTTGTTCAGGGGTGCTGAAAACTCTCCAACAGAAAGCACTCTCTCTGTAAAAGCAGAGTTCTCTTACCAAAGAGAAGGACAGTTATCCTACAGTTACTTAAACTCCTTCATCTCCCGGAGCCTCTCCAAGGGAAAACTTTAGTTGTATGTTTTATAAAGCACCTCTGACTCCAACCCAAGTCCATCACCCAATGCTTTGTTGCTACTTCCAGGAGCCTCTGACGTCCCAGAGTGTTGTTGTTGTTTAGTCGTTTAGTCGTGTCCGACTCTTCGCGACCCCATGGACCAGAGCACGCCAGGCACTCCTGTCTTCCACTGCCTCCCACAGTTTGGTCAGACTCATGTTTGTAGCTTCAAGAACACTGTCCAACCATCTCGTCCTCTGTCGTCCCCTTCTCCTTGTGCCCTCCATCTTTCCCAACATCAGGGTCTTTTCCAGGGAGTCTTCTCTTCTCATGAGGTGGCCAAAGTATTGGAGCCTCAGCTTCACGATCTGTCCTTCCACTGAGCACGCAAGGCTGATTTCCTTAAGAATGGAGAGGTTTGATCTTCTTGCAGTCCATGGGACTCTCAAGAGTCTCCTCCAGCACCATAATTCAAAAGCATCCATTCTTTGGCGATCAGCCTTCTTTATGGTCCAGCTCTCACTTCCATACATCACTACTGGGAAAACCATGGCTTTAACTATACGGACCTTTGTTGGCAAGGTCCCAGAGTACATGGAGAAATTTTCCACACACCCACTTTCCTGTGATAGTTTTAGCAGTGAAACACTCCAGCCAAGACATCCGGATATCTTCCCCTTTCTCTTTCAGCTGTAATAATATCTAGGATGTTCCCTGTATCATTAAGCATGGGGGGCAGGTGGGTGGAAGAGAGTTTGCAGAGCCTCCGAGACCCAGTAAACAGACACATGAAGTTTGAGCACATTTGAGGAAATAGCCAGGGGCTTTGCCAGCTTCCATCCTTCATTAACTTCCCTAACGAGCTCAGTGCTGGGCCCAGGGGCCTCAGGCAGGACTCGGCACTGGTCATTACCAGCTGCAACTGAGCCACCCAAGCACAGCTGCCTCCCATCCTCTCCATCTCTCTGTGATGACCCAATATCATCTTATTGATCCAGGAACCACCAGTATATTTCCATTACTGTGCAGAGGATTTTCTGCCTTATAAATGCTGGAGAAGTAGGCACCTCGTATGAGAGGTGCTGACTGCCACACCTGCTCCACCAGAAGCCCTTATCAGTAGGACACATGAGAGGCTGAAGTGCAGACCTTTGCTCCATCAGGGATTGGATGACACCCAAGTGGCCAACATGGAGTGTGGCACAATCTACTTCACCGAGATTCATCTAATGTCACAAACTGAGGGATCTTTTAGGGATTATAGCATGACTGAGCTATGTTATGTGATGCTAAGTCTGAACTCTTGCATAAGAACATGAGACACATGTGGGGAACCTCTGGCCTGCCAGCTGTTGCTGAACTACAGTTCCCATCATCCCTAGCCATTGGCCATGCTTGCCGGGGCTGATGGGAGTTGTGGTTCAGCAACGTCTGGAGGGGTGAAAGTTCCCCACACCTGACATGAGAATGGGTTAGAGCATTGGATCCTATTTCAAACCGAAGGCCACCTTACCTTCTAGACAACCTTCCGGGGTTTACCTGCTTGCCTGTCATGGGTGAAGCAATGAATGCAAATATCACTGCTGTACAGTAGTTTCTATTGAGGTTATAATATTGTGCATATAGAAGCAGTTGGATGAACTTGCTCTTCTTTGAAATAAAAATTATCCAGTCCAAAAAAAGGGTGCAAAAACTTTATTTAAAGAACTCTGAGTCCAAAAAACTTCAAACAATAAAAGTTACATTCAGCTAGATACATAATTTCTTATACTGTTCCCAGCATAAGACATAATATTTTAATTACAAATATATTGCATCCTGAGCTAAAAATCAAAGCTCCATCTCTTCTCCATTAGCCCCAAGCTGTTTGTTGGAGACAGAGAATTAAAACGTCCATTCTCTTGAGTAGCCTGGAAACAAAGAACTCACACCCAAGATGGATGCCTATGAATATGCATACAATCCTTTTCAAGTGATTTAAACACCTCTTAATGATTTACCTGTTAAGATGTTCTTCAATGCAAATCAGTCATGCTTTACCAGTACAATACAGTCACATTATGTAATTATTTTCCATTTCAATGTACATTAAACAATTATTCTTAAGGGTTTCTACATTCTCTCACACATACTCTCTTTCCTACATCCAGACAAGAGGCATCAGTCAGAGTTCAAGGACCCAATCCAGCAGGCAAAAACACTTAGGGGCTGCCGCTGGGCCACTCAGGGTGTGGCCTGCATTCCAAGGACCAGATGCAGAGGCCTGGAAGACCACATTCAGCTTCTGGGCCTGAGGTTTCCCACCTGTGAATGAGGACCTGGGCAACCAAGGTTCTAATCCTCACTTATTCCTCAGCCTAACCCATGATAGAACTGATGATAAAATGGAGAGAGGAAGAACCATGTAGGGCACCCAGAGCTCCTTGGAGGAAGCAGGATAAATGAGACTGGGGCGGATCTACACTCATGGCTTTTAATGTTAAGAAAGGGTGAAGGAATGGTTTTGATAACCATATGGAAACATGATGTCCTACTTTGAACGTTCATAATGCGTTTTAATAATCTGACACCAGAGGGCGCAGCAGAGCAACCAGCAGCAGTGAGGCAGCTGTTTTGAGGGGGGAAAACAAAGGTAAAAAACACTTTATTTTACAAGTGTGACGTTTTAGAATGACATATCTAATATCATTCTAATAACCTTAAACAGGTCAGTGTAGATCCAGCCCAGACCAAGCTCCACTTAAGCCCAACATTCTTTGCAAGCACCTCAGCAACCAGCAGGCACTAGGCTGCCACCAGAAATTGCCCAGGAATCCACCTGTGAATGTTCCTCTGCCCTTTGCCCATCCCAAGTCAAACTCATTGGTGTCTGTTCTGAGTGACAAAGACTCTCCAAAGTTTAAATACAAAATAGCTTTCGTAGTACAGTCATTCCTCTAGTTGTGTTAGGTTCATGTTGCGGATTTTCGGGTTGCGAATGCGGCAACCCTGGAAGTGTATATTTCCAGATTTTGCCACATGTGCATGCGCAGGAGCGCTCTATTGCAAAGGAGCGCTCTACTTATGGACTCTTTGGGGTGCAAATGGCACCCCGGAACGGATCATGTCCATAAGTAGAGGTACCACTGTATAGTGCTTCCTAGTGTTTTTCGAACACATTATCTTGTAATTCTTAAAACCACCTTGTAAAGGAGCTGAATATTAAACACACACAAACACACACACCCCTATATTGCAGTGTGGGGACTGGGACTAGGAGTCCCTCCTGGCCGAAGCAAGATCTGAACCAGGGACTTAGCTCAGTCTCGTAACCATTACACCACACAAACTCTTCTTATTCTGCTTCTTACATTTTATCCTGCCCTTTCTCCAAGGTGCTCGGGAAAGTGTGCCTCATACAAAAACCCTGCAAGGTAGATTAGGCTGAGAAATGGTATGTAAGCCAAGGCTACTAAATGAACCTTATGGCTCAGCCAAGATTGGGGCTCCGTTCCCCAAGTCCTTATCTGAAACTCTGCTCATTAAAACTACACCAGCTGTCACCTTAAGAGAGCCTTCCCTGCTCTAGACACCAAGGATGCCAAAACTCAGAACTTTGGTATGCAAAACATCACTTTCCATTTAGGATTTTTCATTGTGGGTCTCCAGAGAGACTCACAATGCCAAGGTCAAGGACATTCGCAGGGTGATGGTGGTGCCCCACAGCAGTGGCAGAGTGCAAGCTACCGCCTCCCAGGGCAGGTGTGTGGTGCAAGTCCCCGAGGGGGTCAGGGCACAGAGGGAGCTAAGGAGAGAGGTGGTGACAGGGCTGCCACTCTCTTCCGCTCCAAGCCTGGGTCAAGCCTGAGCCGGGAGCAGAGCTGCTGCAGCTCAGTGCCTTGGCAGCTCCCTCACACACTGGAGCCAGGCTCCAATGAGGGAGCTGGTTGTGGGAGCACCCCCTCCCCACCCCCTCAGCCCCCATGCTAGGCCACTGCCCCACAGCATTTAATTTCTAAATGTTTCTGGGGTGGGGTAGACTGATAACTTACCAGAGGCATGCCCTTTTTTAACAGTACCCCAAGGAGTGCCTGAAATTTGTGATCTGGGCCAAAACTAGCTTACAGAGCAGCTGAGCTCTTCCCTTCAAGCCAAGATATCAGATGTTGCACAAAGCTTACTAATTGGGGCTGGGGGCATGCAAATGATTACTTCGGGGGGGGGGCACTCACTGGTGCAGGACTTGTTTGGACAGCAGGGGTCAGAATCAGTTGAGCCTCAGAGTCTTTTTGTTTTGTTTTGCAGTCTCACATTTTCTTCCAGACGCACCAGAATCACAATTCTTCCCCTTCCCTGAGTCTAATAAAGACATTGCAAGAAGCGACAAGGGAAAAGAAATGAGAAAGAGAGAGAGAAACCATAAAACCCACAAACACGGTCACAAAAGCATGAAACAGCTTGAAAATCCGAGTGCTGAGCGTGATCAGCCCCATCCCTGGCGGAGGCTCCATCGCTCCTGCTTTCCTTGGGCCTTGTAATGGAAATTAAATTTGGACACAAGTGCTTGGGCATATTTATTATCCTGCTGCTATTGATCTGTCAGGGAGAACAGAAAACTGCTATTTCAGCTGATATAAGGCAGGGAAGCACTGTGATTAGACTAATAGGCCTTTCATGGATTGAGATTTAAGTGCCGGGGTGGTGAAATTTGTATTACCCCCCGAAGCTGCTCTGTCTCTCTCACCCAATCCTGTTAGCATAATGTGCTCACAAACCTATCGCAGGAGCATCAGCAAATTTCATGTGCTTTTTGTTTAGGAATGCCAGGAAAAGAAGAGAGGGAAAGAATCATACAATCATAGAGAGAGAAAATACAAAACTAAAGCCGGTTGCGGAAGGAAATCAGGGGTGCAGAACAATATCCTGGATATAGAGCTTCCTGAACATTTTACTGGGATTATGGCTGGTAGCCAGAGCCAGCATTTAATGGGTCCAACTAATAAAAACAAGCTTTGTGAGGCCAGTAATGGGCTCTGAAAAGGTAGTGATGGCCACCCAACTCCCATGCAATTTCAGGCTCCATTCTAGCCCCACCCCTAAATTTGACCAGCCAGATTCTGCCATAAACTTCACCCTGATGTTTTTAATAGTGTGACACTGAATTCCACCTGCTATAAGTATCTAGTAATCAAAGCCTAATCCCATACTATAGCAGCATGTTTAAAAGATCACACTAATGATTTTAGCGAGCAGCAAATAGAATTCAAATTTTATAACAGTTACCTAAATCTTAGCTAAGCAACATGTTAGCTGGGAGCCACCTCACACAACAAAAATGTTGTGTTTGGGGTCCATTTAGACAAGAGGCCTGTATCTCAAGTGGACTGCTTGGCTTGAAATCTAGATGCTTAAAATTGCCAACTGACTAGAAAAAACAACACAGCATGGCTCACTCTGACACCTTGCATTGCAATGCTGATCTGTAGAAAACAGCACATGGAGCTTTAGATCGGGAATGAGGAAGCTGTGGCCCTTCCACATGTTGCTGAACTACAGGTTCCAGCAGTGAATGGCACCATGAGGCAAAAGTGCTTACTTGACCTCCTAGCAGGTGAGTCATTGCTGCTTAAGATGGCCGTCCTCCCCACCGCCTCTCGTCTCTCCATAACCAGCACTGACTCATCTGCTGGGAAGTCAGATAAGTGGCCCACCAGGCCATCTACTACTGCCAGCACCACCTGCTGGTTAGTTACCCTATATTCGTTGTTGTTCACGGTAGAGGAACAGGAGCCTGAGTGGGGGGCGAAATGGCCACCCTAGCCATATTGCTAGTGTCAGTCCTGATTTGATGAGCTACATTATAAGCCTGTGGTGAGCAATTATGAAAGGACCATTTTGAAGAGCAGACAGAATGAGGTGGGCCTGGGCTTCACCTATGTTTCCCAATATACTGCCTCTGAATTCCTTTCCTGCATCGTACATATTAGTAGAGCAGATTTGCACTTGGGGCCTCCAGTTCCTTATTTCTATTGTAAAATGTTGACAATTAGATTTACTCACAGTCACTTTGAGGAGGATATACATGCCCATGCCCACATCTCCTTTTCTTTCTTTCTTTCTTTCTGAATCTAAAAAGCATATTTATGACAAGGGCAGGGAGGGGAAACTTCAACTTGGTTTTGCAATTGATTACTCAGATGGCATGCCCAGGGGGCTCAAAGTGACCTGGGGTTTCCAGTTGCCAATCTTGGCAATGAGAGGGAACTCACTGGTGCTTTCTGAGCTTGGGAAGAAGCCAGCTGGACCACACTAAAAATAAAAATTTCAGAGAACCTGATTCTTGTTTTGCTTTCTGTTACAGAAACACATTTTTCTTCAACTTGACAGAGGAAGCCAGACAACACCGCTGCCTGCAAGGTCTTCGCAGCTCTGAATTGTTGGCCAGCAAAGGTCATCTGTTGCTGTTGCTGAATGGCACATCTTTTGCATCACAGTTCTTTCCTGGTCCAGGCTCTTTTGTCAGATATGACAGCAGCTGTCAAATAGGTAGTACAATGTCTCATTGTGGAAACGGACCAAAAAAAAAAATATCCACCCAGTGATGATTATATGAATTTGCATAGAAGAGGGGAGGGTCTTTTTCTCCCTCCCTTCTAGGCAAACATTTGTTTTCATCTGGAAGATTCTAAAATGGGATTTAATAGGCTTTTGTTTTCTTTTCAATCTCCTCTACCAGCAATGGAAGCTATCAACATTTCCAAAGTTTTGCACTAGTTGCAAAACTTTGCACAGGGTGACACGAAGAATTGGGTTGAGCAGCCTTCCCCAATTTCTGGCCCTCCAGACATCATTGGACTTGCTCCTATCGGCTCTGGTCCACATGGCCAATGATCAGTGATGATGGGAGTCACAGTCCAACATCATCTGAAGGGCACCTGCTTGATAGGGTTGCCATATTTCCAAAAGTGAAAAATCTGGAAAAGCCATGCAATGGCGTGAGGCTGGGGTGGGGGCCAGGGAATGCAGCAGCAGCAGCAGCAGCAGCAGAGAAAGGGAGGGCGAGTGTCGCAAACAGAGGAAGACCCATGGGGGGGTGGGAGTCAGGAAGCCCAGTGAGATGCAGGTAAAGGAGGGGGGAGAATCAATAAGGTTGAATGTAAAAGTTTAAGTTTTATTTAATTTTGTTTTGTTTGTGAAAATCAATAAAAAAGTATTTCCCCCCCCCCAGTTGGAGGAAGGGAGGGTCTCCCTGAACCAAATATATCATCATTTTTCTGGAAGGAGCCCCCCCAAAGGGGGGAGGAGGGTGGTTGTGGGGGGGGGAGGGATCATTAGATGGAAAATGAGAGGGGATGCGGAAGAGGCCCATAGAGGGGGGGGAGGAAGGGGAGGGACAGAGCGATAGGCTGCTACTGATTTTGTCCTGGGGGGTTGGATTGGGCAGGGATGACAGTGGGGTGCTGAGAGGTGGCTGCCTGTCTCTTGGTCCCCTCCCTCCTACTCTGTCCCTCTGCTACACTCGCACACTTACATACACAGCACACAAGCACACAGGCTGGCACGCACAGCGCGCTCCCTTGGCTGGATCCTGCACAACCAGGGGATCCGCTTGCCTAGGAGCTGAGGGGCGCAGGGAGAATTCACAGAGTTTCCAGCCAGACCAAAGCTCCCTCTCATACCCCCCCTCCTGCCTTGGCTTTCAGTGTGGCTCGGCTTAGCACTTCTTCCAGGTTAGGGAGGGAGGGAAATAGCAAATCCGCCAACAGTTCTCTGAGAGAGCGGGAAAAGGCTGCCAAGATGGAGGTGTCACCGGCTGCTTCTCCTCTTTAAAAAAGGCCACAAAA
This sequence comes from Podarcis raffonei, assembly GCF_027172205.1. Taxonomy (NCBI): domain Eukaryota; kingdom Metazoa; phylum Chordata; class Lepidosauria; order Squamata; family Lacertidae; genus Podarcis; species Podarcis raffonei. The sequence goes on from NC_070603.1 coordinate 4,102,249, forward strand.
ACCCCCACACTTTCAAGAGGGGTTGCCATACGTTCAGGTTTTCCCGGACATTACAAAGGGAATTGAAAATTCCACCCGGACGCCATTTTTGGATGCCAAATCCCGGTGATGTCTGGGATTTTCCGGATGTATGGCAGCCCTACATTATGGGGAAGGCTGCAGTAGAGACCTGGGTTCAAATCCCACTCAGCTGAGAACTGTGGATTGGTAACTTCCCTCCTCAGTTTATCTACTCATGGGGTTGTCATCAGGATAACATTTTAAGGGGAGCACTTGGAATTAAATTTAGTTCTGCTCTAGTGGTGATCCTACTGCAGTGTAAAATAAAACCCTCAAGAAGAAGCAAGAAAAAATCTGCCTTCTCTCTTCTTGCCCGGGAAATTGAAAGCACATAGTCTTGTTTCTCCCAAGCTTCCCCCACACGCACCCACAACGCCTTCTGCAGGAAGCCCCATCTCTGAGAGTAAGTGGCTGTAACAAGCCCTCCTCTCTCCCCAGGGGCATTTAATCTGAGAAGAGAAGACAGCTTTTGGGTAAATATCATGAATATGCAGATTACATTTATGCTGATTTATCTGGAAATCAGTTCGCAGGCTTCTGGTTATTCTCTCCTTCACTGCAGCGTATTTCCAGCATTTTGATATTTCCTCTGTTGGATGGGCACTCTCCTTTTTCCAGATAACCCACCGTGGAAGCCTTGGCACTCATTTCTATACTGAAGTACGTGCTTGGCTATTTCCACAGGAAATCAAGAACTGATTATAAGTAATTACTAAAACTTATGGTAGGTGTGTGGGTAGGTGTTTAAAGTTCTCAAAGTCTTTGATCTAAACAAAAAAGAGAAGCTTTTTTAAGTGGGTAAATTGTATGCATTATTTTTTTAAAAATCTGTAGATATATAAATAACTCAAAAGTGGGGATCACTCTGCTTACAAAGGGGCAGCTGTGAACTGAAGGAATTGTTTGTCTGCTTGTTTATAACCTGCTTTCCTACCACATGGACCCAGAATGGCTCACAATAAGGCAAATGATTCAGTTTTAAAATACAAGCCACCCCAGAGCAACCCTCTGCCCCACTTTTTTACAGGAGCATCTCAGAACTCCTCTAAGCTTTGCAGTTCATGTAGCTTCACAGCATAGGAAGTTGCTTCATACCAAGGGAGGCCACTTGGTCCACCTGGTTCAGTACCATCTACACTGTCTGGCAGGCAGGGGTCTTTCCCAGCCCTACCTAGAAATGCCGGGGGTTGGACCTGGGAACATCTGCATGCAAAGAAGATACACCACCACTGAGCCACGACCTTTCCATCAATGAGCAAGAATTGTGGAAAGCAAATGGTGAGACAGTCATATCCAAGCATCTCCACTGGCCCCTCTAGTGATGGTCATTCTCTACCCACCATCACTACCTTTAACCACTTTGAACAGGGATGGGGCACCTGTGGTCCTCCAGTTACTCTTGGAATTCAGGCTCCATCAGCCCCAGCTGGCACAGCCCATAGTCAGGCATGATCATTATGGCAGCCCAGCAACATCTGGAGAGCCACAGGTTCACTGTCCCTTGAGTGCTTCCCACAGGACTAACCTCTGAACCATTCAGGTAACGGCTGCACATTTTGGGTTGTGCTAAAGTAGCTGTCCACCCACACTTCAGGCTCCAGCTGTATCAGTGGGAAAGCTCAGATGGCCAGACCTAATTAAATCAAGAGTTTTGTCATCAGTCTGTTACATCATGGTGCCAATCAGCTAATCACACCAATTAATCAATTAATTCTCCCCAGAATTTATATGAAATCAGGTTACTGGCCATGGGAAGTGGGGCAAGCACCTAGCTAAATTTCATGTGCAACTATGAAATGGTCCATTTGCCTTAACTCTGGGGTCTGACTTATGTATGATTTACCCCCAACTCCCAAAAAGGGGAAGGGGGAATATATGGCATTGTGCTTATTTTCCTGTTCTCCACCCCCATCCTGCCATCTTTCCCTTGCTACAATCCTTTTGCAAAGTGCAGGTGCTAATTGCGGCCCTTAATGATGTATAGATCGGCCTCCAGTGTGGTATTTTCAATTACCTGCAATGTCTCCTGACCTTTTGCGGAGGTGTCAAGAGAAATAGGGGTGATTAATCAAGTGGGTTCAGGCTTAGAGATGGGGAGATGGCCTAGGAGGAATGTGTAAGCCTCCCCCCCCCCCCATTTTTAATGTGTGGCTTGCTGGGTGGGGAGAGAACAGCACATTAGTTGGGGATTTCCACATGGCCACAAAATCTGGCCTGATTAAGCTGGTCTTTGCACATGGGTGTAGGTAGTCAGGATTTATTTTAAGAGGGGCAGAACCAAGTTATCTGTGATGCAATTGGTCAGTTAGTTAAGTTTGTTTGTTTGATGCGGGGCAGCCACCCACCCACACCCCGGCTATGCCCATGTCTTTGCAACATGCTAAGAGGCAAGGGTGGCAAAATGTTTTTTTCTAGTCCATGGACATGCTTGTTAAATTATTCCATCTGAACAAAACACAATGTGTTTAGAATTCAATGGGGGAAAGAAAGAGAAAGAAAAAGCACTGTAAGCCTTACCTTTGTCACCGGTTCCTGAAAAATCCCCATGGATTTCCAATAATTGTGCAACCTTGACATATGGGGCTGCTCAAAGGATTTATAGGCCCTGGAGTGATTTGGGGCCTCCATTCCGGTTTCGGACCTGACCAACACCAGATCTACACAGCACACATCTTGGCTCTAGTATATTAACATTTTAAAAGTTTCCTAGGAGGAAATGGTGCTGCTGCTGCTGCTGCTGCTGCTGCTTCCTTCCACTGGGAAGCTGTAACAAGGAAGTCTTCTCTTCAGGGTCAGGTGTTCTTTGAGAGTGGAACAAATTACTCAAACTAATCAATTTGCAAATAATTTTAATGGGCTGGGGGGATGTACAATACTTTGATGACCAACCCTCTCTAATCTTTGGGATTTCTGCTGAGCTCTCTGGCTCCTGAAATTTCACCATATATTTTTCAAGCTTACCTTTTCACCATATGGACTAGGAACTTTATATTAAAAAAAAGGAAAGGAAAAAAGAGGAGGAGAGAGATATTTGAACTCCTGTTTAACTTTTCATAGCATGGAATTGTTGAACATTTTCACCTGGTTAATATCTACTGTCAAGGTACAGGAACAAGGGGGAAGTAAAAAAGAAAAGATTCCTGCATTGCAGAGGGTGGGAACTAGATTACGCTTCCAACTCTACAATCCTATGATTCTACGAAAAGCGGGCAAGCAGAAAATGGCAGCACAAGATACATACAACCCCAGGACACGACTTCCCGAGGCTCCTGCCATAACCACCTCCCCAACAGGGCTGCTCTGAAGCTTTAGCGCTTAATTTCCTATTAACTGCTGATAAATCCAATTAGGCCCTGCCTATAATGAGGGACATCTGCTCTGTTCCTTCGCAGGGAAAGGCAAACAGCCTGCAGACTGCGAAGGGAGAACAGACAGGGCTTGGTGGACCCCAGTGGCTCATTCACTCTTCCCAGCCCGGCCTGGCCTTGCCGCTTGCATCCCTCGGAAGCAGCCTGACGTGACTGTTATTTTCCAGATGAGTCTAATTAAGTTGTTCTTTTCAGTTTGTTAAATTAAAGAGGGGGAGGCGCTGGCTTCCTCCCCGCTCCTCCTGAACACACACATTCTGCCCTTCCTCGTTACATACACACACACACTCCAGCTGCAGCGAATTGGATGCTGTGACACCTCTCTCGCTCTCCCTCCCTCCCCATCCAGAGCGGCGCAAGTAAATAAATAGACAAGGCTGGTAAAAATTAACTGTAGACGAGATGGGAAATGAGGTGGAAAATTGTACCGGTTTGCCGTTTAAAAGCTGCCTGGCATATCTTGGAGAATGAGAGCGACGAGTTATCTTAGCCTGTAGGTAAACGAACACCCATCCAGAATTTACTGAGGGCAGCGAATGTGTAATTGAGTAATTTGGGTCCAAAAGTTGTTAAATTAGGGGAGGGAAGGAAAGAGACCTCGATTCCCAGACACTTTGGAACGGTGCCACCCCCAAGCGGCAGCACAATCACCCCCTTGTTTTGATGCCACCATCGATTCACTGGGTTTGCTGTGTGCCAGGATTTGACCAGTCTGACCAATGTACGTAAAATTGTGACCTCCTGACTTCTGTCAAGTAACCAGAACTGTGATCTGCCAAATTAGCAACCAATATATTTAATTTGTAACCTGCCCTGTGATTTCATGATGAAGTCTAATCTAATTAATCTAATTGCATTTATATCTAATTCATTTGTAACTGAAAATCAATAAAATACAGATTAATAATAATAACAATTGTTGTTATTGCTATCATCATCATCTAGCTACTTGTCTTGCTGCCAGTATCTATTGCCCTGATGGTACTGAAGAAGCACTTCCTACCTGTACCTGCTGATGGAGTTGTGAACTGCTGCAAGATCTTATGATGAAAGGTGATATATAAGTCAAATAAATAAATTAAACACCGGAGGAAAGCAGCACAACTGCTGTGATTGACTGGCAGAAGAAAATCGTGTCTGCTTGGAGAAGCAGAGTTTGCAACTAGAGTAAACTGCTTAGCTCATTTGGCCCCAACACCAATATGGACATTCCTGGAGCTTCTTATCTATTCTTTGTTGTGGAATACGCCAACAAATGAGCACTTGGCAATGTGGACTTCCAAGTGTGCTGCTGTGACCTTGTGCATTATCTTATGAGCATGTAAGATGCTTACAGGATGGCTGGTGCCCAATGCTACTTTGCCCCAAAACAAATAACTCCTTGACACAATGTGTGCGATGATTGCCTTCTAGGGCACCCTGTAATGTTATCAAGAGATTACTAGGTTACTGGGTGCTCAAGCCAGAATTGATAAGTAAATGGCCCTTTGCTACTACTGATATGAGCAGAAGGGTTACATTTGAAAAAGATTATCTGCAACATGGCTGAGTGGGCAGGAAAGTAGAGGAAATAAAGCAGAGATATTTAAGCGAAGATAGGAAGTCAGCTACTGCAACCTCTCTCCTAATGGTACAGGGCCATACATCATACCTCTCTGAGCCATTTGGAGACATTAGTCTGCTGATACCTTCTTTGCAGTGCACCTGCTCTCCGTTTCAGATTTATCTCTTCTGAGTTGAAAGCAGGGAAGGATTCCGCAATGTCCAAATGCCAGGCCTATGCTTTGATTGCTCGAGCTTTCATTGCAAAATGCAGCATATTGAAAACACCTTTATTATTATTATTTGCTCTTGTACCTTGTGACATCACTAATGCTAATAACACAGGTGGTGGCTGTTTTCTTTCATTGCAAAGGGATTTCTGCCTTTTGCATGCATATTGAATACACATAAAAAATTAAATAATATATTTCATCTATCCACACAGGTCAGAGCCTTTTCTGCAGTGGAATCCCCTGCATATAGAGATGTACCATTAACCCTTCAGTGGATGGGCTTCCAGAACCAAGTCTAAACACACTCTTTCACCCTGGCTTTTAGTGATACATTGACACCAGAAGGTTTCAGAATTTGAGGAGTCTTTAGGTAGCCTGCTGTATTTTTATCTGTATTCGCTGCTACATTTCCTGCCTAATGTTTTAAATTATTCTTTTATTTAGAGTTTATATCTGTATTTATATTTTTAGTTGTATTTTATTGATTGGTTTGTAAACTGCCCTGAGATTTGTTTGCATGAAGGGGATGAACTGCAGCTATTTGTTTAAAGCATTAATTGTTCAAAACAGCAATATAGCGGATAGGGAAACAACAGCCTCCTGCTCCAGCTCTCCATCAGCTGAATTAGATTGCACCTGACGAAGTGAATTTCAACTCACAGAAGCTTCTGCCACAATAAAATTGTGCCACAGGACTCCTTGCTGTTTTTGTTGCAGCAGACTAACATGGCTGCCTCTCTGTAATTTTCAACTATTACGGAGGGCGGGGGGAAAGGGGGGGTGTCAAGTAGAGTTAAGAATATTCTAGGGTAGCCGTATTTCAGAAAGTGAAAATCTGGACACAAAAGTTGTTGAGCTTTTTGGCCACTTCCTGCATGTTTCCTGGTATGTCCAGGAAATGGCAACCCTAGAATATACTATTCTATACTATTCTGTAAAGTTGTGTTAAATATTGCTCTGATAAGTTTGCAAAAACAAAAAGGGGTCCTGTGGCACTTTAAGTACTAAATGGATTTATTGTGGCGAACATTTATGCCCCAATAAATCTGTTAGTCTTTATGGTGCCATAAGATTCTGTCTCTGTGTGTATTTGTTTGCTGTGGCAGAGTATTACAATGACCCCAATAGTTTATGTGTCTATTGAGCAGAGGGCCCCCATTGCTCAGGAACTGGGTGACACACAACTATTGTTCTTTCCAAAGCATGAACTTCTTATAACTCCAGACAATGGCAGGCTGTCCTGAATGTTAGGACAGAGCTGAACATGCCTTACTTTGGACTCTATGTGGAGTGAAGAGATGTTCTCTTTTAAAACCTGTCTATTTCAAATTCAGCAGTTATATTCCTATTGCTATAAGGCTCGTCCACAGTGGAGTTTAATGTGGATTGGAAGCTGCTTGTGTTTTATTATTCTTTTATGATTACTTTTTTAGTATCCACATGACAGCTTCCTCATCCAAGTGACAGCCTGCACTTCCCACCCTGGCAAATTCAGATTTTCCCAATCTGATAAGGGAAGAAACATCAACATAAAACCACATGTTTCCCTGCTGTGGACACACTGAAGTGCATTGGGGGGGTGTCTTTTTACATGTGTGGTGGGATTTCACTGGCCATTTCTATCACCACACACCCCGACTTCCATTTTGTTTCTGATGGGAAGTTTTGCTCTCTGGCAAACCGCTCTAAGCTGAAGCATTCCTTCCTCATCCACCCTAGAATGTTTAGTTCACATTGAGTTCATGAAACATCGTACCCTGACCTGTTCTTAATGCATGGTTGACCACATTTACGGAATGTGATAGTTATGTTCTTTTAAGTTTTGCTATATCAATCACTAGTAATAGTTTAATAAGGAGGTTATCAATCACTAGTAATAGTTTAATAAGGAGGTTTTCATGCCTGTCCAGTTCTGTGTTCCCTTTCCCAACCTTTAATCTACTGGTGATTAATGCCTATATGCAACCCTTGCATTGTATTTGTGTTAACCAATCAGCAACAAGCACATATGTGGCAATGCTGTAATATTCAATAAAAGGGACTCCCCGAGACATGCTCGAGAGATGCCTCCCATATGACACTTGTCATTCGTCTGTCGTTTATTTCAACCCAACATGTTTCTATCAGCTCAAAGGAAAAGATGCTGCCTGTCCCTTTTCACCAATTGTGAAGGCCTGTGTGTGGTACTTAAACAAAAAACACCACCCACCTCATTTGCACAGAAGTGCTCTTGCATAAAACAACTGTATTAAAAATTACAGTAAAGATAAAATTTGCTCTCATTGGTACAGGAAGTGGGAAAGGGAAGTAAAGGAAGTGGCAGCCGCAGCCTTTCATGTGAGAGACACCAAATACTTGTCTGACTTGGAGCAATGCACTTTTTAAAAAAGGCTCTTTTGTACAAATTTAGTAAATCAGAAAATTTGCATTCCAAAACTAATAATGCATATTTTAACACTGTGCTGCACAGGTAAACAAATACCTGTGTTCATGTCCATAGCTTCCTGGCTTGAAGCAACACAAATATATTTTAATATTATTTTTTACAATTATTATATTTACTATTATATTATTATGTTCTGCTCTTTTGTGCAAATCTGGTATATTAGATGACTTGTATGTCTTTCATTCACACACATACACACAGGTACACCCAGGCAGATGAACTAATACCCAAACATATGCCCATAATCAACCTTGGGTTTCTAGAACTGATATGAATCAGTTGGAGGGGGCAATAACACAGAGAGCAAGCATATCCCATCAAACACCACCCACTACAGTGGACAGGAAACATTGGAAGCATAAAATTGAAAGTGCTCATGTATGGACAAACACACACAGAAAGAAACAATGATCCATGTGCACAGGAGTGCCCTAGTGTGGACCCAGATATAGTAACCTCATAGGGAACAGTGGCAAGAAACCTGTGGCTCTGCAAAGGTTGGGTACAACTCCCATCATCTCTAACTGTGGATTATGGGAGTTGGCTTGGACTCAACATTACTGGGTCAAATAGTTCGTCTGCTATAAGGCAGCTTCTTATATGTCAATGAATGAATGAATGAATGAAATGGGTCACTTGGTTAATTAATTTGGTTTTTAAAATTGTATTTTAATCAGCTTGTTTTTATTATTGGTTGTTAGCCGCCCTGAGCCCGGTCTTGGCTGGGGAGGGCAGGGTATAAATAAAAATTTTATTATTGTTATTATTATTATTATTATTATTATTATTATTATTATCAGGCGTGATACAATCTAGGATGATTCTAATAGTCGAATGTTGTCTTACTTTAATGCTTTTGCACTTTTGGTGAAATTACTGAGAAATCGTACAGTAACCCCCTTAGAAGAAGGGGGTCATTAGAGACTAGAAGCTAAAAGATCTTTAATTCTGCAACCCCAAGTAGTTTTTTTAAAAGGAGCTAAAAGCAAAAGAGCTACCTGCCTCTTGTAACTATTGAGGGTTCCTGTTGCTCACCCAGTAGATGGGACGGGGCTCCTTTTAGGGTGTACTTATCCCAGCAGTGAAACTAAACTATAAACCCCCAACTCACCCATTTTACTAGCGCCTTCAGAGGTTCCGGGGGGAAGAGTTGTAGACAGGGGTGCCAACTTGAATAAAATATTGGCGGGGGGCGGGCAGGTAAGCCCTGCACCACATAATCGATCACATGATGCTGTGCACGCACGCCATTTGAATGGCAATGTCTGTCAACATATTTTATTGGGGGGCTGAAGACCCCCTGGGCCACTAGAGGTTGGTTCCTCTAACAGAACTATCATGAGGTTCTATCCATGCATGATTTCTCTCTCCCATACTATTTTATATATCTTTGTTAGTCTTAAGTTGTGGGCGAACATATCAGATGACACAGCGATTCTTCCAAAGCAGCTCTTTATTTGTAAGCTGGAACAGAACTAACTGAGGAGCTCAGTCAGCCTGCTTATATAGAGCTCCAGAACAATTGTAACTGTTGCAGCTTTCTAAAACTATCCAATCACAGAATGTCACTTTTCGATCCTTCATTTGCATACACACTATCCAATCACAGAACGTTACTTTCGATCCTTCATTTGCATAACTATCTACAGTATCCCCCTGCTGGCCCAGGGTGGGAACATCAGTACATAACAGTTAGCTTTCAAAATGCAGAGCAAACACTGCATGTTGCTACATGGGGACCATAGGGAAAAGAAGGCATGGCTGTTGCTGCTGGAGATGGTGGATGAAGCATGAGATCTGGAACCAACAGAGAACCATGGCCATTGTAGCAAAATAACAACTCTAAAAAAAACAAAAACGAAGATCATGGCCACTGGTCCCATCACCTCCTGGCAAATAGAAGGGGAAGAAATGGAGGCAGTGAGAGATTTTACTTTCTTGGGCTCCATGATCACTGCAGATGGTGACAGCAGTCACAAAATTAAAAGACGCCTGCTTCTTGGGAGGAAAGCAATGACAAACCTAGACAGCATCTTAAAAAGGAGAGACATCACCTTGCCGACAAAGGTCCATATAGTTAAAGCTATGGTTTTCCCAGTAGCGATGTATGGAAGTGAGAGCTGGACCATAAAGAAGGAAGATCGCCGAAGAATTGATGCTTTTGAATTATGGTGTTGGAGGAGACTCTTGAGAGTCCCATGGACTGCAAGAAGATCAAACCTCTCCATTCTGAAGGAAATTAGCCCTGAGTGCTCACTGGAAGGACAGATTGTGAAGCTGAGGCTCCAATACTTTGGCCACCTCATGAGAAGAGAAGACTCACTGGAAAAGACCCTGATGTTGGGAAAGATGGAGGGCACAAGGGGAAGGGGACAACAGAGGACGAGATGGTTGGATAGTGTTCTCGAAGCTACCAGCATGGGTTTGACCAAACTGCGGGAGGCAGTGGAAGACAGGAGTGCCTGGTGTGCTCTGGTCCATGGGGCCACGAAGAGTTGGACACGACTAAAGACCAGGGTGGGTCCTATATGCAGAACACTCACATTGGGGTTAGGCCAAGAACAATACATGTGTCAGGGGCTCAGGAGCAGAAGCACAGGGGAGAGAGGAAATGGAGAGCGAAGGGGAAGAATCCGAGGGCAGCGTGGGGGAGTATGACAGTGACCCGAGAGATTCCATGAGCTTCTCCAGCGAATCAGAAGATTCCCAGAAGGGGGTGCCGATGGTCAGGGCAAGGGGGGTCCCAGGGGGGACGCACCAGAAACAGGGGGCCAGCGGGGACTCCCAAAGCAGCAGCGGGGGATCAGGACCAGCTTCCCCACCAGAGCGTAGTGGGGGGGAAGAGTCACATGTGTCAGGACCAGCGTCTCCTCCAGCGGGGAGAGAAGATGAGTCAGGGCTGACCACGCCTCCATCGGAGAGTGGGGGAACAGAGGGGAGGTCAGTTCCAGCTAGCCTCCCCGAAGGGGGAAGCAGTGACAACAGCAGTGCAACGGTCAGGAGGAAGGTTGCCGGCTGGGCGCGCGCGCCAAGTTCAAATGTACAGGCGTGCGGGACAGCAGGAAACCCGGATTGGGAACCAGGTCCTAAAGCCCACCGGAGGGAGGGGGAAGACTCAGGGGACTCAGCGTCAGAAGAGTCTAGGAAGGGCGAGACCCCGACAGACAGGCGGAACCAGAGGAGGAGAGAGCAAAGGAAGAGGTGGAGCAAGGCTAGAGTCTTAAACTGGTGTCTGGGGGGAGGAGATTCAGACGGAGCTTCAGCGGTCTAGAGTTTGAGACGTAGAGCTGCACGCTGCGGCTGTGAAAGTGAAACTGAACTTCAATAAAGACTTTCGTACTTAACAACGAAGCGGCGTTGGTCCTTTGTGAGCTGGGACCTCGGGCAGCTCTGACAACATGCATCTTTGCTTACAGAGGTTTTTAGAAACATTTAGACCAGTATTTATATGCTTACTTTTACTAATTTTTGGCTAAGCAGATGCAACAGCTGTATTTGAGATCAGAATTTCTGTACAATATGTTTGTAAAATAATTTTCTAGATTCTAAGTTTAGGAATCTCTGTCTCCAGCCACATGACACAATACATGCAAACAATAAATATCATTGCTATAAAACTGCCTAGTCTTTTAATATAATCTCTTCATTGGCCAAATCCAGATAAAACACTAAGCACTTGTGGTTTGTCTCTCTCCAAACAAACTAAAATGCATATTAGGGGGACATGCTTCCAGAAATGCGTATATTAGCAAAAATGCATATAAAAATCTGTGTCATAGAAAAAATATGCATTAAAATGCTTTTGAATTTGTATGAGGACTTAAATACAATTATGCTTATTAACACAAGAAATATTCTTGGACCAGTGCAAGACGAACCAGAGCAAAAGCATTTGCCAATAATGTTTTCATTAATCAAGAACGAAAGTTGGAGGTTCGAAGAAGATCAGATACCATCATAGTTCCGACCATAAACGATGCTGACTAGCGATCCAGCGGCATTATTAATAATAATAATTTTAAAAACCCACAAGAAATATTAATCAAGTAACAGAAATTCTCAATATTTGACTCTCCTCCTTAATATAACCCTCCCTCCCTCTGATCTAAGTCTCTTCCTTCATACATAAAAATATAAAGCTGCTATCAGGCTCTGCCGTTCACAGCTGCCAATAGGTGCTCCTGCAAAATATAGCCTAACAATGGCCATAGAAATATTGGCCAAGGGGAAACATTTTGAAAATGTTTGCAAGTTTCAAGTCACTGGCCATGTGGCCCCATGAAGACTGAAGAGCAATGTCTTCTAAGAGGTACTAGGGATGCTTCTGCTAGCTAGCTAGCAAAAATAAAATAAAATAAAACCACATATATTTATGTGTGGTCCTCTATGCCTTATTCTACAAGGCATGTGGTCCCCAAAACCGTGTTTAAGGGCAGTATCCCAAAATAGCCTTTTTGGAGGAAATCCAAAAGTGGTTCTAAAAGGAGGTGGGACTTACAGTGAAAGGGGAATGGGGTACCTGTCCCCCCCTTTTTTTAAAATAATAGATTGTTCGTCCTATATTCTTCTCTCCTGAATAGTGCTGCTGAGCATCCCAGCCACCTGCTATCTTAATTTCCCAGCACTATCTATCCAAATACAGTGGTACATCGGGTTAAGAACTTAATTCGTTCTGGAGGTCCATTTTTAACCTGAAACTGCTCTTAACCTGAAGCACCACTTTAGCTAATGGGGCCTCCCGCCGCCGCCACGCAATTTCTGTTCTCATCCTGAAGCAAAGTTCTTAACCCGAGGTACTATTTCTGGGTTGGCGGAGTCTGTAACCTGAGGCACCACTGTACAGTAATCTGGCATATGTAAATAGGTGTGTGCGCCAATCCTTTGCCTAGCAATGCCTCTGTTGCACTTTTTATTCCTTTGACTGCAACTTCATGTTCTGCTGCCATGTGAGCCTTTTTGTGGCAAACCACAACTGAGAGTCTTTAGAAACAAACATATTAATTGTGGCAGATGCCTTTGTGGACTGGAACCTGCTCCATCAGATGTATAGAGTCTTATCTTCTAGTTACCTTCTGTGTGGGGTGTTAAATAATAATCCTGATCTGATCTGAGGAGACTCTTAATTGGATTATTTTATAGCAAGTTAATGCCTGTGGCCTTCAGGACAAATTACAGGCGGGGGGCGGGGGGCAGGTGGGTGTTTCAAGACTTCTCTGTAATTCGCTGAAATCTCTAAACTACTACCCATAGGCTGCTCAAGGCTATTAACAGTTTTGATTGCGTACTTGATAGCTGGTGACAGCTTCACCAATTCGTGTGTGTGTGTGAGAGAGAGTTTAGGTTTAACCTCAGAAGTAAAGTTAGAGTACTTAAACCCATATCTAAGCCTGTGGTGAGGGCAGGCACAGAATACTCTCCAGAGAGCCCTCAAGGACTTACAGCCCTTCTGAAATCTGAAGGGAGGTGGGCTGACTGAATAGCCACCATATTCTATAACAGAAGAGTCCTTCCTCTTCTTATCTACGGAAGCTTTACTTCCGTGGAAGACATTTGTTTCACTGAGGTGTGAGCATAATAATAATAATAATAATAAATTTTATTTATATCCCGCCCTCCCCCGCCGAAGCCGGGCTCAGGGCAGCTAACAACAATAAAACAGTACAACAGTACAACACAACATAACACTCTAAAATCATTCCTTATAAAATTAATTCAAATTAAACCACCGGCAACCATTGGGCCAGAGCTCCGCGAAGATTGCCGAAGGAGGGAGTCAGGCTGTGCCCTGGCCAAAGGCCTGGTGGAACAGCTCTGTCTTGCAGGCCCTGCGGAAAGATGTCAAGTCCCGCAGGGCCCTAGTCCCTTGTGACAGAGCGTTCCACCAGATCGGGGCCATGACCGAAAAAGCCCTGGCTCTGGTTGAGGCCAGCCTAACCTCTCTGTGGCCTGGGATCTTCAGGATGTTTTTATTTGAAGACCGTAAGTTCTTCTGTGGGACATACCAGGAGAGGCGGTCCCGTAGGTGCGAGGGTCCTAGGCCATATAGGGCTTTGAAGGTTAAAACCAGCACCTTAAACCTGATCCTGTACTCCACCGGGAGCCAGTGCAGCTGGTATAGCACCGGATGAATATGATCTCGCAGCGAAGACCCCATAAGGAGTCTCGCCGCGGCATTCTGCACCCGCTGGAGTTTCTGGGTCAGTCTCAAGGGCAGCCCCACGTAGAGCGAGTTACAATAATCCAGTCTGGAGGTGACCGTCGCGTGGATCACAGTGGCTAGGTCAGGGCGAGAGAGGTAAGGAGCATGTCATTTACGCCTTTATATACAGTGCTGCTGTTTTTTATCCTTCCCCTTTCCCCAATTCTTACAATAAATTCAACCTAAAACCTCCACCCAGGAAAAAAACCACACGTGTGTATGGAGGTTGCCTGTCATGTTCTTTGCTGACTGTGTGTTTAATAAAGCAGAACCAAGTTATATAAAATGTGTCTCTAGAGCACAGATTTCAAAGCACTGTTAAAAGAATTCCAAGGTATCAAACATAGAATAAATATCCATAAATGCACACATATCTAAATATATAAACCATGTGTCTGAAATAGTACAGGAGAGCAATCCCGAAGCAGTTTCTGACTCTCCCAATGAACTCAAATATTCCTCTGCAGGAAGGGAGGCAAATAAGCAAAGCTTTCCCATTGTCTTTTTGCATTCAAATTCTTCAAATCCCGTCTTAAGGGCGTATTTGTGTATAATAGGGTGAGCCTGTGACCTGGATTCAGGAACTAAAGTATTAACCAACACAACAGAAAGGCTTCCCAGGTAATGCAAACAGCCCTTTATCAGGTATCCTGACAGATAGGATTTCTGCTGTAGACCACCTCCTATGGTGTATGTATGGTGATTTTGGGGTGGTCTTTGGTGAAGGGGGTTGGCCAATGTCAAAAGTCTTTAAAGGTTTCTGTACACTTTTGTTCAGGGTATCTCGCTCCTCGGAAGGAGGGGAGGGAACTCTGTTGCAACAGAAAAAATAATATATGCCTTGCTTTCCACTAGATCCAGTCGCCATCCATTTTTCTCTGACCAATCATGGACTTAGGGGACTCAGAGTTCCATGGGGAGTTGGACAGCAAAAGCCAAACCCCAATTTTTACATCAGCGCCCTGATTTGTTTTGATAGTTTCTCTGTTAGAGCTTCCCCCATCCTTGTTGGTACCAAAAGTCCATCACGTTAGCATCAAATACTTTCCAATGCATTGATATTAGATCTACTAAAAATTGCTTTGCTGTTTCTGGTGCTTGATTTTATTGTTTTTGTAGCACGGGTTTTATTCTGCTTTCCTCTTGCACACCACTTTGATGGCTTTATGCTGTGAAGCAGTCTATAAATTTAAACAACAGCAACTTGGCCTCCAAAGACATAGGCCAGCCTTTCCAGGTGTTTTGCACTACAACCCTGACCACTGACCATGCAGGCTGGGGTTGATGGGAGTTGTAGTCCAACAACCTCTGAATTGGACCAGGTTGGAGGAGGCTGGCACAGGCAGGCTCTAGTTGAAGGTCCCCTGCTTTTAAAAACAATATATCTTGAGCTTTTGTTAATAGAGCTTGGGGTTCTAATAAAAAAAGCAAGCAAACCCAAACTAGATTTGATGAGGTATATCAACTTTACATTATAAATCAATATTTGAGAGGGATCTGATGCTCAAGAAGCTCATTTGCAATCTCTGTTCAGGCTCTCATGGGTAGCAGGAAAGAAGAGAACCCTCCTTGTGGGAGTATAAGCAGGGCTGGGTGAGATGAACCAATGTATGAGGCAGACACATATATTCATATAGCATATCCCACTCACTTATCTACTGAATTCACATAAAGTCCCAGTAAAAGATTGATTCAACATAAAATAAGATCCAACATTATGTCACTACAATAACATGGGTTACGTTCAACAAATATGAGCAGTCAGAGACTATCACACTTACCCAAAATGAAATCAAAGTGTACTCATTTTCCTGGTAACAAGTTGTGGAGGATATGTGAATAAGCTTATTCACATCATATACGAATACGCATCATCACACGCTTACTGGCTCTCCAAGCCATCACAGCAATAAAGTACTCAATTAAACCAGTACGGAACTGAGCAATTTAAGAGGGGGATTAAGAAAGAATTCCAGAATATAGAGCTCATGCATGGCAGACCTTCAACTACACTAAATGTAGCAGCTATGGCTGCATCAAAAGTTTGTGCAAATGTGTGATTTTGAAGGGGCAACAATATTAATGGAAAACATCCTTCTTGACACAGGTGCAGTTGTTTCCTACATCTGTAACAAGCTGTTGTTTTCCTGATCTGCTGTTAAAGTTTCAGCATCGTTTTTTAAAAAGGACAACTCAGGTGGGATTTTTCTTTGTCACTGTTTAATCTCCACCAGTCAGGGAGAGGGCAGTGATCCTAGCCCTAAGCCCTCCATTTTCCCTAAGCCAAGAGTCACGTGTCTCCTGCCAACTTTACTCAGATTCACAAAGGCAGTTAAGACACCTACCTGGGAGGTGTGAAATGGGCTTTCGTACCTGACAAACACGACTGTGCATCTTCTTTTTCGCAAAGAGCCAGGGTCCACTCCCTCCAAGGACAGCGGAGAGAGCCTTTAAAACCTGCCCTTTGAGTTTTATCCAGGCTGAATCTTCCTGTATACTGCCCAGATGGGGCTCATCCACCTGGGAAGGTAGCCCATCTCAGAGAAGGAAACTGATCCTAAATCTCCTCTGCCTTGTGTTATATCTTAGGGATAACAAAAGGCTCCAGAGTAAACCCTACACAAATCCGGAGTGGAGTCTCCTGCAGCCAGGCTGGTGTTAGATGTATTGCTCTGCTTTCCTTTGGACTACATCAGTAAGGCCGAGAGGTGAGTCTTGCTGTTTGACTCCATACACACCGCCCAGGTGTGCACCCCGGGAAGGTTGACTTCACCCCTGGAGATGAGCTCCATTGTCTCTCGAGACAGCTGGATGCCAAGAACTGCTCAGAGAAGCTGACCATCCTTGCTGCTTTTGAGTAAGTAGACTGTGATCATAGTGTTGTTAATAAGTAAGATAGACACAGTTAGGTTTTGGAGTCATTGGGCTCCTTTGTGTTCAATATTTTTGTTTAACCTGTTTCAAAACTGGGCAAGTGGAGTCTATATGCATTTTAAAGTTACAGCATTTGGGAATCCCCGAGTGCCTAGATCACTTTGAGTGTCACTCTATTGGAGGTCTGAGACCAGAGCTAGGAAAGCTAGGAATTGGCTCTTCTTGCAAGGAGAAGCAGAAGGCTGGAGAATTGGCTTTATGCTCTGTGCAAATTCCAAGGGGTTGGCTGGAGGTGCAAAACATGCTGATCTGAGATCCAGGATCTAACCATTAATTGGACATTCCCAGCTGTCCCCTTTCTTCTGGTGCTGTAAGGGACCCCAAGAGGGGCTGGTGGTAGCACTGTTGGGAACTTGGAGAACTAGAAGAGGTGTAAAGAGACTGTCCAAAGGCTGCCCTTGTAATACAGCACCTACATGTGGTTTTCTCCATTTCTGGAATGGGGAGCAGTTTTCTGTCCGAAGGCCATGTCCCCTGCTGGGCAGCCTTCCACAGAGTGTAAGCCAATGGTGGTAGAGGCAATAGTGGGTGGGGCCAGGTGCAAAAGTGGGTGGATCAATGCATACAATAAAGGAACTGGAGGCCCCTCGACTGTCCTCGGGTCCAGTATTGGACCACTTTGACCGGATATCCCCAGCCGATGTGGACAGACTCCTCCGAGCTGGAAAGCCCACCACCTGTCCTCTCGACCCGTGCCCGTCTTGGCTGATTAGAGCGTGTCCAGACGAGGTGCGGGCCCTCCTGGGGGATATCATCAATTTGTCCCTTGGCACGGGGACATTCCCAGGGGAACTGAAGGAGGCAGTGGTGCGCCCGCTCTTAAAGAAAACATCATTAGATCCTTTAGATCTATCCAATTACCGCCCGGTTTCGAATCTTCCGTTCCTGGGTAAGGTGATTGAGAGAGCGGTTGCTGAACAGCTTGGTGGGTTTCTGGATGAAACATCGGCTCTGGATCCATTCCAGTCTGGCTTCCGCGCTGGTCATGGGACCGAGACAGCTCTGGTTGCCCTAACAGATGATCTTCGTAGACAGCTGGATCGAGGCGGGTCGGGGCTGCTGATTATTCTAGATCTGTCAGCAGCTTTCGACATGGTCGATCATGAACTTCTGGACCACCGCCTTGCCGACGTGGGGATCCAGGGCACAGTCCTTCAATGGCTGCGCTCGTTTCTCTCTGGTCGGGGACAGAGGGTGGCGCTTGGGGGGGAATTGTCATCGCGCCACTCCTTGGTGTGTGGAGTACCTCAGGGTGCGATACTCTCCCCAATGCTTTTCAACATCTTTATGCGCCCCCTCGCCCAGCTTGTCCGGAGTTTTGGGCTGGGTTGCCATCAGTATGCCGATGACACCCAACTCTATCTGTTGATGGATGGCCATCCTGACTTGGCCCCAGACACACTGACCAGATGTCTGGAAGCTGTGGCTGGATGGTTACGTGGGAGCCGGTTGAAGCTAAATCCTTCGAAGACAGAGGTCCTGTGGCTGGGACGGGACGATATGGGATTGGGGGGGCAACTCCCATCTCTTGCGGGGGCGCAGTTAGTGCCAGCACCGTCCGTTAAGAGTTTGGGTGTAATCTTCGACACCTCCCTTTCCATGGAGGCGCAGATTGCAGCTATAACAAAGGCGGCATTTTTCCATCTCTGCCAAGCTAAGCAGTTGGCTCCTTACCTCTCTCGCCCTGACCTAGCCACTGTGATCCACGCGACGGTCACCTCCAGACTGGATTATTGTAACTCGCTCTACGTGGGGCTGCCCTTAAGACTGACCCAGAAACTCCAGCGGGTGCAGAATGCTGCAGCGAGACTCCTTACGGGGTCTTCGCTGCGAGATCACATTCATCCGGTGCTATATCAACTGCACTGGCTCCCGGTGGAGTACAGGATCAGGTTTAAGGTGCTGGTTTTAACCTTTAAAGCCCTATACGGCCTTGGACCCTCGTACCTACGGGACCGCCTCTCCTGGTATGCCCCACAGAGAAACTTACGGTCTTCAAATAAAAATATCTTGAAGGTCCCAGGCCACAGAGAAGTTAGGCTGGCCTCAATCAGAGCCAGGGCTTTTTTGGCTGTGGCTCCGACCTGGTGGAACACTGTCACAAGAGACTAGGGCCCTGCGGGACTTGACATCTTTCCGCAGGGCCTGCAAGACAGAGCTGTTCCGCCAGGCCTTTGGTCAGGGCACAGCCTGACTCCCTCCCTCGGCAATCTTCGCGGAGCTCTGGCCCAATAGTGGCCAGTGGCTTGAATTTAATTAATTTTATAATGAATGATTTTAGAGTGTTGTTTGTGTTGTACTTTTGTATTGTTTTATTGTTGTTAGCCGCCCTGAGCCCGGCTTCGGCTGGGGAGGGCGGGATATAAATAAAATTTATTATTATTATTATTATTATAATATAATAGGCTGTGTTCCAACGACTGACAAACCGGAGGTTTACATACACACACCAGCAATAGGCATCACTGGAGTTCCATTCAGGCCAAATTGCCCAAGCAGTGTGTAGCACAGGGCTTCTGAACAGTGTAGTCTGGGGTTTTCCTAAACCCCCCCTGCTCTATTTTTTCCTCACAACAGCCCTATACGGCCATGTCATGAAAAGATTACTGGCCAGAGACCACCCAGGAAGCTTCATGAGTGAGTATGAATTTACACCTAGGTCTCCTGGGTTTAAGCTTGGAATTCTGTCCACACAGCCAGCACAGCCACATCTGAGAACCAGTCTGAAGGAGGAGGGGAGCAGAGCAGCCACTAGTCAGCACCTACCCTGCACTGAGGGGTTGCTTCCTGGCAATGGGACCTGACAGCCTGGCAAGGGCTGGGCTGGTGCCTGGTTGCTGCATCACTGTCAGCTTGTTTTATTACAAGGCCAGGCAGGGTTGCCGTGCGATGCTGTGATAGCGGTGCTGTGTCCTTAGATCAAGAGCAAGTTGTTTAATAACCCTTTGACCGTTTCATTACAGTAATCAAGAAGAATCAGTAGAGGTGGCAGGATGACTTAGGAGCCCAGGCCTGGCTCATTAACTCTGAACCGAAGCAGATAGCTGCTGGACAGGTTGCAATTGCTTTTCCCTGAGACTGCGGTGTGTGCGGCAAGGCCACTTTATTAGCGGTGGATTCATGAAGTTGGGGTTGTGGTGCCGCTCCCACCACTAGCCTGCCTTTGGCACCCGGCTATGGATCTTTGGGGAAGAGGAGAGAAGAGACAAGGTGAGCATCCCCGTTAGTTCCCCATTCTTCACTGAAGACAGGACTCAATTACTTTTTCTGCAAATGGAGAGATCCTATGGCTCCTGGGAGACTGGAAGCCATACCTTGAATAAAACACAGCCTGTGTACACGCTATGCGTTGAAAGCATGCACACACACCCTTGAAGAATCCAGGGATTTGTAGTTTTTTGAGAGTGCTGGGAATTATAGCTCTGTGAAGGGTAAACTACAGTCACCAGGATTCTTTGGGGGAAATAATATGCTTTGAATATATGGTATTTATGAAGCAAGAGACAGCAGCCTAAGGGGCTTTGCTGACTAGGCTGCATGTAGAAGACATATGCTTGCCAGTGCTTAAGAAGGGCACTGACTTCCAGCCCGTCTCCAAGTACTGTGTCAGTGTTTATCCTAATAAAACCTTTGGCCACTTGGGACCTGACACAATGTCAGCTTGCCCACAGGTTGAGGTCATCAGGGGAGACTGTCCTCCAGGTGTCCCCATCAACTGAGACAAATGGGAAGGACTTATTAGTGATGGCACCCCATTTATGGAAGTCCCTGCATAGGGAAGCTTATGTGGTGTCCAATCTGCTTAATATTTGCTGCTAGGCAACCCTACCATAGCAACATTTTGAAAGACGTTGTAATGGGTAGGGGGGGAGAAAATCCACCCTCTCTGCCGGGGGTAGACCAAACATGTCCAAGAAAAAATTTCCTGGTCAAAGACTATGGAAGCAGGGGCAAGGAGGGCGCCTTCAGACCTTTTGTTGTGAGCTTGCTTTTCCCTTCAATAAAACACTAACACCTGATCAACCTGGTAGTGTGGGAAGCCTTCTTTGGGAACCTGACTATCCGGAACCCTGTGAGCCCCCCTCTGGGCCACAAACTGCGCTCTGGGTTTAGCTAGTTGTGGAAGGAAAGCTCCTCCTCAGGCCTCCCTAGTTTACAACTGGATCCTTTTTTAACAAAACACTTGTTATAAGTGCTCTTATGTTTCTTGGTTTTTAAATAAAATGCTATCAGCTGCATAAAAGAAAAGAAAAGGGCTGCAGAAACATGCAGAAGAGGCAAATGGCACCTTTCACAACATGGAGAAACGGATATATTGGAAACCAAAGAGGCCACTTTTGGTGATAGCATGGTTGAAGGGGCTCTGTACCACTGGCGGAGGAAGGGGAGCGGGGGAGTGCACCGCCCCTGGCACCATCGAGGAGGGAGGTACCATCGTGGCCGCCCCCCGGACATGTACTGGGCACCCCCCCCCCCACTGTGCCAAGCGCCAGACCCCGGGACACACGCCAGCCACGCCTCCGCCTGCTCTTACCCCCGGTGTCGGAGCATGCAGCTTCACCGCTGCTCTGTACACAGCTGAAATGCATATATTGTGCAATATGACGTAATAGAGGAGGGTTAATTGTGATAAATTGTTAAATAGTTGAGCTCCTTTTGCTCTGCACTGGAGTACTTATGCTGCTCATCTTTCTTTTGGGGTGTATATCTTTTGAAGTGATCAATATATCAGTATATCCTAACTAGATGGGGTTCAGAATTCAGCTCAATTCACTTTTAAAGGTAAACTTCCTGAATCTGCCCTTTCTAAAACACTACGTGAACTGAAACATTCTTCAAAATCTGCATTTCTCCAAACCTTCATCCAAGTAAAATGCAAATATGAGTGTAGTGTCTGTAAAAATGCATATATTAGTAAAAAGAACAAATGTTCAAAACTGTGTTATATATGGGGTAAATTCTTTGCAAAAATATGCATATATGGAATAACTGCATTCACACTAAAATACTGGTGAATTTCGGGATGAAAAAGTTCTCCTAACTCGAATACAAACATTTATAGTTATGTTCTTTTTTCCTTTTAAAAAGATTCCCACCAGTTACGGGGGCTGTTGGATTGGGAAGTTTTAGAAAAACTTACAAGTTGAATTTGTAAGAGAACTTTGTCTCGGAATGTATCTACAACGGTTTAAGTTTTAGGGTTCTTTTTTTAAAAGCAGGGATTTCCAAAGAAAGTTTGTGAGATGGTACAAAAATTTAGACTAATTGCCGATTTGTAACTTCAGTTCCACCTTCCCCCCATCTCCCTAAGTCAGTTCTTGCAATAAAAACACTAAGTTCAATTTGGGGCAGAATTTTGAACAATTTCTAGGTCATCTTCAAGTGCATTCTCTTACATATTTTTTATATTATTTAGACTCAAGGCCTTTAATAATTGTTGAGGGAAATAAATGAAACTATTCACATTCTGCATGTGTTTTATACTTCAGAACAGCTGCTTGAAGAAAGAACTCAGGAGAGAGGTTTGGGTCAGGGGGACCATAGCCCTGGGCACATGATTTTTAGGGGGCACAAGCCAGGTGCCCCCCTGCAGGGATCCCCCTCCTGCCCTTCCCCTCAGAGCCCAGCCTGGCCTCACCACCACGTCCCTGACCCCCTTGCCTGGCCAGGGTCGGGGAGGGAGATTTGCCCTCCAAGGGCCGAGAGCGGGGCTGTTCCCTGTATGGGCAGGCAGGGGTGCAGCATTGTACCTCTTCGCTCCAGGTGCCAGGGCTGAGCTGGCACACGGGCACTAGGATCCCTGTGTGAATGCGCCCAGCTGGCATGGCCTGGTGGGTTCTGTTGACCACACACACACCCCGGCGCGCGTATGCATGCTCTGGATCACAAAAAAGGAAGCAACATCGCTGGTTTGGGTGGTCTTAAATTGAGCTGTGAGCTGAGCTGGTTCTTCTTGTAAAAGGGTGAATGTGAACTGGGATTAGTTCCTTCTTGGACATGTTGAGCTGGAACTAGTTCCTTTTCAAGATGAACATTCTAAGCTCTAATCACAACACTATATAGCCAGCTAGATTTGCCTACAAAATGACATCATAGAGCTAATTGAGAGCGAGAGCAATTGACCTCACTTGTTCCCTCTGTCAGAGAGGTAACACAAAACCTGTGTGTATTTGTACTTTGCTGCTGCCATTTTGTATGTGAAAAGTGCACCCCTTTCAGTTCAGATCTAGTTGACACACGGCTAGCAGAGGAGACAGGTTTTTGCTGCTGAGCGGGAAGCATGACCTTGCTCTCCTCATTGCACAACACACATGTTGTGCAAAGAGAGGGACATCCAGACCTTTCCCAATGCTCTCATTACACAAGGGAAAATAGACCAAAGAACCGGAGCCAAACAACTGCCTCTTTCTGTGGTGTTGCATCCATTTTGCTGGCATGGAGCCAAAAGAAATCAGACTGCCAAAAAAAATTAAAGCTGAGAGGAAGAGGAAGGCAGCTGTGTGGGAAGAAGGAGTGGGGGATCTCAGAGAATCTAGTAATTTAGGTGAAGTTCAGAGGAAAAAAGGGGGCTGGATGCAGGGCATCGGAAGGGCTAGCAGGTAGTGTGGAGGTGAGGGCAGGGCATTTTGGTGAGGGCTGTGGGAAATCAGAAGTAGTTAAGTGAGGCTCTAATTCTGGAGCTCCCCCCCCTTTCCTTCCTCCCCCCTCCATTACTTTGATGGGCCCAGCTTCTCGGGGTCTTTAATATTCATATAGCAGGGATGCCAGCTCCAATGTTGTTTGGGGCCTTGTGGTTCTGCCTGCCCTGATCCTAATTGGCTGTGACAAGGACAGGCACATAGATGGTGCCAGCTGCATCTTAAGCAGTGCCAGCCAAGGCAGGAGCCAGTCCCGGGTGAACCGGCACCTCCGCCCCGCTCTTTGCATGCATTGCGCACTCGCGGAGATCTGTCTCACCTTCCTTCTCAGCCCTTGCTGCACCTCTGATGGCCACTCTGGTCCCACCCAGCTATTTCATTCCCAGCCATCTCCCAGAAAAAAAGCAGAACTAGAGGCTGGCTGGATCAGACCAAGTTCTGATCTGGTGCAGCATCATGTATCTAAAGGTGGATCAGCTGGATGCCTCTGGGAAGCTAAGTACCAAAACTAGACAGTGGGGGCTATGAAATGCTTTTTTAAAAAATGCATATTTCCAGGAATGTTAAAGGGATCAGAGCAGGCGTGGAAGATGGGATTTAACCCTTTCCTCACCCTCATGCAGTGCTGAAGAAATCCCTCCTCTAAAGCTAGCATTTGCCTTGGGATGAACTCCCCCTTTCGCTGCTGCCACCATCAGTGCAAATGTGTAAGCACTCCATCCTGCCGCTTCCCATGGAAATCTTACTCAACACTGCCCACCCCTCCACCTTTTAGACGAGAGATGAGTGATGGGAAGGAAACTCAATATGCAGACAAGGTTCAGGCGCTGTCTGTCAGAGAGGAAGCCACTTTCTCTTCCTGGGGGTTTGCAACTGGTCTGGGCAGTGGTGCCAACTACAAGGGGCCCAGGCACCCACATTTTTTTGTCGTTTTGGGTGGTCAGCCCCCAAACCCCACTGCCCCTCTGCCATGCACTGCCACCGCTGCTACCCCCCACTGCTGACCCCCACTACCCACACCACCGAAGCTACCACGTTGCCTTACCATGAAACTGCATCCACAGGCCGCAGAGAGGCCCAGGCCCAGGCCCCTGTCGAGCCTTCTGGAGGCCATGACGGGCCCCAATGGGCCTCCTCCTGCCACAAGGTGATGCCACAAGCCTGCACTGGTCACCCACAAAGTGGGGCAGAACCTCGCGCCCCTGGGTCTTGGGTTAGTCTGGTTAGCAGGAAGCGAGTATAGATTTTTCCGATGATTGATAATAAACTGATATTACGATAGTTTCCTGGGTCCTCTGGTGGTCCTTTTTTATATATAGGAATTATGATGGACTCCTTCCATGATCTAGGTATCTGGCCCGTGGCATTAATTGCATCAAAGATTTTTGCAAGAATTTTGGCCCACCATGCTGGGTGTTGTTTAATAGCTTCCGCCGGGATCAGATCGGGCCCTGGGGCTTTATCAGTTTTCAGTTTAGCAATTAAATCAGCTATTTCCTCCGGGTCAGTATCTGGCCATATGGGCAAGTGACATGAAAGAGTATCAGAATGAATTCTGGGTCTTGGAGTGCCTGCTCAACCCTCCACCTTCCTCCAGTGGGCTGAGCACATCTAGAGCCTTCCTTGTGACCAGGGAGCCCCGACAGCATAGAGCTCCTGATCACAGGGAGATTTCTAAGCACAATCGGCCTGAAGATATCCCCCACCAGACCTTTCTGCTCAAAGTGTAGGACCATTGGGAAGGTGTGCCTGCCCCTCCCTAGTTGAAGTCCTCACACTTCCTTTTTGAACTCCTGCTCTGGCCTGGCATTATCCGTGGAAGTCCAGGTTGCCGTGGTGGCCTGGAGTGCCTTTTACCAGGTGATGCTGGTACGCCAACTGCAACCCAATCTGGAAAGGATGTTATCCATCTACCAATGACATTCAGGCTGGACTACTGTAATGTGTTGTACACAGGGCTGCCTTTTAATGCTGCTCAGAAACTTCAGTGGGTTCAAAAGCGGTGTGGGGGCAGTTGCACTGGTTTCTGGTGCATTTCAAAGTGCTGGTGTCCACCTTTTAAAAGCAGTGGTGGAAAACCTATGGCCCTTCAGATGCTGATGGGCTCCAACTACCATCAGTCTCAGTCAGTGGGGGATGATGGGAGCCTTAGTCCAACAATGTATGGAGGTCCACGGATTCCCTATTCCTGCTTAAATGGTTTGGGGCCAGATTATTTGAAAGGCTACCTTCCTTTATAGGGACGCGGGTAGCGCTGTTGGTAAAACCTCAGTGCCTAGGACCTGCCGATTGTCAGGTTGGCGGTTCGAATCCCCGGGGCGGGGTGCGTTCCCGTTGCTCGGTCCCAGCCCCTGCCAACCTAGCAGTTTGAAAGCACCCCCGGGTGCAAGCAGATAAATAGGGACTGCTTACTAGCGGGAAGGTAAACAGCGTTTCCGTGTGCTGCGCTGGCTCGCCAGATGCAGCTTGTCACGCTGGCCACGTGACCCGGAAGTGTCTCCGGACAGCGCTGGCCCCCGGCCTCTTGAGTGAGATGGGCGCACAACCCCAGAGTCTGTCAAGCCTGGCCCGTACGGGCAGGGGTACCTTCACCTTTACCTTACCTTCCTTTATATCACCCTGCCTGCCATTTGAGGGCAGTTTTGGAGATTCTGTTCAAGTGCCCACTGGTGAGACCTTTGGTAGGTAAAGGAACAGGGCCTCCTCAGGAGTGACCCCATCCCTGTGGAGCTCTATGCCAATTGAAGTAAATGTAGCCCCCATGAAGGTCAGACTCTGTTGTTTATAGCTGCTGCCTCTTAAAACCCTTTCAGCATAATATCAAAAAGCAGCAATATAAAATATTTTTAACTATCCTACCCGGATTTATTCTTCTTGACTGGAAAGCATTCAGAGCGCACTTTTCCATTGTCTCCTGAGGCACATGGATGCCAACAGCATATTGTTTAATCCCTCTTGCTACTTCATGGCAACAGAATGACATTTGGGTTTGTTTGCATATTGTGTTTTTGTTTAAGGAAGCATCCTTGAGGGTAAGGTAAAGGTAAAGGGACCCCTGACCATTAGGTCCAGTCGTGGACGACTCTGGGGTTGCAGCGCTCATCTCGCTTTATTGGCCGAGGGAGGCAGCGTACAGCTTCCAGGTCATGTGGCCAGCATGACTAAGCCACTTCTGGAGAACCAGAGCAGTGCACAGAAACGCCGTTTACCTTCCCGCTGGAGCGGTACCTATTTATCTACTTGCACTTTGACGTGCTTTCGAACTGCTAGGTGGGCAGGAGCAGGGACCGAGCAATGGGAGCTCACCCCGTTGCGGGGATTTGAACTGCCGACCTTCTGATCAGCAAGCCCTAGGCTCTGTGGTTTAACTCACAGTGCCACCCGTGTCCCTTGACCCCAAAAGGCAGGCAAAAAAAAATATTTAATTGAAATAGGTATGATACAAACTTAGAAGGCAACTGCAAGGGATAAGCTGCAGCCTTTGCCAGACCGGGAAAGCTAAATGTTGGGAGCATAAGAAGAGCAGAGAGCAAGAGATGAGTTCGCTATGGTCTTACTATGTTTTTGGACTCCAGCTCCCATCAGTTCCAGCCAACATGGCCATTGTTCAGGGTGATGGGAGTTGTAGTCCAGCGGCAACTGGAGGGCTTCAGATTTCCCACCCCTGAACAGCAGAAGGTTGCCAGAGTGGAGGTTAAAGGCCAGTCGCCATTCCCAGAGGACTATGAGCAGGTTCCTGCCAATTTAAAAGAAATTGAGCTATTTACCGCTGCTCCTATACCTGGGGATCGGACTGCCGGAGAAAAGGAACCGGCTAAGGACTGTTGTTACAAGAAGGTAAAAAAGTATCTTTAACTGACTTTGGCTACTCTCAACTTGAAACATTTACTTTGTTGCATAGTAAAGTTACTTGCAGGACATCATTGATTTGGATCCTTTAGAAAGAGAAAAGAACAATTGAAAAGGACTAGGAGGACTTTTGTTTATTTTCTGGAGAGTGTGGGATCAACTGGAAGGTAAAGAATTGACTTTACGCCCTCTAGAGGACTTATAAATTGTTTCAGCAACAAGTGGAGTTTAAAATTTGAGAATTTTTGTCTGACAGCTCAAGAGTGTGGGAATGACCTTGAGTAAAAGACTTTGTTATGGCAGATGGTAAAGAGAAAATTCACAAGAAAGAGGATTTACAAGAAACAACCTTGAGGTCTGGCAGACAATACAAAGTTGATTTTTCCATGCAAAGAAGGGCTTCTGTATCAGGAGCCCCTGGAACCACAGTTGTCCCAAAAGCAAAAGTGAAAATAATGTCTTCAGAAGAATCCTTTGCTAAGGTATTGGAGAAGATAAATGACTCTTTAGAGGAACTAAAAAAGCAAGGCGCAGAAACTAAAGTACAAGTTGCTGAAACAAATAAGAAAATTGAAGAAATCTCTGGGAAAATTGATTCAAACACAAAAAGTATAACTGACCTTGGGAACAAAGTGAACTCAAATGCAGAAGCAATTGGGAAATTATTGGAAGAATCATCTACAACAAGAAAGATAGCTGAGGAAGCTAAAGAAATTGCAACTGCTGCTGAGGGAAAGTTTCCACCAGTGTTCAAGAAACTAGATGAGTATGAACTGGCACTTTCTATGCAGGACATGCAGCGCAAGGAGAGGAACCTAAGGATCAGACTTGTGCCGGAAAAGGAAGGAGACAACCTGGTGGACTACCTGACAAAAGAATTTTCTGACTTTTGGAAGCAGGAGCTGGACAAAGAAGAATTTAAGATAGAAAGTGCATTTAGACTGGGAGCAAGGCAGAGGAAGAACAGACCCAGAGACTGTTTAATAACTCTAAGATCAAAGGAGGAACGGGACAAAATATTGAACCTGCATTACCAAACAACCCTTCGAATTGAAGATTTTTGTGTTGAGATCTTTAAAGACATTCCCAAAAGTATTTTGGACGCAAGAGGACACTACAAGGACCTGGTGATATTGCTGAAAAGGAACTACATACAATTCAGGTGGGAGTTTCCCCAAGGCTTGTCTTTTAAATACAAGGGGAAGAAAAGAAGAATAAAGACAGTGAGTGATAAAGACAAGTTCTTAGGAGAACACGAAGAAGACCTACAGAAAGAGACGTTTCCAGGGCAAGGGCATCCTTCACTGGATACGGATACGGAACCACCGACAAACGAGGAACAAAAATTGGGAGCTGTAGGAGGAAAGAGTAAATAACCCCATCATGGCTCTGCAACTTCTAACCTGGAATTGTAACGGTTTGAACATTCCCAGAAAAAGGAAAAATATATTTCATGCTTTAAAGAAAGACCAATTGGACTTGATTTGTTTACAAGAGACCCATGTGACAAGAGCACATAGAAAATTATTAATAAATAAAAGATTGGGACAAGAATTTATATCTTCAGACAGAGTAAAAAAGAGAGGAGTAGTGATTTATGCAAAGGAAAAGTTGCAACCGAAACAAATCTTTAAAGATGACCAAGGAAGATATTTGGCAATTGAAATCCAATTTCAAGGAGAAAAGTATCTGATAGTGGGAATCTATGCACCAAATGAAGGGAAAGCTGAATTTTTTAAGAAGTTGCATGAGACTTTGATGGACTATATGGATTATAATCTAATCATGATGGGAGACATGAATGGAGTAGTTTCAACAAATATGGATAAAGCACAAAGACAGGTAGTAACAAAAGATGGAAGACTACCAAAGACTTTTTTTGAAATGACTGACAATATGGACTTGATTGACATTTGGAGAACAAAACACCCATTAGAAAGAGAGGGAACCTTCTTTTCTGAAGCCAAAATGACATGGACACGGATTGACCAAATCTGGGTGACTAGCAGTATGGCGTCGAACATAAAGAAAGTGGAAATCTGCCCAAAAACCTTCTCCGACCATAACGCAGTAAAGATGGTGATGAAGCAAACAACAACTGGCTCCTTCAGATGGAGAATGAATGACACCTTATTTAGAGACGAGGAGATTTGCAAGAAGGCCCAAAAAACTTTGAAAGATTATTTTGAAATCAATTTAAGGACTAAAGTAGAAAAAAGAATAGTATGGGACGCAAGTAAAGCCGTGATGAGAGGGTTTCTGATACAACAAAATACATTAAAGAAAAGAAAACAAAATGAGAGGAAGGAAAAAATTCTGGAAAAGATAAAAGAAGGGGAAAAGAAACTAAGATTGAAGCCAAAATCACAAGAGATTTTAAGAGAAATCAAACTTTATCAAACACAATATATGGAACTGACGAATCAAGAATTAGAGTGGAAAATTAAGCAAATGAGACAAAAGACTTTTGAATCTGCTGACAAATGTGGCAAGTTATTGGCTTGGCAAATAAAGAAGAGACAAAAACTCAACACGGTAACAAATATAGAAGTGGAAGGAAAGAACATAAGTAACCCAGCGGAAATTAGGAACTGTTTTCAGAACTACTTTAGACAACTTTACACACAAGGGCCGCAGAAGGAAATGGATATACAACAATTCCTCGAGGAAAATGGGCTGAAAAAGGTCTCGCAGGAAAGCAAGACGATTTTGAACCAGGAGATATCAGCACAAGAAATAGAAGATGCCATTCAAGGTATGACGCTGGGCAAATCCCCAGGACCGGATGGACTGACTTCCAAATACTACAAAGTTCTGAAGGAAGGGCTGATACAACCTTTGAAGGAAGTCTGTAATGAGATTATGGAGGGGAAAAGGGCACCCGACACGTGGAGAGAGGCCTACATTACACTTATACCAAAGACAGAGACTGAAAAGACCCAACTTAAAAACTACCGACCCATCTCGTTATTGAACGTGGATTACAAAATCTTTGCTGACATTTTAGCAAAGAGACTGAAAAGAGTTTTGATGGAGGAGATTCATGGGGACCAAGCAGGCTTTCTCCCGAAAAGGCATTTGGCGGATAATGTAAGGAATATAATTGACATTTTGGAAAAGTTGGAAGTGAATATAAACACTAAGGCTGTTTTGATATTTGTGGACGCCGAGAAAGCCTTTGACAACATTTCTTGGAGCTTTATGTTGAAGAACCTCCGGGGGATGGGGGTAGGCCAAGGGTTTGAGAATGGTATAGGTGCAATATATTCTGAACAGAAAGCAAAATTAATTGTAAATAATGTGGTTACAGAAGAGTTCAAGATTGAAAAAGGGACACGACAGGGGTGCCCTATCTCCCCACTACTCTTTATATCGGTCCTGGAGGTTTTGCTTAATATGATTAGGAGGGACCAGTTGGTTAAAGGGATTCAGGTCGGAGCTAAACAATACAAACTGAGAGCATTTGCAGATGACCTAGTACTTACATTGCAAGAGCCAGAAGCTAGTACGAAAAGAGTTTTGGAAATAATTCAAGAGTTTGGTCAATTGGCAGGATTCAAATTGAATAAGTTAAAGACAAAGGTATTGGAGAAAAACTTAACACAGGTTGAAAAAGAAAGGTTTCAGAATGAGACAGGGTTGACTGTGGTTAAAAAAGTGAAATATTTGGGTATAAATATGACAGCTAAGAATGTGAATCTATTTAAAGATAATTATGAAAAAACTTGGACAGAAGTGAAAAAAGATTTGGAGATTTGGTCAAACTTAAAGCTTTCCTTGTTAGGTCGAATTGCAGTTATAAAAATGAATGTATTGCCAAGAATGTTGTTTTTGTTTCAAGCATTGCAAATAATGGATAAAATGGACTGTTTCAAGAAGTGGCAAAAAGATATATCTAAATTTGTCTGGCAGGGCAAAAAGCCCAGAATTAAATTCAAGATACTAACGGATTCAAAGGAAAGAGGGGGGTTTGCCCTGCCAGACTTTAAACTGTATTATGAAGCGGCAGCTTTCTGCTGGCTGAAAGAATGGCTGCTTCTTGAAAACACAGACATTTTGGATTTGGAAGGCTTTAATAACATTTTTGGGTGGCATGCATATTTGTGGTATGACAAGGTTAAAGCACATAAAAGTTTCAAAAACCATATTGTCAGAAAAGCATTATTAAATGTCTGGATTAGATATAAAGACTTGCTGGAAAATAAAACTCGAAGGTGGCTATCGCCTATGGAAGCAAAGGCAGTTAAAAAGTCTAACATGGAGTCGAAGTGGCCAAGATACTGGGAAATTCTGGAAAAGGAAGGGGACAAACTGAGATTGCAGAGTTTTGAGAAATTAAAAGGGAAGGTGAGAGATTGGTTACACTACCACCAAATAAATGAAGTGTTTAAAATGGACAGTAAAATTGGCTTCCAGGTGGAAAAATCAAAATTGGAGACAGAATTGTTAGAACCCAGTACTAAGAATTTGTCAAAAATGTATAATCTGCTGCTGAAATGGAATACACAAGATGAAACGGTTAAATCAGCTATGATTAAATGGGCTCAGGACATTGGTCATAATATCTTGTTTGCTGATTGGGAAAAGTTGTGGACCACCGGGATGAAATTTACGGCATGTAATGCCTTAAGAGAAAATATTATGAAAATGATATACAGGTGGTACATAACCCCAGTCAAGCTTGCAAAGATTTACCATTTGCCTGATAATAAATGTTGGAAATGTAAAGAAAAGGAAGGTACATTTTTTCACCTTTGGTGGACGTGCCCGAAGATTAAGGCATTCTGGGAAATGATCTATAATGAACTGAAAAAGGTATTTAAATATACTTTTCCCAAGAAACCAGAGGCCTTTCTCTTGGGTATTGTCGGCCAGGGGGTGTTAAAGACAGATATAACTTTCTTTATGTATGCTACAACAGCAGCTAGAATACTCATTGCAAAGTACTGGAAGACGCAAGATTTACCCACACTGGAAGAATGGCAGATGAAGGTGATAGACTACATGGGCTTGGCAGAAATGACGAGCAGAATCCGAAACCAGGGAAGAGAAGCAGCGCAAGAAGAATGGAAAAAGTTCAAGGACTATTTAAAGAAATATTACAAAATTAATGAAAGTTAGAATGATGTTGGACTGGAAAGTAAATGGTTACTATTAGTAATGGTTAAGACAAGGAGAATAAGGAAGATTAGCTTAAATTACAATTAAAATAAGGGAAGATTTGCTGAGTAATTGATAAGAACTTGGAATACAGAAAAGGGAGGCATGAGGAAGTCAGGGAAGAAAGGTATAAGAAACTAAGATATGAAATGGTACATGTTTTTTGTTTTTGTTTTTTGTTTGTTTATGTATTTGTTATATGTTTGTGTTGTTATAAAATCTGTAATAAAAAATCATTATAAAAAAAAATAAAAATAAAATATGAGCAGGAACTGGCGGTCGTCGGAAGGCAGTGATATTTTCTGCTATGTGATGAATTGACCTCGCTTCCTCCCATCTCAAATCTCACAGTCAGGATTCATGTAATCTTTGCGTGTTTGCAGTCCTCTCCGCACCCCACCCCCAACCCACCGTTGTTGTGCTGTGTTAAACACAAATGGACGGGATTAAGCCCCATAGTTTGTTTTTTTCCTTTCAGACTGCACAGGAAGATCCTGCAAACTCCTGAAGGGCACTCAGGGAGCAGTAGCGAGACTGGCAGGCATCAGCACCACTTAGCCATTGTGCCACTCAGGGCCAACGAGGCAGCTCCTCGCTGGGGCTGGGAGTGAAGCACCCAGCAGACTTCATGTCCACCTGTCCATTGCTGTCCATCAGGGAGGCAAGGCTATGATTGATGCCCTAAGAGAGCTGTCACCACTGGGAGCCTTTCCTGAAGATCTGTGTGAAATTGAGCTAAGCGTAGGAGTCAGATGTCCTGATCTCAGCGCTCTTCCAGTCATCCAGGGGGGAGATGCTTCAGAGGCAATTGGCACCAGTGGCAGAACTAGCTCTAGGTTTGAGGGGTCCCCGACAAAGTGCCCCCAAGTGAACCACCCCCTGAAAGCAGTGTTGCCCCGCCGCAAGCAGGCTTACCTGCTGGCAGCCCGCAATCTGGGTTACAGTGCCCCAAACCAGTACATTGGAGCCATTATGAGTAATCAACATGGTACATGGACACAGTTGGTATTACCTGTGAGCCCCGCAGGGCCCCAGCAGTTGCATAGGGATGCTGGGTGGTGCATGTAAAGAAGCCCAAATCCCTGTTATGAAGATGCGATCTTCCAGCAGCTGTTCTGGGTGCCAGCAGGGTCAGTTCACAGCAGCCATGTCTGCTTCTCTGGTTGGCTAGATTGGGGTTAACCACACTGCCTTTTCCACAGGGTTTGCACCTTCCAATTGTGGCACACAGGTTGTGGCTGGTGGGTGAATGAATGTGTTTTGGCAGGGCTGTGAGGCTTCCTTCACTGACAGAGTTGATCCACACAGCACCGTTAAACCATGTTAAACAGTCCTAGCTCCCTTTCACCAAGGAATCACCAGAACGGTAGTTTGCTAGGGGACTGAGAGTCCTTAGCAGATCCCTATTTCCCTTACAGAGCTACAATTCCCCAGGTGGTTTAACAACCGATCTCTCTTTCCAGGGAACTATGGGAATTTTACAAAGCAGTATAATAGTTTTTTAAATGTATATTGTGGATGTGCTATAATCTTTTAGCCTAGAGGATAAGCATGGAATGAATCGCTCTGTTTGGCTGAAATAAGCCATTTGGGACTACTGTAGAGAAAGCTGAGGATTGCCTCCCTCATTTTATTAATTACTCATTCATTTGCTGCCTTATTTCAACTGAATGAATTATAGAAAGCTATATTGTGAGGGGAAGCATTACGCTTTTCTAATCCATTGTGGCGGGTGTGGCATATAATTATGCAAAACTCAATGCCAAAACTAGACATCCAGAACTTTATACAAGTCAATGAACGTTTTGCATTGACTGGGCATCGTTTCCACGACTCATAATCTATTTATTTGCATGTAATCCATCCTAATAATCATTAGGACCCCCTTCTCTCCACACACCCCTCCCTCATCAAAAGCTTGAATACATTCCGGGTATTCAGACATAGAATCCACCCCAGCAGTCCAGATGCCTGTTCACAACAGAACACATTAAAGTCATTTGCTGTTTTCTGTGAGTAAAGACAGTTTGCTCCCTAGTATGGATCTCTCACTCAAGTTGATGGAAGGTTTATTTTGAATTGCAAGGTCAGGATTCATTATGCACTGAGAATCTGTGTGGACACAAACCGAAAGATTTCAAATTTCGCAGGTGCAAAAACAGAGCAATAATTGGGTTAGGGAGGAAATCCCCCCAACAACTCCCACTTACAGGGATTTGTTGTTATTATTATTAGTAATAATATTATTATTGCTTTTGGGTAGGATTATCACCTCACAAGTCAGCCACCAGCCACATACCTTGAATTCTCCCTGTGCCGTGGGAGAAAGGGCAGGTTTGGCGCCTTCTGCTGGCCAGTGGTGAAGCTGCATGCTCCGCTACTGGGGGCGGAGAGTAGGTGGGGGTGTGGCCCGAGGCCCGCAGGGGTGTGGTGCGCGTTCTGGGGGCGTGACGCACTGCCTGTGGGGGCGTGGTGCCTGGCGCACGGGGGGTGCACAGCGTGTGTCTGGGGGGGGGGCGCCGCGATGGCACCCTACCAGAATAGTGGTGTCAGGGGCGGTCCGCTCCCTCCGCACTCCTGTTCCTCTGCCAGTGCTGCCGGCTCCATAGTTGCCCCTGCCATTCGGACTGGGAAAATATGCCAATTTTGTCTTCTCTCCATTTCTCATTTCTCCAATCTCACATTCAGCGCACCACAGTTCCTTATCTATATCTATCTCTATCTATATCTACACACTCACGTTTCAGATTGAATGAGGGATCACATGTTGAGATTCCTGCATTGAGGGATGACCCTCGAGATCCCTTCCAACTC
Organism: Podarcis raffonei; assembly: GCF_027172205.1. Classification (NCBI taxonomy): domain Eukaryota; kingdom Metazoa; phylum Chordata; class Lepidosauria; order Squamata; family Lacertidae; genus Podarcis; species Podarcis raffonei. The sequence continues at coordinate 4,137,492 of NC_070603.1, forward strand.
TATGATACCAGCCTACTAAAAATTCGTGTTTTCTCTTAAAGTACATATTTTTGTATGCTAGAGCTTTCCAGAACTTTTCATATCGGTGACACATGTTTTAGACCTGCATCATTTCGTGACACAGTAATTTGGTTTTACCAGCAAACTAGAGGTTAAACTAACCCCTTTCCAGCCCTGTGAGGAACATCGTGTGACGTGTGGAAAGCTCTGTTGCATGCAATCTCCCCTAATATAATGCATTTTTGTATGTTATTTTCACTAATATATGCATCTATATGCACACTTTGCCCTAGTTGATGTCCCAAAGCTATGTGGAAATGTGGGGAACTAAACAAAGAAACTGGAACAATGCATTTGTCCTTTTTATTGGAGATTGAGCCTGGAGTCTTGACATCAAGGATAGGGGATTCTGGTCTTCCAGGAGTTGCTGGGCTCCATCTCCCGCCGCCCCTCCTCCCTGGCCAGGCTTGCAAGGGCTGATGGGCGCTGGAGTCCAACAGCAGCTAGAGGTGCCACAGCTTCCCCCCATCTGCTCCACATCTGCAAAGCATGCATGTGCTCTTTCCCCACCACCACCATCATGCAGGTCACTGCAGCACCGTTTGTTTTCAGCCTCCATTTGACACACTGATCTGAAGGGTTCTGTATGTACACTTCCACTACCCTATTTTAAAGAAGGATAATTATCTTCCGGGGTGGCGCCATCGGAAAATGGCTGATTCCCTCTAACTTGGAGGGGACTGGCTCCACAGAAACTGGGTCTTTACCGCTACGGCGCAGCGGGGACCCTTTAAAAATCACAGGCGGGTGAAGCCTGTGACCGTGGGACTCGGCGGGCACCTTTTGCGCCCCCCCAATCGGCGAAGGAGTCCAGTTCTGGGCTCCGGAGCGGAGCGGGGAAGTGGCGCTGTGCTGTGAGTTGTCTGCTTCTTCTGTGGAGTGAAGCCGCGAAGCCGTTGCCGGAGAGCGCTGCCTTCTTCCCAAAAATTTGGCACTAAAATCAACGATCCGTGAGTAGGTCAATTTTGGAATTAAAGGAACTGTATAAAAGATTTGGCACCGAATGTGGAGAGGTATAAACAGGAAGTCTGCCTCCCGTTCTTGTAAATGAAGTAAAGCAATGAACTTGTAAGCGGAAACCTCAAAGGACGTTCTTAAGGATTACAATCCGAACATCAAACAAGCGCTTTCCCCCCTTGGATACAGGGGAGGAGGGGGGAAAGGATTTGAACAGTATTTCCCCGTAAAAGAGAGAGCAAGAGCAGCTAAAATCCATTGCTCAAATCCCTGAGACCGGCTTCCAGCAAATAGTAAAAATGCCGTATTGGGAAACGTGCTGCTGCTGAAAGTACTTTCTTTTTTAACAGCTAACTCTGCGCCTGAAGATACAATTAAGATACAATATTACTGAGTGGTTTCTCCTGATTTTAAAGTATCAGGCAATAAATTGAAATAGAAATAGAAACTGTTGTCCTTTTGAGACTGGGGGATGAAAGGGGAAAGTAAGTTACTTTAAAATATTATTGACTGTTGTTGCTATTGTGTCCCCCTAGAGGAACTTTGAAATTGCTGCAACTGCAGCTGGATTAAGGGAATTTTCCACTTCAAAACAAACGCTGAGTGTGTGACTGGCCTTGACAGACTCTGACTCTGACTTTGAGTGTGTGACTGACCTTGACTTTTATCTGGAGGGTTATGGCAGATGGGAAAGACAAGTTAGAGTCCCTACAAGCAACCAGGTCTGGCAGAGTACTTCGTACAGACGGTGGGCTGCAAAGGAGAGCTTCGACATCCGGCCCTGCTGGCTTGCCAATAACAACCCCATCGGCACAATCTAAGCCTAAAGGTATGGCTGCTGACGATGCCCTGGCCCAGGCACTTAGTAAAATAAATGAATCTTTGGATAAAATAAGCAAACAAGTAGCCGAGGCATCAAGTAAAATTGACCCAAACACCACAAGCATTAATCAAAACACTACAAGCATTAATAATTTGGGTCAGAAGGTGAACACTAATACTGAGACTATTCAGAAATTACTACAGGAATCAACTTTAATACGAAAGACAGCTGATGAGGCAAAAGAAATTGCAACCTATACAGCCACCGTTGTAGAAGAGAAGATACCACCGATACACAAACAACCACAAGACCATAGAGCAATATTGTCTATGATTGAGTTGAGGGAGAAACAAGCAAATTTAAGGGTCAGGGCGGTTCCTGAATTGGAGAAAGATAATTTGATTGAATTTCTTACACAGGAATTTGCAGACTTTTGGAATCCAGATTTGGAGAAGGACAGTTTCAAGATAGTGAGTGCTTTTAGACTCAGAAAAGGAGGGAGAAAGAACAGAGCAAGAGACTGTTTGATCACCCTCCGGACAAAAGAGGAGAGAGACAAAATCTTGAGTCTGCACTTCCAGAAGACTTTGGTAATACATCAGTCAAGAGTGGAGATATTTAAGGATATTCCGAAACATCTTTTGGACCTTAGGTCCAATTACAGAGACTTGACTGCACTGCTGAGAAGCAACGGAATCTTTTTTAGGTGGGAATTCCCCCAAGGCCTGTCTTTTAGTTACAAAGGCAAGAAGATAAAAATAAGATCAGAGGACGACAAGGCTAAATTTTGGAGAGACCACGGAGAAGACTTGCAGAAGAAAGCTGAAGGAGAGTTAAAAACACTTGTAAGTGAAACTCTGGATATACCAGATCTACCTCCTGAATTAAAAGACCGCTTGAAGAAGGTGATACCACCAACAGAACAGGAACAGGCACTGGGTGCAGTTGGAGGAGAAGCATAGTAACTACATCATGGCTCTGCAACTACTAAGTTGGAATTGTAACGGTTTGAACTCCCCTCAGAAAAGGAGATCTGTGTTTCACTTATTGAAAAAGGAACAATTGGATTTGATTTGTTTACAAAAAACCCATATAACAAGGCTACACAGGAAACTATTGATTAATAAAAGACTTGGTCAGGAGTTTATTTCATCGGACAAGGTAAAAAAAAGAGGAGTTGTGATTTACGCAAAAGAGAGATTACAACCAAAATTTATATTTAAAGATGACCAAGGAAGATTTGTGGCAGTTGAAATTCAAATACAGGGAGAAAAATTTTTGATAGTAGTTGTTTATGCACCAAATGAGGGGAAGTCTGATTTCTTTAAAAAGTTGCATGTGATCCTGATGGACTATTCGGATTACAATGTAATTTTGCTGGGAGATATGAATGGAGTGGTATCTACACATATGGACAAGGCACAAAGACAGGTAGTCACCAAGGATGGTAGACTACCGAAAACTTTTTTTGAGATGACAGACAACTTGGATTTAGTTGATATTTGGAGAATAAAGAACCCCTTGGCTAAGGAGGGAACCTTCTTTTCTGAAGCCAAAATGACATGGACTAGAATTGACCAAATATGGGTAACTAGAGGAATGGCACCAAAGACTAGAAAAGTGGAAATCTGCCCAAAAACCTGCTCCGACCATAACGCTGTCAAGATGGAGATGAAACTAATATCAACTGGTTCCTTCAGATGGAGGATGAATGACACCTTATTTAGAGATGAAGAAGTATTAAAGAAGGCCCAAAAAACCTTGAGAGACTACTTTGAGATAAATATGAACACCAATGTGGAAAAAAGAGTAATCTGGGACGCCAGCAAGGCAGTTATGAGAGGGTTCTTGATACAACAGAACGCACTAAAAAAGAGAATCCAGAATGAGAAGAAGGAAAATTTTTTGGAGAAAATAAAGGAAGGTGAAAAAAAATTGAGAGTAAAACCCAAGTCGCAGGAGATTTTGAGAGAAATAAAGTTATATCAAGTGCAACTTATGAAAATGATGAACCAAGAGATTGAATGGAAAATTAAACAAATGAGACAAAAGACATTTGAGTCGCCTAATAAATGTGGGAAACTGTTGGCTTGGCAAATGAAAAAAAGACAAAAACTAAATACAATCACAAATTTTGAAGTGGAAGGAAGGAACATACAGAACCCAGCTGAGGTCAGAAACTGTTTCCAGAGGTACTTCAAACAATTATACACACAAGGGCCACAGAGAGAAATCGATGTAGACCGATTTTTGAAGAAAAATGGATTACAAAAAATCTCTCAAGAAAATAAACTAATGTTGAGCTATAAAATAACTGAACAGGAGATAGAAGGTGCCATTCAGAATATGCAATTGGGTAAATCTCCAGGACCGGATGGACTGATTTCTAGATACTACAGATCCTTAAAGGAATGGTTAGTACAACCTTTGAAAGAAGTCTGTAATGAAATAATGGAGGGGGGAAAGGCACCAGAGTCGTGGAAAGAAGCATTTATCACACTTGTACCGAAAATAGAGACTGAAAAGACGCAGCTCAAAAACTACCGTCCCATATCACTGCTTAATGTGGATTACAAAATTTTTGCAGATATTTTGGCTAAAAGACTAAAAAGAGTGTTAGTGGAAGAGATACATAAAGACCAAACAGGTTTTCTCCCAGGAAGACACCTTTCTGACAATGTGAGAAACATAATTAATATTATAGAGAAACTGCAAGTGAATATAAATACTAAGACAGTTTTAATATTTGTGGATGCGGAGAAAGCCTTTGACAACATTTCTTGGACCTTTATGAAAAAGAACTTACAGGGTATGGGGGTAGGCCAAGGTTTTGAAAACGGTATAAGTGCAATATATTCAGAACAAAAGGCTAAATTAATTGTAAATAATGTGGTGACAGAAGAATTTAAAATAGAAAAAGGGACACGACAAGGTTGCCCAATTTCCCCATTGCTTTTTATATCGGTTCTGGAGGTTTTGCTGAACATGATTAGAAGGGACCAGTTGGTTAAAGGTATACAGGTCGGAGCCAAACAGTACAAACTGAGAGCATTTGCAGATGATTTAGTACTGACGTTACAGGAGCCAGAATCTAGTACTAAAAGGGTTTTAGAACTGATTCAAGAATTTGGTCAGGTCGCAGGGTTTAAACTGAACAAGTCAAAAACCAAGGTTTTAGAGAAAAATTTAACACAAATTGAGAGAGAGAGGTTTCAGAACATGACAGGTTTAACAGTGGTTAAGAAAGTTAAATACTTGGGGATCAATATGACAGCAAAAAATGGGAATTTATTTAAAGATAACTATGAAAAATGCTGGAGTGAAGTGAAAAAAGATTTAGAAATATGGTCAAATTTGAAACTTTCATTGCTGGGCCGTATCGCTGCTATAAAAATGAATGTATTGCCTAGAATGTTGTTTTTGTTTCAGGCATTGCAAATTGTGGACAAGATGGACTGTTTCAAGAAGTGGCAGAGAGATATTTCAAGATTTGTCTGGCAGGGCAAGAAGCCTAGAATAAAATTTAAAATATTAACGGATGCAAAGGAAAGAGGTGGATTTGCCCTGCCAGATTTTAAACTTTATTATGAATCAGCAGCTTTCTGCTGGTTGAAAGATTGGCTACTTCTTGAAAACACAGACATTTTGGATTTGGAAGGTTTTAACAATGTATTTGGATGGCATGCATATCTGTGGTATGATAAGGTCAAAGCGCATAAAGCATTTAAAAACCATATTGTTAGGAAAGCATTGTTTAATGTTTGGATAAGATACAAGGATCTATTGGAAAATAAAACCCCAAGGTGGCTGTCACCAATGGAAGCGAAAGCTCAGAAAAAGCTCAATATGGAGGCAAAATGGCCGAAATATTGGGAAATTTTGGAACAAGATGGAGATAGACTAAAACTGCAGAGTTTTGAGAAACTAAAGAACAAAGTGCAAGACTGGCTTCATTATTATCAGATAATGGAGGCATATAATTTGGACAAGAAAATTGGCTTCCAGGTGGAAAAATCAAAATTAGAAACAGAACTGTTAGAACCTAAAACCAAGAATTTGTCAAGAATGTATAACTTGCTGTTGAAATGGAATACTCAGGATGAAACGGTGAAGTCTGTTATGATTAAATGGGCACAAGATGTTGGACACAATATTATGTTTGCTGACTGGGAACAGTTATGGACCACAGGTATGAAGTTTACGGCATGTAATGCCTTAAGAGAGAATATTATGAAAATGATATACAGGTGGCACATGACCCCAGTCAAGCTAGCAAAAATCTACCATTTGCCCGATAATAAATGTTGGAAATGCAAAGAAATTGAAGGTACATTCTTTCACCTTTGGTGGACGTGCCCAAGGATTAAGGCTTTCTGGGAGACGATATATAATGAATTGAAAAAGGTATTTAAATATACCTTCTTGAAGAAACCAGAGGCCTTTCTCCTGGGCATAGTTGACCAATCGGTGTTAAAGAAGGATAGAACTTTTTTTATGTACGCTACAACAGCAGCAAGAATACTTATTGCAAAATATTGGAAGATACAAGATTTACCCACCCTGGAAGAATGGCAGATGAAGGTGATGGATTACATGGAGTTGGCGGAAATGACTGGCAGGATCCGAGATCAGGGAGAAGAGTCAGTGGAAGAAGATTGGAAGAAATTTAAAGACTATTTACAGAGACATTGTAAAATTAACGAATTTTAGAATGATGCTGGATTGAAATTAAGTGGTTTTTAGCTGTAATGGTTTAAAAGAATATGAAAAAATGGTTTTTTATAAGTAAAAATTCAAGGTTATAATGATTTAAGATTAAAGATCTGGGTAGAATAAAGAGGGAAAGAAACTGCTGAGCTAATAAATTGAATTGGAATACAAAAAAGGGAGGTATGAGGAGGTCCGAGAAACAAGTAAATGAAAAATAATGTGATGAAAAGATTGTTTGTTTTTAACAACTTTTATTTTGTATTTCTTTTCTTCTTCTTTTTCTTTTTCTATTTTGTAAGGCAAAAATCTTAATAAAAATTTTATTAAAAAAAATAAAAAAAAGGATAATTATCTAGCAGCATTGACTTCTGCATATAATAAATTCAATGTTCATAAACAGAAATGGAGTACAGTGGTACCTTGGGTTACATATGCTTCAGGTTACAGACGCTTCAGGTTACAGACTCTGCTAACCCAGAAATAGTACCTTGGGTTAAGAACTTTGCTTCAGGATGAGAACAGAAATTGCGTGGCGGTGGCGGGAGGCCCCATTAGCTAAAGTGGTGCTTCAGGTTAAGAACAGTTTCAGGTTAAGAATGGACCTCCAGAACAAATCAAATTCTTAACCCGAGGTACCACTGTACAGCTTCAATTGTCTGACCGGCCTGGGCAATGTCCATACAATTAGATTATCAGAGGAAATACTGTGACAGAATATGTGGAGGGGACATCTTTCTCTACTGTTACTATTTCCCCCTCTCTTAAAGATTCCCCTAAAAAGAATTGTGATAGACTGCCACCCCAGACTGAACCTAGACTAGCTGGTGGGGAGTGGGGGAGGGAACCAATTGGGCTTTGTGGGGGCTGAGATTTTAAGCCCAACTGACAATAAAATTTCCATCCAGCCCTCATCTAGAAATAAGGAACAGAAGGAGCTTTTAATTTACTTTCCTAAATCCCAAAGGACACAAAATTTAACAAAATACCTTTAGATTGCAAGGGTAGCTTAACCTCCTTGTGGTCTAGTACATGGGGGAGATTTTAGCAAGAAATTCCAGAGGAGTGCCCCTTTTAAACCAATAAAGCTCAGTGTCAATATATGTTAAGAAAGTTTATTTGGAAATGGATTTGGACACAGAAGAAAAAAGGGCAAAGAAGGCTTGGCACAAAAAACACACACAGATTTTCAAAGAAAAAACAAAATGTCACTCTAACAGCTAGATTATATCTACAAGAATCATAGAACTGTAGAGTTGGAAGGGACCCAAGGGTCATCTAGTCCAACCCCCTGCAATGCAGGAATCTTAACTAAAGCATCCATGATAGATGGCCATCCAACCTCTGCTTAAGAACCTCCAGTGATGGAGAGTCCACAACCTTCCAAGGGAGAGAGTACCACTGTCAAACAGCTCTTACGGTCAGAAAGTTTTTCCATAAGTTTAGTCTGAATCTCCTTTCTTGTAACTTGAAGCCGTTGGTTCAAGCCCTACCCTCTTCCATGCGACAGCCCTTGAGATATTTGAAGATGGCTATCATATCACCTCTCAGTCTCCTCTTGTCCAGGCTAAACATACCCAGCTCCTTCAACTATTCCTCATAAGGCTTGATTTCTAGACCCTTGATCATCTTCGTTGCTCTTCTCTGCATGCATTCCAGCTTCTCAACATCATGGGCAACATTCTGGACACAGTATTTCAGGCGTGGTCTGACCAAAGCCTACTAGAGTGGGACTATGACTTCCCTTGATCTGGACACTATACTTCTGTTGATGCAGCCTAGAATAGTGTTAACCTTTTTTTTGCTGCTACATCACACTGTTGACTCATGTTAAGCTTGTGGTCCACCAAAACCCCTAGATGCTTTTCACAGCCAGGTGTCCCCCATCTTATATTTGTGCCTAAGTGCAGAACCTTAAGTTTGTCCCTATTGAAAATCAATTTGTTAGCTATGCTCCAATCTGTTAAGGTCATTTTTAATTCTGATTCTGTCTTTTACAGCATTAGTTACCCTTCCAAGTTTGGTGAAATCTGCAAACCCACATTTTACCAGCTTCCTCATGAGAATATCATGGGAGACTTTGTCAAAAGCCTTACTGAAGTCAAGATACACTATGTCCACAGTTTTCCCATGATTCACCAAGTTTGTAATTCCATCAAACGCTTGTTCTTCCTCTTACTTTGTACATAGCCCTTTATTATTATTATTTCTAATGTCTCTTGCAAGCCTAAGCTCATTCTGAGCTTTAGCCAGCCTGACTTTCTCCCTGCAACTGTTGGCTACTCATGTCTACTCCTTCTTTGTGATTTCCCCTTTCTTCCATTTCTTATACATGTCCTTCTTAACTCTCAGCTCATCTGTAAGCTCCTTATGCAAGCATACTGGTTTCTTTAGATGACTCCCACTTTTCTTTCTTGTTGGAAGTGTCTCCATTTGGGCCTTCAATAGTCCTCCTTTTAGAAACTCCCATCCATCTTGGACTCCCTTCTCTTTGAGTATTTCTGACCATGGGATCACACCCAGTATCTCCCTCGGCTTTTAAAAATTGACCAGAGTGCATATCCGGCTATACTCAGCTTTCCCTTTCCTCTGTATTGTGAAACCCAATAGGGCATGATCATTTCCTCCCAAGTTTCCCAGTACTTCTACTTCCTCAATCAGTTCCTCCCTGTTGGTTAGGACCAAGCCCAAGACAGATAATCCCCTTGTTGCTTCTTTCACCTTCTCTCAAAATTCTCTCACTGCAGCCCTTGGGGTTATGTCTAGGACATTCTCCTCACCAGTCTTGTGCTGCATCTTCCTTAAGCACGTTTGTATAGCTGGAATCTGTCCTCTGACCAGCAGTGTTGTGTGGCGCCTGGGCAAGCTCCAGGGGGTGGGTGCATGCTGGGGTGGGGAGTAGAGGGGCACAATGCAGCACCCCAGCAGTCCTGTCCATTCAGTGTGCCGAGGGAGAAACGAGCTCCCTTGGCGACAGCACATCTCTGATGCCTCTGCCCCCTATTGATTTAGTACTCACACTTGGGGCAGTAAAAATATAGATCTTCCAATTATTCCAATGTACTACATGTAAATTGTGCTTTTTAGTGGCATCTGTGCTCTTCAGGAGCAGCAGACAATAGCGATTCCAAATTAATTGATCCAGATTCATTGTGTGCCTGCACTAACCAAATTATCCCAAGGACACCCCTCCCAACCAATGTACACGCATATATGCCGTTTCCAATCAAAAAGCAAATATAGCTCTTGAGAAAACCGGAGAAAGCGAATGGGTGTAGAACTTAACCCAGAGAGCTGTCATTGCAAGACTCCCAGGAGCCCCCAAGCCCACAGGTAGGTTAATGAGAACTGCGTGAGTGAAGAGCCAGACTCAAGTCAGCTACCAAATTGCCTCAGAGACCCAGGGAGGAGCCTATGTTCCATAGCAGCTGCACAAGCCTTGTCACCTCCAGAACTGAGTCTCATTCTTTGGAAGGGTGTGGTTCCCTGAACGTCACAGTCCTGGGCCTAGTTGTTGACCTTAAGAGCAGGTAAAGGAGCTATGCCTAGGCAGTACCACTTCAGACCGTGGCAGGGGTGGACATCTACTATGGTGATGACGCTCTTTCGGCTTTTGCATTAGCAACTGGCGCTGGGTGGAGTAGCTCTCTCTCCCTGGAACACCAAGTGCAAAGCTTGGGGATGTTCCTGAACTGAGTTCAGATTGGGAAATCCCAGTAGCACTGGTGGTCAGGAATGAATTTTATCAACTTTGATAACTGACGGTGGTTCTTTTTAGAGAGGGCAGACTCAACAACAGTGATTTGTGCTCATGTCACCTCCAGACTAGACTACTTATAATGAGCTGTACTTGGGGCTGCCTTTAAAGATGCTCCAGAAACGTCAGCTGGTTCAAAACACAGCCGCTAGAGTACAGATTGGGTTCCAGTAACACCTGCATTATACTGCTCTACTGGCTTCCAGTGTGTTTCTGGGTCCAATTTAAAGTGTGGGCTTCAACCTGAACAATTTGTGTGGGATTCAACTAAGTTTTACCTAGAGCAGGCCTACTGAAATTAATGGACCTGAAATTCATTACTTTCAGTAGGCCTACTTTGAGTAACACTTAGTTGAATATCAACCATTGAGCCTGAATCATCTGAGCTTTGGAGCAGCAGAGTATACATCTTTTCAATAAGTAAATAAGTCTTTAAAGGAAAAACGTGACTGCGTATTTTAGCTTGCCAATACAGTGGTACCTCGGGTTAAGAATTTAATTCGTTCTGGAGGTCCATTCTTAACCTGAGGTACCACTTTAGCTAATGGGGCCTCCTTCTGCCGCCGTACAATTTCTGTTCTCATCCTGCAGTAAAGTTCTTAACCCATGCACTGGCGGAGGAAAAGGGGGGCGGGGAGCGCACCGCCCCTGGAAGCATGATCTCAGTGGGGTTCCATCGCAGCTGCCCACCCCGCCTGCACTGCCCCCCCACCTGCAGGCGGTGCGCCATGCCCCCAGAACGTGCACCATGCCCCTTTGGACGGCGCGCCACACCCCCGGGATGCACACCAGCCCCACCCACACCTGCTCTCTGCCCCCGGTGCCGGAGCATGAAGTTCTGCCACTGAACCCGAGGTACTATTTCTGGGTTAGCGGAGTCTGTAGCCTGAAGCGTCTGTAACCCGAGGTACCACTGTACTTTAATGAGAGGCTGGGAGATGGGAAGAGCCAAGACTTCCACTTTTTGAAACTAAGAGAGGAGAATTAGAAATAAAAGGTGGGGGTGAAACTCTACTGGAGAAGCAAAATAGCGTGCAAAACCCAATTAAAGGTGGACCCAGCTTAATGAATTGACAAGCAAGCGATAACCTCTCAGCTGGCTTCCTCCCCACTGGACTCAAGCAGAAAGTTGTGGGAGGGAGCCCCCCCCCTTCTCCCACTCTGCTCTTGCCTGGCACTGTTTCTCCAGGCTCCTGTGATGAATTATTGAAGCTGCAAAGAACAGGCAGTGACAGGGCAGCGCTAAGCACATACCCGCGTGTCAACCTTTGATCAAGCTGGAGAGTGTACAGATCAATTCTTCAAGACGAAGCACAGTTAAAAGGGATGCAAGGCCATGCCAAGAATGCAGCAAGGGGGGGGGAGCTGCTCTCTGCGGTGCTATCAGAATGGAGGGCAAAGGTGGGAGGGGAGAACCGCCTGCGCTTCTACCTGGAGCCTGAAGATCCAGCCCCTCCCCTATCAATACAGGTGTTTCTGCATTGGAATTGCTATTTTTAAATTTAATGTTTTGGGGGGGGGGGCATATGTCCCAAATGACCAATCAATACAAGGGTTCGGGACAAGGAAATTTTCTTGGGGAATTTCCAGCCACTCACAAAACAACACAAGGACGCTCTTCTCTGTCTCTCCATCTAAGTCAGGTGGGGTGATCATTGGCCTGAACTCAGCAATGGGCAACAGGTAAGAGGAACCACGGGCCTAATGCCTGAGTGCAGCCTTCAGAGAGTGCAGGCCACACCTCTTCTCCCCAGGCCACACCTCTTCTCCCCAGGCCACACCTCTTCTCCCCAGGCCACACCCCTCAGCAGCCCTGCTTTGCACACTCCTTGAGTGCTTTTGCCTGATTTGAATGTGTCCTTATTAGGTGGCACTGAAAGATCAGGTTTGCTGCTTTCCAGTACTTCTTGATGTCCCTTTGCCACTTGAGGCACAGTTTATTCTCTGTGGCATGGGATGTTTTTGGTCTTTGTTTTTTAAATTAAAGATTTATTGGTTTACAAAAGTATGTGCAATGTCTTTTTTTTCAAGTTACATTTTCCATAGGTCAGTTTCATTTGTTGAGACATTAGGTTTACATTAGGAAGAAAAAAGGGGGAAGAGGTGGAGGGGGTGGGGTGGGGTGGCATGGGATGTTCAACTCGGACTTGAATGTCAGCTGAAGCCTCTCCTGGCAACTGTGATTCATGATAAGGTAATATTCCATTTGGACTATTATAATGCATTGTATGTAAAGCAGCCCTTGAAGATGGTTCTGAAGCTGCAGTTAGTTTGAAACACAGCAGTCCAAGATGGCACACTGGGAACATACCTTGGCAGTTTGGAGAGCTCTGCACTGGTTACTGGTTCACTTAAGGACCTCTGTCCGAACACGAAGGTCTTCCACTAAGGCCCTCTTATATTGCCACCCTCCAGAGATCATCATCTTCTTCTCCTTCTCCTTCTCCTTCTCCTTCTCCTTCTCCTTCTCCTTCTCCTTCTCCTTCTCCTTCTCCTTCTCCTTCTCCTTCTCCTTCTTCTTCTTCTTCTTCTTCTGTCCCAATGAATTCTACCATTGAAAGTTTGTCTCTTGCTCTCTCTCTCTTACCTTTTCGGGATCAGGCTAAGATACTTCACAGGTATTTTGATGGTTGGTATTTTCAGAATTAGGAGAATGCTGTATTTTGAACAATGGAAATGTACTTCACACTCTGCTGTTTTGGTTCTTTTATTCATTTTAGTTGTCTAATTTGTTTTTTATTTCAATTGCTTTATTATAATAGTTTTTCTTTTAATATACATTGTAAACCATGTGGGAATCAGTATTATGAAAGGCAGCAACCAGAAATACCTAAATTGTTTTTGCATTCATTAGGGAATCTGCCGTTGCTTCAACATCAATCCATTTTCTTAGCTTTTTCTCCTCCTCCTTTCGGATTCTAGCCAATCAGGAATCACGCAGGAATGACAAGTGGACAAGGCAGATTCAGGTGATTCAACCAAGTGGACCTTCCTGGACACAATGGGAAGAATTCAACACAGCTCTGAGCAGGTTGCTCTGTCAGCTGAAGCATTCCTGCTTGCCTGAGGGAACAATGTGCCCTCTCTTTACCACTCGTGCTGTTCCGGGGGTTGTCTGACACCCCCCCCCAAGCCAATGCGGTGGGCATGTAAGGAGGAGGTGTGGGGAAAGCCTTGCATAAGCTTCTGCTGTTGGGACTACTAAATTGAATCTGGCCCTTCAGTAGAAACAAGTTATTCTAGATCAGTGTTTCACAACTGGTGGCACCTCCCCCCCCCCCCCGGGATATTCTACGGGGTCCACAGGTGAAAATTGCATAAATGGGGGGGGGCACAGCATGAGACTAGGAGGCCACAGAGGGAAGCAAGAAGTGACTCTGCAAGGCGCAGGGTGCAATCCACCCCAACGCTGAGTGGAGTGGCGCTGTCTGAAGTGGTTGAGGGGCGCATGGCCTTTGGCAGCATCAGGCAGCTGGGCCTGACTCTGCAAGGCACGGGGTGAAATCCACCCCAGGACAACTTGCATCAAGTGCCTACTCTGAAGAAAGCCACGCTGAGTTCAGTGGGCCTTACTTCTGGATAAGGGGGAGGGGGCTATAGTGTTTTATCTAGGCAGCCAGGGCTCCTTCAGATGACAATATCTTTTGTACCAGGTCAGTGAGGACCACTTGCTTTTTAAAATTCTCCCTGTGCACCTTTTGGACTGTATCTGTAGGTTTCCTCCTCTGTGTCAAATAACTGGGGTCAAATAAGTGTTGTTTACTTCTTATAATACATAGAAGATGCATCTCCCTCAGGAGGTTCTGGACTCTCCATCCTTAGAGGTTTCTAAGCAGAGCTTGGATGGCCATCAGTCATGCATGCTTTAGCTGAGTTTCCACCATTGCAGGGGGTTGCACTAGGAAGATGGCCCTCGGGGTCCCTTCCAGCTCTTGTGATTCTATGTTTTTCTGCTTCAACAATATTTCATTATGGTCCTATCATTTTATAGAAGTCATGTTTCACCTTTAATGCTATTTTTGACTCAACTTATAATTTAGCTACCAGGACAGTAAAATAGTCCACCGCCCCCCTTCAGATGATTTGAACCCATGTGCTTTTGGGTTTGATTCAGATGTAGCAGACACAGTCCATTGTGGGAGAATATGAATGAATGTGAGCGCAGTCTACTGTGTTTTGCACAGCACCTGACACAGAATTGATGCTAAAGATGCTAGTGAGTAGTGGAAGCAGATGCTGCTACACATCGAGGCAAGAAGAAAATCTCCTTCACTGTGTTGCACAAGCTGGTCTACTCAATACAAAATAAATCTCCAGTTGTGGCCAGTTCTAACATTTTAAAATAGAAAATGAGATTTAGGGCGGGGAGAGGTGGAATCTGCAAAATCCCAGGAGGGAATTAAGTCTTGATCTCCAGCAGGGCTCTGCCAAAGCATCAGATTAAAAGTCATCAGATACAAAACCCTCATAAATTTAGCCAGATCTCTTGTAAATCAAATGCTGTTCTTTGCTCCCACACCTGGCTCTAGGGAGCAAATTTGCCCTCGTCTATCCAAACACATGCCGACCTCCCCTCTATTATTCAACCCTCAGTAGGCCCCCTACATGCCTTGTTCACTCAGAATCACTCCCTCCAGGCTAACCTGCTGGTGCTGCTGATGTTATCCCAGGGGGATTCTCCAGGGGGTTCAAAGGATGGTTCATGGAAGCCCTACCAGGTTCTGCCAAAAGCGATTGAAGTGTTATATAGCCACAGAGGAAAAGCCCTGGGTAAGAGTGATCTGACTTTTACTATATTCCCTGGGCAAAAAGCTGAATTTAGGCAGAACTGCACACTTCCTTTTGAACTTACATGATGTTTATATGCAAAATGCAGAGGACTCAGATTCACCACCTGAAAGTTCATACCCATGACCTCAAAAAGCTATGCGGCAACATTGTGGTACAAATCATAGAGCCACAGAATTGTAGAGCTGGACGGCACCTTGCTGGTCACCTAGTCCAACCCCCTGCAGTGCAGGAATATGCATGGATACAAAGCCCTGGTTTGCATGGAGGCACCTTCCCTATTTCAAAAGGAACCTCCCCTAACACACACAAATCGTCTTATCTGAGTGCTCAGCATCCTTGGCAAGTGATTGCCCTGCAAACAGCATGGATCCAGCCATTTGTGGCACCACCAGAGCACAAAAATGCAGATACATGTGAATCCTCAGGATTTTTACAAGCAGACTACAGAACCCCAATGTCTTATCACGTATGCACACAATGCATGTGTCAGGGAACTGCCATCTGAGACGCAGGAGGTGAAAGGGCTCACGGAGGGTGAGAGAGACCATTCAGCTGAGGAGGGGACCAGCAGGGGGAGAAGTGGAGTTCCAAGGGAAAGTGAGTCGGAGGGAGGGCTCAGAGACACTTCAAGCGAGAACAGTGGGGAGGTTTCAGGACCTCCTGTAGGGACACCCACTCCTCGCCGGAAACTGTCACGCCGAGAGTCCAGAAGACGCGTTTCCGTTAAGGAGCTTTTATGCTGGAAGAAGTTCCGTAAACGCCCACTGTCCGATTCAACGAGCGACTGATGGAGCCATGCTTAAGGAGCTCCGTCGCAGACAGAGGTTTGTGGACTTAGCCAAACTCTGAGGGACTAGGATTTTACGCACAAGCAGCTCACCATCCCATCACAGCAATCGGACAGTCCCTGAAAGCAGCTTGTGCAGAGAGGCATCATGAGCAACCCAGCCGGAGCCGGGGGAGCAGGAGGAGCTGGAGAGGGTCCAAGCCTGGAAGAAAGGTACAGGGTGTTGGAAGTCCAGCTAGCACTGCAAACGGCGAGGCTAGAAGAAAGGAGGGCGCAGGATGCAGAAAAGGCAAAAGGCGCTACACTAGCAAGAAAGATGCCAGGATTGGTGCAGAAGTTTGGGGGGGACCCCAGGAACTACCAAGCCTTTAGGACAGAGATGCAGTATGCTCTCGAACTGCAGTTTAACGACTTCACCGACGAGGCATCGCGAGTGGCGTTTGTGATTGGCCATCTCGAAGGGGGGGCGAGAGACTGGGTTAGACCCCTGATGGCAGGGAATAGTGAAATGCTGAAGGACACGAGGAAGTTTTTTCGCGCCATGGATTTGATGTTTTCCAGCGAGATTGAACAGGGACTGGTGCGCAGACAATTGATGGCTTGCAAACAGGGGAGCCGATCGGTTCGTGAGTACTGGACTGAGTTTACAATGTTGATACATAAATTGGGATGGGACCTATCGGCGGAACCCATTCAAATGCTCTTTGAAGAGGGGCTTTCTTCGGCGGTGAAAGACGAACTTTCCCGGGCGCCCAGGGCGGAGTCTATGGACCAGCTGACCAAATCAGCGCTGACCATTGGAGCGCGCCAGGAGGCAAGAGCCTTGGAGAAGCGGGAGGGGAAAGGAGAGCGTTGGAGGGATTTCCGCATTCCAGAGATTCCAGAGCCAAGTTTCCCGCCAGGAGAGCCGATGGAAGTTGGAACAGCGCGCGCGCGCGCAGTTTCAAATCCCAGTGAAGGGAGGAAGAAGGAGGGAAAGAGCGCCAAGAAATGTTATCTCTGCCAGCAGCCAGGTCACTTTGCCAGAGTCTGCCCGCAAAGAAAGGAATGGCAAGGGATGGCGGGAGCTGTTGGGGGGAAGGAGGAGGGAGTCCAGGAGCCAGTAAAAGCCAACGCCTGGCTGCCACCGTCAGGGCACTGCAGCCAGGCCAAGGAGCAGTAAAAGTGCCCACTCCGGAACCTCCAAGACCAGCCCTAGTAATAGAGGTGTTGCTAGAGCTGGCAAACGGATACCCACTAAAGACAAAGGCGCTGTTGGACTCAGGCAGCTCCTGTAATTTTATGAGTAAGGAGTTTGCAGCTGAACACCAGATACAGACACTCCCTTTAAGCAACCCCCTGCAGGTGACCACGATCGATGGGAGGGAGCTGTTGGGAGGAGAAGTTAGCCTACAGACCGTCCCAATGGTTATGAGGGTGGCCAGGCACACCGAAAGGATAGCGTTCAATGTGGCCACCCTGGGAGGGGCTCCCGTCATTTTGGGAATGAGCTGGCTAGCGTTGCATGACCCGCTAGTGGGCTGGCATCAGAGAGTGGTCTCCTTTGGGTCAGCACATTGCCTGGAACACTGCAGAGAGGGAAAGGTGCCAGAAGGGGCAAAAGCCTTTCTAGCAGGGACGGAAGTGGCGGACAAAGGGAAGGTGCCCAAACAATACGCTGACCTGAGCAAGGTCTTCAGCGAAAGGGAAGCAGATAAACTACCACCGCATAGAGCCTTTGACTGCCAAATTAACCTGGTCCCTGGGGCCCAGCTCCCCGTGGGCAAGCTATACGCCATGTCAGACAGGGAAATGCAGGAGTTAAGGGAGTTTATTGATAAAAACCTGAAGAGGGGCTTCATCAGAGAGTCCAGAGCGGTGGGGGGAGCCCAGTGTTTTTTGTGGACAAAAAAAACACGGATAAACCCAGGCTTGTAGTGGACTACCGGCGGCTAAATGCCGTGTCAGAACCAGTGACTTTCCCCATGCCCAGGATTGATGACATTTTGACCAGGGTGAGGAAGGGAAAGATATTCACGAAACTGGACCTGAGAGGGGCATACAACCTGATACGAATAAAGAAAGGGGATGAATGGAAAACCACCATGTTCACCCCTTTGGGGGCTTTTGAATATCCCGTTATGCCATTTGGATTGCAATCAGGCTCCGCCTGTTTTCAATCGCTCATGAACCATGTCCTGGGACCTTTGCTCTACAAGAATTGCGTGGCCTTCCTTGATGACGTGCTGATATATTCAGAGAATGAGGAGCAGCATGTAAAGGATGTCAGGGAAGTGCTGAGCCAGCTGCAAGCAAACCAGCTGTGGGTGAAATTGGAGAAGTGTCAGTTTCACACCAAGGAGGTGGAATTCCTGGGGTACCGCTTATCAGACAAGGGATTAGCCATGGATCCAGGCAAGGTCCAGGCGGTGCTGGAATGGAAGACACCGAAAACGAAAAAGGATGTGCAAAGGTTCTTAGGGTTTGGGAACTTTTACCGTAAATTCATCAAGAACTTTGCCCACTTAACGGCTCCCATCACGGACTGTCTAAGCAGCAAGAAGAAATTCGTTTGGACGGCGGAGGCGGAGCAAGCATTTGAGGAATTGAAAAGGGCATTCGCTTCGGAAGAACAGCTCCTGCATGTGGATTTACAAAAACCCATGAGAGTGGAAACTGATGCCTCAGACCGGGCGGTGGGGGGGTGCTGCTTCAGCCAGGGAGCAATAAGTCGGAATGGAGACCGTGTGCCTTCTTTTCGCGTAAGCTGAACAAATCCGAGAGGAACTACACCGTATATGACCGAGAACTACTCGCCATTCACGAAGCGTTCCGGAGATGGAGACACTTACTAATTGGCGCACAGCATAAGGTGCAAGTGTGTACGGACCACAAGAATTTGGAGTATTGGAGAACGGCACGAGTGCTCAACCAACGACAAGTGAGATGGGCCCAGGAGTTCTCCAAATTCCATTTTGAAATCTGCTATGTGCCAGGTCCAGAAAACATCAGAGCGGATGCTCTCTCTTGCAAACCTGAATATTTGGAGGGGGAGGGAGCGCCTGAAGAGAGACATATTATCCCAGAGGACCACTGGGTGTGTGGGGCGGCCTGGGTGGGGCAAAGAGAACTGGTAGAGGGAACGGTAAATGATGAATACGCCCAGGATAAGCTCAGAGGTTTAAGGAGAGAGGGAGAAGACCCCGGAGGTTTTGAAGAAAGAAACGGGGCATTGTATTACAAAGGGGCACTATATATACCCGAAGGGGAATTGAGGGGGAGAGTACTCAAACAGCTGCACGACAATCCCACAGCGGGGCATTTTGGGCAACACAAGACCATGTGGTTGGTGACCAGGGAGTTTTGGTGGCCCAAGGTGAGGGAGGATGTACGGGAGTATGTGAGAAGGTGTGACCAATGCCAGAGAGCCAAAGGAGAAAGGCGGGCGCCGGCGGGGTTATTAGAACCGTTACCCACACCAGAACGACCGTGGGAGGCGGTATCGATAGATTTTATGACTGATCTGCCTAAATCCCAGGAGAAAACCGCCATACTAGTCGTAGTAGACCTGTTAACTAAGATGGGTCACTTTGTAGCTTGCTCACATGCAGTCACGGCGGAAGAGACAGCGAAATTGTTTGTAGAACATATTTTTAGGCTGCATGGCGCCCCCTTGAGGGTGGTCTCCAACAGAGGGAAACAGTTCACGTCCAGATTCTGGAGGAAACTTATGAGCTTGTTGCACGTAGAGGTCAACTTTTCGACTGCCAGGCACCCTGAGACCAATGGGCAGGCGGAGAGGGCAAACGGTATCCTCCAACAATACCTGAGGTGTTATGTCAATGACAGAGAGAACGATTGGGTCGAAAAGTTGGCGCTAGCGGAATTTGCTTACAATAATGCAGAGAATGTGTCCACCGGGATGAGCCCCTTTTTGGCTAATTATGGGTACCACCCCAGGGCGTTTCCAGGGGGAGGAGGGGAGAGATGGAGTGTCCCGGCCGCTGAACATTTTGTAGAAGAAATGGAAGCGATCCATCGTCAACTCCAACTCAACTTAGAAAGGGCCAAAGAAGAATATAAGAGGCAGGCAGACAAGAGCAGAAGGGAAGGTGAAACCATTAGGGTGGGGAGTCAGGTCTGGCTATCAACCCAAGGGTTGCCGTTCAAGGGGAGTTGCAAGAAATTGAGACCCAAAAGATTGGGACCATTTGAGGTCATCCAACAGGTCAACCCAGTGGCTTTCAGACTCCAGTTACTGAACCACATGAAACTGCACCCAGTATTCCACAGGTCATTACTGTCACCATATAGGGGGGAAGGTGAAGGGGTATCCACACGGGGGCCAGCCATAGAAGAAAGGGAAAGCAGCAACCATGTGGCGGAAATCATCGACTCCAGGTGGAAGGGTAATCAGGTGGAGTATTTGGTCGCGTGGGAAGGGGAACCGGAGTCGGAAAACACCTGGGTGACGGCAGAGGAGGTCCGTGACGAGATCTTGATCGAAACGTTCCACCAAAGGTTCCCCAGGAAACCTCAGCCAGTAGCGAGGTTCCGGAGGGAGTACTTTGGCACCACCGACGATGAGGAGGAACTGGAAGGATTCAGGGAATCGGAGTTGGAAGGAGGAACAGACTCCGATGAGGAGGAGTACTTGGAAACTGGAAACAGCAAGAGGTGGAGGGAAGTGTTCGAAACTTCGGAAGATGAGGGAGGTTCCTTCAGGGGTTTTGCTCCCTCGCCTCCCGCAGAGGAGGGGAGGGAAGGGGGTGAAGGGGGCCCTGGAGGGGAGGTGGATGTCAGGGAACTGCCATCTGAGACGCAGGAGGTGAAAGGGCTCACGGAGGGTGAGAGAGAGACCATTCAGCTGAGGAGGGGACCAGCAGGGGGAGAAGTGGAGTTCCAAGGGAAAGTGAGTCGGAGGGAGGGCTCAGAGACACTTCAAGCGAGAACAGTGGGGAGGTTTCAGGACCTCCTGTAGGGACACCCACTCCTCGCCGGAAACTGTCACGCCGAGAGTCCAGAAGACGTGTTTCCGTTAAGGAGCTTTTATGCTGGAAGAAGTTCCGTAAACGCCCACTGTCCGATTCAACGAGCGACTGATGGAGCCATGCTTAAGGAGCTCCGTCGCAGACAGAGGTTTGTGGACTTAGCCAAACTCTGAGGGACTAGGATTTTACGCACAAGCAGCTCACCATCCCATCACAGCATGTCTCACAGGAAGCTGCCTTATCAGCCAGCTCTATCTATCAAGCTCAGTATTATCTCTACCAACCAGCAGCAGGTCTCAGGGGTTTCAGGCAGGAGTCTTTCCCAGCCCTGCAGATTGAACTTGGACCTTCTGCATGCAAAGCAGATGCTCTGCCACTGAGCTGAAGCCCTTCCCTCTGCATGGTCATGGCTCATGGTTCTTGCACTTTGTAGTTTCATTGTAGATTGAATATAAAGCTCCAAAGCCCAGGTCTTCATGGTGCTTTCTATGATAACTCTCAAAATCCACCATATGCTTGTAAACTCACATTCAAAGTCATGGAGTGCATCATAAAAACCTCAACTCAACTTCTTCATGGCACCAATATAGTAGAAATATATCTGAGATGTAGATATTCATAGTTTTCACAGGCAGACACCTAATCCATCCTGTGTAGGAACAAGAATGTAAGAAAAGCCCTGCTGGATCCAGTCCAAGCCCATCTAGTCCTGCATCCTGTGTTCACAGTGGCCAACCTGCCTGCTTGACAGAATGATCTGCCTTCTCCTCCTTCCAGGTGCCATTCAAGGGGTTCTCCTGACAACCCCACCAAGCCAATAGGGGGGGGGGACTGCAGTGGCAGAAAACCTTGCATGGCTTTCCACTGGCAGGGCTCGTTAACTGAATATGTAGTATGGATGGATGTGTGGATGGATAGCTAGACAGACAGACAAATTCTCCTCTATCTTCCAGGAATGCTATTCACCTTGCTATAGGTGATGAAGCTGCTGGTTGAAAAACTAAGGTGCTGGAGGTCATCACAGCCTTTGGCAGTCTGGCTGGCTTCTATATCAATAAAGAGAAGACCAAAATGATAATCCAAAATAAAACAGGCAAAGAAAACCTTGAGAAGAGGTCTGGTATCCAAGCAGAAAAGATAGTTAAATACTTGTGAATCTGGTTAGCACCTAGAAATCTGAACTTATTCCAAGATAACTACACCAAGACCAGGGTAGAAATTAAGAAAGACCTCGAGAAATGGAATCGAATGACGTTCTCATTTCTTGGAAGAATATCTGCAATAACCGAAGATGATATTTTTATTTCAAGTCCTAACAGTGATAAACGGCACCAACTGTTTTAAGCAATGGGAAAAGGACACCACTAATTTCATTTGGCAGGGTAAAAAGCCCTGGATCAAATACAAAATTCTAATCACTGCAAAGAACCAGGGGAGTGGATTTGGACTCCCAGACCTGAAAATGTACTACGAGGCAGTCTGCCTTTGTTGGATGAAAGCCTGGGTGGAGCTGAAAAATCCAAACACTCTGGACCTAGAAAGATTCAATCTGGTGTATGGATGGCATGCCTACCTATATTATGACAAAGCTAAGATGCATAAGGGATTTCATAATCATGTGATTAGAAAGAACATCTACAGCACATGGGCAATATATAAAGATTTTCTAGAAAGAAAGATGGTGGATATCCCCCATCAAGGCAGTGGCAGTAAAAAACCCAAGCATGAATAAGACCCTGTGGCACAAAAAAAGGACCTCCTTCAGCAAAGAGAGGGTATTGTGGTATTAAAGAGAAGAGAAGAAGTACAAAATTGGGTATTGGATTGGTTCCAAATACTTTCCATTACACGAGGTCTTTAGGAAAGACAAAGAAAAAGGTTTTTTGGAAGGGGGATTAGAATTTAGGCAAAGGATTTGCATGTGTGTCTCGCTTTCTCTATTGGGAACCACAGTTGTAAATCAGATGCTCACCCACATGAAGGTGTTATCCACCGGCATCCTTTCCATGTGAGTGGCTGGGGAAACCCTGCCAGATGGGTGGTGTATAAATAACAAATTATTATTATTATACCCATCTGAATGCATATTCCAATTCTGTTGCAACGTGTCACATGGCAAATACTATTTTGCGTATGACTCGAGCTGCATCAGGGTCCTAATGCCCAAAGATTGCAGGTCACATTCCTTGGTTGCATAAAGGCTGTTTCATTGCAGACCAATATGCTTTAAGGTTATAGCAACTAATTAGCACACATGCTGCTCCAAGAGGTACAGTGGAACCTCAGGTTGCGAACGTGATCCCTGCGGGAGGCACGCTTGCAACCCGCAGCGCCACATCTGCACACACGTGGGTCGCGATTCTGCGTTTCTGCACATGCACAAAGTGCGATTTAGCGCTTCTGGCACATGCGCGAGCACCGAAACCCAGAAGTAACCCGTTCCAGGACTTCCGGGTTCGGCACGGTGCGCACCCCGAAAGCACATAACCTGAAGCGTCTGTAACCCGAGGTACCACTGTATATCAAATGCACAACGGACAAATGGATTCAAATCGATTTAAACAGTCCCTTTTCTCTTGGTGATTTAAATCACTTTAGATTGCCTGGACTTAAATCCAGCTGCCATGATGCAAAGGACAAGAGGCACCTTTAATAAGCCCTGTCCTCATTTGCATTCAGTTATCTGATTGGTGGCTGAGGGACCACAGAAGTCTTAGGGAATGTGCTAATTGATTGGAGAATTCTGCTTTCTTCCATGTAAAATATAATGGCAGGTTCATCAATCCCTCTCTCCCCACCCTCCCGCCACCACAGAGCCCCCACCTGCGTCACCTTCCCTTGCTAGCCTGTTTCTCTCTCTTTCCCTCTCCAGCTGGGTGTTCAGGTGCTGTGAAATTGCCATAATTACTTGAACTTAGAGATAGTTTTATCGGCACTTCAGGATTTCTTACGTTCAACCCTTTTCTTTTCATTAAAGAACGCTGATGTTGGAAAAGGAAAGAGAATGAAAGCTAGACGGGAGGTGGGGGGGGCAGCACTGGAGTTCAAAAGCACCCAGCACTAACGAGCTCCAGGGAATTGTTGGCTGGGCCCTTAACAGGCTTGGAAGCCAGACACAGAGAGAAGGAACCTTTTGTTCAGGGACAATGAGACTCAGGTGGGAGACGTCTGTGTGGGAGAAAGAAGGACCCAGGTCCCCAAGCCCACGGATGTCTCCATGCTACCCCCTGCTGGCCAAGATCTGTTTGATTCCAGCTGCTACTTCACATCTGGTGTGTGTGTGTGAATGAGCAAACCTCTGTTGAATACACTGAATGTGGGATGCAGGGACTTCCAGAGAGCAGCTCCAAAGCTTAGCCATGCAATCTGTATTCCATGCCACTGCTCCACCCTGGAATATGCAGATAGATATGCAGATAGTTCACAATCATGTCTCTGCCTATAATTCTGGACCTTCGCACACTTTTTCCTTGCGCCACCACTACTTGAACATTAAATAAGAGCACTGATTCCATTGCAGTCAAATGCTAATATGCTACCCACCTATTCAGAGTTCACTCTCCCCTCCCACCCAATCCTATTAAAATGTATTACTGTATTTGACAAAATAATCTGGGCACATGTATGCCAGCAGAATTCTTCCAGCACTTGCCTTATCTCACAACAGTGAGCTGCATCTGCTCAATAGCAACTGCTGGGCTTCAACTTGACCCTGGGCAGAAGCTACCTGCCAGATGGGTTGATGATGTCATTGATGATGCCCAAGCAAGGGCTAGCTTGGGCATCATCAATGACATCATCAACCCTAGCAACCCATCAACATCATCAACCTAGCAAAGCCAGAACTGAGAAGTGACTTGCCTGAGCTCGGAGCAGATTCTCTAAAGCTCTCCAAAATGCAGTCTTAATTGCATGAGGTTATTGCACACACACAATCAACCTCAAAGTTTGGGTATAAGCAGTATTGGGTAGCAACTCTGTAGCAGCTATGCTTCTTGATTATCCTACCTCACTTGAATCCAGTTATGATGGCCACATAAATTTTCTTATGCTTCAGGATATTGACAAGTTGGAACATGTACAGAAGAGGGAAACCAAAATGATAAAGGGTGTGGAAACCAAGCCTTATGAGGTATGGTCGAGGGAGT
The DNA here is from genome assembly GCF_027172205.1 of Podarcis raffonei. Taxonomy (NCBI): domain Eukaryota; kingdom Metazoa; phylum Chordata; class Lepidosauria; order Squamata; family Lacertidae; genus Podarcis; species Podarcis raffonei. Next base: position 4,162,492 of record NC_070603.1, read on the forward strand.
CGGGTAAGTTTAGCCAGGAGAAGAGAAGAGTGAGAGAGGATAGATTAGCCACCTTCAAATATCTCAAGGGCTCTCACATGGAAGAGGGAACAAGCTTGTTTTCTCCTGCTCCAGAGGGTAGGACCCAAAACAATGGCTTCAAGTTACAAGAAAGGAGATTCTGACTAAACATACGGAAGAACTTTCTGGCAGTAAGAGCTGTTCAGCAGTGGAACAGTCTCCCACGAGAGGTGGTGGACTCTCCTTCCTTGGAGGTTCTTAAGCAGAATTTGAAGGACCATCTGTCATGCACTCTTTAGCTGTGATTCCTGCATTGTAGGGGGTTGGACTAGATGACCCTTGAGATCCCTTCCAGCTCTACAATTCTATGATTTTGTTTCAGCCTCACGGGAAAAAGTATTCTGTGTTTGCACAATTCCCATCATCTCTGACTGTTGTGCTGTTTGAAACTGATGGGAGGTGAATTTCAGCGGTATCTGGAGAACCACTAGTTAGCAGTCCCTGTCCTCTAATCTTGCTAAAACCCATTGTATCATTTCAAATAATGATCTCATAAATGTATGTTATCTGATTTTATGTTCTTGTCACAACACTGCACAGTCACATTTTCATGGAAAAAACAAGCAGCAAAGCAGGCAGCCACGTCAATGATGGAACTGTTTGTGCAGTTTTAAAGCTATGAACTCCATTACACAGTGTAAGCTTGAATGGAACATCTGTGAGAGAGATCGTTTTTGTGAAGTCCCAGGTCTGCAGGACTCCCAAGGCAACGTGACTGAGCGCTGAACCATCCAAAGCCTTCACTGGAGGCAAGTCAGAGCAGCAAAGGAACCAGACTGCAAATCAAGCCAGACAGGACAGAAACATTCAAGACTTTGGCAACCTGTTGCCCTAAACCAGGAAATATACCGGATGGCAAAATTCTTCTGGACATTTTACAACATCTCTGCATATTCCAGTCATTTGCCTAATCAGCAATATAGCTCCAGGTTTGCTTGCTGGTGTCATATAGCCTTTCCATATTGCACTCATTCTATGGGAAAGAACAACTGTCATGACAGTTCCTAATTGCCAACATCCTGTCACACTCCAGGGTGACCAAGGAACCAAACACAGAATAGGACCTATACCAACTAAGGGGTGGGGCTCTGAAGTGTAGAAAAATTGGTGCTTGGTTCTTGCTGCCCAGTTCCCCAAGGGACTGGGCCCATGATCAGTCAGAGATGGAAGGATGGAAGCAGGATCCAGAGAAAGCAAGACAGATCTTTATTTTTCTGTTGCAACAGAGTTCCCTTCTCTCCTTGCAAGGAGGGAGAGACCCCAAACAAAAGTGTCAAGGAACCTTTAAAGCCTTTTGAAATTGTCCAACCCCTTAGCCAGAGACCATCCAAAAAACGTCAAACATACATCACAGAAGGAGGTAGTCTCCCACAGAAATTTGAAAGTGTTGCTTCTCTTCTGTCTGCCAGGATACTCAGATACTGGTCACTGATTGTGTTACCTGGACAGGTTTGCCGTTCTTTTTGATGGTAAATACTTAAGTTCCTGAATCTCTTATTTACAAACTTACACCTATTGTCAGTTTGCTCAGCTTAACAGAAACTTTCCAGACTGGATTTACAGTGTGGGGGGGGGGGAATAAGCCCCCTACATTCAAGACGGTTTTATTAACTGGATTTGCAAGTGAAAAGACAATTGGAAAACCTTCCCCATTTCCTTCTGCCTACTGCAGAAGAATATTTGTGCTCATTTTGGGAGAGTCAAAATGACTTTTTGAGATTGTTCTGTTTGTGTGTCTGTTGTGTGAGGGCACCCTAAGTTTTTACAACAGCAGAGAGGGACAAGCGTCATTCTTGTTTGCTCATAGAGTTCTGTTGGGGGTAATCAGGGGCCTTTTATTTTTTTGTGGTTCAGGGGACCTGCCCCAGTCAGCAGGGGCAAAAAGCAGGTTGACCAAAACCAATCCAGCTGTTGTCTACAGCTGAAGCTCTTTCCTTACTTTCCATACATCCAAATGGCTATCCTTCTCTGTTGGGGATTGGGGAGTTCAAGCCTGTCCTTGAGGGCAAACCCTACCCAACATTGCTGCCATGAACAGGCAGTGGAGATTCAAAACATCTCCTGTGTAGAACTCTGCAGACATTGGCTGCACACAAACCATGCATTTAAAGCACATCACTTTCCTCAAAGAATCCTGGGAACTGTAGTTTACCCTCCAAAGAGCTAGAATGCCCAGCACCCTTAACAAACTATAGTTCCCAGGATGCTTTGCATGAAGCTATGTGCTTTAAAGGCAAAGGACCTTCTCGGTAGTGGCACCCTCCCTGTAGAACACCCTTCAGATGTCAAGGAAATAAACAACTGACTTTTAGAAGACATCTGATGGCAGCCCTGTTTAAGGAAGTTTTTAATGTTTGATGTTTTATCATGTTTTTACTATTCTGCTCCGAAAATTTTTACACATCACTTGCGAAAATAGGCGAACTACCGTAATATCAGTGTATTGGAAAAAGCAAAGATCACCAGTGTTGAAGCAAAGTAAATGATTCTTCAACATCAACTTCGTTGGACTGGTCATGTGCGGATGCCTGATGATTGTCTTCCAAAGCAACTACTCTATTCCAAACTTAAAAATGGAAAGCGTAATGCTGGTGGTCAACAAAAGAGGTTTAAAGACTGTCTCAAGGCAAATCTTAAAAAATGTAGTATAAACACTGACAACTGGGAAACACTGGCCTGCGAGCGCTCCAGTTGGAGAACAACCTTTACCAAAGGTGTCATGGGCTTTGAAGACACTCAAACTCAGGATGCAAGGGAGAAATGTGCTAAGAGGAAGGCACGCTTGGCAAATCCACACCGTGATCAACTCCCGCCCAGAAACCAATGTCCCCACTGTGGAAGGACGTGTGGGTCCAGAATTGGCCTCCACAGTCACTTACAGACTCATTGTTAAAACCATGTTTATGGAAGACAATATTAACAATCTTACTCGGGTACGAGTGATGACCAAAGAGAAGAAGAGGAGTGACAGGGGAAACCTAACACATGGGCAGGGTATTTTATTATTATTATTATTATTATTATTATTATTATTATTATTATTATTATTGTTATTATTATTATTACTGTTGTTGTTGTTGTTGTTGTTGTTGTTGTTGTTGTTGTTATATGCCTGGTGTGTATGCAGATTTTCTCCATGCCTGCCTTTCACAACACACACACGAAGAATAGCATGCTGTATATTGTGCTGGTCCAGAGACCATAGCAGAATTAAGTAACAATAAAGACTTCAAAGAAGTTGCAGGAATTGCAGTTAAAATTCGGACGTGAAAACTATATACATGTCCTTGAAGTAAACAGAGCTTTGCATGCACAGTGTGTGAGAGAGAGGGGGGGCACGTTTATTACTTTCCTTTACACTTAGAGAGCGAGAGCAGCCGCCCTCACCCTTTCCTGATTTATCCAGCAGCAGCAGCCGCGGCCCGGGGGCTGGAGAAAGCGCCGCCCCCTCGCGTCCCCGCCGGCCCCCAGCCCCGGCCAGGCAATCCGGGGTGGGCTGCAACAAACAGGCCCCTCGGGGAGCCGCTCGGGGATTGTGTGAAGGCTGCAATTTGCCGGCAATAAGATTACAAGAAGGTATAACAAAGCTGGCTAATTTAATTAGGCTCCTGATCGCAGAAAGATTAAAGATGTGACAGACTGGCTGAGCGTGGAGAGAGAGAGCGCGCGGGGATGGAGGAGGGAGAAAGAGAGAATTCTGTTCCCAGGCCGACGAGCAAGAGGCGCCGAGAGGCGCGTGACTCCGGGCAAAGCCGGGGAAAAGCAGGAGAGCCGGGCTGGTGCGAACAAGGGGCAGGAGAAGGCTCCCAGCAGCCGGGAAGTGGGAGCAGGCCTCCATTTAAGCCTCCCCACACATCGGGCAGACTTCAGTCCCAGCTCTTGCTCAGAGGAGCCTCCCGGGGGGGGGGGGACGGGACACAGGAAACCATGCACTGGGGGGGGGACCAGTAAGGGGGTGATTAATGCAGTTCCCATGGGCACCAGTGCACCCATCAATATTTGCTTGGGTGCCCATGCAAGGTTGCCAGGAGCCCGCCGGATTTTCCTGTTCACTTTGGATGGCAGCCTCTGCTTGCCTCCATTCTGGGCAGGAGGAGAGAAAAGGCATCCTCACAGGCTGAGGGGCAGCACTGCCAAGCACAGGGCCTATCCTTTTGCTTTATCTACAAAACTAGGTGCTGAGCCTAGGGCTTGCCGATCAGAAGGTCGGCGATTCGAATCCCCGTGACGGGGTGAGCTCCCGTTGCTCGGTCCCTGCTCCTGCCAACCTAGCAGTTCGAAAGCACGTCAAAGTGCAAGTAGATAAATAGGAACCACTCCGGCAGGAAGGTAAACGGCGTTTCTGTGCACTGCTCTGGTTCGCCAGAAGCGGCTTAGTCATGCTGGCCACATGACCCGGAAGCTGTACGCCGGCTCCCTCAGCCAATAAAGCTAGATGAGCGGCGCAACCCCAGAGTCGGCCACGACTGGACTTAATGGTCAGGGGTCCCTTTACCTTTAAAAAGGTAAAGGCACCCCTGACCATAAGGTCCAGTCATGACCAACTCTAGGGTTGCGCGCTCATCTCACTCAAGAGGCTGGGAGCCGGCGCTGTCCGAAGACACTTCCGGATCACGTGGCCAGCGTGACGAAGCTGCATCTGGCGAGCCAGCACACGGAAACGCCGTTACCTTCCTGCTATAAAGCGGTCCCTATTTATCTACTTGCACTTAGGGGTGCTTTCGAACTGCTAGGTTGACAGGAGCTGGGACCAAACGATGGGAGCTCACCCTGCCGCGGGGATTCGAACCGCCGACCTTACGATCAGCAAGTCCTAGGCACTGAGGTTTTACCCACAGCGCCACCCGCGTCCCAGTTCCCTTTACCTTTACCTTTATATTATTTTATCATGATATTGTGGTTCCAAGAGCAGCAACGCTGGCAGTTTTCAAAGGTGTATGCAACAGCTCTGGTCTACCTTGGCCTGGGTTTAAGGAGGTCCCCTGTGGGTGGGTCTCCTTCATGAACCAACCTCAGACTCACAAAGGGTGGCCTACACAGTGGTGTGTGGAGTTTGGCTCAAAAGAAATGGGTTTTTGATGCCATCTAGTGGCTGGAAGGTAGAATACCTGATATTGGTTTCAAAATAAGAGCTGTTCAGTACAGTTCACCTCTCACTTCCTCTGGAGGATCAGGCCCCCCAAAGGATCCCATCTCACTTTGCACAACAGGAGGTGGCAATGAGATGCCTGGCCAGATCCAGAGGAGAGCGAGGTAGGAAGATGCTGGAAAGGGCGCCATGGAAGCTGGACAAAACCTTCAAACATTACATAGTCTTTTCTCTCACACTTCTCTCCCCCCCCCCTTTACTCTTAACTCACACTGCATAAGTAAAGGACACCATGCAGCCTAGAGAATGATGAAGCTGCCCTTTCATTGCACCAGCAAGAGCTGAAAGGGGGATGTTCCTTTCAATGAGAGTTAAGCTTGGCTTCTTGGCATTAGCCACCTGCTCTTTGCTATACTCTCAGTTTGGGTGCCTTCTGGCCCCTAATGGTCTCTTGCTGGGTCTCCCTGCCAGAACCCAGAGAAGCAGGCAACACCACTTGAATGTCCCTTAACACTCACCCACACCCCAAAAAAGACTGTTGATTGTTTGTCAGTGGCAGGTACGTGTTTCTTCAAAAGGAGCTAATGACTAGGAAATAATTGGGACATTCTTAAGTATTCTGAATGGGAGAGGTGGTGACACACCCCTTCTCCAGCCAAGGGGAGGGGGCTGACGTGGAGAGGCTGGAAACAGCTGTTCTGGAAGAGAGTGAGATTTAGCTGAAGGTTGAATGCATCTTGAGAGTACAAGATGCCACTTTCTGGAGGTCTGATGTGACCAGTGTCAGTCAGAGGGGCTCAGGAAGGCTCTTTGGCTTAGGCCTCAAGCTCAAGGGGCAGGGACTCAAACTTGTTACCTTTTCTTTGCATTTGATAAGTTTTGCCATTTGTTTTACACATATTAAATGAAAATGTGATATACTCTCTCTGTACCTGTCAGGGAGAGCCTGGCTCAGGCATAGGCAAACTCTGCCCTCCAGATGTTTTGAGACTACAACTCCCATCATCCCTGACCACTGGTCCTGTTAGCTAGGGATGATGGGAGTTGTAGTCCCAAAACATCTGGAGGGCAGAGTTTGCCTATGCCTGGCCTGGATGTTAGTGAGCTGGTGTGAATCTGCTGCCTGGCAGGAGCATACATGCCACTCGCCTCCACTTATGCCCTTCCTGCAGTTTTTTTTTTGGGGGGGGGGGTTAAGCCAAGTAGTGCAAGCAGACCCATCAAAGCCTCCATTGCTCCCTCCTCCGAAGAAAGCCCAACCTTGGCAGCTCTGCCCCTTCAGCATCTCATCACTGCCAGGGGTGTGGGAGAAATCTGGTTTGGTTCCCGTTTCCTGAAACAATGAGCAAACCAAAATGCTGTTATCCACTGACATTTACAGCTCTATGAATTTTACAATGCAGCCTCCCCCCCACATATACAAGGTGAACACAAAAATGCACATATTAGCAAAAGTAACACGCAACAATACATTATATTAGAGAAAAGTGCTTGCAAAAAATGTGTTAGGAAAAATGTGTGCTAAGATAATGATGAATATTTTCAAAGGCTTTTTTCCATCACAAATGCAGAAATGTGACGAAGAAATTTAGGGTTGTAAAAATGAGACACCGAAATCTGACAATTCGTCTATCCCTAACCACTGCTTAGGGAAGTCCAAATGTGTAACAATATGAATCCAAAGGGACTGTGAAAAGGTCTGGGGCATCTGTTTTTCCAAACACATACTCCAGGTAATAAAAGCCCCTACAGCCCAGTGCTGGCATTAGGACCAATTTTATCAAAATCCTTATTCTACAACAGATGAAGGAACCTAGGAAGCTACCGAGTCAGACTACTGATCTGTCTGCTTCAGTGCAATCAACAATGTGCCCTCTAGATGTTAGTGGACCACAACTCCCATCATCCCTGACCACTGGCTACACTGGTGGGGGCTGATGGGACTTGTAGTCCAACATCTGGAAGGCGCCCAGGGTTTTAGGCAGGAGCCTTTCACAGCAGATGCCAGTGACTGAAGCCAGGACCATTTGCAGGCAACACATGCTATCTAGCACCAAGCCCTGTAGCTCAGTGGATGGCCATACAACACCTTGGTAGCAGGGCCAGGGTGGGAGAGTACCAGAGTTCTGTCTAGTCAAGTTGTACGGGATCACTTTCAACTTCTTACCACTGAGGATGTGGATAGGCTGCTTGGACAAGTGAAACCAGCCGCCTGTCTCCTTGATCCTTGCCCATCTTGGCTCATAAAAGCAAGCGAGGCAGGGCTGGGCAATGGGCTCCATGGGGGTGGGAATGCATCCCCCTTAAAGAAGTTATCTTCAAACCCGGCTGCTATGGCCAGTTATCCTCCAGTCTCAAATGTTCCATTCCTGGGTAAGGTGATGGAGCAGGTGGTTGTGGAGCAACTCCAGACATGCCTGGAGGATGCAGACTATTTGTACCTCTTCCAATTGGGTTTCAGGTCTTGTCATGGGACTGAAACTGCCTTGGTTGTGTGGTCGATGATCTCCGGCGGGCTAGGGATGGAGATGGAATCTGTTTCCGGGTCCTGTTGGATCTCTCAGCAGCTTTTGATACCGTCGACCTCAGTATCCTCCAGAACCATCTAGGAGGGCTGGGAGTTAGGAGCACTAACAGTGGTTTCTGCTCCTTCCTCCTGGGTCTTGCCCAGGAAGTGGTGTTTGGGGATGAGTGTTTGGACCCCTGGACACTCACTAGACACTCTCCTCCATGCTTTTAAACATCAATATAAAACTGCAGGGAGAGATCATCAGGGGGTTGGGGCTGGGTGTTCACCAATATGCGGATGATGTCCAGTGATGCTGGTGACCATCCTGTGTGGGTGTCTGGAGGTGGTTGAGAGGTGGATGGTGGTTAATGGATTGAGGTTGAATCCCAACAGCAGAGAAGTACTGTTTCTGGGAGACAGGGGCGGGCAGGTGTGGGAGATTCCGTGGTCCTGAATGGGGTAACTGTGCCCCTAGAGGACCAGGTGGGCAGCCTTTGGACTCACAGCTGTCCATGGAGGTCAGTTCTGTGTCCAGGGCAGCTGTCTACCATCTGGTACAGCAGCTGAGACCCTACCTGCCTATGTACTGTCTCGCCAAAGTGGTGCATGCACTGCTTATCTCTTGCTTGGACTACTGCAATGCACTCTATGTGGTGCTACCTTTGAAGGTGACTAGGATACTGCAACTAATCCAGAATGCAGCTGCCAGACTAGTGACTGGGAGCAACTGGTGGGACCATATAACACCAGTCCTAAAGGCTCTATGTTGGCTCCCAGTACGTTTCCAAGCACAATTCAAAGTGTTGGTGCTGACCTTTAAAGCCCTAAACAGCTTTGGCCCTGCATACCTGAAGGAGCATCTCCACTCCCGTCGTTCAGCTCCGAGGGCCTTCTTGGCAGTGGCACCCTCCTTTCAGATGTCAAGGAGACAAATTATTATATAACCTTTAGAAGACACCTAAGGGCAGCCCTGTTTAGGGAAGTTTTTAATGTTTGATGTTGTATTGTGTTTTAATTTGTTGGGCGCATATAAATTATTAAATATATAATATAACATAACAGTAGTTATTACTAAGCAGGGCACTTGCACTCATGGGGGACTCCTGTTGAAGGTCAGTGACTGGGCTTTCCTCAGTTACCTGCTTTGTTTAACCTCCATGGACCTGCTAAAGGAGAGGCAACCTCGTCTGGAGGCTCAACATTTATTCCTGAACTGCACAGTTCAAGGAGGCTGCTGCTAACAGAAGGGGAAAGGAGTTCCAAAGATGGTAAAGGAAGGCAATACACTGACAGCACTTAAACATTTCCCAGACATAAAAGGAGGAAGAGAGGGAGCAATTACTTACCACATCTAGTACTGTACAAGAGCAAAGCACAGTTTGAAGGACAGGGCAGGGCAGGGCAGGGCAGGGCAGGGCAGGGGACGTAGGTTCAATAGTTGGGGGAAATTGCTAACTATCAGCATAGCTCAGTAATGGACTCCACCTGGACTATGGAAGGAAATAATTTGTTGGGTGACAGATATCGTGCCCAAGGTGCATGGGTTGTTGGGCTGTTTGAACCACTGGTTCCCCCCTCAATATCATTCCATTAGCCCCCATCCCTCAGCAGCTCACATGTTCACCAGTGTGGCCATTACTTTAGCATGTTCTGCAACGGATGTGGGCAAGCATTTGCCACCCCAAAGGTTGCACTCATCATACCTCACCATTGGCTTATGCTTGTCAAGGCTGATGGGAGCTGTAGTGCAGCAACCTTTGGAGGGTCCCAAATCCTCCATCCCTGTTCTACAAGCTGGCTTTAGAAAAGGGCCACCTGGATTTGGTGGTGCAGTAAAGGATCTTTATGCCAACTGTGCCAGATGTCATTTGACTCCCTCTTCCATCAACCAAACCCATAGGGTCATGCCAACTGGGGCTGATGGGAGCTGGAGCCCAAAAACATTTGGAAGGCATTGTGCTGGCCATTCCCTAGAGCAGACATGTCCATCTCCCAAGAGACTGTGATCTACTCCCAGTATAAAAAAACTGGAGGGAGGAGGAGCATGCATGGATGTGTGGAAGGGGAGGATTGCCCTTGGTTGTTGAGCTTTTTCTAGGAGGGGGGAGGCCTGAGTTGTTGAGCATTTTTAAGGGGGGATACCATAAATTGCTCACAGAAAACTCTGATGCTAACAAATGCATTCAGCGCTAAAGCCAATTAGCAACTCAATAACCGTCATCAAAATAGTGCACAATTAACACGAAGGAAAGATAAAGCGAGGGGGTGGGGGCAGAAACATTATTGCAGCAGTTTTTTCAATGAGGAGATCTAAAAGCATCCCATGATTGACCACAATCTCCAGGGGATCTACCTGTTGATCACGGTCCACCGGTTGGACCCCATGATTTCATCCACACCCTTTCTGTTCTCTCCCAGCCTCAAAAAGCCAGCTTGTCTGTACACCAGGATGAAGTAGCTGCCCAGTGCTTAGGTTTAGTGGATGAACAGGGTTGGGACCAGGAATGAAAGGGGAGTGGGAAGTCAGAACTTCCTATTAAAATTATATTTAAGATGCTTTTGCATTAATCCGTAAGACTCTCAATGCAGAACAATGGGATACACACAAAATATTTGTGCATGCTCACCCCAGTGATCAGACACTTCACACCAGGTTGGGAGTTATCAGGGCTGAAAGCAGAGTATATTTAGAAGGCAGGAGAGGGAGAGAGGATCCAAAAGGTTTGAGAAGCATCATTCTAAACCTGAGATGCCAAATCCTGAAGGGCACTAGTGCCCCCTTGAGGTATAAAAATCATATGACTTTTTGTTGCCAAACTTTTCTTCCTGACTCTTCTGTTTGACCCTAGCAGCAATTCAGACACCGCAAGTGGACAGGCAGCACCTGTTCGCTTAGGATCAAGCAGCAGAAACCCCCTATTCCACCCTCCCGCCTCCCCAAATGTTTGCTCCATCCATGAATTTTCCAATGACTTAACTGTGAATCAACAAATTCAGCTGCACCTGTCTCATGGCCCCATATATGGTAGCCACCAGGGCAATGCTCCAGTTCCCAGCGATGCTCTCAGGTTTCACATTCCAGTCAGGGACATGGCTTCTGGCTTGACTGTTTCCACTAGGCAAGAAGAAGCATGGTACATTTTCTGCTGAAAATAGATCCAATTTAGAGAGAGGAGGAGGGAGTCCAGATTTCATGCAACTCCACTCCCAACATGATAAAATGCTAGAGCTGTTTTCCAGAACATGTCACAACTGTCTTCCCAAATAGCTTTTTGCCACATAGAACCTTATTAACTCAAAGGCCTCAGGGTGCCAGCTTCATGGTGTCTGCATTTGCAGGAAGATTGCACTGTGGTGCACAAAATGCTGTGCCTGGGTGGTTCACAGAATGTGCCAAAGTCAAATTCTGCAGCCCGAATCAATTATGCAAATCACTCTGTTTGTTTACACTTTTCACAGGTTTTATTCTACTTCTATGAATAAAGCATACTTTGTGCCATGACAACTGGAACTCCTGTTCAGCCCCATCCCAGTTTGAGATTCCACTAGACTTTTGACCAGCCATTTTCAATTTTGTCTCCAGTGGCTTGTGGATTAGAAAGCTGCTTAAAAAACACAGAATGCTGAGATTCTCAGGATACTAAATTCTGCATCAGATACCAAATTCCCCATTTGTGCTGTGCAATGACACACAGGGAGACTTGTATGATAGCCTTGTACCTGCCACTAACAGACACAAATCCCTGGGCAGATGTTTCAAATATGTCCAAAACAATGGCTTCTCATCGCCTGCCCTCATCTTATCATTTGAGATCAAATGAGACAAGAGACGGGTAAGGTGGTGTAGACACTGAGTTATGCTTGTATTAGGGACCAAAAAAACATGTTTGATTTCATGTTGCCTTATCTAACCCAACTCCATCATTCCCACTTTGAATCGCTCCTCACAGATACAACCCTGAAAGGTTCTGGGACAGGCAGCTGGAGGTGTATATTCAAAAGCACTTAGCACCCACAATATACATTTATTTTTCATTGCTCTAGCCATCTTGATCAGAGGACTATGCCAACACTTCCTGCACACATATTCTGACAAGTGCATATTAACCCTATTTGCTAACTTCTCTTCCTTGCCCACACAGGACTCAACTTGAGTTCTGAGTGAAGCTGAAATGTAGCTGGTAACACAAATCCTTTGGCGCAAAAATCACTTGGAGTTCATAAAGCTGTAAAGAAGGTAAAATGAACAAGAGACAAAGGCTGCTATCCTAATCCCACTTACCTGGGGGTAAACTGCATTGAATTCAGTGGATTTACTTCTTGGTAGACATGGTCAGGATTGTGCTGCAAGTACCTAGCCCTGCTTTGTTCTCCTTTTCACTCCCCCCACCCCCACCTGACGCTTATCTGAAACTGCAAAGTGCCCATTTTGGGGACACAGGAAGTAGACGACTTCCTATGCTTTAAACACAGTATTGGGGAACCTGTGACTCTCCTGCTGGATCAGGCCAAAGGCCCATCTGGTCCAGCATTCCTGTTGTCACAGTGGCCAACCAGATGCCTAAGGAAGGGCCACAAGCAGCACATGAGCGCAACAGCCCTCCATTCCAAGAGCAGAGGCAGAACATAGCCATTATGGCTAATAGCCATTGATTGCCTTATCCTCCCTCCCTTGTCTAATCCTCATTTAAAGCTCTCCGTTAGTGGCTGCCACTGCTTACTGGGGGAGCGTATTCCACAGTTTGGCTGTGTGAAGAAGTATTTTCTTTTGTCTGTCCTGAACCTTCCAGCATTCAGCTTCACTGGATATCCGTGAGTTCTAGAGTTAAGAGAGAGGGAGAAAAACTTCTCTCTTTCAGGCTATCAGGATAATGGACATCAACAGATGCTATGAAGGGCACCAAAATGTATGTGTGTTGTATGTAAATGTGGGTGTCAGCTAAGCATGCTTTGGAGCCTGTTGATTCCTTAGCGTGCTTTGGCACATGTGATCAACTGTGAGTAAATGAGACTGAGGAAGTGGGCTATCTGCAAGCTTGCATGGTCTCTCATGAAAGCAAATGTTGAGTGCCTCCTCAGTGTGCAGGTGTGAAAGTAAGCCCCGGACACCATAACTGCACATGAGAATGTGTGCACAAATAAACTTTGTCTGTGTTCCATGTGAGCAGGCAACAGGCTTTCGTGAAATGAGTGCAATTGCACCAAGAGTATCAGCAGATTGCATACTACACATGAGCTGACCCCACATTACAAGCCTAGTCATCAAATACTATCTGTAACTTTCTCAGCAACCCTAAATCCTGGCAATATCTCAGAGCAGGACAGGCTCAATTTCTGTAGTACCCTCACTACCCTTGTGTCATTGTTCTCCAGTAATCTTGAATATTAGAAGGAGAAAACAGTCTTCTCTGTCATGCAAGGAATTGGACTTTCACTAAGGCAGATTCAGATGTACAAATAAGAGCTCCCAGACTATCTTCTGGGGCCTCTCTCCCAGCAAGTGATTCAGGAATTCCAGATGAGCATGTGAGTGCATACCTCTGTGGAGAAGGTGCACATGTGGCCAGTTCAGATATTATAATGCAAGCATGGAAAAAGAAGAATGGGAGCATTACTTGTGGGCCCTTTGTTGCTTTATTCTCATAGCATCCAAAGGGCTTGATTCAGCATGGACTCTTAGCCTTTCTGAGCCACCTCAAAGTGCACAAGGATCATAGAAACAGGCAATGCTCTTTTTCCATAACATGCAGCTTTCCCACTTTGCTGTGGCCAAGTTATTAGTCACCTTGCATGCCCCCTCCCCCAGAAAGAAAGTCATAGCACTGACTGTGTACAGAGAAATGCATGTATATACATGTTGTATAGAAATTCAGTTGTCTAGAACATCTAGCCTCCCTCATAAGCGAGACCAGAAGGTGCCTAAAAGGGAACAATCTAAAAAGATTCAGTTTCACAACAGCAGGAAAATGGAAGAAAAGGATAATGGGAGAGGTATATCATTTCAACATAACTGGAGCTGATTAGCCCAACCGAGAAAACCAGGTCACTTCATTGGACGCTGACCCCAAGTCCTGCAGCTTTATGCTAAAGTAGGTAAGCAGGCTACTGAGGGGTAGGGAAAGATAACATATATAGGCAAAACATAACAAAATCTAAGCAATCCAATAATGCTGGGAGTTGCACCACCACCAGCAAAGGGACAGCCATTTGCCTCCAAGTAAACACACACACACAAGCTTTGTGCCACCTGCAGGAGACAGCAGCAAATGCCACTTGTCTAGTCTGGCAGTCAATATGAACAATCAGTATCCACTTCCTTTGCAGACAGGAAGCAGAACAGCTTTGTCTGCATCCCAGCACCTCTGTGGCTTACATCATCAGTGGATTAACGGCTAAACACATTCTGGAATCTGCCACCACCACCAGAGTCCAAGAGGAGAGCCAAGGGCCCCCCTGCCCAAAGGTGACAAAATTATGTGCTCCTCGCCTTGTTTCCTAGCTCAGAGATACAGGTCCTGGTGGAATATCTTCACTGGGAGCCACACAGGCACTCGCAGAACCCAGCTCCATCGCAGGGAGTCCTTGGTAGCTGGGAATCTCTTTCCAAAGAAACAACCTGGCCTTCGGCTCTGGCCATGAAACCCATAAATGCCAGGGCTGGGTCTCAGATCTCCTGCAGGAAGTCGACAGGGAAGAGCCCCACCTTGCGGCCAGTGTAGACTTTCACGTACCCATTCAGCTCCTCACCTTTCTGCACCACAATCTATTGCAGGATGAAGGAGGAAAGGGGAACAGGTAAGAATCAGAGCCAGATTGCTATGTCACATGCTATTATACAGTTGCCACCTCTCCCAGAGAGAGAGTGAAAACAGCCATTGCTCATTTCTGTAAGTCTGAGTACCTTTAAAAGCAGCCATAGAGCAGCATGTAAGGCTTTGCTCTAAGCCAGGGGTGTCAAACTCAAATTCATCGGGGGCCGCATCAGCAGTTTGGTCACCCTCAAAGGGCCGGTTGTATCTGTAGGACTATGTGTCCACTCTTTATTATCATAAATTATTGTAACTGCATTCAATTATTACTGTTTTTTGTAATAATGTAAGTAATAACTAGCTCTGAAAGCAGAAACATAGGCAGAATAATGGCAAGTAGATATTCAAATGTACACGGCTGGCTATTGTGGATTCCCACAGGTTCCTCTCCTTCTCCCTGGGAGCTAAACTCCAGAAACAATAAGTGAACTAGGCAAGAATTTGCTTCCTCTTCTTGCCCTCCCCCCACCCCCAAACCAGTCACCTCAAAATCTCTCCTCTTCACTCTGCCTAACAGTAGGTTCGGCCCCAAACGCATCCTCGCCAGGCCCCTTTTCGCTCTTGTTTTTATTGCAAGGCTTCTGCACCTCGGGGCTTCCGAGGGAAGCAGCAGACACACAGCCTGCCCTTCTTCCTGCCTGCTGCGGAACAGCTCGGCCTCTCGGACCAAAGCAGGAACACGGAAGCCGTCTAAGCCGTGAGCAGCACCTGCTGCAACCCCTGGCAGGCACTCCGAAGCCAATGCGCCGGCTGCTGCTGCTGCTGCCCGCCGTCCTCCTCGCCGCCTGCCAGCTGGGCTGGCGGCTGGGAGGGAGCGGGGGAGGGGCCGGGGCGCGTGTGGGGAGGGGAGGGGGCAGGGCTGCCTGCTGCAGTCACTCTGCTGCCACATGCCCCAGTCCCGGGAGGGAGAGGGAAAAAGAAGGCGCTGCTCCGGCGGAGGGATACAGCGTGCCGTATAAAAAGCGCGCCGCGCAGCCTCACACCTACAGCATTTTTGGTGAAGCCTAACCGGAGCCCGGCTTCTTCTCCCCCTGCCGCTCCCGTGCATTTGCTAGCTTCGGCGGCTGCGCCGGGGACTCGGTCAGGCCCGCGTCCCGGAGCTCAGCTGGCGAGCTTGTGTGGCTGATCTTCGCGTTGGAGGGGGGTGGGCGGGCGGGCTGCAGCTGGATCGCCGGCCCTCTTTGGGCGCAGCTGGCCCGGATCGGTGGTCTCTCTCGCCTGCCTTCCCCCACCCGCATTCACGGCTGCCTGCGCTGCGGGGTCTGGTCGGATGTCCTAAGAGGGGGTGGGGGTGGCGAGGGAGCCCTGGCTTGCGCTTTCGCTCCCGACCCTTGATCCTTCTTGCCCAACCCAAATCTTCACCCTCCAACTCACCCACCCACGCGCCCTCTTCCCAGCTCCGGGGTTCTCACTTCCTCTCCGCAGCAAAAGGAAGGGAGGGGAATAAAAACCCGGGGCTGCCTGTCTTTCAGAGAAGCCGCTTGTCCAGAACTAGAATATAAGTAGATATTCAAATGTACACGGGCCACATGACGAGCTCTGGCGGGCCGGATTCGGCCCGAGGGCCTTGTGTTTGACACCCGTGCTCTAAGCTAATACAATACACAAAGAAACAAACAGGTGTTGTCGTGGGACTTAGAACCACCTGGATAAAGGCTTAAGACCCTGGATCTGGAGCATCCAGCTGGTGTCAAGTTCTGTGCCTGGACTGTTGAGGCCACATCACTCCAGTGCTGGAAATCTTGCACTGGCTGTTCATACATTACCAGACCAGGTTCAAGATTTGTGTGTTCTTGTACAGGTCCAGGATACCTTAAGAAATGCCTGACTCCTTAGCTCCGTCAGATCTCCAGAAAAGTCACTGTTAGTGGGTCCCTATGGCTCGGATGCACAGCTTGTAAATACCAGGGTCCATGTGTTCAGTCTTGTGGACCCAATTTTGTGGATGAGATTAGATAGGCAATAAAGCTTAATAAATACAATACAGGTAACATGAAGTTGAAAACTACCTGTTGAACTTCCAGTGCCTCATGAGGACCTTTTGATTTCAGTAGGCATCTTAAACAACTTCTGATTGTACGGTTGGTTTTAAATTTCATGTTACCTCTATTGCATTTGTTAAGCTTTCTTGTACAGTGTTTAGAGACTATTGTAATTAAGTGGTATATAAATTGACAAAACAAACAATAAAAATCAAAGTCATGTTCAGTTTGGCCCTAGGAGACACTTGGGCTGGATCTACAAAAGCGTTATTAACAATAATGTTATATAACTCACAATGCAGTTTTCCATCGTTGAAGGCTCACTGCTCTACAGCGCCCTCTAGTGTCACATTTTTATAATGCATTTCTAACGTCATAACTGATTAGTGTAGTGTTAAGTGCCTATATAGTGTCTTCTTAGTGCCTAAGAAATTGGATCTCATGGAAGAGAATATTCAACACTGGGAAAGGTGTCACAAGAGACACTTAAGGACTCATTTCAGTCTATTTGTCATGTCTGAATGATTCTAACATAGGTCACGGGGGCGAGGATGTGGAGAGACAGAAACGGGCAGAGAAGAGATTTGTTTTTTCCGTTCAGTGTACAGAGCTGGAAAATGCAAAACTGTTTTGAGCATCTGGTGTGAAATGGCCTAGGAATTCTGGAAACAAAAGTGTGTAAGGGCTGGTAGGGTTACTTCCTGTTTCTGGATCTGGTTTACGGGGCTAATAATGAGAAAGAGAAACAAGGATGGAAGATCCTCTTTCAGATGGAGAGAAGGGTAAGATAAGCTACTGACTGTTAGCAGTGTTTTTGCTATTACCGTATTTTCCGCTCTATTGGACGCACCGGACCAAAGGACACACCGGACCATTTTGTTTTCTTGTTCTCCCCCTCTAAAACAAGGTGCGTTCTGTGCATTCAAGGTGCCTCCAAACCAGGTTGGGGAACAGTGGGAAGGCGGCGCTCCGACTCCCCACTGTCCCCCAAGCTTGTGGGGCTGGTGGTGGGAGAAGTGCTGCTTTCCCCACCGCCAGCCTCCAAACCAGGTCGGGTTTGGAGGCTGCTATCCGCAAGCCTTGGGAGCCTTAGGAGCCCGGCTTGCGGATATCTGCCTGAAGCCTGGGGCACGCTGCGCAGCGCTCCCGGGGCTTTGGGATGCAGGCTGCTATCCGCAAGCCTTGGAAGGCTCCAAAGGCTTGCGGATAGCTTCCTGAAGCCTGCATTCGTTCCATAGGACGCACACACATTTCCCCTTCATTTTTGGAGGGGGAAAGTGCATCCTATAGAGCGAAAAATACGGTAAGTGGCTGCCAGGGCGAAGGTTCTGATACCAGTGGTCAAAAGACCCCAAAAACCTATTCTGTAGCCATGCATGGGTTTTAATATTTGTTTTTGGGTGGATGGGTCATGAAACTTCAGAACGGCCACTACAGGTCAGATGATTGAGCCACTATTTTCCTGCCTGCTCCACAACATTTAATCCAAAATTATGCCACAGTCAGTTAAGAACACTCAAGAATTTCATTTGGTCTGCATTTTTTAAAGGTAACCATCCCTGATTTGCAATTCCCAGATGGATATGCAGATTGGAGCCCAATTATCCTTTGGTTGTCAACACTTCTCTGAATTTTGCAGTAAGGTTCTTGACTCAGGAAATGTACAAAATGAATATAAAAATGCGTATTTGACATTAAATAATGTAAATTCCCATGTATTTGTTCTTGTTTTTAATGTAGAAATGCATAGAATGAACTTATGAATGACCATATGTGAAACTGACTCAGATTGATTCATCCATTCCTACTGTAAGAGTGGCAGGCAGCAGGGAGATAGGGTGTTAATTGTGAAAGGATAAGAGTTGCCTCCAAGTTACTTACCTGATCCTTTTTTAGTGTGATCTGCCCAATCTCTTTGTTGCCCACAAAGGACCGCATCACTTTGTGTACCTGTTCTCCTGCACGTACCCGGATAATAAAGTTTGGTGGGAAGTATCCAATTTTATCACCAATCTCTCCAATCTTCTTGCCCTAGAAGATTGCCGCACATGGGGTTAAGGTGTAAAGAAGTCAAACCACCAGAAAGCCACATTCTTCTGCTTGCCACTAATTAGGACAGTTCAAATGTATTTAAACATTTAAAGCAGCAGTGGTGAAAGGGGCAGGAGGTACAGGGCCCAGCACAAAAGTTCCAGGGTTTGGGAGCCCCTGGCAACATCCATAGTTAAACCAGTTTACGTTTACCATGTGAACATGCCCTGACTAGCACTGAAGTGGTAGATAGAAGCCCATAACTCAGATATCAAGGGAGCCTGCAAGCCAACATCAAGGGGGATAGTTCTGAAACCACAACTGAGACAAGCCCCAAATAATGTTTGTGGCCCCACCACATCTTAAAGTTCTTTTTTCTTTTTTTCTTTTTTACATCCATTCTAAGAGATCAAACACTTTCTCCTCAAATGACCAGATTTGACCCTGAAGTAGAAACACAAGTTCTGTTCTGCTTGTTATGTATCTTCCCTGCCCCCCCCCCCCATGGCACACCTCCTCAAGGCAGTGAGCTCCCTTTTCTTACCCGCCACCATTCTTCATTGGAGTCGTCAACAATGGCAATTTTGTCCCCCGGGCTGAAAGAGAATGAGTCTGGAGTTAAAATATCGCCACAAATGATGGTAAACCATACGTTCCAATTTGCCCACAGAAATTCTGGAGTCTTGGACAGGTTTATCTGTCCCCCACCTAGGTACTTGACTAAGACCGGCCCAAACAAACCTCCCCTTTTATTGCTACCACCACTCAGCAAAGCAAGGAAGTCATCAGTGAGCATTGGTAGTTGTCTAGCACTGCCATATTTATTCTTCTGCACCACACATCACAACAAGACCCAGTAGGTGGCCTTAGTGTGAAGGCATCAGCTGGGATATGTTTTGGGTGGGGCTCTGCTCTCCTCCCTATTTTTGCCCAAATCTGCACATGCGATGCCGTATTTTCATAGCACCCTGTTATGTACTGAGTTGAATAGGATCCAAAATGCAGCAGTCTGATTGGTCCTAAAAGAATAGGATTTAGAATGCAGTAGTCTGATTGGTCCTAGAACAATGCAGCAGTATGATTGGTCCACAGGAGCCACCCAATCCAGCTCCAGGTGGAAGTGAATCCACAATCTGATTGGCCTACAGGAGAATCCCGGAATTAGCCAATCACGTGCAGCCCACTGTGTAAATAATGCATATAAAGCAGATATTGTGGGGGAAATACTATAGGATAAATTGGACGAATTTTTTATTTTTATTTTTTTTGAGTAATAATGATATGCATTTGGAAAGGAAAATTAAGGAATCGGGGGGGGTGGAGGGAAGTCACGGGATTGGGGGAATCCTTAATTTTAGATTTGAAATTGGTTTTACATACAATTGTGGGTGTGTGGGTGTTTGATAATATGGTTTTTGATATGGTTTTTAAAATTTTTGTATAGTTTGTTAAATTTCAACATTTATAAGCCACCAATGCCACCCAAGTCAGTGAACAAACTACAAATATTTTATTTGTTCGTTTGTTTTATTAAATTTCTACTATGTCCTTCCTCCCAAAAGAACCTAGGGTGGCAGAAACATAATAATATTATAATTAACCTTTCAACCTTTTAAAAAATACATTAAAATATAA
Source organism: Podarcis raffonei (assembly GCF_027172205.1). NCBI lineage: Eukaryota > Metazoa > Chordata > Lepidosauria > Squamata > Lacertidae > Podarcis > Podarcis raffonei. The sequence continues at coordinate 4,182,607 of NC_070603.1, forward strand.
TTCTGCCAGTATAAAAAACATTTCAAGAGCCAAAGCAATTAAACATCAATGCAACGGCAGCATGGCCAAAAATCCCATCAGTTAAAAGACATTGTAGAAGAGGTGCACTTTCAAAGTCTTTTTAAATACTGAAACCGAGGAGGACCAAGGTTACAGCCCTTGAGAGGAACTTTCACAAGGGAAGGAGCCACCACAGGGAAAGCCCTGTGCATAGTAGCTGCCAGTCTGACTGAATTTAAAGGGAGTTTCAGTGAGTGTGGCCTCCAACACCAGTCTTGAAGCACTGGGTTCAAACCCCCACTCAGCCATGAAGCTCACTGTGTGACCTTGGGCCAATCCCTACTTCTCAGGCCTAACCTGTGTCACATGGCTGTTGTGAAGGTAACATGTGGTCTCCTTGGAAGAAAGGCAGGATATAAAGGTAAACAAATATGTCTAGAGGCAGGTCCTTCAAATAACCTGGCTCCTCCAAGCCATTTAAGTTAGGGCTTTTAAAGTCAAACCCAATATTATGAATTGGGTCTGGAATTGCCCAACTGGTACAGAATAAGCATAGCATGTTTTGACCGTCTAGCTTCCATGAGCAAGCAAGCAGTCACATCCTGTGCCAAGTGAAATGGTTTATAGGTGACACTCAATATCTGCGCCAAGTGAAATGGTTTATAGGTGACAGCCAGGAGTAACCTATAAGATCTAGATTCTGTTGGCATCAGGTTGGCTAAGGATATGAGAAATACAACCCTAACATTTCCATGCTGGGACCTCTGCAAGACAGTGAATTCAAGATCAGCTGAGCTTGGTAAACTCTGACCAACACATACAAATTCCAAACCACTTACTGAAAATCCAGGTCATCCTTCTCCAAAGCTTTGAAGCGATAGAGTGCAATGAAGTAGTGAGACTGCTGGAACCCAGGTTGCTGCTTCTTATTCTGTCCAAGGGAAGAAAGGAGCCCATCAAGTGGAGTTTAGGAGATCATCGAGGAAACCCAAGGTCTCTTCAAGGTTCAAAAGGAATGGCCTATATAAACACTTCCCAAAATCCACCCTGGCCACAGAAGCTGGACAGTTGTGCATTGCAAAAAGAGTGATTTTTGCACCACCTAAAACAATGACTCCAATGTGCATAAATGCAAATTTAGAAATAATGACTATAAAGAGCAATACAATACAGTACATCTCATTGTAGTGGGGAAGACCAAAAGTGATTTGTGCGCCTGCTCAGTCTGCTCACCAGGTGCTGCAAATGGTTGATGGGCAACTTCAGTGCTTCTATTCTTTAGTTTTATGGTTCTTTATCTGGAAATGAGACTTGGACAGCCCTCCAACAGAGGACACCTTCCAAGAGAAGACTCTCCACAGGCAGTCATTCAAAATAAAGGAATGTGTCCTGTGAAGTAGGACACAGAGCCACCTCCCCAACTGCCAGATCTTCAGTGGTGCACAAGAACTGCCCCAGAGAGTTCAAGCAGCTCCTTGCAAGCAGGAAGAACAAGCCACGGGCAGCCATGTAAACTGGCCTCCTCACAGTGCTATATACTCTGTCCCTGTCCATTTTTTAAAAGTATTTCCATAGCAGCCTTCAGTTAAAAAGACTCCAGGACAGTTTGCAGTAATAAATAAAAACCACAGGAAAATCAGGAAAAGGCAATGCAGTAACAGCAGATATCAGAAGGTGGGGGAAGATAAAGATTTCTGGCTGTGGAGGAGGAGGCTTGTGGGTTGGTGTGAAAGTGCATCATCTCAGTGCTGCTGGCATCTCACTTCAGGGAGAGCACACATTACACCCCCAGCTCCCAAAGGGGGAAAAGGGGCAGGCAGAGTCAGGTACCTTATCATCAGGGGCATTCTTCTCAGCCTTCTGTGCTTCTGGATTTCCTGGACACAAAAAGAGAAAACCCAGCATTCAGATAGGGGCATAAGTAGGGAGAGAGGGAGATAAAAGAAGAGTGAAACTCAAATTTGTCCACTCCCCAGGCATCACTACACTCTCTCCTGGTTGAGTTTTCAGGGCCTAAAAATGAGGAATCTATTTAGTTAATCTCTCCAAATCACCATTGCTGCTTTTACTATGTTTATTACCCTTACGTACAAGATTGCAGCGGTTCCCAGTTTAGTTCTCTGTGCATTTTATTCACCCCTGCCAGCCTTTTCATGTTCTATCTCTCTCTCTCTCTCCCACCCCCTCTCTCCTAGAGACCAGTACAAGGAAGACAGCAACTCTCACTAGTATTACGGGTGCCAAGGTTGGCGCCTCCATGAGAAGAGGTGAAGCAATTTGCCTCAGGTGGCAGAGCCGCCCCACTCCAGTATGGCCACAGCCAGGAGCAAGGATGCTGCTGCAGTGGCAGGGCCAGTGGCAGCGCAGGCGTGGTGGCAGGCGTGGTCATCAGGGAGACAGCAGCAGGGCGCATTGCGCACAGTGTCAAAACATCCCACACACTCCCCTTGACAGGTGCAGCCGACTGCCATAACTGCAACAGCCATTCAGTCAAAGGAGAAGAAGCAGAACATTAGGTCCTGCTTCTTCTTCTTTACTTTCCTGTTCTTCCTTCAGTGCCGCAAGGCAGCAGCACCAGTCTATCCACTCCTGGGCTAGTAAGGAGAGGGAAATGGTGGCCCTCTATTAGGGGTGGGCCAATGGGTCAATTCTGGTTTCTCTCACTTTGTCATTTTTCCAGTCTTCAGTTTTCCATATTTCTAGGTTAATTGCAATTTATTTATTCTGAAAAGTAATTCATCAGATTTTAGTGTGAATTCCTTCTAACAGACATAATATAATGCATTTTGAATGTTATCTTCTCTAATACAGTGGTACCTCAGGTTACATACACTTCAGGTTACAGACTCCGCTAACCCAGAAATAGTACCTCGGGTTAAGAACTTTGCTTCAGGATCAGAACAGAAATCATGCTCCAGCAGCACAGCGGTAGCGGGAGGCCCCATTAGCTTAAGTGGTACCTCAGGTTAAGAACGGACCTACGGAACGAATTAAGTACGTAACCCAAGGTACCACTATATATGCATTTTTTGCACTTTCCCCAAATATATGATTATTTTTTTAACTCATTACTTGGTTAGAGAACTGCATTGTAAATTTGAAGGACTGTAGATAAGTTTGGCTGTATTTTGGTTCACAAATTATCTTGGAGTTTGCATTTACATGTGAACTGATTTAATTTTTTTGCCCCATCCTTAAGGGACGGAGCGAGGGAAAGAGAGAGAGAGAGAGAGAGAGAGAGAGAGAGAGAGAGAGAGAGAGAGCGCACTGTCCCTGCAGGACACATGTTCCTGTAAACATTGCCTCACGGAAGGCATAGACAGCAGCCACTTTCTCTGGAGCCTCATGCAAACATACACCCACTGGCGGAGGAAGAGGAGTACAGGGGGGAGTGCACCGCCCCCGGCAGCGCGATCCCAGTGGGGTGCCATCGCGGCTGTCCCCCTGCCAGCGCTGAGCACCCCACCTGCTCTCCGCGACTCGACTGCATACACCCACCTACCCACCCATGTGCCCAGTCTTCCAATTCATCAGAACAACAAATAAACAAACTGTCCATTTATAGTCTTGTTTGAAATGTTATGCATTCTACCCCTAAAGATGTCTGCCAGTGTTTTCCTACTCCAAGATTGCCCTTGGCTGACCTGCAAAGAGAATCCAGCTTATCCCAGTGTTTATGGCAGTGTCAGAAAGCCCAGGAAATAAAACCTGGCACAAGTTCCAAAAGGGTTTGGAAGAATGCCACCCTCCATAATAATCACTAGGCAATATTGTCCCAAATACTCAATATGTCACTCCCTTGGAACCTAAGACTTGTTAAAGATGAGTTCACCAACATTTGAATTGAACATATATTAGGTAAACAACAGCAAGGGCTAACTAAAATGATTAAACTTATGCAGGAAGTTAACCCAACTTCTGCACCAAGACGAGCTGGATATCTCCATCTACAAAAATTATGTAAAGCAAACTGGCACACATTTGTTAATTTTGCATCATTCATTCTACAGGTAAAGTGGCACTAAAGGAAGGCACTGAAGTCCAGCTCTTCAGAAATCCCAATAAGACTCCTTCTGGTATGGTGAAGGGGAGGATGCAAAAAGTCCCCAACATATCCATATGGAACTGGGAATGTATACTGTCTGAAATTCTGTAAAGTTCCAGACTTTCTAAAGCTTTAGACTTTCCAGGGCCCAGTAAATGCAGACAATACTAAATTAGATGGCGCAATGGACCAGCTCGATATAAGGCAGCTTCCTATGTTGTTCCTATATCTCAGACCATATATTTTCAAGCTTCTTTTTGCACACATAGAGGCTTGGAAACTTGAGTGTGGGATGCTGCTCTTAAAATCAAATCCAAGATTCTCAATATGCCAAACTATTTAATCTATAATATAATATTATAGATTATGGCTGAATCTAGACACATCAAAAAAGCGTTTCAGGAATCCCCTCTCTACACGCAGCACCCCGCCAGGGGTACTGCATACCAAATTTCCAAACAAATGTGGCATCATCAATAGCATCCCCACCAGATCTCGTTCAGGCACATATACCGTATTTTTCCATGTATAAGACTATGTTTTTTTCCTAAAAATTAATGTCAAAAATTAGGGGGTGTCTTACACAAAGATATATCTCTCCCCCCCATTTTCTTAAATCTGAGTTCCCCAAAATAGGGGACATCTTATACATGAGGGCATCTTATAGACAGAAAAATATGGTATATTATCATTAATCTTTATTACGGCCCAACGACCCATAATATAGATACAGAATAAAATACAGACTCATATAGACAACCCCTCAGAGAAGGGAGACCGAAGCGTTATTTGTTTAGTCATGGGTATGTTGATCTTTGATTCGTATGACTACTGAAAGAAACTTTGCCACGGCCACTGTGATATTGTTGGACGTCGTCCAGAAGATATTTGATATAGTAGGCTTCAGATTGACCCGGCCGCTTTGCCAATAGTGGTTTAATCAATAGTTCCCTTGCTTGATCATATTGTCTGCAATGCAATAAAATATGCCTCGTGCAGTTGAGTATATACGGTACAGTGGTACCTCGGGTTAAGTACTTAATTCGTTCCGGAGGTCCGTTCTTAACCTGAAACTGTTCTTAACCTGAAGTGCCACTTTAGCTAATGGGGCCTCCCGCTGCCGCCATGCAATTTCTGTTCTGATCCTGAAGCAAAGTTCTTAACCCGAGGTACTATTTCTGGGTTAGCGGAGTCTGTAACCTGAAGCGTCTGTAACCTGAAGTACCACTGTATATGGAAGAAGGTGTTTCATTAGACACCTAGGCCCTGGAGTCCTCTATGGCTCTGTATGTCCACATTTGTATGTACTATATGGTACAGTGTGGCTAGGTTTCATTCATGGTGATAAATTTCCACAACCCCTTTTTGTTCATCTGGTCTCTTCTAGAATTGGTCTACCTGAGTTCTAGATCTAACAAATAAGCCTTTGGACTGCAGAGTCTTTGAAGAGAGGGTTTTTCCAAGGTTTGGCACTTACCTGCCTCAGGTTGGCCACCCTCGTTTTTAGGGGCCTCTGTTTCCTCCTCCATCATAGCAGCCAATGGCTAGAAAGCAGGATGGGAAATGTATCAGAAGGCATCAGCTTTGTTGCAGTTGACTGGAATGAATCATCCTCACTCACTAAGGCTACATAAGACTCAGGGTTGGGGCACACAACGGGGAATTCTGGGTTATGTGAAACTAGGCAAGGCCTCAGGAGTTTCTGGCAGATAGACAATGTGCATAGGAGCATGAAGAGGATAAGGAAAGAACCTCAATTTGTGGGTGGTTTATATAGGTCTCCAGAGAAGGATCTGGGGAGACAGGGTTGCCAACTCGCAGCCAACCTCAAGCTGCTATACAGTATCCTTAAGTCTTCCAAGGCTGGGAAAAATGGTTAAGTATCATCTTCCCTGCTAAAGAGCTGAAGAAGCCAGATTTACCTACCCCGTCTATTGTCCAAGAACAGAGCTATACTTTACATTAATTAATGCAGTAGGAATGATGTACCGGTAATTTGTATTTGCACATGCATAATTAAATGTTGACATGCCTGCTGCATTTTGTACTATGTTTTTAATGTAAACGAAATCATGTAATTAAATATTATATTTAAGATTTTTATTGTGTATTATGTGTTCGATGTTAGCATTATAAGGTATTATGTATATTTCATAAATTTACTTGTAAAACATATTACTATTACTATTGGCTGCTACTGGCAACAGCAGTTTATGGGCACAACTCCTCTTCCTCATATTGTAGCTCCCTTACCCATGGTCTCACTTCACAATATTGCACATTTATCTGCCCCACAGAAGCAGCAGCAGCAGATGTGGGCAAGAAAATGTCTACACCGTGGGATCTGATAAACTGTTCCTCAAGGTTATAGTTGGAAAGGGGGAGATGAGCTGCACAGCTGATATTTTTAGCAGACTCCTGGCAGAATGCTTGAGAAAGAGGGTTGCAGCCTTCCAGCGGAGTGGATAAATTAAATGTATAGCAACAAGGAAGGGGAGTGGGGTGAGGAAGAGGTCTGAAATACTGCAAGCCACATTAACCCTTTAATTATTTTATTGTAAAGGCATTAATGCTTTAATTAAGAGCTAATTTAGTCCCGATTCCATCACTCCTATCTGGAGGGCACTTGCCACGGCTCTCCCTGGGAGAGGCTGCTATGGTTCGAGACGATGATATGATACCCTTCTGGGTCATGATTGTTTCCCCACACCATCTCCCTTACGTTCTTTTTGTCATCCTGCCCTTTCTTGCGCTCCTTGTTTGCCATGACAACACCTGTCCGCAGCGTCTCAAACACAGGGTCACTTCGGTTTGCTGTGGAGTGAAAAGCAACAGCAACAAAATTAGGCTGCTGTTTGTGGCAATGGAAGCCCACCTTCGGAAGGGATAGAGGATTGCAGCAGGTTACTTACCACCAGAAAGTTGTTCGGCACCGTATAATGGAGAGCTGTAAGCACGACGGAAACCCGGGGGCTGCAGGGCAAAAGAAGAGTGTGTCGCACAAGTGAAAGGGAGAACCCAGCCTCATCCAAAACTAAGGAAGAAGGGAAACTCTTTCCTAAATACGCTGCCAGTAGACCAGCTTATCCTTGGAGAGGCAGGAACATCAATTTTTGGAAATATTTTCACGGGTTGCAGAAAAAGCCTCTGGAGATTCTTTGGGGACTACTGTGGAAGGGGCAAAACAGTTGGCCCAACCTGGGGCCTCCAGATATTGTTGGACTACATCCCTGAAGTAAATATTATGAACAGCTTGATTCAATGCAGTTTTCTTTTTCTTAACTTTTTAAAATTGCTTTTCAGATATATACCAACAGAAGAACGAAATACAACTCCCACCCTAGAGGAACAAGAATCTATCTCATGGATTAAAAAAATACACTTCTATAATACCGTTAAGATGCTGATGGTTCCACATCAATATAAAATGGTTTTTCTACATTTTCAAAAGCAATTATTGCAATATTCTCTGTCCTTGTAATTGTTTCCCCCCCCCCCCCATCAAACTCAACACTATACCAGATCCATGCTTCTAACGACAGCACGCAGACACAAATTCTTCCTGTTTTAGCTCGATTTACTCAAGCTGCAAGCACTAAACTGCCAAGGAACACAAAAGTATTTTGAGCATACAAATTCTGTTATGCTCCCTATTAAAGCAATCAGAGAAATTTCTCAGTTCTCAGATTAGCATGTCTCTTTGGGGAAGATTTTATCTCCATGCCAAAACATTTCCCACCCTCCACCTTATGGTGGCCAAAGCAACCTCGGAACTTGGCGGCCCAAGCCTAAGGCACATGGCATAATATCATGTTAAGTGGCAGGAAGCTGGAACTTGGGCAATGGGGCCAGGCAGGGAATACTTACAATCTTGCCAAAGCAGCGCTGGAACTCCACATAGTGTTGGCAGCTGTGGTGGATGTGGGTTTTGCAGTTCTTGCAACGCAGGCCGTATTTGTTATTGACTACAATAGAAAAAAAACCAATCTGTTGCAGGCAATTTGGGCTGTAAGAGCCAACCCCCTGCCAACCGTGCCCCCCACCCCTGCAACTCCAGCAGACTAAATCATGAATTGGGAACCTGAGGTCCTCCCAGTGTCACTGGACTATAACTGCCATTGTCCCTGGCCACACTTTGGCCACGTTGCCTGGGGCTGATGGGAGGTGGAGTCCAGCAACATCTGAAGGGCAAAATGTTTTCCCCATCCCTGGAGTAAACTCGAGGTGTCTGCAGCACGCTCATGTCCTCTAACATGGGCCTGTCCAATCACATGTAATGCCAAGATAGAAGGTGCCATTTGAAGACCACTAACTGGATCATTTCCCCCCAACTGGTCTCACTTCAGTATAGAGCCCAGCTTGTGTGTACCCTTTTGGCACTTTGAATCACACTGCGTCAAGAGCTGTCAGGGCAGAAATCTTCAGTTCTGTGTGCAACTGCCCCATGTGGTGAGAACTGCAGCTTGGACCATTTTCTTGCCAGTGAAGTAGCCTCAGGCTGGGCCTGCCCCCCCCCCCGAGCTGGCTATTGGGCTCTTCCAGGCAGGCCGGCCTATAAAAAGGGCTCCTGATTGGTCTGAGACCTTGCCTAAGCAGCAATTCCTTTCTGGCTCTGGTACCCGTGGATCATTTCTTGCAGCTTAGCTTTGACACATTCCCTCCTTATCTGTCTTACACATCTGGGTACATGATATTTTTGGATGGAGGGGGAGAGGCTGCATTTAAAACCAGTGTTTTCTTCAGCACTTGCATTGGTCTCAAGATTGCCAGTGTCTGCTTTCAAAATACTGGAAATTATCAGCAGGTGCAGAGTGGCTTTCCTTTCTAAAGGAAGCCAGCTAGATACCACTTTTGAAAGGACCAGAAAAGTCCAGAAAGGAAGGACATATCAGTGAAACATCAATTGCATTTGTGGGTGGGGGCTGACTTTAAATCCTTTTTCTGGCAACTGGCCAAGAGGCTGATTGGTGTCATATGGGACACCAATTGTGCTGGAAGAAATTATCAATGAGCAAACCCTTTCGCATCTCATGTGAATATCACAAGTCCTCACCTCATAAGAGAGAGCTGCATTATTCATTCCCTTTCCAGTCATAGGTATGCATGTCATGATATGAAGGGAGAAGATGACAGATGGATCATGTTGCAAATTCCCCAACCCCCAGTTCTTTCAAAATTGGGAAGGAGCTATGGCTATTAACTTCATTCCCTCCCTCCCTGTTACATTACAGTTCTCTTGAAGCGGCTCCAGTCACCATGTACTCACTACAGCATAATAGGAAAGAGAGATGTGGGCTTTACCTTCTCAACTTTAAAATGGCCACCTTGGATGATGAAAACTCATCTCTGACTCAGTGACATTTTTTGAGGGGGGAAAATGCTTGTGTATGTATCAACTTTATAATTTGGAAAGTTGTTAATCCATTCACTATGCACTGCTTAAGATAAAGGTAAAGGACCCCTGACAGTTAAGTCCAGTCGTGAACGACTCTGGGGTTGCGGCGCTCATCTCGCTTTACTGGCTGAGGGAGCCAACGTTTGTCCACAGACAGTTTTTCCAGGTCATGTGGCCAGCATGACTAAGCCGCTTCTGGCAAACCAGAGCAGTGCACGGAAAAGCTGTTTACCTTCCCACCGGAGTGGTACCTATTTATTTACTTGCACTGTGACGTGCTTTCGAACTGCTAGGTTGGCAGGAGCTGGGACCGAGCAATGGGAGCTCACCCCGTCACGGGGATTCGAACCGCCAACCTTCCGATCGGCAAGCCCTAGGCTCTGTGGTTTGGACCACAGCGCCACCCGCGTCCCAACTGCTTAAGATAAGGTAGCCAAATTGGACACCATTTTGAATCAAGTCGGTCGACTGAAACTTTCACAATGGCACTATTTTAACACTGCTTTCAAAACTGTACTGGTTTGGGGGTTTCTTAGAATTCCCAAGCAATGTTGGGTATAAGGCTGCTAGTTATATATATGTGGGCCACCATCACATCCAGCATTTAGTCCAGGCTTCCTCAAACTTAGCCCTCCAGATGTTTTTGGCCTACAGCTCCCATTATCTCTAGCTAGCAGGACCAGTGGTCAGGGATGATGGGAATTGTAGTCTCAAAACATCTGGAGGGCTGAGTTTGAGGAAGCCTGATTTAGCCACACAATCCATACCTTCTCCCATCTGTACCTTCTCTTCATCTTCATGACTCACCATCTCCCTGAAGCCTTCCCCATCCCCCTTCACTCCCTCTCCTTTACCCATTATGCTTGCTACCATTTTACAGACAGGACTCGTGTGCCTAGGGTGGCCAGCTTGGACTGACAAGCTGAAGCCTTGAAGTCGCCCGTCAAGAGTTTGCAGTGCTCACCACTAGGACAAGGTGCATTGCATTTCTATTTATAGTAAATCTTTCCAAACTTGCATCTATGCATATTTATCAAATATGCAAATTAGTGTTCTTTTTGTGTGGTGCACAATGTTTGGCAATGCATAACTGCCCATCGTATGTTTGTCTTTAACATGACAGACGGACATTCAGCAGTGAAACTTCCTCCCCCCACAACCACAGAGGTGCGGAGAGAGAAAAAGCCACGCTTGTCAGACTTCTACCTGTTATGCCATTGCCAAAGGCCCAAGCACCCTGCCAAGAGAGGGACGAGGCAACCTTCTGAGCACCACCATTCCCCCTGCAGTTCAACCCCCTCAGGTAGGACTCACGGACAATCATGCGGGCACAGACGTCGCAAAACTTGGGTTTTTTGAAGTAATGATCCTTGAATTTGTGAGGTCTGTCGTTAACTGGTTTCTCTGGCTCAGGTGGTGGTTCAGGCTCCTCCTCCTCTTCATCCTCTTCCTCCTCCTCATAGATGTAGTAGATGGGTCCTCCAGAGGGGCTGACCAGCTCCCCATTGGCCTGTGGTTCCTCTGGGGCAGGCTCCTCATTGGGCTTGCGTTGGAAAAGCTGCTTTAGCCGCTGCAGCTGAAGGTCCAGGATGGGGTGGGAGGGCAGGGTGGGGTGGGGTGGGGGGTGGTGGACAATCAGCACTTGATAGATGCCAACAGGGAACCTTGGCAACCAGCGCCATTGGCATGCACGCTCCAAACTTGTCCATGAGTAGCTCAAAAATGAGGCAAAAATGAGGCGGGGGGAGACCCCTTGGGCCTTTGGCAAACACAGGGGAAGAGAACCCTGGATTGCAGGCAATGCAAACAAATGTCCAGTGAACATATAGAAGCAGCATGGTGGCAGCCATACAACTGCATGGAGACTGGACCACAGAGCTCACCCATTTGCACATAGTGGCTTTTCCTTGCACCACCCACAAACTGATGGTCTGCAGTGGCAGAAAACATCCAGTGGCCACATCTCAGGGGGTGGAAGCCACGTCACAGAAACAATTTGCATTGTAGAACTCTCTCCATGCAATGGCCTTCTAAGCATGACTAGCAACTAATTAAAGATATTTTCTGTTTTAGTGGATTAATCATCTGCTTTTTAGCGATTAACTGGTTAATAATAATTATTCTAAAAGCAGGTATGTAGTTTCAAGTGCTTCACATATACTCATTGCAGCAAACCTTTTCTACAACCTTCTAGGGCAGAGCAGTACCACATTGCATATTTTTTGGGGTGGGGTGAAGCTTAGAGGCAGCAGTCTGCTTTCTAGGTCTGTGGGCAAAAGGTAGATTTCAAGTTGAACAGGGGGTGGGAGTGCTTGTTGACTCAGTCTGATTTTCTAAACAAACAACACAACAAGAGTAACTTCAGAGTAAATATGCACAGGATTACACTATAAGACATGTGCTTTATTTGGGGGGATATGCTTTAAACATAGTTTAAATGACTTGTGTGTATGCAGCCCAAGTTATTGTAGGTGTGCTCTTTTTAACTTGCTAATAATGCAAATTAAATTTTAAGTCCATGTGCCTATGACAAAAAACTCAAAAGGTGTCACTGGGCGAAAGATCTCTGCCCTGCAGAGACAAGATGACCCTCATGGTCCCTTCTGTGATTCTAAACCTGCTCTTGGGTGGGTGGGGGGAATAGATATCAAAAGATTTGCTAACTTACAATTTAACAACAAGGAAAAGAAACAACCATCCAATCTTTTAATTATCATCTTCTGTTGCAAAAACATAGCAGAAGCAAAACAGCCTCAAAAAAGTAAAGGGCCCTACCTTTGCAGCCTTGCTTATTTAAAACGGGCCCATACCAATTAGTCAACTAATTTTTGGGGTCATTAATGTACTGCTTAACACTTGCATTCCTAACTTTAAACAGCCAAACCCATCACTGATGCTTTGTGTGCCTTTCACTTAAGGTGCATTCCCCCCCCCCCCCCAGTATATATTATTTCAGCCATCAAGCTGGTACGGTAAGTGCACTTGCCACCCTTTTGTGGCATATAGAATTTTAACGCAGAATCAAAAACTTACAGGAAGCTGCCTCTGCCTGTTTTATCTTTACTCGTATTAGGAATGTAGGTCCCATCTCCTGAAGTTCCCAGCATTGGTCGTGGAAGCCAGCACAGCACCACATGGATTGGCTGGAACAGTGGCGATGTCATCAACCCACTGCACAATCTCCTCCCACTGACGCTGCTTTTATTTTAAAAGGGAGAGATGACACATGCACATTTAATTGAATAAATGTACATAATAACATTCCAAAATAGTAATGGCAGAAAGTCTGCTGGAAAAATATGGGGAGGGGAGACACAGGCTAAAGAGCCATCGTTCAATTCACTAGCCCAGCAGTTGGCAACTTTTTCCTACAGACCTTACGAATCATAAATTGTCTTGTTGGACAATTTAATAATTTTTTTGTACAAGAATATGCATCTCATATTTTAATAATCACAGCATATAGTAGCTTTTCTACTGCAATGGATGTGTGTGTGTGATATTTTAAAAAACATGTTTTCCTTTACCACTGGCATCATCAAAACCAGCACCAAATTATGAAAATCATGGGCCCTGGACCAACCTCTTGTTAGCCGACTCCAGCCCTGGTCAAAAGAGTCTGAAGCGCCGCCATCCGGTAAAAAACAACAACTCAAGAGGAAGGTCAAGTACAGGCATTTCCAACTGTTCCACAACTTTTCTGTGGAGCTGCTGGACAGATTGTGAGAAGAGTAGTCCTGTGTTAGTCCCTTGCAGCAAAAACAATAAAGGAGTCTTTCGTCCCCTTAAAGACTAACAAAGCATAAACTTTCATGGACACAGGTCAATTTCATCAGACACCTTATGTAAAATTTTAAAGAGAAAATTGTAATCTGAGAGCTGAATGGCAATGAGATGCAAAAGTTAAAGTTAATGATTATTAGAGCTTTAGGACTTCCGGTTGAGCCCGACACCAGAGCGGACGGGGATTCTCTCCGCTGAGAGAATCCCGGGTTTTCCGAAGGAAAAGGGGGTGCTACAGGGCGCAGTAGCCCCCGAAAATACTCTCTGGAGGAGGTCCAGGAGTTCAGGTTCCCGCTGAAGCCGAAACGCTAACCGCCCGGCCGTCAGGTAACTCCTAGCGGAGCGAAGAGAACGGCGAGCAGGGGAGCGGGCTGAAGGGAAGCCATTGCTGCCTTCGGAAAGCGAAGCCCCGAGTCCGCAGGGGGAGTGCTCAATTCTCAAATTATAAGAAATTCGGACCTAATTAAAACAAAAAAGAACTGATTCGGCAGAAGGAAGGATCCGGAATTGAAAGCTAAAACAACGGAGGTCGGTTTTCTCTGAAATCAGTATAGACGCAGGACTGCAAGCGGAGCTGGAAATCGAAAGTGAGTTGCCGCTAGCGGCTCCGTCTCCCTGCCCCTTTGAAACTTTGAAAACGGTTACTTTTTTAAAGTAACTGTTGCAGTGATAGTGAGAATATAAGTGGGGAAAAAAGAGGAGGGAGGTAGAAACCTTAAGCCCTCGAGGAAATTAGTACGGAGTCAGGAGGAGTACGTGATAATTGGAATCTGTGACTGCTTAAATATCTGCGCAACAGAGCTTAAGACTCCATTGTTACTATTTATAGAACAATGCTTCTTGTTTGGAATACAGAGAAGAAGGAATGATTTGAACGCCATTACACAATTTTTGTTAGTTTTTGGTAGTCTCTTGTTGCTGTATCTTCGTTTTGTTATTTTTTGTTGTTGGTAGAAGGAGAATAATTTTGCTTTTGCCTCTCCTCTGGTTTCTTTTTATAAGCTTTGGGGAGAATAAGTAAAAATCGGCCATAGACTGTGGTTTAAAACCCTGTGGGCAAACAGGGAATTACAACATGTTTTTTTCGGAACTGGCTACTTTTGACGGTTGTTCCCTGTATATTAATCTTTGATCCCCAAGCTTAGAATTGGTTAAACTTTTTCTTTTTTATTATTTGAAATTTGGAATTATCTGAACTTGGAAACCAATTAGAATTGGATCAAGACTATTTCGGTTGAGAGACTCTCTCCCTGGACTTTGCTGCTGTTTTGGCAAACTTTAAATTTTTTCTTTTTGCTCTCTCTTTTTTTTTTGGCAAAATTGAGCTTTTCTTTGCTTCTACCTCCAATTTGGGAAGAATTTTCGAAGGGATTTGGATATAATTTTTGGGACAATCTTAAAAAAAAAAAAAAGAAAAAGAAAAGAAAAGAAAAGAAAAATTTGGACTTTTGGATTATAACTGACCAACTCCTTTATATATTTATCGACGCCTTTGTTTGGATTATTGCGGATTGGTTATTTTGATTCTGATTGCCCTTATTTAATTGGAGATAGCCTAATTGGTGGCAGAAGAAGGATTAGCCTAAGTGGTGGCGAGAAGAGAAGGGTCGTACCATCTGACCATTGTACTATCCTACCATCCTACCTCTATTAATAACATTTGGATTTATTGACTTTACCCTTTCTGACTCCCAGGGGGAAATGACTAATTGTTAATTGTTGTGATACTGTTTGATATTGTTTGATGTGATATTGGCTGATAGTAACAAACCGAATATTACCTTATTTGGTGTATAAAATTGAGAGTGGGGGAGGATGAAGAAATCCGGGGAAGGAACCCCAGGGGACAGGAAAGGGTCAAAACAAGAGTCAGATTTTAGAGCAGAAATATTGAAGATGTTTGCAGAAACTAAAGAAAGTGAAAAAAATTTGGAAACTAAATTGGAACAGGTGGATAATAGAATTGGTAAAATGGACAAAAAAATTGATGAAACGGTGAATGAGCTTAAAGGACAAATAAAAGAGGTTACTAAAAGAACGCAGAAACTAGAAGAAGGATGGAAAAGAACAAAATTAGAAATGAAGGATATGAAAAAAGAGGAAGAGAAGATGAGAACAGATATGTCAGAAATGAATAAGACTCAGGAGGAGGTTCTGGACTCGATTGCAATGAATGAATTAAGACAGAGAGAAGGCAACTTGAGGTTGAGAGCAATACCGGAAACACAGGGAGAGAATATCAAGGAGAAACTAATAAAGGAATTGGCACAATGGTTGGAGATGGAGCAGGAAGATTTTGCAAAGACAGTTCAAAGCGCATTCAGATTGAGAGTAAAATCAGTTAAAACACGGAAAGTACCAGGAGATTGTCTAATTACGTTCAAAGACAGAGATATGAGGAATCAGATATTACAAAAAAATAGAGAAAAAAGGCTAAACATCGATGGGAATTACATCATTATTTTTAAAGATATTCCAATAAGATTGTTGAAACGAAGAGAGCCATACAAAGCATTTGTACAAATCCTCAAGAGAAATAAAATTGAATTCAGATGGGAATTTCCTGAAGGAATTTCATTCTTCTACAAAAGTAAGAAACATAGACTGACCAGTCCAGAAGAGACAAGTAAGTTCCAGAGAAAATATAAAGAACTAAGAACAGAAGAAGAAGAAGAAAAAGGAGCTGTAGGAGGAATAGCATTAGGAGGACTGGTCACAAGAGCAGGTGAAGAAAAAGAGGAGAGAAGAAAGAAAACAGACGAGGAAGAGGAAGAAGGAGAAGACGAGGAAGAAGAAGAGGAAGAAGAGGAAGTAGAGGAACAATAAAATTAGAGAGAAAAAAAAGATTATATTTAATTTAAGAAGTAAAAATGGCTTTAAAAATTTGGAATTGGAATATTAATGGAATGAATGACAGGAAAAAAAGGAATAAAATTGAACAGCATTTAAAAAAGGAAAATTTGGACATAATCTGTTTACAAGAAACGCATGTGGCAAAAAAACACAGAAAAGTCTTGATTAATAGAAGATTAGGGAATGAATTCATTTCTTCTGATAAAAGTAAGAAGAGAGGAGTGGTAATTTACGTGAGGAGTAAAATTGATGCCCAGCAAATCTTCAAAGATGAAGAAGGAAGAATTATCGCGGTACAGATCAAATGGCAAGGCGAAAAAATAATAATTGTCGGGATCTACGCACCAAATGGAAATAAGGTAGATTTCTTCAGAAATTTGGAAGAAAAGCTGTTCGAATATGTAGACCAAAAGATAATTGTACTGGGTGACATGAATGGAGTGGTGTCATTGGAAATGGATAGATTAAGAGCAGCAGGAACTAGTAAAGAAGGAAAACTTCCAAAAACATTTTTTTCACTGGTAAAATGCTGCAACTTAATAGACATATGGAGATTGAGACACCCGCTGGAAAAGCAATTTACATTTTATTCGGATCCGAACCAGTCAATGTCAAGAATTGATCAAATTTGGGTTTCAAATGAGTTAACTCCAAGAATCAAGCAAATAGAAATTCAACCAAGAGTAATATCAGATCACAGTCCAATAAAACTAGAATTACAAGGATACGAAGAAAGAACATTCAGATGGAGAATGAATGATTGCCTTCTAGATGATCAAAAAATTGTGGAGAAAGCTCAAAAATCTTTGACGGACTATTTTGTTAATAACTACAACAAAGGCACGAAAATCAATACAGTATGGGACGCTAGTAAGGCGGTTATGAGAGGATTCTTTATCCAGCAGAATTCCATCAAAAACAAAAATAGAGAGAAAGGTAAGAAAGAAATCCTAAGACAAATAATGGACAATGAACAAAAATTGGTCAAAAAACCGAATAATGAGAAAATAAAACAGAACATAAAGGTGTTACAAACACAATTTGCGATGATAATCAACAAAGAGGTGGAATGGAATATAAAAAAAATGAGACAAAGGAATTTCGAATCGGCGAATAAATCAGGAAAATGGCTAGCTTGGCAAATCAAAAAAAGAAAAGAACAAAGCACAGTTAATAAAATCATCGTGGAGGGAGAAGAAATTGACAGCCCAAAAGGCATTAGAAAAGGATTCTTGGACTTTTACAGACATCTATATAAAAGAACAGAAAAAAATAATTTGAGGAAAATAGAGAGGTATTTAAAAGAAAAAATGGTGCAGAAGATCCCGACAGAAAAAAGAGAAAGGCTGAATACCCCAATTGAATTAGATGAAATAAAAGAGGCTATAAAAGAACTTAAGAAAGGGAAAGCTCCAGGCCCGGATGGATTTACAGCAAGATATTATAAAGAGATGAAACACATCCTGTCGTTGCCCCTAAAAGAAGTTATGGATAATATTCTTAAAGAAAAAGAAATCCCGGAAACATGGAAGGAAGCATTTATCACATTTATCCCCAAACAAGATTCTGATCTAACACAAGTAAAAAACTATAGGCCTATTTCGTTACTCAACACAGACTACAAAATATTTGCGAGTATTTTGGCGAAAAGGATGAAAAGAGAATTAAAGGATATTATACATAAGGACCAAGCGGGTTTCTTACCTGGCAGACAGATGCGAGATAATGTTAGGAATATAATCAATATTTTGGAATATCTGACTGCCAGAAATGAGAAACAAGCGATGTTAATATTTGTTGATGCGGAAAAGGCCTTTGACAACATATCTTGGGATTTTATGCTGAAAAGTTTAGAATATATGGAAGTAGGGGCGGAATTTCTCAACGGAATTAAAGCAATATATACGGAGCAGAAAGCTAAATTAATTGTAAATAATGTGATTACTGAGGAAATTGGGATATCTAAAGGCACACGACAAGGGTGTCCACTTTCACCATTGTTATTCATCATGGTACTGGAGTTCTTTCTAAAATCTTTAAGGGAAAATGAGGCAATAAAAGGGGTTGAAGTAGGCCGGAATGAGTATAAAGTGAAAGCCTTTGCCGATGATCTGGTTATAACGGTAGAAGACCCTTTAGAAAGCATGAGAAACATACTTATAGAGATAGAGAGATTTGGTCAAGTGGCAGGATTTATATTGAATAAGAAAAAAACCAAAATAATTGTTAAGAATATGGACTCTGAAAAAATTGAAGAGATACAGCAGCAAGCAGGTATAGAAGTGGTGAAAAAAGTGAAATATTTAGGTATATGGATAACCCCCAAGAATATAGATTTATATCAGAATAATTATATACCAGTGTGGAATGGGATAAAAAAAGATTTGGATACGTGGGGACGAATGAAATTATCATTCTGGGGAAGGATTTCAACGATAAAGATGAGCGTGCTACCAAAACTACTGTTTCTATATCAAACAATTCCGATAATCAAGGGGACTGGGGTCTTTAAAGATTGGCAAAGAACAATTTCAAGATATATCTGGCAGGGAAAGAAGCCAAGAATTCAATTTAAGTTATTAACGGATGCAAAAGAAAGAGGAGGCTTTGCCTTGCCAGACTTGAAATTATATTATGAAGCCTCAGGTCTCTGTTGGTTAAAGGAATGGATAAAATTAGAAAATACAGAACTGTTGGACTTAGAAGGTTTTGACAACAGATTTGGATGGCACGCGTACCTATGGGCTGGAAAGAAGAAAATCCATAGAGGTTTTGGAAATCACATCTTCAGAGGATCATTAATAGAAATATGGGAGCGGTATAAAAACCTACTGGAAGCAAAAACTCCACACTGGCTGTCGCCATTAGAGGTTATGGCTGTTAAAAAAACTAATATGAGAAAGAATTGGATTACATATGGAAATCTGATCATTAAAGAAGGGGGGAAATGGAAAATGAAACCATATGAAGAAGTGAAAGAATTTATGTATGATTGGTTACATTATTTCCAAACAAATGAAATGTTTAAGAAAGACCTTAAAGAATATGGATATATAGAAAAAGATTCTAGATTTCAAATAGAAATAATAAATAATGAACATAAAAACTTATCCAAAATGTATAAAATATTGTTGGAATGGCATACAAAAGATGAAGAAGTAAAATCAGTTATGATAAAATGGGCCAGGGATATTGGACATAATATACAATTTGATGATTGGATAAAACTTTGGAAGGATGGTATTAAATTTACTGCATGCACTGCATTAAAGGAAAATGTTATGAAAATGATATACAGATGGTACATTACACCAGTAAAATTAGCAAAAATGTACAAAACATGTAAGAAATGTTGGAAATGTAAAGAAAAGGACGGTACATTTTTTCATATGTGGTGGGAATGTAAGAAGGTGAAAAGCTTCTGGGAGATGATATATAATGAGTTGAAAAAAATGTTGAAATATACATTTGTTAAAAAACCAGAGGCTTTTCTTTTAGGAATAATAGGGAATGAAATAAATAGAAAGGACTACAAAATTTTCCAGTATGCAGTGACAGCGGCAAGAATACTATTGGCCCAGAATTGGAAACAAGAACAAATACCAACGTTGGAGGAATGGAGAACAAAGCTGATGGACTATGCAGAACTTGATAAGCTGACAGGGAAGATTAGATATCAGCGAGATCAAAGTTTCATCGAGGACTGGAAAAAATTAACAGATTATTGGGAAAGTATAAGTGATAACGAAATAACGTTAGTGGCATTAAAAGAAGCTCTGTAACAGATTAAGAAATATTGCAAAAAAGCAGAATATAAGATGGGGGTAAGCACAAAGGTAATATGAAATTGGGAAATGTGTACTAAAAAATTAGAATTCGAATGATTATCAGAGAAGCTGAAGGAAGTCAAAAAAATTGGCAATGTATTACAATTTGTTAATGTGAAATGATTGTATGGAAAAATTAATAAAATATATTTAAAAAAAAAAAAAGATTATTAGAGCTTTAATATATGTTAGCCACAGCTTTAATCTTTTACAGGGGCAGTTTGGTGAAAATTGCTGGGACACTTGTATTAACACCTACAGTGGGGCAGGAAACTATTTTGCAAGAAACCATTGTAGAGACATAAATACTGGCATTATTCAGCCAATTAACACAATGCTGCAATAAAAACAGAGCTCCTCCAGAGTAGGGCTCGTGGTGGACCACATTCCTTTGCACAGACCAGCACATCCATCTCCTTGATTGGCACCTGGGTGTGTGCCACTACCTCTCAATTCCAGTTTTTACACCACCAGTAACCTCACCCCACAGATGTGATAAAGTTCATTTTGACCCTGAGCAGTGCAGTTTGTGAAAGGCAGAGGCGGCGAGGGGGGCAAGGGGAAGTGTCACTGACCCAGATGTTGCTTCTGCTGCCAGGGAGGGCAGCCAAGTCAGCTCACAGAGGACTCCTGGGGCATCAGTAAACTGGAAAGCATGCAGTCAGCGCTGCTTGAAATGCAACCCCACTCCTATGGTTACAGACGCTAACATGTCCCAGGGGAGGAGAACCAGCCAATACTCATCTCTCGTGCATTCATTCACATACACCTATTTGTGCGCACACAGGGTCTCCTGGGATCTTAGCATTTGGCAGTGGAATCAAATGTGGAAATTCTTGCAGAGCTTGGGTTACTGCCGCCAGTTTCAGCCACCACAGAAAGCTAAACACGATAACTAAACCGACGACTCTTGAGATGTGGCTCAGGATCTTTCAAAACATTGTGTCAGAACACAAATTCTCTGTTGAGAGACTTGACTGTTATCAGCTAAAGAACGGGAAAGTTGCTAGAGGTAGGGGAACAGCCTTGTCTTCTCCTGAAAAGGAATTTGACCTGAATATTCCATGTGAGCGATCAAAAACTCTTAAGGAGTGTGTGTATTAGAGATATGCTCCAAGAGTGAGTTTCCCTCTGCTGTTGCTATCGTGTCTCTATCCCATAGGAATTAAAAAGAAAAGACACATTAGTGGTTCCTTCAAAGAGGGAGGAGATCTGCTCAAAGTTGGTGGTGTGTCTGCCTCAGTTCTAATTGCAAGAATTCAATTATTGCCCCTAGAAGTTGCATATTTCCCTGCCAGCTAATTTTCACACACTACCTGGTGCTGGAGAAGTCCGCTCCAGGGAAGCCATGCAGCCTCCCCCTTCACAGAAAACCCAAAGCATTCCTGCATATTCACCATTGCTGGATAGTGCCAGAACAGATAACGCCAGATGCAGCACAGCACAGTGAGTGGCAAAAAAGACTAAGCTGAGAATCTGGAAGCTTCTTGTTCAGATCTCTGCCATCTCTGAGTCACTAGCAGGGACTGAGGCAAGCCCCCCTTTCAGCCTCAGCCCCCTCATCTGCAACTGCCCTTGTTCTATAGAACAGCTTTCCTGTTGAGATACAACCAACATCCATTACCTGAACTTTCCAGAAACAACTGAAGGTATTTTTGTTCTGATGGGCCTCCGCAGCTGGATAAAGTCTTTGCCATGTGGTTCTACTTGACTGGGTTTTAGTTTTGTTTTAAATGCATCAGATGTGGGTGTTTTTTGTGGGGATCTAACTTTTTTTGCTGTTTTTTAAATGTGCATTGCCTGAAAACTATTGTATAGAAGGTGGTCATATTTAAGGTGATTGATAAATTAACAATTATAAAAAATAATACTGGTCTGCCTTAAAGGGCTACTATGAGAAATACAGAGAATGTACATGAAACGCTTTGAACACTTAAGAAAAGGTGAATCTATGCAAAGTTTTGTGTGCACATGTTAAATGCATGCTAAAGAACAGGAAAGACAGGATTATCAGGGATATTTCTAATTTGAGCACACATTTTTAAGGCCACCTCATTCCACTCCACTTTACCCTTGCAATGCCTCTGATTTTCCATGTGTTCCTGTTCTTGCAATTCAGAACAATCTTATATGCATTTAAAAAATAATAATCTTTGGCATATAAATCACATGACAACTCTATAAAGTAGGCTATGCTTCCCATTTTACAGATATGGAATGGCTGGAAAATAGTGATGTGTCCAACACACCGCATGACAAGAGTATGAGCATGGTGTGATCTGAAGCCAGGACCTACTACAGTGTTGAAGTTAAACGCTTTTATCTACTGTCGTGCACTGCCTGCAGACATGCATAACAGCCGCAAGAGACAACCAGCACTGCCAAGCTGGCTGTCTTGATTACCGTAAATGGGCCTAGCAGCAAGAAAACTAGTAAGCAATCAGAGATGTAATAAACAGTGTTGGATCCTTAGGGCTGCCATACATCACGTGGATTTCAAAGGCGGAATTGGCGTCTGAGGGGAATTTCCGAAAAGTGGCTGCTTTGTCCTGGATCGAGAAATAGCTCAACAATTTGGGGTCTTTTTTAAAAAAAAGGTCAACAACCAGGGTGTCTTGGTTTTTACTTTTTGAAATATGGCAACCCTAAGATTTTGCTTTCCCCACCTTTGGAATGAGGCACCACTCAAAATATGGGCAGCAAAAAGCAGAGGCAACTTTGAATTTGGAGAAAGGCAGAGAGCTGAAAGTTTAGAGCTGTGAGTTTACTGATTGGTGCTTTGAGAATCTGATGCAGGATCAATGCTTTTGCAGATTGCTTTTATTTGCTTACACTAGGCACTGTTTTTATGTGTGTAAACAAAAATGGATATGAGAACGATTTATGTTTCCAGTACCCTCGTCCAAGGGAAACTAGAATATCATGACCTCCCCTGAATGGTGAGTTTAACATTAGTTCTGCAGACGTACATTATTGATTGTTGAATAAATTCCTGCCCCTTAAAAGAAACATATTTAATTCTTTTGAGACCCAAGAAAGACATGCTACTAATTTCAATGATCTCCATGTTTTTCCACAGGCAAGCTTCATTGCTCACAAAGACCCACACATAGCCATAAAGTATTGGTAGTAGTGGTTTGTTTAAAGTAAAAGTGATGCCACAGAGCTGGAATAGCCAACATGGTGCCCTCCAGATGTTGTTAGCTCTTAGCTCCCATCATTCTCACCACTGGCCATGCTGGCTGGGGCTGATGGGAGTTGGAGTTCGGGAAGATTTGAAGGACACCATGTGGCTATCCCTACCGTATAGGAATTTAATCTTTGGCACAGATGTGTTTTACAGGGTTTGTGTACCTCATTTCAGCAGTGTGAAGATGAGAGTATAAATTGGTCATTTGCTAAAAGGATATCAAAGTATGACTCTGGATAAGCCAGCATGGCCTACTGCTTTCTAATAGTGGCTTCATAGAGTAAAACTTCACAGATGTGTCTGTCTATGCTTTTGCACAGCTCCACCAATCTGGGAGCCCCAATCAGGCTGACCCACCGTGGGCCAACATGGGGATCACCTACCCTGCACCTGGTTCTGAATTAGTTCTGCAGCGGGGCTAATATTTCAGGGTAGATGTTGTTGTTTAAAAAAATTCTTATTAAATATACAAATAGAAGGGAAGAAACTGACAGAGAGCTGGAGGGGTGGGGTCTAGGGGATGGTCCTTCACAAATGACCTCTCTTGCAACTCTGCGTAATTGTTTCCTCCACTCAGAGGCATTTATCCTGCAGAGTACTACTTCAGGGATGAGGCCTGACAGCTCTGGATAGCTCTGGACCATCCAACCCAACTTACAGTGATCCGTGGCTGTCTCAACTCAACTTGCTGATGCTCAAATCCCTCTGAATAGGGCTGGTTTGGTTTGGTACTTGGCTGAATCCAGTACACAGCTTGTGTGTGTGTGTGTGTGCATGCGCACATGTGTGTATGTGTCTACAAGGAGCTCTGTTTGCACTTCCATCCTAATGTGTCCAAAGGGAAACTCAAATGGGAAGATGTGCAGGTTACCTAAAGCCAGCACAGCTTCCCCCTATGAGATTCCTTTTAGACACAATACATTTGTTTACTGGCATTTTGTGCAATGCCTAAACTTATCTAGTCTCTGCCAACTCTTCCAAATTTCAGCAAACTGTTCAAAATTCTAGACTTCCACAGAATTACACAGCTTGAATACATTTGTATGCTTCACTGGAACAATACATTCCCTTCAAGGCAGAACTTTGACCTCTGTGCTGCAAAATTCCCAGCATGCCTTGCAGATTTAGACCAGGATCCAAAACAAAAGCACACCAGAAAAGCAATTTTCCCCACCAAAAGGCAGGTTGGGGCTTGAGTTTCTTGAACAGCAACCTTCCATACAGCAGGACAAACCATTATGGATTTCCTAGCTCAAGCAGAACATTGGACTAGATATTGTTCTATCCCATTTGAAATGGTTCTGCTTGTCTTAGAATTGTGATGCTTTTATCTGAAGGGGGCAAACGGCTGACAATATGTGACATCATTGTCACATCTACCAACAGGACGGGTTCAAGATCCTTGTATTAATTTACAAACCCTGGAACAATTTAGGTCCAGGGTCCCATAGGGACCATCCCAACCTGTATATCCATCTCAGTCACTGAACTCATCCATAGCTGGTTGCCCTCCAAATTGGTGAGGCTCATTTGACATTAACACAAAACTGAGGTTTTAGTGCCACCAGCCTAGCCCTGTGGAATGCTCTTCCAATAGAAATTCATCAGGTGTTTTCTGTATTGACCATTAAACATTCCTGAAAATTTCTTTGTCAGCAGGCAATTAAGTTAATAACTTTCTATAATGCTTAGTTGGTGATCTGTGTCCCCCCCCCCTCCATGGATGGTTTTTATTATGTGTAAATAATGGTAAACCACTTTGATATTTTTAGTGAAACTGCAGTCTATAAATTTTTTTACAAACAAACAAATAAACCTGTTTTTCTAATTTTATATTCCATTGTTGTAACCTGACCTAGGGCTTATGGCGAAGGCCCAGCAATAAATTTAAGAAATAAATAAATAAATGGCCTACACGGCCCCCTCCAGATTTATGAAGATGAAGAGGAGTTTGGATTTGATATCCCGCTTTATCACTACCCTAAGGAGTCTCAAAGCAGCTAACATTCTCCTTTCCCTTCCTCCCCCACAACAAACACTCTGTGAGGAGAGTGAGGCTGAGACTTCAGGGAAGTGTGACTGGCCCAAGGTCACCCAGCAGCTGCATGTGGAGGAGCAGGGAAGCGAACTCGGTTCACCAGATTATGAGTCTACTGCTCTTAACCACTACACCAATCTGATTCTGATGCAAGTAGATAAATAGGTACCGTTGCAGCGGGAAGGTAAAAGCTGTCTCCGTGTGCTCTGGTTTCCGTCACGGTGTTCCGTTACGCCAGAAGCGATTTAGTCATGTTGGCACATGACCCGGAAAGCTGTTGGCGGACAAATGCCAGCTCCCTCGGCCTCAAACAGAGAAGAGCGCTGCAACCCCATAGTCGCCTTTGACTGGACTTAACCGTCCAGGGGTCCTTTACTTTTACCTTTTACTAAAAAAAAGGCAGTCAACTTGTTGAAAACATCATGCCAATTGCCCTGGTGTATGAAGAGTGTTTTGTTTTGTTTTTCTGAATGATCACCCAACCTAGACAGGCTGGCTTTTATTTTGTTATATGTTTTAAAATTCTGGTTTGTTAGCAACCCATGGGTTATAGATTGATGGCTTTCTGTTCAAGAAAACATGTTGTTCTTAAATCCATGTTAAATACCCATTCTTTAGTAGCTTTTTTGGATCATGGCAAAAAGATAACTGCTTATATTTAAAGTTGGACAAGCTGGCCCAATGGCAACCATAACCTTCAGGGAAACCATGAGAAGAAAGTGTGCCATACTCTGTGCTCATAGAAATAAGGCAACATCAATGGCTCTTCCCAAGACTTACATCTCAGGTTTCCAGACAGGTATATTGGTGGTTTGTTGGAATGGGATGTCCTCAGCCTAAACTGCAAAGGGCAGGATATTCCCATCTGATTGGTTGCAGCCACTGTGGCCAAAACAGGCCAAAGTCAGAAGGTTCTGGCATCGTAGGACATTCTTAAGGAGGACTTCCAAGAAAGATCCCATGGCTGATTGTGGAGGAATTGGGACACAGAAATGGGAGTCACCCCACCCTTGTCCTCCCAGAGTACAGCCCACAACAGAACTTACCCCTTCAGTCGATTTCCCCCCTTCAGATGTGGGTGATGCAGGTGGCTCAAGAATTTCTTTTTCTGTCATACTGCATGGGGAAGAAAGCAGGTGCAACAATAAAGACGCAAAGACATAACCCAGGCACCTCCACTGTTTGTAGGAGGTGGGAGCCAGAAACCCGTGGGATGGGTGGTGCTCACAGCATCAATTTCAGGTGAGTGTGCATGCGCGCACACACTCATTATTCGCAATGTCCCCAAACTCAAACCACACTTAATCAACAATCCTCCATCAAAGTGGCCCGGGGGAGGGGGATTTCCATAACAGGAAACCACAAATACCTAGGTTAAGCTTCCAATCTGGTGCCCTTCCAATGGTTTGGACAATTTCTCCCAAAGCACCTGGAGGGTAACAAGCTGGTGAAGGCTGACCTGGATGTTTTCCAGCATCAGGCGTCTAGCAAATAGGAGCCTTGGGATGGAAAGGGTGAAATTACACCACAGGCATCTTTGCGGGTGAATGGCAGGTGAAGGTAATACAGGTTCTCAGGTTGGCTGGGCTTGAAGCTAACCAGGAAAAGAACACATGCAGAGTGCCTCCCCCCACACTAGTATTGCCACTTTTTAACTGGTAGGCTAGGGATAGTACAGCATTCTCTACCATCAGTGGGATATGACAGGTGGAATCTGAAGGAGCTTGATGAGACTATGGATTTATCTAGTTGCATTTTTAAAACTATGAAATAAGAGTTGGCAATCAAATGGGGACTAGGGCATTATTACCTACACAGGAATTTCTATTTTCAAAAGTGAAACAAAACATTCCATGTGGTATATTTCTGTAGAATAACTCGCAAGAAAAAGGAACAGTTTGAAAAATCTTGATGCCCTTTTCTGACATTTATGAAATTGAATAATTTGATGCCTTCTCTGCTGAAATGAAATAAGGCTGTAATATTTTAGGAGGTGGTATGTGGACACTGAAGTTTAACGACTGCATAAATAAATGAAATCATGTATTACTGTTTATTATATAAAAGTATGCAATTTAATATTTATTAAGAAAAAATGGGGGGGGGGGAACCCTCACCTTTAAAGTTCTTTCATCACAGCGCAACACATATTCTTTAACCAGAAGCAGAGCTGACTGGGAAGATGCATGCAGTTCTGAGGAACAGCTGAGAGTGATTAAAAAGGGGTTTGGATTTTTGAAAAAGGGTATTTGGAGGAAGGGTGGAATATAAATTTAATATACTTTCTGCTGCTTGACTGATCAGTAGGAAGGTATGTTGTGGTTTATACAAGATTAGGCACTGGGCCAGAAGCAGGCAGTATAAGCACATTCCCCAAGGCCTCTTGGAGATTATGCATAATGGCTAGGGAATATAATAAATTCAACCAAGAAATTCACATTTCCCCAAGATGTGCAGAGCCTCTTATACTGCCTTAGGGCAGGGATGGGGGAACCTGGGGCCTCCAAATGGTGTTGAACATTTAGCTCCCATCAGCTCCAGCAAGAACCATCAATGGTGAGAGATGTTGGAAACTATAGTGTAGCAACACCTGGAGGGCTAAAGGCTTCCCATACTAGGAGTAGGGTATGTAGACCCACAACTACCAATACTCCTGGGGCTCCTGATAAATCCTCTAGTTTTCTTCCTTTTCTTTCTTTACCAACTAAGGCTGGTAAAAGGGTAGGCCATTTCCAATCCCGGGAAATGTGGTTGGGTCAAGATACTGAGAGCATCTTCAAGATGCTGAGAGCTAACTCTTCTCCCACACTTAACAAAAGAACTACAGTTCTCGCGGTTTCTTGAGAGTGAATGATTATTAAACCAGTCAAAATTTATAATAAAATCTCCTCAGAGGGAAACATTAGGGAAACAGTTTCACAATTTTCCACATAGGGATTTATTTGATCTAGTGAGGCAGAAGAGAAATTCACAAAGAGATCACCCCCTTGGCTTCTACTGCTCACTACTTTCCCCAAGAGGTTATGGGGCTAGCTAACCAGAGTTTAACATAGTTAGAACAAAATCAGGATTTCTAGGAGAAATTCATTCAGAAACCAACTTATACTTTAAAAAGACCCCCAGAAATGCATTATTACCTGGTTAATGTTTGAAGAGAGCAGATGGATTGCAGCACTGGAAAAGGTATAAACAAAATACTTCATTTCTATAAACAGGCGCTGGGAAGCCCTGCTTCTTAATCCTGGCTGTATATGGACAGGCTGGGATTACTCAGCGGTGAGGGAAAAACACTCTGAGGTGTTTTTCTTTTATTATTATTACTTTTTCAAATGTTTAAGCCCTGGTGTTGTAAAAGAGGTGCTGGCACTGAGCCCTGACACACATTAAGTGCTGACCAAAAGTACACATACTTCCTCACCTGCCTAAGCTGTCTAAAAACCTGAAAATTTCTGAAGGAGCTCCTCTTCCTCAGCAGAATAACTGAGCCCCATAAATATCAAACTGGGAAGGAATTATTTGTTGATATGGGCCATTTCCCCCACTCAGCAAACCACCTCTCAAACCTTTATGAGAACCAGGAGTGGCCAACGGCAAGCATGGCCCATGCCTGTCATTAATAGCCACGTCACACTATCAGGACATCAGCAGAAAAGCATTTGGGCTGTCCAGTGCGTAGCTGCTCCCAAGTGCCTGTGCCCACAAACGGACTCAAAGGTTCTGCAGCAGTCATAGCACCCCTCTGCCTCGCATTCCTAGAGGTTTCCTCATGGCTGCCTGGCTGTCTGCTTGGAAACTCACGTAAGCTGCACATTTGCTGGGTGGTGCAGACAGGCAGAAGAACACACTGTTGTACAACTCTCAATGTGTAAAGCAGATATAACTCCCCAAGGGCAAAAAGTTATTTGCATTTAAAGCCTACATTTAATCACATCAAGGCAGCTATGAGGGCCACAAATAGTCTTCACCTCCCCCCCTTTAGTATCAATTTTAATTAAGATATTTTTAGAAAACAGCAGAAAAACTTTTTTTTTAAAAAAAGCATAATGTGCTAATCCCGTTTTCTTTCTCAGAATTGCTTTATAGCAGGTGCCTTAATATTCTTTGCTTTAGACTTTTAGTGGGAATCAACCCCCTGTGAAAGCCAGGCGACCGTGCTGCAAAAATGGAAAAGTACTTTAGGAAGTCT
Source organism: Podarcis raffonei (assembly GCF_027172205.1). Taxonomy (NCBI): domain Eukaryota; kingdom Metazoa; phylum Chordata; class Lepidosauria; order Squamata; family Lacertidae; genus Podarcis; species Podarcis raffonei. The sequence goes on from NC_070603.1 coordinate 4,211,924, forward strand.
TGATCTTTCATTTCTAAAAGCACAAACTTACAACTTGTAGATCCCAACACATACCCTCTTGCCTGTGGATTACCACAAAGCACAATTATTTCCGCAGAAACGGTCATCTCCCCACCCTCTTCCAGAAAAGGCAATTCGGCCATTTTAAACCTTCACAGATTGAAACATGCATATTCCTCTACCTCTGAAAGCAAGTGGCTTAAAGTGGGTAAAATGAACTGCCTTGTTTGCTTTTTGAGGCATGGGTGGCATCTTTCATGGTTCTAAGTTCTGGGACTGAGACGTTTATGCCTCTGTGAGCCAAGAGCAGATGACAGTGGTGGAGGCTGGAGAGAGAACAGGCACACTTACCTTCAGGAATAAAGGACACACACTTCCTGCAGGTTAAATCCTTCCAGAAGTATCAGGCAGTCCCCACAAACGCAGCTCCCCCTTCGTCCTGCCCAACATCTCACTTTAGAGATCCATGGGGATAAAGATTTTCCCCTTCCTGAGTCTTAGCATGTAAAAGTTTGCCGTCCCAGCACCACAAAGAACTTGAGTGACAGGAGAGGGGGAAAGACAGCTGCCATCTATTGGGAGGGCTGACATGGAGAAATTGGACACTGAATAGCAGCTTGAACATGGCTTGTGGGCCAAACTGCCTGAGACAGCAACACAAAAGCTCAGTTGGGAACTGAGGAGGGGAGGGAACTGTTCAGATACTGGCAGATCCATTGGCCTAGGAGCTTTTGAACAGAAATCACTGCCTGGGATACAGCCTCCAACTGACCTCAATGCTGCAAATAGTGCACCTTGACAGAGTATCTCAGGCCATAACATAGCATCACAGACAGATAGCCGGGAACACACAATCCCACTGGGCTTCCTAATTTTTCATAGATGCCTTTCTGTACAAACCTATCTTCCTTATGCAAGAGTGCAGCCTATCAGTAACACGTAATGAACACGTTTGCTTTCTGTTCTCCATTGCCTTTAACACCTGACAGATTCTGCAGCCATCCTAACTTGACCATTTTTTCTCAATTTTGTAAGGCACCTGACATCAGTGTTGATTCAAGAAAAAGGAAAGCAATGTTCAGAGCAGGATTTCCCTCTCACCCCCCCCCCCCCAATCTAGCTCTGTAAAGGGCAAGCCATTCTTATTTCATACCAGCCACAAATATTTACTTGCTTTTCGCCAACCAACCCAATAAAGGAAATCAGAGGATCAACATGCTTCATAACTGATGCGGTTTAACTTCTCAAGCCGCAGGCTAGCTCTAACAGACTGCCCTTTCCCTTGAGTTTCACCCATGAAGTCTGGATAGAGATTACAGAGTACACAGTGCACAGGAAGAACACAGGAAGCTGCTTTAAACCCTGTCAAAGATTTGTCCCTCTAGTCTGGTACTGTCTAATCTGGCTGCAAGCGGCAGTCTCAGGGAGAAGTCTTTCCCAGCACCTGTTAGCCAAGATCCTTTCCTTAAACTGGAAGTGCCAGGGATTAAACCTGGGATCTTCTGCATGCTATGGTGAACAACAAACTGACCACATCTGGCTATGGAGCAGATTAATCATATGCACCTAGAACTTCAGAATTGAATTGTATTTCTATGTAAAGTGCCATATACACTGTATGTCTACGGTCCAAGACTGGATAGGTTTGTCTTTTTAAAAGGCCCTTGCCCAATGAAAAGAACCCACATGTTTTAACTTACATATTTTAGATAATAATTAATTGGGGATGAGGATGATGATGATGATGTGTGTGTGTGTGTGTGTGTGTGTGTGTGTGAAGGCTGAGAAATAGGAGTTTGCTTAGGCATCCCACTGAGATGATGGCAGAGGAAATAGATTCAAATCAATGAACATCTAGATCACAGCTCAGGATCTTAGTCAGTTGGAGAACTGTAAACTGCAGCAGCAATGGGGAGGCAGTGACTGGGAGTTCCAATGGTCAAGGGTTGGGGAAGTGGCACCCCACATAGATCTGTGTCCTTCCACAAGGCTAGAAGAATGAATTGTGAAAAATGAACAGACATGTCATTTCATTACTTTGCATTATTTATATAGGGCTAGATTCAACTGAATAGTTGTACTAGCCCGCTGAAAAGCCCCCACAGCACAGCGGGGCTTTCCCTCTTCCCTCTCCACCCCCCAAAAAACCCTGATGTGAAATGGTTAAGCTAAGGAATATTGCACTGGGAATTGGCATCTTGCAAAGAGCATCACAAATAGAAATAATGTGTGAATAGAACCAGCATGTCTCTGGTTATAAGGGTGGGTGGGGATTCAATTCACCTGGCCAACTAAGTAGCAATAACCCCTGCCAGGAATAAAGATGGATCTGCCCCAGGTCTCTGTGTGCTACATTTTCACATGGATGAAGGTTATGATTCTAACATCCCAGACTTCATGTCTCTTGCTTATGTATTTTGTCTAGTTTTAATTTCTAAACTTAAAAGATGTGGAAGATGAATGTTGCCTCGATGATACAGTCTCCAAATCTGGAAACTCTTACCTCTAAATCCTAGATGTGTGGTTGCTGCTATGGTGAGCCGCAGACGTTCAAAGGTATTCTGGTTTAGCATTCCACCACATGTTCCTGGGCTGAACCTGGACACTGAGAAAATACACTGGGGTCCAAGCTAAGCCTCGATCTCCTCAACCAAAGTCACCAAAGTTTTGGCTCCATATCTTGAGTAGGTTTCCCCCTGCATGATTCCTATTGTAGCACATAAGTAGCAACTTGCTTTTCAACTTCTCTTTTGCTAGCTGCAGAAGAGGAAATCTTTTGAGGCTGTTTTCCCGTTTGCAAAAAAACACACAAGATTTTGGACTTTAGGCTTGCTAAGAGTCTTGAAATGTCTTTTTTTCTGAAAGCCACATAATTCAAAGATCATACTATTGGTTGAAGGTGGAACTAGTTGTTACACTCAATGAAAGGTTGCTACCAAAATCACCCCAGCCTTGTGTTGAGCTCTCCCTGTAAAGTTTAGCCATCCTTAGTCAAGATTTTCCTCCACCCCTATTAGGCAGGCAAAAGTTATAGTTGTACAGATGTCATGGTGGGGTGCTTCTTCAGCAGCAGACTCATGTGCAGTGAACACCTAGCTCCCTTCTCCAAATGGGTGGCATTATTTTTATTTAAAAGGACTGTAGAAAGTTGTCTTCATTTTTAGCAGTATTCTTTGCTAAAAATTGGAAGCAAGCCTAAGCATACAGTCAATTCATATTTGGCCATTAAAATATCTACAACCTAGACAATGTAATGGAATAGTCACATGTGCTTTGACTTAGGGGAACACACCTGAAGTTAAGGGTGGTTTGGAAGCTTGAGATAATGAGGGAAAGGTGAGAATCTCTTATGGTAAATGCTGGATGCATTCGGATGTTAACCTTAAATCAGAGATGAAGTACTAAGTGGACAAGCATTGGGCTCATACACTCTCACTTCCCTCTCTTCCTCCAGCGAGGGAGAACACTGGAAGCACCTGTTTCCATTTTCAGCTAACTGCAATTGGTCACTGTGCCAAACCGGGACTTCATACATTACACTTTTCTTACCTGATGTGTCTTTGTAACAGATGTCATTTTGTACATTTTTTAAAATGAAAAATAAAAGCGCAGTAGCCAGGACCAAAGGGATGAGCTTCACACAGCATTTCACCTGGTTCTTGCGTAGGGATAAAACTGCAGGTGCTTCGCTGCCCTGCTATTCAGGTACCCAAGTGTCAAATACCAGCCATCTGTCCCTTCCTAGATAATTTCCCAACAGCTCTCCACCAGCTCCGGTCCAAGCAACATGCCTGGGTTAACTCTGGTGAAAGACAATGTTGCCGAGCCACGAGGGTCTGACCGCTGTGCCATCCAAAAGAGAAAGAGAGGCAGGGAGGAAGCAGCTTTAAAGTGACAGACGATTTTTTTTTATATTTAAAAACCAAATAATAATATTATTAATAATAAACCCAGATTAAATAAAATGTACAGTGAACATACCCAGCCAACATCTGTATGTGCAATTAAATACGGCTCCGTACCGCGGCACAACGCTGAACGAAAACAATATACACGTGTTCCGGAGAGGGGTTGAGGGGTGGGACATGTTCTTTCACGCAAAAAAAATAAAAATAAAATAATAAAAAACAGAAACCCCCAAAACAAAGCAAAAAAAATCAATGTCTCTCTCTTCATTCTGTCCATATAAATATCTCCAGAAAGATTCCCCCCTCCCCCACCAAAAATAAAAAGGGGAGGAGGTGCATGTGGGATAAAAGGAGGAGGGTGGTGGGGGAGGGCAGAAGAGGGCAGCCAAGGAGGCCTGAGAGGCCAGTCCAGTGTGCTTGTTGCCCCCTCCCCGCCCCCCCTCCGCCTGCCCCTATTGGGAGCTGGCACGCTCCAGCACACGCAGGTCGTAGTTCTTTTTGGCCATACGCAACTTGAAGCAGCTAAGTGAGTTGTTGAGACGCAGGGAGGCATTCTGCGCTGCCAAAGGGCTGGGGAAGACGGCCACAATGGTGTATAAGGCAGCAAGGTCAGAATGCCTGCCGTTCTCTGTAGTTCCATGGTTGTTGTCGCCTCCGCCTCTGGGACGCCCCTGAGTCTCTTTGAGCCACTGGATTTTGGCACCAGACATGGCAAGTTGAGTGAAGAGCTTGTCGGCCTCTGTGCGCGTGATGCCCTCAGGTAGATCAGTCACTTCCAGTATGCGGCCCAACACTGTAGGGGTGGCCATGAGGGAGCAAGGAATAAGAAAGAGAAAGGAACACTTTCAGTACCCTTGGCGGCAACAAAAATTGCGGGCAGAAAAGTGAGCGACAGGACCTAGAAGTCTTGGGTCCGGCTGTCATTTTGGCCAGGTCTTATGGGTTGGAGTCACAGCTCATTTCGTCAGCCATACAAAACTGGGGTTAGACCCTAATCTCAGTTTTGTATGGGCTCTTGAAGTACATGTTTGTCTGTTGAAATGAAACAGTAATAAAACCTGTTGCTGACTCCTCTAGGATAATAATAATAATAATAATAATAATAATAATAATAATAATAATAATAATATATTATTTATACCCCGCCCATCTGGCTGGGTTTCCCCAGCCACTCTGGGCGGCTTCCAGCAGAATATTAAAATACAAAGATCAATCGAATATTAAAAGCTTCCCTAAATGATAAACAAATGAGCATGAGGCAATTGAACAGTTTGTTCCCCTTGTCCAGCAGGGGTACCAACTTGAATAAAATATTGGGGGAGGGGGCAGGCAAACCCTGCCCCACATAATCGATCACAAGATGCAGCAACATATTCCATTTATACCACACACATTCACCACATGCCTGAGGTGTAGTCAAACTGCACTTACCAGATGTATTGCAACCACAGCTTAGATCAAACAAAAGAAAACTGGCAATGATTTTCACAGGTGGCAATACTGTAAGCCAACATTAGAAATCATCTGTACAAAACAGATTGGTGCCAATGTTTCTGGCATTCAAATACGTTGTTGTTGGCATATCTGATATCTCCATGCATACTCCACTTGATTACTACGTACCAGAGTATGTTAATACAACAGATCTGTTCAAAGCCCAGCCCGATATAATAAGCACGCTATCCTGGATTGTCCACAATGCTTCTCAAGTGCACCAGGCCATTCTCAGAATTTTTGAGAGTGGATCTGGAGGGGTGCAGTGGCTGACCAAAGTTCAAACTGCTGCTCAGCCATGAAGCTCAGTAGTTGAATCTAGGGAAGTCACTCCCTTTCAGTCTACCTCTCAACTATTATTGAAATAGTAATAGTTTCAGATCAGTGGTACCTAAACTTGGCTTTTATCACTTTAGTTGTGGGGTCAACCTCCAAAGAATCCTGGGAGCCTCCGCTTGGTGAGGTGCTAGGAATTATCCACAGCGGTTGTGAGAAGAGCTCAGGGAGGCATTCTCTCCAGCACACCAAGGTGCTGGTGGTCTGAATGGCAGGTAAGCAAGCCAGATTGGAAGTGACGTTGCGAGGACAGAGCACTGAGGATGCAGAATCCTGGTCCTCTTCAAACATGGCTTACACCAGCTGGCACCCTGAAGCAGCCACCTTGCTGAAGCAGTAGTAGCCTTTTCTGTCCTTAGTTCTGGGGGTTCCTGGTCCATAAAAAGAACCACAGGCCACAATCACAATCAATTGTTGCTGCTTTGAGTCTTTGACAGACGGCACTGTCAGTTTCCACAGAACCTTATAAAAGCCAGGGCACATGCTCTTCTACATGCTCATCCCCTCACATACTCTTAATACACCCCAGACTCATTTGTCTCCTTTCTGCGTCCCTGCCCCAGTCCATTTCATATCACTAACTAGTTTCAACATTTTCCTAAGCAATTTTTAATTCAGCCTTTTCTCCTCCTGCCCCTGCTCCTACACAAATCCCATACTACATCTCCAAACTCAGGTATATTGGCTGGGAGCAATCAGGGCCTTGTGGTCCACCTTTTCCCTTTCAACAATCCTGGTAGGGATATAATCAAAACTTTGAAGACCCTTGACTGTTTACAGACTAATTGCCAATCAAGCAAGGAAAACATCTGCCTCTTCCCCCATGGGCTCCCCCACATGGTCTGGGAAACATTGCTCTAAGCAGAAAAGAATTTTCCTCTCCAGTCAGTGCCAAGTTTGCTGCCAGTCATTTTCACAGACTCCTGTGCTAGAGGAACTGGGCACTAGAACCAGCGGTTGTGTCTTGGCAGCAGCTCCAAATCTGCACCCCAAATAAATAACTGCATGACAGTTCCAGTTTCCAGTTAGTAGCAGCAGTGCTGGGTCTTGGCAGGCAGGATTCTTTGCTAATATTAAACAGGCAGAGTAGCAAATATAGCAGACCCACCCCAGGCTATTTTCCACTGGGGGGTGGGGGATGCAGGTGGAGAAGTTTCATGCTCTAAAGAGACTCTTAAAGGAACAGCAGGACATCACCGTGTAGTTTGTTTACAGAGGGGCATTTTCAACACTCCTCCTCATTTACTGGCAAGTGGGTTTTACTTGCCGGCTTAGCTCACCCTGTCCAAATCTAATTGGCAAGCTTTAGCTAAGCTCATATTACCTCTACCTCTCCTTCAAATCAGAACCAGTGACGGCGGTGAAGATCCTGTGGAGGCGGTTGGTGGATGGATGGCGGCGAACAGATTGAGGTTGAACCCTGACAAGACGGAAGTATTGTCCTTTGGGGACAGGAGGCGGGTGGGTGTGGGGGCCTCCCTGGTTCTGAACAGGGTAACCCTGCCCCTGAAAAACCAGGTGCATGGCCTGGGAGTCATTTTGGACTCACAGCTGTCCACGGAGGCACAGGTCAATTCTGTGTCCAGGGTAGCTGTCTACCAGCTCCATCTGGTATGCAGGGTGAGACCCTACCTGCCCGCGGAGGTGTCTTACAAGAGCAGTGCATGCTCTGGTTATCTCCCACTTGGGCTACTGCAATGCACTCTACGTGGGGCTACCTCTGTAAGAATTGAATAGCACCTTAAATATATAAACTGATTCCCTTCCTTTAAAGACCTGAGATTTTTTCAATAAATACTGAAGTTGGCTTCTGTATAAAGAGTTTGATGTTCAGGACCAAGCAGCTAGAGGCCTATGTTAAACTAATCCCTAGAAAGTATTTAGGCTGCAATCCTGTACATGCTTTTACCTGGGACTAGATCCCTTTTACTTAAGTGGGCTTCCTTCTGAGTAGGCATGTAGGGGGTTGTGCAATTAGCAGCAAGTGGGGGCTGGCCCTGCCTCATGTTCCCGGGCTGTATCTTCGACTGGGGGGCATGGCTGGCAGAGGTGACAGGTTTGCCTTGGAGTGGAGCATTTTTTATCAGAGCTGTGAAGTTCAGCCACACACCCTCCCCCTTGATTTATTATTTTTGGAGTGTGGGGTCAATGCTGTTGCCCTTGTTCAGACACCATGGGAATTTGTAAGGGAGGGTGAAGTAGCCACATTTGTGGATGGCACTCAGCATGTTCGTCTGCTGAATCCTTCCAGGCTGCTGCAAAGAGCTCTGAAAGGGCCTCTCCAGCTCCCAGCTAGGCAAATGTTTGTGTTTTGTAGGAGTGAGACATGGCAGGACAGGAGAAGCCATTTTCTGGTTCACCTCAGGCAGCAAATGCATTGGGATGGCCCTAGCTGCTCTCTTGGCACCCATGGCCAGCCTTGAAAGAAGTTCTGGCAAAGGTAAGACATGAGTCTTTCTTGCAACTGGAGAAGACTCTCAGTTGGTCTGCTAGAACCCTATCCCTTTAACCAACTAGAGACTAGTGGATGTGAACACCCTGCTAGGAGGAAATAATAAATGCTTGAGTTTCCCCATATTCCTTGGCTGGATGTGGGTTGGACAGATGGGTAATTCCCATTCAACTGCTTTCCCCAGTTTAGCATTTGCTCCATTACTCTGGCACTGAGCATAAAGACAAATCTAGAGATCTGCTGTGGGCAACACTGATGAGGCCAGTGGAGCATGAATTTTGTCACTTGCCTACATCACTTGTTCCGAGGTCCGTGGATGCAGACTTGAGAGCCTGTTTCTTGCTTCGATTGCCATGCTTCATCCCTGTTTGTCCCTGCAATAGAAGAACAATAGAACTGATAGCATGGGACACTTTCACGCTTGATCATGTGCCACCCTTAGTATTTCAATCTGGCCATTTCTGTGAAAGACCCCAGTCTGAACTTTAGTTCTCCCATAACAGTAAATAACTTTTAGTTCAGGCTTAGTTTACACAAGTTATACTGCATATTCATACAATGCACTTAAGTGTGTAAAGCCATTCACATGTGTTATCTTGGCCATCCTTGTAATTCTGTACAATGAGCCTATTATTCCCACATGGCCAAGACCACCTAGGGCATTTATGTGATGAGACCTAAGACTTCTATCTCCTAGCCCACCATGCTGCACCTATATCACATCCACACTATGTTTCTCACAGGACTGACTGATCAAGATCAGGTCTGGGGTTAGCATCTTATGAGGCTTTGTGGATGGAGCTAAACAAAATTCTAAGGATGAGAACCTGGTTGGTTATTCCATCTGCAATCCTAAATAGGGAAGGAGGTGGAGATTTTTACAACAGGAATGGGGGTTGTGTATATGGCGTAAGGGGCTCTGAAAGCAGCTGTCCTAATGCAGCAACACACATACAGGACTACAAATAGCAGAAAGACACCATACATACTCCTGCCTTTCTTCTACATTCCCAACTTTACTATTATCCACCAGTGACTCAACCCATGTCCATTCTCACCTGGTGTGCTGTATAGCTGGACTGGTTGTGCAACAGAGGTGGGGGGCAGATGGAGAGATTGTATTGCAGTGGCTGGCCCAGCAAGGAATAGCGGCCATCACCTGGGAAGAAAGAGAGCCAAAGAGAGGTTGAAGAGGGCAGTTGCACCTAATGTTCAAGAAGAAGCATCTTGAGCAATCATTTGTTTTCTTTGCTGTTGGGGGATCCTCACTTTCCCACACATACAGGAACACAGGGTCGAATCATTTCCAGCTTAACAGCACGACAAAGACATTCCAAAACCTGTAAATTGCCAGTGTTCCTGGTGTGGTAATAGAGGTGGAAGGCTTCCCTCTGGACAAAGATTTGACATGGAAGCGTTTGAATTGCATCCAACTCAAGTCTCCAGAGATTGAAAGGTTGTGGTGGTTATTCTGCAGCATGGACTTTAATAAGGAACTGCTCATTTTATAGCTCCTTAGGTGTCTCCTGTGAAGGTTGGTGTTTATGCCCTGCAGTGAAGCAGGCAGAAATTAGAAATGCAAAGGAACTGTAACTACCCACAAAGCATCTTGCTGGCCATTATGACATCAAACAAGAAGTTCCTTCCTTTGTGAGTCTTGAAAGCGAAGGTTCAAGCACACACTACTAATATTTATTGATGCAAAGGTTGCTGCAGCTTAATCATGGAGTTTTTCTCTATTGTAACTAAAATTATTTAAGTTCTTTAGCTATAACAAAAACTCCCCAGAGTTGTCCTTACCTTGTGCTGGGCCCACAGGCCGGGGGAACTGTGTAAGGACTGGGAGGGGGCTGAGTCCGGTGCAAACGCTGTTGAGACTAGTGACAGGTGAAGGTGTAGGTGACTGTGTGGGGGATGTGATGGGACTGTTCAGCTGGGTGCTGTTGGCCTGGAGGAAAGAAAAAAATAGAAAGCAAGGTGGGGTGGGTGCCATCAACTGCATTCAACCTAACCATTTCCCCCTCTTCCATCAGATCCATCCCCATCCTCTACCTGAGCGCTGGTGTCTGGGTTGTAGATGTCTCCAGGCTTCTGCCCTCGCTGGTCCAAACTGTAGTACTTGCAGTGGTTCCATTGCACCATTGAAGGATTCTGGGGAGGCTGAGGGGCATTGGGCACATTGAGCTGCATAACCACAACACCAGGTCCTGCGGGAGACACCCCTACAGAGGAAGCCAGGAGTGGGGAAACCATCATCATATGCATGCATGATTAGCAATAGTTAAGAAGAGCCTGCAGCAGCCATAAGCACAACTCGTCTCCCTTTACAGAAGAGGCAAATGACTGATCTCAGGATACAGGATGGAGAAACAGAGCCATAAAACAAGATGTCCATTATACCTGGGCCAACTCAACAGATTCTAAGGTCACTGTGGTTGCTCCAAGTGGGAAAGAATTCCTTGAGAAGCAAGGCATGTGGGCATTGGTGACCCTCCCAACTCCAGTTTTTCCAATTCAGCCCCTTTCCCCAGGCTCCACTAGGCTGACTGATCAGTTTCCAGACCAAGATTAAAACTTTATAATCCTACAAGTGCCTGAACTGGAGGCAGGGCTCAAGGGAATTCCCATGTCAAATTTTACTCTGGTGATGAGCTGGCATTCCCACTGCTCCCATGGGCAGCAGTCTAGCTTAGCAGGTGGAGGGCTGGCCACATGGCACACAAAACTCTCTTTCTTCCAACACTTTGCTGCCACTTCCTGCTTCCTAGCCACCTGTCACCTGAGATGGCTCACTCTGCCCAACAGCAGAGCTAGCTCGGAATACAACTAAAAAAAAAATTAAGGACTTCTTCATTTCCAGGTTTGGAATAGACAGCTGGGCACCCAAGCAAAAGATGCTGTTTGTGGTAGCCATTATTCTTATCATAGCTATGAACAAATGTATATGTATACTGTACACTGCTAAGTCATAAGCGGTGGAGGATGAAGGCTCTTAGGAAGCTTCATGTCATTTCACATGAATGCACTTACTACAGAAAAGCTCTAAATAAACGAATAGGAGTTTGGGGTGTTAATTAGGCAGCCCCAATTTTTTTCACAGGCATTTCACTCTTTTCTTGGGCTGCCCTGTTGAACATTTCCATTTGATCTGCCTCGCTCCTTCCCTTGCTTCCCACAATATCAGGGGGAAACGAAAACATTTTACCAGCTGAAAAATTTAGGAAAGGTCTGAACTTTTACCACATTTTCAACTAAAGAAATGAGGTCCAAGATATATTTATGTACATCTTCCTTATATTTTCCAGTGGGTGCAGAGCAGGTGACACCATATCTAAATTTGAGCCCCATGGTCTGTGAAGGATGTTTGACAGAGGCAGGGGGAGCCTGAATAGGACCGGCAGGAGATACATGACAGACCGGCTTTGAAAAATGATGGGCGTTTTTCACAGTGACCACTAGATCAATACTGTACCAAACACTGGAAGTTGGGAGTTTGAAATCAAGTGTTCTCTTGATCTCATGATGCTCGAGTTCAGTCTTTTAACAATCTTTAACCAGATCACTGAGATCTGGTGATGGTTGGTAAACTCACAGCATTCTGGTTTCAGTGTTTTCTGCAACTTTGCACATAGTGTGTGTGTGTGTGTGTGTATGTGGGGATTTTTTTTTGGGGGGGGTCACATTCTGCTAGGCTAATAGAGTAAACCGCCTTACCTGAATACTGCTGCTGCATCTGTGGTGGGCTGCAGGGCGAAGGAGATTGCGGCATCTGATACTGCTCTGCCCCATGAGGCTGCAGGAAACCAACCGAAGGGCTGGGAAGGAAATAGCAAGATCTGATGAAGTAGCAGAAGCAACAGGACGGAGACAACAGCTGTGCTTCCCTTGAGAGACAACCAAGCCCAACTGCACTGAGTAATTTCCCGCATCATTCATCAGTTTAATGCTAATTGCTGTGATTCCTACTCCGATCATCTTTCAATTAAGGGGAATGCTTATTCAGTACTTCAGGGGGTAGGGATGCCACACGCATTCTCATCCTCTTATTCTCGCTCATACACAAGGAAGCTTCCCCACCCCCACTCCCCTTCTCTAGCTAGTTGTTTCTCCATCTTGAATCAAAGAATCAGAGTTGGAAGAGACCCTGAGGATCATGTGGCCCATCCCTGGGACTACTCCAACCCAAAGGGATGCAGGTGGGGCTGTGGTCTGAACAGCTGAGTCTCTTGGGCTTGCTTTCGTGCAGGAAAGCACTGCCTGCACCAGTGCCAATAACCTCCACCATTTGCCAAGACCACATCTCTAACCCCCACAGCAGGGGAGATGGAGCAGAGTTGCATAGAAACCAGCTGGGCTTGCAAAAGAGGGACAGAGGACTCAGCTTTGCTAGCCTGGAGAAGCAGAGCACTCTGTCCCCAATCTGCCAGGCCAACTGGCTTCCACACTCTCCATGTAGGAAGTGGCTTCATTCCACCTTTGGTTGGCATGGAAGCCAAATCAGGTTGATCAAAGCAGAGTGCTCTTTCCCTGCTTCACTGGTTCCATCGCTCGCCTTTATGGAATTCCTGGTCATCAATGGCAACCAGGAGAGTGATTAAATAGTAGACTGATTTTTGTCCTCTCTGAGAGAGGTATACTTATATAAAATTAGAAAGGGCAGCCAGAGAGGCCTGTAGACCATACATGAAAAGGGTATTGGCTCGTGGACAAAATGGATTGTTTCAAGAAGTGGCAGAAAGATATTTCTAGATTTGTCTGGCAGGGCAAGAAGCCCAGAATAAAATTTAAGATATTAACTGATGCAAAGGAAAGAGGCGGATTTGCCCTGCCAGACTTTAAACTTTACTATGAATCAGCAGCATTCTGCTGGCTAAAAGATTGGCTGCTTCTTGAGAACACAGACATTTTGGACTTAGAAGGTTTTAACAACGTTTTTGGTTGGCATGCATATTTGTGGTACGACAAGGTTAAAGCACATAAAGCATTTAAAAACCATATTGTCAGGAAAGCATTGTTTAATGTTTGGATAAGATACAAAGATTTACTGGAAAATAAAACCCCAAGGTGGTTGTCACCAATGGAAGCGAAGGCTCAGAAAAAGCTCAATATGGAGGCCAAATGGCCAAAATATTGGGAAATTTTGGAACAGGAGGGAGATAGACTAAAACTGCAGAGCTTTGAGAAACTAAAAAACAAAGTGCGAGATTGGCTACATTATTATCAGATAATGGAGGCATATAATTTGGACAAGAAAATCGGCTTCCAGGTGGAAAAATCAAAATTAGAAACAGAACTGTTAGAACCCAAAACTAAGATTTTGTCAAAGATGTATAACTTGCTGTTGAAATGGAATACTCAGGATGAAACGGTGAAATCTGCTATGATTAAATGGGCACAAGATGTTGGACATAACATTATGTTTGCTGACTGGGAACAGTTGTGGACCACAGGTATGAAATTCACGGCATGCAATGCCTTAAGAGAGAATATTATGAAAATGATATACAGGTGGTACATGACCCCAGTCAAGCTTGCAAAAATATATCATTTGCCCGACAATAAATGTTGGAAATGTAAAGAAACTGAAGGTACATTCTTTCACCTTTGGTGGACGTGCCCAAGAATTAAGGCTTTCTGGGAAATGATCTACAATGAAATGAAAAAGGTATTTAAATATACTTTTCTGAAGAAACCAGAGGCCTTCCTTCTGGGCATTGTCGGCCAATTGGTGCCAAAGAAGGACAGAACGTTTTTTATGTATGCTACAACAGCAGCAAGAATACTTATTGCAAAGTATTGGAAGACACAAGAACTACCCACTTTGGAAGAATGGCAGATGAAGGTGGTGGATTATATGGGATTGGCAGAAATGAGTGGCAGAATCCGAGACCAGGGAGAAGAGTCGGTGGAAGAAGATTGGAAGAAATTTAAAGATTATCTACAGAAATATTGTAAAATTAATGAGTGTTAGAATGATGTTGGATTGAAATTAAGTGGTTTCCAGCTGTAATGCTTTAAGAGATATGAAAAAAAGGATTATAAATAGGTAATAATATAATGGTAAGGATTTGCTGAACTAACAATTTGGGGTGGAATACAAAAAAGGGAGGTATGAGGAGGTCCGGGAAACAAGTTAAAAGAAAATAAGTAATTGAAAATGTATGTGTGTGGTTTTTTTCTTAAAAAGTTTCTTTATTCTGTATTTTTGTTATTCTGTTTTTTTCTTTTTTTCTTTTATTGTAATATTATAAAAAATCTTAATAAATATCTTATAAAAAAAGAAAAGAAAAGGGTATTGGCTCTTACAACTCCCTTCAATCATCATCTAACTTCGTGCAAGTAGGCAAATCTTTCCTTAAGAATGATTGTCAGCTTGAGAGAACATCACATATTGTTCTTTCAGCAGGGACAAAAATGCCAGTAACTCCTATTTATCATTTCTGTTTCCTAGGGCAGAAACTGGGAAAGCCAAACTGTGACCCCTATTAGCAATTCATTGGGGTTGTCATGGCTTTGAGATGGTGATGGGGAAGCCAGTTATGGATCTGGAGAGCAACCCTGTTGATCTCTTCATAGAATCATAGAGTTGGAAGAGACCACAAGGGCCATCGAGTCCAACCCCCTGCCAAGCAGGAATCTCTTGGAAGAGGTTCTTTCACACTGGACGCCCAACTTCGCAGACTGCTTTTGTTGCTGTACATTTTTATTGTGCTTTTATTGTTGCTTTGTGCTGCATTTTAAACTACTGTGATTATTATAATCTTAACAGAAAGGTGATATACACACCCACACCCACCCACCCACCCACCCACCCCAGACCTATTCTGGTTCCCTTTTATCTATTTTCTTAAATTGCCTACCAACTTTGCCAATGAACCCTCAAGGCAGCGTAAAATAAAAAGCAAACCGTAAACTAGTCAGCTCCTCAGTTTTGGTTAAACAAATCCATAAAACCGATTTCTGCAAACACAATTTCAAAACCAGACTCAAGAAACATACAAAGGGCAGAATGCAATGTAGTGCTAAGGAGATGTCCCATCAGTGCAAGCATTTCTGCTTTCCTGACAAAATGGTGTCACCTTTTCTCCCCATGTGCACTGCTCTGGGGATTCTCCCAGCCCTCCATAATTGGGGGGGGGAGTGCTGGGGGGCATGGGAAAAAGAGATGGGGAAGTCCTACTGCACTGGCAGGAGTCCTTGCTCTGGCTTCCACTAGCAGAACAGGTTAGTTGCATGCGGTCCAAGGAACTAAATAATTCCTCCTTCCTTCCACCAAAAGCCTGGGATGACCAAGATAAGTTTTGGTTCTGAAAACCCATCAAGGAAGGAACCCTGCAGACCTATTGAAAAGGGGAGTTCCAAAGAGAACTATGAAGGCTCTGCTCCTAGTAGTCACACCTGCCAAAGAAGGGACACTATACAGGGCTTTGGCTCAAGCTCTTACCTGGTGCCATTCTGCTGGGCTGGCGGGATAACACTGTAATAAACTGGCATCCCCCCTGCTTGTAGTCCTCCTTGTACAGACTGGTTTGCTGGCATCAGCACAGGCTGCTGAAAGGGCTGTTGGACCACGCCCTGAGACTCATTAGCCACTGGAACCTGCTGGCGGGGGCAGAGGGAGAGTAAAGGGAGAGAACCTATTAAACAGGGGGAAAGACAACAACATACAGTAGTTTAAGGGGCACTGAACGCAGAAAACAACAGTGGAGGAACAATGAGACACTTCCTCCAAGATCTGGTCTTTAGATGAAAAGTAAGTGCCTAGGTCTCCTGCTCTTTGCTTCCAACACTTCGTGAACTCCAGGGCTTTGCTTTCACTTCACTTCACTTCTATTTCACTTCATTTATTTTATTTTACCAGACTTTATCTTAGTCCAGGACAAAAGCCGGAATACAAGGTGCATATGGTAGTAACTGAAAAATGAAAACTAAACATATGTCTCTGACTTGTTGTCCTTGTTGCATAGTAAGATACAAATGAATTCCAGCAATTGTTATATCTTGCCAAGGTACACCTAATACAGGAATGGCAGTGAAAAGTTGATGTAATTTGAACTGCTGAAACACACTCACTAGATAGCTACTTACTTTAAAATAGGCTGTTGTGCTAAAACACTTTTGTACTGCATGGAACACATGATCAAATAAGGCAGGAGTGGTGAGCCTGTGGCCGTCCAGATGTTGTCTCACTCAACTCCCATCAGGGACAGTGGAATCTGGAGCCCAGCAACACCTGGAGGCTGACCTCCGAGAGAAAGCTTCTTTTGCATCTTTTATGTGGTTCAAACAAACAAATGAATTGAACCATCGCTGCATTTAGAATTTCTGGTCATGTAATAAGGATTTTTAGAATTCCCATTCTACTGTAGATTTTAGATAAGCCTTTAGCACTTTTGCAGATAAAAGGCAGAGTTCCTAGGGACATTGATGAAATTTGCACAATTCTTCCCTCACAGCAAGTGGACTCAAAAAAAGGCATTCCAAGTTGAAAAGTGTGTGGTTGTTTTCCAGGTACACCCCAGCTGGGCGCTTCATCCACAACCCAGAAAACTGCACAACTGACGTCAAGGAGCCCTTAGGGCTTTATACATCTCAAGCCCTCTCCCCTGCCCAATAAAATTAGGCAAGGTCAATTGCTGAGGTGTTTGTAATATGGTGGTTTGTAATGTGGGTTAAAAGTACAGACCTTTCAATGTACAGGAATGAGCCCTGTAAGTTTTCCCACATTCGGTGCAACTCCTACCATACTGTTACTACTAATCACCTTGTGGCTTTGAAAAGGCTTCCCAGAACAGGCATGGCACTGGGGCTTCCAGGGGGAAAAGGGTGTGATGGAATACAAAACACTCATTTATGCAGGCCTTTGAAAATGGACTTAGGGAGTTCAACTGTCTCAATTAGGTTTTCACAGTTTACTTTCAACATCAGCAGCAACCTCGGGTTGCTATCTGCCGTTTTTGGATCTGTAAAACAGTTCCGATCTGTTTCTAGGTTGCTGTTGACCTGTTATGATTAACAGAGGCTGTTGCCAAAACAGCAATCCTGCATCAAGTCTCCCCCTATTTAATGTGCAGCAAAACATGCCCATCCCCTGATGTCATTAAGTTACACATTTCTTCATTCCATCTCACATTATGGGCCTACAATGGCAGCGGATGCACAACACAGAGATGAACCCAGAAACATAGCAAGCTGCCTTATGCTGAGTCCGACCATCTATCCACCTGGCTCAACAATGTTGACATTGACTGGCAGCAGCTCTCTGGGCTCTTGACAGTGGCATTTGCAGCCCTTACAGGAGATACTGGGGATTGAACCTGAGACTTACGGTAGGCAGAACCACGGCTCTACAATAAAAGAGGGGGAAATGCAAAAACTAGAGATGGTGCTGCTGTTTTAGTGCAACGACCAGTCCTTCCGTAAGTCACATACCTTGAGTTGCACCTATGCCTTTGAAGAGCATGGGACAGCTTTCTAAACCATCACAGGGATCAAAAGATTGCATGAATTCACTTCTGACTTACCAAATTGCCACTTCCAAGGTCCCTCACCCTCACCATATTTCTTCTTTCTTTTATTGCCACTCACTTGATATGAAGGCAGTGAAGTGTACTGGGTCATCAGGCCTTGCATCTGACTGCCCATATTTCCTCGCTGGTTGCTAAGGAGGCTCTGGCTCTGAGACTGCTGCACACCCATCATGCTTTGCATCTGGCCACCCATGTTGCTGCGCTGGTTGCTGAGGAGGCTCTGGCCCTGTGATTGTTGCATTCCTATCATACCTTGGTACGTCTGCTGCTGGCTGGACATGATTGGCTGTAAACCTGCATCGGAGCAAGAGGCTGAAGGTTAATACTTTATACCAGTGGGATCTGCCTGTCTCCTCCAGCATTACGTGGTCACTAAAGCATGCTCAGTCCTCATTGGCCTGTTTTTTGTTTTTTAAGGAAGGGAGCTGTCCCCTCGATTTCCCCCCTAAATATTTTTCCTACTTCTTCAAACCTGGCAATCGCCTCCTCCTTTGCATCTCAGTGGTCTCACTTTGGTTAAACAGCCATCATATTTAAGCACTTTAGGTGGCCAACAGTATATATGACTGGTGTCCCAGGAGGACCCCTTCATTACCCTTCATATGCATCTCTTGTGTATGCGCACGCATGCAGGTGGTGCTGTGGTCTAAACCACCAAGCTTGCCGCTCAGAAGGTCGGCAATTCAAATCCATGCGACGGGGTGAGCTCCCGTTGCTCTATCCCAGCTTCTGCCCACCTATCAGTTTGAAAGCATACCAGTGCAAGCAGATAAATAGATACTGCTGTGGCGGTAAGGTAAACAGTGTTTCCATGTGCTCTGGCACTTGTCATGGTCCTCCGTGTGCCAGTAGCAGTTTAGACATGCTGGCCACATGGCCTGGAATCTGTCTGTGACAAACCTCATAGTCACATTTGACTGAACTTAACCATCCAGGGGTCATTTACTTCTACATTATTATTATTATTATTATTATTATTATTATTATTATTATTATGCTACCCTTCATTCGAAGATCACAGACGTATGTCATTCACATCTTCCTTGTAGACCAGAGATTCAAATCTCAGAAATCTTTAAATGAACGCTTCCTGACAATCAACTCAAGCGTTAGTTGATTAATTCACCAAGGTTTACAACCCTTCTGTGCACATATGTTTTAGATCAATTATCAGACCCAAACAATCAAATGTATGTAAAATCGAAGGACAGTAATAGCCTCAACTACCTATAACCCAAGGGGACATAGGCCTTACAGCCAGCTACATTCACGCTTGCAAAGATTTTTAATATGCAATGACCTGAGCTCTATAAATAGGCTAACTCCCCTTGGCTCCAAGAAAGGGCAAGCTGGCCTGGATCTCCCTCACAGCACTAGAGCACTGATCTCCCGCCGCTGCCGCCCCCACTTGTTCCTTCTTGGATGCTGCACGTGCCGCCCCCTTACCAGGTTGCTGCGACTGCTGAGGCAGCTGTTGGCTGCGCTGGGGGCTGTAGGCCACCGGGTGAGAGAGAGGTCGGTATTGCTGGCTAGAGTTTGGGTACTGCCCGGGTGGGTAGTAAGAAACCTGAATCTGTCAGGAGGGGAAAAAAGCAGTCAGTAAATAAGACAAAGGACATAACTGTAGCAGATCTCTGGGCTTCTGACTGACAAGCCGCTCAAGAGGACACCAGTTGCAGCAAAAGGCTAGCCTCAAGGGGACATCAGCAGGAGACACACTGTCACAAGCACGTGGAGTTCAGACAGACACACAGGAGGAGCCACAAGGAACCAAGGATCCTTGGAGAACCCTCAAAAGAGAAAGCATACAAGCATTTGCAGAATGACAGCCTCTTGCTACACCCCTCAAAACAACAACAGCAGCAACAACAACAAAAAACCAACCCTCTCACACTTTCCGGGCTTTTCTAACTCAACTGAATACACAGACAGGGAAAAGAAAAACATGGCTTTGACCAACAGAACAAGCAGTCTCTGGAAATTCAATTATTTCATAGTTAGGCAGCATCCAACTTCCATCTTTCATAGTTGGGTAACACCTGTGCAGCTTTGTAGGTGGAGATGGAGTGGAGAGAGTAGGTTCTGCAAGAGCACCACAGGCAATATTTGCAAATGAGGCTGAAAACTCTGCCCAATATTCTGTCCATTTGCATTTCTTACAGCAGAAAGTATTGATCTGATGTTTCCTATTCTAATCCTATTTTCCTCTTCTGATCTGTCCTATTCTAATTAATTCTAGAGGGTTCTGGAGGCTTCTCTGTGTGAAAGAAACAAGCAGAAGGTTCATGATGTTTGGGTTATTACTTCAGAAAAGCTGAGTACAGCTGACTTAAACTGGTTCTGTTATCTCTTCTGTCAAGGTCATGCTGACTATAATAATAGGCCAGAAGGAGCCTGGGTTTCACTTTCACTTTCTATCTCTCTTCCTTCTGGTGTGGTATTCTGTATATAGTGTTAAAAGTTTAGTCTTATTATAACTTACTGTAAGTTTAAGTTAAGTCTGCTACAACTGGATTTCTTATGGACAGTGCCAATCCTGAATGTATTGGATTTGTGACCATTTTGCTCATTTGCCTTCAGTAGCAATAAAGCTCTGCTGGATGAAATACAATTGCCTCTGGTCTATTTTTGGGGAATCCTGCAACGTGTTTCAGTTTTTACTCTGCTAACTATACACTGGAGTTCTGCTCTGGATCATTATTGAGCAGAATTCCATGACATATACCCCGCAAAGTCTAAGCTAGCTAACTTGACCCAATGCTTAGATACCCTTAATGCTCTGCCCAGCTCAGGTCTACTTGAAATGGTTTTCTGTACCCCTTTTAGCAACTTCTCATCATCATCATTTGATGTTTCCTAAGAATCTCTTTCACACATGCACACACTGTCACTTACTTGCTGCGGGGGCTGCATATAGCTCTGGGGCTGCAGAACCTGCTGGGCTGGGGCTGTGTGTCCCGAGGCAGAGTAGGTGGAGGCTGTGATTGGCTGCCCAGGAGAAGCCATGATGAATCCCGTCTGCTGAGGATGCTGAGACATGATTGGCGGCTGGAACATGGATGAGGACGGATCTGGTGCTTCTGTGGAACCCTGGCGGCTGAGGCTGATCTGCCCAAAATGGTTGCTGAGCTCATCAGCCTGTAGCCAGAGGACAAGAGAAGGAAGCACTGAGTAACTGTGACCTCAAGTTGTTCGCATCAGCAGGTACATGGAACCACAACAGCCCTCCCTCTCCTGAATGAAAAAAGGATCAAGCAATCAGCACAGTGCCCAGGAAAAGTGTTCTTAGACAGTGTGAATATCAAGAAAAACAACAATGAAAGTGACCATTTGACTTAAAGGCAGATCCTTCCTACCACTTTACTGCCTCAATGCTTTGTCCCTTCACGATATAGGCCAATGCAAGTGACATAACATTCTGGATAGGTCACTCTACATAGGCAAGTCCCCTTCTCTTTGACTTCTCATACTCGGACACAATCAAGAACTGCAACCTAACATCTTGTGTAAAATAAACAGGCCAAAATTTGCCTAATTCCTGTATCAGTGGGAATGGAGAAGGGGGCTAAGGCAGGGCTGGATTAACCAAAGATGCCAACAAGTAATTTCCCTATACTAAGGTTGCCATATCTCTGGGTTTTCCTGGGCACGTCCTCTTTTTCAGCATTATAATCTCCATCCAGGAGATCATCATTTCTCTCTCTCTCTCTCTCTCTCTCTCTCTCTCTCTCTGTGTGTGTGTGTGTGTGTGTGTGAGAGAGAGAGAGAGAGAGAGAGAGAGAGAGAGAGAGAGTGTTTCCCTCCTCTCCTTTCTTGGTGGGACTCCCGCCAACCTTTGCCCACCTGGCTGCTCCCCATAGTGGAAGGGAAGGAGGATGCCACAGCTCCAAGGGGGAAAGGTGGCAAGTCAGGTGCCGCTAGGGGACTTTCAGCTGCAGGAGGTGGGCAAGGGGCGGCTGAAGTGGACCCAGAAGTGGTTGCATCCATTGAAGCAATGGGATCACACCACACGGGTTGGTGATAGGGGGAAGGTGAGGAAGAGGAGGGGGTGGTGAGAGGCTGGACAAATCTGCAGGATGGCACGCAAGCTGGGAGGCACGTTCTGGGCACTGGGCCAGGCAAGAGCGCAGTGCGGCGAAGTTGCCCGGCTCAGGATGCATTTGGACTGCCAGCTGCTGTGCCAGAGACGTGGGGTCTGGTGAGCAACCCAGAGCTCCCTCTCTGTCGTCCTGCCGCTGCTGCTCAGATGGGACCCAGTGGGGAAGAAAGGTGCGTGTGGGACCCCCAGCAGGAAGGGAGGCTTCTTTGCTTTTATTTTTGGGTGGGTGAGTGCAGAGGAGACCGAAAATGGCACTGCCCACAGGGGAGGCCTAAGCCAACAAGGGCCTCCCGTTGAGGACGCTGCCCTAGCCCTCAGGAATGACTCTGACCTCCAGACGTAGCAATAATCATCCTCATCCTTATTTTTAAAAATAAAAGTTAATTTTAAAAAATCCTCCCCCCTTTTTTTGGTTTGTTTAGTCATTTTTCTTTTCTTCCTTTTCTGTGGGGGAGGGAAGAAAATCCCTTTCTTCTTTTAACTATATCTCCCCTTCTATTTCTACTTTACTTTCACTGACATCTCTTAATCATCCCCCCCCCATTTTTATTTTTAACTTTCATTTTGATTTTTTATCGACATTATTAAACATTTCAATACACCTTTTATCCTTTACTGCACGCACACACACTAGTACTACTATTTTTCTTCCTCCTCCCCCCCTTCCCCTCCCGGCCCACCTACAAATGTGTCCTGGTAAATGTGCCCTCTTTTTTGCTCTTTGAAATATGGCAAGCCTACTAAGATCTCACTTCTGTGTATGAGACGATGGATTCCTTTGAGTGTGCTGCCACAGGTGATGAGTCCCCACTTATTACTATGCTACCATGATGCAGGAATCAGCTGCCAATGGCAATTTCCACCTCAAATACATGTAGGCTTGCCACATGACTGTATAAATGCAATGGATGTGCAATTTCCTCCATGTTATTGCTACTGGAATGGAAACAAGCATTATGTGAAATAAACATACTATTATGCAATAAACCCTAAACAAGTTGTAGTATGGCATCTCTGTTATAAGATCATCATCTAGAACAGGGGCAGGCAATGTGGTGCCCTCCAGATGTTGCTTGAATGCAACGTCCACAATCCCTGACCACTGGGCAATGTAGGCTGGACCCGATGGGGTGTTGCAAACTAATGTCATCTGGGGGGCCAAAGGCTCCCCATTCCTGATCTAGAATATCTCCACTGCTAGACACAGCATGACTCTTCCACTCCACAGACAAAGTAATCATTTTGACCATCTTGTGACAGAACAACTAGGTTCTCTATCTTGCCACAGTTGGCTCATGACACTTTGCCACGGTAAAATACAGATGGCATCCCTCTTGCTGCCCACACCCATCCGGAAGCTAACAGGGTATTAGGTGGCATGGTCTGTCCCAGCTTCTGCTAACCTAGCAGTTCAAAATCATACCAGTTCAAGTAGATAAATAGGTACCGCAATGGTGGGAAAGTAAATGGAGTTTCCATGTGCTCTTACACTTGTCACGGTCCTCCGTGTGCCAGTAGCGGTTTATTCATGCTGGCCACATGACGCTGAAAGCCGTCTGTGGACAAACGCCAGCTCCCTCGGCCTGAAAAGCATGAGCACCACACCCCATAGTTGCCTTTGACTGGACTTAACTGTCCGGGGTCCTTTACCCTTTTACCTTTCAAATAACTAACATAGTCTGGTTCTCTCAGTTTTAAGGCCTGTGTTTTAACTTGGGGATTAGGGTGAACTTAAGTTTCCTTGCATATTTATTTTGATTTTGATTTCAGGGTTTGTTTTTTATTTCTATATGAATTGTTTTTATATATCTTTCATGTGAGCTGCCCAGAAAACTTTGGGTTATGGGGCAGCATACAAATGTTAATTTAAAAACTCACTGGAAAATTCTCCTGTGCAAATTGGGTTGAAATGACCAGGAGTTGTGGAAGCGCTCTTCTGCAGCTCTTGTTCATTTCAACGAGGCTCAATATGTCAGTGTACTGTGACCAGATCTCCTTCCTGCTGTCCTCAATGGTACCTGAAGTCTGCCTGCCTCTCATAGAAAACTGACTGAACTTTGGCAGAGGTGTATAGCTGTCAAATGTCCCTTATTTGGTGGGAAACTCCCTTATCCCAGCACCATGTCCCGCTGCTGTCCCGGATTGATGATGTCCCTTAAATTTCCTGGGTTTCAAAGGACGCAGCTCCTCTCCCTCCCTCCCTGCCGGCCAGGGAGGAGGGAGGCTCCAACTGTGTTGCTTGGCTGCCCGGCCAGGCCCCCTCCGGCCTCCTCTCACCAGCCTCGGCCCCCGGGAGCCCCTCCCCGCTGGGACTGGCAGGAGCCTCGGGCCCTTCCGCCGCCATCCTCCTCGCGGCCGCTGAACTGAGCGTCTCTGCCTGGGGCCTCCCCTCTGCCCGTCGCTGCCGCTCCCGCTACCGCTAGGCCATGCTGTGGCTGCGCCGCCGAAGGACCCGGATGAGATGGGCAGCCTGGCGTGGCCTATGAATTGCTGAGGAGCCTTGAGAGGAGAGTGAGGGCAACCATAGAGAAAGCAGTTCAGAGAGAGGAGGCGGAGGCGCGGGCAGGTGTTCCAAGGGCTAACCATAGAGGGGGAAAGCGGAGGAAGGACCGCAAGCACTTCTCCCATAGATTTGTAGTGGTAGACTAGCATAGATGGTCTGATCTGCAGGTTTACTTCGGGCGCTATTCCCCCCCCCCCCGCTTCCTCCCGCTCCGCCTGATGGAACTGAGAGCTGCAGATGGAGCACGAGAGAAAAGATACAGAACTGCAGCAGCATCTTCGTAGCTTGGACTTCGTTTTGCGTGAAAAGTGGTTGCTACTTGTAGCTATTTAATTGCAGTGTTTCATCAGCTGGTGTCTTGAGCAGCAACCTCTGGAAATGAAGGGCTAAAAACCGGTGCTGCTCTCCCAAATTATCTGGTCCCTTTAACTTCGTATTTCAGCTGGTTGCCTAAAATCCCTTATTTTGGCTGCTGGTCCCTTATTTTCAAATCTGTAAGTTGACAGCTATGCAGAGGTGCATAGAACATAAACCAACCAACCCTTCATTATGTACTTTAAATGCTGAATATTTAAATGGTTAACTCAAGATCAAGAGGCAGAACTGCCGGAGCATCAGTTCCCCAAAGGCAGTCCAGATCATCAATGTGCTGTGGGAAAGAAACAGGAGGGAACAAGGTACACCATAGAAAGACAACTCAAGCGCCACGCAATCTGGATAGCAGACTTCTCTTCCTCCACCTCAACTACCACTCTACTGATTGCAGGCTAATCTGGAAATCTTGCCAAACTCATTTCCCCTACATAATATTCATGCATGCAGGGAAAGTAAGATGGGATGCAGCCTAAGACTCACAGAGCTCAACACCGTTTGCATCAGCTAAATCAGAGGTTTTACAGCTCCCAACTACATTCTTGCTGTGGGGCTCAGGAGCCCAGTTATGTCCCCCCTTGCCTGCAGAGCTGGCAGCCTCTCATGCTTTTCGAGCACCCTCCCTTGTGGAGTATTCCCTCAGTCTCCTCTTCTCTCCCCTCTCCTTGGGAGTCCTTTGGGCAGCTGCTGATGCTGCCCATGGTCTCCGAGCTGCCCCCCCAACCCCAAAGAGAGGTGTCTCCTCACACTGCCCCACAGGGGCCTGGGACTTGTCTGT
This sequence comes from Podarcis raffonei, assembly GCF_027172205.1. Taxonomy (NCBI): domain Eukaryota; kingdom Metazoa; phylum Chordata; class Lepidosauria; order Squamata; family Lacertidae; genus Podarcis; species Podarcis raffonei. Next base: position 4,237,396 of record NC_070603.1, read on the forward strand.
CCATTCCCAACAGCAAGGGCTGGTGGACTGGCTGGCTGGGCTCCCTCGCCCACTTGCTAGCTTACTCCAAGGCCGCCTCAGCTCCTGGCAACCAGCATACCCTGGCCAGCCACAGAAGCACCAATCGCTAGTCAGGGCTGCAACAAACAGCTGTGCAAGACTTTGGGAGGCAGAGACGAGACAGGGCATCAGAGGAGGGAGGGAAGGAAAGAGGGACAGAGGCCAGTGCTGCCAGCGGCACCCCTGACCACCATTCAAGGCACCCAGGGAGCCACGGCACACTGATTGAAAACCACTGACCTAAATGTTCTAACCCCACATTTGCCAACTGCTTTATCAGTCAGATTTGATGACCTGTATGCAGGAATATCATCAGAAAAAGCACTGTGCAAATTGAGGAATCATATAGCAGTGGGCAAAACCAAGTTTATCCAACTGTAACACATTACAGCCATGCCCTCTGGTGGCTGTTACGGCCACATCTCATACAAAACCAGGAAAATGTCCTTTGGTACACATGCCCTGTTAGTTCAATGTGTTTCACCTTCAGCTGGTCTCTCACAAAAGTAATTTGGGTGGCAAAAATTAATTAGTGAACACTTTCATGTAACTGCATTCCAGACAAGTGGAACAGGCCTGCTGACTGAGGAAGACACTTCATTTCCCCATCCACAATAATATTGCTCTTTGAGCAACAGGAAACTGTAACAGGAGCTTTCTTTTAGGAAAGACACCTGGGAGCCATATAAAAACTGAGCAACAATTGTGCATTTGTTGCATTATAAATAAAAAGCCATGAACACACTTGAGAGATGGAAATTCTGTCCTGTTGAAGCAGAGCCCATCATCATCCTATGTAGTAGTATTTGTGTGTGTGTGTGTGTGTGTGTGATGTTTTTATTATGTACCCAAAGCGAACAAGCAGCTAACAAAATCAGCACTGGAATGCAGCACATTCTTTATTATGCCAAAGAGAGAGAGAAAGAGAGAGAGCGAGAAAGAGAAAGAGAGAGAGAGAGAGAGAGAGAGAGAGGGAAAGAAAGAAAGAAAGAAAGAAAGAAAGAAAGAAAGAAAGAAAGAAAATCTAAGAAGTTGGGTTTTTAATACCATATTGTACTGCTGGGGTGGAGAGACTGGCAGGAGGACTTGGGGGCAGGAGCTTGGAGAGTACTGAACAGGCTGTGGAGAGGGCTGCAGAGCTGGGACTGGCTAAGAGTAGAAAAGGAAAGGAAAGGAAGAAACAGGCATAAGGAAGCAGGGGTGGGGGGAGAGGAAAGGAGAGGGCAAGGGCAGAGGGAGAAAAGGCAGAACAAGGTTAGTCATTATACATAAAGACATAAGAGGTCTGAAAAGATGGCTTTCCATCTGCTTTAGAGAAAAAGAAAAACCAAGAAATAGAAGCTCTGGAAGACTTCAGCCAAGGGGGAAAGGCAATAGGAATAGCAAGATGTCGAATACCAATTTCTGAGAACTCTGACATCAACATGCATTCTAATTCAGGTGCCTAGTGGCCCTTGCAGCCTTAAAAGAAACCTGCCCTGCAACTGGCAGGGCTGTAAAGATTAGGAAACAGGACTCTGCTTTTAGCTGCCTCCTAAGTTTTACAAATCCTGCCAACCTAGCAGTTCGAAAGCACATCAAAGTGCAAATAGATAAATAGGTACCACTCCAGTGGGTAGGTAAACGGCATTTCCGTGCACTGCTCTGGTTTGCCAGAAGTGGCTTAGTCATGCTGGCCACATGACCCAGAAGCTGTATGCCGGCTCCCTCGGCCTATAGAGCGAGATGAGCGTGCAACCCCAGAGTCGGTCACGACTGGACCCAATGGTCAGGGGTCCCTTTACCCTTTACCTTTAAGTTTTACAAAAATAGCATATGATTTAAAAAAGATGAAAATCTTTGTCCTGATCACATAAATAATGTAAAGTAAGTATTTTATCCTTCTAGGTGGCAAATTCTGGAAAATACACAATTCATCAAGGTGGAGCACACTGGACATATTTGCACATCATGGTAAACCACAATTTAGAGTGACATAAATGAGCCTTGTGCACATAGTCTCCACATGCCCTATTCTCCTCCTGAACAGCTGGAAGGAGTATGGACCACTTTTGCTTAACAACAGTTTGTTGTTTCGCCTGAAGTGACAGATTGTGCATAATATAGGTAGCCATGTTGGTCTGATGCAGAGACCAACTAAGTTTGTTCTTGGTATAAGCTATCGTTTGCATGCACACTTCTTCAGATAACTGTGGTTAATTAAATTTTGTTTAGAGCAAAAAAAATTGAACCCATGCTACACTGGAGGAGACAGGAGTGAGCCCAAGGCCTGAATAGGCTTGTTCACATCATACAAAACTATGGATACTGTAACATGCAAACATAGCCATTCACTGGTCTTAAGCCAAAATTGGATAAACCAATTTATCTAAATTGCTAGTTTCGGTTTTCCAGTAATCAGACATCCCCCTTCAGACATTGATTCTGATTATTGTCAAGTATATATTATTTACGGGGATGCAGTAGGACATAAAATCTAACCAACAAATAAGGATGTCTAATTTGACAGTTGCTAGGTATGAGGATGAAATAATATCAACTACCTCAACAACTTTGTAAAATATAGCAGAATATCTTCATTTATCACTACCCCTTATGTTATGGAGGTGTTATTTTTCTGAGCTTTCCCTGTGAATGCATGTTTCTTCTTTTTCTGCGTAACAATGCTGAGGTCTACATACTGTTTCTTGGCCCAGATGATTCTATTTTAAATAGGTCTATTCAAAAGTAAGTTACAATCAATTCAGCCTTACTCCCAAGTAGGAGTGCACAGACTGTAGCCAAAGCAGCAGAAAAAATCCCCCATACAAAATTTCACATCTCTTCATGGCCCTGCTAAGGTGAGTCTAACCAACAATTCTTCTGCTTCAAATTACTACCCTTCCTGTAAAATTACTAAATAAAACTATACCTTATGCTCCATTTGAGCTAAATTAAAAGGTCTGTCACGTCAAGCAGCAAACAAAAAAGAACGATCTGCAAATATTTCAATCCTGCTGCTCTCTGTGGCGACTGAAGGAACTGAGTAGGAAGATGTCCACATTCCTAAGGACTGAGCAGTTTGGTGCAAACCTACCGCTGAAGAGGACAGCCAGAGCCTCGTGTGTCTGTCTCAAATTGTTCTGCTGAGGCAGGGGCAGACCTGTTGTGGAACATGCAGAACTGCAAAGCCCCCACAAACACACATTCCAGGCTTTCCAGATGCAAATCACCTTAACACGCATCTGTGAGCATTTTGTTAGGATGAACCTCTGTCCAGTTTTCTTTGGTTTCTTCCAAAGAAGAGAGGCAAGTACCAGACGTTTTAGGGCATCTCCCCACAAGACGCTCTTTGTTTTTGATTTAAAAAATAATAATTTTAATTAAATATTTTCTTGGTTTACAAAAGTATGCTCATCGTCTCTTTTTTTAGGTTGTAGAGTCTTTTCTACAGATCAGTTACATTTGATGTGAGACATTAGTGTTGTATACAATATAAGGCTGGGGAAGAACTGAGGGGGGGAGACACTCTTTGTGGTTGGGAATAACACATCAGCTGCTTCAAATGATTATATCTCAATGGAATAAGCCAAGATATGAATTGACATTTTGCCCGAGTGTGTAGCCCCTTTGCTCCTTCACAGAACACTTGAATGCAATACGGATGTCTTCACTTAACCAGTGTCCTGCCTCATCTGAACTGGAAAACTATGGTAACCAGCTTTGGAACAAGCCAGGATTCCAAGGCAAGTTCAAATTATAATTTAGGCTTTGTTTTGAAGCTAGGAAACATTGTAGCCCAAATAAATATGGCTGATTAGATCCCTTCAAGCCGAAGACATCCTGAGCTGATTCTCACTGATCACCTCGTCCCTTTTCACAGCAGGAAAAGGCCAACAATGTCAGCCCAATGCAAGAGGTCAGGACAGAGCTTGCCCCTGCTGTATGATGTAACCTTCACACCTAGGCATGTGTGCGTGCATGCACACACATAACGGTTTAAGAAATTCCTAATTTCTAATTAGGAATGTGTCCTAATGATATAATTCTATTCCACACATTGTGTCTGGTATTCTTCTTTTTTTTTCAACTTTCCTTGGAATGAGGAATTTGCAGTGATTGCAAAATTACACATAAATATGGGCAATGGCTGGTGAGATCCAGGAAACCAGAGTGAATTCTAGTGCACAGGGTGGAGGACAGCAAGGATTCATTATCCCTCCCTTTCCCTTCCTCATTGCTAGCAGAACCAGCTTGAATTATTCATCTTGTTATGTACTGAAGTTCTCACCCTGGGCCAGCAGGGGGATACTGTAGATAGTTATGCAAATAAGGGATCGAAAGTGATTGGATAGTTTTAGAAAGTTGTTACAATTATGTGTACTGGAGCTCTATATAAGCAGGCTGACTGAACCCTTCAGTTCAGTTCTGTTCTGGCCTCTGAATAAACAAGAGCTGTTTGAAGAATCACTGTGCCGTCTGATATGTTCACCCACAACTTAAAACGTCTATTTCACTGTTCTTAGAGCAGAAATCAGGGTCTTTTTTTCTTTGCAAGTGCAGAATATAAGCAGTTCTGCCTTACAGTCACCCTTTTTGCAGTTGATGCTACTGCATCCCTGCAATGCCACATTAGGACCTATGCCAGTGGTGGGGAGCAGGTGGTTCTCCAAGTCTGATCAGCCCCAGCCAGCAGGACCAATTGTCAGATATGGTTGGAGCTGCAGTCCAACATATGTATCAAGGGCTACAGTTTCCCCATTCCTGATTTAGGCCTACTGAAACAATGTTGCCCCAAACTGCATGTTGTGGGAAGCCAGGTTTTGCTACCATGACAGAATCAGTTTGATGGGACTGGATGGGAAGGGAGAGATAAAGAAGAACAATTTGTGTAGATAATTAAAACAACAACAACCCTTTTCTAGCAGCAGTAAGAATGCTCAGGCACATTCTTCTGTTTCTGCTTCCTGGCTAAGGAACCACAAGAAAACATTCCCTAGAACCTGGTGACATTGAACAGTGACTCACCTGTGATATGATGTGATTACTCATTGATGGCTGTTGCTGGGGTGTGGGTGGAAGTGGTTGCTGTTGCTGCTGAGCAGCGCATGGCAAGAGTCCTTGGCCAGGCTGAGCAGAGGAGACTTGGCTGCAGGCTTCTGGGGTACTTAGTGACAGACCTTCACAAGGAAACAAAATGCACACAACAGATGTTAACAAAAAATGTGCATTACTTCTGAAAGGAGAGGTGTGAGGGTTCAAGCCTGGCTAGAAGAAACACCGTAAGGACGGAAAATCATTGATGTATACAAAAATGACTCCGCACATGGTCAGGGGCACCTTTGTCATTGGCCTGGCTAGGCATTTCTACAACAGATTCAGTACAGAGCCATGGCTCAGTTGAAGCCTTGGTGCACAACACCCTACTTCTCTTAGCCTATTTCACTTTGGTGCACTGATGTCTGGGTTCTGCTGTTCTTGTGAGCTGCTCTGTGCATTTCTGTTATGAATAAATGCATATAAAATTCCAAGGTAACCAGATTTTCATAAGTTAATATGCTAGGCAAATGGAGCCTGAACTTCCCTGCACTTACAGGCAGACTTTCAAAATATATCCGCCTTCTCTGTAGCAGCTGGACAATCATCACAGCTGCATCTGAGCAATTTCGGGCATTAGCTGGTGTTTACTCCCACAGACCCTCTGTGAGGTAAAGGATTTACTTGTTAGTTCCATCTTCCAGGTGGATACAAAGGGTTCTGGTCATATTTTTACAGACCCAGCCATGAAAATAACTGAATGAACTAATCTCTCCTAGGTCCCAATACAGTGCCCTTTGGACCACCCCCCTGAAGAATATTTGTGGCACAAAAGGAAACTAGAAGTATAAAGAACACTGGTTAATTGCTCTGCTTTGTGGCAAACTTGGAAACGGTAGCTGCGTTAAGTGTCAATCTGTACACGCTTTAACTCCTGGAGAATGCCAAGAACAGTTGATGCAATTGCCATCTGGTTCAGGTCCTCAATAAAGACCTCACTTCTGGGTTTTGTCTCAGGAAGTTGTTATATAGCTAGAAGCTAATTCACATAATAGATTGGGGAAATGTATCCATGTTTTCCTACATGGATACAAATTGCAGGGCATCATGGCTAGCTGGGGATTTCTTGTGGCATGTATGCTCAATACGTGTCTGTTCTGTATTCTGCACATGTACATTGTTTTGTACAATAGAGATATTCTAAAACCATTATGTCTGAAGCAGCCTTAGCCTTCCCATATACATCCCAAGTAGAATCACAAAAGTAGAGTTGGAAGGGACCTCGAGAGTCCAGCCCCCTGCAATGCAGGAATCTCAACCAAAGCATCCCTGGCAGGTGGCCATCCAACATCTGCTTAAAAACTTCCAAGGAAGGAGAGTCCACAGCCTCCCGAGGGAGACTGTTCCATTTTCAAACAGCTCTTACTGTCAGGAAATCCTTCCTGATGGTTAGTCAGAATCTCCTTTCTTATAACTTGAAGCCATTTGTCTGAGTCCTACCTTCTGGAGCAGGAGAAAACAAGCTTGCTCCACCTTCCATGTGGCAGCCCTTCAGATATTTGAAGATGGCTATCATATTTTCTCTCCTCTATTTGGATTCACCACCAAGAAAGACAAACCAATGCTCTTACCTATGAGCAATCTTACGGCAACATACTGCATGTTTTATTCATCTGCTCCTGCTCTTTGTAAATATGTACTGCAGGTGTGCAGGGGAGGGGAAAGTGCAAGAGTAATGACAAGAATAAAATAAAAATGAAGTGACCTGAAAATGGCACTATTCAGATGCGACTTGACCCCCCCCCGTCTGCTTCTCTCCCAAGGCCAGATACCTAGCACTTTGACCTCAAGAGATATCCTTTGTAGTCATCATCATCATCACCATCATCATTTTATCTGTATGCTGCCTTTCCGTAGTTGAAGCCATGCTCAAGGCAGCTTACAATATGAATAGATTTACATAAGCAATAAATAAAACACATCAAAAAGTACACAAGAAAACTAAAACAAATTCCACATAAAACATAAGATATAAATATACAAAAAATTCCTATCAATAACAGCAACAACAAAAACCAACAAAACCACCTAAACAATACCCCTGAATAACCAGATCTTTGTCCAGTTTCACTTATACCAAAATACACTGTCATAGCAAAGGAGGGGCAAGAATTGTGACTGTGAGCAGGCAACAATGGATAGAGGCAGGAGAAATAAATACGGGCATTTCAGTGCCTGTCCCTGAAGTTCAACTGGAAGATACTTGTAAACAGGGTGAGTACATGGATGGTTGGATATGAATCATTCCGAACAGTGAGAGAGGAGACACAACGCTGCTGTGTTCCACACCCACCCCTTTATTGATATTATTCCAATTTCTGAGCCAAAGAAGAATAATTAGTACATCTGTAAAGCCATCATCCACCCTCTGTGCAGAGGAAGATGACTTGGTGATGCTGCGGAGTAACAGAAGGGAGCCTGGAGACTGCAATTCCTTCCATGCCGACTTGACTGGGAAAATAGAACAATATGTTTTTCATATAATTAAGATGTATAAGCAGAGAGCTGTATTTTTTGGCTAACTGCAAGGTTGTCACCTGAGCGCAAAGGTTGGTAGCTGGTGATCAATTCAGCATCCTAAGAATTTCTGCCTGCTTTCTCCCTCTCCTTTAGTCACTGGATTATACAGCTAATAAAAAATAATAATCCGTATTATCTGATGACATCTCAGAAGTCAGAGAGATGGAGCAACATTTACAGTAGCTGGGGAAGTGGGACTGCAGTGTCCATGGCAGGGGGAAGGGAGGCTGTAGTGGAAAAGGCTCAGGGCCCCCTCCATATCCTTCCCTCTTTTTATTCCCTGGACAAAACTCACACACAAAATGAAAGTTAGTTGGAAACTCAGATCTTGACAACTTAACAAATTAACTTAGGAAATTATCCTCCCAGCACAGAATTCTGAGGGAATGGGGTGGGGTGGGTTAAAGTAATCACATGTTATATGGAATGGTGGGAAAACAAAAGTAGAACCAAGTAATTTTGAAGAGTTTGGGAGGGAATAAATTCCACCAATCGAAAAAAACAACAACACTTGGATAATGTCAGTGGTGCAATACAGGAAGTTCAATACAACACAGTTCAACTGATGGTACATTCAGATCTGGGCATGAATGAGAATTCAATAGTGGAGACTTCTGGGTTAGCGCCATCGTCTAATGGCGGGTTCCCTCCGAGCTCCGGAGGGAATCGGCTCAACAGGGGTCGGGTTCTGCGCCATTTGCGCCCCCCCCCGACCCACAAAGGAGCCTTTTTAAAGGCTCTGGAACGGGGGACGGAGAGCGGTGTGGTGCTGTGAGTCGACTGCTTCCCCTGCTGAGTGAAGCCGCATGCCATGGACGGAGAGCGCTAACTTCTTTCTCTGAATATTTGGATTAAAAGCAACAACCCGTGAGTAACACGGAAATTGGACTTAAAAGGGAAATTTTCTTTGGGAATTAGGCACGACCGGGTAAGGTGTTAAGAGGAAGTCCGCCTACCCGTCTTGTAAACATCGTAAAGCAAGGATTTTATTACTAAGGTTGTGAGAATACCTTTCTTCTTTGTGGAGAAAAGCAATTAACTCTACGTTGGGGCAATTTAAGTGATTGTGCTGGAGGATAAGAGCTAACATTGAGAACGGAATTCACCCCTCCCCCAAGACAGCTGTCAAACTAGCTGTCAAAGTTGGGGGGGGAAAGGGAAACTTTGTTTTTGCTGTCTTTGCTGGTTATATTCGCTACAATTTGGTAACAAATTGTTAAAATAAAGAAGAAAAGGCTAACTTGGCTTTTGGGTTGGAACTGGAAGACATTAAGAAACTAGAATCCCTCTAGAGGGGGTTTAGGACATTACAAAAATGGCTGTAAGTGGAAAAATACTGGCTGAACTGGAGAAGACCTCCTCTCTCCTGGGAAAATTGCAGGAACAGACTGATGTTTTGACTATAAACGTTACAATACTGAAGGGAACAGTAAATAAAGTTGCTGAGCCTGGAAGGGACTTGACTCAAGTTCTTGCAGATGAACAGGAAAGCTTTGTAGTTGACCTAAAAATCTTTACAGCCGAACAAGAAAAGAAATTTGAGAAATCTGAGAATGTGATTAAAGAGGAACATGATGATCTGAAGGAAAAAGAAGGAGGAGCTATAATGCCACAGATGGTTGAGGAGAACCAGAGGCCGATTAAGATGGATATAAAAGAAAACAAGATCAGGATGATGGAAATTTGGTTTGAATTGAAGAATGGAAAATGGAGAGATCTCCCTATATGGAGATCTGAAGACATATGGAATACAAACCTGGCTAATGTGGAAATTGGAGCCTTTGGGACATTTGGACTTAAGAGAAGTAAGAAATAAGATCTTGGCTCCATTTTTAAATATGGAGGCCTGGCTGGAAGAAACATGGACTTCATTGGAACAGAGCTCCTTCGAGATTCGGAATTTAAAATAAAGGACTATCAAAAAAACCAGCAGAGAGGAATTGAGAGAGAGTTGAGAGCCTCAGACGTGAGGTCGCCAGGCTGACTGCAGATGGACTGATGGACTTTGGTTGGGGTTCAAAACCGGGAAAGGGGGTGGTGGGGCTTTGGGAATCCAAAGGGTGTATAACTATATTTTGTTTTAATTAATTTGGTCTTGCCACTAACATAAAAATGGGGATTTCGGGGAAGGGAATTGGGGCCGACCTTAGAAAAAGATTTTTAAGAATAAGTGTTGACGTATAAAGATTGAGGCTTTTAAGTTAAAATTGGTTAATTAAATTGATGGGGCGAATTTAGAAAAAGTTTTCTAAGAATAAGTATTGAGTATTAAGTATTAATAAGTATTAAGTAAAACTGGTTAATTAAAATGAATTAGAGAAAATAAGGTAAAGTGTGGGGACAAGAATTTGCTGAGCTAAAAATTGGAATTGGAATACAAGAAGGGGAGGTGTGGGGAAGTCAAGGAAATTGGTTATGGAAAGCAAGAAATGTAAACTTTATGAGTTTTTAATTGTTCTTTTTTTCCTGTTTTTTCTTTTTTGTTTTTTTTCTTTACTTTTTGAAAATCCCAATAAATATATATTTTTTTAAAAAGAGAATTCAATAGTGATATGTTTAGCCACTCCTGTCAAGCCTTAAATCAGCTGATATTTTTCATGAATGACACAAAAACTTTGACGTTAAATACAACATTTTGGACAGGCAACTCTCACCATTTTGTGGCATTTTCTCTTGGGAATTATAGAATCAAAACTGAAATTCATGTATGCAGCTACAGCTGCAGGAATGTTATTTTCCCCCAAATGGAAAGAAGTAGTAGTCCTGAAGAGAGAAGAATGGCTACAGAATGGATTATGCAGAAATGGCGAAACTTACCAGAAGAATAAAAAATCGGGACAACAAACTTTTTATAAGGGAATGGAAATGGTTTATTGATTATTTACAAACAAACTATAAACAGATTAAAACATTGGCAGGATTATTGTTATAACTTGCAGCTTCAAAAACATATATGAGAAGAGATGAATAAAAGAATAAGTCAAGATAATTTGGAATATGCAGGGAATGATGAAAATAAATTTAAGGAACCACAGAAAGAGGAGGAAGGAAGTTGAAGTTTGAAATGTTAGAATTATTGTTGAACTATTGTTGAAACGTAAATAAATGAAAATTATAAATAAAATTATATATAAAAAAGAGAATTCAAGAGTGCTATGTTTAGCCATGTCTGTCAAGCCTTCAATAAGCTAATATGTTTCATGAATGACACAAAAACTTAGAAGGGAAATACAACATTTTGTTGCATTTTTTCAAGACAGAAAAGTCATGAAACTCAATTTTCCAGAAAACCCAGCTGTTAGTCACTAGGAAGAGTGAAACCAGTTTATATCATTGATTCATCTAGCTCTGCTTTATCTGTAATGAGTGGAAATAGTTCTCCAGGGCTTCACACAGGAATCTATCCTGGGTCTACTCTGACTTGTTGGGGATTGAACCTGGGACCTTCTGCATGCAAAGCTGATGGAAACCTTCTACTAGAGTTTTCTTCTTGTTCTTGTATTGCCTCATCCTGACCACTATCCATCAAAACACCAGTCTTCAATATAAATGGTAAATCTTACTCTTTCATTTCCAGCAGGTGCACTCCATCTCCCCTTGCTTAGTTTTCCCCATTATGATGGTGTGGAAATGCTAGTTTCAAAATCACTTTTCCCCCACCCAATTTATAGTATTAAGGGACTAACATCTCATTTCGTCAATAATTTTCTTTTCCAAAGTCCACATAACTTTTCATTTCTCTTGATTTATTGGCCTGTGAGCTGCCTCAAGATGGGAACAATCTATAGTTATTATTGAATTGTGCACTAACTAAAAGAACAGGAGAACCTCAGAATTGAGGGTGCAGACTGAATTCCTCACCAATCCAGGAGAATTATGCAGGGCCACAGTTACCAATACAGCCTTGGCCGTCTTTCTTGTTGAGTGCAACTGCCACTGATAGAAAAAGAACCAGGACTATTCACATGAGTTGCTTATGGAAAGCATAGCTCCTTGACAGACTCATCCAAAACACATGTGTCCAGTTAGCACTCACCAGCACTGAGGAGACTTGTAGCATGGCTCAATGTCATCACTTGAGAGGTACTACAATAGTACTCTCTAAAGCTACTGCCTTTCTGCGCACACACACACACGCACACCCTGTGACTGTCACATACAAAGCAGCTGTGTAAAAAAGGAGTCTACACTGTGACCTGTTTTCAAATGTGAGAATTGTTCTATGTAGAAAAGCATCACTGCAAGGAAAAATTCTGCAACTCATCTGCATATCAACATGTGTGCATCTGTCTCATTGAGTGTACAGAATTTGAAAATCCATTAGTTACAGCATCCCAATACTGATGAATGGCAAAGGAGAGATATACTTGCCATAGTGACAACCTAACCTGACTTGTAGGTGTGTGTGTGTCGTCCCCCCCCCCCCGCACAGAAGTGCTTTCCCTAAAACAAACTGGTTGCAGTGCCATCAAGCCTTGAACGGTGGTACCAGACCTCCCAAATCTCAAAGGCAACAGAAGGCTCCTTGATAGTAAGTGTCCATTTACAGAGGTGACCTAGACATCCTAGACAAGATCAAGCCAAGGGGTACACAACAGCAATTGGTGGGGCATCACAGAGCATCGCTGCTGCTTACTGAGAGCGGGAGGGGGCAAGGAGCGGACAGTGACAGGAGCATCAGATTGGCTCTGCTGCCACACTTGCACCACACTAAGCTCCCAGCACATTGATCCTTCACCTTTTGGTAAGGGGCAGCAATGTTCAGCAATGGAAAGCCAGGCAAACAATGCCGCCCTCCCTGTGGCACCCTGCTGACTGCTGCTGGGGTGCACATTCATTCTACACTCCATTAAAATCAAAGGGCTTTTCCTCTTTCTCATTTTTGTGGATTGGCTTTGCAGCCAATATACAAAACAGAACGGTTTATGGGCAATTCAAGAACTCAGGGTGAAGAGGGATAGAGGCCGCAACAGCAGTGCCAACTCTTTAGAGACAGAAAACTGCTGCTTTGACTGTCACTTTGGTTAAGAGAGAATGCAGCATAGAAATCAATAAAATGAAATTTTAAAAGCACATGTGGGGAACTATGAGGAAATTACTACTAGCAACAAACTTAGATGGGATGGTGATGAATGGCTGGAAGAGGAAAGCAAATGGTCTTGAAGCTTTGAATTTTATCATTCTGGCCCATATCAAAATTATTACATTTCTCTGTCTTCTTAAGTTCTGAAAATAGGAAAGAATGCAAGAGGCAGGGTCAATAAGGTGCAATTATCATTTAATTAAAACTCCAAAGTGTTTTGGCTGCCTTCATAAAAAGGAGAGTCATTTCTGCAGTTAGTTAGATAAAAAATACATCATTATGCAGAGGAACAATCAAGTTAGGAAACATGAGAACTAAAACTAGAATTGCACTTCATTGGCCTTTCCTTTGCAACTTTGCCTATAGGATCTTTTTACATATTGCTTTTCACCAAAGCCACAAAGCAGCTTACAAAACAAAAGCATACAACATTAAAACCATAAATTAACTTTTGAGTCTGTCAGCATGTGGCATTAGTTCTTCCTCCCGTATATATTGCTGACAGACTCAAAAGTTAATTTATGGTCAATCCCTGGGATGGTGGCTAGAAGGGAGGAATCATGAAACAATCATACATGGATCACAAGCAATTTGTTGTCAAATCCAGGTGTAATTCTAACCTGGTTGAAATCAATGGTTTTGTCACTGAGCCCAATGACATGAAGATGACTGAACTCACTAGGTAGGATTAGCATGCACCCAGGGCTTAGAAATCTGCAGAGTCATCTGGGTTTATTTCTGGAATGGGACAATCTTCGCTACCAATCTGTTTCCTCTCGTTTCCTCCCCAGTTTTCACTGCTAGCACATTTGCTACCCCACTCCAAGCTCACCACATACCTCACTGAGCTCTATCCTCCTCTCTCGCAGGATGTTTTTCAGGTCTTCTGTCTATATAGTTGCAGAGTAGCACAGGTGCAGCAAAGAATGAGCTGAAGGCCCCTGTCCATCTCTCCAGTGACAACAAGAAAGCAACCTCCAGTTCTTTATTGGGCGACAACTAGTTTTAATCCTGGATTGCCCAAAATGGACTCACCACAAGCCACAAGGTTTTCTCTCATTCTAACGGAATGGGGGCAGTAAAGAGGGAAGTGATACCTGGCCTGATAGTCCTGCTGGCACTGCTTCCTTTGCCGATGCCACCGATGCTGTCTCCTCGTGTCAAAATGGAAATGCCGCTAAAGCTGCTAGCTTTGGTGACAGGAGGACGTAGATTGCGGGTAGAGCCATCTGAGTCTGTGCTGCTCCAAGGCCTGGGCTCAAGTGACTTCAGATCGCTCTCGGTGCTGCTCTGGCGGCTGCCCGAGGCCCGGCTGAGCCCATCCCGGTTACCCCTGCAGCAGAGATTACAGCGGTTAACGCCACTGAGAGCTAGAAAGGTACAGCATGTCTGGACATTCAAGGCATCAATGTGTTGTTTGTGTTAGAAGAACAGACAAGACAAGCACAAGTAGCTACACTGAGAAGGACCAGCTCAGCGAATACCATCCATCACATGAATTAGCATGGAGGCTGGTGAGTTTTACAGGCAGCTCCTGGCAATGTGGGCTGCCATATGTATAGAATGGTCTGTATCGTAGCTGCTCAAAGCCTACCCAGAAACAGAGATCTAAAAGGCACATTGACCTCCTAAGATACAGATCAGGCAGGGAAAATAATCTGAATGGACTTGGTATCTCTTTCTGATCAGACAGCAGACGAACTGGATCTCTCAAACAGCAGGCCTGGACCAGATTAGCCATTGAGCAAGCAGCCTATGTGGGATCTTCCCTTCCAAGATACATTTATTTGGAAGCTCCCCAATGTAGCACACCTATCCTGCTCCTGGCACACATCATTTTCAAAAATGCCTCAAAACAAAAATGGGACCTGTCTCTCATTATGAGACAAGGAGAAAATAGAAGCCACTGTGAATCCAGTAGAAAGAAGAAAACATCAATGTCTGGCTGTCTGGCATGAGAAGATAAAGGAAATTGTAGAACATTTCAGAAGAACAGGATAGATAATAGAGAAGGAATCTACTTCACTGCAGAGTTACAGAGCGGTATATGTAAGCAGAGCAGAAAGGGATGCCTGTGATCAGAGATGTCTAGTCCTCTGAGAATACAGCTCAACCAGAAGGACCCCCATGCTAAGCACTTCAAAAATAAATGATGTATTTGGCTTTGAGGCTATATATGTTTATTCTGTGACTAAATTTATATCCCTCCCTTCTTTCCTGAAAAGACGGCATGGGCAGCTAACAACATTAAATCAACAAACAAACAAACAAATATTTGAACATCTATGGTATTTGGATGTCCGTACTCCCTTCCAAAGGACTGCACAAATAAAAATGCCTTTAAATTCTGCCTGAACATGGCCAGGAAAGGGGACTGCCTAATCTCCCCAGGAGGGAGTCCCAGAGATGAGGTGCTGCCACGGAGAAAGCCCTGTCTTTGCCAGTCACAACAGAGCCCTTCTCCCTCTAATTTTAAACTGTGTGTTGAGGCAGGGAGGGAGGTGATTCTTCAAGTGTTGGCTCCCAAGTAATTTTGTACTTTGTATATGAGCACCAACATGTTAAATTGATCCCAGAAGCTCACCAGAAGCCAGCACAGTCCTCTCAGGATTGGAATGTTGAGCTCTCCTCCAGGCACGATCATGTGCTCTAACTTGGCCCTATTTGTCCCTAGTTTTGCACCACCTCCGTTCTAGCAATCTACCAGTCCTTTTCATAGCCCAGAGCTCCGCAGAAAATCAAGGGGCTTTCCAGCTCCCATGGACCTAAAGAGGACACAATCATGTTGACGGCTCTCTACATCTCACCATGCCACAAGCAGAGCAAGGGCTTCAACAACAGCAGCAGCAATGCCAGCTGGAAAATTCCCCGGAGCATTCAAGAATATTTCATTTTCCATAGGTCTGCAGGGGCAGACCATGCTCAAATCCCCCCCCAACCCTGCAGGGAACCAGTCGCTTAAACTTCACAAGGGAGTGATCTATCCATAACAAGGTGATAAGACACCCTCTGCTCTCCACTGAATCACTCCCAACCCATTCCATAACCAAAACAACAACAACAACCACCAGACTAAATATATGGCCCACGCTCTGTGTTGGACTACTGATGACTTAAGACAACCCCCTGATTGTCATGGCAGCCATGAAGTCCTAAACTGATTTCCAACAGGACAGCTTCCATATGGACACTGAAGTCCTTCATAACCAGCATACTAGGGTTCTACAAAACCACACCAGAATCTGCATCTGCCAGTTCAGGGAGGCTACTAGGCAGCAGGATGGATGATACACCAACAGCATCCGTATTCTGTATTTTTGGCTAAGTATCAGTCTGCATCTGTATGAGAACTATTTTAATTCTTTTAACATGTGGAATAGTTTTAAATGTTGGTAATGGTTTTTATATATGGAAACAGTGCTTTTTTCCTCAGGGGGTACTCAAGGGTACGCAGTACTGCCCCCCTTGTTGCTAAAAAGTGTAGCACTTACGGGAACAACTTCATGGTGAGTAGCAGCACCTATTTTTCTAGAAAAAAAGAACTGTATGGAATGGAACTGTTTTTAAACTTTTCTTGTTTTGTGGTTGTGATTGTTTTATAATTGTAATATTTCATTACTGTTACACACCTGAGGCCTTATGGTAAAGGGCAGCTAAAAAAATCTAATAATGTAAATGAATATCAGGTACACCAGCCTATATCTGTCTCCCAGCTTGACTGGCTTCCTGCTAACACAGATGGAATCGTGGTTAACTACTGTGACATTCCTCTAGACACATACACACGGTTTTGCCCAGTGCTGTATTGAGTACTTGGGCAGAAGGGCTCAGTCAGATCAGGAAAAGTTGAATGAACAAGTTAACAGGAAGTTTAGTTTATTTGCACACTTAACATGATTCCTATAATGAGTTAGATAGAAAGTTAGTTCAGGCACAGAGACCTGTCCTACATCTTCCACTGTGAAGACAGGTGCAAGAATTCATTCAGTTACTTTAGCACTCTCTTACTCCCTTGTTGTCCAAAAATCCAACCACCTCCCTGGCCAAGTTCCCACTTCTAATTGCATTTGTTGTCATTTAGTGATTTGCTCCTCAAATTCTTTTTTTGCATTCTGTACTGTCGGCTTGCATTTCTCAGTTATTTTCTTGGTCTGGTCTCCTCATTTGGACAAGGCTTTCATTTTCTAAAGTCTTCTTCCTTGATGCTGCTTGTTAAGCAAGCCAGAATCCTCCTGACCCTGGTGGTACTTTTCTTAAATTGGGATATACATTCTAGCTGAATTTCTATTATTTCTGCTTTGAACAATTTTATTATGTTTTTAGATATGTTGTAAGCCACCCACAGCGGCTCGGGAAACCCAGCCAGAGGGGTGGGGTATAATGATGATTAATAAATTATTATTATTAATTCTCAAGCATTCCAAAGAGATCTGACTCTTTACTTTTCCTCTCAACTTCTTTTTTACCAGTCACCTGCTTTTGGGGAAGTTTCCTCTTTTGAAGTAAAATGTAACTGTGTTGGATTTCTTTGGCAATGTTGAACATGACAGTAATTTAGGCACTGTCTCCAATCAATTTAACAATATTTACATCATGGACCAGGTCCTGAATTATTTTATTAATAATAAAATTTAAGTCCAGAGTCACACACACACGCCTGCCTAGTTGGTTTCATCTCCAACCATTGTATGGTACAGTGTTTTAAGATATTTGGAAATTTAGTGGCACGACAGTGCATCAGGGAGAACATATGATGCGAGTATGAGGTTTTGTTTCTTAGATGTAAAAATGGCTAGGTTGGACTCCAGGTGGCTGAAAAGGTATGAGGTGAAGAAATGTCTGTCCCTACAATGGCCAATTGCATACAAGCCACTGTAGACCAGAACTGGAAATGAAGGAGAGGGGAGAAGCTCTAAAAATTTCAACACTAAGCTGTCTGCTGAGCAACATCCCCTGGAGCATGTTCTTAACTGCATCCTTCCACTTGAAGGGGAGCTGCTATGCCTGTATATGAACTCCTCATCTGTGCTGAGCTCTTGCTTTAGTTAGATTTGCACATACATTAAGGGCAGCAAAGTAGGAAGTCTGATCCATGGGGCACAGTCTGAGTGATGCTACATAAGGATAGTTCGACCTCTAGGGATCATTAAGATTTTTAAAATATTGCATTGAATTGCCTCTTGTTCTGTGGCCAGAAAAGTAGGAGCTCTGTTGATACTGATCAAGAAATGTGCCCTGACATTCCTTTACCTAGGAGCATTTTAAATTACTTTCATGTTAAGCTAGCCCCTGATAACATATTGTTGTACTGAAGGGTGAATGGAGAATTAAGTAACTTTCACATCTTTTTAATATCTACCCCACCGAAAAGCCATTTTTATCAGTTTGCAGCATTAGGAGAGGACAAGAGGTAGATCTTGAGCTCTTTTCTGTCTAAGCAGATGCAGTTTAGGGAAAACTCTGATTACCGCCCCCCCCCCCCAAATAAAAGATTGCTCATTCAGACGCTCTGCTAACATAGAATGTCTTGCTGCCTTTATTTAAGGGGTACAGAGGACCCCTGACCGTTAAGTCCAGTACTTGCACTTTTGGCGTGCTTTCAAACGGCTAGGTTGGCAGGAGCAGAGACCGAGCAATGGGAGCTCAAACCGTCACGGGGATTCAAACCACCAACCTTCTGATGGGCAAGCCCTAGGCTCTGTGGTTTAGACCACAGCGCCACCCGCATCCCTGCCTTTATTTACCCACAAGTAATTCAAAGAGAAAATGAATCTCACAACGAGGTTAAAAAAAGGATGGAGAACTTGTGGCTCATGAGTTAGGGATGATGGGAATTGCGGTCTAACAGCATCTGGGAAGACCACAGGTTCCCCATCCTTGGATTAAAGACAGCCAAATGTTCCATGAGACTATGCAAGACTCTATTCTCATAAAGGTTCAATGCATGGTGAAGATGGCTGGATCCAGATTGAAATATTCCCAATTCTTGCATCCAGTCCCCGTGCCTAGCCTCCATAAAACTGCAGTTCTAAGCTCACTTACTTGAAAGTGAGCTAGAATGAAATAAGTGGAACTTACTTCTTAAGTATATGCGCTTGGACACCAGCAATCTTTTGAATACACCAGTGTTTTAGTTTTATCTGTGTTTGCATGTGTGTGGGAGAGGTTGGACACAAAGTGATGTTACAAAAGATGAGACAATTTGAAGGACTCCACAAGCAGCCATGCATGGTGCGAATTTGCTCTGCAAGACAAATGTATGCAAGAAATCACACAGAGGTACCTAAAGATCTGCCGCCTTTTGTGAGAGCTAGAAGAAAAGCCTTCTTTGGAGAGTCTGTTGGTTAACATCAAAGAAAAGCATTGTTATGGAGTTTAAGATCCTCTGTCCCTTAAGAAAGCCTGAAGATGGAAGGAAGCATGCATGCATGAGTTGTACTAACCTGCTGTCGTTCAGGAATCCGTTCTGGCCAGACTACCAGCAGACAGAGCCACACAATTTGAAATGGAAACAAAAAGAACAGCTCTCATAAGATATTTGTCCTGGCAAGCTGAAATCAAGGGGCATCTAGGCACTCAAAAAGAAAGGAGTTCAAGATCCCCTGCTAAAATATTCCTATAATTGCAACTAAGTGCAATAAGAGAGGGAAACCCCATGCAAAGGGGGAGGGGAGCAGGAAGCAAAAGCAAAGGGGTAGAATAAATTATTTTATATCCAATAATTTATAATCCAGTATGTTTTGGATCTATCAGGTCCTTCATCAGAAAAAAAATTTAAACCTTTTTCTGTTACAAAATTGTACAGACGTAAATCATGAAGTATGACGTTGCTGAAAAAATGGGTCACTATGTATATTGTTTTACAGTGATTACAGTAAATCAGTTCAATTAATTCTTCAACCAATCAGCTTGGAAAACACAGAATAATAGGAGTGAGCTAATGAGTAGTGCCAGCTTACACTATATTGTAATATATGTTGCAGGTATTTCTCATCCATGTGTTGTTTCATTTACATATTTAATAAAATCATAGAATCATACCACACAGTGTAAAAATTGTCTCCTTTTTTTTCTATATCCTTGCCATCTTCAATTTTTGCAACAACATTTCTATTTTGGCTTTTTGCCAACATTCATTAATTGCAAGGTTTTCCAAGTTCTGTCTGTTACTGTTCTAGCAACTGTTCATAAATGTGTAATTAATTCCTTACTTCTTGATTGGTTTTTATCTGAAGTATGTAAGTTAAGTAAGGCTAAAAACGAAGTTAATGGGATTGTCTGAGCTGTAATCTGAGGTATCTCTTTAAAAACTTCCTTCCAAAATAGTTCTATTTGTGGACATTTGTGGATATTTCCACCACAGTTTTCTAGTTCTGCTGAATCTTTCAGCAGCTTTTGATACTATTGACCATGGTATCCTTCTGAACCATCTAGAGTAGTTTGGAGCTGGGGGCACTGTTAAGCAGTGGTTCCACCCCTTCCTCCTGGGCTGTGTACAGAAAATGGTTTTGGGGGATGAGTGTTCAGACCCCTGGGCTCTCACTTGTGGGGTGCTTCAGGGCTCTGTCCTCTCCCTCATGCTTTTCAACATCTATATCAGGGACGTCAAACTCCCAAGAGACTGCGATCTACTCCCAGAAAAAAAAAACTAGCAGTGATCTACCCATGGGGGGGGGGCAAAGTTGTTGAGCTTTTTTAAGGGGAGAAAGCAATGGTTCTGCCGGTTTTGGGGGCGGACGAGCAAAAAAATCCCTAACCAGGTAGTAAGCCCAGCAGCTATAGCTCTGTCTTCAGTTTTTGCAATCATGAACAAATGAAGGACAGAGCGAGGGGGCGAAGCCGGATGCTCCCCACCCCACTTTCACCTGGGGATCAACCTGTCAACCACGGTTGACCGGATGGACATCCCTGATCCATATGAAGCTTCTGGGAGAGATCATCAAGGGTTTGGGCTGGGTGTTCACCAGTATGCGGATAATACCCAACTCTACCTCTCTTTTAAATCAGAACCAGTGAAGGCAGCGAATGTCTTGTGTGAGTGTCTAGAGGCAGTTGGAGGATGGATGGCGGCTAATAGACTGAAGTTGAATCTTGACAAGGCAGAAGTACTGTTTTGGGGGACAGGGGGTGGGTGGAGGTAGAGGACTCCCTGGTCCTGAATGGGGTAACTGTGTCCTTGAAAGACCAGATGTGCAGCCTGGGAGTCATTTTGGATTCACAGCTGTCCATGGAGACACAGGTCAATTGTGTCCAGGTTAGCTGTCGACCAACTCCATCTGGTACGGCAGCTGAGACCCTACTTGCCTACAGACTGTCTCACCAGAGTGGTGCATGCTCTGGTTATCTCCCGCTTGGACTACTGCAATGCGCTCTACATGCGCTCTTTGAAGGTGACTCAGAAACAATAACTAATACAGAATGTGGCAGATAGACGGGCGACTGGGAGCAGCCGCCTGGACCATGTAACACCGGTCCTAAAGGATCTTCACTGGATCCCAGTATGTTTCTGAGTACAATTCAAAGTGTTGGTGCTGACCTATAAAGCCCTAAACAGCCGCACCCCAGTCACTCCAGGGGTCTTCTGGCGAAAAGTGAAGTTACAGGGAACCAGGCAGAGAGCCTTCTCGGTAGTGGCGCCTCCCTGTGGAACACTCTCCCATTAGATGTTAAGAAGATAAAGAACTACACAACTTTTAGAAGACATCTGAATGCAGCCCTGTATTGGGAAGTTTTTAATGTTTTAAACATTTTACTATGTTTTCATATGTGCTGTAAGCTGCCCAGAGTGGCTGGGGAAACCTAGCCAGATGGGCAGGATATAAATAATACAGTAGTAGTAGTAGTAGTTGTTGTTGTTGTTGTTAAGTATGTACCTATAACTTGGCATCCTCTTCAGCATAATTTAACACCTCAGTGTTAAATACCATTCATGCACAATTTTGAGTGAAAGTGCCATAGTAGTTGCTGACACTGTTTTATATGGTGTTTTTGTCTATAAATTGTTCCACTTATCCTCAATGTATATCCCAATTTAGTTCCCACCAACTTTTTAGATTTTGCTGAAGGCAAAATTGGTTCTCAATAAGGGTTCTGTATAAAAGGGAAATTAATCTCTTAGTCATTATACTATCTCTTATTACTATCTATTTATATTCTGTTTGCTTGTGGCATCATTTTTATTTGTTTATTTTTAATAAATTATCTTAAACAATATCCTAACATCCATGAAATTTTATTATTTTCTAAACCTATTTGCATCTCTCCTACTGTAAGAGGTTGTCCCTTACTATAATAATCTTTAAAGTAATATAAATGGTTTTCTTTCCATTATATGATCTGTTTTTATTTTGAAATAAAGGATTATGTTGTATCAGAATTATAGGTGGATCCTGGGGATAAAACATTTGACCAAATTTTCCCATATTCAAAATGATGTGAGTGTATAGGGGTTGGTAAACCAACTCATTGATCAAAGTTTATTTTTCATTAATTCTAATGCCCTTATAGGAGCATTATCAATAGCTATATCCCATGTTGACAACTGGATTCTCTTATTGGATGACATCAATTCCACCATAGGACTAAGCTGGCTTGCTTCATAATAATTCAGGGAATTTCAAAATGCAGAAGCTCAGTCTTTTGTTATGCTGTCGCTACTTTCTAGTAAAAGGGGAGACAGCAAAACAAAAGATTAAGCTTCTGCGTTTTGGAATTCCCTGGGGGATCCAAAACGTGTTGGGATATAAACTACTGGACATAAAAATATTGGGTATTTCCCCTACCTCTTTGCTTCCTGCTCCCCACCCCACCCCCACCCCAATAACTAGTCTCCAACTGAAATGTAAGTATGCTCACTGACCTAGGGAGGGAGATCTGTAATTTGATTTATACATGCAGCTCAAGACACACATTTTTACGTAGAACTTATATAGTTAAAAACACCCAATTACTATTAAATAGGAGATACTTTTTTCTCCCTAAAAATAAGGAACAAGCAGTTTACAACCGAAAGGTTAACCATCTTGACAGTTCAGCCCCCTTCATTTTTGCTCTCCCTGCTTGTCCTCACTTCCCTGATGCTATTGATTTTTTTGGTCTGATGGTGTTAGCAGAAGACTGGGGGCCCCTTTGGCTCCCAATGGCCCAGTTACTGTGGAGTTACATTGGAGTTTGCCTGCTTTGGTTGAACATCTGAGGTCTAAGGGTGTAGCAAAACAATAGACTTTATACAAGAGTGGGGGGGAATAGTGGATTATTATTTTTTTAAGCTAGAGCAACTAACTTGTATTTCTGAGGTTTAAATTATCATTGTAAAACAGCTTCGTTTGATTATGTACATTCATTTTGGATCCATGTTGGTCATCCAGCAGAGGGTGCATCCAAATCCCACCCACTTTTGTTAATCATTTAGTTAAGTAATGTTAATTCAGTATGGACCATTCAAAATGAATTTCAACCTCCTTGCCCAACATGGTTGGTATGCCTAACTGCTCAGCATTTAAAAGCACCAAATTCCTTTAAATCCATTAAGTACTGATAGTAAATCAACACAAGATGATTTTAAAATGAATAAACAGAATGTTTAACTTCTGCATACAGCAGCAATGATATCCACAGCCCTGATTGAAGGCAAATGTTGACAGTGCTGGACTGTAGAACCTTTTCTTGGTGACTGGATAGGAAAAGGATAAACTGTTTAAAATCAGATTAGAACTCATGGTAATGCATGAGAGAAACCTAATGAAAAGGACAGCTTCATTAAGTATATATTTCTATGAGCCCGCGAATTGTTTGTGGATACTCAATGCTACAACACTGCTGAAGCTAAATAGGCATGAACCTAGACAACTAGAATAGAAGATCATGTAGGAGTAGGATTTTTTAAAAATGGTATTCATGCTCACCTCTCGTGCAAATATGCGTTCTCTAACCCTTTGATACTCCTCCTCTCGCTCCTCTATGGATTTACTCCTCCGTCCATCTTGCAGTGGGATTCTGATCTAGATTGACAAACAGAATTTACCTTAGTTAAGACCTTAGTATACATTCACCACAGCAGCAAGGAAAAGTATGCAGTGAAGAATTGATTTATGAACACTATAAGCATGTGGGGGGATCACATTGACACAATGCTATGGTGCACAAATTTGCAACCTAAATTGTGCATTCCAGAAGCACATTTCATTTGGCACAACTCTTCCTTTTGAACTAAGAGCATCACTTCCGGTGAGCTGAGTGAGTTAACTTAGAAAATTCTGTGTAAGATGTCACTGCTGTTGAAAAGTACAAATGGGAATTATTTTGCTTCCGAGTATCACAATCAGCCAACATCAATCAATTCCCACTGTTCTGAAACATGCAGTCCACACCACAGGTAGGCACACCTACACAAAAAGGTGATAATGCAAACTGCACTGCTTCCATTGTGACATCTGTCGCCTCCCCATTTACAATAAAAGTTACCCCCTTTGTTAGGAGGAAAGGCCAACGTTAAAATATTATTTACTTCTCCATTCACTATTCGGATAGCATACCTGAACAAAAATAAACCTTGAAAAACAAAAGTTGCTCTTAACTCTTAGCCCCAGCAGTAAAGATTGGTCCTTACCAATGACTTAATCAAGTGAAGTTTTGGTTAATTCAGTTAAACCAGCTAAAGCCTGTAGACCTATTCATTTGTTGGGTTTCTGTTAAGGGTACTTTACATGGATAAAGGCCTGCACAAGGCCAATTGTTGAGGATGAATTTGAAACAACACTGGAAAACTCCCAGTTTCAATTCTGTGTGCTGACCATCACACCTTGTTGATTTGTTATGTGTCTTCCCTCATACTTGCCTATGGTTTTACCATGGTGATGACTTTAAAATGTGGCAAAACAGCAAGGCAGCTATCAGGCTCTCTTGCATGTCTGTAGAAAAACTCAGTGGCAGAGTATGTGCTTTGTATGCAAAAGGTCCCAGTGTCAGTCTTGTCATCTCTAGTTAAAAGGACCAAGTAACAAGTGGTAAGGAAGAGTGCTGCTGCCAGTCAGAGCAGAACAAATCAGATTAAATGGATCATACTGGACTAGATGGTGTAAGGTATTTTCCTATACTGTACAATGAAAATTTTACTTACTACATCGTTTTTCTACAGTGCCCTTCCTCAGCAAATCAGCAACAGGCTACCCACATCAAATCCAACTTCTTCTAAGTCCCCAAGGACTTAGAAAGCAGTTTTTTACACAGCTCTGTAAGCTGTTGAATTTCCCATAGTTCCCGTATGGTGCACTGATCTGTATTCAACGATAGGACACCTCAGCAAATTTGTTTTCCCCCTTTGTTTGAGGGCTCTATAGAGAGAACTGGACACCTAGTGCAGAACAACTGCTATGTTTGTGCACATAAGCCCCAAGAGAGCCCTTGGCATTCACATCACACAAAGACTTAAGGAGTGTGAGATGCACCTCTCTCACCTGATTATCATCTCGATCAATGCTGGCGTCATCTCGTTTGAGGATAAACCTCTGCGGAAACTCAGAGCTCTTCTCATCTTTGATGTGGTCAGAGAACCTTTGTTCAGGGCTGTAATGAAGAGCCAAAGGAGCTTTCATGAGGAAGGGTGGAGAAAAACTAAGGTGACTGAATGCTGCATCAGCACAGCTGGCAACACTTCCCTTTTTTTAAGGGAAATTCCCTTATTCCGAATAGGATTCCTTGCAAGAAAAGGGAAACGTTGACAGCTATGGGTATCAGAGGAATGCATTCATC
Source organism: Podarcis raffonei (assembly GCF_027172205.1). Lineage (NCBI taxonomy): Eukaryota > Metazoa > Chordata > Lepidosauria > Squamata > Lacertidae > Podarcis > Podarcis raffonei. Next base: position 4,262,885 of record NC_070603.1, read on the forward strand.
ATCCCTATCAACCAGGACAGGAAATGAAAGGACTAAAAAAGGCATACAGTTGCAATCGAAATTATTCAACACCCATTGCAAATTGGGTTCATTATCAAAATTTACAGACTTTCATCTGTTTGCAATGAGCAAAACAAACAAAAGCAATTGAAATACTTCAAAACAACGCATGCTTCAAGTGGTTTCCCCAAATTCAGCTGAAATTACGACTTATACAGGCTTCTCCAGTCTCACTAATCACAAGAGCACAAATACACCAGGTGTTGTCTCAAGCATACCTGATGCAATTAATCAAGGGCTTCATTAGTTGCACCAGGTGTGCTTGAGCTGGAACACATGAAATACCTGGACTGGCTAGGGCTTTGCTGAGTATCAAATTTAGCTGCGTGTTAGAAATTATGCCTAAGTCAAGAGAATGGTCCAAAAAGGTAAGAGAAGAGATCATTGCCCTTCACAAGCAAGGAGCAGGATACAAAAAAATAGCAAAGGAAAGTGCAGTAGAGACTAAGCTGCAACCAGGAAGCCGCCAATTCAAATCTCACATCTGCCAGGAACTCAACAGGAAACCTTGAGCAAGTGATTTTTTTCACATACTAATCCTAACGGAGGAAATATGGAAATAATAATACTATCCTGACATACACAAATGCTATAAACATTACTGAGAGCATACGGGAAGAGCTCTGAACACCCAAAAGAGATATATAAATTATAAATATTAATTTTACTAATTTTATCTCCCTCCCTCCCATCCACTAACTGGCTTAAACCCATTCTTGCCTTACATTCTTGTGTTACTGGTCTTGTTGATAATGACGGCTTTCCCAGTTTGGTCTACGTTGTGGTCCATGCCAAAATAGGCAGCAACCCGGTGTAGAAGCATTCTGTGGTATGAGGTCATTTGGGGAAACTTCTTGAATTGATTGCTGACAGCAGCCAAGTTCAAATGGGGATGGAGAGGGGGGGAAGAAGAGAAGAGAAAATAAGACACACTCTTAAATTTAAGCAAGCATTATCTTAAACTAGAGCCTAGGGCAAGGTGACCTAATCTCACTGAAATGAAAGCAAGGGAACATGAAAGCCCACAGACTCTCGGGTTATCTGCAACTGAGCATGACTTGTAATTTTTAAAAAAGAGTACTTCACTGCTGGCACTGCTATGTAAGGGGCACAGTAAAAAAACAGAAGCACCTAAGGAACCTCTTTATTGGAGTACTGTCTTCCGCAACAAAGCCAGGGGCTGAATTCAACATAGTGCGAAGTGGGGCGCTCAATTGGACTTTTCCACATTTCCGTTAACTTGTTCTGGGTCCTCCCCCATCCTATAAAGCAGATTTAGGAGATGCAGGGAGGGACCCAGGAGTCGGGGAGGAATGGCCAAGCGTGTGGGCGGACCCCACTCTGCACACCCAACAATCCAGTTGAATCCCACCCGACACATGTTTTCATTGGAACATTTAATTATTGCAATTCAGAACCTAAGATTCAACCACTAGGAGACCCTAGAACTGTGCAAGTTCACTGTGACCAGAGTATAACAATAAGAATTTAACAGATCACAAACTGGTTTTTTCATAGACTGCTAACTGGCACTCCTAAATCTTTTTCTGGACAATCTTGAACATCTGCAACAGGAGTGGGCAGACCTCAGACTTGTGGGATCTATTTTGTTTTCTACTAGAACCCTGGGATCTACCAACCAGAGCCAAATGCAAAGCAATGACTAGGTCAAGCAGACATATGCTAAGAGTTAAGAAACAGGATGCCACTGAACACAGGCTCAGTCTAGGAGTTTGTAATCAGTTCCCTAATCTAGCTGACAAGAGCTTTCGCTCAAAAATCCACACCAAAAATCAGTCCATCCTCCTATCCAAGAATTCTTTTTCAGCAACCTAATGTAGGTGGGGGAACTTTTCATTGTTGCTACAGGTAACTCACATCCTATGCTTATTTTATGCACATGATTGCAGCTTTGTGCAGGAAAAATAAAGAGATAAATGGGGAGAGAAGGAAACCCACTCTCCATTTATTTATTTATTCCCCGTGCAAAGCTTCCCTGGCTTTCGAAAGGCATTGAGGTCTGGCAGCGTCAGAGCGAGGTGCCGGGCTTTGGGACGGAACCCTTCTGCCTCTTTCCCAAAGCCTGGCAAGCACTTACCAGGCTTTGGGAAGGTGGCAAGGGGGCTCTGGGACTCCTTAAGTTAGAAGAATCCATAGGCTCAAATGGAGCCAATTAACCCTGTTAGGACCCAATTAAGATCCCATGTAGGAAATCTATGAACTATCCTGGGAGCCAACAGTGCAACCCCTTTCATGAAAGGTTTAGCCAAAATGTGAGCAGATAGAGGATAGCCCCCTAAATTGGACAGAATGCTGCTAAGAGCAGAAAACTACTTCTTAAGGCACTAAGTCCTTTATCCAGATCTGACTGTAAGAAACCAAGGAAGTCTGAAACCTCCATTGACAGAGGATTAACTCCCATATCTGGACCCTACAAAAGAAAAACTGTCCACATAGTAGAATACACTACTATGACGCCCAAAACTAGAAAAGTAAGCAGGACCTTGCCAGAAAAAGGCAGGTCCAGCAGCCGGAGCTGAACAGCTTCCAATCTGTCAGACATAACAGCTCTGGTCAAATATGAAATAAAGGGCCTTGTTTCAGAAGGTCCCTCTGTAGAGTGAGGCACCATGGGTCCTGGACCACCCTGTTTACCAGGATCAGAAACCAGGGCCTCCTGTTGAATACGCAACCACCAATATGACCTACACTTTCAGAAGAGGAATCCTCTGCAAGGTGCACTGGAGCAAGAAGAAAGAAGGGAAGGCATATAACAGATCATGTGGCCATGTCGTCTGGAAGGTCCCAAAGCTCTTGGGGCAAGGAAACCTTGAGACAAACTATGGGAGATGAACACTGTTCCAGGTTGCGAGGAGAACCACTATTAGTACTCCCAGCACCTTGTCCAGTTCTAGAAATGGACAGATGCCACTGACATTCTGTCTCTTTCAGGGATGTGCGACTCAGCCAATTCAATTCCTGAATTCAATGCTCCTGCTAGATGTCCTGTACTTAGGGAGGGGAAAGTATGTTTGTTTCTGCAATCAGGTCATGGGATCACATATGCTTTGGCCAAAGAATTGCCTGTGTGCACTTTTAAGTGAGCCCCTTGAATTTCCATGATGAAGACCTGCAACCTTAGCCGAATGGCTCTGAGCTCCAGCACACTGATGCTGAACTGGGCCTCCTGACCGGACACACTGAGCCTCTTGGGACCCTAATGTGTCCCCCATCCAAATAGGCTTGCATTGGATGTCATAATCACTACTTGGGTCACTTCCAGACTGTCCCTTTCCAAAAGAAGATTGAGATGAAGCCTCCAAAGTAGTTTCTGTTTGATTTGCTGAGGAACCTGAACAGAAAGGGTTTTCTTCTGGAGGAAATGATCCTGGAAGGGAAGGAAGAGTTGCTTGGAGTGATCTGGAGTGAAACCTGGCCCAGAGAAAAAGGTCAAATGCCAAGATCATCATGCCCTGCAGGCTCATAGGAACCATCAGGGGGGATTTGTGGCAAGAGAACACCTGAGATAACAGGGAAGTTAGGGATGAGCTCCCCATCTGAGAAAGACATCCTGAAAGACTGCATGTCGAGTATCATCCTGAGGCGAGTGGTGGACAGGGAGGCAATCAGCAGCTTTCTTCCCTGTTTACAACCAGAGCCAGTCTAGCCAGAAGACAGTAAGATCCATGGCCTGATGACAGAGATCCTGAGAGGGAGCCCTCACCAAGGTATCGTCAGATTAAGGTGGATACGGATTCCCTTTGCTCTTAAGAATGTCACAAGAGCCACCAGTACCTTGGTACCTACCTGCAGGAAGAGGTGGTGAGCCTTCCTGATTGCTATATAAAGATAAGCCTAAGAGAGGTCAAGGGAGGTCATCCAATCTCTCTTCTTGAGAGCAGAGACAATGGCTAGGGTTCCATTCAAAGTTTTTTCTTCTTCTTCCAGGAGCCATTTGTTTAACCCCTTGAGGTCCAGAATGGCTCTGGACTCACCGTTCCTTTTTGGGCACTAGAAAGAAAACTGAATAAACCCCTGACATGTTCTGTGAGTGACCCACTGGTTCAATTGGCCCTATTCTCAGCAAATGGCCTATCACCAGGAGGAAGAAAAGAGGATTAAGATGTCTCGTGGACAAGAAACAAACTCAAGAGCATAACCCACTTGTTCATGGTCACCTCCCTCCACTGGTAAACAAAGGCTGGCAGTCTTGTACCCACTGGGGAAGCAGATGGACTGGAGGCCAAGCCAGGCAGAAAATCCCCCCCCCCTTTTGGGAGGCCCTTGGGGGTACAGAGGAAGACTCCTGATCTGGAGGAGGAGGGGCAAGCAGCACCCCTATCCTGCCTACCACCTGTTCCAAATGGAAGAGAAGAGTCAAGACTTGGAGAATTGCTGGGTAGTATGAAAAAAGTGAGTCTGGGGCCACTTTTTCTCAGATTTCTTGGTGGAACGTAGGGCCTTCTTCTTATCCCTTGCCTCTACCAGGTGAGGTTCCAGAGATTGCCCAAAGAGTCTGGAACCCCCCCCCCCAAAAGGTAATGAGATCACACAGGATTATGACACAGTGTCAACACCCCACTGTCAGAACCAGATAGTCCTATAGGCTACTGTGGAAGTAGCTAAGGACCATGCATTAATTGCAGAGCGTCCATGGAAGTGACTGCAGCCAATGCTGAAGCATAGGCCATCTTTTTCAAGGTAGCCTTAATAAACTTGGGAATGTCTGCATGTGATTCCATCTCCACAGTTCACATAAACACTGAGAAGGTAGCAGAAGCCTAAAAGGTGATGGCATCAGCCTTGACGCATGCCTCAGGGCTATTTCCACCCATTTCTCACATATATACCTGGGACCCCTTCTCCTTTTGAAGGGAGTTCCAAGGAGGAAGCCATGGCTGCCATAGCGGATCAAGAACTAGACCTTTGAGGCGATTCATAAACTTATCTGGAAGCATACAATATAATGTTTCTTTCCCGATTTGCAAGGAAACTCAGCTCTATTTGGGGTTCCTCATTCCACATCCCAAGGTTCCTCAAAAGCCTTAGGAATGGAAACAGAGGCAGGCTTAGCCATTGCAGCAGAAGAGTTTTGGTTGTTTCCAATGGCTCTGTAGGGGATTCGGGGGGGGGGGCATCTCTTCCTCTGGCAATTGAGCACCCAACAAGCCTTTTAATGAAGGCATAAAAACCTCAGCAGAGAACACCCTAGGTTGGCTCTTAACCTCAAACACTTCCTTTTCTGAGAGCTCCCTATTTCATGTCTGGGTTGGACTGGGAGGCCCCCAATTCAGCCAGTTCCCCAGAGGCCCAGTGGCAGCCTGAGACCTGGAGGGATTAGGAGTGGGAGTGACCTCCTGTTGAACTTCCACCTGAGTGGGAGGAACAGACATCTTAGCCCGTTTTGGTGATAAGGGAAGTCCATCCAGAAATGGCTCCTGGGAGCGGAGTTAGGGGGAGGTGGGGGAGCATCCAGCTTTGTCTGGTGAATAGCCCCTTTTTCACCTATGCCTGCATGTATACTGCTTGTGCTTGCGTTTACTCTTATGGCGGTGAAGCAAGCTGGTCCATGTGTAAAAAAAACCCTGAGGTGATAAACCCCATCGTCCATGAAGGCAATCTTGGGATGATTATGACGATGATGGTGGTGGAAGGCCTCAGAAACAGGAAGTTTACATACTCACTCTCACCTGTTTTTGCGAAGAACCTGGAGAATCACCAAAGCTAACCTGCCTGGGATCTCCAAATGTATAGGCCTCCTCCGTTGTGCCATCACAAGGAGAGAGGCTGCCCTGCTGAGGCGAAGTCATCCTGCATGCAGATGCAGTGCAAAAGGAGGAACAAATGAGACTGAGCACACGGCAGCCGCTGCTCAAACTCCCAGTTAGCACTGGGACCTGAAGGTGCAGCGATAATTCAGCCAGTCAAGGCAGGGAGAGAGCACAGTGATTGTGAAAGCCACTAGACCAGGTGCAGCGATCACGTCTCTAAGTGCTGTTGGGGCCTCCTGGATAAATGCTGAATTGTGGAAACAAAATGGTGTTCCCACCCTTTTTTCAGAAAACCCAGGCTCCTGGCGCTGTCACCTGTGGACTCCTTCTGTGCCTGCCCAGCAATTTAGGCGGAATCTAGCTGCCCCCTGCACTCTTTCCTTCCCCAGATAACTGGGGGCAGGCGGAGGAACATGAATAGAATGAAGGAAAATGGAAAAGGGGGGGGGGTCAACAGGAAAACACAATGAAAAAAACTCACTCAGAAATGTGATCTACTGTAGCAAACAGGATGCAGGAGAGGACTAAGCAAAGGGAAAATCCACACAAAACAAGCACTCAAGCAAGAGTTTATTTCTCACCCAGAGATATACACAAAGACCCACAGTGTCAGTCTGGAGAGGAAGGATGACTCCTCCCCTCTAGAGAGGATGCTGCAAGTTGAAGACCCTATCTGTCTCCAGAAGGGGGAGTCATCCCTATCAGGAATGTAGCCCCCATCCATCTGGTAAATGTGAGATATGTTTACCGCTGGAATCCTGATTTATCAGCTGAGCAGGTAAGAATCCAAGCCACACCAAGTGCATTTTTCACCAAGTGGTGCCATTTAATGTCACATGTAGATAACTGCAAGTAGGGCAACCACCATCAATGTATATCTATAAACTGTGATTACATCAAGTGTTTATTTTATTAAAAAAATAAGCATGATCAAAACTAATTTCTTTTAAAACATATGGATATAAAATAGTAATATAAATGAAAGAATTAGCCAGTTAAAGATTAGCATCATGGGAGAATGGGACTGCCATTTTTTTTGTCACCTGTGCCTCCTTCCTTGCGCTGCTTTCTTCCAATCTAACTATCAAGAATATGTTCACCTGTCTTCATCCACTCAACTGTCTACTAAGGGTATATTAAGTGTAGCCAAGAATAGGGCAGATTTTTTAAAAGGTAAAGGTAGTGGCAATGGCCTGGAGTTTTAGGAATGTGGCTTGAAACTTGTGCTCCGCCATAACAGCTCCATGTGCAGATAGAACCTCCTTCAGGAGACATTTGCCTCATCTTCTGATCGGCTAAACTGAACATTCCAAGATTTTGTCTTCACTGCCCTAAAACTCCCTCAACATATATTTCAACTGCCAAATCCTGCATCTCTCTGCTATATCTTATTTTAGTTACTATAGATACATTTCCCTGGATACTGAGAGGTCATATGACCATTTCATAACAATATAAACCATCAGCCCCAGGACTAATGAGAAAGTAGGACTTCCAAAACATGAGCTAGAGATTTTGTTTGGAATGTGGTGTGTTCCACCCACGACAAATGAGTTGCTAACATGTACTCAACATTACGAACTATCATTCAGAAAAACACTACTGCAAAATGATTCCTTCACCTTAAAATTTATTTTGGTTTTCCTAGCAATGTTAGTTATAGGATATTCAAGGCCTTTGGGTCACCTAGGCTCCAAAGTTCAACAGCATTACAGATGTTGGCCTCCTGCACATGATATGCAATTGGAACCCCATAACATAAAGGCACTGGAAACTGCCAAATTGGCTTAGAGCACTGGTGACCATCTTTTCCAATAATTGTCTACTTAGACAAGCAGCAACTCTCCAAAGTTTCAGGCAGGCAGAAGTCTACCTCAGTATCCCTTCCCTTTCCAAGATCCTTTTTCGTGGAGAAGCTTGGGACTGAACCTGAGATCTTCTGCTCTTCCAGTGAGCTATAGGCCCCAGTCCCATGAGTAACCTGATGCTCATGCACTGAATAATATCTAAGTGTATGGGTTCAACATATATTTGCCTATATTTCTGATCCAAGGCTTCAAATGTTTCTGCAAATATGAAGTGGGTGTTATTAAGCATGATGCTGATCTCCCACTGTGTATAGCAGCATAGAAATAAGCGGCAGGATAGGGAAGCCTTGTCCACTTCTGGGTGCCACAATTTAAGATGGATGTTGAAAAGCTGGAACATGTACAGAGGAGGGCAACCAAGATGATCAAGTGTCTGGAAACCAAGCCTTATGAGAAGCACTTGAAGGAGCTGGGTATGTTTTGCCTGGGAAAGAGGAGACTCAGGGGAGCTAGGATAGCCATCTTCAAATATAATAAGGGCTGCCATATGGAAGATGGAGCAAGTTTCTTTTCTCCTGCTCTGCAGAGCAGGGCACAAACCAATGGATTCAAGTTACAAGAAAGGAGATTCCGACTAAACATCAGGAAGAACTTTCTGTCATTAAGAGCTGTTTGACAGTGGAACGGTCTCTGCCAGGAGGTGATGGACTTTCCTTCCTTGGAGGTTTGTAAGCAGAGGTTGGATGGCCATTTGTCATGCTTTGCTAAGATTCCTGTATTGCAGGGGGTTGGAGTAGATGGCCCTTGGGCTCCCTTCCAACTCTACAACTCTATGCAACCCTACACCAGCAATCCTGCATTTCTTCCTCACTGAACATGAGCAAGCTTGTTATAGGTAGAGAAGCATGACTCAGAGATGTCTCTATTTGTGACTGAAGCTCATGTTCATCTGGGAAAAGCTCACTGGCAAAAAATGTGCTTTTGGTAGACATGGAGAGTGTTTCAAACCCTGGAATTCCCATTTAGAGAATACTAGAGAAGGACTTCTAACTGAAGGCAGAACAAGATGATACAGATAACACCTGAGTCCTGGTTCAGGCATTCATAGAATGCATGAAGACATATGCATCCATGTACTGGCCTCACCCCCAATGTTCCAACCCACTCAATGCCTCAATGTGCTTACAAGCCCCATTCATACCCTCCCATTCACTGAAGAAAAGTGAAGAATACAACAGGTTGAGCACATGCACCCACAACACACTTTATCATCGTCATCATCATGTCTATGGTTGTTAAAGTTGCAGCCCAGCACTTCCTCCTTCTCTCATCTCCAGAAATGTTCTGTGAATTTCAATGCATGACATTATGAGACACATCTCACAAGTGAGAGAGAGCAAGGAAACTCCATGTGATATCACCATTCAATCAAACTTAATAACAGTAACTGGGAAAGAGGTGAAGAAAGGGAAACATAGGGTAGCTGCACATTCTTCATATTGTACAGTTCTAATCCAATGCCCCAGAGCAGGGGTGACTAACCTGTGGCACATTAGCTGCTGTGGGGCTACAATTCCCACCACCCATGGCCACTGTCCAAAATGACTGAGGCGCTGTAGTTTAGCAACATCTCAAGGAACACAGATTAGCCACCCCCGCCTTAGAGCAGAGATAGCCAACAAGGTATGCTTCAGAAATTGTTGCAATATGATTCCCATCAGCCTCAGACAGTATAGGATGGGAGGGATGATAGGATTTCAATCAGGGAAGGTGTGAGTTGGAGTCCACAATGTCTGGAGGGTGCCACATTGATTACCCCTGCTCTGGGGGTAGTCACAGTCATTTAAGGAAGAATGCACAGGGCTAGACAGACTCTATATAAAGGCAGCCTTCATGTGTCAGATAAATACTGTATACATTTCTAAGGATTGTTTGAAATCAGCAGCTTAATTAGTGAACATTCTCAAACAAATCAGTCTTTAGGTCACTCTGTCTTACAGACCAGTACATTACTTACTTGTTATCGTTAATAAATTCCAGAATCTCCTGTTCCAATTTTAGCAGCATCATTCTGTCCCTTGAAGGATGGGAGAGAGAGCAGGGAGAAAAGGAGAGGAAAAATCATTCAGAGCACAAATGGCTATACAATTGTCTCTGAAAAATCTGAAGATTAATATCCTCCTCCACTCCAATATTAATCAAAAAGTTCAATGTAATTCAGCATTGAAGATATCCCTACCCAACCTGCATTGGCAGATGCAGAACAGATGTAGCAAGTTAAAAGTAGACCAATCCTGTTCAGGTGGATTCACTTTGGTGCAGTGATTACGCTTCTAGAAGCACAATATCCCATGGGCTCTCATTGTGCTTGTATTAGTGAACAGAAACAGTACATCAGAACATAGGCAATGACTGGCATTCCGTTTTGACATTGTTTATTAGTGAGATGGCAGGAGGCACTTTACAGAGAAGTATTTGGAAGCTATTTATAGGTGGTTTTTAGAGCTGTTAAGATTCCTTCCTGACTAACTCATTCCACATTTTTTTCTCTTTCTGTTCTTATGCACAGTATATGAATGCATCTGTTTTGTTAGTCTGCAATGCTAGAATTATTCTAATCTTGCTAGGATACTCCAAGAGGTCCAGTGAATACTGCATAGTTATTGAAGCAAAGTGGATATTGGATGGGAGACCACTATAGTCTCCATATAACAACAGGGCTAAGTATTAAATATTTGTTTAAGAATAATTCCACAGGGGTTTGAGCCAGTGTGGTGTAATGGTTAAGAGTGTTGGACTAGCACTGGGAGAGCAGGATTCACATCCTAACTTAGCCATGAAGCTCACTGAGCCAGTCTCCATCTCTTAGCCTAACCTACTTCACAAGGTTGTTGTGAGGATGAAATGCGGAGGAGAACAATGGACACCACTTTGAGATCCTCAGCAGATAAAGGTGATGTAATAAATAAGTAGTAATAGGAAGAAGAAGAATACGACGGAGACTAGACCAGGGATGAGGAACCTGTGGCCTTCTAGTTGGACTCCAACACACCTCAGCCCTTGCAACAGTATAGCCAATAGTCAGGGGTGACAGGAGTTGAAGTTCAGAGATGTCGGGGCAAGGGGACTAAGGTTCCCCATCTCCAGCCCAGAGAGCCCACTGGATACTTTCTCACTCTCTGAGCTTGGACCCTCTTTCATCTCTTACTCATGGCTAGAACAAGTGGTCAGGCAGGTCAGAGCACTGAGAGAAAAATAATTTTAAAGGAAATCCCAGGGAAGGCATCCTTAGTGGACCCTAATGAGGTGCTGTCTAAGAATGTCACATGCTGAGACAGGGTCTGGACCCCAAAACCACTGAACAGCCCACTTATTCCAAGGCCTCACCATGGCCACTTTATGCTCAAGATGCTGGAAAGTAAGATACTAACATCCTATCACATGTGCCTTTGTGGCTAGCAAGGCTGGACAGAGTGCATTCTAGAGGATTCTCAATTAGTGCTCTTAAACTTTCCACATCTCATGAGTTAAAGAGCCCATTGATAGGTGCTTGCCTACTTCCACTATGCAGCTGCCGCCACCACCACCACCATAGATTCCAACAGTTGCTGATACTTTCTGTTTCCTCTCCCATCCTTTCTCCTTAACCATGCAAGCTTGCAGGAACACCTCCTTATTCCCACTTGCAAATCTGCCACATAACTACAGAGGAACCTACCTTGGGTTTTTCTTCAGTGTACTCACTAAAAATTCATGCAAATCTATTCCAGTGGAGTCTGTGTATTCCTGGCTGGAATCTATAACAAAGACAACAGCAACATACTCAAGAAATGCCATGCTCACAGGGAGAATATCCATGGAGTCAAAACAAGCCAGAATATAAAAGGGGTTCTGACAGTGTTGGAAGGACCAAGTTAACGGCTGCCTCTGCCATCACCACAGCCATGGCTTCCTTTGGAGTCAACGGTGGAAAGACCATTTGCAGGACATAACGCTAGCACTTTGAAAGAGCAACAGGCCATATTTGAGGGCAAAGTTACCACCCCAGAACCTTCAAATATATTGATTTCTTGCCCACCCTTTAGCTGCTTGTTCTACCACCAACTGCCTAAACAATCATATGCTAAATTATTGTACCTGACAAGATTACTGGCTTTGCACAAATCTCGGAAGGAGAACTTCTTAATTTTACAACAAGCACTGCTTTGTGGAACAGAATGTGGACCAGAAAGGAAAAGGTAATTAATTAAAGGCTTGTCTGAGCAGTTAAAGTATGTAATGACTGTTTTCTCAAGATTTCATTAGTGGTCTACCTGTGTCCATGTCAGCAAAAAATTTCAGAGTGCTAAGGAGACCAAGGACATTTGATCTTTGCAAATTCTAATATGAATTGATGTGGACTGAGTCAACCATTGCCTGTAACGCATGTATGTACAGTGGTACCTTGGGTTAAGAACTGAACTCGTTCCAGAGGTCCGTTCTTAACCTGAAACTGTTCTTAACCTGAGACACCACTTTAGCTAATGGGGCCTCCCGCTGCTGCCGCACCGCTGCAACTCTATTTCTGTTCTCATCCTGAAGCAAAGTTCTTAACCTGAGGTACTATTTCTGGGTTAGTAGAGTCTGTAACCTGAAGCATCTGTAACCTGAAGCGTCTGTAACCCAAGGTACCACTGTATAAAGATGTGTACTTTCAAAGATATGTTTAAAATAATTGTTGAAATATACACTTAAATGCAATTTTCTGCAGTTTTTTTATTGTAGATTAACATGAAAATGGAATGGAATGGAATAAACTTACAGGTGGACACATGCAAATGTGAATCAGTGGGGATGGGAAAACTTTGGCTCTCCAGGTATTCCTAGACTTCTGCTATCATCATCCCTCTCTATTTGCCCTGCAGGCTGAGGCTGATAGGAATGGGAGTCCAAGAACAGCTGGAGTGCCACAGGTTCCTCATCTTTGTGATATAGACTGGAAATCCATTCCTGGAAAGTTGTGGCAGATGCCCTTATTAGACAGACAGACAGAGGTTGACATATAATGTTGTAATACTCCTTTCCCCTTGTCACGTGGTCAGCTTGAATGCACAAACTGAAAAGAAAGTCCCAGGCCTCTGGTAAATAGGGAAACAGAAACTACTGCTCATCTTTGCCCGCAGAAACCAAGTTCATTCCATAACTGAGACTGCCTTACCTCTAGATAGCATTTTCTTGGGTGCCTTCTCCTTATTTTTCTCTTTTTCTTCTTTTTCAGGGCCATCTTTTGCAGACTTGTCATCTTCCTTGTCAGAGGGACAGCTGACGTGCAACTGTATGATATCCTAGCAACAGGACAAAATCCACACTTTGAAGGCCTCAGAGCTGATGTTTCGCAACCAACAAAAGCTGGAAATATGGTATAATGACCAATTTGATTCCAGTAAGAAATTTTACTTCTGGGTTGAATGGCTAAGAATATAAGAAGAGCTTGCTGGATTAGGCCAGTGGCCCTTCTAGTCCAGCATCCTGTTCTCACAGTGGCTGAATATTTGCCTGTGGGAAATCAGCAAGCAGGATCTGAGTACAAGAGCACTCTCCCTTCTTGTGGTTTCCAGCAACCAGCTAGTCACCCTGGGTCATTTTTGCCTCCCTGTGCAACATGTGGCTACATGCTTGCTCGTGTGATTTATGTGGAGTTATGATTTTTATGCTAGGAACCTGTTCTTAATTTAAAAGGTTGACTACAGTGGATAAGATGTCCTTTTAGTCCATCTGCATCCCCTCTCCTCTCCAAACATGACATTACCCCCCAAAATAGAATGCATTAGATTGTAGGTAACTGATGAGTAATTGTATATTCAGGAAGTGGGGGATTTTCGGCAGGTCAGTAAGGAACCCTGTGGATTTTTGCCTACCTGCCTACAATGTGGCATGGCTCACTTAACTAATCTGTACTAATCTTGCAAGCCCTTGTGGCAGGTATATTTTTGTTGCTCATTTATTGCATTTATACCCCACTTTTTTCTCCAAGGAACACAGACAGGGCGGTGTAAATGGCTCTCCCCCTCCCCATTTAATCCCCTGTGAGGTAGGTTGGGCTGAGAGGCAGCAACTGGCCCAAGCTTAACCAGTGAGCTTCATGGCTGGGGGTGGGGTTGGAACACTGGTCTCCCAATCACTAGTCTGAGATTCTAACCACAGCTGTCTCTGGCACCTTGTTTGCTCCTGTTCTTAGATTGCAGCACACTATATACAATCTAGGTGTGGCTCTGCCATATAAGTGCATGCTATGGGTGCGGTTTGCTGCTATCTTATGGCTTTGAGGTTAAAATCCCCTACAGCGATCTGATCATAGGTATAGTTTGGTATCACTAGAAGATGAAAAGCTTCTTTAATACACCCTGAAAACCTTCTCTGAAATTGACTTTTTACGGTTTTAATCTGATGGCTCGAATATGCTATGTTTCAATATAGGAAGGTATAGGAGCTCATATAGGAAGGTATGCTTTTTAGACGTGGGAGACAGTAAATCAGAACAGAGGTTTGCTATGAAAGCACACACACTAGCATACAGTAAGCCTGGAACTTATGCTGGGTTTGCGTTCCGGGGACTGCGCCTAAAGTCAAAATTGAGTGTAGTCAAAAGCCATTGGGGGGATTGCCAAAGTCATTTTCCCCAGAACCCTGCTCCCTTTTTATTTTTATTTATTTATTATTTGTCATGCACATAAAGCTGAATGTGCACAAGTTAAACATGCACAAGTTGTGGGCTTACTGCATCCAGATAACAAATATACAATTTAACCAGGACTGTCATTTTTCTTTTAAAGGCTTCAAACTTTCCTACAGGTAAGCTTTCAACCTTGATCAGAACTATTAAGAAAAATCATCACTGAAAGCAGTGTCTCCCGTGGCTGGAAAAGTGATGTGACTACAACTAGGCTTACCTGGGTATCCAATGTCCCATCCACAAAGGGGCTAGAAGACTCTTCACATACAGCCAGGCTCCTGACTAGCTTCAGCTTTGAATTTGACTGCAAAAGGAGGGGGGAGTCTGTAGTAAGACACAGGCAGCTAGAATTCCCTTTCAATATATGAATGAGCTGCTGTTCAACTAATGCTAATTAAGTTAGCTCTATACTAATGAGAAATGCAATTATGTTTTGTCCAGTAGTAACACATGGCAAAGCAGTCAAGCATAAGATACCAAGTGCATAGTGATTTTCTCTCCCTTAACATGCTTGATAGAGATTCAAGTCTGGCACCTGTGGAGGTACTTAGCCTCTGCTAACACAGTGACGTGAAGGTCATATACATTGATAGGGCTTCTCTGCAGCTAACCAACCCATTAAATAATCTGCAGACTGTTAAACCACTGATGGTAAGTGACAAAAAGGAATGACTAACTTCTTCCTGCCTTAATTGAAAGCCTGTCATTAAACTGCTGCCTTCTTGACAAACGTAGTTATTCTGGGTGATCTACTATAGTAGCATTTAAAGAAAATGCTTAAAATAAATGTCTGCCTCAGACTGTTTGGTGAATGGACCTGCAAGTAAGAGAGTGTGAATGTAGCAACACAAAAGTATTTTACTTGAACAGAAGCAGTCATGGTGAAATATGGTCTAGGAACCATAGTTAAGATATTATCTCCAATATAATAAAGGAAAGTTAAAGGTGCATATGACAAGGGCATAAGAGAATCAAATGGAAGAAAAAGAACAGTGCCATAGCAGTTTAATCTCAAAAGATTTGGGGCAGATACAAATTACAAATACTATAAACACAAATTCTGAAATAATACTAGGTCTTAAAGGTAAAGGGACCCCTGACCATTAGGTCCAGTCATGGCCGACTCTGGGGTTGCGGCGCACATCTCGCTTTATTGGCCGAGGGAGCCAGTGTACAGCTTCCGGGTCATGTGGCCAGCATGACTAAGCCGCTTCTGGTGAACCAGAGCAGCGCACGGAAACGCCGTTTACCTTCCCGCTGGAGCGGTACCTATTTATCTACTTGCACTTTGACGTGCTTTCGAACTGCTAGGTTGGCAGGAGCAGGGACCGAGCAACGGGAGCTCACCCCGTCGCGGGGATTCGAACCGCCGACCTTCTGATCGGCAAGTCCTAGGCTCTGTGGTTTAACCCACAGCGCAACCCGCGTCCCTCCATACTAGGTCTTAGTAAAGCAATAAACCACCACCTGGGCTTTGCTGGTTTTGGTCTGCATTTGTGAGCAAATAATAATAATAATAATAATAATAATAATAATAATAATAATAATTAATAATTTTTTATTTATACCCCGCCCTCCTCAGCCAAGGCCGGGCTCAGAGCGGCTTACAAGCAATAATAAAAACAAGATGAATGATTACAACTTAAAAACAAAAATAAAAAACAACATTAAAATAATGGAACATTAAAATATTAAAATGTAGCCTCATCGCAGGAGGAGAAGGAAAAGAAAAAAGAAAGAGAGGGAGGGAGGGAATCAAATTGGCTCCAAGCCAAAGGCCAGGCGGAACAACTCTGTCTTACAGGCCCTGCGGAAAGAAATCAGATCCTGCAGGGCCCTGGTCTCATGAGGCAGAGCGTTCCACCAGGCTGGAGCCAGTGTTGAAAAGGCCCTGGCTCTGGTTGAGGCCAATCTAACTTCCTTAGGGCCTGGGACCACAAGCGTGTTGTTCCATAGAAAATAAAGGATTCTAGTACCTCCCTTCTCCTTAACATTTTACCTCTCAATGTCCAGGGAAATGTTTTGTACAGAGGGAAAATTAAGCATGTGAACTCTCACCTGTAGTGTAGAAGTTGTACAAGTCAAAACACAGGTTTATCACCTCAATGAGATGACCAGGTCTAGACACTTAAAGCCAGACCAGAGGCAAGAGTTTTCCATAGAACTGCAGAGCTCAGATGGACCCCAAGGGTCATCTAGCCCAACCCCCTGAAATGCGGGAATTTCAACTAAAGCGTCCATGACTGATGGCCACCCAACCTCTGCTTTAAAACCTCTAATGAAGGAGAGTCCACCACCTTCCAAGGGAGACCATTGCACAGCCTAACTCCTCTTACTGTTAGAAAGTTCTCCCTGGTGTTTAATTGGAATCTCCTTTCTTGTAACTTGAAAACACTGCCCTGAGTCCTACCCTCCTGAGCAGGAGAAAACAAGCTTATGCCATCTTCCATGTGACAGCCCTTTATATATTTGAAGGCGGCTATCATATCTCTGTCTCCTCTTTTCTAGGCTAAATATTGTGCATGGCTTCCACAAGATACACAGGTTTCACTGAGTTTCCAAGAGAAGGCAGTTTCATAGCTGTGAGGCAGTCAATGAGCGCAGTGCCTGTAGCCCCTTGCCCCCTGCAGCATGTATTGTCATTCATGCTTAGCTGATATTAAAAATCACAATGAAACCTAGGAGTAAAGGGCAACCTCTTTGCCATGCTGAGGCCTCAACTGGTTAACCATTAAGCACAAGCAATGAACAGTGAAAAGCAAGAAGATTTGGGATAAAGGAGCAAGAAGAGTCATATCTGGAGCACTGATAGGAATGAGAGATTCTGGGACTCAATGCCGTGGATCAGACCGCCTATCAAAAGGTGGAGGTAACCAAACTGGCTATACTTTGATTCTTTTATACAAGGGGAGGCCATTATGTTCCATCAGCCATTAAGGTATTTAATGCAAAACTTGTATCTCAACTCCTCTACGCCTGGTTCAATGGCTCATTCTCCAGGTTCAAAGGCTTCCAGGCAAAGTTTCTCCGGTCCCTCCTACAAGTTCCAAATTGTGTTCCAAATGCAATACTATTTTTAGAAACAGGTGAATGTCCTTTATCAACTAAAGCATGGTGGGCTGCCCTGAGATACTGGCTCAAGATCTCAGTCGTTGGCCTAGGGAAGGGGTAACTTCCATGCCTAAACAACGAGGAGTTTACCAGCTCATGGATGAATATTATGGTTAGAAAAGCCACTTTGATTGGTATGCCACCTTCTCTCCTGTACCATCTGGGCTATGATACTGCCCTTGAATCTCTGAGGCAAAGGCTCTGGGACATATCACATAGTGATCTCCGATCTCAATCTCATGTTATCTGTGGTCCATTAGCAGTAGGAATTCACTATGGGTTCAATTTTCAGACACCCGCGTCTCTTAGAAATTTGTCTGTATCAACATATCGGTGTCTTTTCACCAAAGCCAGATTAAATGTATTCCCATCAGAAGTGCTAAATGGCAGACTGAGAGGCATCCCTTATCAAAATAGGATCTGTGTATGCTCTCAGGACATCGACTGTATGAGGCATATTTTATTGCATTGCGGACAATATGATCAAGCTAGGGAAATATTGATTAAACCACTACTGGCAAACTGGCCGAGTCAATCTGAAGCCTACTATACCAAATATCTTCTGGACGACAAGTCCAATGATATCACAGCAGCCATGGCAAAGTTTCTTTCAGTAGTCATACAAATCAAAGATCAATAAACCCATGACTAAACAAATAACACTTCGGTCTCCCTTCCCTGGGGCGGTTGTCTGTATGAATCTGTATTTTATTCTGAATCCATGTTATGGGTTGTTGGACCACAATAAAGATTTTATTTATATATATATATATATATATATATATATATACACACACACACACACACACACACACACACACAATGTGAAGAATGACTGCAGAAAGATCAGAGTCATGTAAGTTCTTGCTGCAGCATCACCTGGTAAAAAGAAATCAACAGTATCTTACCTTGGCTCTTTTTCTAGCATGCCCATGATTGGAGGTCCGCCTCTGCAACAACAACAAAAAAGGAGAGGAGGAACAATGGTGGAAAAATCACTCCCGTTGCGCATTCTATGAGATGTAAGATTAGGGAGGAGGGAATCACAACACATTGGGAGGAATTAAATGTAACAGTATAGGAATTGTTCCATCAACACCAGCATTTCAGCTTGCTGGAAACAATGTTCTCTCCTCTCCCCACACATTTTTCTGGGGGTTCTCCTGATACACACTCCTAGGCAATCTGGGCAGGCACAGGGGTGAGGGGGAGTCCCACTGTGCTAGCAGAAGTCCATGCCATATATTATCTTGCAAGAATCTAATGCAAACAGGTTAATTCTGCATACGTTTTGCAAAGGACCAAAACCAGCTATGGCAGGAAACTGCCATAACCATGTAAAGATAAAATAAGGAAATAAAATGCAAGAGAAACATTGTGTGGTCAAGTCCAGTTTAACCATCCAATTTCATGGATTTAAAAGGACGCCTACAACTGAGGTCTGTTAAAATCATGGTGTTCTTTCTCTCTCCTACAAGGGATGCGGGTGGCGCTGTGGTCTAAGCCACTGAGTCTCTTGGGCATGGGGCCTACAAATACATCTCAAAGTTCATCTTTTTCTGTGAAATTTTTGCCAAATTTCACACTTCTCTCCAAAGTGATGTCTAGGTGTATAAAATTGCATTTGTCCATATCTCTCTTACTCATCCCCTCAGTTCTCTCTTTTCACTGCTTAACTTTAGACTGCCACAATCCTTGGAGCAGGTATTTGCCTGTTAATTGCTATGCCTTCTGTGTTTCTTTGGAGCAGGATTTGTGTGTCTGCAATATAAAGTGGCTTGAACATCTTCCTGGGTCCATGTCCCACTCTTTTTTTTAATACTGAAGAGATGAAGCCATCGTGGCCACACTAAATCAGCAATTCTACACACACTTATCTGGGAGTAAGTCTCACTGAACTCAAAGACTTACTTCTGGGTGGATTGTACTGTAAGAAGTCCATAGGACTCATTTATGTGATGGGGTAGAAAAAAAGAAACAAGAATCACCTCTCCTCATACGAACTGACCCAGACCGTGCAATTATCATCTGAGGTCTTTCCTCATGTGCCTCCTCCACAATAAGTTTGGAGGGCACCAACATGAGAAGGGGCCTTTTCTGTGGTGGTTCCCCATTGGTGGAATGCTCTCCTCAGGGCGGCTCGCCTGGCACTTCCATTACATATCTTCAGGTGCTAGATAATAATAATTCTCTCAAAGCAGGCCTTGGACTGATTAACATTCTGTGTCCTTTTACATGTGTTTGTGTGAGTGGGGTTAATGTTTCGTTCTGGTTTTTATTATGTCTTTTGTGTTCTCATTTTGTATTTTTATGTTGTGAACCGCCCTGTGATCTTTGGATGGAGGGCAGTATACAAAACTAATAATAACAGCAGCAGCAGCAGCAGCAGCAGCAGCAGCAGCAGCAGCAGCAGCAGCAACACTGGCCTGGAAAAGATTTCCTAAAATGATCCAGCAAAGTACAGTGGTACCTCTAGTTATGAACTTAATTCATTCTGGAGGTCCGTTCTTAACCTGAAACTGTTCTTAACTAGAGGCATGCTTTCGCTAATGGGGCCTCTTGCTGCCGCTGCGCCGCCGGCACACAATTTCCATTCTCATCCTGGGGCAAAGTTCTCAACTCAAGGTAACTCTTCCAGGTTAGCAGAGTTTGTAATCTGAGGCATTTGTAACTCGAGGTACCACCGTATATGGCAGCATGACAAGAACCTCACCACTGATTACCATGGCTCTTTCTCTAACAGTACCAGGTTCGCACCATGCTGAGATTAATGAGTAATTTGGTGGTAGAATACGGTACTGCGGACGTCCAGAACTGCTGGAACCCCTAATTAAGTGAACTTAACAAAAGGGCCAAAAAGGACCTCTGCCTGATATACTGCAATAGGGAGTCCAAGATCTACTGCCAGTTAGCATTGGGCTTTGATGGGTCTGTTGGTATACATGAAAGATCTTCCTCCAATTACCTGTGATTCTTGCCGTGTACTACTCTCCTCCCCATCCTTCTCAACTTCCTCTTTGCTTGGTGACCTGGATACAAATTTGTTTTTGTTCACAGATTCCTCAACCACTTTCTTTTCCAATTCTTTCATTATCTCCAGTGTCTCCTGTGTTGTGTTGCTGTTAGACATCTTCAGCACAGTATAGTGTTAGTGATGGACACCTGCAGGTAGGGACAGAAGGGATGGAGGTCAGTGCATCCAAGAATAAAGGCTTCTCTTTTTTTGTTTTGTTTTCCCATTCCCTCTTTCCCTTTTCATTTTTAAACAGAACTCCCTGTTTCCTTGCTCTTTGTCACATACTGAAGCTATACTTGCTCAGGATCTTGTCTCTAGAGTCCTTCTTCATGTTATTGAAGATCTGACACTACACTTTTCATATCTCTTTATGTAATCTGCTGGAAGGGGGTGCAGATGCATTCCTGACAACACAATACAATCTAAATCAAATCCCTAATGAATACACAGTGGAAGTGAAGAACAGGTTTAAGGATTTCGATTTGGTGGACAGAGTGCCTGAAGAACTATGGATGGAGGCTCATAACATTATACAGGAGGCAGCAATGAAAAGGAAATGCAAGAAAGCAAAGTGGCTGTCCAATGAGGCCTTACAAATAGCAGGGGAGAGAAGGCAAGCAAAATGTGAGGGAGATAGGGGCAGTTACCCCATTCAGGACCAGGGAGTCCCCCACACCTGCCCACCATCCCCCAGAAACAGTACTTCTGTCTTGTCAGGATTCAACCTCAATCTGTTTGCCCCCAACCACCTCTGGACACCCACACAGGACGTTCACTGCCTTCGAGAGGTAGAGCTGGGTATCATCCACATATTGGTGTACACCCAGCCCAACTCCCCTGATGATCTCTCATACAGCATGGAGGAGAGTACAGAGCCCTGAGGCACCCCACAAGTGGGTGCCCAGGGGTCCAAGCTGCTAACTGCAACATTGCCAGTGAGAGCTTCCATCACAATGCAAATAGCAGTGGACTGGAGGAGGCCATCTTCATCAAGATTACGGTGGCAGTGGGGGGAAGCCAAGCTCAACTTCTCCACTCACTGCAGTTCCAGCTGAGCACCACCATGGCAGCCATTTTTGTTTTAAAAACCAGTCATATTAAACACAAAAACTCATTTATGCCTGGCCCTCAATGGCTTTGCTTACCAGGGGAATAGGTAGGTTTTGCCTCCCTCTGCCACTGTGTGTGAAGGCACCTCTGAACTATATATCACCAGTAAGTGAATGCTTACTTCCCCACATAGAAATGCCTAACAAAGTGTTGTATTTGTTTTTTTTATAAAATATTTATTAAGCTTTTTTCAAAGAAAGACATAAATTTGCAAAATAGAAAAAAATAAAAACAAAGAATTACAATGTTAAAGAAAAAACAGAGAATATAAAAGAGCTGAAAAAAATACAAATAGAAAATATATACAAAATACAAAAAAGACAAAGTAGCTGAAAAGAAAAAAGAATTTAAAAAGCAAATCCGATTTTCAATATTTATAGACTCATTTGCTTATTTTCTTGACTTCCTCACACCTCCCCTTTTTGTATTCCCATTTATATAATCGATTCAGCAAATCCTTACCTTCTTTCATTTATCTTAACTTTGATCTTAACCTATTATAACAATATATTTTCATCCATTATCAATCCGTATTTACATATTCTTATTACTCTTATTGCCAATACCACTTATTTTCAATCCAACATCATTTTAACATTCATTAATTTTACAGTATTTCTGCAGATAGTCTTTAAATTTCTTCCAGTCTTCTTCCACCGACTCTTCTCCCAGGTCTCGGATTCTGCCAGTCATTTCTGCCAATTCCATGTAGTCTATCACCTTGGTCTGCCACTCTTCCAGTGTGGGTAATTCTTGTGTCTTCCAAGCAAAGTGTTGTATTTGGTGACACTCCTCTCGTGAAAACAAAACCTACTTCTCCCGCCTGGTCTCTTGCATTAAAATGGATCTTTGTAGTTCTACTTGTGTATCTATCCACTAGCCTTTGCCTTTCTGTATCTGCTCACTTAACTGAAGTAAAGCCATGATAACCTGCAGATGAACCCTTCAAGAATGTGTTAGACCGGAATGCCTATACAGTCGTACCTTGGATTCCGAACACCTTGGAACTCAGATGTTTTGGCTCCCGAACGCCGCAAACCCCGAAGTGATTGTTTCTGTTTGCGAACATTCTTTTGGAACCTGAACGTCCGACAAGGTTTCAGCGGCTTCTGATTGGCTGCAGGAGCTTCCTGCAACCAATCAGAAGCCACAATTTGGTTTTGAAAGTCGAACGGACGTCCGGAACGGATTCCATTCGACTTCCAAGGTACGACTATATATGGTATAGCAATACAATCTCTCTTTTTTTTACCTTGAACATCATAGAACTGGCCAAAACCTGTTTAAACTGCTTATACCTACCTAATGTGCCAGACCACTTCTAACTGCTTTTTGTCAATACGTAGTTTTCTGCACCTGTGTCAGGTCTTTGAGTAGTCTTCTGTAAAAGAGAAGAGCACCACCCAAAGCCCTGGGTCAGTCCTCTTGGAGCGATAGCCCAGGGAATTGACCACTCAGCACTGTTTTAGAAATAAAGTCTGGTTGTGCCTACTTTCATGTTTCCCGACTCCGTCTCTTGATAGGGAATTTGGGCTCTACCTACCCATGGAACGAACAAAGGGCATATTTTTGCCACAGCTCCCCTACCCAACACACTAGACACTGGGTAGCCTGGTTCACTGAGAGGGATCCCACAGGTGTGTGCCATAGAAATGCACTCTGCCAACCCAAAGTACAGCTGTTCTTGCAACAACAAGGTACACATGTAACTCATCATAATTATGGGCAATTTCTCAGTGCTCTAGAACAGAAGGTCTGCCATGTAACAGAAATGAACTTTCTATAAAAAATAAGTTGTAATTATGCCACTCTCCTGCTAATTACACTGCATTCAATGTGGATCGTTATTTTGCTATTTTGCCATGTTCTGTTTCATTATTTAAGACCTGTAAATCACTTAAAGATTCCTTTTGAAATATGACATGGTTCAGAAATGATTTTAAATAAATAATAAATTAAGAAATAAATAAGGGGATGGTGAAGAAAACAATCTTCCCTATGAGGAACAAAGACAAAGCCAAGCTATGCATTTCAGGAACTGGAACTCAATTTTTATTTCAGTCTGGGAAAGGCCCACTGAAAGAGAAGCATGCAAGATTTAAGTATTTAATTTAAAGTCAGCCATTAAATGAGCAAACATCTGTATAGGGATGTGAACCATAGTCTCCCACAGTTCTGTTACACCCTTCCCTGCATTTAATTTGATTATGACAATCCCTTCTTTAAGAAATTTGTTCTTAACACTACTGCTTTCACCTATTTGTGTTTAAGAAAGCCGTTTTCCAGATCAAGTGCCATAATATCAACTTGGTATGTTTATATAAAGACATACCAGTTTACAGCATGAGATCACAAGGAACACAAAGGAACATTAGTAATTTTGAAAGATGTTTATTCAGCAGCATAACATGCACCAAGAACAAGGTGAGATGCTCTTCAGGCATGAGGCATCTAACAGAGGCACCTAAGACCATTTATGCAAAGGCTGAGTCCCCACCACCAATTTCAAAGCTGAGTCCCTACCATGACCACATATTTTCACCAGCCTCCCTCAAAACTCCTTTTTTGAATCACCTGAGTAGAAACTGCCATGTGCAGATCAAAATTTTACTTTAATGTGTTGTCAATTTTGCACATAGGTCTCTTGAAAAAAGGCCATTATACTTACCGTAAAAGGTATTTCTGGATCCCATAAAAAGCTGCCACTAGATTGGGCTTAGGTTTGGTGCCGCCTGGCAGTCAATAGGCAACATTGCAAGCTTGCAATAATAAACAAACAATTCAAACCGGAAGCTTGTATCTTAGCTCCTCGCTCCTTCCTCCCTCAGTTTTTTAGATTACAAGCCAGGAAGTGATGAGATTTGGTATTCGTATAGCGTGGGAGACAGCATTCAACAAGAAAATGTTGCCTAAAAGATTCACTGAGACTCCCTGGTACAGTAGAATGATGGAAGAAAATCAGCTGCTGACGGCCTAGGTGGGCTCTGGAATCAGCTTTGCAGGACCCAGAAATACCTCTCACGATAAGTATAACAGCCTTTTTTCAAGAGAACTATGTGCAAAATTGGCAACACATTAAAGTAAAAATTTAGGTGTTATGAAATACCTTTCATGCTAAGCATACAGGCCTTTTCTGGAGACCCCGTAAAAGCTGTGGACAGATTGGGATGTACAAAAGCCTACAGACCCATGAAGGGTGGGACAAATAGAAAACTGCTGTTTAGATGGCTGGAAGGACATACTATAATGCCCTCCTGCCAAAGGCAGCCTCAGCTGAGGCAAAAATGTCTCAATTATGTAATGATAAAGGATTGCAGGATGTGGCAATCATATGGGTGTTCTGACAATCTCTTGTAGAGGGGCATTTAGGGAGAAGGCTGCAGGCCTGGTCAAATGAGCCTTCATTCGTGTAGGTGGAGGGAGACATAAGCCAACAAGATGGATCCTTTTAGCCATCTAGCTTGGGCAGTAGATGAGACTCCCCATCAAGGGAGGAAGAAAGGAGGTAAAGAGCAAGCTGGTCCAACATATGGATGGTGTACGATGAATGTGGACCTTCCATGTTGACTAAGCATCAAGGGACTGTCATGTCTACTGATTGATGCACCGGAAAAAACCCAAATGACAGAAGGATGAGTTTCTGTTGGCAATGGAATTGTGAAAGTACCTTTGGAAGGAATGATGAGTTGGTTAGCAGGATTCATCTATTCCTGTAGAGAAATCCAATGATGTCTCTGGGGCAGCCAGTGAAGATGCATGTCCACTGTGGCAGCTGCTCCTTTCCTGCTGACAGAAAAGCTGCTCCACCTCATTGCCAGGTGAGGGCAATCAGCTGCCCTGTTCTCCATCAGCCTGAGGGGAAGGCAGCGCCTCGCAACTGGCTGCCTGGTTTTCCCTCAGCATGAGGGAAGGCAGCTCAGATCAGCAGTGTTATCGGCTGAAATCATCATGCAATATCGGTGGTGCCTTGAAATCAGCTGCCCTGCTCTCCCTCACAAGAGGAGCGATATATTGCTGCGTATTGCTAGGTCAAAATTGTTATCAACCAATATATTGAAAAATTGCAAAGTGCTGAAACAGACCATAAAATTTGTGATATTACCATGCAAAAATGACAAAAGTTTGAGGGGGAGGCAAGTGATGGTGCCTCAGACCCCCTGGGTGCGTTTCATGGACACCCACTGGTCTCCGGACCCCTAATTGGGAACCACTGGTCTACAGTGGTGAAGCGATCAACTTCTGCTTCCCCAAAGCAACCGGTTATGAGATGGAAGTTCTCTGGGTGGAGTTTCTATTCCCCATGGTTGAAAAGTTCTCTGCTCAGCCAAATCTGCAGTATCTTGTCCACTGAGGTTTCTACTCTTATGGAAACTTACCTAGAGGACGAGTTTGGAGGTCTCCTGCTGCAAGGTGCAGGTTTTGTTACCTCCTTATCTCTCTCTCTCTCTCTCTCTCTCTCTCTCTCTCTCTCTGTGTGTGTGTGTGTGTGCGCGCGCGCTTTTACAATGAAGACTGATCATGTGAATCAGGACTGCTCAAATGCACCTGTGAACTGCAAGTGTTGTACTGTGAGTGCGATCACTCGAAGTTCCATGATGTTGGTTGATAGGAGGGCTCTTCCCTGGACCAGTGGTCCTGGCCTGGATGTTCTTCACAATTGTTCCTCACCCTGTTGGACTGACATCTGTGGTTATTAGTATTAGAGGTGGAACATTGTCTAGGGAACCTCTCTGCAAGTTCAATGAATTCAGTCACCAGTTCAGAGAATCCTCAGCTGACCTGGGCAATTGGAATGGGAATTCTGCACTTGCGAGTGCTGGATCTCTGATGGGGGAAGAGGAGTCACTGAATGAGTTGTATGGTATTTCTGAACTCTCTTGGAGAGATTTGATGAGACTGGAGAGAGTACAGTTTGTGTGGAGACTAGGTTTAATTCCAGGCAAAGACCATTGCGGATAGTGCCCAGCACCCATTTGTCTGACGTGATCTGCTGCCAACTGTGGGAGTATCGCATGAGCCATGAGTGTAGGAACACTGCTGAGAGTGATAGGATTGTTCTGTTGTAGGAGTTGATTTCCTTTTAATCCTCTGCCCTGCCTGTTCTGGGGAGTGGGGAGGGCCAAAAAACCCCTTCCCTCTATAGGATCTTGAGACTTGACAAGAGTAGTTTAGTGTCCTGATCCCCTTGCCTACCTGGCAGCCAGTGTGCCAAGACCAAGTCCAAAACCCAAGCGTCGATCAGCATCTGCAAAGCCCACAGTCCGAGATCTAAAGTAGAAGGCTGACAGTCAGGAAATGAGGTTCAGGGTCAATCCAAGTCCGAAGTCAGGATGCAGTCCAGCGTCAAGCCTTAAGTAGAAACCCATGGATGTCCAGCAGTATCCAAGACAAGGTCCCTCAACATGGGCAGCCGAGCAGTCACAGCACCTCAGCTCTGCTGCCTTCTTACACTGTGCCTGCTGATTGCAGTATCTGGGCTGGATGAGGCATGTGACTCTCACCAACTCTCAGCTTACCCCAGCTAAGGGAATCACATGCCTTCTTCTCCACCTGGCCAGCAAGTGAACCGGGCTGCAGGCCCTGGCCTGCCTCTGCTTCCTGGAGTGCCCCACTTGCTGTTCCCTACACCTCAGGATCCACTATGTTTGTGGGTACAGGGGCGCCTCTGGCGAAGGGTCCCGCTGCTTGGCTTCCTGCACACTGAATCCCATCCCCGTGCCATCCTCTGTCACTCCGTGAGTGCTACCTACACAAACCTCTCCTTCCCCATCCCCAGCATGCCCCTCTGAGTCCCAGCCACACCCCTCACCGGCATCCTCTTGTTCCACCCAGAAGTCCTGCCAGTTCATGACATTTGGCTTATAGGGATGGAAAGGACAGCATGTGAAAGACCTGTCATATCTCCTTTCTTCGGCACGGGTGTCAACTGGGACGTCCTTTAATGCTTTTTCTTGAAGTGTTTAACCCATACAAAAAGGTTCAGAGACCCAACTCTGGTGTGAGAGCACATTGGCCTTCTGGTGCACTGGAAATCTTTGCCAAGGACTTTTAATTTGTACTGCTGCTGAGCACTGAACACACATTATTGCTTGTTTTGCAAGCAATAGGAATTAACAATATAGAATTACCAGTTACTAACCAAAGTCTGATTTCCAGACAATTACCATAGGGAGGCATGTCTAGATTAGCCATTAATGAGCTAAGAGAATAGGACTTCAAGACAAACAGAGACCCTGTCAGTGACTGGCTGGACGAGGAAGAGTGGTGGCAGCCAGTGGGCCAGGAGACACCTGAGAGGGAAGGGAGCTTTGAACCAGGTTCAGACTGGTGGGACAGAGAGGAGTCATCAGCAGAGAGTGATGGTGAAGGGGAGAGGCTTGAGGTAGCCACAGACGCTGATAGAGAAGGAGAAAGAGCAGGGGCTGTGTCTCCTGCTCTGCAATAGACTACTGAATTGGCTCCTTCCTCCAGCCCCATTCTGTAAGGTTCTGAACTTAGGCAGGTGCACAAATATAAGATAGGGGACACCTGGCTTACTAGCAGTGCATGTGAAAAGAATCTATGGGTCTTGGTAGACCACAAGCTGAACATGAGTCAACAGTGTGATGCAGCAGCAAAAAAACCTAATGCTATTCTAGGCTACATCAACAGTAGTGTCCAGATCTGAGGAAGTAATAGTACCACTCTATTCTTAGTCAGACCACACTTGGAATACAGTGGTATCTTGGTTCTCAAACTTAATCCGTTATGGAAGTCCATTCCAAAACCAAAGTGTTCCAAAACCAAGGCACACTTTCTCATAGAAAGTAATGCAAAATGGATAAATTCGTTCCAGACTTTTAGAAACAACCCCTAAAACAGCAGTTTAACCATTTACCTCTACTGTTAATGGTTCTCTTGACTGCAGCTTTTATCCATTTCCGCTGTCGCACAATCAATCAATCAATCAATCAGTAGCTGAACTGGGTTCCACACAGTCACAAAAATAAAACAAAAAGCCACAAAAACACAAAATGAATAGCAAAAACAGACAGATCTCAGCGTAGCACTCAGAATGGAAGTGTGGCCCTCGAAACGTAAGTTTGGCACTCAGAACAGAAGCGTTGCACTCGAAATGGAAGTGTGGCACTCAAATCAGAAGCATAACACTTTTGCCTTCTTAAAAAAGTTCGCAAACCGGAGCACTTACTTCCGAGTTTGCAGCGTTCGGATTCCAAGTTCCAAATTTTTCAAGAACTAAGCTGTTCCACTGTACTGTGTCCAATTCTGGACACCACAATTTAAGAAGGATGTTGACAAGCTGGAACGTGTACAGAGGAGGGCAACCAAGGGCCTGGAAACCAAGTCTTATGAGAAGCGCTTGAAGGAGCTGGGTATGTTTAGCCTGGAAAAGAGGAAACTGAGAGGAGATATGATCCAAGATGTAACTGAACGACTGCAAGGAATCATAAAACCCACTGACAAATACCCCTTCCTCTTGGTTCATGTGGGAACCAATGACACTGCAAGCAATAGCCTCCAGAAGATCAAAAGAGATTACGAGGCTCTGGGCAGGAAATTGAAGCAATTAAATGCACAAATTGTCATCTCATTTGTCCTCCCAGTTGAACGACGTGGCCCAGGGAGAGAGGGAAAAATAGTGGAAGTGAACAACTGGCTTCGCAAATGGTGTAAACAGGAACGGTTTGGATTCTTAGATCACGGAATGCAGTTTCTTGAAGATGGACTTCTGGCAAGCGATGGGCTGCACCTCACAATGGTTGGGAGGAATGTTTTTGCAAAAAATCTCAGAAACCTCATCAGGAGGGCTTTAAACTGACTAATGTGGGGGAGGGAGACAGTGCTCCTGAAGGTAGGAGTCTATCAATTGATGAAGATGATCATCCAAATGTCATAGACCGAATGGAGCAAACAGCACGCAGACCTAGGGGTGAGAGGAAAAAATCCTTAAATAAGAGACATGGGGGAATGATTAATGGACTTCAATGTCTGTACACTAATGCGCAAAGCATGGGAAATAAACAAGATGAGCTTGAGCTCTTGGTACAGCAAACTAAATATGACATAATAGGCATCACTGAAACCTGGTGGGATAAGTCCCACGATTGGAATGTAATAATGGAGGGATACAATCTATTTCAGAGAAACAGACCAGACAAGAAAGGAGGAGGAGTGGCGTTATATGTCAGGGATGTGTATACCTGTGAAGAGATCCAAGATTTAGAACCTCAAAGCCAAAGTGAGAGCATTTGGGTCAAAATTAAGGGAGAGAAGAATAACAGGGACCTCATTGTGGGAGTTTACTATAGATCCCCAAGCCAAACGGAGGACATAGATGATGCCTTCCTGGAACAGATGGCCAAGCATGCAAAAGGAAGGGAGATAGTAGTAATGGGGGACTTCAATTACCCGGATATTTGTTGGATGTCAAACTCAGCCAAGAGCATAAGGTCAAACAGATTCCTCACTGGCCTTGCAGACAACTTCATTGTCCAGAAAGTGGGAGAAGCAACAAGAGGAACAGCCATTTTAGATCTGGTCCTAACCAATGTTGATGACCTGGTTAGTGGGGTAGAAGTGGAAGGATCATTAGGCGCAAGTGATCATGCTCTTCTGAAGTTTACTATACAGCGGAAAGGAGCAGCCAAGCATACTAAGACTCAATTTCTCGACTTTAAGAAAGCCGACTTCATAAAACTTAGGGAAGTGCTGGGTGAGATCCCATGGACAGTAATACTAAAAGGAAAGGGAGTTCATGATGGCTGGGAGTTTGTTAAGAGGGAGATAGTAAAAGCACAACTTCAGGCAATACCAATGAGACGGAAACATGGAAGGTGCCTAAAGAAGCCAGGGTGGCTATCTAAAGAACTTTTAACTGAGTTAAGATTTAAAAAGGATGTGTACAAAAAATGGAAAAGGGGGGAAACCACCAAAGAGGAATTCAAACAAATAGCCAGCACGTGTAGACACAAAGTCAGAAAAGCTAAAGCACAGAATGAACTCAGGCTTGCTAGAGAGGTTAAAAGCAACAAAAAAGGCTTTTATGGGTATGTCCGTAGCAAAAGGAATAAACAAAGAAACAGTGGGGTCACTCAGAGGAGAAGATGGTGAAATGCAAACAGGGGACACAGAAAGGGCTGAACTCCTCAATGCCTTCTTTGCCTCAGTCTTCTCCGATAAAGAAAACAATGCCCGACCTGAAGAATTTGGAGCAAATGATTCAGCAGAGGAAACACAGCCCAGAATAACTAAGGAGATAGTACAAGAATACTTGGCTAGTCTAGATGTATTCAAGTCTCCAGGGCCAGATGAACTGCATCCAAGAGTATTAAAAGAACTGGCAGATGTGATTTCAGAACCACTGGCAGTCATCTTTGAGAATTCCTGGAAAACAGGCGAAGTCCCGGCAGACTGGAGGAGGGCAAATGTTGTCCCTATTTTCAAAAAGGGGAAAAGAGAGGACCCAAATAATTACCGCCCAGTCAGTCTGACATCAATACCAGGGAAGATTCTGGAGCAGATCATTAAGCAAACAGTCTGTGAGCACCTAGAAAGGAATGCTGTGATCACCAATAGTCAGCATGGATTTCTGAAAAATAAGTCATGTCAGACTAACCTGATCTCATTTTTTGACAGAATTACAAGCCTGGTAGATGAAGGGAACGCAGTGGATGTAGCCTACCTTGATTTCAGCAAGGCATTTGACAAGGTGCCCCATGATATTCTTGAAAAGAAGCTGGTAAAATGCGGTCTTGACTATGCTACCACTCAGTGGATTTGTAACTGGCTGACTGACCGAACCCAAAGGGTGCTCATCAATGGTTCCTCTTCATCCTGGAGAAGAGTGACTAGTGGGGTGCCACAGGGTTCTGTCTTGGGCCCGGTCTTACTCAACATCTTTATCAACGACTTGGATGATGGACTCAAGGGCATCCTGATCAAATTTGCAGATGACACCAAACTGGGAGGGGTGGCTAACACCCCAGAGGACAGGATCACACTTCAAAACGACCTTGACAGATTAGAGAACTGGGCCAAAACAAACAAGATGAACTTTAACAGGGAGAAATGTAAAGTATTGCACTTGGGCAAAAAAAATGAGAGGCACAAATACAAGATGGGGGACACCTGGCTTGAGAGCAGTACATGTGAAAAGGATCTAGGAGTCTTGGTTGACCACAAACTTGACATGAGCCAACAGTGTGACGCAGCAGCTAAAAAAGCCAATGCAATTCTGGGCTGCATCAATAGGAGTATAGCATCTAGATCAAGGGAAGTAATAGTGCCACTGTATTCTGCTCTGGTCAGACCTCACCTGGAGTACTGTGTCCAGTTCTGGGCACCACAGTTCAAGAAGGACACTGACAAACTGGAACGTGTCCAGAGGAGGGCAACCAAAATGGCCAAAGGCCTGGAAACGATGCCTTATGAGGAACGGCTAAGGGAGCTGGGCATGTTTAGCCTGGAGAAGAGGAGGTTAAGGGGTGATATGATAGCCATGTTCAAATATATAAAAGGATGTCACATAGAGGAGGGAGAAAGGTTGTTTTCTGCTGCTCCAGAGAAGCGGACACGGAGCAATGGATCCAAACTACAAGAAAGAAGATTCCACCTAAACATTAGGAAGAACTTCCTGACAGTAAGAGCTGTTCGACAGTGGAATTTGCTGCCAAGGAGTGTGGTGGAGTCTCCTTCTTTGGAGGTCTTTAAGCAGAGGCTTGACAACCATATGTCAGGAGTGCTCTGCTTGGCAGGGGGTTGGACTCGATGGCCCTTGTGGTCTCTTCCAACTCTATGATTCTATGATTCTATGATAGCCATCTTCAAATATCTTAAGGGTTGTCACATGGAGGAGGGGGCATGCTTGTTTTCTCCTGCTCTGGAGGGTAGAACTTGAACCAATGGCTTCAAGTTGCAAGAAAGGAGAATCTGACTAAACACCAGGGGAAACTTTCTGACAGTAAGAGCTGTTCAGCAGTGGAACAGACTCCCACGAGAGGTGGTAGTCTCTTCTTCCTTGGAGGTTTTAAAGCAGAGGTTGGATGGTCATCTGTCATGGATGCTTTAGCTGAGATTCCTGAATTGCAGGGGGTGGAATAGATGATCCTTGGGGTCCCATACAACTCTAATATTCTATGATTCTCAGCGAAGGAACAAAGCGTCTAGAAAAGGCTGGAACAATTAAGAAAAGCTGAGTCACAGCAAAAAAATGCAATAAATAAATAAATTGGGGGGAAAGGGGGCAGGAACTTTAGCTTCTGCAGCTGACTTGCTTAGCTGAGGGATCTGCTTTATGCTATCTCCTTGGTTACTGAGCAATAAAGTTAATTACTGCCAAGCCATGCCCGTTTCTGCTTACAGTGTTGGACCATGGACAGAAGGGCTTTTCTGGCAGACTGACAGGCCCATGTAGTGCTACCCAAAGGAGGAGAGGCACACAAGGCCATTTACTACATGTTAAGGAGTGACTAATATCCCTTAAATATGTTGCAGCAATCAGGGCACTTAAAAGGAAAGACTAATGGACAATAATGTGTGAAGTGGGGATTCTAATCCACGTTACTGTCTTGAGCACAGAATCAGTGAGCATTACTTGTTCCAGAGCCCCGTTTGCAAACGTAAGACGCAACTGCGCGTGCCATGTTTCGCCGCTTCCGCGCATGCCATCATTTTGACCGTCTGCGCATGCACGGAGAAACCCGGAAGTAACGTGCTCCATTACTTCCGGGTCACCGCAGAGCACAACCCGAAAATACCTATCCTGAAGTGTATTTATCCCAACGTATGACTGTATTTTACTTTCCCACTCTTGATGGTCCCTTACGACTTTTGAGCTTATGTATCTTTTAGGAGTGATTCCTGTGTGTCAAGGATCAGGTCTGGGGCTATTTTAGCAAAATGGTCTGTGTTTTGATTCTTCCAACGGAATGGCATGTGGGTATCTGTATGAAAATGGAGGATCCAAAGCAACCATGGGACTTCCGGGTTAGCGCCATCGCCTAATGGCGGATTCCCTCCGAGCTCCGGAGGGAATCGGCTTAGTAGGGGTCGCGGCGGACCCTTAGAAACCACAGGCGCTGAAGCCTGTGGACCTGGTGACTCGGCGGGCACCATTTGCGCCCCCCCAACCCGCGAAGGAGCCTTTTTAAAGGCTCCGGAACGGGGGACGGAGAGCGGTGCGGTGCTGTGAGTCGACTGCTTCCCCTACTGAGTGAAGCCGCATGCCATGGACGGAGAGCGCTGACTTCTTTCTCTGAACATTTGGACTAAAAGTAACAACCCGTGAGTAATACGGAAATTGGACTTAAAAAGAGAAATTTTCTTCTGGGAATTAGGTACGACCGGGTAAGGTGCAAAGAGGAAGTCCACCTACCCGCCTTGTAAACATCTTAAAGCAAGGATTTTATAACTAAGGTTGAGAGAACACCTTTCTCTTTTGTGGATAAAAGCAATTAATTCCACGTTTTGGCAATATAAGTGATTGTGCTGGAGGATAAGAGCTAATATTGAGAGCGGAATTGTCACCCCTCCCCCCAGACCCGGGAGCGATCGGTGAGAGAGCCTGTGGAAGAGATATAGAAGACTTTGACAGCTGTCAAACTAGCTGTCAAAGTTGGGAAAAAAGGAGAACTTTGTTCCTGTTGTCTTTGCTGGTTATATTTGTTACAATTTGGTAACAAATTGTTAAAAATAAAGAAGAAAAGGCTAACTTGACTTTTGGGTTGGAACTGGAAGATACTAAGAAACCAGAATCCCTCTAGAGGGGGTTCAGGACATTACAAAAATGGCTGTAAGTGGAAAAACACTGGCTGAACTGGAGAGGACTTTTTTTCTCTTGGGAAAGTTGCAGGAACAGAGCGATGTTTTGGCTACAAATGTTACAATATTGAATGGAACAGTAAATAAAGTTACTGAGCCTGGGAGGGACTTGACTCAAGTCTTTGCAGCTCAAAAAAGTTTTGCAGTTGAACTAAAAATTTCTGCAGCTGAACAAGAAAAGAAATCTGAGAAATTTGAGAATGTGATGAAAGAGAAATATGATGATTTGAAGGAAAAGGAAGGAGGAGCGATAATGCCACAGATGATTGAGGAGAGCCAGAGGCCGGCTAAGATGGATACAAAGGAAAATAAGATCAGGATGATGAAAATCCGGTTTGAATTGAAGAATGGAGAATGGAGAGATCTCCTTATGTGGAGATCTGAAGACCTATGGATTACAAACCTGGCTAAAGTGGAAACTGGAGCTATTTGGACTTAAGAGAAGCAAGAAACAAGATTTTGGCTCCACTTTTAAATATGGAGGCCTGGCTGGAAGAAACATGGACCTTATTGGGACAGAGCTCCTTCGAGATTTGGTGTTTAATATAAAGGACTATCAATAAAACCGGCAGAGAGGAATTGAGAGAGAATTAAGAGCCTCGGACGTGAGGTCGCCAGGCTGACAGCAGATGGACTGATGGACTTTTGTTGGGGTTCGAAACCGGGAAAGGGGGGGTGGGGCTCTGGGAATCCAAAGGGTGTACAATTTTATTCTGTTTCATTTAATTTTGTTTTGCTACTAACATAAAAATGGGGAATTCGTGGAAGGGAATTGGTGTTGACCTTAGAAAAAGATTTTTAAGAATAAGTACTGATGTATAAAGATTGAGGTTTATAAGTTAAAATTGGTTAATTAAAATGAATTAAAGAAAATAAGGTAAAGTTTGGGGACAAGAACTTGCTGAGCTAAAAATTGGAACTGGAATACAAGAAGGGGAGGTGTGGGGAAGTCAAGGAAATTGGTTATTGACAGTAAGAAATGTAAATTTTATGTGTTTTTAATTGGTTTTTTTCTTTTTCTTTTTTTTTTTTGAAAATTTCAATAAATATTTATAAAAAAGAAAAAAAAGAAAATGGAGGATCCAAGGTATGACTTGTGACTAGGAGCAGCTGCCGAAATCATGTAGCATCCATCAGTCCTGAAAGACCTACATTTGCTCCCAGTATGTTTCCAAGCACAATTCAAAGTGTTGGTGCTGACTTTGAAAGCCCAGACACTGAGGGCCTTCTGGAGGTTCCCATCCTGCGAGAAGTGAAGCTACAGGGAACCAGGCAGAGGGCCTTCTTGGTAGTGGTGTCCACCCTGTAGCATGCCCTCCCTTCAGATGTTAAGGAGATAAGTAATTATATAACATTCAGGAAACACCTGAAGGCAGCTCTGTATAGGGAGGTTTTTTAAGGTTTAATGTTTTACTATATTTTTATATATTCTGGAAGCCGCCCAGAGTAGCTGGGGCAACCAAGTCAGATGGGCGGGTTTACAAATGTGTTGTTGTTGTTATGATGTTCACTGGCATACAACAAAACCAAGTTTCCATTTTTTTCTAACCTTAACCTCTCTACTTCTCCATTTACCACTGCTATATATGCTACCACCTCTAGAATATCAAATCTGTACACCTTGAAGTTATATTTAGGCAATTTCACAAAGTATTTTTGTTCAAGCAAGCAAACCCAATAATTCTTAAACACATGTTCAACATGAATGAACAGTGTGTCAAATTGGCAATTATGGACATGTCTGGCAGTAGTTCCCATTGTCATGGCAATATATTATCCATCTGTCTGGACAATAAATTTGACCCAGCATTTGAGTTCTGACTTTGCCAATTCCACAGCAGACCAGTGCTTAGATCCCACTCTTCTCCCTACCTCCCTACACCTTGTCAAATCTGAGGTTAGACTGAGTATTGACATAGGGCTTTGATAGCAGGTATATTTATTGAGTTGAATCCAATGCTATCCAACTCAGAGTATACTCTTTGAAATTAATCTGAGTTAGTTATATCTGTTAATTGCAAGAGGTCTATACCAAGTCAGACGAGTACTGGATACCATTCATGAAGTGTGCAGCTTGGTTTTCTTACTTCAATCACCTGGCACTGTTAAAGAGGAAGCCCCAGTGCAGCGTGCTTGTCCTATGCTTGTGGAATACTAAAGTTTGGACTGCCTAGCTTGATCTCTAAGAACCAAATTAGATGGGCCTTGCTGAGATCCAGCAAGAGAGTTGTTTTGGTTCTGTCCTGCACCATGTCAGATCAGGCGGCCATTTTATTCCCTATTCTGTGGTTCTCTACTCAAAAGATTCCTAGACACATAAGTGACTTCACTTAAAGTGGATTGGTTATAAATTATTTCAATAGTCCTTTCACACATGCAGTAGCTAGTGAGGAGTAATAGCACAATGCAATTTTGGAGAGTGGCAATTCCAACCTATTAACAAGTTCAAATAGAAAGCTAAGAGATGGTAGCTCTTTATTAATTTGATCCAAATACAGACAGCCTGGATAGCCTGTAGTGTCCCTACCTCAAGCATCTATAAAATGGCAAGGTGCAAAGTTACTTTTACAAAATGCCTTACCAGGTTTGGCTACTGCATATTCCCTGCCCCGGTGGGGGTACCATTCCACCAGTAATGAGAGAGCGGCTCTGTGGTGACTCACTAAAGCCATGACAGCGCCCTCTCCTTTGGCCACTCTCACGGGGCAGCCATAGAGAGAGGAAAAGGGTAGGCTCAGAACAAGGCCTTTCTCTAGGGATCTCACATGGCTCTTCCATGCAGGTGGGTAAGCCAAGCTGCCTCCTTCCCTCTTGACTCTGTGTGACCCAAGCCTGGCTTTACCTCACCTAGCCTCTCCAGCTACCTCCACTCGGGACTAAGCCAATGAGGTCCCGGACTCTGGCCCTCACTGCCTCTGGAGCCCCCTGTGCCGACCTGCAGCTCAGTTCAGAATTACCCCTGTGACTATTATGCAGGGAATGCTCTGGGACCAATTTTGGGGTCAAAAAAAGGGGGATGTGACTATTACATGGTGGTGATCAGTATGCAGTGATATACAGTAGGTAGAAATAGATAAATAAAAGAATGCACCTTGTTCCTGCATCTTCTGTTAGTTCGCTTAAAGAAGGTAATTTCCAGGGGGGAACTGAGTATTTTTTAATGAAAAGGGGGTGGCAGGCCAAAAAAGTTTGGGAACCTCTGTTCTAAGAATTTGCTTTGAATGTGGTGTTTTATTAAGAAATCAATGCAGCAGTTTACCTTTTGGTTTAACCATAAGGCAGGCACATGACTTGCAAAAGTTATCCACTACAGCAAGCATGACCAATGGCCAGTGATGACAGGAGATGTAGTCCAACATCTAAAGGGTAAGAATGCCAGGAATGGGGGTAGCTAGATTAGCTATGCCTGCCATAAAAGGTGAGAACATAATCTTTGGTGATCACTCATAGCCAAATAAGATTGTCTTCCATGAACATGGTCTTAACAGTGATTCCGTAAGTGACTGTGGAGGCCAATTCTGGATCCCCATGAACTTCCACAGTGGGGACATAGGTTTCCGGGTGGGAGTTGATCATGGTGAGGATTTCCAAAATGTGCCTTCCTCTTAGTTCATTTCTCCCTTTCATCCTGAGTTCATCCATGACACCTTTGGTAAAGGCTGTTCTCCAACTGGAGCGCTCACAGGCAGGCCAGTGTTTCCCAGTTATCAGTGCTTATACTCCATTTTTTTGGATTTGTCTTGAGAGCATCTTTAAAAATTTTTGATGTTCACCAGTATTTCAATTTCCATTCTTATGTTGCAAATGGAGTAGATGCTCTGGAAGATGATAATCAGGCATCTGAACAACATGACCAGTCCAACAAAGTTGATGTTGAAGAATCATTGCTTCGGCACTGGTGATCTTTGCTTCTTTCAGAACATAATGCACAGGTTGACTTGCTAATTCCATCTCTATCCCCACTACCTAAAGTGGCCTCACTGCTGCCAGACATCAGGGGCAGCATGTACTGTTTTTGCCACTTGAGACAAAATGGGAAGTGCCACCTCACTGTCAGGATGCCTCCCCTGCCAATGAAAAAGCACCAATTCAGCACCAATTTCCAGCAAATCTCACCAAAATCTTGCAAGTTCTCTCACACTCCATTAGATCTCACCAGAAATCAGCACCGATGCCAGTGCCACTTCAGTGCCAGTGGTACAGACATCATGGCGGGTGAGGCGCCCATGAGGGAGCAATCTTGGGGCCTTCAGCCGCCCGAGGCAACTACTTCACCCCACAAAATTCCCCTCCCTTTGTGAAAGAGAATAACAGAGGATAATAGCTTCCTATTGGCTTTTAATTTTTGCTAAATTAGCCAGCAGTTGCAGGGATTCTTTATTTTTTTGGGTGCCACAAACTACGACGAGGGATTCTTCTAAGCAAACAAGTGCTTAAACACACAAACACAGTCTTCATACTTTCTAGGTAAATACACAACCACAAATTCACAAATGGTGCAGTTCTGAAAGTAAAGAGCTTTTTCATATGTTGATTATTTTGCACAAGGGAGGGGAAATGGCCAACATTTGTCACCTTCCATGGCCTGTAAATGCAATAAGCACACACACACACACACACACACACACACACAGACAGACAGACCCCACTCAATGCTTTGAAACTGAAGTGACTGTACTAGGGGTGGTACCTTTGCTTGCTTTTAGTGACGCAAAGACAGCTACTTCCTGCCCGCCCCTGGTGGGAGAGAGCTGAAGGAGCTAACTAAATACGTTCCCCATTCACAAGAGGCTGGTCAGTATGTTTACAGCTATCAAACATACAATGAACTCCCTCTGGATTATTTCCCCCCAGCATTCAAACTAAAAGCAGCAGCATTCTGTGCTCCGCTGAAGTTTCTCATTAAAGAGAACAGAAAAGGCTCCTTCTCAGAAGATTTTCCTTTCTGTGTGAATGAATCAGCCGCGCTCCCTCAGGACAAGCGTGGGAGTAAGCAAGGAGGCGGCTGACATGATCCACTGTGGCAAGCAGGACTTGCGGAAAAGTAGAAGTTCACAGGGCTCAGGAAGGAAGAAAAGGAGGTGGGCGACGAGGACAGGCAGGCTATGCCAATCACTTTCCGCCAGGCAGATAAAACAAATTATATAGCTACATCATCAGGAAAGCTACGCGTTAAAAATCTGGGTCAGGGAAGGAGAACACACACAGAAACACACACACACAGAGCAGCAGAGGAGAGATGTCGAGTCTTCTATTAAGTCTGAAGAGCTAAGCCAGGTGGAAGAAGCCAGACACAGCATCTTGAAGCACCAAACAATAATGGGTTTCTTCCGCTTGACCCACTGAAGCCAATGCTCGAATTACAGGTCCCCTTACTTACTGTGATGCCCTCCTAGCTGCTGCTTTATTATAATAATTTTTGTTAAGTTTCTTAAGTTTACAAAAATACGTGAATTGTCTCTTTTTCAAGTTGCTTTTTCTACAGATCAGTTTCATTTTCGAAGGCTATTGGGGAGGCGGAGCATGATTTGGCAAAAATTGGGAAGAGTCAGAGGTTGAGATTTATGGGTTTATTTATGGGGGACCCTACTTTCCCTGCCCCGGCAACAAATCAAGCATTGACTAAAGTGAAGGCAAGCTGGCATTGTTCCATCATTTTACCCGTCCCCACGGAAACTGATTAATGAAAGGAAATAAAGCTTTCTCCTTGAGATTCACTACAACTAACAGCAGCCTGCTCCTTATCTGAATCAGATTTCAAAAACCAAGCTGAGCACACTAACAAACATAATCCAGTCAACATCAAGGACTTCCTTCCTGAGGATAGCTAATTCTCTCAAAGGTTGCCATATGAAAACTTCAAATAAACAAATAAAGATGCCGAGGAAGTTTTCCTCTAACTTTTCTCTGTCATGTGGTCATAAAAAGGCTCCGTTTGGGGTCAAAAGTAATTATATCAAGTTCAATCTTACTATTATTATTTTTTTATCTGAGAATTCAAAAGGAATCCTCCTATCCATTTCTAGAAACCAGATTCCTACACACATAGCTGTCCTTGGAATATTAAGAGCATCAGCTTATTTTCAGCTTCCAGAGCCATTCTTAGGCAAAGTAGATGTCCATGGTAGACAAAGAGTGGAATTTAACATCACATTCTTCCAGTTGTTCCATCTGCAAAAGCATTTCAGCTTGCCCTTGGTCACCCTGGTTCATGACATTTGCCAGGAAAACAGCAGTGAGAGTGCAGCCTTCTTGGTTCTCCTCGACTTCTCAGCAGCTTTTGATACTGTTGACCAGTCTTCACTTACCCCACTGTCCTGATCACAATTGTGAAGAATATTCTTACATCATGGGTGTTCTGTGTCACCATCAAGAAAAAGAGGTAGGAATAGGCCAATATATATGTGGACTGTCCCTGGATCAAGTGACCTTTCTTCTTTAAGTTCTCAAAGCTCTTAAGCTACCTCAGGTTTGTCATCTGAACTAGCCAGGTGTTTAACTGAGGATCAATCACAGTCAGTCCTTCATTTGAAAAGTAAGACTTTAGAGCCATCTTGCCCAAAAATGGCATGTAGACATACCATTTTTGCAACTGCAACCTGGGTTTAAGGAACCATTTTGCGCTTAGCATGTGTAGCTGCGTTTGTAACACTGATTTGGAGTGAAGTGATATTAGTGGTGATGACACCCACTTCTGTCCCTCCAATTCATCTGAATCAGGAGTGGCAGTTCAGGTGTTTGTCTGTTGCCTGGAAGTGGCAATGAGCTGTATGGGGACCAATAAATTGAAACTGAATCCAGATAAGACAGAGGTACTATGTGTTGCAAGTTCTCAAGTTCAGGAAACATGGGGACTGCCAGTTCCGGATGGGTTTGCACTCCCCTGGAAGGAACAGATGTGGGTACTCCTTGATCCATCTAGGTCTCCTGAGATCCAGGTGATCTTGGTGGTTAAGAGTGCCCATTTCCAGTTATGGCTGGTTCTTCAACTATGACCCTTCCTGGATAGGATATTGTGGTCACAATAATTCATGCTCTGGTAATTTCACTTCGGACTATTGCAATCAGGTCTATGTGGGGCTGCCCTTG
This sequence comes from Podarcis raffonei, assembly GCF_027172205.1. Classification (NCBI taxonomy): domain Eukaryota; kingdom Metazoa; phylum Chordata; class Lepidosauria; order Squamata; family Lacertidae; genus Podarcis; species Podarcis raffonei. The sequence continues at coordinate 4,304,381 of NC_070603.1, forward strand.
AAAACAGTTTGAAGCTGCTACTAGTGCAGAGTGCAACAGCAAGGCTGCTGCTGCTGATCATCTCTGACCAGACACATATTACGCTGGTTGAAAGATTTGTACTGGTTGCCAATTCACTGCCAAACTGAATTTGAGGTGTTAACATTGATACATAAAGCCCTATATAACTTGGGCCCAAAACATCTGAAGGAGTACCTCCTCCCATATCAACTTTGCCTGGGAGTTAGGGTCAGCAAGGGAGGGCCTGCTTGTAGTGCTACCACTACAGCACATGAAAGGGCATTTTTTCAAGTGACCTCCCCTCTGAGGTGTGTCTTGATCTATCACTGTACACTTCCAACAACTGGTCAGGACACATTTCTTTACACTGCAGTTCTGTGTTTTGATATTCTGATGTTGGCAGCATGTATGTGTGTGTATGTGTGTTAATGGTTTTTATTATTCTAATGTATATTATATATATTTTTAACTGTGGTGTTTAGGTAACACACTTGGGCCATTTGGAAACAAGCAGGATGTAAGCACAAATAATAAACGAAACAAGTCTGGTTTTCCACAATATCCAAACTGAGGATTATGGCTTCATCTTGGCAGTTTGTTCAGAGCAAAGCAGACAGAGGTACTGGTTTGCACGTAATGCTAAGCCAGCACACTTCCCAGCTTTGGAAAGGGGGGGGGGGGCTGACACAAACTTAAGAGTTAGCATGCATACTCAGTAAGCCATGGTTTGGCTTATCACAGCATGTGTACTGGGCCTCTACTCAGACCTCAACAGTGTCTGTTCAGACAAACCAGAGGCAGCAGAAAACACGGCTTTTGTCTCAGTTCTTTCCAAAACAAAAATTCACAGTAGTAGGAGCAAACGCTAGTACCTCAGTTCTACAACTCTGCACAAGGTTTTGGCATTAACGTCACATCTCACTAAATTAGACCATTCTGCAAGGTTAAATGACGATGTTCTTGTTCTCTATTTGCACACTGGCCTCTGGGTCAACCAATCTGAATCATGCCTCCATGGCAACAGGCTCCATCGCTACGAGCAACAAGACAAGTTTATTACAGTGGTACCTTGGTTTATGAACTTAATCCGTTCCGGAAGTCCGTTCTTAAACCAAAGCCATTCTTAAACCGAGACACGCCTTCCCTAATGAGGCCTCCCGCCGCCACTGCCCTTCCACCGTTCAGATTCCGTTCTTAGATGGAGGTAAAGTTCACAAACCGGGGCACTACTTCTGGTTTTGCGGAGTTCGTATACTGAATAGTTCATAAACAGGGCTGTTCTTAAACCGAGGTACCACTGTATTATTATTATTATTATTATTATTATTATTATTATTATATTTGAAGGTTTCTTTTTTAAAAACCAAAACCTGCTCCATATGTCTATCATGCAACACAATTTCAAAACAAGCAGGGTGCTTCACTTCTCAGAAAACAACAGATTTAGCATCCCAATGCAAAGCAAAATCATGCTATCTACTAACCCAATGTAGAGAAGCCTGTACAGATCGTGGTGGGAGCAAAGAAGAGAGGAAACCAATTCTCAGAACAAACATAGCTGACCCAAAAGAAAATAACACGTGCTTGACCCATTTTGTCCTAATGGTGAAGGGCATTTGATTGCATTAGAAGTCAAGTGTTTTGGACCCACAATGCAATTTTCCAGGAACCTACAGTAAGTAACTAAATGCCACTGATTGGAACAACCTGCTCATCTTTCCTCCCATACAGCCGCCTACATGCTCACCCCAACCACAAGTGCGCTGTCGCGGGTGCTGAGGAATGCCACAGCTGTTTAAACTGGCAGGCATGAGCCATTACAGCACACTGCTCACAGCTCTGTCTTCAGTCCTCAGGTGCCAGTAGTGTTGTTGTTTTAATAATAAAAAGAAAAACACACCTACAAACAAACAAACAAACAAACAAACAAACCCTATGTGTAATAGCTGCTATTGGTGCTTTCCTTTTCTGGAGTTCTCTTGCGCGTGCCGGAACTCAAGCTTGTTGGGGCGACAAAAAAAAATTTACTGGCTATTACCACCATAAAATAAATTACAAAGACAAACAAGTCAATATAAACCAAAATATACAGTATACACAAATATGGATAATATTTAATAACAAAAATATACAGTGTGTACAAACATTCCAAGATCACAATGCAGCAACAAACATTGAGTTCCAAACAGCAATTAAATTGTATACAATTCACGTTCTATAAACGGAGAGCTCACGCAACTCCCAGGGAATGTTACATTATGGGACAGCTTTTAAATATAATAAATCCTGTCAACGGCCTGAAAGGAAAGTCCACAGTATATAAAGGTAAAGGTACCCCTGCCTGTACGGGCCAGTCTTGACAGACTCTAGGGTTGTGTGCCCATCTCACTTAAGAGGCCGGGGGCCAGCGCTGTCCGCAGACACTTCCGGGTCACGTGGCCAGTGTGACGAAGCTGCATCTGGCGACCCAGCGCAGCACACGAAACGCCGTTTACCTTCCCGCTAGTAAGCGGTCCCTATTTATCTACTTGCACCCGAGGGTGCTTTCGAACTGCTAGGTTAGCAGGCGCTGGGACCGAGCAGCGGGAGCGCACCCCGCCGCGGGGATTCGAACCGCGACCATTCGATCAGCAAGCCCCTAGGCGTTGAGGCTTTTGCCCACAGCGCCACCCGCGTCCCTCCACAGTATATAAGTATATACTATGTATGAATATGGGGGTTGGGAATGTGGCTTGACACATTTCAGGAACTTTTCATCACATTGAGAGCCAATCTACATTTCAAAAATGCACTTAGAAGGTGGGAGACCTGCAGCTTTCAAATGATGACCAAGCATCACTCTCCTCAGAATTACACAAAACATATTCTGTGATTTTAAAGTGTTTTAAAACCTCAGAGCCTGCAATGGAAAGCTTCCTTATTGGGCAATCTTCACATATGCTAATATGTATTGATTTCAGTGGTTCAAGCATCTTACTGAGCTTTGAGAACCACTGGGCTCAGCTTCCTCAAGAAACCAACACTCCAGCGGGCAGTGACTCCAATCAGCCAGAGGCTGATTTTAACCCAATCAAGGCTAGCTAATATTTGTAGACCCATACAAGTGGGGGTATTTCAAAATAAACTTAAAAGACATTCAGGGTAGCTGACTCCCCCCCACACACACTTTTTAGGGAAGTCTGTCTCACACTTTTAAATCAACTTATTTTCTGAGATGAGCCCTTTCTATTCTTTTCCTGCTCCCTACTCCAAGTTCTTCCTAATAAATGAATTCTTTAAAATGCTAGGGGTTCATTCTGCACTAGAAAAACTGCAGGATCCCCTCAGGGCACATGAAATTGAATCCAAAACAAAGACTGAGTAAAGGAACAAGAATCCATTCATTCTCAACCCTACAAGAATATTACCTCTGCTCCATTCTCGTTAAGTGGAGCATGGCTTCCTTTTATCTAGATAATGCTGGAATATCTTGTATCCATCTTTGTGCCGAGTACATAACTGAGGAAGAAGAGATTTTCTCAGACATTACAGTGGCTAGACGGTCACTTCACACTCTGTTCTCAGAGCAGCTGTTAGAATGCTAATAGCTTGGATAGCTTGAGAGAGAGAAAGCAGCCCATGAGTATTCCGACATACAGGTGCAATCAGCACCTCTAATTAGTACAGCAGCCAGTGACAAAACAAATCCACCAAAGGGATTAAAATTATTGCCACCAAGGATTTCACTTGGCTGGCTGGATTTTCATGACATAACTCACACTGAACAGTCGTGCCAAGTGAGCGGAGTTTGCAAGCTTGACAAATCAAGACAGATGTCACCTCGTTGCTCATAATATCCCCACATCATTGGAACTGCTTGCCTAAATCTCTCTCTTGTGACACAGCATCACCAATGGTATCAGAAAGGCAGAGCGTAAGTAGAGAAAAAGGACAGAGAGGAAAGTTGCTGACTAGGGACGCAGCTAGATTGGTAAAGAAAAAGTGTTTTATATGCGTTTTATATGCAATATAACACTGTGACACCAGATGGTGCTGTGGAGTTGTATTTTTGCCAACATGATTTCTCATTACAGTGGTACCTCTGGATACGAACGGGATCCATTCCGGATCCCCATTCACATCCTGAAGCAAACGCAACCCGCGGGTCGCGATTCGCTGCTTCCGTGCATGTGTGTGACGTCATTTTGACGGTCTGCGCATGCATGAGCGGCAAAACCCAGAAGTAACACGTTCCGTTACTTCCGGGTCGCCGTGGAGCGCAACCCGAAAGCGCTCAACCTGAAGCATATTTAACCCGAGGTATGACTATATAAAGGTTACAATGCACTTTTCTGAAGCACTTCTTTGATGTGTCTAGATCCAGCCTATATAAACGCAGGCAACTATTAGTTAACAACCAGCCAACAATCTCATGCTGACAACCAATAGTGGTGAATCTGCAATAATGTCCAGGGATTTAAGCACCTCCATAAACATAGTGAGAGACATACAAAGATGCTCATTCACCACACAATTATATACATGTAGCATGGGTGCAGTTTCATACGACAAAGCAAGAGCTGTATATTGGAAGCAGTTTCCAATGGCCAGTACAGAGGGCTATGGGTTAACTCCTGCAGGGGGGAATTCAAGTCCAGCTTTATGCTGTTAAATCCACTGAGTCAAGCTGCCAGCTCACCCACTCCAGTGGTATAGCTGCAGAAGTTGGCCTAGCCTAGCATCTCAAGGTGTTACCCCATGTTTCTATTGTTGTCCTGACATCTTCACCTCTGGTTGTCATGGCAACAGGTCCCCAGCAAGTGGCCTTCAGAGCTGCCTCTGAACATGGAAGCTCCAGATGGCCATCACCTTGAATTTGTCTGGTCTCTTCTTGAAGCCACCTAAGCCAGTGGCCCCCACTGGATCTTGTGGCAGTGAGTTTCATAGTATGCTTGAACTTGCTGCCCATCAATTTAACTGGACGGTCCTCAATTTTAATATTATAAGGCAGGAGAGGAACACACACTCTCTCACTCACTCACACACGTATAAATCCCAATTGTGTCCCTCATGATCTTAGGAACTTTTTTTCTGAACCCCATGGCGCTCTCTGCCCCCATTTTATCCTCAGAAACACCTGTGAGGTAAGTTAGGCTGAGAGAAAGTGATCAGACCCACATCACCCTGTGAGCTTCATGACAGAGCAGGGATCAGAATCCAGGTCTCCCAGGCCCTATTCCCTCACACTAACCACTACATCAAACTGGTTCTCATACAGTATATCCATTTTGTTCCTTAGAAGAGGATGGCAACAGTCAAGTTTTATACTACTTTATTGCACACAGCTTTTTTGGCAGAGGGGCTTCACACTTATTGAGAAAAGCAAGGAGGAGGAGGAGAATGAGTGCCACATCAGTAAGGTATTAGCAGCTATCTCATCAAGGTTTAACTAAAGAAAGGCTAAAACAGAAAAAAATGCAAGGGCTGAATGTTGCCATGGAATCCAGTGTAAGACTTAGCCTGAGAAAACTGTTTTTAGATATTACACAATATTTGGAAGAGCCACTGACAGAAGCACTCATGAGCCACTGCTGCACAACCTTATCCAACTCAGCACTAGGCCCAAGCACCTGTCTCAAGCAATCTTATTGGACTGCAACTCCTGTTATTCTAGCGAAAATACCTGTAACGGAAATTACATTGTCTGTAGTCCTTTGGAGGAAAACAAGGAGAGAAACTTCCACTGTCAGAGGGAATTGCTTGTGAAATACAAAAGTGGATGCCCATGTTTATTTTAACTACCAGGATGAGATGTGGCATTCACAGACATTTGGGGATGATGCCACAGTAGATTTTTTTTTTGGGGGGGGAGCGTCCTCAAAAGTTTATCATCAGGAAGGCTGCTTCAGATAGTATGTCACATCCTCGGTGGTCATTAGATGGCAATTTGTCAATGTCACATTTGAAGGGTTAGCTGCTTTCGTTCTAGACACATACAGTCAGGATGCCAGCCAAGTCACTGCCCATATGGCTACACTGAAAACATTATATAACTTATGGATTTCTTTAGGACAATATGTTGTGAGGGGCTACACACAGGAATCATTTTAGGTGTAGTTTTAAGAAGTAGCTATGAACACCTTCCACCAGTTATCAGGCACCACTGCTAGAAAAATCAATATGAAAATAAACAGGATACTAAGGCTGGATCTAGACACAACAAAGAAGCGATTCAGTTAAACGTGTTGTAAACTTCATACAGGGAAATCCTGTAGGCAAAAGACGGGACTCCACAGTGCCATCTGGTGTCACAGTGTAATAACGTGTATAAAGCGCTTTATCTTTACGAATGTCACTGAGTCCCACTACTACATGTATGTATGTACTGACTGTGTATGTATACCACCATTCAAAGATCTCCGGCCTGTTCACAACAGAAAAATACAAAATGAATATACAAAATACATAATAAAATAATGTTGATCATGCTCCGCTTGTGCATTTATTTGAGTCATCTAACTGGCCATTATTTTTTAAAAGGTGGAGGGAGTGCCAGGATAGACATATCTTTGGTTGATCCAACACGGCAATTCTTATCTCCCAATAGGAAACTGACAAAACTGTAGTTGTTCAGATGTGATGTCTGACAAGGCAAATCTTAAGATCTAATTGTAATTAAGACATATCAGCTGGCACAGCTCTAATATCTTTTCCAAGGACAGAATTGCAAATCCACAGGAAAAAGAGGAGTGCATGGCCACATATTCTGCATTATTTTTTAAAGGGTCTTGCTACTATTCATGTTCTGAAATAAGTCAGGAATACAGAATGACATGGAAGAATTTAGCGACTTATTCTGCAGCCTGCTTTATTGCATCTTGTTTCTCTCCCCTTCTCCCTGCAAACCCACCTGGAGGTTAAAAAAAGAGGGGAACAATCAGGATACCTTTTTTCTATGCATTCTCCATTTATTCTCAAGGTTTGATGAACGGTTATACAAGGGCTCACTGTTTTTCCCTCCCCCATTTTCATACTCCTCCCATTTAAGGGATGCACCAAAAGAAAGCAAGGGCTTTCCCTTTTGATGACGCAAAAGCCTGGAGAGAATCCTTTTCTGTCTAGCCATTAGGAACAGGCAGGCATCCACATTAAAAATCGTGCAGCAAGGTTGGAGATTTTGCTATGAGCATGAATTCTGCAAGCTTCACAGCCGCAGTCAAAGTCATTAAGAAGAAATGAGCTGGTCTTGGGGCCGGATTATCTTTTTCGAAGCACATATTTACCAGTTTCACATCAGCTACTGTTTCTCTGTTGAAGGATGTTCACTGCACCCACATGCAGACAGGAACTGCCATCAGTGACGTCAAAATGGTCTCCTGGCAACAGTTAAGGGGGCTGTCCACCATGGGGATTTCCTGAATATCTAGCATGAAAATTATCCACCTCCTCTGTAATGTCAAGATGTGTGACACTGTGTTGGAATTCCTTTTAACCCTTTATTGTGGGGCACTGCTGCTCCTTGCCACAGTTCTATATGCCCAATGGCAGTATTCCTTCAGAAAACAGTGATTGGAGGGGGAGAGTTTGTTAGTTTCTGGGGGCTCTCAGCCACTTGCAAATACAGGGCCAGCTGCTTGTTTCCGGAATGGCGGGGGGGGGGGGCAGGGGGCGGACATGCTCAACCATAAAAATAGATCTTAACTCTTTCCTATTCAAAGTCTGATGAAGTGTCTGTGCTACACAAAATAAAATGTGAACGAAGGAAATCAGGTTGCACTGCATCTCTTTCAAAGGCAAATCACCTTAAATTTCACGAACAGATTAAGTCCAACTTTTCATTAACTTCTGCTGTCCACTGAACAAATGGGGCAGTAAAATGACAATGAATGGAAAACCAAAATGATTTTAAGGAAACCTAACTTTACCTTCACTGAACAGCAAATAAAGGTTCTAATGTTATATGAGTATATGCTAATGATTAGGAAAACTGGTTGAAGGAGGTTCTGCTCATACCCACATCCTCTACTTTCTTTCCTATCTGACCATTAAAAAAAAGAAGCCTACAAGTAAACATACTGCAAATGACAGCCGTTATTGCAGCGTACTTTGATGTCACGTATACCACATACAGCAATAAAGCAGACATTAAAGTCTTGCATTTGGAAGCTGACAAGCAAAAAGAAACCCCCTCTTAGCTGAGCTACCAGATGCATTCAAAGATGCCATCTACTAGGAGTGGGGCTTGAAAAGGAGAGGCACAAAGGGGAGGCAACAGCAGTTCCATCACCCGCCCACCCCCCCTCTTGCTGAACATTGGTTTCATAAGCAGAAGGACAAAAACAGAAGAGAACACCCACTTGCTGAAGCAATTGCACAAGCAACAAAATACCTATGGCAAAGCCACCTAAAAGAGGCAGCTCTCATATTTTTGTCTGCTTCATCAATCTGAGCCCCTCAAAATAGCCCAATTTGGATTTTGAAAGCTAGGGATGCATCTGCAGTGTTTATCATTCATACATACATACATACATACATACACATACATATTTATATATATATACACAAACACTTATTTCAGCCAAAGACAGTATGAAGATTTATCCAGGAATATGAAAGATGAAAGAGAAGAGGATAGACGGAGCACGAGATCAGGTTCAGGGGAATTCCTCCTGGGGAGCCAGTCCAACACAAAACCCAGCTGGACCATCAAGGCAAACAAGAAAGAAAACCAATAGGCATCAGTTTACTCCAATTGTGTTGAATGGAATATACATGGTCAAGTGGTTGCTCAAATATAACAGCCAACATCCTTCCCTCAGATCTAAACAAATCCTTAAAGGGGGGAAATGTGCAGGATTTGTGAATGAGGATAGTGATGGGTGCTTGGCTTCCCGTCATAAAAACAAAGCATGAGTTAAAAAAAACAACGGAATCCCAGCACAAGTCCAGCAGGGAGACCTCCTTAATGACACAAAAGAGCTGTGTATGTTTATAGGGGATTCCCTTCTTCCCTCTAGGTGGATGCATAGCATGTCACAAAAAACTGATGACACAGGAGCCACGGAGACCCTGCAAGCCTGGAGGAGGAGGAGGAAGCATGGGGAGAAGAGATGAAATCAGACTCCTGTACCATTCAGAAAAAAAACCATTCTGAAAAACCTTATAAAGGCAGATGCCCCTCTCACTGACGTACCAAAACAGTCAAACAGCTACACAATTAAATTACAAGGATAGTTAGTTCCACTGCAATCAACAAGACATTTATCTTGCTTTCTCTCTCCCCACCATACCAAAATCATCAGAGACTTCAGTCTAAAAATAAACTCACCCCAGTGGAAGCTGCACACTGAGTAGGTCATCTATTTCCCCTTCTCAACAAGGACCTCATTGCCAGAGGAATTTTGCCAGGAGACCTTGGTTCTTGGAATCCTCTGTTTCTTTTCGGCCCCCACCCCACCCCCGGCTTCAAATGCAATGTGAATGCTCCTCTCCACTGCTACAGCAAGCTAATTGCTCTGACAAGCTGCTCAGAAGGAACGAGACCCCAGCTGCTTGAAGAGATGGCATAGAGAGCTCTGCCAATGGCTACTTCCACACCCCCTCTCTCCCTCATTCAGAGACTTGAGTGTAACTGCCTCCTCAAGGCTGAGGAAAGGAAAGGCGTTTAAAGACACAGCATCCCCATTTCCACCAGCAAGCACAACAATAAGGAGAGAATGCCCAAATTAAAACGAGAGCATGTTTTTTTTTCTACTGAAGCTATGCTCACTGGGAAAGAGAGAGCCTTAGCTGCAATGATCCAGCTTAAAAGGGATTCCCATCCAGATGATTCAGTTGTTTACATCCACCTGATATTCAAATTCAAACTCATTTACTACTTGCAAATATTTTCTTCTGTTGTCCTGATCTCAAAGGGTAGGAGATAGTCTGGATCCAACTCATTATACCTGCTTCCTAAAACCTGTTCATTTAAGTAGAACGTAAGTCATGACTACCTCATCACATTAATATCAAAATCAACATAAGCAGAACTTCTAGATTCTACTCCAAATTTGTTTAGAGCAGGGGTCAGCAACCTTTTTCAGCAGTGGACGGTCCACCGTCCCTCAGACCGTGTGGGGGGGCAGACTATATTTGGGGGGGGGGGATGAACGAATTCCTCTGCCCCACAAATAACCCAAAGATGCATTTTAAGTAAAAGGACACATTCTACTCATGTAAAAACACCAGGCAGGCCCCACAAATAACCCAGAGATGCATTTTAAATAAAAGGACACATTCTACTCATGTAAAAACAAGCTGATTCCCAGACCGTCTGTGGGATGGATTGAGAAGGCGATAGGCCCATTTAGGGCCCCGGGCCTTAGGTTGCCTACCCTGGTGTAGAGTTTACTCCTTACTCTTTTTGAACATTGACCTTTTTGCCTTCTTGACCATTGGACCCACTATTGGTCTTGTCTACTCAATCTGCCAGAGCCTGTCTTTGCATGCAGGGAAAGGGTTTGAGACACATCAGCTATCCTCACCTGGTTAGGCCAGCCAGTTGAAGCCATTCCCTGGGTGTGGCTGCTGTCACATGCCAACTGCTTCTAGGAGCCACAGGTGACAGCTGAGTGCATGGTGGGGCCCAAAGGTGGGCAAACTACCCCAGAAGGAACATGATGTGGGAGTTTGAGTCCAGCCACCCCCCTCACCACCACCATCTTTGCTTATCAAAAATGGGCACATATGCATACATTTTATCTTATTTTGATAATTCGTTTAAGTACAAATGTTGTGGTTTGTTTCCATTGTAAAGAATTCTGACATAGAACCATTGTTTTTGGCACAGTGGACAGAATATAACCCAGGAATCAAGTGTGGAGTAAACTATATTCACCTGGTCATCATTGCAGAAATCTTACTATCTCAAACAACTGAAAATGCCACGTTCTGCCATTATGTTCCCCACGTTCAAAACCAAACTATCAGGCACCTTTAAACACGGCAATTTGGCCAATATCTCACCAGAATCCTGTGCTGAAAGCCAATCATGTTTTATTAGCAGGTATTAACTCTGAACAATAGCTGGTTTTAGTTTATTTCTGAGTTAACAAAATTTGATTGACTGTTTTTCATGAACAAAGGCAAAAAATGACAAGTATGTCTGCAGTGATTACCTGGCGTTACCTTTTCACCATAGCAGGGATTTTAAGACTGTTCTAGGGAGCCCTAGGCTATTCTCATGGAGAAGCAATTCATGGGAGACAAAGCTTCCTGAAAAAGAAAAGCTTGCCCAGAACTTCCCATCTTTCCCTGCAATGTGCAGCCATGGGTAAGTGCTTGCTGTACATTCTTAACAGGGTGGATTGATTTAAATCAGGGTTGGACACAACTAAGGCGGAATCTAGACACATATTTAAAAAACACTGTGAAAATGCCTTTTTTATAGTTTTGAAAAAATATATTGAATTTGCCATAACTCACCATCACCATCTAGTGTTGTATTTGTATAATGCACTTTACAACACACTTAAAATGTTTTATTTGTACAGCTAAAGTTCCACTCAGGATAGCACATTTAATAGTATAATCATGCTCATTAATTCAAATAGGTCTGCTCTGCGGAGGATGAACACTGGGTAAAACCCTAATTTAAATCACCAAGAAAAAAGTCATTTATTTAAATCCAGGACTCATTTTGAAATTGGAGTATTTCCTGAGCAAGCATGCATTTTAACTGAAAAATAAGAAGAAAAAGCATGTAAATTGAGGCTCAATATCTAAAAGTGTAATTCAAAGTCTCTGGCCATGCAGTTCAGATTGTCTTCTGTACTATAGAACTATGAGTGGAATTCAACATCACACTATAACTATCATTCCATTAGTGCAAACATTACTGCGTTCCAGACAAAACAATCTCTTCCCTCCTTCCCCCATATATTGTTCCAGGGGTTCTCTGGACCCCATCTAAGCAGATTTGGAAGGGCGGGGGGAGCGCACCCCAGCTGTGCTAGTAGGACTTGATGCACTGGCCCCCGTTAGCACAACTGTTTAGCTGAAGCCAGCCCAATATCTGTTTATAGACAAGCCATGTACACATGTAAGAACACTAAGCAAATAATTTACTTGAAGGTTAAGGTCTCAATCCTACGTACTGTTATTTGGAAATATGTCTCAGTTAACAAAGAAGAACTTATTTCTGCATACATATGAGTAAAATTGGGTTGCAATCAAGTTTCCAAAAACAAGAAATTGTAGTTACTGAAATGGAAAGTGACTTGTTCAGGTAGTTTGGTCATCAGTATTAATAATTTTAGAACTGAGTGCACTGCAGGGCTCGGCTGCATGGGTATAAAATACTACAAGATCATGCATATAATGGATGTTCCTGGTGAGATACAAGAGGGCATCACCTGGATTCTTGTGCCTTTGCTTGCATGTTACTCCCTGTATTTGGTCACTATACAAACAGATTAACTATTGTGATATGAAGAAGTTTTCCATACTGTTTTCGCTTTACAAAGAAAAGTAGCACAATGAGATCAGAAATTCAGCTTTAGGGATTTTTTAAAAATCATTAAGTTCATATTTATTTTTAAATCAGCTTAATTTTAAGTGAGATAATTGCATCTGAAACTTTAAAAAAATCATATTTTAATTTTATTTTATTTTTTATTAAATTTTTATTAAGATTTTACAAAAACAAAGAATTCATCATTTCAAAATATATCCTTTCCATACATAAAATTCACATAAAAAAAACAAATACAACAAAAAAACAAAATTATATAGTAAAAAAAAAGAAGAAAAAAGAAAAATAGAGGGAAAAAAACCCTTATTCTTAAAATTATGAAGTTCCATACCCCTCTATCTTGACCTCCTCACATCCCCCTTTTTTGTGTTCCTCTTTATTCTAATCCAATTCAGCAAATTCAAACCCTTATTAAACCATACTTAATTTACATTCTTCTAATTATTATGTCCCGATTTTCCATTTATTTTAATCCATATCTCCTCTTATATACTCATGACATAATAATGTTCTGTTCATAACCCCTTCTCCTTTTTAAGATTCTTCCTTTAATTTACCTTTAACATATTTTAATTTTAAAATCTGGTTTAAATTTTATTTCTCCCTGTCTTTTATCCATTCTAATTCATGGCCCATGTAGGGCAATGCCAAGGTGCAACAGGGCTGGCCCACTTGAACTCTGCATGTACCCTTGAATATTCACTTGTCCCCAGTATTTTCAGGTAGAGAAAGAGGTTCCTCAGTAAACTAATGTGGGATTAGAAGAACGGGTCACCCACAGGTTTGAAAGTTTGAAGGCTCTGTAATATTTGCATACACAGGAGTACACATTTCCATAAAAAGATAGCCCTTCATCTCTCAGCTACTGGCATCTATTTCTGAATCACAGAGACACAAATCCAAGCAAGCCTATGATAAAAACTAAAATGGACAAAAGAGGAACCAACAACATTTTGGTGCACGCATGTTATATATTAACTTATTATTCTGCTGTTAATTTGGTTTGAATTTTCTTAAGAAAAGCAAGCAATAACATAAAACACAAGGAAAGAGAGATAAAATACAATTTGCAGGATGTGAAAAATATACCCTGCACAGGAGATAAATGCCAAATTATATATCAATTTATTTCTTTAATAGTTCTGTTTGGAACAACCTGACAGTCTCCAGACTGCAGAAGAACAAAGAATTCAACATGTACTTTTCCTTAAATCTCATTATTTCAGAGGGGGAACTTGAGCAACATATCAGAAAAGCAAGCTTGATTTGCTCTACACTACAGCCTGACTCAGTAGTTTTGAAAACACAAGGTTTACAGCCCTCCTGCCACCACCCAGACACTGTGGATGGAAAGCTCAGCAGTTCTCTAAATGGAAATGCTCACTGGGAATGAGCAATGCTGCGGTGCTAGACCTCTGCAGAAGCTTATTTAAGGCCAAGAACCAATAATAGTAATAAAAATAATTTTATTATTTATACCCCACCCATCCGGCTGGGTTTCCCCAGCCACTCTGGGTGGCTCCCAACAGAATATAAAAAACACGATAAAACATCCAACATTAAAAACTTCCCTAAACAGGGTTGCCTTCGATGTCTTTTAAAAGTCTGATAGTTGTTTATTTCCTTGACATCTGATGGGAGGGCATTCCACAGAGAGAGCGCCACTACCAAGAAGGCCCTCTGCCTGGTTCCCTGGAACTTCATTTCTCACAGTGAGCGAACCACCAGGAGGCCCTCAGAGCTGGACTTCAGTGTCCGGGCTGAATGATGGGGATGGAGATGCTCCTTCAGGTATAATGGGCAAAGGCCGTTTAGGGCTTTCAAGGTCAGCACCAACAGGTAATGAGATAAATGTGATGGAATATTATGTGCATGAACTTGCGTAAATTTTCTTCATACAAGAAATAGAAGCCTGCAGATATAACATGAAGACTGTCAGATGCAGCCAATTGAGTCCCAGTTCTTAGACCCTGTACTATTCAAGAAAGCTCCTTGTCAGGGAACTGCCATCCGAGGCAGGAGTGGAGGTAAGGCTCCCCAGCGATGCCAGAGAAGGGCCCAGCAGGGAGAGAGGGAACTCATCCACTGGGGAAGGAAATCAGCGTGACACCAGGAAGAAGGGGGAGCAGGGGAGGGCTTCGGAGAGATGGCTCCAGGACTCTTCGACAGAGACCAGCGGGGGGGGCACAGGTCCTCCGCTGGCCACGCCCACCCTGCGCAGAAGACTTCCGCGCAGGAAGGCTAGGCGGAGACTTGGCGTCAAAGAACTTTTATGCTGGAAGAAGTTCAGGAAACGCCCACTGACGGATTCTGCCAGTGACTGATACAGCCACGGAGTCAGGGCTGTGCAGCCAGGGAAAGATTAAACCAGGGAACCTTGGCAAGAGTAGCGGCAACTTACACACGAGCAAACCCAATTCCCATTACACTCCTGTTCCAAAATTGCTCCTCAGTAGGAAACAATGTCATAGGGAGTGCCAAATCTATACTGCACCTTTCAGCAAAAAAAAAAATTAAAAAAATTCCAGAACACACTCTCTCTCTCTTTCTCTAACACCTAAACAGTTATATATAGGTTGGCAGACACCTTGCGTTTTCAACCTGCAGTGTCTGGGAAACTTGATTTTATTTTAGAACACATTTGTGCTCATAAGGATTTCTTTAATGGTAAATCTTTTAGAGACAGCGACTCCAGGGTGGAAGAACTGCAAGTCAGCTCTCCTGACAAGCCCAAATGACAATGCGGGATTGGGCCACACCTCACATACCAACAGCCTGTTCTTTGTCTTTCACACCTCAGTGCCACTTATTTAAGCATAGCAGGTACATACAAAGAAAACTAGGTCAGAGACACAGAAGAGATGCTGATGCATTTGTGCTTTAGACTTGCAGTAGCAGAGAAAGGCCTCTGTTTTTCAAAGGAAAAAAGAGTCACAGCAATGGGAAAGGTTTAGATAAGCAAACACTTGCAGGGCTGGGCCATAGACATGGATTGACCTGAATGAAACACCCACCTATTCTCTCCACTATGGCCTGCTCCCATCCCATCAGGTCAACTGAAGACCTCACTTGCCCTGGAAACACTCCAAGCAACAAGCGGATATGAAAATGCCAAAATCATACCATCTGTACTGCCTATTCTCTGACAATCAGCAGCTCTCTAAAGTCTCAGGCAGAGAAACCATTCCCCTCTCCAGTCATGCTACTCATTTGAACTGCACATACCAGCCTGGAACTCTCTCACTGCAAAGCATGCACTCCATCTCTGAGCTATGATCCTCTCTATCTCCACCAGGGCCTTCCAGCACCTACTGTAGCAAGTGGGGTTTTCAAAAGGAATTGGGAGGGGAGCAGCCACAACAGCTTCTCTAAGCGTCTTAGGGCAGTTCACAAGGAAAGGTAGAAGAAAAATACATCAGCAAAGGAAATGCTTTCTCTCTGCAGCTCTACATTTCCCTTCCCATCTGTTGTGCATTATAACTTCACACGTAAATCAGGATCAGTCAGCCGAAAGCAAGACAACCTTTTTTGCTAACCTAAACAAGACAGGAGTGTGCTCCCATGGTATCACAAAGAACTCCAGATCACCCTTTCAAAGTTTGGTCCAAGGAGTTGAAACAGCACACTTCTTTTCTGCCCTCAAACTGTTTCAAGAAGTTCAAACTGGGAGCTGATAAAGAAAGTGCGGATGAGGGAGATGGGGAGGAGCAATGGCAGCTTTGGAAAGTCTTAGAAAGCTTGTAACTAGTTGTCTCTTATCCTAAAAACCAACTTCTTCAAAACTTAAGGTATTAATTTGAGAATAAAGACTGAAAATAGAGAATATTTATACAATATAAGTTGCCACATAAGCTGCTACATATGGGATATGCAACATATTTTATTTAATATAAATATGCTAAATTTAAATTTTTTATTGGCAAATCAATAAGTTTTGAAGAAGCTTCTTTTTAGGATTGTTGTTTGGCGATTGGGGTATGGGTGATTGACAGGCAGGCATATGAAACACGCAAGAAAAACAGACACAAACAATGGAAATTTTTGCATGTATTCTCAGTAAGTTCTTGGATCACCTCCATAACCATGATGCCTAGAAAGTTCTGAAAGAACTAGAGGAAAGTTGGAAGCAACAGACCACAATAGATTCTGCCTATCAATTTGCAAAATTGCAAAATTGACGCTGAGGTCCAGCGCCGAGGGCCTTCTGGCAGTTCCCTCATTGCGAGAAGCAAAGCTACAGGGAACCAGGCAGAGGGCCTTCTCGGTAGTGGCGCCCGCCCTGTGGAACGCCCTCCCATCAGATGTCAAAGCGATAAATAACTACCTGACATTCAGAAGACATCTTAAGGCAGCCCTGTTCAGGGAAGTTTTTAATGTGTGATATTTTAGTGTATTTTTGGTTTCTATGGAAGCCCGCCAGAGTGCCTGGGGAAAGCCAGCCAGATGGGCGGGGTACAAATAATAAATTATTATTATTATTATTATTATTATTATTATTATTATTATTATTATTAAAAACCACTACTGTCTCTGGAAGCATTGGATTGATATGAATGCGAAATATATCCATACACATATACAGAGCTCCTCAAAACAACTGGACCCATTGCCTTGTATCCATGTTGGCAACTCCAAACCATTCCACTAAAATTTTAAATTTGATTCACGGAGGCCCTGAGCTTCATTCTAACTTGGTGTGGTGGGAAGGAAAAGAATATCACACTGTTGTAAGTCCCCACACAACTAAAAGAAAGTCTCCCTTTTGCTCCAACAGTTACATGTAAAAATTATGTGTTCCAGATATGCCATTGCTAGTTTTTATTGCCACTTTGCAGCCCCATTTACTTTTTCAAAAAAAATGAATTTTATTTCAAGTGTGCAAAACAAAAAACACCAACATGTGAAGGGCAAATTACAAAAAGAATTTGGTTCAGTTGCTCCTAATACACACTGTACAAATGTTCATTGCCAATGGAGTGCAGCAGCAAAAAAAAGCTAATGCTATTGTAGGCTGCATCAAGAGAAATATAGTGTCCAGATCAAGGGAAGTAGTAGCACACTCTATTCTGCCTTGGTCAGGCCACAAATGGAATACTGTGTCCAATTCTGAGCACTACAATTTAAGAAGGATGTTGACAAGCTGGAGTGTGTGCAGAGGAGGGCAACCAAAATGATCAAGGGCAGGGGTCCTCAAACTACGGTCCACCGGCCACATCCGGCCCACCAGGGTCCTGAACCCAACTTGCCCAGGCAGAGCCAGCGCCACCGCCTTATTCCTGATGGAAAGAGGCGCAGGATCACCGCTGCCCAAGTTCCCCATTACAAGCTCTGAAACGTGCTTGCAACCAGGGTAACCTCTGAGGGGCTTGCTCATGAACAAACGAGGTGGGCGTTCATCTGATCCGGCTGTATCGCAGTGCCCCTACCTTGGCAGCCGCCTCCGCCACTTGTGAGTCTTCTCGGAGGAGGCGGCGCCACGCCGAAAGCCACACAGAGCAGTGTCTGGCGCTGGCCACCCTTGCTCCCCAGCCTGCCTTGGCTCGGGGAATGCGGCGGGTGCTGCTCCTCTTCCTTCTGTCCTGGGCCCCAATCCTCCCCAGGGGTTCAACCTGGCAGCAGCAGCAACATAAGTGGCGGTCTTTATTATAATTATTTTCAAAAACATTTTCTTTTCCCAGATTTCTGTTGAGTCAAGTTCTTTTGCGCCACCTCCCCTTCGGCTGCTTTTGCTTTTCCGGGTTGGGAGCGTTTGGGAAAAGTGAGAGCAGGGGATCCCAGGTGACCGCAGGGGTGGGTCGCCTTTCTTCTTCCCCCCTCGAGCTTTAACTCTCTCTCCCTCTCCCCTTCAGCCCGCAATCCCACTCGCTCTCCAGCACCGCTTCCAAGCCCCCTCCCATGCTTCCTCCAGGGGAAACTCAGCTCCTTTTCCAGGCCTCTGGCAGCAAGTGAGGGGTCCCTGGCTGGATCTCTCTCCCCTTGGAGCCAGTCAGGGCAGAGCTGCCATTTCCCGACCCCCTTTCCCTGTGCCTTTTCTTCCTGAGGTAGCAGCAACAACAGCGTCAGCAGTGGAGGAGGAGCCTGTGGGGTGAACTGGCTTACTCCCTTTTGCGGAGAGGCGCAATGTACCTGTGGCACCTCCTCTTCGGCCCCCTGCCCGACCGGGCTCCCAGCTGCGGCTCCCGTGCGGCCTCTCATTTTGGGCTCCCCGCAAGCAAGTATTGAGTATCATAGAGACCCCCGGGTAAAGATGGCCCTGACAGCAACAGCAAAGGTGGACTCAGCCCGGGCGCAATCCAGCCTCCCTCCCTCCACTGGCTTGTTCCATGGGAGGGGGGAGACAAAGGCGAGCCCGGCCCACCCTCCTTCTCGCTTCCCTTCCTTTGGGAATCGGGAAATAGGAGGAGAGAGCAGATCATGCATGTCCCCACTTTGAGTGCTCCAGGCTAAGTGGCTGGATCCAGCGGCAGCACTTTCCAGATGTCCTCAGACTCCTACCCTTTTGCCCTAAGCAAGTTTCCAACCATTTTTCCACCTAGCTCAGTTCTGCCTACACTGACTGGCAGCAGTTTCAGATAGGGATCTTTTTGTGTGCTACAAATAAAGTATGTGCAGTCTGCATAGGAATTTGTTCATATCTTTTCCAAACTATAGTCCGGCCCCAACAGTGTCTGAGGGACAGTGAACTGGCCCCATTTAAAAAGTTTGAGGACCCCTGATCAAGGGTCTGGAAACCAAGCTTTATGAGCATCACTTGAAGGAACAGGCTGTGATTAGCCTGGAAAAGAGGAAACTGAGAGGAGATAGGATAGCCATCTTCAAAAATCATATAGGCTGTCACATGGAAGAAGGAACAAGCTTGTTTTCTCCTGCTCTGGAGGGTAGGACTCGAACCAATGGCTTCAAGTTATATAACAAAGGAGATTTTGAGTAAACATCAGGAAAAACTTTCTGACAGTAAGAGCTGTTTTGACAGTGAGACAGTCTCCCTCAGGAGTTGTGGACACTCCTTCCTTGGAAGTTTTTAAGCAGAGGTTGGATGGCCATATGTCATGGATGCTTCAGCAGAGATTCCTGCATTGCAGGAGGTTGGATTTGAAGACCCTTGGGGTCCCTTCCAACTCTACAATTCTATGATTCTAACATTACTTTTTTACTTTTGTTATGGACAATTCCAATTAATAGAGGGGAAAGGATTAAATTAACACAGGACATTTACTTTCGTTTTTCTCTCTCTCAGGGTTTTAAATGACTCACAAATCAGATGCTTCAACCAAAAAGATTTTGCAAAGAAAAGGCTTTCTCCCAAAAACTCGCAACAAAACTGTATTACGGCACTTTTTAGCTCATGCAGTTGCAAATCTCAAAGCCCAGCCTAAACAATGCAGCAAACAGCCTTCTGGGCCCATGACCTGCCAGCTTCAATGAACTGATAGCAGAATAAAAATGCTAAAAACACCATGAGTGGTTCCAAAAATGACATAGATGCAGCATTCATTCAGCAGAGTTTACTGAGGCTTAACTGTTTCAAAAAATCCAGATCCCTCGAAAGCACAGTCTCTTAAGAATCCAGTTGCTGCAAAACTTAACTTAATAGTAAAATCCTAAACTTAGCATTAAACATATTATGTACAAATCACCACTTAACTGAGAGAGAAAACAAAGCAGATACGGAGTAGAGAGAATGTAGCTAGAGGAAGAGAGAACCAAGAGCCCCAGTGAATGACAAATACATCCTCTTCACTCAGTGGCCTTGAGAGAACAATAGCAGGGTCAGCTCATAATTGCTTAATTCAGCTGCGCCCAGTTTTTCTGAAGGAATAACCCAAACATCAAGAACCTTCTGCTTGTTTCCCCAGCAGAATAGAAACTTACTTGTCAGCTAGAATATTCCAGCTTTCACCAGCTTCCAGCTTGTATCATACAGAGAAAATACCAGAAAACTTCTACCTGTACCCATAGACTAGAAATGATCTCTACAGTTTTTAGACAAACAGTTTGTGCACTGATCAACTGAAGAGTGTCCAGAGAAGGGCAACTGAGAAGGGTCTTGAAATAAAATCCAGTGAGGAACAGTTGAAAGAGTAGGTTTAGCCTAAAGACAAAGGGATTAGGAGTTGTGGGCAGGATGGCTGTATTCAAACTATCTGATAGGTTGTCTTGCAGAAGACAGACAAGGCTTACTCTTTTGTAGAGGGCAGGACTGGAACCAATGGACAGAGGCGGAGCTAGCTGCTCCAGCACCCAGAGTGGCGCACATGGTGTGCACCCAGGGGGAAAGAGATTTCAGCTGACATTGTAAGAAACTTCTAATAGTAAGAACTCTTCTGCAGTGAGACAGTCTGCCTCAAGAAAGAGCAGGCTCTTCTTTCCTTGAGGTTTTTAAGAAAAGGCTCCGCACCCACATGGCAAAGATGCTGTGGTTTCATCCTGCACTGAGCAGGGGTTGGACTGAATGATAATCAAGGTACCTTCAAACTCTTTTTATTCCATCTCTGGTCAAACTTCATAGGGCTCAATATTCAAGCTTTACCTAATACTTCATTTCAGATGGCCCTTATGTGGAGGCTTAAAAAATTACCATCAGTGAAACCAATGGGACAAATCTGAAAGCTTTCGAAGGCATTAGAATTGTAGAGTTGTAAGGGATCGTGAGGGTCATCTAGTCCAACCCCCTGCAATGCAGAGATCTTTTGCTCAACGTGGAGAAATGATAGCAATGTGGTAATTGAACAGGTTAGCTCTCCTAGATTACTAACCAGGCAGCCCTGCCATGCCACATTCAGGCAGCCTTCAAAGCATTACCCACTAGAGCAGCCTTTCTCAACCTGTGGGTTCCCATAAGTTGTTGAACTACAACTCCCATCACCCCTAGCTAGCAAGGCCAGAGCTCAGGGATGGTGGGAGTTATAGTCCAACAACATCTGGGGACCCACAGGTTGAGAACCGCTGCACTAGAGACTGGTTTTGCCCTCAGATCCCCCCAATGTGAGGATCACTTGTGCCCCAGAGAGCACTGCATGCCAGCCACTTGTTACTTCTACAGCACTTAAAAATGGCCCACAAGAACCTTGGGACAGCGTTTATAGAGCAGGCTGGGAATAACATTTGGAGTCAGCTCAGGGGAGTTACAGCTGGCCTCGGCAAATGTTTGAAACCAGATTTCTGAAATTAGGTCACAAGCAAAAAAATTAGCATTTTGCTAGTTAAGAACTGACAAGAAACTGCTTCTGCCCTAGATTTGAGATATCTAGCGGAGGATGAATTACAGAGGCATCATAAAGCACTGGAAGGCATTGTGCTGGTCTGCTGCTCAGGACTAAGCATTGATGGCAGACACTGCATTTTGGAGATTCAAAGTTGTATGCTGCCCATCATGGTGCTCAGTTTACTAAGAGGCAAGTCTTGGCTCTCCTACTCTCTTCCCTCCCCTCAAGACTTTCTGGTGCACAGCAGTAACAAAGAGCGATCCAGGGTGCTGGAAGTAATGCACCTGTTCTGTGCCAATGAGACTTTGTTCCAGTCACAGGAGGGGACAGCCTGCTTTTGTTACGTTTGCTGCCTGGCCCTGGCCCTGGAATAATTCATAGTGCTAGAAGAGGGACACAATCAAACTCTCCATTCTGAAAGATTTGGGAAGGTACTGTCCTAGCTATTACAAGTCACTGTCTACCTAAAGCAGAGACCTTTGCAGCACACTAAGTCCATGAACCAAAAAGCCCCAAAAGTAAATTCTGCAAATTCAGTGCAAAGGAATCAGATTTTAATTGATGTCCAAAAGGGAATTAGTACTGGAGCGCATTGGTAGATAAAAGGAAGCTGTCTCACACATAATGCCAAACTACATGCATTAGCTAGAACAGGGGTCTGCAACCCACGGCTCCGGAGCCGCAATGTGGCTCTTTTACACCTTTGCCGCGGCTCCGGGGCGGATACTAGCGAGGGGAGGAGGCGCACTGTGCGCCCCGACACTCCCCACTGTGGCGGGCGCTGTACTGGCTGTGACGTCGCATGGGGGCGGTGCGTGCGTTAGTCACGCACCGTCCCGACATCACCTTCCCGCCCGCTGTCAGATCGGAGGGCAGCGGCGCGCATGCAGGTCTATGACTGCGAGGAGGAAGATGACGTCCCTGTTTTGGACCCCCGGTAGGCCAGCCATGGATAAAGGCAAGAAAAGAAAAATTTCTGAAGAAAACAGAGTGTTTAATGATACATGGACAGAATCATTTGCATTCTCTACTGACAAGACTGGTTTAACAGTATGCTTAATATATGTTATATTTGTTTTAAATGTCGCAATGGTTTTGCGGCTCCCAGTTTTTTTTTCTTCGGAAACGGGTACAAGTGGCTCTTTTTGTCTTAAAGGTTGCAGACCCCTGAGCTAGAACAAGCCTAAGAGAGACCTTGGACTGGCATTCTCTCTGTCCCCAAACAGCCATGAGAAGGACTTCTGCTGCTCTTCCTTTCACTTTCAAATAATCGTGGATTAATGTTACAAAACTCGATATTGTTGTCAGTTTCTCTAGGCGGATTCTAAACAAGATGTTTCATTACCCCTAGTTTTAAGACATTTGGGATGGAAATAGACCAGAACAAATAATAATAGAAGCAACAGGTTGTAGTCAGTGCTAGTCCTATTCCAAGTAGACCCACTGACTAACAGGATCGTTCATTTCAATGGGTCTACTCTGAGTAGAATTAGCATTGGCTGCAACTCATTGTTTCTATTATGATTGGTATTTTGTGTTTCTCACTTTGCATTCTGAACTGAAGATCTGCATTTTGCTGTATAATGAAAGGAAGTTGCATGGCAGGAGCAAATATAAGAGCAAGTGATGGATGAATATGACAGGGAACACTAGAGCAGTGTATGCACAAAAGCATTTTTTCCTTTCTATGTGATTAGGTACAAAGCACACTGAGACAAGTGTGTGAATCAGGGTAGGAGATAAGGGTACATAAAGACAGTCATACCATAGCAGCTGGAACTAGTGATGTCATTTAAAGATCTCTAATTCCCCCCCCCAACACACACACACAAAATTCAAACTAAAATTTTGCCACACAAATTGCTTGAGTACTCACACCCATGACATATATAGGCTACAGAAGCAATTCCCCAAAAAACATATATACCAATGAAATGAGATTACAGCAGCTTTGAATGCACCACATTCAAATTTCTGTCAGGAATTCTGCACGCACAGAATCTGACTAGGTCTTGTCTTCCCATCTTATCTTCTTTAACAGACTTGTGACACAAGTTAAATTGAGAGGTAGTGGCCATAGATCACTTAGTGAATTTCATGACTTGGAATTTGAATCCAGTCTCTCCAATCGAACACTCAACCTACGAGACAAAACACAGCAATGCCAATCCCCATGGTGTACCCTCAATTGCACAATGAAAATCAGGGATTCCTATGCCTGAGTGGATGGAGTAAAGTACAGTCTCCTGGTGTGCTCTGATGTACAACAAACAGCAGGGTCAACACAATCCAGACACAAGTGTGCTACAAGAAAGTGGGAATTTGAAGTACATGCAAGCAGATGGCTCCAGATAACTAGAGCAGTATGACAGGCTACAGTGTAATTCAAAGACACATATATGCTTAGATAAAGGTACATCAGGGTCATTCCATATCAAGTGATCCAATTTTTTTACCTCATGTCATCCAATTTTCTTGATATTTTGCACACTTGTTGACTGATCAAAACTAAATTTAAAATTTTAATTTTTTTATCTCATCCTGTTTTTGAGTTATGAGGGTTTGAAATTTCAAAAAAAAAAGAAAAAAAAATAAGGATTTTGGCCTTGCCAGGCAACACAAAAACCATAAAAGCTCAGCCCAGAATTGAGTTATTTCAAAACTTAAAAAGCCAATCTCTTCAGAATTTCATGGGCTTTAATATGGTATGTCACATGACGGACTTACTTTAAATTTCAAAGTTACAAAATTTAAATTTTTAAAAAATGGTTTTAAAAATTAATATGATTTAAAATTTCCAAAAATGTATTGATTATTTAATATTTCTAAGAGCCACCTGCAAAATTTCATCTTGGGATCTGAATGGGATCCGTTTTTTAAAAATATTTTGTACATACATGTCTGCCTTACTGAGTTTTATTTAGGATAAATGGGTCTTCTTGGGAGTAAAATATAACAGAATAAACAAGACTTCAAACTATAATATCAGTTACTTCAGACATTTCTTTAGAAAGTTATTCAGTTAAAAGGTATCTGAAAAGCTAGTCAGGCTTTTCTTTTAAAAATGTGTTCCAAAGCTGAGTGACAGCTTGCTATTGCATGATAGGATTAATGCTTGTTAGTAATGTACTTCATTTCATGAGCATTACAACAAAGTCCCCATTGAGACAAGTTTTACTTATTCACACATACTGTACATTCACCCATGTGCATGACACATCATAAAAAAGAAAGAAAAAGTCCATGCCCTGCTGGATTCACAATCAAGCAAAAAGCAATACAAGGGAGACACGGGGCAGACATGGGAAATGGAAGCAGGAGTACATGGAAAAAACCTATGCAATCAGTGCAGCTATATGTACTAGGCTTTGCTGAAGCAGCCGGTGGGGATTGGGGTTTGCGCCAAGAGCTTCATGGAGAAGATCAGTAATTACTGTCCAACTTTCTTGGAAGAAAAATAAAGATCACCACTACAGATCCGATTCTGCAACATGCAGATATAAAGGTGCATTATCAATTTGTATTGAGCAATATTGAGGCCAGATAGGAAGGCCTGCCAAAGCCACACACACACACCCCCCGAGGTGAATGTAGATCTTTCGTTGGGGCATTCCCCACAGTCATCTGCAACACCCAAGAGTTGTATGATATGAGGGGTTACTTAGCAGATATAGGAAGTGCTCCCTATGCTGCAAAACGTTAAGTACATTTTGGAGATTCTTGCTTTTCTCTGCTCTAGAAAAACAAAACTAGCACACACATCCAAGCACTCAGAAGCTCCACACATTTAATGAGGGCCTCTACCTATTATATTCTGATTCACAATCCAATAATATTCTTGTCCTCCCACTGCTTCTGTACTCCATGCCTTATGCAACATGCAAAGCCAAGAGCAACTGGCCAGCAATTTGACAACACTAAACAATATCTGTCCTCAACAAAGCCACGGTAGGGAACACAGGACTGTGGCAGCAATCTATCCTTCCTGCCTAGGCAGTAAAAAGATTAACCGCATATTTTAATGATCTTGCATTATCACAGGCTACGGCCATCCTCTTCTTATCCTTTCCCAAGCTGGACCCAGCAGAATTTGACATGAACCAAATCTGTCAAAGAACTCAAGACAGACAGGTGGGTCCTAATGTGCAAAAGGGAGGGGAGGGGAAAGGGGGGGAGAAGAACCATGCCACTCCATTCAGTTCCAAACAATGATAAATAATTCAGGACGAGAAATGCCGCAATACAGAACACACAGAAGGGTTTAAAAATAGAACACGCTGAAGCCAAAGGAGGAGACAGAGAGCATGAAAGTACCATACAGGAACAGGGATCTGTGTCAACAAATCAGAAACCACCAGATGCTGTGATCATGACAGAGCTGACTGCTGCCAGATTGCAGTGATCACGACATCCTGTTGTCACCCAACACACTGTGCATTTTTTTTTTCCTTCTAAGCTGGTTCTTCCTACTGGAATTCTCCAAGTAATTATGAAACAAGTATCAATGCAGGAAGATAAAAAAA
Organism: Podarcis raffonei; assembly: GCF_027172205.1. Lineage (NCBI taxonomy): Eukaryota > Metazoa > Chordata > Lepidosauria > Squamata > Lacertidae > Podarcis > Podarcis raffonei. Next base: position 4,330,603 of record NC_070603.1, read on the forward strand.
AAAGATTGGCTCTTCTTGCTCACCATTTGAAATTGTCTAATTGTCAGATGCCAAATGCTAGAGAAAGGTATTACGAACAGGAGCAATCTCAGGCCCAAGGGCAATCCAGGCCCCCTCCCTGCCAGATTATGTCCCTTAACACCAGCCCTGCTCCATGCCCTCCTTGGGTGAGGCTTGAATGCACCCTACAACTGTAATAACACCTTTTCCTTGGTATGTTATAGAAAGCTCTGCGACTTTTGTGTATGTGGCTGGAGTGCATAGCTCACGGCTCAATACAAATTGATAATGCACATTTGTGGCTCAGCCCAGATTTGCCTTTGACCCATTCAATACTGGCATGAAATCCCCAGAGGACTGCCTAAGAGGGAAATGGTTCAGGCTCAGAAAGGTTTCCCACCTCTGCATTAGAAGACTAACACTTTGCCCCTGCCATTCATACTCTAGCTAAATGCTCATAATTTGTACATCCATTATCTTTTGCAAAATGTTATATGCATAAAAGCAGGCACTCGGAAAACAGAGGAGAGTTCTGAGTGGAAGCAATTAGGGCTCTGGCTTTGCCTTTTCTGCTGTATGATGACAACAATTTTTGAATGATTCTTCCTCAAGCAATTATGTATTTCTTTAGAACATATGTATGTGTCTCAAAATTGGGGACAAGGAAGGTAACTATTCAAGGTCTAATGTGACAAAGCAACAAACAATTAAATGAACCAGCATAATTGTTTAGGTATGTGGACAATCATACAGCTAGAACCATTCCTGCATTTTTGTTCTTTATTCATATACCGTATTTTTCGCTCTATAGGGTGCACTGGACCATAGGGCGCACCTGGTTTTTGTTTTTTTTGGGGGGGGGAATAAAGAAAAAATATATATTTCCCCCCCGCCGCCCCAAAGAGCAAAGAAGCCAAGTCTTGGCTTCCTCTTTAGCCACGCAAAACCTCTCCAGCCGGGAGAGGCTGCACGCGGCTTTGGCAGAAGCCAAGACAGCGAGCGGGATGGATCCCGCTCACTGTCTTGGTTTCCTTTTTAGCCGCGGGGCTGGGGCGGGGGAAGCCCAAGCTTCCCCCGACCCCAGAACGGGTCTGGGAGCGGCAGCGAGGTTGCGTGCAACCTCGCCTTCGCTCCCGGAGCTTGCTGGGCTGGGGGCGGGGGAAGCCCGAGCTTCCCCTGACCCCAGCCCCCAGAACGGGTCCGGGAGCGGGGGCGAGGTTGTGTGCAACCTCGCCTTTGCTCCCAGAGCTTGCTGCTATCCGCAAGCCTTCAGAGCCCGGCGGGAACTCCCGCCAGGCTCCGAAGGCTTGCGGATAGCTGCCCAAAGCCCGGGGTGCGCAGCACTGTGCTCCCCAGGATTCGGGCTGCAGGCTGCTATCCGCAAGCCTTCGGAGCCCAGCGGGGATTCCCACCGCACTCCGAAGGCTTGCGGATAGCTTCCTGAAGCCTGGAGAGCGAGAGGGGTTGGTGCGCACTGACCCCTCTCGCTCTCCAGGCTTCAGCGAAAGCCTGCATTCGCTCCATAGGATGCACACACATTTCCCCTTCATTTTTGGAGGGGAAAAAGTGTGTCCCATAGAGCGAAAAATACGGTACTTATCCTTATTTACCCATAACACCTTTATGTTATGTTTAACTTAGTCCAAGTGATTCTTGTTCTTTCACATCCAGCATGCTATCGAACCAATACTGAGTCAGCTAATTACATGACCAAGGGGACAGGGTCCCAACCCTAAACTTTGGCTCACTCTCCTGCTTTGATATATCCCCTCTTTGTCAAACACGAAATTAGGCCATATCTGACCTGAAAGAATCCCAGGAATCTACTGGAAGGGGGGTCATACAACTGATCATGCAACACTGAAAACAAACATGGGCAAATCCTAAGTCCTCCTCCTGCAACTGCACCTTGCAGGAATCTGTTTCTGCATGGGGAGATGAGGAGTCTGTTACTTGGTACACTGCAAATCAGAGAGGCCAGTTGTACATCAGCAAGTATCAAGCACAATCAGAGATAGCTTGCATTCTGGCAGATGCAGGCTTACTTTGCCTGTGGCTTGGCTCCTAAATCAGCAATAGGAAACTGGAAGTTATTTCTGACTTCACCAAAAAAGACATTCCCTGGCGAAGAAAATGCAGTGTTCTTGTACAAGGAGATGACTGTGCTAAGAGGTTAAAGTTCTCCTTTCCCCGGCAAACATGAATTTTAAAAATTTTAACAGTACTATTAATGTGTATCTCATATTGAAGTGAGAATCCTAGGGAATGGGGGGGGGGAGCATGCCATGCCCTAGATTTGAGCTGAAAGTGAACAAAACTGTTTCTCAGTCTTAATCACCAAAGAAGAAGACATAAAGCACTGCAAGGCATCACTGGTCCACTTCTCCAGTATTGAGTATTCAGTATTCATGAAAGCCTCAGCTGTAATCAAGTCAAGTCACTGTTCCAGTTTTAATGGAGTGCTCTCTTGTTATCTTGCCTAGCTATGATGACAATATAAAGCTGTCACATTTTTACCTCTAAAACATGGGACACTAATGTCTAATATAGTGTAGTGTGCCTTAAAATAAAGTCAAAGCTGAATAGTGTTGCATCTGAGAAGTGTAGAAGTTATATCAGTATTTTGATTTTTAGTTAGAGCCAGCGTGGTGTAGTGGTTAAGAGCGGTAGTCTTGTAATCTGGGGAACTGGGTTTGCGTCTCCGCTCCTCCACATGCAGCTGCTGGGTGACCTTGGGCCAGTCACACTTCTCTGAAGTCTCTCAGCCCCACTCACCTCACAGAGTGTTTGTTGTGGGGGAGGAAGGGAAAGGAGAAAGAGAAATCTCCTTTCCAACAAATGGCAGAATGTGGGAATTTTTTCAAGCAGGGAAACTATGAGAGCCTCTCCCACAACCTAAAGAAAGGTAGTTCACCTGTTGGCTTCTGCCTTCTTCTAGAAGCGGGCTGGTTAAAAGGGAGGAGGGAATCCACAAGAGACTTTTAGATTCTCAGGGAAAATATAAATGAAAGTATGAAGTCTGAGGAATTAGGAACATCCTACTAGCTCCCAACATCAAGCATGCTATAAAGTATGCTTCTAGATTACAATTTTTTTGTTTTATGTTGCATTTTTGTTCTAATTATATTGTTTTAATATTGTGCACAGCTTAGAGGTTTTTAAAATATTAAGTGGTTTACAAATGCTTTTAAGTAAAACAAATAAAATGAAGTCATGTGTTAGAGAGAGAATTTAATTGCCATCTCCTGGTCCAACCAATTCACAATACTGGAGATAGCTCACTCAGTTGGTTAGACTTGCGGTGCTGATAATCCCAAGGCCACAGGTTTGATCGTCATATCATATTCCTTCATTGAAGTGGGTTAGACAAGATGGTCCTCAGGGTCCCTTCCAACGCTACAGTTCTATGATTTTATGATTAACTCTGGGTCCCCAGATGTTGTTGGACTACAACTCCCATTATCACTGACCATTAGCTAAGCTGACTGGGAAGGAGAAAATTTGAAGTCAGAGAGTAGATTTTATTGTTTATAGCCAATGGCCATCACAATACAGTATGAGCACAAATCAAACAACTACAAAACAAAATGTATGACATGCACCAGACCAGGACAAATCTACAATGCCCAGAAATTAAAAACATTCCTTCTAGTCAGCATCCCTAGGGGTTGGCACTTGCACTGAATTTGCTGACAAGCAACATCTGAAGACCTCTGAAATATTGCCCAAGGGATGACAAACCAGTCTTGAATTCATGAACATGTTGAAAACTATGATATTATGCAGGGAACAGGACTGGAGGTGGAGGGGGGAAGTGTCACATCAGAAAGAAAAGGAGATTAGTCTGAAAAAAACAGAGAGGAAGAAGTTGTCCCAGACAGAGTGTATGATTATTTCATGTGTTTCTATACCACATTTAGTCACCAAGTCACCTCAGATCATTTCACATAAGATGAGTTTGTGTACAGCAGATAGTGCAAAGGCAATGATGAGGAAGTGAAAGATATGGGTCTCATACAAATCCCACTTCTTGTCTTCAGAAGAGAAAGTTCACTAATGAATCAAACATCTAAGCAGAGAGGAAAACTTTATAGAGATGAAGGTCTCCAGCAGGTGCCTCCATCATCTGAGGTGAGACAGTTTGCTACCAACTTCTCAGTAGTGGCAACCCAGTTACAGAACACTCTCCTCAGAGAGGTCTGGCTAGCACCTACCTTTTTGTTCTTAATGTGCCAAGCAAAATTTTATTTTCCCCAACTTTGATACAATCTTAATTTTGTTGTTTTTATACAATTTTTAGAATTTTGTGGCTTTTAGTGTACTATGCTTTTTTGTAATTACAGTTTTAATTATTTTATTATTCTTTGTAAATCTAGGGATATGATTAAAGGGGATACCGACAACAGAACAAACAAACAGCTGCAATATTATGCACAATTATTAGGAAAAAAGCACAACTGAATTCAGTGGGTCACTTCTACACAAACATGCACAGACTCTGTCTAGATGAATCCAAAAGTGCTCTCTGGACCACTAGAGGTACCCATGTGTTGCATGTAGGAAACATTAAGTTTTCACCATGTAAATTTCTGTTCAAAAATCTCTTGGTTCCCAATGTAATGTTGCACAGAAGCTCATGCATTTTAATTCAATCCAAGCTCTTTTTTACCTTCACTGAAACGTGGTGAAATCCCCAGAGACTGGTCACTCTCACGGTTTTTTAAGCAACAAATTCATTGGAAGCCCAGCACTTGCCAAAAGCAACTTGTACTCCTTAAACTGTTTGCTTGCTTCAAAAAAGACTGCAGTTACAACAAATGGCCAGTAGGAAGTATATTTATTATGCTTTAAAAAAAATAAAAGCTCTCTTTGCCAAGCACCTGGCAGTTTGTGCACAATGGGGTTCCCCTGACTATAGTTCCCTATGAATGACAATTATGGCCTCTTGCGCTGCCTGCCCTCCCACTTGGGTGACTGAAAGTGAAACAGGATTTCTGTCTTTACAACAGAAAAGGAACATTCTGAACGTTTCAAACACTAGAGCAGGAGGACTGGGCAGAACAATGTTGCATTTCATCTTTACAATCACAAACTGTTGCCTCTTAAGTAAATTCTTACACACTTTTACAACTTGGAATCAAACTGGAGGCTTTCATGGTACTTGCTTACAAAATCAGAGATCATGTGCAGAATCTTTTTGACACTATATTACAAATACAAACAGATGTGAACTTTATAGCAATCTGAATTACACAGTTATGTTGTCACTTTATTCCACTAATATTACAGGGCTGAAAGTACCTTTTCTCTCTCTCTCTCTTTATTGCATTAAATGATAAGTAAATGCCCTCAGAAGTGCAGCAGAAAACAAAAAATGATTTACTTCTGAAGTATTAATAGGATTTGAAAGCAAACTATAAAAGTAGCTTACAAAATCATTCAAATGGCAATCCAAATTTAATTTTAAATTAGCTCTTGAAGTAGTTCAGGCACCTAGGAGTATGGGAGATTATTATTAAAATTAGCAGCAGTCAATGATGACCTATTCTCCAACCGCCCCTTCTCTGAAAAAAAATATATTTGGTCACATACCCTCTTGGTAGATCATACACATCTTTTGTCCATGCTTCTTCACAGCATGCCTTTTTCCAATGTTCCTTTTGTAAGTATAAACCTCTTATGTATTTTGTATTCTCATTTTGTATTTTTCTGTTTTGAACAGCCCTCGGATCCTCAAATGAAGGATATCATACAAATTTCATTAATCTTAATACAGTGGACGCTCGGGTTGCGAATGTGATCCATGCGGGATGCACGTTTGCAACCCGTGTCTGCACATGCACGGGTTGCGATTCGGCGCTTCTGCGCATGCACGACTGCTGAAACCTAGAAGTAACCCGGTCCGGTACTTCCGGGTTTCGGCAGTCTGCAACCTGAAAAAACGGAACCTGAAGCAGATGCAACATGAGGTATGACTGTGATAATAATAATAAATTTTTATTTGTATCCTGCCCTCCCCGGCCAAGGATCATCATCATCATCATCATCACCTGCTGTTACTGCTGCTGCCTCCCCAATAACGGTAATAAGGCTTTCCTAAATGTTCCTCAAATCTGTGAACACATTACTAGAGCCACCAGCCTGTGAAACTGTGGACACCAAGGACTCCACCATCACAGCACCAAGCCTGTAGTCTGACAAAGCCAGTCATGGAGATCTTATAAATTAAAAGAGAGGACTGGAATATTGCTGCCTGAAGTGCACACATGCAACTCAGGTTGTGTGTGCTCAACTGGAATAGACATAAATAGGTATTTTAAACTAAATCTTCCACAATACCAATGGGGAACTGAGATTCTACATTTCTAAAGCCGTAAGCACTCTGGTTATTACTCAATAATCTTCAATAATCCACATTCACAATTGTGGTCTTCCACTTCTAAAACTGTGATGACTTCCTCCACCCCATTAAACTGAAGAGAGACATCTCATTTAATGGGTGATTTCCTCCACTCATATTTAAGTTATTGTAACATATATTGTATTTTAATATAATCAGTTAAAAGTGAGATTCTTTGCTTCTCCACACATTTATCTCTATGCTTGTAGTCAAGGTCAGGGTAGGTGTAATGCTTCTGCCAGCTTGTTAATATCAATAGGAACAAAATGATAGGCACACAATACTCTCAGTGTTTTTGGATCTGGAATACACGTGGTTTGTTGTTGTAGAAATAATAGGTTCTGAAAGCATTGGTTTCAAGAAAATAATGAGAACTCATTCTCAAGCCCTGTCTGTTTTCAGAGTTCAAACAACTTTTTGCTATGGTCCCGGTCTATCCCCTCCCCAGGAAAAGGCTTCCTTTAAATCCATAGTGGAGAGTTTGATAACAATCAAGTGTCTTACCAAGTTTATTTACATTTGAACAATAGCTTCATTCTTAACAAAGGAAAGTTTATAGAGTTTTCAAGTATACAGAGAGAAACTTTAACAAGAAAACTCCTGGACTCCAGTTAAATCAATTGGAGACTGAAAGCAGGGAGGACTATAAAAATTAATAATGAATAGCAAATAAACATAGATTTTGGAAATTGTGTCAGGCTTCAAATAACGTTTCTCAAAGTTGGCTTAAGAATAACTGGAATTTGTTAAAGCAGAGCCCGGTGTAGCATTTTAAAGGCTAACATACATACTGCAGCACAAGCTTTTGTGAAAGAAAAACCACTTCCAGCTGATGCATGAAGTGTTATTCTTAGTTGGCAGGGGTGTGTGAGAGTTGGGGTGTTTGGGGGAAAACCACACAGGAACAAATAGAATAGTGGGGGAGAGAATGCTATTACCTAGATAGACATGTGACATTACTAAATGGAGCACTAAGGAAAAAGAAATCAGTTCAACAGAGGGAAATCAGAGTGGACATGACCCTCACACAACTGATGAAACAAGATGAATGGTGTGTGTGAAAATATAAAGGAGAATTACTTTCAGTTATTAGGTAGACACTCCCAGGCTCTACTGAGCTCAAGTTCCAGAGAGTTCCGAATCTGCAAATGAATGTCAACTGGCAGCTCCTATTCTGGAGACTCCCTTTCAAATCTTGCTTAAGTATGGCAACTTTCTAGTTTGATTCAGGGAGAATGACACTCCTCCATTGTTTTCTGAGTGTTACAGTTCTTAATGTCTAATTTGTGCCCACTTAACCCTCTTGACTGGAGTCAGTACATTTTAGTCAATGCAAATGGCAAGAGTGTATTGCTGGCAAATGATGACAACTCTTGCATTAGGAAATGTGCAGGTGAAAAAGCTCTTGATGGTATGACTGCTGTTGAGTCACATTATAGAGTCCCTTGACTAGATATGGGGTAGACGGTAGACACATGCATTTGTACAGCTGTGCAGAAGGCCAACTGTTGCTCAGAAGCTAAAGCTTCAGCTTGGAGTGGCCTATGTGTATTGATAGATGCTAAAGAAAAATGAGATTTCTCCCTGCCAGATTTGAGATTATATTACGAGGCATTCTGCCTATGCTGGTTGGAGGAGTGGTTGTTATTAAAGAATTCACATATTTTAGACTTAGAAGGACGTTAAATCTTGCTCTGCGTAGGTGGGGGTTGTAAAGGAGGCCATCACTTTAAAATTACTGAAGCAAAGGGAAGTTGGACTTCAAAGAGTACCTTCCTCCGTATGAACTAACCAAATCAGCTGAGACTAACTTCTTCATTGGCCATATACAATCCAGGAAGGCATTTTTGGTGGCAACTCCTAGAAATTTTGGTTTAAGGAGAAGACAGTCACACTTTGTTAACAACCAAACCACTCCTGAAATAAAGCTACCGAAAGTTTGCATCATGAGCTTTGTCAATGACACAGAAATGTGGCTTATGGCATTTGGATGCAAGTTTAATTTGGATGAAAGACACAAAAGCTATCTTTCTTCCCCAGTGCTTGCAGAGACTGGATATTATCTGTCTTGACTCTTGCTAAAATTCCAGGAGATCTCAATTCCAAAGCTGTACTAGTGTCTAAATTTAGCAAGGTAATGGAAACATTTGGAAGGAAAGTAATTCATTTTAATATCTGCACTTTTATGTTGCCAGGCAGCTAATTTCTGGGTGATCTTAAAGCACTGAGCCAGAAAGAGAAGAAACCAACTGGGACATAAGCACACAGTAGATTATAAACTAGTATCACTGCTAATTATTCTAATTATGATACAGTGGTACCTCAGGTTACATATGCTTCAGGTTACATACGCTTCAGGTTACAGACTCCGCTAACCCAGAAATAGTGCTTCAGGTTAAGAACTTTGCTTCAGGATAAGAACAGAAATCGTGCTCCGGCGGCGCGGCGGCAGCAGGAGGTCCCATTAGCTAAAGTGGTGCTTCAGATTAAGAACAGTTTCAGGTTAAGAACGGACATCTGGAATGAATTAACTACTTAATCCAAGGTACCACTGTACTCCTATCTCGAACGGGGCTATGGTTAAAAGAGTTTGGGATCAAGATTTAGAAGTTATGTGCCACCATTGCAAAAGAAAATCAAAACAATGAAAGCACAGGCACTGCCTGGGAAAAATAATAATACTGCATCCTCAGAATCCCAACTCTTTTTATACTTGTTAACAACAACACTTAACATTTTTATAGCACTTTCAGATACATTGGGGAAGGGTTGACCTAACAAGCCCCATCAGCACAAGTCCTTCAAAAGTACTTCCACTTGTACAACAAAGCTTTCCCCCCTCTCCCATCCGGTATGCCCCCCCCCCGGTTAAGTTATTTGCCCTGGCAGCCATCAGTCAACAGATATAATGAGGTGTATTTCCAACCAAAAAAGGGGGGGGCGTGCGAAAGGCTAATGCTCTGCCTTTTGACTTGCCTGACACGTCTAGCAGGGATAGTCAATGTGATGCTCTCCAGACGTTGTTGGACTGTAACTCCCTTAATCCCTGACCACTGGCCATGTTGGATGGGCTGATGGGAGCTGCAATCCTCAATGTCAAGAAAGCACCACATTCTCTTTCCACATAGACAAAGAATAGTGTGGTGGCATTAGAACAGAATGTGAGCAAGAAGCAGCACGTGAAGAAAGACAACAGGCATGCAGTTTGACACTTATTGTACTGTTTGGGGACAATTGTGACTTCTTCCATGTAAGAGGTAAATTCCTTTTGTATTGTGTCTATTGGGCCGTGAACTATGAGCAGTACTTTGGAAACTTTGGCTGCTTTATAAGTGAGAAATGATAACAACAACATGAACTCCACATGGTTTATGCATAGCCCCAATCACAAAGTCAAGAACTCTTGTTGATATACCAGCTTTATTTCTTTTTCTCCCTTTGTTCATACAATCAAGTATAAATGAAGCTCAAATGAAATGTATACAGTGGTACCTCGGGTTAAGTACTTAATTCGTTCCGGAGGTCCGTACTTAAACTGAAACTGTTCTTAACCTGAAGCACCACTTTAGCTAATGGGCCCCCTGCTGCTGCCATGCCGCCGGAGCGTGATTTCTGTTCTCATCCTGAAGCAAAGTTCTTAACCCAAGGTAATATTTCTGGGTTAGCGGAGTCTGTAACCCAAAGCATCTGTAAGCTGAAGCGTATGTAACCCGAGGTATCACTGTATACTTGAGTATAAGCCGACTTTTCCAGCACATTTTTTATGCTGAAAAAGCACCCCTCGGCTTATACTCGAGTGAGGGTCCCACTTACTCAGGGGTCAGCAAACTTTTCCAAACTTTCCAAAGGGGCTTGGCCAGCGACGGCACCTTTTTGGGATACCCTAGGCTTATACTCAAGTATAAGCCGACCCGAATATAAGCCGAGGCACCTAATTTTACCACAAAAAACTGGGAAAACTTATTGACTCGAGTATAAGCCTAGGGTGGAAAATGCCCACCTCTGCCACTCGTACGAGCATATACGGTAAGCTGCTGCTTTCCCCCCAAATCCTAGTAAAGGTAAAGGGACCCCTGACCATTAGGTCCAGTCATGGCCGACTCTGGGGTTGCCGCGCTCATCTCGCTTTATTGGCCGAGGAAGCCGGCATACAGCCTCCGGGTCATGTGGCCAACATGACTAAGCCGCTTCTGGCGAACCAGAGCAGCGCATGGAAACGCCGTTTACCTTCCCACCGCAGTGGCACCTATTTCTCTACTTGCACTTTGACGTGCTTTCGAACTGCTAGGTTGGCAGGAGTCGCCAAATCCTACTTAACCTTAAAACTGCAACCTATAGCGGAGACTTACTGTGGCTACAATCCCTTTTGGGTTTGAATCTTCATGCTGATCTTATGCCTGTAGCATCCTACCTGCTCATTAGACACCTTTGTTGTTTTTTCTTCCCCACCTGTGCTTTTGGAAGCAAGTACATTGGTGATAGGCTCCGTGCAGTACATCCGTGAACAAGTAGCTGCTCTTGTGTCAACTCAACCTCTTCTCCAACAGCACTGTATAGCCTGGCAACATTTACTCTGCAAGCAACAGACCACACGGGGCATAACCGTGTGTGTGTGTGTGTGTGTGTGTGTGTGTGTGTTTTAAGGAGAGCCAAACTACAGATGTGCAGTCGTGTTATTGGAGGCGCAAGACGGGCCTCGGCTGCCTGATGCCACCCCCCGGTTGGCACTCGCAGGACTTTCTCTTTCCGCCTGATGGGGGCGGCTACCCATCCGTCCGCAGTCACGGCGCCCCGCCACAGCACCCTCTGCCGAAGCCCTCGCCTCTTCTCCCCCTGCCTGGTCATCTTGGCTCCTCCTCTCGCCTCCAACCAGCCATGACCACTGCGTGTCTCATTCATCCAGCAGTGCCAGAGAGCGCTGTTCACCACGCAGCTTGTTTGCGGAAACTGCTTGAATATGTCGAGCTGAACTACAACACAGAGGAGGAGGGAAGGGGCTCCCGCTGGTGGCTGCGCCATGTCCCTGCCTCCTATCGCGCCACCACCTGCTGCCACCCCCCGACTCCAGCTCCGGAATGCGCAGCAGCCAACCCTGGGGTCTCCCAAAAAGGCACCGTGCCTCCCCTCGCGCCAGCCAAGCCCCCTCGGAAAGGTTGGAAAAGTTTGCTGACCCCTGGATAAGTGGGACCCTCACATGAGTATAAGCCAAGGGGAGCTTTTTCAGCATAAAAATGTGCTGAAAGAGTTGGCTTATACTTGAGAATATACGGTATATATGGTATGTTTTTAAATAAGAACTAATTAATTTTCCCCCATGGCTAAATTCTTCTCATTTGGGTGTTAACCATTGTAGAAAAAAAGATAAGCATATTGCACTCAACTTGCATTATCAGTTGCAGCATGTAATTGGCTGTGTTCATGAAAACAACATGAATAATATGTTAACTTATGAATGAAAAATATATTTCAAATTAATTGCAGACCTTCAGTGCTCAAGTCAGATTTTCAATGTGATCATGGTATCTTTACAACAAATGCAACTAAAAATGAATCAAGGAGGATTTGGTATTCCAAATCTGGAGTTATATCACCATGCTTTCTTATTGTCAAGTATAAAATACTGGAAGCCCACAATTGGTGTTAATTTTCTGTTCAGGGGAACTTTAGAATATACATATATAGCATATTTGGCTTGATGGACTCTGGAAGCAATTAGAATCTTTCAGTTAGAAAGATATGCAATATAATGTTTAATAAAAATAGATTTGACTCCTTTTCCCATGCTAAATTGACCTTGACATTTGGAATGCATTTATACAAAATATAGTGGGTTAAAAATAAACATATATGTATTTGGAAAACAATAATACGTTAGGTAAGTATATATGGAATGAAATTGTTAACTTTTATAATGATATAGTAAAACTTCTATTTTATGTTGTTCAATTAAACGGTTCTCTTTTTTAAGACAGATTTCCACTGAAGCCCTTGGTACTGAACCAATTCATTCACCTCTCCACAGGTGCTGATGAAAAGAACCAGTTAGATGTGTCCTGCCATTGCTACAAATAGCTGCAACTCTTTGAGAACTAGTTTTCTGTGTGCTGCTGCTGCTCTCTCTGTGCGTGCCTCTCTGTGTGTTTAACTCTTTCCCGTCCAAGTTACTTGCTTCCTTGCTCCCGTGATCAAGCGCTCGTGTGTGTACGAGTGTGTGCGTGATGCTTGGAGTCCCTTGTTTGCTGTCTGTGGCACTATGCTGCTGCAAGTGGGAGGAAATTCCCTGCCCCCCAACCCACAACACAAGCAGTGGCGGCCTACGAGACCTTGCGGTGGTGACGGGAGCTGGTGGAGTAGCAGCGGCCGCCTGTGGGGCCTTGTGGCGGCGATGGGGAGGTGGTGGCAGTAGCGGCAGCAGCCTTCAAGGCCTCAAGGTGGCAACAGCAGCCTGTGAGGCCTCGCAGCAGCAACAGAAGCTGTCAGTGGTGGTCACCTGCAAGGCCTTGCAGTGGCACAAGCAGCAGCAGCCTGTGAGGCCTTGTAGGTGGTGGCAGTAGTGGTGGCACCCTGTGAAGCCTGGCGGCGGTGGCACAACAGGAGATGAACTTGGCTAAGCTAGGTGAACCACAGCTCCAATCAGATCTAGCAGCTTATGTCTATAGTTCAAATTTCAATTTGCATCCCTTTAATTTTTAAACCAATTAGAGGCACCTTGCAAATTCCAATCTATTCCCATCACTTTTAATAGGCAGCAATAGGCCTTTCCATTTACAAATGGACAGCCCAAACTACTCTTTCACAGCTGCAAGTACCAATAAAAATCGCTAAACCTACACATAATGATTTGCCTCAAGGCTATAGCCTAGCCTCAAATTAAAAATAGCCTTCCCTTATGAAGTTTCAGCATGTCAACTACTAGCAAAGTGAGGAGTTATGATTTGGACAAGTTATCCAAAGTTTTGCTTCACATCCTTCTTCAAGCTGGATAAAAAGCAGGCACAGCCAGGGAGAAATTCTTCATCCTAGTCTTCTCCACCACCAGTAAAATAACTAGTATCATAATTCCTTTATACAAATCTGCAGTCTGGCCATATCTGCAATGTTATGTATAATCCCAGTCACTCAAAAAGGTATTAAAGGTAAAGGGACCCCTGACCATTAGGTCCAGTCGTGACCAACTCTGGGGTTGTGGTGCTCATCTCGCTTTATTGGCCGAGGGAGCCGGCGTACAGCTTCCGGGTCATGTGGCCAGCATGACTAAGTCGCTTCTGGCGAACCAGAGCAGTGCACGGAAACGCCGTTTACCTTCCCGCCGGAGTGGTACCTATTTATCTACTTGCACTTTGACGTGCTTTCGAACTGCTAGGGTATTATGAAGCTGTAAAAGGTAGAGAACAGTGCGATCAGAGCTTTGGAGCACCTTCCCTACAAGGAAAGGCTAAAGTGTTTGGATTTGGAGGGGGGGAGGAGTCAAGTATGGGGTGAAGATAAGACAGAGGTTTACAGAATTATGCATTGACTGGAGAAAGTGGATGGGGAGATTTCCTCCCCTCATAATAGTCAAACTCTGGGTCAGCTAATGACAGGCAGTAAATTCAGGACAGACACACACAAAAGCACTTCATGCAATAAGAATGTCCTGTCACATAACTTCTTTTACTTTAAACCATATTTTTTTTAAAATGAAAAGAAAAACAGTTCCACATTTCCACAAAAGGTAACATAAATTAAGCATTTCTTAAATTACACTTCTGCTCTATGGTTCTCAAATACCTGTCATTTTAAGGATTTGGGGTTGTTTTTTAAATTGGAGTACTTATGTTTTAAGGGGGGGGAGTGATTTCAAATATTTATGTTGTTACATCATGATCTTTAGTTTAGAGCAGTCACGTCCAATTGGTAGATCACTGGACGCCTGTGGTAGATGACTGGCTCCCCCCAAAGAAGCTCAAGATGTTTGGCTCCCCTAAAAAAAGCTCAGCAACTTTGACGTGAACCCCAAGGAAACAAGCCCCTTTCTCCTCCTCAAAAAAGCTCAACAACTTTGATCTGAACCCCTAAAAAGGGGGATAGATCACTGCCAGTCTTCAACTCTGAGTAGATCGCAGTCTCTTGGAAGCTGGCCACCCCTGGTTTAGAGAAACCAATTCTAGTTCTGAAATTCATTGTGCTGCTAAAATTACCCCCAAAAAAGCATAGAACAGGATATTAATTAATATCAAAGCTATAAGTCTCTGGAAATTTAAGATTTTTTTTATTTCTAATTACCGGTAAGATATAGCCATTCCATCCTGCCAACCGCATACGCATTCATATTGTGGCACATCCAAAATGGAAACAGGAAGCACATTAGACATCAAGTCTTCCTTGCTTCTCTGCAGCCCTTGCCACCAACAATATTCAGCTCCTCTGACCTTTGAGCTAAGCAGGCAATCAGAGTTGGTCCTAAGCATGGTAAGCAAAGAGGAAATACAGAGGAAAACTCAATAATTTAACTTCGTTCCGACCTCCCGGCTTCCAGGGCACCTTGACAATGCCAAGGTTGCAGGTTTGATCCCCATAAGTGACAGCTGCATGTTCCTGCACTGCAGGCGGTTGGACTAGATGGTCCTCAGGGTCCCTTCCAACTCTGATTCTATGAGACATCTAGGAGTTTTTGACCACATGTACCCTAAAAAGGCATCTACATCTTTCCCAATAGAGACTCTTACCTATTCAGAACTCCCATTCTCTCAGTTTAAGCAGTTTGGATGACCGCATGTTTTACTTTACAAATACTGTAAACAGAAATGCCCAAATGCCCCTACACTAAATCAAGTTATCGCTGGTTTTCACCCCATTTGAATTGCTAAAAGCAGTAGAATACAAGCCAAACCCTCTTAACACCTCCAACAAAACAACATCTTCTGAAGGGGCAGATGTCCAGCACAGAAGTTGCCTTGTCATAACTAGTAGTATCCAACAAATGAGCAATTGAATAAGCCCGAGACAGTCTCATCCTTGCTTCTACAGAGCCTTTGGCCTAATAAGGGGAGGAATTTCTATTTCCATAGAAATATGCCAAGCTAACTGGGGGATAAATGGCTTTAACAAAATAAAGCTTCAAGTCCAGCAGCTGATAAGCTACTGATTCTGTAAAAAGAGACTTCATGGAAAAATTTCGCTAATTGAAGAACTACCAATTTGAGCTTTAAAAGTAGGGTGAAGGTCAGCAGCTGCCAATGTTATGCAGAGCACAAAGGTAAAAGGAGATATCTTCATTATTCTAATGAATTCCACAATGGTTTCTACCCTACAAGAACTGATCAACTGTCAAAGGTCAAAAGACTCCATTGGTATTTGTCACTGGTGGAATTCCTTTCCACAAAGCAGTGGATATAGACGAAGTCTAAAATTAACTCTGCTGCCAGCTGTGTTTTCTTTTGTAGGCATGCACATGTGTTCATCTGTTCCATTTTAGCAAGCAGGATAACTGTAAACCGACGGACGTGGGAAATTCTTGTGCATATATTGTACACCCAAGATTAGAGAAGGCAAGCAACACCACAGAATCATGATCAACGTTGCAGTATATCAAGGTGTTGTTGCTTTTATCTAAGGGGAAACAATTCTATTCAGTTATTGTCTCTGCTGTCCATGATAGTAGCGAGCAATCGTAAAAACTGTCTGAATATTTTCAGTTCATCTGATCTAATACGTAAGGCAGCTTCCAGAACTCAATGAAAATTTGTGCTCAATGCAAAGTCCAAGAAATGGAACAAAACTAGACACCTTTTTAAAAAAGGAGGATATACATCTTCTCACAAACTGGAAGTCTTGACTTTTACTGACTTTCCAAACAGGCATGGGAGAAAATGTTGGAATTCCTCGTCACCAACACCATGGGAAGATATCCAACTAAGTCATACTCTAAGTAGACCCATACTCAGAGTATGACTAGTGTTTTTAGGAGCCAGCCCTGCCAAAATATGAAATACTGCAACTGATAACACATACTGGAAGGAAAAGATGTGGGCATGTCCTGTCAAAGACTCTTTCTGGCGAGAAATTATTGCTTGTATTAACTTTGCTTTGGAAAAATCATTGATATTTGCAGATGTTCATATCTTAAATCTTAAATCATATTCCTGGAATGTAGGACCCAACAGATGGACAAGGGAAGTGGACCCTACAAGCCCTTAAAGTGTTAGAAACTCAGATATACAAGCTGATCATCAAATGGCAATGTAAACCTAGGTCACAGTTGCCACAACAGGCTGTCTAGGCACCATCCCTCCCCCCCCCCCCATAGAGTTTATTGTTCCTATTTATTTTTCATTGTTTATTGGCGGACCACAAGCTTAATGTGATCCAGCAGCTAAAGCTATTCTAGGTTGGATCAACAGAAGTATAGTGTCCAGATCAAGGGAAGTAATAGTACTACTCTATTCTGCCTTAGTCAGACCACACCTGGAATACTGTGTCCACTTCTGGGTGCCACAATTTAAGAATGATGTTGACAAGCTGGAATGTGTGCAGAGGAGGGCAACAAAGATGATCAAGGGTTTGGAAACAAAGCCTTACAAGGAGCGCTTGAAGGAGCCAATGATGTTTAGCCTGAAAAAAGGAGACTGAGAGGAGAGATAATAGCCATCTTCAAATATCTAAAGGGCTATCACATGGAATATGGAGCAGGTTTGTTTTCTCCTGCTTTGGAGAGTAGGACTTGAACCAATGGCTTCAAGTTACAAGAAAGGAGATTCCAACTAAATATCAGGAAAAACTTTCTGACATTAAGAGCCGTTTAACAGTGGAACAGTCTCCCTTGGGAGGTGGTGGACTCTCCTTCCTTGGGTACTTTAGCTGAGATTCCTGCATTGCAGGGGGTTGGACTAGATGACCTTTGGGTCCCTTCCAGATCTACGATTCTACAATTATTATTATTAATTTCATTTCTATACCACTTTATATTTTAAAGAAAAAACCTCAAAGCCATTTACAACACATTAAAACATCAAATAAACCAATCCAGATTAAAACACAATCAAGCTTCCGAAATTAATGGATTACGCAGAATTGGATAAGTTAACCGGGAGGATTCGGAACCGACGAGACCAGAGATTCACTGAGGACTGGAATAAATTTACAGAATATATTAAAAATATATGTGATAAGCAAACAACGTTTGTAAGTTTTCAAGAAGCTTTGTGAAATGTTTGGCAGAAATATTGCTTAAATAATGTGGTAAGATAAAGAATGATATAGTGCAATATTAAATTGAGAAATGTGGAAAAAAGTGAAAATGCGGAGAATTGTCAGACAGGTTGATGGAAGTCCAAAAAGAAGTTGTTGGTGAAAATTGGATGTTTAATTTTGTACAAATTTATATTGGAAATTTAATAAAAATTATTTTAAAAAAAACCACAATCAAGCTTCGCGTGGCATGAACTATGGAATGTAAATCTGAAATTTACGGCCTGTACGGCATTGAAGGAGAATATATGGAAAATGATATATAGGTGGCATCTTACGCCAGTAAAACTGGCAAAGATGTACAAAATGAAAAACAAGAAATGTTGGAAATGTGGAGAGCCGGAGGGAGACCTCTACCACATGTGGTGGACCTATGGTAAAGTGAAGGGTTGCTGGGAATTAATTTATAATGAACTTAAAAAAGTTTTTAAGCACACTTTTCCAAAAAACCCCGAAGCCTTTCTATTGGGACTAACAGGGAAGAAAATTAAAAAGAAAGATAAATGCCACGACGGCAGCAAGAACTATGCTGGCCCAGAATTGGAAAACAGATGTGATACCTACTACATGGAATGGCAGGTTAAAATGATGAATTATGCAAAACTGGCCAGATTAGCAGTAAAAATACAAGACCAGGATGAACAGAAGTTTTATGAAAGTTGGAGTAAATATTTGGTGTATATAAGAGACAATTGTAAAACCTTAAAGACACTGGCAGGGTCAGCATAGGGTAAAGCAGATAAACAAACAGAATACGCAATGTAAGAAAATATATGATACTTACCGAAGGGGTGGAGGGAAGTATGAAGCTCGGCAGAATCAAAGATATATGTGGGATTTATTTGTATAATGAATGTATGTTTAATGAAAATCAATAAAAAATTATTGGTAAAAAAATAAATAAAACACAATCAAGCTTCAAGGGAAGTATTTCAGATCCTTCTCTAAGTGACATTTTGCTTTCCCCTTATTTATTTGCCTACTAAATTTATATAGCTGTTCCATTGCAGAAGTACTCTAGGAAGCCAGGGTGCTGTAGTGGTTAAGAGTGTTGGACTATGACCTGGAAGGCCAGGGTTCAAATCCCCACTCAGTCATGAAGCTCACTGGGTGACCTTGGGCCAGTCACAGTCTCTGAACCTACCTCACATGGTCGTTGTAGGGATTAACTGAAGAGGGGGGTGAACCATGTACTCCTTGGAGGAAAAGGTGGGATATAAACGCAATAAATAAGCTCTTCTCCTTACCTGCTGAAGAAAACTGAAGGGGCCAGCCAGATGGAGATGCCATTCACCAAGCTGGCATCCAGATATCTCCATGTGGTCACAATTGGACCTGTGCAAAATGCACCTGGCTAATTTATAACACTGTCCTATGGTTGCAAAGAGACTTACACCACAAGGCTGGAAGAATAAACACCAATCATCTCAGTGCTCTGAAAATTTCACCACCTTTTCTACATTTGAGTGTACAGTTTATAATCATCAATCTCATTTTGATACATATTTGGGCATATAGGTTGCCTACATTAATTTATGACTCTAAGTCAAGATGGATGGAGTATTTTAACTATTAATGTCAGCGAACTGAGTTGCTTCTTGTTATACTGTATCTGCAAATGAAAAAACAAAACAAAAACCTAGATGCAAGCCCTAAACCTTACTGAATTTTTCTATCAACTTCTTAGATGTTAGCTACTTGTTTCTAGATGCTTGGACTTTTTTCAAAGTTGCTCCACAACCCAGGCTGTTCCCACAAATGCCCCCTATCTGGAGTATGAATGGGCAAGGAGCTTAATGTACAGAAAAGGGTAAGTAAAATGATCTCAAGTTTAAGGGAGAGGAGAGACAACTAAATCTGAAGACATGGACAAGTATAGGCTCCTGCTCTCCAGAGTTCTAGTCTGGGACACACATGCACCTACCTTCTGTTAACAGGTGAAGATTTTGTGTGTGAGAGAGAGAGATGCCTTTCCAGGGTACTGACTGAATTCAACAACCCTAGCAGAGACAAAGGACTGCCATCACATTGTACCAACCCAAGGAGAAGGGCTCAGAGGGGGAACATGTCAAAGGTCCCAGCTTCGAGCCCTCCAGGTAGGGCTGGGAATGCCCCCTGTCTGAAACACCGGAGGGCTACTTTTAGTCAGGGCAAACAGTATTAAGCTAGAAGGACCAATGGTATGTCACAGTAAAAGCAGCTTTCAGCACAATGAGAACACAATGTTGGGAACCTCTCTTGAAGTACAATCCTATATCCATCTATTCGGAAATAAGTCCCATTTTCATTAGGTCCACTCTCAGGCAAGGGGCTTGGAATGAAACATAAATGGCCAGTCTGCTTTGAATTTATCTCTTTCTGGGATAAAAGTCTAGGCAATGAGAATCAATCCCATGCCACTGTAAAACATGGAAACAAGCCTTCATGACTAACTGCCCTCTCCCTTGGTAAGATGGCAAGGTCAGAAATAGAACCCAGTGTCATCAGAAATTCTTAGAGAGGTCACTGTATTTTCACTCCTACAGATTTTGCTCAGTTCCCTCCCCTGAAGAGCTCACAGTTTCTATCTTTAGATGCTTACATGGCCCCAATACATCTGTATCCTAGTACATAGTCTTAAACGTATCCGTCCCCAGAAATATCCTGCCCAGGCAAGGAAACAATATGGATGGAAGCCTAAAGTTTTCCAAGGCTAGCAGACCAGATTCTGACATGCAGCACAAACTCGGGCACATTTATTCAACATATCCCACTGAATTCAATTGTACTTATTAGAGAATAAGTGTGTCTAGAATTGTAGCCTTAAGTACATTTACTTAGAAGCACTGTTGCCTTTAAGAGAATTTACTTCCAAGGAGGTACTTTTGGGTTCACAGCAGGAGTGGTCTTCCCCAAGGAGTATACATCAAAGCCAGATAACAAATTAGACCTTCTACGTACAAAAGTTGAGCAACTGAACAGGTTTCCCTTTTCAGAGAAAATAAACACTTTATTTCAAATATACCACAATTGTTTCTGCCAAAAAGTAATGTTGCTGCATAATCCACCGACTGCAGCAAAAGTTGCTTACTTGGAGTACCTAGGACCGGTGAATGGGTGCTATCTATCTTTAAAGGAAACTGACAGAGGCCATCTTGTCTCTTGACATAAGGCTGCCACAGCCCCAATGAACCACAATATTACTTATCTGGAGCATCAGAGGGGTCACTGATATTGGTGCATCAGAATACTTTGTTCAGTAATGTTTTCTTTTAAAATGTTTGAAATTCTTTTTGTTTTTTTGTTAAGTTTGCTGCATTAACTGAGATCTGTAGCTAACCTCCTTGGTAATATTTTATTTTGAAATCTTTAAGATAATATTTTAGTTTCCTGTAAATTACGGTATGTTCCTTTAAATGTATACTTTATATTTCCCTTTCTTTAGTATTGTTTTATTTTGATTGTTTTATTTGATGTTTAGGTTGTAAACTGCTTTGGATTCCCCCACCTTAAAAATATAAAGTGGTATAGAAATGAAATGAATAATAATAGGCCTCACCCTTCTGCCTCCTTGAGAGCTCTACCTTCCAGTCCCTCTCTGAACAAAAGCAGTGGCAACCAAAGAGAGAGAGAAACCAGGGGACTGATGAGGGAGGCAAGCAAGCATGAAGGCTCAAACATGGAGTGTGGAGACTAGAGTAGCCTAGCTTCCTCCAGAAAGTCATTCTAACCTCTGTACTTCAAGGTCAAGCTTCCAAGCTCATACATGGGGCATCAGCTTTCTAGTTTTGTAGTAGGGTTCAAGGAAGCAATCTCTGTGGCATGGAATTTACAAGGTGGCATTCACTGGCTCCATTTGAGTGCAAGGACCTGTGGCAAAGTATCAACTGAGAGTCAGGTTTCTACAATGAGCTTAAATTTGCAAAGGCTGCTGGGCATTCTTAGCAGTTATCTTAGTTTAAGTTGGATTTGCTGGAACTGCAGTTCAGTAACTTGGCATGGCCTTTACTAGGTAGGATATACAAAAGTTGATGACAGAAAAGTAGTCAGGAGAAAGAGAGGAAGAGCAAGCAAAGAGGGGTGCCTAGTCCACCTTTGACATTATGTCCACCTGCTGACAGTCCCTGACCATCTGACAGAATGAGGCCCTCAGCACTAACAACAACAGGTCCCCTCTGTTGCTGTGGATCAAAAGTCTCTCTTCCTTAAAGAACGAAGATGGTCCTTGGAGTGACTTCACAAGAACAAAAAAATTAAGAAGATGCTGAATAAGTTGTAGCAGAAGAGACATGTTGTAGAACATCACACCCAAACAACAGGGGCCACTACTTAAACTTGCAAAGCAAAATAAATAAATAAAGAGGCACATCATGCATACTTAACTGGGAGAACCTACTGCATGAGAGTACTCAACAGCTTGACAAGACCAAGTAAAGGACTATCTGTTAATCCCTCGAAGGAGTGATAGTGATATGAACCCATTTCCAGATAGCATCACACACCAGGAACTTTTCTTGCATTTCTCAAGCCCTCTGTGTAAAACTGTTACTGAAACTGGGAAGGATTTTTGGTCGGGGGGGGGGGTAGATTTTAAGAAGACAAACAGTCTTGCAAAAGTGTTTCACCACATTTTTGTTGCTGTTTTATTTCAGGAAGATATGGGCTGCAAGTTAAAGCTGCTGGCTACCCTGAATGTTCCTCAGAGAGAAAGATAATGCAGAAAGATATGGGCTGCAAGTTAATGAAAGGATCCCCTCCCCCCCCCCCCCAGAATCCCCTGAATGTTCCTCAAGTCACCCCAGGGTGCCATAGAACACCGGTTGAAAACCAATGCTTTAACTCATTTACAGGTAGACTTGTTTCCAAAAGCTGCTCAGACTTGGATTTTGGCAAAATCACAGTGGGAGGAGTTCCAGAATTGAGAGGCTGTCACTGAGAACATCTCCCTGTCCTTTCTTATTGAACCCAACACACAGCTGGTATCATTAGCATTCTCCATATTTCTCAGAACTTTACAACATCATGCTGCTACCAAATCTCCTAACATTAGCAGCAGATGAAAATGCTTTTTACACCTCAGCTGCTGGATATTTAGGAGCCACAGGCAACCAAGAGATAAGGTGATCCAGCCTGCAAATGTGCAAAAAGCAGAGCCTCTGTAAAACCACCAAATCTACCAGTGTGAGAATCTCAGAGCATGGCTGGGATAAAGGAATATGCCTCAGCTCTTGCAACTGCCATGGCCACAGCTTGATCTGCCCCACTTGACCGAGAAATGAAGATCTGAAGCGCCACACTGAAGAAGGGCACAAGAGTCTCTGCTAAGATTCTCTCGACAGCTGCGTTCTCTGAACACGAGGCGGGAGCGAAGAGGGAGACCAACCGGAGAAAATAGTTTCCGACGGCATACACCACTGTCCATCATTCTCTGCTTCAACACAGACTCCAAATACTCTTAACCCCATTCATTGTTCGGATTCGGACCTGTTGCACAGGTGGAGCAGGAAATATAACCTCCAGTATCTCCTACATCCGGGACAACGAAGTCTTCCCCTACGCAGAGCACTAACCGTGGAAGGGGCTTTAAACAAAACAAACAAGGAACATCTAAAGCAGCAGCACCTCCACCCGCCTTTGCCACCCCCAAAATCGCCCGAACCCCGAAGCTACAACTCGCAATGCCAAAAGCGGAAAGACAAATGGGGGCATTCCAATCCCAGCCCCACTTTGGACGAGATCGCGCTTACCTTGGGGGAGAAGGGGGGGGAGAGGAGGGGAACCTGTGCCCCCCTCCCCTCGCTGCCGTGTCCGGGCGGTGCTGCTGTTGTCGCCGCCTGCCTTCCTCCTCCTCTCCTCCTCCTCCTCGGGGCGGGAGCCCAAGGACCGGCTGTGCTCCCCGCTTCCTCTGACGTGAGAGACGGAGCGGAGGTAGCGGAGGCAAAGAGAAAGTGGAGTGGGGGGGGGAGAGGCAGCGGGAGGAGGCCCTTCGGAGCAACAAGTGCAGGGGAGGGAAAGACTGCGGGGGGGGGCTGGGGCTTGGGATGGAGGGGGGCGCTGGGGGTCGGAGGGAAGAGGGAAATGGCCTCAGCCGCCCGGCGGGCCCGTCCAAAGCTTGGCCCAGAGGCGGGGGTCAAGGCCCGGCAGGCCCAGCGAGCGAGCAAGGCAGGCGGGCGGGGGGGGGGGCCTGGCGCGGCGGCTGTGGTGGTACCTGGCCGAGGGGGCTCGTGAGGACAGGTAAGGCCGCCGCCGGTGTGGAGAGGGGAGAAAAGAGGGGCAAAAGAAGAAGAGGGAGGGAGGGAGGGAGGAACAACAGCACCTTTCTCCAAAAACAATATTTAAAAAAGGAGGAAGAGGAGGAGGAGGAGGAGAAAGGGGGGGGAGAAAAAAAAAGAAACAGAAAAAGGGAAAGAAGCGCCGGCCCCTCCCCCTGGCCGCGCGCGCGCGTGTGTATGTGCATGTGCGTGCGCCCGCCGCTTGCGTCACTCGCCTCGGTACGTGAGGCCGTAACCCTGCGCGCGTCACGACGCTGACGCCGACGCGCCTAGGTCACGGTTGCCTTGGCAACCGCGACGCGCCCGCCCGCGCGCGAGACCCTCGGCCGCTTGGCTGGCCTTGGAGAGGGAGGGGCGCTGCCGGGTCCCCCGCGGGGCTGCAGGAATAGCGGCCCGGAAAAGTGGCCGGTGCGGAGGCTGTCGATGTGGGAGGGAGCAGCCAGACCCAACAAATGCCAGTTAGCGTGAGAAAGCATGAAGTCCGCCGAGCTGTATTGCTGACAGGCAGGTAGAGAGGGCTCTGCGCGGCGTCATTTTCCTTCCTCCCCTGGAAAGCAAGGAGCATATAGTACTAACTACACTATAGTACCGTTGGCTAGTTATTACTTTTTACAAATGTTAATATCTATTAATTTTATGTACAGATTTTGAGAAAATCTACCCTGTATGGTTTTTTACTACAGTGGTACCTCGGGTTACATACGCTTCAGGTTACAGCCTCCGCTAACCCAGAAATAGGACCTCGGGTTAAGAACTTTGCTTCAGGATGAGAACAAAAATCGTGCTCCAGCGGCGTGGCAGCAGCAGGAGGCCCCATTAGCTAAAGTGGTGCTTCAGGTGAAGAACAGTTTCAGGTTAAGAACGGATCTCCAGAACAAATTAAGTACTTAACCTGAGGTACCACTGTAATGCCACTGTTCTGTCCCGCAGAGCAAGAGGAGGGCTCCCAGGGTTCGGGATGCTCAGGTTCCCAAAGAAAACTGTCCACACTACCAGGTTGATCAGGGCATAGTAGTTTATTTAAAGGAAAAGCAAACTCACAACAAAAGGTCTGAAGGCTCCCTTCTTGCCCCTGCTTCCAGCACATTGTGGGACAGACTCCACAGCAAGGAAATGGCTTGTCTGCAAGCAGGCGCTGGAGCAAATGCTTTTTATACAGTAGAGCAGCCCACAGGTAGCCATGATCTCCACCGCACCCAAGGTTCCCTACAGGCAGCTGATATTGCTCCAATTAGGCCTGGAACATAGTATCGCACACCCATGGATGGTGGTAACTGCCTTCCTTGAGCAGGTCAATTAGCCTGCTTCCCAAGTGTGTTGCACGAAAGCTTAGCACTACAGCTGCCACTAGTTGTGAGGTTATCTTGAGTATTTAGCTAGTGCTAGCAAAGCTCATGGAACAACTTACCTATGGTTTAACACAGCCATTGCTGTGAACCAAAGTATGTTTATGAAGTAAGTAAACCTTGTTTTCAACTTACTTAACAAGTTGTTACCTGATTCCTTCTTAATGGGGGTGAGAAGGAGGAAGCCAGTTTACTTCATAACTGGACTTGCTCAAAACAAGGTTTTACATCCTACTTCCTATGCTTTTAATTCTGCTGCCCTTTAGGCTGGCAAATCCTCTGCATGATTACTTGGGAGAAAGTCCTCATTACACACAGAGAGAATATCCCATTAGTTGGATAGATATACATAAGGCGCTTTTCATTTCAAGGTGAACAGGTGTGCAGAATGGTGGAAATGTGGTCGGAGTTACACTAGGTCATTCCCCACCCCGCCTGCATATTTAGGGTTTTCAACACAAAGCCTCTTCAGAAATATCTTTATTTATGTTGAAATAATTTGTTTCAGAATATGCCCAAATGCCTCACCTTCTGCTGTAGATGTTACCACACCAGAGAATTTATTATGGCAGAAGCTTTTATGAACAAGCGTCTGCTTTGTCAGATGCATGAAGTGTTATCCGAAGTTACCTGAGTGAGGTAAAAGGAAAAGCAGAAAGTTCTGCAAAAGTCTAAACTTATGCAAAGGTGTAACAGCAGCCACTAACAATGTAGCATTGCATCCTGGCATTGGTAAGCTAAGTAATGCATGTAGTGGAATTGTAAAAATAGACATACACCCATTTTCTCAATTCAAGCCACAAGTGATAAAAGAGAGATTATAGTTAAGCGACCCAAGTGCTGTCAGTCAGCCATTATCAATGGTGAGTGCTGGAAGGAAAAGGAACGCTGGGGTTGAGGTGGGAGAAGGGACTTGGATGGGCACTCCCAGTGGTTAAGAGATGAGTCTACATGGAATCTACACCAAGCCAGGGTTCCTTTGTCAAGGGTGTCACCCAGACAATTCACATAGTCCCTGAAACTAGCTCCACCCATCTATTGGTCACACTGCAGCATGCGCAAGGAAGATTGGGCTTTTAGGTATTAGACCACATTTATTTAGACGTGTGCTTCCTGCTAGGCACCATGTTGCATATCCATCAAAACTGCTTCAAAGCAGTTTGATCTTCCAAGCTTCAAGCATAAAAAAGTGTGCCAAACAGTGCCATAGTCCAAAACGTGGCACATCACCAGTACACAAGTTTTGACCTTCAATACACTGCCAATATCAACACATTACGCACCTTTCATTGCTAATGCTAATTTGTATTGCATTATTTCACACTTTCCAAACACCAAAAAGCAGGATGTTCCAGGTCATTTTGCATTATCATTCTCCTTGGGAGGGCAAAGACTAACATCATTTTTGAAATATCAGTTTGTTTACAAATACACAAATCAAGCTGCAGCAAACTCATTGGCCACATCTGAGTTACCCTTAACCTGCAGGCAGACTTTCCATGTGAGTCACAAGCCCCCTCCCCATTGTTCAGCTGATTGGTGGTGGAAACAGCTGAACAACATACTGATAGCCAAGCCATAGCTGTCAACTTACAGATTTGAAAATAAGGGACCAGCAGCCAAAATAAGGGACCTGCAGCCTCACCTGTTCCAGGCACTCCAGTCTTCCTGTCCTCCTGCAGTCTGGTCAAACTCATGCTGGTAGCTTTGAGAACACTGTCCAACCAACTTTGTAACCAGAGGTTCAACTGAATAGAATCTGAATCACATGCACCACAAGGCCTATGCAGCCTCAACTTAAGATGGCTCCCCGGCCTGGCTTTGCACTGCAAAGTTTGCAGCAGCATGTGCAACAAATGGCGTCCAGCATTCAAAAAACCCCTCAGCTTGCATTAACTAGCCACACACAAGGCATGCAAGCTCCACCCCCCAGTCGTTCTTAGACTTCTTATTGGGTGAGCAACACAGCCAAGCAACACAGTTGGAGCCTCCCTCCTCCCTGGCCGGCAGGGAGGGAGGGAGAGGAGCTGCTTCCTTTGAAATTTAAGGGACATCATTTAAGGGACATCCATCAATAAGGGACAGCAGCGAGACATGGCGCTGGAATAAGGGACTGTCCCTTCAAATAAGGGACACTTGACAGCTATGAGCCAAGCCCCTCAACAGTTTCCAGCAGAAATCAGCTCTGCAATGAAGGGAGGTGCATGATAGGATTGTTGTTTCATAGGCAGTGGTTAGTGCTAAAGCAGCATCAAATCCAAAAGAGAGTCAGCCCTGAAGCACCAAGCTCCAAAAATATAGCATTTATTTCTCTCACTGTGTGTGTGGCCAAATTTAAAATGGCTCTATTTATATATGTGTATATATAGCCCTTCCATAGCTCGAGCCCAAACTTTTCTAAAACCACCAAACAGTATGAAAAACCCCACACCAAACTCATTCAAAGGGCAAATTACACAGTAGTTAAGTCAATGGAATGAAAACTACTCAGAGCAATAATGCAGTTATATCCATCCAAGACTGAAAAAAATGCCTGGGCAAAAAGAACCTGGTGGCACTGAACTATGTCTAAGTATGAGGCCAATCCAAGTTCCCTAAGAATGAAGCTCAAAATAGCAGGTGCCACCACTGAGCAGATGCTGCTGCACACCCCTTGAGATTCTGCTTGTGAAGGATAGGAGCATTTAGGGGCATGGTGAGGTACACATGGGAGAAAGCCCTCCCTCCTGTCTTTTGGCCCATATCTCACACTCAGGGTGAGCAAAGCAAGTTCACAGCCTCCACCTTGCCTGTGTGTGACCTGACCATCCAAAGGACCAAGATGATATTGATTATTAGTGGCCCAGCCATACCAAAAGTGAAAGGACGCATTGAACAATAAGAAAGCATCACTCATATTAATCATTTTTAAAAGGATTGGTCTTTCCCCCACCCCACCTCAAATAGGGTCCTAACAAACAAAAGGGCAAACATAAGACTTGCTAAGTGTGGGTACCTTATGATGAGAAGAGTCCTGGACTTTCTTCTGGAGCAATAAGGGACTTGCAAAAACCCCCTCAGTGAATGCTATATGGTTCGGCAGGTTCTGAGTGTATGTTGAACCTAAAAGTCCTATGGAAATGCAGTGAGTCATCTCACACTGGGTTCCTAGTTAACCAGACTCTGTCCAAAGTATTCTTGTCAGCACCCTCAGAAACAAGAATGCCTACATCACTGAGGGCTCTACAAAAATCGTATTGCCCCCCCTCCCCGCCCACCTCTGGTATCTTCAGCAATAAAATGTCATCTGTACTGTTATATTTATTCAGAAGAACACATAACAAATATAAACAAACAAGGGTTGTCGGCTACAAGATACAAAACTGAGCTTAGTTAGAACACACAAAAGGATCATCACAAGAAAAGTCATGGGCAGTAATGCAGGAAAACACAAATCTAATTTAGTCTGATAAAAGCCCAGTGTGTACATCCCTTCAGATCTGCAAGGAGAATTGTGAGCCACAGGAAATCCAAATTCTTCCAGATGAGAATGAATAATGCCTCTTGTGGTTTCATCTCAAGCCACCCTACAGTGCTGTGTAAGTTTGTCAGAGCCAGATACCCCATATTGTCATACCATCTACCAAGAGAGCAGTCTTCTGTTCTTTCCCAGTTAAGTGCTACTTCCATACACATGGCCACATGTTCGGAGATCATATGGGATATCATTATTGCACCTGCTAAAGAGGGAAAACAGGACTAGCCCTGACTCCACGGTGCAACACTTCAGAGATAATTTTAAAGACAGCTTACCCTAACCTTGGACACTCCCACCAGAGTGGCTTGACACCCCCTCCAGCATAGAGATGACACACAATGATTAATATAACTACCTGTAAGTTTCACTAGGCTCCAGTGCTACATGTGAATAATGTTCAACATTGACTCTTTGATCCTAGCAGAGATAGTTCTGGAAGGAGGTGCACACCACATTGTCATCCATTCCCCTTCAGTGACAGCCTCACTTCCCATAATTGCTTATGCCCACCTCCATCTCTAAATTAATAGTCCAGAATTATGTTGTATATATCTGCTGCTAGGCCCTTCACTCATCTGGTACTGAACAGAGTAAGAGATCATGGTGCTCCCTGAGTGCAACCTCACAGTAATGCATATGATGACACCTGCAACTTTGAAGCCAATTGAGGGCTTATCCACATTTCCTCTTGTCCCGCTGCTTTCCCTTAGGGGAAACTGCTCTTTAACACTCAGTCAGAGCAAACAGCCATCTGGGTTTTCCTTGGACTGCCATTTGTTCAAGTGTGGGTTTTACCTGGAAAAGGAGCAGGTCAAGGGGAAAACCGCTCAGCCCATGCTTTCTAAGCACAACACAAGCAGAAGTGTGGATAAGTCTTAAGTCCCAGCTCCTCCAGCTAAGCTTCCAGCTGTTGCACTGCCAGCAGTTTACACCTCCTGAACAAGTCTTGAATTCTGTGCAATCCCTTCCTTTCTCACCACCCCCCCGGCAATGTTGCTTGTATTGAAATGGTTCTGGAAATAAGGGGTGGCCCACAAAGAGAGTCAAATTGGGCAGTGCAGGAGCCAAACACTGCACATATTTTGCCCACACTTTAAAAGCGGCCTGCAAAACCATGTTCTGTATACGTATTTATTTACATAGTTCTTTTTGTCTGTATAATTCTAAGCACCATATCATGGGTTCCCTGGTGGTCTCCCATCTGGGCATCTCAGCTGACCCACCAAGTGTCCCTATTTCCAAGGGACAGTCCCAGATTTACAGAAGCCATCCCAGTTTCTGATTGACCCCGGAATAACCCACTTTTCCTTAGGATATTCCTATTTTCGTTGGAGAAATGTTGGAGCATATGGAGTTACGTGATCCCCAAGCCAAGGAAATAAGTAACTATACAACCTTTAGAAGACATCTGAAGGGAAGGGGGTTTTTTGGTAATGTTTAATGATGTTTTTGTATAAGTTGGAAACTGCCCAGAATGGCTGGGGCAGCCCAGTCAGAATCATCATCATAATAATAGAATAGGACATTCCTATTTTCATGGGAGAAATGTTGGAGGGCATGAGACAGATATAGGAGATAGCTAGTGCTCAGTAGATGCAGAAACAACTGCAGCTGGAATACAAAGGAATAGGCACATTTCGCATATTATAAAAAGTGGAACATGGAGAAAACTTAGCAGCGTCACTTAAGAGGAGCAGTGCTTGCGGCTGCTGGTTTTCTCAGGGCCCAGGGTTGTTGGGTCGTGAGGTTCATTGTGACACCTCCCCTCTGCTGGCTCATTGGTCACCAGAGTGCTAAAAGGCCTAAAGGTAAAGGACCCCTGACAGTCAAGTCCAGTCGTGGACGACTCTGGGGTTGCAGCGCTCATCTTGATTTACTGGCCAAGGGAGCTGACGTTTGTCCGTAGACAGTTTTTTTCCAGGTCATGTGGCCAGCATGACCAAGCTGCTTCTGGCGAAACCAGAGCAGCGCATGGATATCATTTCATCTGTGTGAGAGAAAGGAGATAGACATGTAAGTAGGATTTCTCTCAGCATCTGCATTCTGTGATGATAGTGAATTCCTCTTGAGCTTAGATGCGTGAATGCCAAAACCAGTTTAGGAACGCAGATCAGGAGAATACTATCTGTGGGCCCCATTTCTCACATTTTTCTCTTTCTTTCCTAGGCTTTCGAGGTTGAGCAAAGTTTTGTCCCACTTGGGGAGAAGGAATAAGGTCTCACCTCTCCTGGAGAACATGGGGAAAAAGACATGAGAAAACTTAGTCATGTCACTTAAGAGGAGCAGGGTTTGTGGTTGCTAGTTTTCTCAGGGCCCAGGGTTGCTGGGTCGCGAGGTTCATTGTGACATCTCCCTCTGCTAGCTCATTGGTCGCCAGAGCTCTAGAAGGCCTGGGGATCTCCTATGCTTGGATCATTCCGAGAGAGAGAGAGAAAGGAGAAGACATGTAAGTAGGATATCTCTCAGTATCTGAATTCTGTGATGATAGAGAATTCATCTTGAGCATCGAGGTATTAGAGATTGCTGTGAGCCCCGTTTTTCTTTTCTAGGCTTTCCAGACTGAGAAGTCCTTTCCCACTTGGGAAAAAAGAATAAAAAAAATTCCTCTCCCAGAGACCTCCCCCTCGCCCACCGCCTCCCCCTCCCCCACTGGACCCCTCTTTGAGAGGACACAGAAGGTAAGACCCTTCAGCATATAGATATTGCTTCCAGAGTAATGTTAGTCCCTAAAGTTTTTTAGGAAAGGTCTCTCTTTAACTGTCTGAGGCCAATTTCAGGTTCAGAAAAATAAAAATATCCCATGTGGCTCTTTGTTTCCCTGTAGGCTCTGCAGACCTCCTGCCATCCTGGTCTGGAAGAAGATGGCAGGAGGAAGAAATGCCAAGGAAAACATGAAGGTAATGTCTGTTTCCAAGGATATGTTCAGAGTAAATAGGAAACTCCCTAGAAATCAGTTATACTTGCTTGCCTTCTCTTCTTTGCCATTGAGATGATATAATAGTTGAAGACCTGGAGGGAGAGCAGGGGCTTTGAAGTTCTCCATCATCTGTGCAGCAGACCGAGAAGACAAACAGGTCACCTAGTCACAGTCATCCCTGCTATGGGCACAGGACTTTGGTTATAACATCAATATGGAACAGTGGGAAAGGTTATGGCAGCAAGATATCAAATTTACATCGTGTTATAATTTGAGGGAAAATACCATGAAGGTGCTCTACCGATGGCATCATACCCCAGCTAAACTCACCAAAATGTATAAAGGAAGCTCACCAATATGTTGGCGTTGCAAAAAGGAGATAGGATCATATTACCATATGTGGTGGACTTGTATGGTGATAAGCGAGTTTTGGAATAACATTTATGATGAATTAAAAAAACTATTTAAACTTAAAGAAAAGACCGGAGATTTTCCTTCTAGGAATATTACCAACAGAAATAAAGCAAAACAAAAGACCACTGTTTATGTACTCAATTACAGCTGCAAGAATACTCGTAGCCAGAAGTTGGAAATGTGAAACAATACCAACAATAATAGACTGGCAAACACGCATGGTAGAGTATTTTCACTTAGCAAAGCTGACTAGAAAAGTTAGGGGAGCCCTAAATCAAAAAGTATAGAGAGAATGGATATTATTCAAGGAGTATATAAGATCACACTGTAAAAATGAAATTATCCTGGCAGAATTGAATGATACTTGTGTATAATAAATAATTGGAAAAATATATTAGAAAAATATGCAGAAAAAGCTATAAAATAAACTGTGATAAAATTAAGATACTAGAAAAAGTACAACGAGAATGATTGGAAGTTTTTGTTCTAGAAGAACAAAACTTTATTGGTCAAGATATGATAATACAACCGATATTCTTTTATTTTAATGTTAATTCTTCTTTGTTTTTTATTTATATTCTTGTTACTCCTTTTTCATTTTTGTGTGAAATTCTGTTGTAATTATTTGTAATGTATTTGTATGATAGTATTTTAAATCAATAAAATAAAAACAAAAAAACAAAGTCATCCCTGCTAGGATGAGAGACATCCCTGCTATCTCTTCCAACAGAAACAATTAGCCAGAGCCAAAGAATGGCAGTAGGGATGATAATTTAGGTAAACCAATTTCCTCTCATGTTCTCCTTCATAGTAAAGTTTCGGGGTGAGGAGCCATGGAACTCCTTGGAACTTGCGGAAGGGCTGTACCTTGGTGGTAGGCAGTCTGATTGACATACAGAAAGCAGACTGATGGAAAGGGACGGAGCACCTGCCCCTTCTCAAGTGGGCTGCAAGAGGAAGGATGCTCCCTCCTTTCCAACCAGCATAGAAACACTGCTCTCCACCTTTCCACTGCCAGCCCCTGACAGGCTAGTAAGACTTTTTGCAGGCTTGTAACTTTTGTGGGTTATTCACAGTGCTGTGTTCATATTTGGTTCAATTGTCATTTGTGTTGGTGACTAACTTTCCCCATTGCTGGATGCTATGCAGGCTTGAGGCCATCTTTTGGCAGATCTGCCCTCATGCTGCCGTTTTCCAGCACTACTCTAATAATAATAATAATAATAATAATAATAATAATAATAATAATAATAATATTATTTATACCCTGCCCATCTGGCTGAGTTTCTCCAGCCACTCTGGGCGGCTCCCAATCAAGTGTTAAAAACAGTACAGCATTAAATATTAAAAACTTCCCTAAACAGGGCTGCCTTCAGATGTCTTTTAAAGATAGGATAGCTGCTTATTTCCTTCACATCTGAAGGGAGGGCGTTCCACAGGGTGGGCTCCACTACCGAGAAGGCCCTCTGTCTGGTTCCCTGTAACTTCACTTCTCGCAATGAGGGAACCGCCAGAAGGCCCACAGTGCTGGATCTCAGTGTCCTTCTCAGTGTCACTCTCCTTCTGTCGCTTGGTTCCTCAAATATCGGGGGACGCAAGCACAACCATGAACCACAGAAACTGAACACAGGAGTTTTCCCTCACTCTCTACCAATGCTGGGCAAAGCTCAACCACAGAACCAACCAGAGCTGTGTTTCCCATACGGCTTAGTGGTGCGTTGCACCAGGGCGCCGGCCTCTCAGGGGCTCCCCAGCAAGTGGGGGAGCTGCACAGCTTTGCCGGCAGCCTCCCCTTTCCCTGCACACCCATCAGCTGTGCCCCGTCAACCATATGGCTGGCGGGCATGCAGCTTGCCTTCCAAGCCTCTGCGGGAGGAGAACAATCCCTGCAGAGGCTTCGGATGGAAGCTGCGCCCCGCCAACTATATGGCTGGTGGGCACGCAGCTTCCCTCCCAAGCCTCTGAGGGGATTGCTCTCCTGCAGCGACATGGGGGAGAGTTGCGCGCACCCCCCCATGGCTGGCAGTGCACAGCTTTGCTGCCACCCCCCACTATGCCACCCCCCAAAATATCCACTGAGTGGATATTTGCACCCTGGCGCCGCATCTGATAAAGACGACCCTGGAACCAACCTCACCATTTCCCAGTGAGCGTGTCTCTTCTTTGGGGCTTCTGAAGGAGGACAATGGCCCAACTGCAGCATGCTCTGAGAAACAGCTTTTCAGTGAACATGGCATGCTGTCGTGAATGTCACCTTGCAGCTTGATCTGCCCTTCCTGTGAGACAGCCGCCCTCCTGGGGCACCAGGGCCACCCGGGTCACAGTGAGTTCTGGAGAGGAGCGGGGACGAGGGAAGAAGTGCCAGTGCCACTATGGGGGACCAAGGGGCAGAGAGAGCCAAGCCCAAGTCCCCCCGGAGCCGGCCCTGCCCCCCTACAAAATGTTGAGAATGGTATTAGTAGTTAGCTGTAAAGAAGGGAAGAAACTACTGTTTCCATTATCCCTAACCATTCTAATTGGGGTTGATGGGAATTAGAATTCAAGAATATCTGGTGAACTATATATTCCCAACCCCACTGTTAATCCTGGAATAAGTCCCAATGAATGCAGTTGCGCTTACAACTGCATGGATAGGATTGCACTGCCTATTTCGCAAATAAAACTAGCCAGATAAACAAACATGCTGGAGGTAGCATTGTATTCTCCTTCTCTGTTTATTGGGCAAGTTTGTACATCAGTTATTGTACTATATAAAATAATTGCTTCTGCAAGATGATACTGTGACTTTTAACTTTTCCTGTTTTGGTTGCTTCTGTTTTATAATTCTTTATAATTCTTTATTTTATTTTTCTTGTACTCTTCATATAATTGAAAATCAAATAAATTTGGGTGGGGGTGGCATCTAGCATGAGGAGCACAAGGCCCTCTTAATGTTATCAGACTCCCATCAGCCTCAGCTGACATGGCCAAGGGTCTTGGGTCATGGCCAAAGGTCAGGGAGGATGGGAGTTGTAGTCAAGCAGCATCTAAAAGACCATAAGTTCCCTGTACATAACTGAAGTGAACTCTAAGGGCTTTAGGGGTTGCTTGTGCGTAAATAGCCGCCGCCCTGGGCTAGGTTGGCTGGTTAAACCATTTCTCGCTGGACAGCCATCCACTCCGTGGCTGTTCAGTCACTGGCAGAATCCGTCAGTGGGCGTTTCTTAAACCTTTTCCAACATAAAAGTTGTTTGACGCCCAGTCTCCTCCTACTCTCCCTGCGCGGAAGTCTTCTGCGCAGGGAAGGCGTGGGTAGCGGAGGACCTGTGCTCTCCCCGCTGGTGTCCAGTGAAGAGTCCCGGAGCCTGCTCTCTGCTTCCCCCATTGGCCCCCCTCTATCCCTGGCGTAGCGCTGATTTTCTTCCCCAACAGGAGACTTGCCTCTCTCCCTGCTTGGCCCCTCTCCAGCATCGTTGTGGGGCCTCGCCTCCTCCTCTAGTTCCGATGGCAGTTCCCTGACATGAACATAACATCCAAACTGCTAATATAACATCAGATATATATCATCAATACCTCTCCTACAAATGAAAAACAAAACAAAACAAATCTCCTGGATTTCCATGAGTTATAGTTTTCATATATGTATTATTATTAATAAAATACACATCAGTAGTTAATTAATCTATATATCACTGGACCATCATGAAGTCTCTCTAGGATCATGAGGAACCTGTGGCCCTCCTTTTGTAGCCAGACTACAATTCCCCCCATCCCTGAACATTGGCCATGCATGCTGGCTTGGGCTGCTGGGAGTTGGAGCTGGAAGTTGGATTGTTCCAAAGTTTCAGGCAGAGATAAGGCTTCGCCAATCCTGCTTCTTGAAGTCCTTTTAACTGGAGATGTCAGACTGAGACTGCAATTCCAAGCATGTTTACTGGAAAGACCCAATCCATTCAGTGTGACTTACTTTCAGATAAACATGTATACAAGTTGCAACCTGAATTTAGGGTCTTCTGCTCCCAGAGCAATCAATATGTGCTCCGCCTTTGTGCTACTGCCCCTCCCTGACATCACACAAGAGTCCTGGTGGGCAGTCAGTAGGTATTGGCTCCAGTGACAAATCAAGAACAAGGCTTCCCAGGAGGGATCAGATCCAGCAACAGTCTCGTGTTGCTGGCAAAAGTACATATCCAGCATGACTGATTAGGCAATTCCTGCATCATACAGGAATAGGCTCCAAGCTCTCGTCAGCAAGGGGCCGAAGGTGATCAGCTGTGCAGCAAGGGAGATGGCAACACATCAAGGTTCAGGACCCAGATTTCATTCCTTATCTTATTGGACTAGCTGCACTGGGTGTTGCTATGGGACAAGATCCATGTTTGTGTACAGTGCAACTCTCCAGGGTCAAGTTCCAGCTTCAGTCTTGCCAGTGACGCTGGTCCACTTCACTGTCACGTAATGCTGTGGGACCAGTTCCTTCTCATCATGAGCCTTCTGAGTTCCACTGCCACTGCTAGTTAAATGTGCCAGCCACCTGCTCAAGAGCCCTGCAGATCACTGAAATTATGCACTCCTTACCCAAAGACCTGTAAAGGTACACTAAAGTCAAGGCAAATGAGGTTGGAGGGAATCTGAGAGGTTGACCTGCCCATGCACTTTTATGGTTCATAAAAGGAGAAAGAGGGTGAACTCTTTTGAAATGGCTGTTCCTTCTTCCCCTTCTCACCTAAGCTCCTGTTTTGCTGTAGCACATTTCCTATTCACACACAAAGAGAAGCACAGGAGGATGGCTTATGGCTGCATCCAAGGCAACCTGTTCTCCTTCCTCAGAAGTGGACAGGAGCTGGGGAGGAAAGACTTTTGTGCCTCTCAGCTCCAGGTTCTGGAGAGCCTTTGGGCAAGACACCCTCCATGGACCCTCCCTCAGGGCTCATCCATACTTCCATTTGGTCCATGACTTCTAGGCATGGATCCAACAGGTTTTTCTTTTATCCTGCCATTTTCCCCAGGATAACCCGTGGTTTACTGCTGAATCAGAGCAAATGTCAATCAGGTTTTCTGTGGATTGACACTTGTTCTGATTCAGCAATAAACAGCAATTTAAAGGTTCAGGAACCCTGCCTTCTTTTTTGCATCTGGCCATCCTACTGACCTCAGGCATACCATTCCAAATTTCAGATGAGGGGAGAGATTTCATGGAGAGGGCTAGACCCACAGCAACCATCCGGTCCAGTGTCAGTGTCTGGCACCCAGAGGAAGCTGCTATGGTTTCAGTGCCACACCATTGCCCATTGGCACTGAAGCCTGGTCTTGCTCCCTGGAGGGGTCTGCTGACTGTGTTATGCAAGGGGCATTGTGGGAACCTCAAAAAACAGCAGCTTGTAGCTGCTTTCTGTTGCTGCCTTCAAATAAGCTAAGGACTGAATGTAAAAAGAGTTCCACCAGATGGCACTTTGAGAGCCCCTTCAAACCTGGAGCCAACCCAGATAGCAAAAGCAATTCAGTTTGTAGAACCAGCAGACAGGTAAAAAATGGAACAGTGGACTTGGAGAGGTGCAATGGAGGAGAACTGCCCCTCCGAATGGTGCCCCCACTGATGCTTTTTGTGCTGAGGGGAGGGGTATCTGCTTTTTCCAAGGACAGTTCTCAATGCACCCGGTTGAGCACTAGAGGGTGGGTGTGTGATGTGGGAAGCTAATGTATGGACAAGCTTTTCAGTGTCTGCCTGGAAGCAAGCACTGGCACCCTTGGGACACCTGGAACAAGAATGGAATCAATACCATCCAACACATGAAGATCAATGCTGTCTGGGAAACCAACCAGGCTATGCTTGCGCAATGATAAAGTGTGTTGGTTTCCCCACCTGGCTCCCTGATGCCTCTTCCTTGCCAGATTTCACAAACTTATTTGCTCAGCAAACATTTGGAGAACCCTTCATTGAGCTCCCCAAATCATTGTCCACTTAGTTAAAAAAAACCAAGATAATTTGTTACCATTATTGTGGTAGGATTTATAATAATGTTGGTCAGAGGGCAGGTCTCTGTTGCATCTGGTGCTAAAACAAGAACAGGGGACGGGGAGCAGGTGCTGTAAGTCCCCAGGATTCTTCTACCCCCCCCCCATTTTTTCCTCTCATTGGAAGAAACTTAAAATCATGCTCTTTTAATGGTTCTGTCAGCGCAAGCATTTCAGCTTTTCAGACTGATCACCCCTCTTCTCCCCATATGCGCTATTCTGAGGGTTCTCTTGACGCACACATGGGAAGGCATGGGGGGAGGATAGGAAAGCCCCACTGCGATACCAAAAGGTCTTGCATGGGCTTCCACTAGCAGAACTCATTAGTTGAATCCCACCCTAAGGGTCCTTTATGCACATAGGTGATGCCAATGAGATTTTCAAGAATTTGCACAGGATTAATATTCAACGCAGCAGCCCAAAGAGGAGCACCACTGCAAGGCCAAGAGACGTGCATAAACGTACACAGTTCATAAAGAAAGAGTGCAAAAAGTATTGTAGAGTCTCAGAAAGTTTTGTGAGCACTTCATATACTGCACAGCTGAGCCCTAACTTAGGACTTAGTCAGGGTCTTTTCCAGGGAGTCTTCTCTTCTCATGAGGTGACCAAAGTACTGGAGTCTCAGCTTCAGGATCTGTCCTTCCAGTGAGCACTCAGGGCTGATTTCCTTAAGAATGAATAGGTTTGATCTTCTTGCAGTCCATGGGACTCTCAAGAGTCTCCTCCAGCACCATAATTCAAAAGCATCAATTCTTCGGCAATCAGCCTTCTTTATGGTCCAGCTCTCATGAGAA
Source organism: Podarcis raffonei (assembly GCF_027172205.1). NCBI lineage: Eukaryota > Metazoa > Chordata > Lepidosauria > Squamata > Lacertidae > Podarcis > Podarcis raffonei. The sequence goes on from NC_070603.1 coordinate 4,369,465, forward strand.
GAGAAGACTCCCTGGAAAAGACCCTGATGTTGGGAAAGATTGAGGACACAAGGAGAAGGGGACGACAGAGGACGAGATGGTGGGACAGTGTTCTCGAAGCTACCAACATTAATTTGACCAAACTGCGGGAGGCAGTAGAAGACAGGAGTGCCTGGCGTGTTCTGGTCCATGGGGTCATGAAGAGTCGGACACGACTAAATGACTAAACAACAACCAACACTTTGAATTGTGCTCAGAAATGTACTGGGAGCCAATGCAGTTCTTACAGGTCTGGTGTTATATGGTGTCGGTGGCTGCTTCAAATCACCAGTTTAGCTGCCACATTCTGGATTAGTAGTAGTTTCCAAAGTCACCTTGGAAACAACTAAACAACAACAACAACTCTCAGATACGATCCTGAACAGAACGTAAGACGCGACTGCGTGTCTGTGCGTGCGTGGGTTGCGTTTCACCGCTTCCACGTATGCGCGTGACATCATTTTGGCCGTCTGCGCATGCGCGAGCAGCAAAACACGGAAGTAACGCACTCCGTTACTTCCGGCTCGCCGCGGAGCGCAACCCAAAAATACTTTTCCTGAAACGTATTTATCCCCGGGTTTGACTGTATATCGGTTTAGAATTGCACCCTAAATGTGACCTTGCATTTGAGTCTCTGTGTGTGTGTGTTCCTAGAAATTGCAGGTGTGCAGGCCGTGATCCTAAATTGTGGGTGGAGGGGGGTTCAATCCTTTTCTTCTATGATGCTGTTGAAAACCGGAGGTAAACTGCTATTTCATCTGAGAAGGTATCCCTGGATTCACTTTGGGTTAGATTCAACTAAAGAGATGCACTACTGGGAGCCAATGCATTTAGTCCCGATAGCACAATGGGGCTTTTCCCCTCCTCTTCTCCCAGCATGCTAGCATGCCCCCCCAAAAAAACTCAAGTGGTGGGGGAATCAGGAGACAACCCGCCAGAGCACTGCACTGGGGGAGGATCATTCCATCAGACAAGCAAAAATGCTGGCATTGACAGAGCCATCTCCTTAGTGCTACTTTGAATTCCACCCTTCTTTAAATTCTGCAACCTGGGAGCAGAACTAGATGTGACACTACTCCCCCACCCCTTTGGACACCCATGGCTGCCATTGCTCGTTCTTCCATCCCCACCTCACCTAATGGCCAGTGTGGGGAGGGGTAACCTAGAGAGCACTGAACCCTGGTGTCCCATAATGTGCCCTCTTCTACTGCATGTTGCCAGGATGAGGCGAGAAACAGGGAGTGAGGGCAGCTCAGCGTCTCTCATTAACATCTTGCTCCGCCTGAACCCTCCTCAAAAACCCTCCCAGGTTTTTCTTTTGTCTTTCCTCCAAATCCTTTGGGAGTTTTGCCTGGAGGGGAAACTTCAATTTTGCATCAGATTTCACTTTGCAAAATAAAATGTCAGTTATTTTCGTTTTCGTTAAGTGAATGCTGAACCTGCATGAGGAGCAGCAAACGAGGTCTTTTTTTCTCTTTGTACGGAGCAGCAACTGAGAGGAGGAAACAGGTGGCTCGCAGGGCCACAGGCTCTGGCTGGAAAGGCATCTGGCTGAGGTATTTATAACTGCAAGGAGCCTCACATGAAAAGTGACTAAGAATCAAAGGGCTGTATTTTTAAACAAGCTTTGACGCAAGTGCGAACAAAGAGCTATAAATTAACCACCTACACCCCCCACGCTCTGTGCCTTCCCAGCCTAACAGGATGCAGGGCTGTTGAGGAACTAGGACTGCCTTGTCATCAACACCAAAATAAGACAATTTTTCACCTACTTTTCTGGAGGCCCACTGAAGCTGGAACTCTATATTTAAACAAATGTGTAAAAATTATTTATTTATTCAATTTCTGTCCCACCTTTCCCTCCCAAAGGAGCGCAGGGCTGAGTGGCAAGCACATTGTTAAAAGCAGTATCATTAAAAACCTTCTAAAAATAGTTTCTATAGCATTCTAAAAGCAGTTTTAAAAATTCTCTCAGCCAAGGATTTCAGGGTTGCCAAGAACAGTATCTCTCAGCCATCAAATACCTTTGTAAATCAGGATTATTAATTTTTTAAAAAATCCCTTCAAAGTCTCCAATAAGGAAGACAGACATATCTCACCAAAAGAGGCCGTTCCACAAGCAAGGAAGAGCCACTGAGAAGGCCCCATCACGGGTCAACACAAACCAGGCAGCCCTCAGGAGTGGCACCACAAGCAAGGCATCACCTGCTGGTCACATTGCTCTCTCTTGAACTCAAGCTCTGTCAGGAAGGCTACTGAGGGCACAGGTACAGGGTAACTTTCAATGCTATAGAGGGCCTCTCCCGACATCCTCTTTATAGAGCAATTACCCTGATTTACCTGAATACAGCTTCTGCAGAGGTTAGGTTATATCCGTTCTTTATTGAGTTTTCATTCTGATTTGTTTGTGAGGTGGTTATAACAGGCATTCGTCCTGCATTCATCTTGAATTGCTTGCATGGTGTTTATACAGCCTCTGGATGGTCAGTTGTTCCCACACTTTCCAAACAGTGAAGAGTCTGTTTCTTTTTAAAGTGGATTTGTTGTGCCAGGGCAGGGGCATCCAATGTGGCTTTGGACTCCAACTGCCAGTCAGGGATGATGGGAAGTGTAGTCCAAGGGCACCTGAAGGGCACCACATTGACTACCCCTGTGCTAGGGCGACACGGCACTTTAATCCCCTTTAACTGCACAAGTTCAGTATGCCCTTGAATCCCTCCTGCAAAACAGTGACAGTGAATATGAAGCATAAGTGAAACGTAAATAAATTCTGCAGCAGTTAATGTAGATAAGAAAATCCGCATAAGAGTGCTATCCTCTTCAGACAAACTGAACTCAGTGAGATTTACATACCTCACACATCAATTTATTTCTATGCCACCTTTCCATAGTTAAAATCATGTTCAAGACGGCTTACAACATGAAAAAAATTACGTAATTACATAACAAAAATAGTCATAAACTAGGGTTGCCTGGGGAAAACCTGGACATGTCATGGGGGGGGGGCAACATGCCCACCTGAGAGGAGTCCGGTTTTGGGGAGTTTATTTTTAATTTTTAAAATAAAGACGAAAATAAAGATACAAAGGATTCATATAAATAACAGCAACAACCCCCCTCCAACAACCCCCCCTGGCCCAAGAGCCTGTTCAGCAGCTTCAGTTTTTGTAGCTGGAGTCAGTCAGCCCACACTCTCCCAGGTCAAGTGGGAAAGCCCTGCAAGGCAGGGAGCAGGTCTTCCAGGAGTCACATCCAAGACTTGCTCCCAAATAAGAGTATAAGATACTACTTTTCTCAGTTATCAGAGTTACATAACTAAGTCTGCTTTTGCTTGTCACGGGAAATAGCAAAGCTGGATATATGTGCAGCATGTATACTCTGGTCCCTAAAAGTTGCACCTCATTCCAGCTTCCAAAATTGCATGAAATATTTTTGTTGTCATAAGGACTAGAAATGTTTGAGTGAAAGATGGGATCTCAGGTTGATTAATTCAGCCCCTCAAAACCTGTTTTCTATATATCACTTACAGCTTTGTCTTTCCCTGTTCCTTGTTTACTGTCTAGCAAGGAAAAAAAAGATTACCGGTATCTTCCATTGCAATTTCTTTGCATCCATAAACCTATTAAAAACAAATATTAATAAAATCACCATCATGAAATTCAAATATAAAATCAATAAAACTTTTAGAAGAAATATTGGTAGCTAAAATCATGCTTGCTGCAACAGAGAAAGTTTTCAGCAGGCAAGTAAAACACTGTGATGAAGCTGCTGACTAAAAAGCGCAGGTGCTGCCGCCACACTAAAGAACCAGCTCCTCAGAAATGGGGAACAGACATTCTGAGGCACTTGTAAAAGTGCAGGTTCCACAGATTGAAGGATCAGATAAATGCAAATATGGGGCAAGCTGAACACCTTTATTTTAACTGCAAGATAGACCCAAAAGAGAAAATAACAGAACACCACTAGTAATCACATACAGCTCTCAATCAGAGATTTGCAACATCTCTTAGATAATGACAGCTCTCTTTCCCAAGCTCTGGGAGGAAGACCTTTCATTGCCTACAGAAAGCCACCCAATCTTAAACCGCTCCTCACACACAATAGTACAACAACCAGACTTAACGAGGACACTGGCACAAGAGCCTGCAAAAAATCTAGATGCCAACTTTGCTGCCACATCATTATTGGCCCCAATAACTTCAAACATACCATCTCAGGCCTATTTAATTGTTCATCTTCCAACATTATATATGCTATCAAATGCCAACAGTGCCCTTCAGCTCTCTATACTGGACAAACTTTATGCCAAAGAATAAATGGGCATAAATCATAAAACAGAGAAAACAGAGAAACCAATAGGAAAACACTTCAGTCTCCCAGGACATTCTATACAAGATCTTAAAGTAGCTGTCTTATTGCAAAAGAATTTTATACACTTAAAAGAGAAGTTGCTGAATTACAACTCATTACTAAATTAAAAACTATGGAGAGACCTAGTCTGAATAGAGATACTGGGTTCATATCCCATTATACATACTAAAGCTAATTTTGGTCATCTATCCCTTTAAAAATCCCTTGCCCTTTCCTGTGGAACCAACTGCCATAACAGTAATCAACAGTTATAAGGTTGAAGCAACCTCTGCTTCAGAGTATCTGACAAAGTGTGTATTACACATGGAAGCTCATACCTTGAAAGCTTATATTTAGTTGATCTTAAAGGTGCCACTGGAATTATTAAAAAAAGATTTTTTTCATCTTTCACCTTGTTATTTATTATGGTCCCAAGCTCTTAGTGGTACCATTTCGCACTGTGCATTTTCACAAGCAGGTTTGTCAAGCCTCAACCTGAAGGTGTCTTTTGAAAGCTCCATGGCACCAATGCAGTTACGCAGCCACTTTCCACCCACTGCCAGCTTCTCCAACACCAGCCCCTTCTGCCTGCTGTGGCAAGCAGGATTTGAATTCTGTCCCAAAAGCCGTGGGAAAGAAGTGATGAAATGGCAGGCCAGGAGGCATAACAGCTGGTGGTCAGCATTTGAAGAGACAAGCAGCTCTAGATTCACACTTGGCAATGTTTCAAATCTAAGCCTTGTAGCCAGCACTAAGCAGTCCCTATGCCAAAATCAAGACTGTAATAGTTGCTTTTGAATATTTTCCTGCCAAAGTCAATAACTGCAAGGTCCAAGCCACTTGGCTGAATTTTCCCAAGGTCTTCATGTTTGTTGCATGAAAGGCTAATTTTTAATTTTACTATCAAGAGTGTTATTCGGCTCCACCATCAAGGTTATCTTCATCCCCCTCCCAGGTTCACTGTGGAAAGGAAGCTGTACAGCAATGCATATAGCCTGGTGGAACAGCAGGTGCTTTCAATGCAGAAGGAATCCGGTTGAGTCCCTGGCATCTCCAGTTAACAAAATCTGGCACCAGCACTGAGAAAGACCCTTCTTTGCCTATGACCTTAGGATGCTTCTGCCAGCCAGAGTAGACAAAACTGAGCTAGATGGAGCAAAGGTCTGAATCCAACTCTGCATAAGGCATTTTCATATAAAAGCCAGTTCACAGGAACAATCTGTTTCCCACTCAGCTTACATGGTAAAGAGTGGCAGAAAACTAACCAAATATATAAATACAAGTCTATGACGAGATTTTTTTGTTAATATTACAAAGCCAATATAAATTACAGTGTTAAAAAGCCCACCCTGAAAAATCACACTGGTTAGAAAGGCAGTATCTGCCAGCTAATAAAGCAGAGCATGAAGACATTAAACTTTAACAATGCAATCAACAAATGTCATTATAATGATAAAATTACTGTATATTATAGAGCTCAATGGGAGATGGTTCAACCCGCCCACTTCACTGCAGGCTAATCATTTGTAAACTGCTTAAAAGTATTTTGTTTAAGTGGCTAAATAAAGCATGAGTACCTGAGCACATCCTGGAATCAATACTGAATAGTGAAGAGGATGACTGTCACACCTGTGTGCTCTCCATAGGTCTTGGACCAGCATTGCCAACGGTGAGGGATGGTGGGAACTGGAGTCCTAAGCATCTGAAGGGTCATAGGTTGGGGAAAGGTGGCGAAGAAGGTGAGTTCTCTGAGTTTTTGCTTTAAGATGCTAACCATTTCAAGTTCTGCAATTGCCCCAAGTTTTGCTGGTCTCAAGCAACTAGATATAATATTATTTCTTGGCTGCAGGTGCATCTGTAAATAAGAACTCATTGAACTCAAGTTATTTTAGGCAGCTGAAATAGATGCTGTCATTGCAGGCATATTTTGTGATACACATTATACAAATGTTAATTACAAACATTATATAACATTCACATTTTATACAAACATATAACTGCTGAATCTCTATAATGTCAGCAACAGGACAAAAATACCTTCCAAAATAAAAGGGCTAATTTCATCAAAAATAACAGCCTATGAAAAACACTGTAATATAAGTTTACAATCACTATGTGGTTTAAAATTCAGGTGGTAGCCATGTTGGTCTGACGCAGTTGAAATAAATAAAAAAAATGTCCAGTAGCACCTTAGAGACCAACTAAGTTTGTTCTGGGTATAAGCTTTCGTGTGCATACTTCTTCAGCTTATACCCAGAACAAACTTAGTTGGTCCCTAAGGTGCTACTGGACAATTTTTTTATTTATGTGGTTTTAATCAAAGATACCCAAAAGGAATGACAGAAAAACAGAAAACAAAGAGCCATTCCAGCCACTTCTCAAAGCAAAAAAAAAAAAAAAGACACTGAAGTAACAACATGTATCTGCCACTTGATTGTACAAAAACTTCCAAGCAGTTCACAAAAATATAAACCAAAGCATTAAAATTATCAATAAAAACAGTTAAAAACAGGTATTTGAAGATATTCAATAGACTTCAATAGCAGCTAAAAAAACACAAACAACGTGTAACATCCAATTGTCCAGATAGGCTTGCCTAAGCAAAAAAATGTTTTAAGCAGTCACTAAAAAGAGAGCAATGAATGAGCCTGACAGATGTCAACAGGAAGGAAGCTCCAAAGTGTGGGGACTGCCATACAAAAGACAGGTGTCTTACAAATGTGGCACCTATAACAGTGCCAGTTCCTCAGACTGAAGCAGTTGAAAGAGCATATACTGCAATTTCTGGAAGCCCCACACAGAGTGCATGGCGGCAGTCCCATCTTGAAGTCAACAACGCCTGGACCACTGTGGCCAAGCTCTCTTGATCCAAGAATGGTAATGGGTTATTCCATGCCAAATCACCTGATTTTAATACTCGGCCATGCTCTCACGACTCATATTTTCTTCCAAAAAAAATTATGTGTAGATACTGTTATGTACTGAAGTTCTCACCCTGGGCCAGCAGGGGGATACTGTAGATAGTTATGCAAATGAAGGATCGAAAGTGACGTTCAGTGATTGGATAGTTTGTATGCAAATGAAGGATCGAAAGTGACGTTCAGTGATTGGATAGTTTTAGAAAGTTGCAACAGTTACGTTGTTCTGGAGCCCTATATAAGCAGGCTGACTGAGCTCCTCAGTTCAGTTCTGTTCTGGCCTTTGAATAAACAAGAGCTGTTTGAAGAATCGCTGTGTCGTTTGATATGTTCACCCACAACTTAACAGATACCTATGAGATAAGCTCAAAATAATATTTTAAGATATTTTTGGTCCAAAATTGGGTGCAGGAGAATTTGTTGAAAATTTCGATTTTTGTGAGATTTAGCCTAATGCAATTTCTGCATCAGTGTAGAAAAAACGTCCTGTTTCACTTATTTTTCAACCGATTAGGTTTATTTTGGTATCAAAATAAAGCTAATTGTGGTCTCTTTCAACATAAGGTACAAAAATGGTCTTAAGTGCCACAGAAAAGGGTCACCGACCATTCAAAGTGAATTTTTGTTCTTCCTGGTAGGTTCGATAAGCCATAGCATGCAAACCACAACTAACACATGTTTCATACTTTTGTTGTAGAATGAGCTAACCATGTACTTGTTATGTTTTAAAAATAAGGAGGGTGTTTTTTTGCGGTTATAAAATAAATTGATTTTGAAGTAAATTTTTTACCAAAAGTTTTTTACTTTTTTTGGACAGGTTTAAGGTCTCTTTGAGCCTGAAATAACTCACACATTCGTGAGAATAGTTAAAATTGTACCCTCTTATGTTACAATGTCATCTGAAGTTATTTTTAAAAGTTTTTTTGATTATTTAATAAAAACAAAATACATCTCAGAGCCCTTGTTCATTTTATGGTGTAAAACACTTCTGCAATGATTTGGTCATTTTCGGTGTTGTTTTTGTTTGTTTTGTTTCTCAAAGGCCATAGCTCTCATTTATTGCCTCGGTCATCAAACTGACGATTTTGCCAACAAGAGACCCTCCTTTTCTGTGGCACTTAAGACCATTTTAATAACTTATTTTGAAAGAGACCACGATTAGCTTTATTTTGATACCAAAATAAACCCAATCGGTTGAAAAATAAGTGAAACAGGACGTTTTTTCTACACTGATGCAGAAATTACATTAGGCTAAATTTTCAAAACATTCTCTTGCACCCAATTTTGGACCAAAAAATCTTAAAATATTATTTTGAGCTTATCTCATAGGTATCTACACATCTACACAAGAAAATCTGAGTTGTGAGAGCACATGGGACCAGGTGATTTGGCGTGGAATGGCCCTAATACCTCTTGTACCAGACACAGCAGAGAAAAGGCACTTCAGCTGAGCCTACCTGGGCCTCCAGAGACAAAGCTGGATCCAGAAGTCATGCCTTTATCAAAGGCAGATCTGGGGGGGGGGGGATGACCAGTGTGTTCACACCAGGCATGGAGCTTCTGGGCACCACAACTATGAGATCCAATGGAAGGCGAGAGGCAGGTGGCACAGGGTGCTACGAAAATTTGAGACACCAAGGTCCACCTCTGCTTTTATAGAATATGAGCAGCTGAGGGCCCAGTCAAGACTGTGAATCAAGATGGCTTCATATAGAAGTAACACAATACAGAGCATTTTTGTGAACCACAAAATGCCGCCTCCGTGCCACCGCCAGGGAAGATCTACATCTGGAATGAGGGGGTGAGTGAAGATCTACATTGGAAATGGGGGGGGGGTCAAACAGTTGGAATCAAAGACTATTGCAGGGTGTGGGGAAGGGGCTTGCTCTGAATCACCCTGGGCAGGTGCAGAGAGCAGGAGACCCTAAAGGGCAGCCCCCGCCATTTCTTCCTTAGGGGTGGAAGGAGACTGGCAGCACCTCAAGAGACTGCTGTAGAAGTGACATTGGCGGATGAGTTGCCAAGGAGGTGGCACATCTGGCCTCCAAGGAGCGCACCACAGCCGTCGCTGCCATCAAAGCAGCAGCAGTGGGTGACGCATTTCTTGGAGGCCAGATCGGCCGCCCCTGTGGATCCTGCCACTCAAGGCAGTTGCCTCACTTTGCCTCATGGGTGGGCCGGCCCTGACACAATATTCAAATCAAACCAATTACATTCATAATCAAAAACATGTTTTTTTTTAATTTCTTTTTATTAAGTTTCATGTAAATAACCAAAAAGAAAAACAACTTCACAGTTACAAAGAAAAAAAAGAGAAAAATACAAAACAAATATCTAAACATAACATAAGTATTATCTATTTCCGTTACCATTCTTTGTCTTCACATTTATCTCTTTATATCTTAAGAACTTAAATCATTCTTCTACGCTCTATTGACCTCCATCCCTCCCGCTTTCAGGCTTCTTAATATACATAATTTATTTTCCCCGCAGCTAATAATTGTTAATAGTTTACACGTCGTAGGATTTATATCAAATCTGCTATAGTTTTTAGGCTTCTGTAATTCCCTTCAATGTATATCATAAATTTGTTCCAGTCATTAATAAACTTTGTATTTTTTTGGTTTCTGATTTTTTGAGTCATTTTTGCAAGTTCAACAAATTCAAATAATTTTGTTTGCCACTCTCTAATTGTTGGGATATCTTGATTTTTCCAATTTTGGGCAATTAATAATCTGGCGGCGGCTGTGGCATACTGAAATAATGTCTTATCTTCATTTTTGACTTCATCCCCAATTATCCCTAGTAGAAATGCTTCCGGTCTTTTAGGGAATGTATATTTAAATATTTTTTTTAACTCATTATAAATATGTTCCCAATATTTCTTCATTTCTTCGCATGTCCACCACATGTGGAAAAAGTTACCTTCTTTAACCTTACACTTCCAGCAGTTCTTATTCCCAGTTTTGTACATTTTCCCCAACTTTGCTGGGGTAATGTACCACCTGTACATCATCTTTTCTAAATTTTCCCTGAGTGTTACACATGCTGTAAATTTCATTCCACTAGTCCATAATTTCAGCCATTTGTCATACTCTATATTATACCCCAGATCCATTGCCCATCTCGTCATTACCCCCTTTATTTCCTCGTCTTTGGTATCCCACTCTAGTAATATGTTATACATTTTGGATAATAATTTAGATTTGCCTTCGATTATCTCTATCTGAAACTTAGATTTCTTTTCATTCATTCCTACTTTTTTATCATCTCTCCATACTGCATTTATTTGATGGAATTGTAACCAACCCGTTAATTTGTCTTTCAACTCCTCGTAAGGTCTCATCTTCCATCCATTTTCTGATCTTATCAGTAGGTCCTCATAAGTCAGCCTTTCTCCCTCCATATTTGCCTTTTTTGTTATTAGAATATCAATTGGTGATAACCACCAGGGCGTCTTCCATTCTAGGAGTTTTTTATTTCTTTCCCACACTTCAAGTAGGGGTCCTCTAATAATATGATTTGAGAATCCTTTATGTATCTTCTCTTTATTCTGCCATAAATAGGCATGCCAGCCGAACCTATTGTCGAACCCCTCTAGGTCCAACAGGTCGGTGTTTTCCAGATTAATCCAGTCTTTAATCCAACAAAGGCTGGCAGCCTCAAAATATAACTTCAGGTTAGGTACTGAGAAGCCCCCTCTTTCTTTCCGATCTGTAAGGATTTTGAATCTAATTCTTGGTCTTTTGCCCTGCCATATGAATTTCGACAGGGTTCTTTGCCAATCTGTAAATATTTTAGATCCTCTAATCACTGGGATGTTTTGAAACAGGAAAAGCATTCTTGGGAGTAGATTCATTTTTATCGCCGCCATTCTTCCCCTCCACGAAAGCTTCACTCCATTCCACATATCTATTTCTTTCTTAATCTCCTTCCATGTTGTAAAATAATTATCTTGAATTAAATTTATATTTTTTGTGATTAACCAGATTCCCAAGTATTTTTTTTTTTTTACCACCTTAATTCCGTGCTGTTCCTCCAGTTTTTCACTTTCTTTTTTTTCCAAATTTTTGATCAGCATTTTTGTCTTTAATTTATTTAATTTAAACCCAGATACTTTACCGAAATCTTCTAACATCTCCAAGGCCCTGCCTACACTTTTTTGCGGGTTTTCCAAAGATAACATTACGTCGTCCGCGTATGCTTTTAATTTGAATTCCTTTGTTCCTATTTTGATCCCTCTGATCTCAGATGTTGCTCTCATTTTATTTAAAATTATCTCTAATGCCATGATGAATAAAAGGGGGGATAGAGGGCACCCCTGTCTTGTTCCTTTTTCAATTTTAAAGGAGTTTGTTAAGTTGTTATTTATAATTAATTTTGCAGATTGATTCGAGTATATTGCCTTTATTCCATTCATAAACTCGCCCTCTAACCCTGCTCTTTCCATACTCTTCAGTAGGAACTTCCAAGAGACATTATCAAATGCCTTTTCTGCATCTATAAAAATTAGTGCCGCGGGTATTTCGTTCTTACAGTCCAGATATTCTATAATGTTTATGGTGTGCCTTACGTTATCCTTGAGGAACCTATTTGGAAGGAATCCTGCTTGATCCTTATGTATTATATTTACTAGACATTTTTTAAGTCTACTTGCCATCACTTCCGCAAAGATTTTGTAATCGTTATTTAAAAGTGATATGGGTCTATAATTTTTAATGTTCAATTTGTCCGTATCTGGTTTAGGGATCATCGTGATATGAGCCTCCCTCCATGGCTCTGGTATTCTTCCTCCTCTCAATATATTGTTCATGATGTTACATAGCACTGGTGTTAATTGATTTTCCAATACTTTGTAATATTTAGCTGACAATCCATCTGGTCCTGGGGCTTTCCCTATTTTCATTTTCTTTATCGCATTTTGGATCTCTTCTGCTTTTATAGGGTTATTAAGTTGGGTTCTTTCTTCCTCTGTTATGGTTCAAAAACATGTTTTAACTGGTAGAAAAATGGGCAGATTTGATCAGAATGCCGAAACTCTATACAACATTACTTGTCCTGTTTTTGTGCATGGAGATCCCTGTTCTCAGGATCTAGTTTAACCTTTTGGGGGCCAAATGCTGCATTGGTATATGGCTAATCCTATGGGGGCCAAAGTGCAAAAATGGGCATGAACATTTAAAAAAGAAATTTAATGACACCTTTGGGGGTCTTGGCATCACAGCAGGGGATTTGTGGCAGCCAGTGTAGGAGGGGATCATGGCAAGAGAGGATCATCATGCACAGAGGAGCTGAGGAACCTGTGGCACTTGTTGAACTCCAGCCCCCACCAGCATGGGTTTTCTGCAAGAAAGCGGCGGGAAATGTAGAAGTGTGGAGAGCTGGGAGACTAATTGTTATTCCCAACACTGCCACTGGGTGGCAATAGAGTTGCAGTACATTGCTTCTTTATAGTTGTGCAAATTATCAATCAGTATCAAAACAGCAGAAAATCAGAAGGGTCTAGATTATATTTTTAAAAGTAGAAGCACTATAGCAGGGGAACTGCCAATGCCCAAACTGCTATGAATCTCATATAGACACTAGCAGGCAGTTATGCCAGAGACTAGAAAAGTCTGTCTGCCATATAGGGATGAGCACTAGAACAGGGTTTGTTTTTGTTAAACTGCTAAGCAAATTTTAATTGGTGTCTAAAACTAAAGGGATTGATCTGCAGTCATAAAGAAGTACAGGCTATTGGCTCCTTGTGAATTTGCCAGTGGAAACACAGTCTAATTCATAGCTGTACATAGGGTGTGTTTCTGTGACCTCATCACACAAGTGATGCTGCAATGGGCACACAATTCATCATTCTGAGAATCTCAGCTTGGTGTTCGAAAGCTTGAAACCTTCCTCAAGAAGAACAGAGGAAGAATCTACAAGGGCAGACACATTTATGAAGAAATCAGAATTCTGCTTTTCTTGATGTAGAATTTGAGTTACCTGGGTGTAGAATGTTGATTATTTGCTTAGGGGAACAAAGTATATGAATTTCTCCATGTTGACAGGAGCTAACCATTTGCCGTCTCACACAGAGCCCCTTTCCTTTGTTCCTCTTAATGTCTCGTCACCCAGGCTATCACCTCACCAGGAAGTTAGCCTGGCTATTCTAAGAATTAGAAGTCTTGGTTAAATTTTAACACTTGCTGGATCCAGGGATTAGAAGAGTCTTGGCATACAATTTAACACCCCAAACTCATAACAATATATAAATAAATTTAAAACATAATCAGGATAAAACCATTCAATCATTGGTGCTGTTCAAGTGTCTGGGAAAACATAAATGGTTTTGGTGCCAAAAAGATGGCAAAATTGCCATCAGGCAGGCCTCCCTGGGGAGAGCATCCCATAGATGGAGAGCTACCACAGAAAAGGCCCTTTCTCTCGTTGCCACTTTGCAGACCTCCCTTGGAGATGGCACCTGAAGAAAAAACTCAGATGGTGATCTCAGAGTCCAAAGACGCTCATATGGGAAAATGTGGTCCTTTAGACATAATCTGGTTCAATCAAATTTGTTAAAAGCCTACTCTTGCATTTCCATGTCTTTTCCAGTTTGGCTATCTCAGTTTTCAGTTTTAAAAACATACACAACAAAACCATTTCTCACCTTTAAGACTGCAAAGATAGCATTGAGACTATGAAGGGCAATTCCTAAAGGGCATTTGCAGACTCGTAGGCTTATCCAGAATACAGTGGTACCTCAGGTTAAGAACTTAATTTGTTCTGGAGGTCCGTTCTTAACCTAAAACTGTTCTTAACCTGAGGTACCACTTTAGCTAATGGGGCCTCTCACCGCCGCCGCACCGCCGCTGTGCAATTTCTGTTCTCATCCTGAAGCAAAGTTCTTAACCCGAGGTACTATTTCTGGGTTAGCGGAGTCTGTAACCTGAAGCATCTGTAACCCGAGGTACCACTGTATACATATGTATTCATGCACAAATGCTATGATTGATGTTGCACAGGTAAAGCCAGTCACGCCTTTCTGCTTCTCATTAGTGTGTGAGTTGGACTGGGTGCAAAGTTTGTTTTCTGGGAAATGCTCCATTGATCAACAGCTTATGCAATGTGTACCATGACTCTCAAAATACTGTACTGACCTCTGGCCTAGATTCCCTTAGATGCTTTTTGGAATAGGGGATGGAGCTTTGGGAAGCCCTGCACAAAACACAACACGGTTTGGGGACACCAAACGCTGTTTGTCTGGGGTTGTAGATTCCACTATGCTCCCTCAAAGCCAGAGACATGTGTTTACTTCGTGACTGCAAACATACCATACACCCAGAAGGCTTGCTTTGAGTGATATCCAGACATTGCATGCATCACTCTGATTTCTGAGAATCCCCAAACTGTTGTGCGCGTTTTAAACCCACCAAACAAGTTCCTAGGCCCCACAGTTCCAGGGGAAAGGTTGAAAGGGTGAAGATAGTGGGCACTTTCTGAAAACATAGGTGCTGAAGCTCGTTGGCAAAAAAATAATAATCATGCTCTCCAACCTAGAAGCTCATTCTTTGAGTTCCTGTTATGTGGAGGCTGGCTGTGGCTACTTACTGGTGAACAAAGACAAGGCAAAACTAGGCTTCATTTCACCCAGGTCAAATATTCAGTTTCGCATACGTATATACGGGCTTGCACATTTGTTTTTAAAGGGCGTAAAAAGTAGGGAATATATTATTTGAATACAGAGTTGTATTTTTTATTTAATGTTTTAATTGATTCCTTGCCTTTTCTTTCAGCCCCTTCCTCTGCGGAAGACAGGCAGGGTAATATGTACTGAGCGGTCACCCATAGAAAAGCAGTAAAGAGCAACTTGCCAACTTGCCAAGTTCCTCTGAGCCCCTGAAGTGACTTTTATGGTTGAGCTGGAGAGCAAGTGGCCTGACGCAGGATCAGGCAGTTTCATGGGTGGGTGGGTGTTTTCCCCCTTCACATATTGCTAAGCAAAGGCAGCCCCACTTCTCCCCACAGCTAAGAGGTCCACATGTCAAGCAGTTCCCACAGGAAAGGCTCTCCTTGGAGCCAAGATACAAATATAATAATAATTATGGAAACTGTGAGAATGATCAGGCATATATCAGAGTGTAAGTCCTATTGAATGCAGTGGGACTTACTTCTGAGTAAAAATGCTTATATGGTAATTGCAGTATAAGACTGCACAGTCTTTACCCAGTTAAAGAGGTCTGATCTCTCCACCATTTTAAATTGTTTTCTGAGATGTGGAGGGGAGGAAAAAGGAAGAGAAGAAGATAAAGGATATTCTATTATTCCCTTCCTTCGATTTAACAGCAAAGCAACCAACTAGCAGCAACAAAACATGTACGTTTTCAGCTTTGCTTGGACATCCGCCTTCTCCCCTCTCCAGAATTTCCCTCTCCCTGCAAATGAGACCGGGACCTGATGGCCGCCTGCAGCACCAGTAACTTACATAGTTGCAAAACCCAACAGGGGACCCCACCATCAGCTTCATTGGGGAAAGAGGAAGGAGGAGGATCACTCACTTTTAGGAACAGGGAAGGCTGGGTATGCAAGCAAACTCCCTTCTTTTTTTCTCTTCATGCCACACCCACTCACACACAAAATCACAGGATCTCAAACTTGTAGGGTTGGAAGGATCCACGAGGGTCATCTAGTCCAATGCAGAATTTTTTCACCTAACGTGGGGCTTTAACTCGTGACCCTGAGATTAAGAGTCTTATGCTCTACTGACTGGTCTGTAAAAGGATTAGACAAATTCATGGAACGTTATCCATGGCTGGTAGCCACCATGGCAATGTTCTTCCACAACAGTTGGAAGCAATATTCCTCTGACTAACAGCTGCTGGGATTTGCGTTCACATCCTGCTTGCAGCCTTCTCGTGAGCATCTGGTTAGTCACTGAGCCTAGGATGCTGGATTAGATAGGACTCATCCAGCAAGGAGGGCTCTTTTACGTTTTTAAGACGTTAAAAATTGCAACAGGACTTAGAGGAGATGGTTTCTAAAACCTGCTTAAAACTACTCTTTCTACCCAGGCATTTTCAGAACATTGATATCAGCTGTGTGCAAACATGCCTCTGTTCCTTGCGTAATTTTGCTGGATTCATTTTGATTTTATGCAACACTGCTCAGTGAATTATTTTAATATGAAAGTCTCTATAAACATCCTAAATAAGTAATTAAATGTTGGATCCAAGCCATTTGATAGTTTCAACTAGTAAGCAGCATTCATCCTTACAAAAATAATGGACTCATCCACTTCTATTACTGGAGCAGTACAGAAAACTCTAATACCAAATTGAGAATGGGCATACAGTTCAACATTTAGTTGAAAACATAAATTTTATTCCTAAAATTTGCCACACTGAAGTTCCAGAAGAAAGTAACCACTGTTAACATTGTACTTGTAAAGGATAGCATGTTTGTAGTACATGTTTATCTACATGAAAGTAGAGTTGCCACCTTTGGTCAGGCAAAATATGGGTCATGGTGGGGGGGCTAAAAATTACTTTACCTGGTGCAGAATGAAATTACTTCAAAGCAATCCATTACAATGGGTTGTTTCCGATGCTGGTCATACTCATAGAATCATAGAGTTGGAAGAGACCACAAGGGCCATCGAGTCCAACCCCCTGCCAAGCAGGAAACACCATCAGAGCACTCCTGACATATGGTTGTCAAGCCTCTGCTTAAAGACCTCCAAGGAAGGAGACTCCACCACACTCCTTGGCAGCAAATTCCACTGTCAAACAGCTCTTACTGTCAGGAAGTTCTTCCTAATGTTTAGGTGGAATCTTCTTTCTTGTAGTTTGGATCCATTGCTCCGTGTCCGCTTCTCTGGAGCAGCAGAAAACAACCAGAGTAGGAGACACTGGCGGAGGAAGAGGAGTGCGGGGGGAGCGCACCGCCCCCCAGCAGCATGCCATCACGGCTGCCCCCCACCCACGCTGGGCACCCCGCCCCTGCAGGCAGCACACCCCACCCCCAGGATGGGCACCAGCCCCCGACCCAGCCTGCTCTCCGCCCCCCCCCCCCGGTGCCGGAGCATGAAGCTCCGCCACTGGTAGGAGACCCAATGAAATTTATGGATCTAAGTTAGCAATGCACATTAATTTCAGTGACTCACATACTCCCGATCTTCTGCCTGTCAGAATGGTAAATGTAGAAACAGCCAAAGAGGTTGTCACAGTCCAGTCTATGGGCGATCGAAGTCCCGGCTGAGGTTGTCAGGACCGGGGGCAAGATGGCAGGGTGGGAGCAGGAACCGGAGTCCAGAAGCCAGGAGTCAGGAAGCCAAGAGTCTGAGGATCAGAGAGCCGGGAATCAAGAAGTCAGGGGTCCAAGAAGCAAGGAGCCAAAGGCAGGAAGCCTGTTGCTGTGGCAAAGAGCCGAAGGGAAATGCTGACCTTATATCCCTTCCCGGCTGTTGCCACCAGGTGCAGTGAGTTACCAAGCGGCCTCACCTGTGCAGCCGTGCCTTGCCTCTCCAGAACAAACTTAGGAAGGCCCCAGTCTTGCTAAGCCCTACTGGTCACAGGGCCTGGCTCCTGCACGCACTCCTGACAGAGGTGGAGATAGCAACAAATTCTGTTTCTCTTCCTGATGCCTCCAACATCCCTTTCCATATAGCTGCTAATGCCAATTCTGTCACTCACACACCCCATAGTCAGACAAGTTCACCAACCACTGTTACATCTGATCTTGTCACATATTTAAGGTGTTTTAAAAAGAATTCATATGTTATCCATAGGCATTCATGGAATCATAGAATTGTAGAGTTGGAAGGGTCCCTGAGGGTCATTTAGTCCAGCCCCCTGTAATGTAGGAATTTTAACTAAAGCGTCATTTAAAGCACTCTTTAACAGTCCCCCAAAGAATCCTAGTTTGTTTGGATACCCCCTATTCCTCTCCCAGAGATATGATCTCCAGAGTCCTCTGGAAAGGATTGGTTGCTATGCCACTGTTCTCAGGTCAACCCATTCCTGCCTATTTAAACAGACAGGAACGGCTTCCCTGAGCAGGTCACCATTTGGAGTTTTAGCATTTGCCTAGAAGTCACTAAGTTCTGGCGATTCTGCCAGGCTCTGCTTCCTCTCCCTGCATTTGTAATATAAAGGGTAGCAAGGTTGGTCTGCAATACAAGAGTATAAGAAGTGCTGGAAAAATGCTGATTTGTTTTTTTTAGCCCAACCAGTTCTAACAGTTGTAGGTGACATGTGGCATCTTAAAATATGCATTTAGTTCTGTGTGTGAGAAGGGGGAAAGAGCATCTTCAAAAACAACTAATTGGCAAGATTAATAGAGGACAACTGGTCAGTGATCACACCACAGTGGGTGCTTCTGGGACAAAACGCTAATAATAAAAAGGTCAAGGTAAAGGGACCCCTGACCATTAGGTCCAGTCGCGGATGACTCTGGGATTGCGGCGCTTATCTTGCTCTATAGGACGAGGGAGCCAGCATTTGTCCGCAGACAGCTTCTGGGTCATGTAGCCAGCATGACTAAGCCGCTTCTGGTGAACCAGAGCAGCGCACGGAAACGCCGTTTACCTTCCCGCCAGAGTGGTTCCTATTTATCTACTTG
The DNA here is from genome assembly GCF_027172205.1 of Podarcis raffonei. Classification (NCBI taxonomy): domain Eukaryota; kingdom Metazoa; phylum Chordata; class Lepidosauria; order Squamata; family Lacertidae; genus Podarcis; species Podarcis raffonei. The sequence continues at coordinate 4,388,346 of NC_070603.1, forward strand.
CACTTTGACGTGCTTTTGAACTGCTAGGTGGGCAGGAGCAGGGACTGAGCAACGGGAGCTCACCCCGTCGCGGGGATTCGAACCACTGACCTTCTGATCGGCAAGCCCTAGGCTTTGTGGTTTAACCCACAGCGCCACCCGCATCCCAATAAAAAGGTAGTGGATCAAAATAAAGAAAGCCCCCTCCCCCAAACGGCTGGCCACATGCTAAACAGGCCCCGCCCTGAACTGCAGGTACGCGCTGCCTCCCTGCCTCTGTCAGCCCAACTATTGGCTAGCCTGGAGCGTCAATTGGCCAGCTTTGGAGGGGAGGGAGGGCTCACTGTCTAAGCAGCTAGCAGTCATGTTGCACATGAGATAAGCAAGTTTGTGTGAGTGCACAAAGGCCAATATTTACTTTTTATGACTTCAAAAATGGGCCAAATCGGGGGCCAAACGGGACAGAGGAGTCTGTGCCCCCCAAATAGTACTGTCCTGTATTTTAAGGGACAGAGTACAATGCGACTTACTCCAGGGTAACCATCTACATGATATGGGATGGATGCCTGAGCAAGATGACTTTCGACTCATGGCGGAGGGAGCAACGCTGTTCCCCGTCCTCTAAGCGCCCCAGTTGCACAAAGGGACTGGGATAAGGGGCACGGCGGGACCTTCACCCACCGCGGATCGGGGAGGCACCCGAAGCTGCGCAGGAGCCGAGGCCGCGCCCTGGCACCAGGCGGGGGCCCCAGGCCCACCAGAGACAGCAAACTCGCCTTCGGTAGGCAGCCAAAGGGGCTCTTGAGGACAGGAGGGGCCTGGAGGCCGCTGGCGCCACTCCCGCTGCTCCTGGCCCAAGCCCAGCTCCCAACCAGAGCCTCACCTGGCAATGCCGTGTGAATCCTGCTCTGCCCCAGGTGCTCACACGGCTGGCAGGCAGGCAGGCAGGCGAGGAGCCCCAAGGGCGCCCTTGGGAGGCTTCACCCGGAACAAAAGTCCCGTCCCCCCGTAGCTCTGGCTCTGACAATGAGGTCTGATACTTCCAAAATTTGTGTTCCTTGGAAACAGGAAGTTCATATAGCCCTCATAGCCAATCAGGAGAGAAAGATGAGGGCCCCATAAAGGGATTCCCAAAGACAACTGAATGGTTTGGAGGAGATTCTGTTTTCCAGGCTTCCCAGGACAGCAGACGCTTCTGGTCCCTTGAGTCGGCTTGCCTGCTCTCCATTGAACTGTACACAGCCGAGGGGCCTCCACTTCCTTTGCTATTTTATGGGGTAGATTGATAGGAAGGTTTCCAAGTCTAAGGCTTAGAATAAAAGGCATTAGGAAATCCCATTTTGCAGTCCTCCAAATGGCAACTTTAAGAGGTACAGGACAAGGCAGTGTGCAGGACAAAATAGGCCTATGGCCTGCTGCAAATTTCACAGGCTGGAAGTGTCAATGGGGACTTTCCCCCTAAGGCTCCTTCTTGGTACCAATTATGCTCAGGACCGCAATACCTCAAGGACCGCCTGTTCTCATAGGAAGCGGCCCAAATCCTGTGATCATCATCAGTGACCCTTCTTTGTGTGCCTCCTCTGCAATAGGTCCATATGTGGCCTTTTCTGTGGTGACACCTCGCTTGTGAAATGCTCTACACACACACACACACACAACTCTTGAGTATAATTTATTTGGATACAACCCATGGCCTCAAATTATTTCTGCTCTAAGGGTATTCCATCACTCTAATTCATTTGCCTCCCAGACTTTGGCTACTGTCCTAACCAAGGGTCCACATAACCAGACACTTTCAGAGTCAGGATGTAGAACGTGATGAATAACAAGCTTGTCCCAGCGCAATAGTTCTTCCGTGCACAGTAGCTGGTGTCTCTGAGCAGGTGTAGGCACCGTAGGCCATGTGCCTTGGCATCATGCCAGGGTCAGTTGCTAACTATTTACATTCCTGGCCTATTCTGGGAGCTGAGTTGCCAGCAAACTTAGTGTGCTGTGAACTTCGGCCCTGGCCCTGCGGTTGCATCATGTTGCACCAGTGTTTTTTTCCCAGACAGCCATGTTTACACGTTGCCTCTTTCTCTAGCCAAAACCAACTATCCCAAGAACTTTAATCCCATTGTGCCCCTCTACCCTACAGCCAGATACCTGAATGTCAGCAGAACTGCTCCCTGCCAAGGCCAGTTGTGGAAGCTGTTCAACTGGTAGACTCAACGTCTCAGGTCTTGGGTTCAAATTCCTACACAACAGAAGCAGCAAGGAAGGGGATCAGGAACAGGAGGGGGGAAAGCAGACCCGGGCACTACTTCCAAACCAGCTGAGGTAGAGCGAGATGTCTCCGCCCCCCTCCCAGTCCCACCGCTCTGTGCTCCCTGAGAGTGTTGCCTGCCTCATCCGTCAAGATGACCAACAGCAACATGTTCTCAAGACCATTTTGCAAACATGGTGTTGTCCCTCTTGCCACCTACATGTGCATCTACAAAGGTGGTTTTGTTGACATAAAGGGCATGGGCACAATTCAGAAAGGCATGCCCCACAAATGTTACCATGGCAAGACTGGAAGGATGTACAACATTACCCAGCATGCTGTGGGCATTATTGTGAGCAAGAAGGTTAAGGGCAAGATTCTTGCCCAGAGAATTAATGTGCACATTGAGTATATCAAGCACTCTAAGAGCAGAGACAGCTTCTTGCAGTGGGTGAAAGACTATGAAAGAAATGGGGGGAAGGAAAGGAAAAGGGAATTTGGTTTGAACTAAAACACCAAGAGAAGCCCACTTTCTGAGAAAAAATGGCAAGGAGCCAGAGCTTCTGGAACTCATTTCATATGAGTTTATGACGTATATGAACAAAATGAAATATCATGTTGACTACCTAAAAAACAAAACAAAAACAGAAGCAGCAAGAAGGCAGAAGTAGTTACCTGATAAAAGGGAGGGGATACCTTGTTTTGGTGGCTGGTTCTGCTCTGATCAATAGCATACAGTGAGGCTGAACGTTATACCCAAGTTTGTATAATAGTCTCTGTGTTAAAAAAAGTTGCACAAAGGAAAGCTGAATTCTGCACTCCACATTAATTTATTGTTCTTCTAGTAATCTCTCAGAAGGGCAACGGGAAAGCACTGACGCCCCCTGGAAATCCCCTCTTTTCCAGCTTCTGTAATTTCATCAGGATTTCCTATATCTTCACAGCAATGGTCTAGGAACTTGTGCTTTTTGTTGTTTCTGGGTCATTCCATGTCAAGTGATCCGACTTTTTTACCTCATGTCATCCAATTTTCTTGTTGAATGAGGAAAACTAAGTTTAAATCTAGAATTTTAGCATTTTATCTCATCCCATTTCTGAGTTATGAGGGCTTGAAATTTCAAAAAAGTGTCAATTTTGGCCTTGTCTGACTACACAAAAACCTTAAAAGCTCAGTCCAGCATTGAGATACATCAAAACTAAAAACACCAATCTCTTCAGAACTTCATGGGTTTTAATGTCACAAGATGGAGCTGCTTTAAAATTTAAATTTAACTCACTGCAAGAAGACCCATTTTTCCTAAATAGAACCTAATAAGGCATACATGTATGTACAAAATACTTTTTTTCAATGTGATCTCATTGAGATCGCAATATGAAATTTTCCAGGTAGATCTTAGAAATATTAAATAATCAATATTTTTTTAAAAAAATTAATCTTTTTTTTTAAATCACTTTTTAAATTTTGTAACTTAAAATTTAAATTTAAAGCAAGTCCATATTGATTTTTTGGCTCTGGTGAAGCCTCAAGAGGAGCGTCATTGAGGCTCCCAGGCTGTCTGTAAGTGTATGCAAATGTGCATGGGGGGTGGGGTGGGGTGCCAAACCGGGCCCTTGACCCGGGTGAAATAAAGCCTAATTTAACCCCTGCTATTAGCCACATCTCAATCTGCTTCAAGTTCTTAGGAACAGATCACTCTGGAGCCCATCCATACATGGGGCTATGTACACCCATGTCCTCTAAATACGGTATCAGAGGTGGGATGAGCAGTTTTTGCCAAAGTTGGGAGTCATTTTGGGGGCACTGAACTTGTGGCTTTGTACCCAGTGGTGGTCAGGCCAAAGGATGCCAATCTAAGCCCAGCAATCTCCTCACTGTGGCCACCCAGATTCCCTGTATTGCAAGGTGTATTGCCAGATGATCCTCAGGGACAATTCTATTATTCTAAGTATGCAAGCATTTGCACTCCCGCTATCCTAACCCAACACACACACACACACACAGAGCGAGTGAGACAGAGAGAGAGATTTAAACTAGGCCGTTCAGTCACCAGAGGTGAATATGCAAGAAAGTGCCTGGTTTTTTGCCTGACAGAACACCTAAGGAGCCAGATCCCTGGTTCAGGTAGCTCAGGACTGTCTTCCTCTGGATTAGCTGGCAGCATCTCACCAGGGTTTCAGAACAGAGTTTTCCCAAGCCTTACTTGGAAAGGCTGACTGAACTTGTGGCCTTCCATATGTGCTGAACTATGACCTTTCCCATTCAGTACCTTGTATGCTGCATGAAAAAGGCCCACAGGTGGGTCAATCCTTGGAATATCTAGGTGAGGCTGGGCAGCGGCGTAGCGTGGGGGGTGCAGGGGGGGCCGGCCGCACTGGGCGCAACATCGGGGGGGGGGGCACACTCGCACTCGAGTGCTAAAATCCACGGGTTAGGGGGCGCAAATTACTTGCCTTGCCCCAGGTGCTGACAACCCACGCTACGCCACTGAGGCTGGGAACAACTACTTGCAACCCCTTGGAGAACCATTGCCAGGCAGTTTAGAACTGGGACGAGGAACCCAAGGCTTACAACCTAGTACCCACAAGAGACTGAGCCTTTCTGCTGTGGGAAGGGGACTCTGCAATCTTGCAGTTCAGCAGACACTGCCCATTTGGCCTTGACCAGCTATTAGCTGCAGCTTCAAAATGATTTTTCTTACAGGTCAATGGTAGGGAAAAGGTTTCACACCCCTGGTAGAACATTGAGCTAGATGAACAATTGCCTGACTCAGGTTCACATGCTGGTGGCGTGAGGGGGGAGGGGTAGTGATGGCAATAGTGGTGAGTTCCTCCACCTTTCCCCCCAGATAAAGCCACTGCTAAGAGCTACTGTCTCCATTCCTCTGCCCATGCACATACTTCTTCAACATGACAATGGCACCGGGGGATGCCAGCATTAAACATGGGAGTGTGATTTATTTCACATGCTTGACTCTCATCCTTGCAATCCCAGCATATCTCAACAAAGAGAGAGAACCCATATCTTGAGCTTCCCAGCCTGGTGCGATCAACTCCCTTTTGACTTCTGCTAATTAACTTAATAGTAATTAAGTTTTATCCATTTTAATGCTGTGTAAGTATTTTGAACCATTTGGATACTGTATAAAAACTAGGGCGTGGGCTATCTAGCCAGGTTCAGTGCTTTTCATTCCCACTGAATTCAAAAGAAGTATTATGAATAATACTTCTTAGAATTTATGGGGCATGGAATATAAACCATCTTGAGTCTCATTGGAGAAGGTATTGAATCAACTAATTAGAAGGTATTGAATCAACTAATTATTTGTAATAATATGTCCCTCCCTTCTTCCCAGATTTAATAAGCCTCACCTTCTGTTGCCAGAATTTGTAGTGATGCCTTTGCAGGCAGTTTAATTCACAAATAGCATTGATACTGATGTTATTCCTGGTGTTGCTGGTGGTGCAACAACAATCTCACCACTGTGGTATGTGATGGGGTTCATTTCCTTGTCACAGTTGTTCCTCCAAGTGATTCTACTCTCTGGGTAAACAGAGCAGCAGGGAGTCCCTGTGTCAGGGCAATAAAGGACAAGGCGATACAGAACCCCAATTACACAGCCAGAGTTAGGTCAATGAAGTAAATTTGCACAGGTTCTTTAGTTTACATTGTATATTCCAGATACGAAACGTAGCTGCAGAAAAGTGGTTACAGAAGCTGTTAGTACTGACAGCACTGCAATCCAAAGGTTTGTCTCCATCATAGAAGTTAAGATCGCAACCCCAGCGAGGGACCTTGGCACCTGAGCAAAACTTCGCTGGTGTATCAAGGTGATGGAACCCTGAGCAGTGCAAATAATGTGGCACCTCACCTGCCACAGACGTCATGGCCCAGAAAGGGAAACCAGTTGATAATCCCAGACACATTTCCTCACCTTTGTTAATAATCACCAGAGGATTTATCGGCAGCAGATAAGGAGTTTGTGGCTTCTGAAAGATGAGAGTTCCAGGAAGCAATCATTTCAGAAGGCTTTTAAGTAATTTATCTGCTTGCTAGCATACTGTGGTGCTGGATAGATGTGATTAGAGGTTCTACCTGTTCTTACCTGTATCTTGGGAGTTTTCTCTGTGCCCACTAACATCTTCTCAAAATTGTTGCTTTAAAGATTAAAGACTCAGAACCAGTGAAGGTGGTGAATGTCCTGTGTGAGTGTCTGGAGGCGGTTGAAGGATGGATGGCAGCTAACAGATTGAGGTTGAATCCTGTCAAGACTGTTTTGGGGGGACGGGGTGAGCAGGTGTGGAGGAATCCCTGGTCCTGAATGGGGTAATTGTGCCCCTGAAGGACCAGGTGCGTAGCCTGGGAGTCATTTTGGACTCACAGCTGTCCATGGAGGCGCAGGTCAATTCTGTGTCCAGGGCCGCTGTCTAACCAGCTCCATCTGGTACACAGGTCAAGACCCTACCTGCTTGCAGACTGTCTCACCAGAGTGATGCATGCTCTAGCTATCTCCCACTTGGACTACTGCAATGCACATTTTCTCTGGGGTTGTTCCCACATCCCACCCCTATGCTTTGCCATTTTCTCCTGCCTTAAGCCCCTCTTCACTCTGGGGCCATGAAAAGCCCTTCCCAATGCAAACTCCTGCTTTGCTTTACATCATGGCAAATTGTGTTTCCTTTCCTCAGGCACCTGTTTCCACCAAAGGGAGCCTGCAATCCCCTTTTGCTAAGCCCTTCCTCCCCAACTGGAGGAAACCTCCCTGGGGCACTAGGTGAGCCGGCCAATCAGAGAGGCACAAAGGGCAGGGCCAGACTGGCTAAGTGACAAAAACTGAGGCACATAGCTGCCTGACACTCTGGATCAGGCAGTCAATGAGCTGAGATCTCTTGAGTGATCAACACCTGCTTGACCTCGGCACCAGCAGCAGATCCACCCAGCCCCGAGAAGCAGGGAGAGCAACAGGAAGCAAAGGAGTTGCCAGGGGTTAGCAGTTATCCTCCTTGTACCCAGGGCAGATTGCCATTCCTTTTAGGCTAAGATGCAAGCAGCTGGTTCCAGCGCAGGCACAGTTCATGAGTTCTAGTTACTGTCACAAGAACTACGTGGCAACAAAACCACCTCCTCTGCTGCATCTTGCTACCTACCACGCTTGGGTTCTTCATGGCTCCCACCTACAGCCCCCAGGGCAGCTGGACTCCTCTGGCCACACTGGCCCTACTATGGACTTCTTTGGCCTGGATCGAGGGAAAGCCTGCGTGTCCTTCCTGTAAGGTGCCGCCTCTGGAGCCCAGCGCTGAGAAAGCCTTTCTTGTCGAATTAGCCAAGCAGCAGATCCTGCAGAAACTAAACTTGAGCGAGAGGCCCAACATCACCCACCCTGTGCCACGTGGGGCAGTGGCCAACGCCCTGCGCCGCCTGCACCTGGGCAAAGCCCGGATGGACAGACTTGGGCACCTCTCCGGCTGGCAGAACCCCGAGCCTGACGAACAGGGGTACGAGATCATTAGTTTTGCAGAGACAGGTGAGTGCTCATAGCTCTTCCTGGTGCATGGCCCAGGACTTGAATATTATGAATGAGAGAATGTAAGTTGCATGTGCCAACAGCTCCCCCCACCCCCGGCAAATATTTGCTGCATACAAAGTGCTCTTGAGAGCAGAGACTTGTAGTTATTCATTGCACTGTAATTTCCTACCCATGGGAGATCTGGGTAGATTCTGACTGTGCTGGAAAATATCAGCTGCAGGGGGAGAAGGGCAATGTGGGTGGAGGAACTAGTGGTGGTGGTGGGAGTGGACAGGTTGCTAAATTTCTCATTAATCCAGTTTTCTGTGGCATATATCAGGCTGCAGACAGATGTTTATTCTGAGTGAGAGAGAGAGATGAGTGAAGAGGGTATTAGTAGAAGTGGTGTTGCCAGCAGTGTGCATTTCCATGCCATTATCACTTCTTTAAAAACCTGCAAAACTTGTTCCACCAGCAGTTATAATGTGGCAAAAGAAATGAGTCTGTGTGCCACAGACAGTGATGCTGACGCCTCTATCATACTACCTTCTCTCTTAAAGATGACCTCCTGCCACCATCTGCCCTCTCTGCTTAATGTGCAAAATAGGATGGGGTCACCGGAAGTAGCTAGTAAGCAGGATGAAGCTAGTGTGGCGTTGCTACCCTTTTTATACCTTTAACAGCTGTGTGACAGGAAAAATATAACAGTGGGGGGAAAGCTTCATCTGTTGTTTTTTGCCTGTTATTTACTATTCTTCCAAATGGTGGCAGTTGGAAGAATATCCCACACCACTGTGTTGCTTTCTTGCTTGATGCCTAATTTAATTAACAACATAAGATGGCCCATCAGCAACCTGTTCTCACATGGGCCAATGAGGTGCCCCTGTCGGAAGCCCACAACAAGCAGAACCTGTGTGCAACAGCACTGTCCCCACTTGTGGTTCCCAGCAAATGGGTATTCAGACCCATACACCTCTGGCAGTGAAGGGAAAACACAGCTGTCACACACACCCATTTCTCTGACCCCTTTCTTTCTGTGTGCTCCTGAGAACTTAGGCACCAAGGGTCTTGTGCTGCTTCCTATTCATCTCAGTGAGGTGCACTCAGAAGAATGTCTAGATCAGGGGACTGCAGCTCCCATAATCTCTGGACCATTGGCCATTCGGTTGGGGGCGCTGATGGGAGTTGTAGTTCGGTAATATCTGGAGGATTGCAGGTTCCCTACTCCCCCCCCCATTGGGCAAGGAGAGATTGGTCATATTGTGGTATTAGTGATAAGCACTCAGAATTTTCATGGATTTATTTAGGTATTTGTACAATTTCTTGCTGTTTCTACTATGGAATGACCTTTGTGACCATTGCATGGCAGAAATCCACCTGGACCTAGTGTTGCAGGCTCAACATCTGTTTGGCTGCAAATAAAAAATATTTACCAGAAAAACCCATCCATGTTTGGCTGGTAGGCCACCCCATGCTGAGTGAGACTAAGCAATCAAGCTTCTTGGCATATTGTTCTAAGGTTGTTGGGTCAAGTGGTTAAAAAAAATATCCCAGGCTATCCCACCAAAAGGGGGCAGTGATGTTGCTCATAAGGAAAGCGGAGGAAATGGCTTTTTATAAGAGAGTTATAGTGGGGTGTGTGTGGAAGAACAGCTGGTGAGAACCAGTGTGGGGTAGTAGATAGGTTTTCATTTCAGCAGTCTCCTCCTTTAGTTTTTAATTATGTTGTTCTTTATTTATTTGGGATTGCTTGCCTGCTTCAGCAGAACCTGCCTTCCCACATGTTTTGTACAGGGCTTGACTTTTTTGGCAGCCAATGAACAAGAAGAATCTATTAGAAAGACCATTATTGCTTAGTTTAGAGCCATGCTCTAGTAAGAAGAGCACCCTTAGGTGAATCATGTTATTCACCATCAGGGTCAGGCATTATTTCCCCAGGTGTTAAAGACTGTGAAAGGGGAATAGAGTACACACTAGTACACACTGTACACACCAGTCCCAGCCCCTGCATCCCTACCTCTGTTGGTTCCATCAGCATGATCAGCGTTCCCCATCACTAGGAGGATTCTCCATGCTTGAAGCACAACGCACAAAGGTCAGAGGCTGCAGCTGGCCAGGATGGGGATATTGGGGGCGCCTTGTGGGGTTCTGCTGCTCCCTCTACACATTCGCAGGTGCACTTACCCTCAGCCTATCTACCTCATGGGGTTCCTCAGAGGCATAATTCAAATGTAGAAAATAAATGTGAAGTGAGGGCAAGGCAACTCTTGAACATATTTTTGACCCTAATCAAAGGACTCTGGTTCAGGCATGTTGGTAGCTTTTCTGGGGCAGGTCAGGATTGGCATTCCTGATTTTCATCTTGATTGTCTTCCCCTCTACAGAGCCCTCCGGGGTCCTACAGTTCCAGCTGACACATCCGAAAGGCCAAGACATGCACATCCTCCAGGCTGAGCTGTGGCTGTACCTCAAGGCTCACCAAAACATCACCCTGCAGGTCTACCTGGCAGGGCAGCAGCGAGTGGCCCTTGGGGAGCGGCAGCAGCTGGAGAGCAAAGGCAGCAGCTGGCACACCTTCTCCCTCATGCCAGATCTGCAGAGCTTCCTTGAGCGTGAGGAGACGGCGCTGCGCCTGGAGCTGCAGTGTGAAGGCTGCCACCCCACCATCGACTCTTTGCTGACTGCTACTGGCAGCTCCCAGCAGCCCTTCTTGATGGTCAAGGCCAAGATACGGGAGCCTGGCCACCGGGTAGCAAAGCGCAGCCTGAGCTGTGACCAGAACTCTGACCTGTGCTGCAGAAAAGACTATTACGTAGACTTTCGGGACATTGGTTGGAATGACTGGATCTTTAAGCCAGAAGGTTATCAGATAAACTATTGCATGGGTGAGTGCCCCATGCACCTGGCTGGCTCACCTGGCGTAGCAGCCTCCTTCCACACAACTGTCTTCAACTTGGTCAAAGCCAACAACATCCAGACTGCTGGCCGGTCTTGCTGCGTCCCCACACAGCGACGGCCCCTTTCTCTGCTCTACTTTGATCCCAATAGCAACCTCATAAAGACAGACATTCCTGACATGGTTGTTGATGCCTGCGGTTGCAGCTAAGAGCAGGATTCTAGCCACAGGGAAAGCTGAGAGGGGCAGAACAGAAGATGTAAGACTTTCCCCACTACTCCTATTCATGGGTGTAGCCAGGATTTTTGTTAGGGGGGCAGGACTTTGTTAGGGGGGCAGAACTGGCATGATTGGTCAGTTAGTTAAGTATTTCTATTGTTTTACTTGATCTAGGGGGGGGGAAGCTGCCCCCTGCCCACCCATGTCCCCCAGTCCATGCTCCTATTAGACACCCATGTGACAGTCATGATGCTCTCTTCTAAGCTGGGTAGGATGGTGTGTTGGACTCTCTTCATAGAGCAACCTTGGTTTCTGCAGAGAAGAGCAAGTTGCAGGAGGCCTTAACCAATCCTGCCTTCCTCAGGACAAAAGCATTCACAGTAAAGCACATAAATAGTGCTAGGCAGGGCTACCAACAGGATCATTTGGACTTTGGACACTATTGTATTCAGGTTCCACTCTGGAAGTGGCAACTCTGATCTCTGCTTTTCCCACCACCTCCACCACCAGACACACACAGCAGATTCACTTGTACCTCTTCCCCAACCCCTAGCTATGGCCCGATGGGATTAGTCCAAATGCCAGCTGGGGGAAAGCCAGCATGCCTGCTTGTCTCAATCCATTCAGTTCATTTTTAATATATACTATTGATGCATTCAGGATTCCAGAATGCGACTGGAGAGAATTAACCACAGAAACCCCATCAGACCTGACCAGTTAGATACAGTGGGATAGAATTTGGGGTTCTTGGCTTTGGGTAGTGTAAGGATTCTCGTGGTTGTGCCCTCACTTTCATTGTGTTCCCGCCTGTGTCTCTGGCTGGACTAGGAAGTGTTTACTTGGGGAAAGCCTGCAATGAGTGTGCAGAAAAATGGGAATGCTGAAGAGTTGGAGCCACACATTCAGTCAGTGACACTGATGCCAAAGGTGCCCTTGATACCATTAATACCTTTTTTATTTGTGCATGGATGTTGCACTTATGTTAATGTATCTATCTATATTATTTTATTTTTGAATTACATCAATAAAAATGATGTGTTTTTTTAAAAAAGAATTCAGCATGGTTTGAGAAATGTTTTTCATCCACAAAACTGTCCAGATATGTTTTTTTAAAAAATAATAAATTTATTAATGAACTTTTCCTTGATGTGCATCAAACATATAAATGAAGTGCAATACAGTGTTCAAAACACACACTTTAAATATATATATGGAGAGGAAGAAAGGGGAAAGAGAGATTTCTTCCAGCCTTACAAGGCGACAACACACAGCTATTCCTTTTTTCTTTCTTTATTAAATATATACCACCCTTCATCCACAGACCACAAGATAAAAACACAGGATAAAAGCACAAATAAATAGAACCAAAAATCCAAAAACAAAACAGTACACCCCCCCCACTGTCATCTCTAGTCAAAAGAGTGTGGCAGGTTTTCAAAACAATACAAATGTATTCTAAACCTGCTTACTATAGACAAAAGTCTAACAAGTATACAGTACATACCACATATAGCAATCCCTATTATTGAAACTGCTTTGAACTTTGAAACAATATACATTTTCCATCTCTACTTTATGGAAGTTGCCTCACGCACATTTCTTCTTTATGTAAGTTTACGCTTAAAAATGTGAAGTGTGCATGCAACAAACAAATATTTAAAAATTCACATGCCATTCTAGCATACTTGTTAGACAGCTTTCGTGTGCTATGCTGAAGCAAACCAGTGAACCTAATGCAAGAACCTAAGAAGAGGCTGCTGGATCAGGCCAGTGGTCCACCTTGTTCAGCACCCTGTTCTCACAGGGGCCAACCAGATGCCAGTGGGGAACCTGGTAACACACCTGGTTTGCTGCAGCATGAAACAGCCCTTTGGAATCATCCTGGTTTTGCTTGACCCTTCAGTGGTAAAGAATGCAGTGACAAGAGAGAGGAGGCGACTCAGCTCCAGTCCTGCTAAGGGCTCAATAGGATACTTTTCATCTTTGCCTCTGTTTTCTCTTCTTCCACTTGGATATGTTGATGGGGACAGAGAAAGAAGCCGAATTATTTGCACTTTGATAGAAATGTATAAGCCATCTTCCTTTCAATATGAGAAACTGAAATAGCTCACAGAAGTTTCAGAGCTGACAGTATCCAAGACCTGAAACATAACTGCCAATTTAACACAGTCCACAATATATATTTAATAGTAAAACCTCAAAAGTTTCCTCATTGCACCCTTTTAAAGCCTGCAAGAGAGCCAGTTTGTATTGCATGAAATGCTTTTTCTGTGGATTCATTCCACTTAAGTACACTTCAAAGGATTACAAGCACCACCAAGCAGTTGCAAAGGTGATGCATTTGAGAGCAATGGAACCCAGTACAAACAATGAGAGATCATGGGACTTCTTCACTGGACAGATGTGGCACCAGTATGCAGCATACCTGGGCAGGAGCTGAGGTGTCATGGGGCAGGCCACAGATGTCACTGGGCTGCCACTGATATTACGGGAAAGAGGAGCTTCTGCTAACATGCCCACAACTTTTCCTCCTCCTGCTCCTGTGAGCAGCCAGCAGCCAGCAGCCAGCCAGCAGCCCCTTCCTAGACACTGCAACAGTCAGTGGGGAGTTGGACACTGCTTGTCAATGACACACCACTGAGCAGGGTCCCAGGGGTGTCTGCACCTCAGCTTGCGGCCACCACTAACTTATGCCGGACCCCTTTCTGATGTCTGCCTCTCAGGTCGGGGCTAGCATAATCCAGATGCTGGTACCAACAAGTTCAGGGCTGTTGCTGAGGATGGACAAATATGCCAGTTTTTGTTTATCTCATTTTCTCATTTTTGGTTTATCTCATTTCCTCATTTTTCCGATATTAATCTCAGTTCTCCACATTTCTGCATCAGTTTGCAATTCTTTTAAAGCCGTCACAAAATTCATCAGTGTTGTAGCAACATGAAATGGGAAGTGGAATTGATGATGAAATATGAGTTGGTCAAATTATACAATGGGCAAAAGATGTGGGGCACATTATTGAGAGGGCAGGGTGGGAAACGTTATGGAAAACAGATAGGAAATTTACTGATTGCTAGGCAATAAAGGAAAATGATAGGAAAATGATATATAGATGGTATTTAACACCAAAAAAATTAGCCAAAATCTATAAAGCGTCAAACAAATGTTGAAAAAATAAACAACAGAAGGGTCCTTTTTTCATGTGGTGCACTTGTAGAAAGGCAATAGGCTTCTGGGAAATGATATAATGAATTTTAAAAGATGTTTAAAATAGCTATTCCCAAAAAGTCTGCAGCATTTCCTCCGATGATTTTAGGGGCAGAGGTTCCAAAAGAGATGGTTAAGTAAGTTGTTTATGTATGCTACCAACACAGCCATAATCCTGTATGTGCAGAAATGGAAAGAAGAAATCCCAAGGAAAGAAGAATGAATTTTAAAGTTAATGAACTATGCAGAGATAGTGAAGTTGACAGCAAAATTAAGAAATTAAAAAGATGAGAACTTTGTTGAAGAGTGGAGGTTCTTCTCGGACTATTTGAGAAGAAACTACTCTATAGTCAAATGAAATCACGAGCAGGATTTGAATAATAGGCAAGGGAAGGAGAATTAATAAATGATTGTAATATAAGTTATGATAAAACAGAAAATAAATGGCAGTTATGGCAGCAGATAAAGGAATACAACAGGAACAAAACGGACATAAGGATGGGAAATCATATTAAAATGGCAACTGAACTGAATTGCTCTCCCCTCTCTAGTCACCACCACTACTATTATTCTAAAGGACCCTGCCTGCCTGCCTGCTGCAACAGCCAGCGGTCCTAGGGCCCATTCCGGTTATGTTTATCTCACAGGTGGGGCTGGAGCAATTAAGAGGGCGGTGCTGGTGATTTCTGGTGGTTGGACCCAGAGCTGCACTCAGTGCCAGCCCCCTGGGCAGGCAGGTAGCCCTGTAAGCCACAGGGGGGGGGGTTCATCAAGCTGAGCGGTACCAGAAGGGGAACCGTGCTATGGACATCTTCCTCTGGAACTGGGCCCAAGATTGGACAGATCAACTGTTACCTTACAGGCTGGTACAAGTCCAAAGACATGTGAATGGGTATTCTGCACACTGGCAATAAACAAAAATGTTCAGCTGAGTACCAGACCAAAGGCGTTATGTTGTTGTTTAGTCGTTTAGTCGTGTACGACTCTTCGTGACCCCCTGGACCAGAGCACGCCAGGCACTCCTGTCTTCCACTGCCTCCCGCAGTTTGGTCAAACCCATGCTGGTAGCTTCGAGAACACTGTCCAACCATCTCGTCCTCCATCTTTCCCAACATCAGGGTCTTTTCCAGGGAGTCTTCACTTCTCATGAGGTGGCCAAAGTACTGGAGCCTCAGCTTCAGGATCTGTCCTTCCAGTGAGCACTCAGGGCTGATTTCCTTCAGAATTGAGAGGTTTGATCTTCTTGCAGTCCATGAGACTCTCAAGAGTCTCCTCCAGCACCAGAATTCAAAAGCATCAATTCTTCGGCGATCAGCCTTCTTAAAGGCGTTATACATAGTTGTATAAAATGTTCTCCCAACTTTTTTAAAACAAAAAGGAGCCTTGGGAGGCTGTGATCAGGAGTAGAAGAGCACCATGGATGGGGGGGGCAGAAAGACAGCTGTGGTTCCCAAAGTGTTTTGATGACACTCTTTCTTAAAGTTTAATGCCTCTTGCTAAAAACTGCCTCCCTACTTTGGCTAACTTAAGCATAGTATGCTTTTCAATGTTAAAGTAATCTTGAGAACATTACATGAATCTGTGGGGAAACAAAAATTAGTTTGTCATCAAGTGTACAGTTGATAGGGAGCTGCTGCCAATTCTAGCTATTTGATTGGCATATCTGTATGAGATATGCATTGCCAAACATATTAATGTCTAACTCACACGTTTTTAGATGCACGCTTGGGGAAAAAACCTTAGGTATACACTTGAGAAACATAATGTGTAAAGCAGTCCTCAGCTCTGCGTGTAGCCGCACTATATTAATATAATCAGTCACTTCTATAGTAGTTCCCTTTTGAAGACCTCCTACAAATTGGCTATCTAACAACCTGGAGAAAAAGTTGAGGCTCACTGCCTTACCCAAAGCAAGATGTGCAAGTGCCACTTTGTTGCACTGCTATGCGTTTTAGAGTCCCTCCGCTGCCCATGCACAGAGCACAGCTCAAAGTCCAGTGTTACATGGCAGCACAGAGGCATCTTATCAACCCTCCAGCCAGACCTGATCCCCTCTCCCATGGCCGTGGGCCTACCGCTTGGCAGAGTACAGCTCAGAGAGCAAAGGGCGGCTTTCATCAGCCAGGACACTTTGTGCACAGTCCACGGCTCAGGTCTGGCCGTTCATGAGGGGATCACAATGTGATCCTTGCTCTGGCCCATTAGAGATGAGTACAAATCCTGACAGTCTGCCCCCCCCCATGGGCTTGTCTTCGCTTGCAATGTGTACTTTCTGCTATTTTGAATGTGGAGTTTCCATCACTGCCCCCCCACCCTTCAATTCCAACCCCTCGACTCCCAGTTATAACTGCTGTCTTCCTTTTAGGGCGACCAGTTATACATTGCCAAAGAAGAGGACAAAAGAGGGTAATTTACATAAAATTTGCATAATTTATATGTACAGTTGCAAAGAGACACAATTTTACTCCAATCTGTACACCTCCCACAACCCACCTGAGCAGGAAATCAGAGAATTCCTAGTAGGACTGACCATGCCAACCTTAACTGCTGAGGAACAAGAATTCATGGACAGTAGTATCACCCCGCACAAAAATCTGATATGAAGCAAAACCCATTTGAAAAGAAACAAAACTACTTGTCAGGGACTGGACAGAGGAGACCTCCATGCCAGCCTGAACCTTCCAGAGAAGAAGAAGACAGTAGAGATTTGAGGGAGGTCACAGCTCAGAGGTAGTTGATGGGGAAAGTTGGGAAGTAATGGGAGAAAGGAGGGGAAGGCAGAGCTGGAGCAGCTGGCTGACACGTTATCACTAGAAAGCATTCCAGACCCCCCCCCCTTTCTGTCAGAACCCGACGATAATTGAAAATAGGAAAGCAAAGGGCGTGGAGACAAATGGCCCTAAGTGACAAATGACCCTAAGTAAGGGGGATGGTGCTGTGGGTGACTGAGGAAAGAAGGGGGGCAGAGATTATTTGAAGCAACGCCATTACTCCAATAGGCTGCATTCCCATGCCTCTCTCTGTCAATATTGAATAAAAGACACCGGTAAGATCCTTCTACTCCTGGCAACCTACCATGGGAGGATCGGATTCTCTGACGCCTGACACCAGCTGAAAGCCAAAAATATGCAACTCGTGGAAAAGAAAATCACCAGAAATGAAAAAACCAAGCAACATACAGTGTTTTAGTTTTCAATAGTTTCTTGTTTCTTGTGTACCGGTATTTTCTTTGTTTGCGGTTAGTTTGTGGTGAATTTTTGCATTCCTGGTAGTTTGTTTCCCTTTGGGTGAATTTGCTTCCTTTGGAGATTATCACATCAAATATAAATGAAGCAATACCACCAAGAAGTGCAAAAGCGAAGAAAACCACCAGAAATGAAGCAGTTCCAAACGAGGCTCAAAACAAGAAAAACTGTCCCAAATGAAGGAAATTCAGCCAAAAATGCAAAATGAAGCAAAATCACCAAAAACGAGGTAAAACTATCAGAAACGTGAAAACCAATGGAAAAGGGTAGGGCTAGTAGCTGTTAGGGTTAGGGTTGTAGTTGGGGTTAGGGTTGCAGATAGGGTTAGGGTTAGGTTTAAGGTTGGAGTTTGGGTTAGGGTTAGGGTTGAGGTTCAGGTTGAGGTTAGGGTTAGGGTTCGGGTTCGGGTTCGGGTTCGGGTTAGGTTTAGGGTCAAGGACTTCCGGAGGCGGCGCCAACGGCAATGGCGGACTCCTTCTAGTCTGGAGGGAGAAGCTCCACGGAAATCGGTTCTGTCCGCTACGGCGAAGCGGAGACCCTTTCGAAAATCACAGGCAGGAGAAGCCTGTGAACGTGGGACTCGGCGGGCACCTTTAGCACCCCCCGGATTTGCGAAGGAACCCCGCAAGGGGCTCCGGAGCGTAATGGGAGCTTGGCACGGTGCTGAGAGTCAATTGCTCTTTCCATGGGGTTAGAGTTTAGGTTAGGGTTAGGGTTAGGGTAGGGTCAAGGTCAGGGATAGGATTAGGGTTGTCTTCATGGTTTAGGGTTGGAGATAGGGTTAGTGTTAAGTGTAAGGTTGGAGTTTGGGTTTGGGTTTGGGTTGATATTAGGGTTAGGGTTAGGGTCAAGGTCAGGGTCAGGGATAGGATTAGGGTTGCGTTCATGGTTTAGGGTTGGAGATAGGGTTAAAGGTAAAGGTACCCCGGCCCATACGGGCCAGTTGTGTCCGACTCTAGGGTTGTGCGCCCATCTCACTTAAGAGGCCGGGGGCCAGCGCTGTCCGCAGACACTTCCGGGTCACGTGGCCAGCATGACAAAGCTGCTCTGGCAAGCCAGCACCAGCGCAGCACATGGAAACGCCGTTTACCTTCCCGCTATAATGCGGTACTTATTTATCTACTTGCACTTAGGGTTAGGGTTAGGGTTGAGGTTGAGGTTGAGGTTAGGGTTAGGGTTAGGGTTAGGGTTAGGGTTAGGGTTAGGGTTAGGGTTAGGGTTTAGATTAGGGTTAGGGTTAGGGTTTCGGTTTCAGTTTCGGTTAGGGTTAGGGTTAGGGTTAGGGTTAGGGTTGGGTTAGGGTTAGGGTTAGGGTTAGGGTAGGGTTAGGGTTAGGGTTAGGGTTAGGGTTAGGGTTAAGGTTAGGGTTAGGGTTAGGGTTAGGGTTAGGGTTAGGTTAGGGTTAGGGTTAAGTTCAAGGTTAGGGATAGGGATAGGATTAGGGTTTAGGTTAGCTTAGGTTAGGTTAGGTTAGGTTAGGGTAGGGTTAGGGTTAGGGTTAGGGTTAGGGTTAGGGTTAGGGTCAAGTTCAGGGATAGGATTAGGGTTGTGTTCATGGTTTAGGGTTGGAGATAGGGTTAGGGTTAGGATTTAAGGTTGGAGTTTGGCTTAGGGTTAGGGTTGAGGTTAGAGTTAGGGTTTAGGTTAGGGGAGGGTGAGGGTTAGGGTTAGGGTTAGGGTCAAGGTCAGGGATAAGATTGGGGTTAGGGTCAAGGTCAGGGATTGGGTTAGGGTTAGGGTTAGGGTTAGGGTCAAGGTCAGGGATAGGATTAGGGTTGCGTTCATGGGTTAGGGTTGGAGATAGGGTTAGGGTTAGGTTTAAGGTTGGAGTTTGGGTTAGGGTTAGGGTTGAGGTTGAGGTTAGGGTTAGGGTTAGGGTTAGGGTTAGGGTTAGGGTTCAGGTTCAGGTTCAGGTTAGGGTTAGGGTTAGGGTTAGGTTTAGGGTCAAGGACTTCCGGAGGCGGCGCCAACGGCAATGGCGGTCTCCTTCTAGTCTGGAGGGAGAAGCTCCGCGGAAATCGGTTCTGTCCGCTACGGCGAAGCGGAGACCCTTTCGAAAATCACAGGCAGGAGAAGCCTGTGAACGTGGGACTCGGCGGGCACCTTTAGCGCCCCCCGGATTTGCGAAGGAACCCCGCAAGGGGCTCCGGAGCATAATGGGAGCTTGGCACGGTGCTGAGAGTCAATTGCTCTTTCCATGGGGTTAGAGTTTAGGTTAGGGTTACGGTTAGGGTAGGGTCAAGGTCAGGGATAGGATTAGGGTTGTCTTCATGGTTTAGGGTTGGAGATAGGGTTAAAGGTAAAGGTACCCCGGCCCATACGGGCCAGTTGTGTCCGACTCTAGGGTTGTGCGCCCATCTCACTTAAGAGGCCGGGGGCCAGCGCTGTCCGCAGACACTTCCGGGTCACGTGGCCAGCATGACAAAGCTGCTCTGGCAAGCCAGCACCAGCGCAGCACATGGAAACGCCGTTTACCTTCCCGCTATAATGCGGTACTTATTTATCTACTTGCACTTAGGGTTAGGGTTAGGGTTGAGGTTGAGGTTAGGGTTAGGGTTAGGGTTAGGGTTTCGGTTTCGGTTTCGGTTAGGGTTAGGGTTAGGGTTAGGGTTAGGGTTAGGTTAGGGTTAGGGTCAAGGTTAGGGTTAGGGTTAGGGTTAGGGTTAAGGTTAGGGTTAGGGTTAGGGTTAGGGTTAGGTTAGGGTTAGGGTTAGGGTCAAGGTTAGGGATAGGGATAGGATTAGGCTTGCGTTCATGGGTTATGGTTGGAGATATTGTTAGGGTTAGGTTTAAGGTTGGAGTTTGGGTTTGGGTTAGGGATAGGGATAGGGATAGGGATAGGGTTAGGGTTAGGGTTTAGGTTAGGTTAGGTTAGGTTAGGTTAGGGTAGGGTAGGGTAGGGTAGGGTAGGGTAGGGTTAGGGTTAGGGTTAGGGTTAGGGTCAAGTTCAGGGATAGGATTAGGGTTGTATTCATGGGTTAGGGTTGGAGATAGGGTTAGGGTTAGGATTTAAGGTTGGAGTTTGGGTTAGGGTTAGGGTTGAGGTTAGAGTTAGGGTTTAGGTTAGGGGAGGGTGAGGGTTAGGGTTAGGGTCAAGGTCAGGGATAAGATTGGGGTTAGGGTCAAGGTCAGGGATAGGATTAGGGTTAGGGTTAGGGTTAGGGTTAGGGTTAGGGTTGAGGTTAGTGTTAGGGTTTAGGTTAGGGGAGGGTGAGGGTTAGGGTTAGGGTTAGGGTCAAGGTCAGGGATAAGATTGGGGTTAGGGTCAAGGTCAGGGATAGGATTAGGGTTAGGGTTAGGGTTAGGGTTTCGGTTTCGGTTTCGGTTTCGGTTTTGGTTTGGGTTAGGGTTAGGGTTAGGGTTGGGTTAGGGTTAGGGTTAGGGTTAGGGTCAGGGTTAGGGTTAGGGTTAGGGTTAGGGTTAGGTTAGGGTTAGGATTAGGGGACTTCCGGGTTGGCGCCATTGTTTAATGGCGGATTCCCTCCGAGCTCCGGAGGGAATCGGCTCCGTAGCGTCTGGGTCTGGCCGCTGCGGCGAAGCGGGGACCCTTAAAATCACAGGCGCGGATGCCTGTGAACACAGAGACTCGGCGGGCACCATTTGCGCCCCCCCAATCCGCGACGGAGCCTTTTTAAAGGCTTCGGAACGGAGGCAGGGTGAGGCGTGGTGCTGAGAGTACTCCCTCGCCTACGGAGTGAAGCCGCAAGCCATTGACAGAGAGCGCCAACTTCTTCCAAGATCGACTGGACTCTAAAATACTAACCCGTGAGTAATACGGAGATTGGGACTTTAAAAAAAAAAAAAATTAATTTTGAATTTGGAACGAGCGGGAAGGGGCTAAAAAGGAAGTCACCCCCCCCTCTTTGTAAACAAGTTAAAGCAAAGGACTGGGCAACCAAGGTCGAGAGAACCTGTTTTCTAGTGAAAAGATCTTGATTTCACGGTTTTGACACTATAAGGATTTACTGGAGGATAAAAAGAATTTGGGGACTGGAATTTCACCCCCCCCCCGAGACCCGGGAACGCCCCAAGAGAAAGTCTGTTGCATGGAAGATTTTGACAGCTGTCAAGAGAGCTGCTAGTCAGCTAGTTGCCAGCTGGAAAAAGAGAACATTGTTTCTGCTGTTTTTGTTGGTTCATCTGGTATAACTTTGTTGAAAACAACGAGGGCTGATACAAAATAACTGGACTTTTGGTTTCGAGCTGAAAGGAACATTAAGGAACTAAAATCCCCCTAGAGGGGTAATAGGGATACTACACTACAAAAATGACTGGAGTATGTAAATTCCAAGCAGAACTGGACAGAGCGCTCGTTCTCTTGGGAAATTTGAAAGATGAATACAATGTTATGTCTACAAAGATATC